>NC_135321.1:44465436-45957634 GCF_048772815.1 Callospermophilus lateralis
ACACACACCTTCTACCTGTACTCTTGGCAAAGCTCCCATCCTTGTACCATAACCAACTGTCTTTGGCCAAATCCATTTTTTTCTTTTCACCTTGCAAAATGCTTTTGAAGAGGGGTACATGTGTATGTGTAACCTTGGGCTAGAGGCAGTTTTACCTTTGGCCATGAACTGGGCACTGTGTACATGGTGTTACCACAGGCGTTCTGTTCCAATTGCATTGTGTCTTAACAACAAAGCCCCCCGTGAAACTCAATAAAATTACCAATTTCACAGTTGATTTTCTTCCTGCTCTGCTCTGCAGCCCTCACACTCCTGGCCTGTCTCCACACACTGCAGGGGATGGTGTCGGACCAAACCAATCACACGGTGCTAAAAAGGGGCTTGATATAAACCAGGCTGATATTAATTCTCATTAGTGTGTCCAGCAACTTTTAAATCTTTGAAACATCTTTGTCATTAAAAATACCACTATCCATTTAATATGAATGAAAAGGAGACTGTTATCTGTGTAGTGGTTGATCAGGTTACACTGTTCTGTTTGATTCAGGCCATAGTTGCATTGCAAAGAACGTACATGGATCCATTTCAGTTTTCATACAGTGCTGTGTTTTCTCCTCATATTATTGACCATGCTAACTTTGTAATTTAAAACCAATCAAAGCCATAGAACCTAAGGTATATATACCTTGGACCATTGATTAAAATGCAAGCATTCTAGATCTAATTCAGTTACTAGCTAGCCATGCAGTCCTCAGTTATAGTATCTTCTTGCCTGTTTCTCCACTGATGAAAGAGTAAAATAGAGATGGGGTAATTGAGAAAAAATACATATAACTGCTATTTTATCTTTATCTTTAGAGTAATAGTTAAATAATGAACATAGTATATGGCTCACGTGAGTCAGGTCTTGGCATATAAAACACTGCCTACCTTGTTAACTACAGACTCTAAGTCTGATTTAATGCCCACTGTAAGATACAGATTAATGAATTGTACCTAAATTATAAATATCTTGTTCTGTGATGAAAATACTCTAGCCACAGAGATTACTGACTCTCCAGTATTCCAGTTACCACTTTGTGTTTTCTCCCAGTGACCACATCCAACTCCACACCTATACTGAAGTTAGGTATGGATTTTGTTGTATCTTTAGCAGGCATCTTCACTGCATTCTTATATTAAATAACTGATCCTCAGTTCTCATGGCCAAACCCCATTGGACTTGCTTTATAGTCTAACCTTATAAAAAAAATAAAATGTATTTTGTATCTAAGAAGTTTGTTCAAAGGATAATTGACTGATAGACTGGATGATTGGTAAATAGACTACATGAATGAATGAATGAATGAACTTAGATGTTTGAATCTACCTTGGCTTCTTGTGTTGCAGAAATAGTTTTAGTGATGTGAAGGTCATTTAGAAAATCTGACTTTTGTGAATTTTCATAGAATCTCTTATCCATGTATGATAATAGTATATCTGAAGTCATACTTTACTTCTATGCCCTTTAATTATTATTCTTTAATTTTTTTATCTTTAGTTTGATTGAAGTTTGGTTTGGGGTTTTTGCCAGTCTTTATTTGCATGTAGCTTATTATTAACATGGGAAGTCCTTTGACCTTGGATATGGGTGGGGACTTGGAGACCACTACATACACCTCCAGTTCCAATAGGTCCCCATACCTTTTTCATTGCTTTGTTTATTATTTACTTACTTAATTTTGGTGGTGTTGGGGATTTTGAACCAAGGACCTGCAGCATGCCAGGCAAGTGCTATATTTCTGAGCTACATCTCTAGCTTCAAGTGTCTTAGAATGATAGTCATCCTCACATATGAAAGTTTAGACCTTTTTCCTATATCTAACTTTATCAAAGCTGCAATGTATAACATTAAATGTTGGGTTTCAAATGAAGCAAAATAATTGTTCTCTTCCTGACTGCTTATAGAGGAAGGAAAATTAGTTTTGACGAGCTCAAGGATGACCTGAGAAACAGACTTCCTCTTGGGAAAACATGATTCACAGAGGAGATTTAACTTTACTTACATTTTCTATCCTGCATCCCCAATCCCCTGAGGATTGGGAAGTTTGAAAATCCCACAGAAGGCAGTTCCCATGTGTGCTGATCGTGTTGTAACCCGCCATCCTTGTTAACGAAGTGTTTGGGGAATTTCAGAGGTCAACCTGCTTGTCTGTCTTTTAGGGCTAAAAATCAGAATATTAGTAGCAAAAGGATAACAGTGCCCTATAGTGAAAATATCAAACAAATCAGATTCTTTTAGTGCTTAACCTACCCTCTGTGTATGATCCATCTCTTTCCTGCACTGACCTTGGTTACCAGCATGCAATTTTAAAAGTTACTGCTTGAGTGTGTGATACCCTCTTCCATTCATTCAGGAAGTTCCACGATTTTTAAGCTCATTCTCTTCACAAGAATTTTAAGTAAAATTAAATCTAGCACTTTGATCTTCTCTAAAGCATTATTTTAGACTATGAGGTGAGGGGAGAGTTGGAGAAGCATAGTGTTTTGTTTTTACTCAGCCTTCATCCACAGCATTAGCCATCTCACCACACACCATGAACCTTGAAACTAGCTGCCAAAAACCATTCTCCTCCATTGTGTCCATAAATAGTGGCATTTCCTCTTTCTGGACCCCAGCGCCAGCTGTCACACTTGATTTCCATGAGATTTTCTATACATCCTTCCCAATAACTTTAATTGCCTTAGAATGATTCAAAAATCCTTCGCGTTGAAGGAAAAGTGTCCCAAATGAAACTGCCCCCAACCACTGTGTGTGTGTGTGTGTGTGTGTGTGTGTGCATTTTAAGAAAATCATTAGACAGCCTGCCTCCCGCCAGGTGAATGGAGAGAGAAGGAGACAAAGGCAGCGTGACGTACTGTGATGCCCCCCGTTTGGGCTGCTCCCTTCACAAGCTTTCATAATGAGTATATTGCACAGTACCATGAGTTATCATGACTGTGACCTGCCTCAGGAGGTCCCATGCCACATCTGTATTAACAACTGCATCTGCTTCAGGGTAACCTTATTAGCTTGCCACAGCTGAGCCAGGGGCCTCAGGAGATATTAGACCAGGTCCCCAGAGAAGCCTGGTACTTCTGCTCTCCCGAAATTCAGTTTGGTGTCCAAAATTTAACATCAGGACCTGCTGAATTTTATTTCAAATTATCTACTATAGCAACTCTAGCAGAAAACAACACATACGCACCGCACACCCTCCCCCCCAAATTGGCAATCTCCCCAAATGCCATCTCTAATTCCCATTATGGCATATGGCTTGTGTGTTTCACATGAAAAGCAATGGAAATATCAAAAGAAGAATTCTCACCTTGATTTCTGTTTTTCTTCTCACTCTGGGAATGTACAAAGTGCTGTAAAGAACACAAAACCTAGAGAACACATATGTGTGAACTTATCTGTGGAAATTTTACTTCCGAACCTGACAACAAGAATAGTAAATAAAATCCAACTGAATGGAGTGGTGTGAAAGGAAATGTGGTGAGATGTGTGTGTGTGTGTGTGTGTGTGTGTGTGTGTACACATGAGTGCAAGTGTGACTACATACTAAAGAACCCATGAGTGAGAGCTTCTCTTAGAACTGAATTCTTTAAAAGAGCTCTTGGTCATTTGTTTCATATTAATGAGGAGGTGTAGAACTCAGCCATATACATATCGTTCATTTGTTCATTCTTTCATTCACCTTCTGGACAGTAAGTATGGCAGAGGAGTGTAAATCCACCTGGGCTATATCTAGGTCAACATCCTAAAGGCAAAAATTCCCATAGTGCCCTGGTGACTGCATAAAAGGTACAATCTCTGATGGGCAGGAGCTTACCCAATTTCATTTTCCTGAGTTTTGCATTTAATGTTGCCCTGCCAGCAAAGACAGAGTGGCACCAAGCTGAAATAACCCTTTGATGGCTAATGCAGATTGTGCTGAGCAGAATTCCACCTTGAGCTGTTAGGATGTTCCCGAGAGCTAGTTGTCTGGAGCCTCTGCATATCCTCACTCTGTCCTGTCACTAACTCTCCTAGCGTATTTCCTTAAGCATCTTTCGGTATTGTTACAAATGACCTGTTAATTTTTCTTTTGCTAATTTTGTAAACTGTTTTCAGGAATCATTTGCAGAATGCTTTGTGTGGAGCTTAGCATTTTACATGTTGTCTCATTGAACCTTCCAGCATAACTGTGTGCAATTATCCTGATGTTACAGTGAGAACAAGGCTGAGATGGGCTGAGTAACTTATACCAATGCTGCATCTCTAGTCCTGACCCTTTCTTAGTAAGTGTCATTTGGTTGACCCTGATAAGAAGGGTTGTAAAATTGATGACTAAATAACTCAGATCTGTGGATAACAAGGGAAAGTATTAAGTTAGCTGTAGCACTGATTCAGTGGATTAATGCAAAATTCAGTGTAGATGATTCTACGTCTACATTTTATGCATTCAAGCAGCCTCCACTTTAAGGCCTCTTTTTCTTTTGGATTTTTTTTTTAAATTTGTTATTTAGTCATCAGCTTTACAACCCTAAAAAGTTTATTTTAATTCCATGGTTCCTTTTTGTTGTTCAGTGTTATGATCTTTTCTCCTCTGCAGAAAGCAATACTCCAGTTTCACGCATTCCCTACTTTGGATTCTTCCCTCAGCCAGTAATAGGGAAAAACTTAAACCCTGTCTGTCATTAGATCACATTCTCTTTCTCCCCTGCCCCCAGGATATTCCTGGATGCCAGTGTTATCCAAACTTTGGGCAACAGAGCAAATAAATGTACTGTGAAAGAAATAAAATTGTCATGGAAATAAGTGTTTAGCTCACTTTGTAGAACATACCCTGCCATGCCAAGTGAGCACAACTTAATTGATAATGATCAGCTTCTCAGTTACCCTTACCCGTTTTCTTGTAACCATATCCTAAAGCAGCAGCCCATTAAAATTCAGTGTAAAGAAGCCGGTGAGCAGGGTGACCTGGCAGATCCCGCTGGAGGGGCAGACCTGGGGAAGCCAGAGAGTCTTTGGCTCTGTCTGGGTTCATGTCTCCTCAGTCTTTGCAACCTTTTCTTGCTGCTTCCTTCTGCCATCTTTCTTCATGGCGTTTCCACCTCTCCTTTTTCCATTTCCCTTTGTCTTCCCTTTGTTTCTCAGCCTTCTAAACTTTTCATGTGGTTTTTCCTTTTGGCAGTTTTGTGGTTTTATACATAATGGTCTTTTTTTCCTCTGGAGATTTCTTCCCTAAAAATCAGAGAATGAAGATATAGAAAAGCTATTTCTGTGCTTCTTTAAATAAGCATTTTTATGACCAACTTAGAAAATGCAGAAATATGTACAGAAAAATTAACTTCTTAACAACCCCAACAGTAAAGAGCCAGATCGTAACATTCTGAGATATTTTTTCAAGTTTCTCTTTCTTTTTTTTTAAAAAATTATATTTTAGATATAAATGTATATTTGAATAAATATATGTTCACATGGATGTATAATTTAAATATGTATGGCTGAATAGTGCTCCATTAAATTATGTACCACATTTTCTTTATCCATTCAACAGTGGTGGACAGTTAGGCTGTTTCCATTTCTGGACCATTGTGACTAGTGCTGCAATGAACTTAGGAGTGCAGATGTCTCCGCAACATACTGACTTCATTTCCTTCAGATATATACCCAGTGTTGAGATTGCTAGATCATATCATTTATCTATTGTTATTTTTTAAAGGAACTTCCAAACTATTTTCCATAATGAATGTACTAATTTACATTTCTGCAAACAGTGAGAAAGAGTTTTCTTTTCTCCCCATCCTCGCCAGCACTTGTTATTTTTAGTCTTTTTGATTGTAGCTGCTCTTATAGAGGTATGGTGCTATCTCAGTATGGTTTTGATTTGCATTTCCCTGACGATTAGTGATGTTGCACAAATTTTTTTTCATGTATCTGTTGGCCATTTGCATTCTTTTGAGAGATGGTTATTGCCCATTTTTAAAAATCATGTTGTTCTTTTGTTTGTCTAGATTTGTTCTTTTTGCTATTGAGTTTTGATTTCTTTATATATTCTGGTTATTAACCCCCTGCAAGATGTACGATTTGCAAATATATTCTTCCATTCTGTAGGTTCTCTCTTTAATGACTATTTCTTTTGCGGAAGGTATGTGCATTTTAAATTGTGTGTCTGTCTGTCTGTTTGTCTTTCTTTCTCTGATGCATAAAAGGTATTACTAGCCTTTCAAATTATAGCAGTCAATAGATGAAGAAAGTACTCTTGCCTAGATTGTGGATGTAGGAAATATGTAACATTTAAGTCAAGGCCTGAATGGATTAAACCACATCCACCCTTTCTACTTTGCTCATTAGACTTTTGACAGTATACTTAGAGTATGTATGAATATTGCTTCTCTACTCTGCAGTGGTGAATCAGCATGAAGAAATGTTTCTTCTCAAGTAGAAAATGCTGATATATACATTTACACTCAGCAAAAGCCCCCGGACAGAAAGCAAGTACATAGAGGAAGGGCAGGTGGAAGATCGCAGCAGGATGTTGATGGGAAGTGGACTAAACTGATGACTTTAAACAAGACCACTTCACCTTCTAATAAAAGGGGTTTTAGTATTAGATAACACACAAACTTCTTTTCTTAACTTTTTGAGTTAGTACTAGATAACACACAAACTTCTTTTCTTAACTTTTTGAGTTAATCCAAAAGTTTATTCCTCCAGCCTCTTCAGTAGATGTACTTCCTTAAAGACATGGTTCATCTCACCTTTCCTATGCCTGGCAACTGTAGCTCACTCAATCTGTGTTATTTACAAGTGTCTTAATTTGAGTTCTTTACAAGTGATGTTGTTAAATTTCAGGATACTAGAGGACAAGTAAAATTTCTTCTTCCACATAGTTGGGAAGAAGTTGGCATCGCAGCTTCTAATAAGAATTTGTTGATTGACTGATTAAAACTCTTGAATCTACTTTTGCCTATTCTTCTTCATCTCTACCTCATGGTTCCTCAGTTTGTAACCTTTCCTTGGCATCCTGTCCCATCAGGGCCAGGTAAATGACTCAAGCATGCACCTCCTTCCAGTTGTCTCCAGGGAGAATCCTTTTGTCTGCATTCCATGTCAAGGAGTAAACCTTGGAAACTAATTAATGAAGAATCAGCAGTAGAGATTTTTGAGCTGGTATAGAGATTAGCAGCTTCAGGTCACAGCATGTTTCTAATTTAATAATTGCTTTAATAGTTGCAGAAATAAAGTCATTTAGGGAAAAGGTCATTTTGGGTTTTGGATTATTTCCTAAACAGATTGAACAAAAATGAAATCAACAATTCTTGCAATGTAGGATGCCCTCACTTTGCCAGTGGGTATTGACTATTTAAGACAGAATAGGATCATGTTTGGAAGATGGTGGCTGCTCTGCATGGACAACAGGTCCCAAAAAGGCATTTCCTTGTCACTTCTTTAATCTTAACAGTGTTTCTATGACTTCTCCTTTTGTACTATGCCTGCTTTCTTAGAACCATTGATATCAGAACTGGAAAAGCTCAGGCTTCTGCAAGGGAGTTAACATATCTTTGCTTGTTCTGTCGTGTTCTCGGTATTATGACTGGTAAGACTTTGTCACTTCCTTAAGAACTGTGCATGGTGGGAGGAGAAGGAAGAGAAGAGGAATGGGTTATGGGACAAAGGGAAAAAAATGCAATCCTGCAAAAGCCTTTGAAGTGTTAGACGATCCATCTGCCTGTTTGAGTCTGAGGCTGAATCCCTTTTTAAAATGCATCAAATGTTTGAGTGTGAAGTTCGGTCCTGACAGCATCTGTGATTCTCTGTGGAGACATCCACAGCGCAGTTTCCCAGACGCTGTCTGTATTCACACGAGAAGGGTTTGATCCAAAGACCCAGCCAGACTGGGACCATGTGGAGTTGAAGTAGACAGGTCGTTTCGGCAAGGTCCTGTGAAGTCTCAGCAGCCAGGCCCCATAAAATCAGAGTGCGACGAGCTTGAGGCTTTTAATTCCAACCTGAAGCCATGTTGTCAAGCTTCTCATTATCCCTGGCACCAGAAGATAACAGGAAAGGGGGAAGGACAGAACAGCCTTTCCCATGATTTCCTAAATCCTGCTTGTGGATGGAATTTTGATGGGCAATCTAGGAAGTAAAATTTTAATTTGAAAACACATATTTTTATTAGAGAATTATAGTAAAATAATATACATTTGCATGACCAGGTGAATTTCTTAAAATGTTAGTTTGATGACATGCCATTTGAAATGTTAGCTGACAAACATTCTGCACAGTGATAACACTAAGAGGCACTTAGTAACTGTATCACAGCTTTACGTGTATCAATACACATCATAGCATAGCATTTACAAAGTACACATTTAAAACCTTACATCTGTCTGTTTTAGTATTTGTGGGTAATTATTTTAACAAGATCATAGAGTTTGTGTTTTAAGATGAGTACCTATGCATTTTAGGATATTCAGGGGTTTGGAGGTCCATCCCATCATCTCTGACCCTGAAACCCTCATAGAAAAGCAATCATCTATAATTTTGTGTCTTCACCTTATTTCTAGCACTTATACTGTTTTCATTAATGCCAGCTAAGTAGCAACAATAATCAGCAGCCACATTTAATAGTCAAAACAAGAGTTTGAATTTACTCCTCAAGAAATTGAATGTATAGCAGATCTCAGACCTCATGCATCTTGATGTATTGAGAGAGAAGTCTTCTCATAAAAGGCATTTCTTCCACATACTATAGCCCAAGATCATAATTTTCTAGGTTCTCATCAATATCAAATTTGAAACTTTTTACTCATTTGTTTGTTAAATTCTCTCTAGCAGAAAAAAAAAAAATCCCCTAAATTGGTGATACTCTTAGGGAAAGGCATCAAGTTTGGGGATTCACTAGAGGATAATTTTCTAAATTGTCTTTGTAGTATGCTAAATAATTGCCTGAATGTAAGTGCTCTGATTTTTTCCAGTATATAACCAGTGCTAGATTTTTCTAGTACTTTAAAAATGTATAGAACTTTCCATAGTATGGGTTCATTCAAATAGTGCTTTTTGAATCATTACTCCTTAAGACTCTGATAGATCTATGTAAGCAGAGGAATGGAATATGAATGTTGACACTCTGTGGGATAAGAAATCACCATTAGGGGCCAGGGTCGGAAACACAAGATCTGCCAACTCCATAGGAGAGGGCTGGACTCTGCTAAGTCTTTTGTTTATAAAAGTCACTCACTGTTTGTGCAATGCGAGTCCCCAAGTGAAATTGTCTCTATAACTGACAGCATTAGCTTATTTGTGGAGGTTGGGGGACTTTTTTGCATTTAAACTTGGATCCTGGATGACTTTATCATCTGTATATAGTGAAAGTGAGCTCTGACTCTCTGAGTAGTCAGCTTGCCTGAAGAGGAACCTATGATTCAGTTTCTGCACAATGCCCGTCCTCTTTTCCACCCTGTAGCTCAACAGGCCTTAAGGGGGTGAGGCATGGAAGGAAAGTGTTGAAGAAGTCATCAAAGTGTAGCCTAGCCTGTCATCTGAACACCTGAAGACTCACCACCTCCCCAAAGAGCCTGGCCCACTTTTTGAAGCTCCAGCTAGAGTGAATCATTCAATCAACCATTCATTTGACAACTTGTTGGATCTACACAGAGACAAAGAGAATGTTACCTTTCTGTCAGGTGATGAGAATCACAATACAAATGATTGTTACGTATTAAATTTTAAGGTGTTGTTAAGAAGATGAGAAGTGAAACGTATCTAAGAGAGTTAGATGGCTTAAAAAGAGGTGACCTTTTATGTTTTAATATACGGTCTTGCTATGTTGCCCAGTCCTCCTGCCTCAGCCTCCTGAGTAGTTGGTACTATAGGCATGCATCTCTGTACCTGCTTCTAAGCAGAGTCTTGAATGATGAGTACAGGTTCCCAGGAGGAAGGCCAGGAAAAATGGTATTCAGCCAGAGGGAAGCATGCACTCACAGAAAACCCAGGCACATACTATCTCATCAAAAACACTGTTTCAAAGCCAGAAAGTTGGGTTTCATTTTGAGACCAGTGGAGAGGCTTTGAAGAGATTTTAATCAGGGCAGCAACTTTGTAAGACCTGGAGTAGAATTGAAGGGGTAAGAGAGCACATGCAGGGAGGATAACTAGCTCACAAGATTTAGAGGAGGACAGAATAAAGACTATGATAGTGGAGATGGGGAATAAATAGAATTTAAAAGTATTTAGGAGTTATGACCCAGTAAGTACGAGTGATAAAGGAGTGGGAATCCCAGGGGATACTCTGTCTGTCTGTAAAATTTCCATCCACTCGTCCACATAGAGAAAAACAAATCCGTCTACTACCATAGAATCCTTCATGTGTTTTATTGCAGCTGACATGCCTCTGGTCTTGATTCTTCTCCAAGATCAACATCCTCCAGTTCGTTCAAATTCTGCTGTATGTCGTGGTTTCAAAGCCATCACCCCCTCTCCTCTGTCTTTCCCCCTCTGGCCTATGCTCTGTCATTGCTTGGACATACAAAGACACACTGAGCATATCTCAGGGAACTCGTGATCAGTAAGCAAAACAACAAAAATATGAGTATGCATTGTTCTTCGTCAATCAAGAAATAGGGTTTTAATGGAGGTATCTTTGGAGGAATGGCTCTCAGCCTTTTCCTTGCACAGAGCATAGCTGATATCTGTGACTATGTCATCCGTTATCATAGCTCGCCCAGGTGGCAGAGAGTCTCATGGGTACCATTGACTCATGTCATTGTGGACTACAATTGTGGTGTGAGCACACCAGACTGGGGCAGATCTTCACTCCACCTGCACATACCCCATCATTCCAGCCCCATGGAGGGCCTGCCTTCTCTCTTTAAGGTTCAGTAGCACAATGAACACAGACCTATGCCTGATATTTAACTCCACTCCCCAGGGACAAGAGACACACGAGCACTTTCACCTGTCTCTAGAGGATGAATAGTTTGAAGGGCGTGGTAAAGAAAGAAGAGTCCTTTTAAATTAGGAAGACATAATAGACCTGGTTCCTCTTGTGCACATTTGTTTTAAACTCCAAGTTCATTGATGTCAGCACACTGGAAAGGGGCATAGCAGAAGCTGGTACTTGTATAAATAATAGATTTGTTGCTATATTTATATCACCAAGCTATCATATTGACTAAGGAATAGTAGTGTTAAATAATTGTATCTTTTATGCATTTCTGATGTTAAACATTAAAATATCATGTCTTCTCAATCTCTCCATGAATCCTAATTTAAAAAAAAAAAAAGTAAAGAGATTTTTTTTTTTATTTGAATGCTCTAAAATCCAATCTTTCACTCACTCTAACTGAAATTCATCACTCACAAAAAACAGTCATCTAACAATTTCCCAGCAGGTACACCTGTTCAGGGTGTCTGGCTACAAACATGAATATTTTGCAGAAGAGATTTTTAGTTTCTCATATTCATCTATTAACCTGCTGTTCTTCCAGAATACTTGTACGTAAGAAAAGAAGGAAGGAAGGGGTGGAGGAGAACAGGAAGGAGGGAAGGAAAAGAACAGAACAGAACAGAAACTTCCTTATTTCTTTAAAAGATTAATGCATAGAACTCGATGAACGTAAAACACACGACAGATGTGAATAAATCGTGACCCAAAACTTTGAACTTTATCCCAGTTCCAGACCATAGGAATATCCATCCCCCGGTGAGCCTCATATCTGTACTCAATCAGGATAACTAAGAAGGGCATAAATAAGTCCTGTGCAAATAATTATGTTGAGTCCATTTATGCCTCACATTCATGTATGCCCGCCTAATTGAATCGAGTGTTTAATCCCAGGATTCATTATCTATTTCCCTATCTAAGTCTTTTTCCCCATTTATATTTAGCACCCAGCTGTCCCCTCCTCCAAATGGTCAACTGTAGTCCTGTAAAAGTCTTGAGATTGGCCTTCAGAACCCCTAGCTTTGTGCAGCAATTTTCTCAGCGGGGGGCAGCTGGGTCTTGCTGTGTCCCTGCCGCTGGGTTAGAATTGTTAAAGAGAACAAGCTGCACTGGAAATAGGGAAAGGGAACTCAGCCCTTCTGGCAGATACTCCAGGTAGAGCTGGGCGAGGTGTTCGGTCAGGACAGGGTAGCACTGCCTTTTGTAGTCGTCAGAATAAAGCAATAAAAAGATCAGTTAAAACACTTGCTGGAAGTTATTGATAGAAAAATTCTTTCTGCACGAAAGATTATAAACAGTGTTATCTGAAGATGGATTTGTTTTAATTTGGCATTGATGTATTTGATACCTGGTAGGATCAAAGAAAACAGAATCAAAGGGAGAAATACAAGCAGCCCTGCTTCTCTGAATATAGGCCTCTTTTATAGATATAAAATCTCAGGACTGGAGTGCTCAAATTTATTTGTACTGATGTTTGTTTAAAGATCAATATTAAATAAATTGGTCTGGAAGCTATAGTCATAAAGCAGCTGTCGAACTAATGTAATCCCACAATGCCATTTTGTCTACTGCATGAAACCTGGTTAACTGTGTACTTCTAATAACATGTGGAAATCTGTTGAAAAAGGAAATAGCTGAACTGGATTTTCTGAACTTGGACTAAATTGCAATCGAATGTGAGGGGAATTTAAAAAATATTTGTTTGGTCCCTTTCAGGGTGGTGATTGATTGTTTTTTATGACCAAGTCTCAAAGGTTCATAGAACCTAAAACTTCCTTATAAAATATAGAAAAGTGCCTTTTCAGACTCTGTTATCGTACCTTAAAATAAAATGTAAGTCTCAAGACCCTCGTTTTGATTCGTTAATTGTTGATATCATCATTATATTTGATTGTGTTATTGGCATTTGTTGATTAATGGGCTTTTGATCATTGTCTTTGCAGTTGTTTTGTTAATTGTGTGCTTGTTTGTATTGGCGCCTGAAAGTACCTCCAATTTTAAAGTGTTTGCCCTTCTCTGTACCTCTGAAGGTTCCAAAGCAGAAAACCAAAGCAGAGAGAGCTGTGGTTATGCCTTCTACATGTGATGCCTCTGCCACCTGAGCCCCACTGTCTTTGGCCCACATTTTTATGTGTATCCAGTTTTGCTTTTTGTTCTTTGCAAACAACACTTAAGATATGACCCCAGCTTTCAAGGAGCAAATTGTGAGTGGGGGCAACAAGATAGACCTATAAAGAGATGATGGTAATGTGATGTAACATGGGTAAAAAGCCATAGGAAAAAGGCAAATTCTAGCAACACTAAAGAAAACTGTATTTCTTACCTTTGAGTCATTAAAGAGGAAGAGGACTCGAACTTGGTGTTGATCTGCCCAATGTGCTTTTTGATCAAGGGAAAAAACACTTGGTGAAAGATGCACCATGACTTTTATAGACTTTAAAGAGGTATTAGTTGTTAACTTGACCAAGTAGCCAGGACTATAAAAGTAAAGTTTCTGACGAAAGATTTCTGAAAACCAGATAGTGAATGATAAGTAGTCTTTATTCAAAGAAACCAAAATCATGGTGTTAAATGAGCCCATATTTCATGTCTTTCGCTATTTCCAGGTGTCTAGAAGGCTTCCTGTTTGTTTTCTTTATCTCTAAATGTTTTTATATCTTCTGGTCCCAGAGGATGCTGTCAAGGGCATTTTCACAAATTACTTCTATGACAATTATGATAATCAAGAAAATGCTTGATTTCTTGGAGTTGCTTATTGATTATCATATATTTGGTAGGGTTGGAGAGCAGTGTGGTTACGAACTAGAGTTGGATTAAGGAGTACAAAGTCAAGATTCTGAGCATACCAGCTCTGTGACCTGGGACAAGTTATTCTAATCTAGGAAAAAAAAAAATGGGAACAGTAGCAGTGTTGTTTCAATGATTCAGTAAAATAATCTATGGAAAAATATTTAGCACCAAACCTGGGACATAGTTAAGTCTTTATAAATTACAATTATTTTAATCATGTTGTCCTATCCTAATATGTCTGATACAGTTTTACTCCTGTTTTGTAACTACTGGGAAGCGTGTAGAGTTTTCCAGAACAGGTTTAAACATTAGAAGTCATAAAATAGACCATATTATTAAATTGTAAAAGTTAAATCTCAAAATCACTATATTGCTCATGTTTCTAATGGCTCTGAGATTGCATTTTAAATCGATTTTTGTTTTTAAAGTAAGAAACTTTAAAACTAGGTATTTCTTAAATCTTTTGTCCTTGCTCAAAAAAAAAAAAAAAAAAAAAAAACAGGTCATGAGCATCACAATATTGGAAGTCAGAGTTTGTTACTTGGGCCATTTGTACTGAATGACTGGTTCAAGCCTCAGTCAAATAGAATTTGTCTCTTGAGTACTTTCCTACTATTCACATCTGGGTGAACAGACATCCAAAGTGACCAGGTGGAAGAGGTTTGTTTTAGCTTTTGTTTTGTTGTTGTTTTGTTCTTGACATTTTTCCATAGGCTCTGTTGCTGTCCATGCTTAATGAAAAATATCTATTATTAATACCAAAGAAGCCCAGGAAATTAACCTAACTGTTTAAAATAGTCTTAACCTTCAGGAATTTAGGATGCTCGTTCTTTCAATGGCATTGATGTACTGGGGGAAATTCATGGACATCAATAAAGGAAGGAGAAAAGGGGCAAAATGAGGCAATATTTCTTTTGAAGGCTGACTGACTTTGTATAGTCAAGAGAATATACAATAGACAATGGCCAAAGAAACCCTGTGTAGTACTGAGGCTTAAGTTTGGTTACAAAAGTCAAGGTTAGCTTCAAGCACAGTGGAAAACTATGACCACAACCAAGGATACGGAGATAAGTTTTTTTCAGCATGAAAGGGTGCAATCTTGGAGGAGTTCCACAGAGAATCGTCTGCAGCCAGCCGAGCTCTTGCATGCTGGGGAACTTACTTACATATGTGGGTCACACAAAGGGGAGAATGGAGCTCTTTGTTCCATGTCTGTGGGATAACTGAGTTTTGTATGATATAAATGGTAGCTTAGCACTGCAGTGGGTAGTTTCTTGGACAGCATGTAAGGACAGTAGATCTTTAGCCTTTATCTTAAGAAGAATTCAGAGATGACTCTTTCCTCCTGTGTTTTCTTGTTAATCAAAGACTAACTTTAAAATTTGAAGATGTTTCCATTCAAATAGTTTCAATAAATATCTACTTTCCTCAACTTCAAGTATTTTTAGCTTTGGCTTCTTTGATTTTTTTTCTTTCTTTCTTTTTCTTTTTCTTTTTCTTTTTTTTTTCTTCTCTCACTTTGAAAAGCTTAACCATGGATAACCAGATGGCAAAGAACTGCATTTCTTACCTGGCTTTCTTCTATCACTCTGGAATATTTTAAATGTCCAAAAGTGATTTTAGTTAGCATCTTCATTTAGCACCCTTAAAAATCCATGTATGTGGATCCAGTTTATATATTTCTCCTTTTCTTAATAAAGATGTAAAACTTAAAGTAAAATTGTGGCTGATTGTGCTGAATTATTACTCTAAGATAGATTCATCAAATCTCCCAGCTGTATAAGACAGGGCTTACTAATGAAGTTCCCTATCAAAAAGAAAAGCCTAATTTTGATTTGGCTTAGGTAATGAACTTCTTTTTCCTGGTGTGATAATCTGCATGGGGTGGCTAAAAGAGTAGCAAGAGAGAGTGCGCTCACAGAAGCATTATGCAAAATGTCTTTTGTCTCTTTTTGCTGGGATATATTAAATTTTCAATGTAGTCTATGTAATATAAAATTATGATAATGACTTTTGGCCCACTGTGAAGGCAGCTTGCTGGTCCTGAGCGTGTGTGTCTGGCTTGAGCACTAGGATACACTGTGGGAGTTGCCTTTTCTATTAACAAACCTCTAGATACCTAATGATGAATTTTCTTTCACCAAATGTTCTCCTTTTGTCTAAAATACAAGCATTTTCTAAATTGCTTTTGAGAAAAACAAGAGAGGCAGAGAGGTCTATGGCACTAACAAGGGATATTGAAACAAAGCAAGGGATTCCGTTAGCATCGCTCTTGTAATTATAAACCAACCAAAAGGTTGTTTCATGTATGAGTGAAAATATTTACCATCTTATTGGTATAACTGATCGCATCACTTGGTAAAAGGACAAATTGAACAATTGCTTCATAAAATATCTTGAATTCTTCCAGTCATGAGAAATTTGATGGTTGAACTGATGATAGATAGTTATGGCAACTTTCAGAAGCTCTGGGTCCTTTTCGTTGAGGGAAAAATATTTCTTTTTTTTTTTTTCTATTTTATATTTTTAGATAATTGAAATGTATAAAATAATAGTAATTTCTATTTTCTTTGTATTCAGCATATTTGATATCTAAAGATATCTGAAGAAAGACAAGGTATCTAAAGAAAGCTTTATGAAGAAATTTGTAAATATTATATATTTCATATCACATTTAACTTTTCAATGCCAGGACTTGCACATCATAATGAAGGGCATTGCTTAAGTCTTCACCACCAAAGGCCCTGAGATGATCCTAAAGGATAGCATTCTTACTCAGAAGACCTTCTAATCATGCTTGCAACCAGTTTACAAGATAAAAGAAAATCTCTCTTATCACCTGATAGCCACACTTTATATTTCCTTGATTTTTCATTTCTTTATTCCTGAAGACAAACATCTATCTGAAAAACAGGACTTTCGTTACTTGGTAGGTCTGACCTCATCTTTTACTATCAAATTGACATGATAATAAATTTTTGTCTTGGATTCACAGTTAGAGATTCTGTGATACCAGAAATCTAGATGTGATACTTGCTAGAAAAAAAATAACTGGAGAAAATTCACTCTTTAATACTAGGTTGGACATGTAGAAGAAGAGGACTAAATAGAGAAAATATGATGAAGATTACATGTTGATACTGATGCATTATTTCAAAGTTTTGTGAGACGCCAAATGTTTATTAAGTTCTCTAGTTATGATATTCTGTGTCAGGGGACGGTCAATACCAAACATATTTGCATATCTATTGATAACAATGTGAACATCTCTAGCAGGTGTGATTTTGTTTCTAGGCAGATTAATAACTTTGGAACTGAATTAGCATAACCGATTAGAATAGTTAATTAGAATTTCTTTTAAAAACCAAACTAAAGGACACATGTGAAATAGGAATCTCTTTAAGTCACTGTCTCTTGAACTTTGTTTTTGGAACTAATAGAAACTTACAAAGTAGTAGGCATAAAGCTTCCTCAAATTTGCTTAGATGCTAAAAACTAACTCGTAAAAACAAAAGTAAGGTGTATAAAAATCTAGAAAATAATCCAAGTATTCATGCATTGGCCAGAATACATGGTAATCTGAATTGTCAGTTGGCTGGGTTTTTTTTGTTTTTTGTTTTTTTCTCCTTTCTGGGGCTTGCAATCCTAGGGTTTCACTGCCTAGCTGGTCTTAGACTTGGGAGCCATCTCTGTCCATGAAAGTACCGTTCTCTTTATCTTCAGGAAAGAAGTCCCAGAAACTCTCAAAAATAGGCAGTGAGGAAACCAGGGTTAAGAACTAAGTCATGTGTTAATTAGCTATTATTCCATTGAAGGCCTCCAATAATGAGGCCAGTACTGATGACCTTATTTTAATCACTAGTATTTGGAAACGAAAAGTATTTATTTGGATTTAGAGCATGCTCATGGCAACTGCTTGTGCTTCTTTTTTAAACTAATTCAAACAGTAGGTAGTGATGCATCCGTTCCCTCCAGGTGCCGTAGCTGGTGAGCTGCCTGTGCTTGGGAATATATTGCCAGAGATGGATGAGAGGACTTGAAAGATCTAGGAAATTAGGTTGGTGAAGTCCAAACGGTGTCAGTCTGGTTTATTTGATGAGGTGCTGTGCTTGTGTGACTGCTCTGCTCCTGTAGCCAAAAAAAATAGGATCCTTTTGGTCCAAGCTCATTCTTCCATATGTTCCCTTTTTGGTGTGATGGGGGAGGATGGTGGAAGCAGCCCTTTAGGAAAAACGTTTAGTGTTTTAAGCTACACAAGATGATGTTTGCATAGTAGAAAGACAGTTCTTGGCAGCACATTTCTATGTTTTTGCCCTTAATTCGGTGTCTGTGTTTTATCAGCTGAACCAGACAGGCGCAAATGAGCAAAAACTTCCTAGCACATGGAATGTTGGAAAGTTAGACTGGTCACCTACAGTCATATGGTGATGTTGTTTGAGAAAGGGTCATGGCGTTATAATTAGAAAACTGGGGCTTATTTTATTTATACTCATTAAAGTCTATTGCTGAAAACTCTGAGCATGGAGTAATCATTTACAAGATAACCAGGGAGCCAAGAAAGGGTTTAAATTAAACGCACCCTAACCTGTGGACAATAAACACTCTCCTGGAAGCTAACCAGGAAACCCCAAGTCAGATGACCAGCAAACTCTGAGCCTCTGTAGACAACAAAGAGTGTAAATCTTGAAGCAGAGGTACATACAGGGTTCAATCTCTGCCAAAGGGCAATAAGTCACTCGCTTCATAGCAACTTGCCAAATTGAAGGCTTTTCTTTAGTTGTGGAACCAATAAGGGAACCCTAGAACAGAATTTCAGTTTTCTGTGCCCTAAGGAAAAATGGCCCTCAGGGGACACCATACCTTCCAAAGAATATTTATTTCCTAAGGTCTTGCAAAGCACAGGGATGGTGTCATGTTAAAAGGAGTTGCATTTTCTAACACAGTTTGTCAGCACCGCCACATTTTGTGCTCTTCAGACATAAACACTGAACTTTTTTTTTCTTAAATATTTCTATGAAACAAGCATATAATTTTAATTTTACTAGGGAGAGGGCACTAAGAATGAAACTCTTCTATTCCAGTTAAAGCATTTGTCCAAACAAGCATAGGTTGCAATTTCTATTACACTGTCCTGGTCACCAAGAGTTGGTACCCATTTAATTTCAGGAGGCACGTGTCCCTGTCAGGTTTTCAGTTTCTTGTTCTTTTGATCTGTTTCTTGAGAGGAATCAGGTAAGGCAAGGTTCAACTTAATGGGTCTGTTTGAAGATTTCTTGAAGGAACAAGAGTGCTTTTGTGTTTGATTTAGTTCATTCTCTGGGTAAACATCTGAATTTCTGCTTTTTGTCACTTAGCCTAACTCTGAAGTAATAATTGTGTCATTTCAAAGCAGAGTATTTGAGACAGGTCTTCGATTTTACTTCAGCCAAATCCACATGTTTGTGTGTGTGTGTGTGTGTGTGTGTGTGTGTGTATCATTGTTTTTTTTTTTCCTACAAATCTTGGCATCAAGATGGCGGTAAGTGAACTTTGTCTCGTATGCTAAAATATCTTTAGGAATTTAGTGAGACCAATAAAAATGCCCCCCTCCCATTTTTCCCTTTTTGGGAGCTATATCTTCAGAGAAGCATTTGTCATTCTTATCAAAATGGCACTGGCCTTCTTCCCTCTGTCTCCCCATGTGTTGAAAAATGTAGCCGTTATTATCCCACCCAGTTTTATGCATCTTCCAGATGATTTAACTGAACTGATGCTATGGAGGATATGCTGACTGGCACTTTTCCCATGCTTAATGTGTTAACAAAAGCCAATGGTGTCAGTTTTAACAGTTTTAGCTAAATTCCCACGACACTCTTAACAAACGCTGAAACCTCTGCCATGTCTTACCCTGACAGATTTCCTGCCGTCATTGCACACTTAAAATAAATGTCATCCCCAATCAAAAAGTTCACATTTTCTCTGACAATATAATTTGTTACTTTGTTCCTGCTTTCTCTCTTTCTTTGGCACAGCAATCTTAGCCGAGATGTGTTACTTTTCTTCATGTTGGCTGCTGTCCTTTTTGTTCTTCCAAGTACCCTAGTGGGATCAGAAAGGAGAGCTAAGAAGAGTCTTCCTTTTTATTTCATTCAGGAGGAGATAGAAATTTCAAAATTTTGATTTGATGAAGTAAATAAGATGCAGATTATGAAGCTGATCTCATTTCATCTGATATCTTCGTTCATTTGGGCTACTATAACAAAAATCATCAACTAGGCTTATTTCTCATAGTTCTGGAGATGCAGTGCAAGATCAGCTCTGTGTCAGGTGAGAAGCCACTTTCTGGTTCATAGCCAGTGCCTTCTTGCTGTATGCTTCCTTAGTGAAAGGGGCAGGGGAATTCTCCTGGGATCTCTTTTGAAAGAACCCTAATATCATCACTGAGGTTCCATTCTCCTGATCTAATTAACCACACAAAGCCCAATACATCATCCTCACCCCATCACTATGAGAGATTTGGAAGGACATAAACTTTCAGTTCATTGTATCCAGATACCTTGTTGCTATATTACTAAACCCACCACACTTATAAATAGAAGGAAAAGGACCATGTTGGTTGCAAAGAAAGAACTTGGTCTTTGAAGTGGACCTGAGCTAGAGTATTGGCTTTCTATGATTAGCAATGGGCTGCTCTTTGAACCCTTCTGGCCTTGATTGTCACAGGTGTTGGGGTGGAACCCTTGTAATGAAGGTACTTAGCAGATGGAAGCTCCCCCTTCCCTTCCTAGCATGCTTTTTCTAAAGGTTCTGGACTGAACAGCACACTGCATTCACATGACAGTTTTCCTACACCAACTTCTTTGGCATGACCTATTATTACAGGTCCCTTTGCTCTTAAGGACTTCTATCTTTTTATATTTGGGCTTGGTAGAAAGAAACACATGGAATGCTCATTCATCAGCCTAGTCAGATAGCTTCTTTCTGATAGAAAAGAGAGGTTGTCTCCCATATGTTTAGAAAGATACCTAAACAGCCAAACCCTAACTATCTTCTGCAAATGTCTTTATTAGATTGACTTTAAAGGCTCTCTTGGGTAAGGATGTATGTCAGTGGTAATCTCAGTGGTAGAGTGTTTGCCTAGCATGCACGAGGTCCTCAGCTTCATCCCAGTACTAATAAAAGGAAAAGAAAAGAAAAAGAAGGAGAAGATAACCTTTTTCAAGTGACTTTTGGCCTGCTGGTTACATGGCAGTGCGGGTTAGCGGGTAGAGTCCAGGATGGCAGTCATAAGGCCAGGTTCTTACCAAAAACTGAGTATGTGGCAATGAGGTCAAACCAGTTCTCTTTTGTGAACCTCAGTTCCTTAGTTTCCTTTAAAGGAAATTGCAAACGATGGTCTTTAAGGCTATTTCAGTATGAAATTCTTACAATTTCAAAAGTATGAGAGATTTGTCACATGTAGCTATTATGTTTTGATCAAACTGTTTTTGTTCATTAGCTTAAAGATGGTCCACAGACTTCTAAACTAAAGCTGTATCAGTAAAAATCATCTCTGTCCCCCCTGCTTTCCTGTGCTCTGCTCCCCACCCCCACCGACTCCTCTTTCTTTCTCAGAGAATAAGAGAGAGGTGGCTTTCACAGCAGCTGGTTAATTTCCCTGGTTTCACACTACTGTTTAATGATCCGTTTCTCGTGTGCCACCTCTCTCATCTACTGAAAGATAGGTACAAATTGTACCTATAAAAATTAGAATATGACTCGAGGTTGTCTTTTTTTTCCTTCAAAATTTGAGCATCTAAATAACTTTTCAATATTTATTTTCCTTCAAATTCTTTAAATTGTGATAAAATATAAGTCTATGGCACCCTATATTTTTAGATGCTAAAAAAAAAAAAAAGTAGAACCCTGTAATTTGCTTAGTTGTCTTCAAAGCAGAGCGCATGAATTCCAGGGAGGTATCAGCCCAGTTGACTGGACCAAAGTGTGAATCACGTGAGAAAGGTTGGGCTTGCTGGTAGCTTGGTCTCCCAGAAAGCCCTTGACACTTATTTTGGTATGATTATATCAATGGGGTTCCTGCACCTGGGGGTGTGGTTGTTTGTGTGGGTGTCCTGGAGAGGAAAGGCCTGGGAGATGAATCATCTGTAGGTTGGAATCTCTGAACAGGGGCTTATAGAAAGGAAAATTTTTGAACACCCTCATCATGGAGAAAGTCTTATTTATAGTGTTAGTGAAGTAGTGCTGTATAAAGGGCAGTGGGCTTTTGGATCAGAGGTCAGAGGTCTTTTGGATCAAGCCCTAGCTTTGCCACTTATTAACTAACACCTGGAAGTCTTAACCATTCTGGGACTCGGCTCCTCACCTGTTAAATGAAGGTATTGGACTTGACAACTGTCACAGTTCTTCTCCAATGAGGTTAAGGCTCACTGCTGGGGTTTATGGGGTGTGTATGCTCACGTGCACACTGTCTGTCTGTCTGCCTATCTGTAAGGGGGTAGGAAATGTGGACAGGAAGCATGAAGAAGGCAGACTGGACTTCCTGCAGGAATATTCACTGAGCCAGTCGGAGCAATCCCTTTCACTGGACTCTGTGGGACCAGTCTTCATACCTGCGATTGTCTGCTTAGTGTAAGGTCTAAATGTGGTAATACAAATGAATTGGCCATTAGGAGCAAGACAAATCCTGATAATGCAGTTAGGAACTGTCAGAGGAATCCCCCAAGAAACAAGAGCAAAGCTGGCAGGGGCAGCCTTTTTCCAAATGTTTCATCTAACAGAAGGGAAACCTTTGCCCGATGTAATACTGGGGGCAGGGTCTGAAGGAGCCTTCCCCATCACTTCAAGTTGCTGGACTGGAACAGTTTTTTGCTTTGTATTTTCAAAGGAAAGCTATTTGCACTCATCCTGTAGGTACACTGTAGTTCTTTAACACTGTTTTGACAAGCAGGGAAGTTTTCTGTAAGAACGATCATGAAAATGCGTACAGATTTGGGCTATTGTAGGAAGACAGTCTTCAATTAAAATTTTAAAACAGCAGAAATAAACACTTGTTTTTATCAACATCACTAGGTTTAGCGTGGACTGTGGTTTGGGGAGACTTAACGTGGGGGTGAGAGGTCCTTTGATTCTCTTTGGTCAGAGGTCTTTTGGATCAAGCCCTAGCTTTTCCACTTATTAACTAACACCTGGAAGTCTTATTCTCTCTGGGAGGAAAAGAGAATCAGAGACTACAGCCAATGGGATTCAGGTCTCCCTGCCTCTATTTTCCCCAAGGTCATTTTCACTCCCCTACCACCACTGGGAGTCCAACAACCACATTCAGCACACTCCCTGACATAGACATATCCCATTTGGGTGGGTTGCTAGAACCGATATGGAGACTTTCTACCTCAAATTCAACATTGCAAGGTCATCTGTTGGTACAGAGCATATTTCAACATAATCTAATAGATATCAAATAGCTTTCTTCTTCATTGATAAGTCCCACAGTGGGGTCTATCATCAGTGACCACCAGGGCAGATGGCATAACCTAGTGATGAAGGGTGCAGGTTCCAGGGTCAAGAACACCTGGTCCTACATCATGCCCTGCCCTTCTCATGTAGCCTCTGACAAGTTAAGCACTGTCTCTAAGCTTAAGTTTTAACTATGAAAATAGTGATAGTAATAATTGATGGTACTAATCATGTTGTTGTAGTAATTCAATAAGATAATATTTACAAAGAGTTCAGGGTAGTGCTTAACAGAATAACCATCCAACCAATGTCAGACATTAATGTGACAGCTATTGTTGTTATTGTTATTAACTTAGCCTTTCTCACTCTTTGTTTTCTTCCTGAGATATGAAAGGGTTTTAGTAGCTGGTCTGAAAATTTCTTCATCTCTCTGTGGTTTATTAAATTATTGATATAATATATTGACTATAGTATACAAGTATTTTAAAAGAATTGACATAAACATAATCTTAACAAATCACTCTGCCCTTTATACATATATTGCATAGAGATGAAAACTTTCTAAGGAATCTGTCTATGTATTCAGAAGAAAATATTGGAAACTCTACAACTTTTTTTTATAGCATTTAGGAAATTCATGGTACATTTTTTTTCCAAAAGATCTCTTGTTGATTTACATGAAAGGAATAAAGGGGGAAATTTTTGTCCATTTTAATTTTCTGTTTTCAGGTTGAGTAGAAATAATATATTTTATCTTTTACCATCTTTCAAAAACCTGAACATTTTTAGCCAGATCTTATAGCTGTTTACATGTTATACTGAAATATAATATTGACTAAGCTGACATATTTATTAAAACGCAACCAAGGAATAAAGGGTATTGTTTTGGTATATAAATCAAAAATAATACAGCAACTGGTCTTTCAGTGATTAAAGCTGCCTTCCCCTTTAATAACTCTCCTAAGAAACAGGAAATGTAATTTCCCTACACCTTTCCTGGGGCTCTCCAATCAGCTAGGTCCTCTGGGGGTTCCCTACTGTATATTCCTTCATCAACATGGAGTCCCCAAGGGGCCCACACACACTCTGTTAAAATTAGCTGAGTTCCACATTAGTGACAGGAGCTGAGTATTCCTCAGAGGGGTACACAGTTGTATGGTGCTGCTTCCTGTTTGAGCAAAATCATATCTTTAATTGCAGAGAATTTTTTTCATTACCTGTTAATTGATAAATCATGCTTGCTCCTGCTGCTGGAGCTGGTGTAGCAGACCTGATCGGGAGGCAGCCTCGGGCCCAGCCCCCATTGTCCTTCCACCCAGAACAAAAAGGGCAAGAAGCATCATGGCCAGAGAAAGAAAACAGGCAGGTTGATCCCTGGGCGGTAGCCTCGAGGAATTGCATTAAAACAAAACAAAGCCGACATATTTATTTATATTTATTTGTGTGTGTGTGTGTGTGTAAAATATGCTGTTTAAAAGGCTTCCCTTTCCTTTCCCCCTCCTTTTGTCATTCTTGTCCTTTTATTCGTGTTTCTAATCTGGGTAGCAAGAGGCCACTGTCTTGGGAAGAACAGTAAAAATCCTGAGTATAGTGAAATAATTTAGCTGATAATTCCCTACTGTATAATTTTCTACGCTTCCTGCTAGCTGACCTTGTGGGCTCCTGTCAGGTTGCTAAGGGAAATCCAGCAGGACTCCAGCTCTGTTCCTTCACTTTTAAGAAGTATTACAGGGTAGAGTGGTGTGTTGGTTCCAGCTTAGTTATGGGGCTGTACCTTTAGTGTTTGATCAAATAGCATAAGCAGCACCTCCCCAAAGCTCACCCAAATCTTCTCCTCCCACCCTTCTCTCCGTGATGGCTGTGAGATGGAGAAATTGCTGCAAACTGTTGAGCTGAAATCAGGAGCTTGATGGATGTCATCAAAATGTGGCTTGATCCCTTGGGGTGTGGCCGGGGGAGGAGGCTAGCCAAGCTGATGACATCTAATGGAATGTGGAGCCTTTTATCTCCGAGATGTCAATCTTCGTCCAGATCAGGGTTGAGTGAAAACCTGCAACCTTCACAATAAAGGCTGTTTTCAGAGTTGGAACACACAACCCCACCCCACTCCTTACTGCCTCAGGTCCTCCTTCCAGAGGAAGCGCCAGGCTTTCTGGGGTAGATCAGGTGCAGTTGGGTCAGGCAGTGGAAGGCAGAGTAAGCAGATGGGGAAATTGTCTTTATTGTGACGTTCACAGACCAGGCAAAAGTTCCCCTATTCATTATGAATGGGACGTAATTCACCATTGATTTGTGTCCAAGTAATTCCCAGGTAATTATAGGCCATCGATCTAACTGAGCAGGAGCCATGGTGGTTGTGTTCTGCAAACCTCATGTTGCCTCACACCTGGTGACTGCAGTGCCACTGCATTCAAGATCTAGAACAGTTTCTTCCTTAAGCTTTCTTTGACATGGGGATGCATGGAGACTGTAGTATGGTTCCAGAAGCCTGTTAAGAAGGCCAGTGGACTCCAGGTGCAGTCTATGTGCAAGCCTTGCTCTTTAAAATTTCCTCTGAAGACATACAAGATATAAGGCATCTTCCTGCTTGTGGTAGCTGTTTATAGGCCGCCAGCAGTAAGACAGGAATTGCATCAGCTGGCTGGTTTTGTGTCTCAGCTGTCACCAAAAGAGTGTAGTAATATTCCTGATTAAATGTCATTACTCTGTGGCACAAAAACGGGAATACTGACATGATTTTGGATCTGTTCCTCTTAAAATTCAGCAGTAGTAGCAAATTATGTCTGTTATGGATTAAACACAGCTATTTTTGTGCTATAGTCTCTTGCAGGCTCAGAATTTTTATCAATAAGTCTACACTTTATACCCATTGATTCCCTCAGGCATTTAACTGAAATGTTAAAAAAAAAATCATAAGTAATAGAATGTTGGACAGTATTGTTCAATCAGCAGCTGCTGTCAACTCCAAATAAGGTGGTTAATGTCCCAGATTAAAATAAATTGATGGTAATAAAAGTTGATTTGGTAAAACTATTGTGTGAGAAAAGAAAGTTTGTTTTCAGATGTATTTGTTTCATATTTCTTTGCCTAATTATGGCGTAGTCAGAGTACACCAATAAGGATACGTGTAGACACAGAATAATGTCTGTTACCTAGGAAGAATTTATTAGGCTTGTGTCATAATTATCTTTTAGTGGCTTATATATCTATAACAGGCTGATAAATGTGGATGTGGGTGAAACTGAGAGGGGAAAAAAAAGTGTAGTCTTAAAGAGTTTTAAGTCAATTTTGAGGAAATAGTCAGATTATTATTTCTCTGTGCCAGAATTAAAATTTGATCACTGCTAAATCTTATCTTTAAGAAAATAAACCCCCAAACCTGCTCATTTGTCGATTCCAATCCTTCAGCTGATTATAAGCTTGTAGCCAGATGGGAGCAAACAGGGGTAGTGAAGAGAGACATTTAACTCCTAACCACAAATGCACATAGAATCTATATTATGGCCATGTTAATACATTCATCTAGATTAGGATAATAAATTAGACTGTATTTGACATCATTGGTGGATGGCTTTATTTATTAAACTCTGCCCAGAGACCTTAAAATGGAATGTATGAAGCTGCTTGCTCAATTACAGATGCACTGTCCACCAGCCGGGCATTTAGTACACAAGGTGGTGGTTTCACTAAGCAGTGCTTGTGAAACCTACAAATGCTACCTGTGCAAAGGGCCAATGAACCTTTTGCTTGGGGAATTCAGTGGATGCAATACCGGTATCCCACTGTTGAAGACAAGACTCTCCCACATTGGGGCAGACAGTAAAATTTATGCTCCTATTTGGCATCTGTGGGTTTCCTGATCGGGGCTTTGTCTCCTCCTCTTGCTGGATAAGTTGAAACATTGACAGGCAGCGTGTTCCTTTTTTCCCCTTTTATTACAGTAATTTATAAGATATTTTAGCTAACAGGAGAACGGCCCAAGGGGGCATTCTCATGTTAATTACCAAATGTGGGCTTGTCAAAATCAAATAGCTCCAGGAATAATGCAAGTAGCTCTGCATCATTATATTGTTTGGCCCTCAACCCAATATTAGCTACTTTTTAAAATCTGGGTTCATTAGGCTTTTAAATTTAAAAGAGGAATCACTACCGGGGGCCTTCAGACGAATCTAAGGCATAGTCAGCAGCTCAAGAGTTTAATGTAAATGACATTAAAAAAATAGTTTCATATAACATGCTCAGGGAAACATGAAACAAAACAAAACAAAAACCTGTGCCTGAGATTAAAGTATTTATTTTTTTACCTTTACTAGCGGACGAAAATTGAAGATGGTTTTTAATGTGATTATTTCAAAAGTGTGCAGTTGTTCATGTTTTATCACCAAACATCCTTCTATTTAATATGATCAAGTTGATGGATTCAAAGAGATTTTAAAAGTTAAACCTTATAAAACACTGGTAATAATAGACATAAAGTATGTGATATAGAGAAATGTAGTATTATTTGTTAAGGAACATAACCCAGAAGTTATTCAAATATTTGCAGTTTGTGATGAGGATCCTTTCTCCAGAAATTTTTCTTCAGTTCTTCCACAGTTCATGCCACCTCTCAAGGAGTTTCCCCATACATATGGTTTTCAGCCTTCCCTTGACAGTCTTTCCACCCCCCGCCCCCGACTTTGGGATATCCTGTCTCAAGCCTAGAATCTTATGTAGAAAGAAGCTATGCTCTTGGCTGCATGCAAGAGTAAAAGTAGATAGAACTGGTGACAATGACAATGAAGGACATAGGTAAACAGCTGGTGATGTCAACAAGAAGTTAAAAGTAAGATTTGCTACACTACACTACAATGTGGATAATCCTCTTGTGCATAATCAAAAGTTCACTATACATACAAGTGAGAATTACTTAGAGAAGTGTCAACTATTAAAATACTAGCTAGAGGCTATTACTACAGAGCCTGCATCGAATCCAAGCTTATATACTCAGTTCCTGGTGTTTACTGAGCAAGCATTTATTCAACACTTACTATATACCAGGCTCTGTGCTAGACACTAGGAACATAAAGAAAGATATAACACAGTGGTCTCTGTGGATATCACGTCAAATGAGGTGCTAAACATGCAAATGAAAAGTTACGTCACGAGATGATGCTAGTCTTGTGGTGACTAGTGCCCACTGCAACACAGGCTACCTGGGAAGCTTAGGGGTGACTTTATTCAGAAGAGAATTCCCTAACAGACATTGTAAGAATGAGCAAGAATTTGCATATCTAGAGAAGGATTTTCTCAAGAGTACCAAACTTCTTGTGGGGCTGGGTATATGGAGGGTGAGCTGGAATGATTCAGTGGGGACAGAGAAGCAGAGCTTTCCAGACTGTCCTGTGTTTTGTGAGCCATCCCAAGGAATTGGTTATATCTTGCATTACATGGGTTTTCTTGAGGAAATTAGAGAAGGAGAACAATATGTTCAAATTTCCTATAACCGGCTCGTTTGAGCTTTGGTGTGAACTGAGGGGTGATATTAGAAGCCAGGGGATCAGTAAGGAAGAATCTTCTCATTGTTTTTTGTTCGCTCCCCTCTGGTTATCTTTGTTGCTGCCAGACTTTTGACAACACTCTTCCTTTTTTACACAACCTCCCCTAATGCTTCCCCCACCCCCAAAAAAGTTTTTTTTTAATTGAGTAGGATTTTTTAAAATTAATAAACTTAATTTTTAGAGCAATGTTACATTTACAGAACTTAACCAAAAGTACAGAACTCCTTTGTAATCTCTCCCCACCCCAGTCTCCCTTATTATTAATATTTTGCATTGATATGGTACATTTGTTGTAATTTATAAGGCAATATTGATACATTAACTAAAGTCTATAGTTCACCTTAGAATCCACTACTTATGTTGTACATTTCTATGGGTTTTACCAAATGCATGATGCCATGTATACATCATTAGAGTGTTACACAGAATAGTGTCACTGATTTAAAATTCTTTTGTGGTCCACCTACACATTCTGCCATCCACCTGGGAACCTAGTAGCCAATTGATCTTTTTACTGCCTCCTTAGTTTTGCCTTTGCCAGAATGTCAACTGATTGAAATCAAATAATTGGACTACTCTGTTGCAATTGGCTTATCTCATTTCATAATTATGCATTTAAGTTCTTCTGTGTCTTTGTACAACTTGATAGTTCTTTCTTTTTATTGCAGCATAATATTCCACTATATTGTTATACCATACTTGTTTGTCCATTTACCTATTGAAAGGCATCTTGATCGTTTCATATTTAGGCATTTGTTAATAAAGCCATTATAAATATTCATGTGTATATATTGGGGTGTACAATAGTCTTAGTCCCATTGAGGAAATACTTAGGAATACAATTGCTATATTATATTTTAATATTATGTTCAGCTTTATAAAAATCTTCCAAACTGTTTTCCAAAGTGGCTGTACCTTTTTGCATCCCTGCTAACAATGAATGAGAATTCCTGTTGCTCTAGATCATTGTCAGCATTTGGTTTTATCAGTGTTTTATAAATTGGCTATTCTAATAGGCATATAATAATATTTCATTTGCATTTGCAATTCACTAGTGACAACGGGTGGAAGTTGAGCATCTTTTCATCTGATTATTTTCCATCCATATATTTCTTTGGTGAAGACTCTATCTGTATCACTTTCTTATGTTTTGTGTTGTCTTATTATTTGAATCTTCAGATTTCTTTGTATATTTTGGATCGAAATTCTTTACTAGATGTGTGCTTACAAATATCTTCTCTGAGGCTGTAGTTGATCTTTCATTTAAATTTTCATAATATTATCTTTTGCAGAAAAAAATTTTTAAATTTGATGAAGTTCAACTTATCAATTTGTTTTTTAAGGATCCTGATTTGGGGGTTGTATTTAAAATTCACTGTCAAAACTCAGATGCCTAGATTTTCTTCTGTATTATCTTATAGAAGTTTTATTTTTGCATTTTTATTTAGACTATGACCCCTTTTGAGTTAATTTATCTGAAAGGTATGAAGTCTATGACTAGATTCATTCTTTTTTTTTTGCATATTAATGTCCAGTTATTCTAGCACCATTTGTTAAAAGATGGAGACTTTTCCCCACTGTCAAAGATGAGTTGGTAAATTTGTTTGGATCTATTTCTGGGGTCTCTCTTCTGTGGTCTGTTTGTCTGTTCTTTTATCAGAACCCACTATCTTGATTCTCTGAACTCATAGGAAGTCTTGAGGTCAGGAAGCATCTGTTTTCTGACTTTACTCTTCTTTAATATAGTGTGGCTGTTCTGAGTCTTTTGCTTTTTCATATAAATTTTAGAATCATTTTGTCAATATCTACACAGTAACATGCTAGAACTTTGACTGGGATTGTGTTAGATCTATACATTAACTTGGGAAGGATTGACTTCTTAAAAATACTGAATTTATCCATGAACATGGGATATCATTCTATTTATTTAAATATTTTAAAATTTCTCTCATCCAAGGGAGAGAAATTATAACTTACTTCATATTGATCCCATACATATTTATTTGTATCTAAATATTTATATCTAAATCTACATTTAAATTTCAAATTTTTGATGTTAATATGAATGATGTACATTTTAATTTCAAGTCACAGTTGTTTATTATTTATATATAAGAAAGCAACTGACTGTATAGTCTGACCTCTGTATCTGTGGGTTCTGCTCCTGTGATTCAACCAACCTTGAATTGAAATTATTTTTTTTAAATATGTCTATACTGAACATATACAGACTATTTTTTCTGACTCAACTTTTTGGACAGTTTGATTTCTTCCTTCATAATCTGTATAACCATATTTATTTTTCTTGTCTCATTGAGTATGGTGTTGAATAAGAATGTTAAGAAGGAACATCCTTGCCTTCTTCCAGTTCTTAGGGGGAAAGTTTCCAGTTTTTTATCATTATTATCATGTTAGTTATAGGATTTTTATAGATATTCATCATGAAATTGAGGAAGCTGGTCTCTATTCCTAGTTTGGTGAGAGTTTTCATCATGAATGAGCATTAGATTTTATCTAATGCTTTACCTGTCTGTATTGATTTGAGCATATGATTTTTCTCCTTTAGCCTGTTAACATGGGTTACATGAATATACATGATTTTCAAATGTTGAACTTGCCTTGCCTGCCTGGAAAAATTTCACGTACTCACAGTGTAAATCTTGTGAACATTGTTGGGCTCGATTTGCTAATATTTTGTTAAGAATTTTTTGCATCTATATTTATGACACATAGAGGACTGTCATTTTCTTTGTAATGCCTTTGTCTAGTTTTGGTATAAGAAAAATGTTGGCATCATCAAGAATAAGTTGGAAAATCTCCATTATCTTATTTTCCATTAAGTCAGGAAATCTTTCCTCTGTTTCTGTTTTCTGAAACAGATTATAGAGGATTATTATCATTTGTTAAATGTTTGGTAGAATTTCCTATTTTTCCATATAGGTATGGAAGAGACCAAATAAACCAGGTCTGTTTTGTGATTTTTGTTGTTGTAATTGTTCTAAATTTATGTATTTTTTCCTTTTCAGGCACTATCATAAATTTACAAACATGCCTGTAGCTTATTGGTCCTCTTCAAATCATTCTGAATCTCATCTCTGTAGGCATTTTTTTTTTTTCCAAAATGGTTTGTGTTAGTGGTTAGGCACATTACTTAAATTCTCCTTTTTCTTCAGTATCCTTTTTCAGCAAAAGAACTGGTAATAGTACCAAATTCATAGGGTTTTTGTTTTTTATTATTTGAATGTTAATTCATCTAAAGGACATAGAACTAGGCCTCACATACAGTAAGTGCTTAATGAAATGATACTCTTGCTATCATTAAAGCTACTACTCTGCTAGAGAGTCTCCAGTCTTCTTTATCCCCCTCTATATCCTGTTCCATCCCTACCACCTCCAGGTCAACATCTAAACCCCTTTTTTTAGATTCAGCCTTCAAACACCTAGCCTGTATTGTATCCTATAAGGTCTTTCTCTCTATCCACACAGAAATCTCCTCTTCCTTTCAGACTGGTTCCTCACCTCCCCCAACTTTTGCTGTGACCTTGTTTTTCCTCCCATGATTGCCCACCCTGCCCCCTCACTCACTGATGGTACAGCACGTCTTTGTATTTGAAGTGTGGCTATGCAACATTTGTCAGTCGGGGCTTTATTAAAGTATTCCCTACCAATAATACAATCCCATAGTGTTTTTAGATCTGGAACAGATCTTATGAGTCACTTGGCCCAAATGAATAAACAAGTCCTAGAGAGGTCAGATGGCTTATCCAAGTTTACGCCGCTGGAGGCTATCAGAATAAGATGTCCTTTCTTACAGTGCCAAAAAATACAAGTGCAATAATTGCAATAGTTTAATTCTTTCAGCCTTTTTTTTTAAAAAAAATATATATATATGCTACATTCCAAATATTTATTCATTACTATAGATGTTAGGCCTAAAATTTTCTCCTGATTTCCAAGATTTACCCTGTTGGGCTTATCTCCTATGTAGGAAAATCTTGAAGTCTAAAAAAGACCTCCATCCATTTGAATAAACATTTCTAGAATGGTTGTGTGTCCTCTTCAGCCCTTTAGTCGGCCCCAGAAGGTGACTATTCCTCATGAGTCACTTTATTTATTCCACAAAACAGAGCTGCTTCTTCAGTGGAATAAAGATTTTTAAATATTACACAGGTAAGGATAAGGAAGTAAATATCTGTGTAACTAATTGAAACTACAGAGGGAATAGAAGAACAGAATGTAGTTATTAATAATCCCTCCATTTATGTGAAATGAACTATTCATTTGAGGAACTAGAACACAGAGTAGATATTGCTTCATTTAAATTGATAACATAGCTGTGTTGAATGCAAGTGTTAACAGCAACAGTCTGACTTCATTTATGAGTTTGCAGCCTACAAAGTTAAGAGCTGGGATTAGATGTTTTCTGGTCAGTTTAATTAGGAAACCTGATTCAGAGAATAGACAAAATTGCTTTGGCATTGCCATGCTGTCAAATCCACTATCAAGTATTCAAAGTTATTTATTCTCGTGAAATATCCTGAGGAAGTCTGTTCTTTTTCTTGAGGCTCTTCCTAAGATCTAAATTCCTAACTTTAAAATCTACATGAAGACAAAAATTACATTTATGAGGGCCATTGAAAGAGAATACCATGCACAAATGTTCTGATGTCAGAAGGCTTGCTACAACTAGAAATAGAACATAAGATGAAATATGCAATTTCCTAATTTCATACTCATGAAATAGTCAAACATTTGCAAAATACAGGCTAATATCTGCATTAGAACTTAAAGTACCAGCCACTACTGGATAACAGCAGATTTGTTCCTTAGAAGTATTACCAAAAGCACAGCTATTCCATACCTTTCTACTCATCATATTTAAAAAAGCAATTTTAAGGGGCTAGGGTTATGGCTCAGAGGTAGAGCGTTTGCCTAGCATGTGTGAGGCACTGGGTTCAATCCTCAGTACCACATAAAATAAAGACATTGTATCCACCTATAACTAAAAAATAAAGATTCAAAAAATTAAAAAAAAAATAAAAAAGCAATTTTGAAAACTAAGTTTATCTTGGAAAATTTCCCTTTAGAAAATTTGTGATATCATCTCTCTCTCTCTCTCTTTCTCTCTCTCTCTCTCTCTCTCTCTCTCTCTCTCTCTCTCCACACACACACACACACACACACACACACACATACATACATACATACACACTCACTCACACTCTTCTTATTGGTTTTGTCCAAATCTACTTTTTTGGTCAGTTTTATCCCAATTACATGAAGCACCACACACTCATTTCAATGCCACATAACCAAAGAAATAACTGATGTCAATCTTACTAACTAGTAATTGAACTTATTTCTCTCTCTCTCTCTCTCTCTCTCTCTCTCTCACACACACACACACACACACATAGGAAGAGAGATTGAACCACAAATTGAACATAAGGTATGTGTTGCTCTCTCTTAGTATTGAGCCACATTTCTCAGTATCAATAGACTCCTTTGAAATTTATTGTTAATCAAACAATGCCACAAACTAAAAAATGTAAAAGGCCAAACTCTTGAGTTGAATCAGAGACCTCATTTCATTCAATCAATAAATTAGATAAATACTAAGACTAATGTTCAACAATGGATTATTGTCTGTCATGTTCCCTTGTGGCTAGTTAAGATTCAATTTTCATTGTAAATAAAAACAGAAGAAAATCCCACCCCTCCCCTTAGGTATAAACTGCTAAATTTATGGGATCAAGTGTTGCATGGAGTGTGAATTCAAGGGGATACTCTGGTGCAGGCCAACTCTTGGATTTACTCATGGTAGACATATAATATCAACAAATTGAAGTCGTTTTTATATATACTATGCTCATAAATGATGTTCAGGAAATTTTGGTTGGATTTTTTAACATAATACCATAATAAAAATCCCATAAGCAATATAAAACTACCTGAGGTAGAACTACTTGTTATGATGCTAATCGCTTGGACTTTATGTAACTCAAAACACTTGCACATACATCTTTCTAATTCCTGTGGTTTTAAAATAGGAGCTTTGGAAGCTGCATTAGCACAGAAGATGATATTTGACATAGATCTTTAATTTCTCTAGAGCTAAATATTTTTTGCTGATTTGATATGAATTAAAGGGATAGAATTTTTACTAGTGATGAGTGCTGTGAATTTGGTTGTCACTTATTACTTCCTATAATTGAAAATAAGACCAAAGGTGCTTCGCCAATGAGCACAATCTATTCAACAAAAGTGAGGAAGAAAATATGAGAGTTAAGAAAAAGAGAAAGGAGAAAGAGTTCAGTACCATAAAAGAAGCAGAAATATAAGATTGTTCTGAAATTAGTCTATACTTAAATCATGTACAAAGACAGCCCCAATTTTCACCTTCTGGCATTTTGTCACTCTGCTTGTCAAAAATTGGTTGTATGTTTTTACCCATGTGTTATCTGTTTCCTGAAGCGCAAGGCCCATGTGGCCAGTAAGCTCAGATGAGAAAAAGAAGATGGCCTGGAACTGGAAAGATATCAAAATCATGACTGTTATTTTAGTTATTCCCAACTCATCTCAACCCTGTTTTCCTGGGTCTTTCTACCTGTGGATGGGTACAGAAAGGGGAAGTGAGGGAAGAAAAACTAAGCTAGCTCTGAAGAGAAGTCTCTAGAGATTCTTGCTCTATTCACCCTCACCACTCCAAATTGAGGGCTGAGGATGTAGCTTAGTAGCAGTGCGCTTGCCGAGCATGCCTGAGGCCCTGGGTTCCAGCTCTAAAGTTTTTGGAAAATATTAATATTATTATTTAACAGAGTTATTTAAAGCGAGTAAGAAGGTTTTGTTGTTGCTGTTTTCCTCTGTGTGCTTACACCATTTTGTTTTCATTTGTTTTATCTTACATGGAATCTTAGCTCAATATATTAGTCTCCAATGATCCCACTGTGAATATGGAGAAAATATGATATACTGTACAGCAACTCACTTCTAATGTGGTCTGCAGGTAGATTTTTGAGGGAAGTGTAGTGTTTGTTTCTTATGCTTCTTTATTTTCAGTGAACCACAGTGCAAATAATTATTAGTCATCTCTCTATCATCAAATCCCAAGTCAAGGAAAATCTGGTTCAGATTGTTAACTGATTGGTGAATGATTCATGCTTACAGTAGCACTCCACTAAGAATTAGGTACCCCTTAATCCCAGCAGCTTGGGAGGCTGAGGCAGGAGCATCACAAGTTCAAAGACAGTCTCAGCAACTTAGAGAGGCCCTAACCAACTCAGAGAGACCCTGTCTCTAAATAAAATACAAAAACAAGGGCTGGGTATGTGGCTTAGTGCTTATCTGCTCCTGGGTTCAATCCCTAGTACCAAACAAACAAACTAAAAAACAATAGGTTCTGTATCATCCTAAATCATGTACTCTGTATTTGTTGGCACTAAACACCAAAGACTGAGTGTGTGTGAATTACACCTTCCTCATAAGACCAAGCTTCATTTCCCATTCTTTAAGCTGGTCCCTATTTTTTTTTTTCCTCCTTGGCATCTATAATTTATCAGATTATCAGTTTCCATCTCTCTTTGAAGATTCCAGCCACTCATACTACAAGTTGTTTATTTTTCTCTACAAGTCAACAGCCAAAAATTCTTTTTTTTAATTTTTTTCCTAATCAGGAGTTGTCTTTATACCAATCAGAGGGAGGAAACCTTCTCTATTAGATGAATTGAATTTCTGCTTCTTCAGTAATATTCCAACATTCTAGTCCACAATAAATGAGGATGGATGTTTATTGGAAATTCATTTTATATCTTGAACATATTCTAAAAATTACTTATCTCTTTGGTGGGATATGAAAGATTCCAGATCTTAAATATAAGCTTGCTTTTAAATAAATAAGAACATTTTCAGGAACATTAGTCAGAAAGTAGCATAACTGGAAAACATGAAAATAGAAAGAATTCTAAGCTAGTCAAAGAATCTGAATGTCCATGGCAGTCTGTCTGTCAAGAGTTACCTATTCAAATATTTTTCTGTAACCCACTTCAGGGATTCTAGTTATACATATACTAGGCTGCTTGAAATTTTCCCACAATTTGATCCTTTTAAGGGATTGATGGATGGATGGATGGATAGATAGATGGATGGGTGGGTCAATCGATCTATGTTGTGTTGCCCCCACCTCACCCCCAGTATCTCACTGCAAGAGGAGGTGGAAATGACCACCTCTGGAGCTGCTCTAGAAGCTGAAGAAGGGAGCCAGGGCACTTGTTCACAGATCAGTTTTCAGTTTGAAAGGGGCTGATTTATTTATTATTAAATAGATACTAGGTTTAAGAATAAGAGAAAAAAATAAATCTATTTCTTTTTTATTCCTTTGATTTTCATATCCATTAAAGTCCCCTTTGATATACTAACATGGCTGAATGAATCTAGTCTGGACTGGATGCAGGCCAATCCTACATGTTTCCTAAGGTTTTAGGTATTAGGTTTTGCTGGCGTTGTCAGAGATTTTCTGAAAGAGTTTAAGATTGGTGTTATTTTTTTTTTCTGTAAATGTTTTTTAGAATTTGCCAATAAAAACCATCTGAAAGTGGAGGAGCTGCCTGCTGCCTTTCCTTCCTAATGAATTCAATTTCCTTAATAAACAAAAGGTTGTTTCAATTTTCTTTTTTGTTTTGTGTCAAATTTATTGGCGTAAAGTTGTTCATAATATTTCCTTATTGGCCTGTAAATGTCAATAGAATCAATATGTGATACTCTTTCATTCATTTTTTCTTGATCAGTCTAGCTAAGCTCATCAGGTCTGTTGGTCTTTTCTAAAAATTGGCTTTTAATTTCATTATTTTTTCCCATGGTTGGTTTTCTATTTCATTGGTTTCTATTTATTATTTCATTGCTTATTCTGACTTTAGGTTTTATTTGCCTGTCTTTTTCCCAGCTTTTTAAGTAAAACTACCTCCTTTGGTTTTTAGAATTTTTCTCCCTTTCTCATATAAGCTTTTAAATCTGCAAATTTCCTTTTCTCCTAAGGAATGCATTAGCTGTATCCCACACATTTTGAAATATTGAATTTCCAATGTCCTTCAGTTCAAAGCATATTCTAATTTCCCTTGTGATTTATTTTTGGACCCATGAATTATTTAGAATTATGCTTTTTAATTTCCAGATATTTGAAGTTTTCCTAGATATCTAATTGTTATTAATGCCTAATATAATTTCATGGTATTTGAGAGCAAGTATGTTTTCAATTCTAAGTTTATTGACACTTGTTCTATGGGTGAACATATGGTCAATCTTGATGAATGTATCATGTGCACTTGAAAACAGTATGTATTCTGCAGATGTTGAGTATAATGTTCTGTAGCTATCAATTAGGTCAAGGTGGTTGAAAGTGTTAGATCATCTGTGTCTCCAGTGACTGGCAGGAGAGGGGAATCAGGTTGTCTGTCCCTTGCTGAAGAGAGGTGTTCAAATAGTCATCTAAGATTAGAGACTGTCTGTATTAATCGCTGACAGGCAGTCACATATCATGTATGATTAAGGTTGTCTATTTTTTCCTTAGATTCTGTCAGTTTCTGCTTTATATATTGTGATGCTTTTTTTAGGTATATGAATATTTCTGAATGTCATAGCTTCCTGATCAGTTGACTCATTTTTTAATTGTCAAATATTCCTTTTTGTCTCTGGTAATATTTTCCTGATATCTGATATTAAGATTGCCACTCTAATATTCTGATGCTTCATGTATTCATGGTATGTCTTCTTTCCACTCATTTCTTTTCAGCCTCTCTGTCTTTATATTTAATGTGTACTGTATAGACAACTTGTAGTTAATGTCTCTACTATATTCATTCTGAAAATCTGCCTTTTAATTAATGTTCAGTGCATTGTAATTTAATATTATTACTGTGGTTAGATTTAGGTCTACTATTCTTATTTATTTGATCCTTGTTCTCCTTACTTTGTTTTTGTTTTTTGTATTTCAAAGTTTTCCCCCTTTCCTACCTTCTTTTGCATCATTTAAATATTTTTTTAGAATTCCATTTTATTTTTAGACCTTTTAGCTAATCTTTTCATTATTGTTTTAATTATTGTTCTATGGATTACAATATATATCCTCAACTTTTCACTTAAACACCTTTAACGTTACTTAGAGTGAATGTTTTTTGAATGTTTTACAATTTTATTAAAAATGTAGATATTTTGTAAACATACAAGTCTACTTGTGATACAGAATATCTGAATATTCAATAATTCCCACATGACAGGGTTGTACTTATTACTTTAAATAATCATAGGGTATGCCAAAGAAATTTAAAAAGAAAAACAATATTTTATGTTTATTATATATTTACTAATTCTCCTGCTCTTCATTCTTTCCTGAGAATCTATGTTTTCATCTGGTGTAATTTCCCTTCATTATGAAGAAATACTCCTTGTAGTTCAGTTCTGTGAGCAACAGACTCTCTTATTTGCCTTCTGGAGGCCTTTTAATTTCACCTTGCTTCTTAAAGGGTACTTGTTACTAGATGCAGACAAAGTTGACAGTTCTTTTGTTTTTCTTTGCCTTAATGGTGTTTGTCCACTGTTTTCTGGGATCCATTGTTTCTACTGAGAAGTCAGAAATCATTCAAGTCATTATTTTTCCCTATAGTATGTTTTCGTGGGTTTTGGTTTCATTATTTGGTTTTTACGGGAGAGGTTATATACTTATTTCTTATGGCTTTTAAGATCTTACCTTTATTTTGGTTTCTATTTATTTATTTATTTTTTAATTTTTTTTTTTTTTGCATATACTAAGTTGCTTTTATTAGTCCAGAACGGCATGCTATAGATACTGTACAGCATGAACATTTATTCATTACAAAAATAGCTTCCAAACCATTAAAAATGAACTTGGAATAAGAGCATAAAACGGAACAGTAACATCACAACTGTTAGGAAACATTCAAAGTATTCACAAAAAAAAATGTTATAGTTAGCATTTTAATAAACCAGAGAAAAATCTGAGACAGTTTTACAATCGCTTCATGTCAACTACAATGGCACTGAATGAATAGGTTTCAGCTTTATACAGCATTTTGCAACATCAACATGCCTAGGTTTTTTTTTTTTTTTATTTTTAAAGTTCGCTACCTACTTGTATGTCTTGTGTATACATAAAAACGGCAGCTGGTTTTTTTTGTTTTAAGAGTAATCTAATATACAGAATTTTGGCCCTTAAGGGTTTATACCTCTTCATTTAAAATGCTTTCTGGACAATCTGCTACCAAACATATTTTGTTATATTAAAACTACATACAAATCTACCTATGTAACATCACAGTAAAACATAGTGAACAGAAAGTACAGCAACAACAAGAGGGAGAAAGCTAAAGTCACTGAGAATTTTGGCACCTCAAGTTTTGCATGCGGTCAGTCCATGTCCTAAGGGCACAGGGCATTTGACTCAGACAGCTTCGCTAGGATTCCCTCACTAATGTTCAAGTCTTGTTTTACATAATGGCTTTTAAAGCAACTTTTGTTAATGCTACTGATCCTTAATACAACTATGAATGTCCATTTGGCGGCGTCTGGGTTTCATACAGAGAGAGAAAAAAAAAATAACAGTCAAAAAAGGGAAACAAAAAAATATATACACATTTTATATATATAAACTTAAAAACCTTGTACAAATGACTTGTTATCTTGGTTTTTAATTATTCAAACACAGTATGCTTATGTAGTTTTCTTGTACTTCTTATTTGGAGTAGATTTTTTCATCTACGGAGCTATGCCTTTCACTAAATTTGGGGTATTTTAGTCATTATTTCTTGAACTATTATTTTTTCCCTGTTCTCTCACTTCACACCTTGGTATCACAGTTATGCAAGTGTTGACATTGACCAATGGGTACCTGAGGCTCTGTTAATTTCTGTTCTTCAAAATTAATTTCTGTTGATCTATTTTCACATTCATTGGCTTTTCCCTTTATCATATCCATTATTTTACAAGTTGTATTTTTCAGGTTTAAATTTTTCATTTGTTGAAAGAGATTATATTTTCCATTTTCTTGATATGCCCAATAATTTTGAATTGTATCTCAGACATAATGAATGTTATGTTATGGGTACTCTGGGTTCTGTTATATTCCTCCAAAGAGGATTGGTTTTTTTTATTTTAGTAAATGGGTAACTTGGTTGTACTCAAAACACAAACTATCTTTTGGAATATAACTTGAATGTCACTTTAGTATTTTTTTTTTCTTTTTGAATCCTAAACTGGGTTGCTTGTGGTCAGTCCTGCACTTTAATGGCCCAGGAGTCAGCAGAAATATGAAGAGAATTTATACAGAGGATCATTTTTTTCTCTCTCCCTTCCACACTCTTTCCTTTCCAGGGTTTTGCCTTGCCCACTTAATTTTCAGTGGACATGTGTGCCCTAAATCCTGTCCTGTGACTCTTCAGACCAAACATACTGTAGTTTTCTGTTAATGAATTAGTACCCAAATACATCTAAAAATCTGCATTAAACAAAAAAAATAGAAATTAATCTGGTGTTATTCCTATCTTTCAAGCTTCACTTCTCTTCAGATTCTGTCTGCTTTTATTCCTACACCAATGCCTTCAGGTTAATTGATTTTTATATCTTGTCCAAAATTTATAGTTATTATCTGCGGGAGGTCTCATCTGGTAGGAGTTTATTCTGCCAATTCAAAGTGGAACATTTATCCCATATTTCTTAAAAATTAGTGTGTACAGTGGTTCCAAAAAAAAAGTAGGGTTTTAATGTATTCTAAAGAGTATATTAGCTGAGCTTCAGAGCTTGCCTTTTGTTCGTGTGAGTGTGTACACATGCGTGTATGTATGTGCATGTGTTTAAATAATTCCCAGAAAGTTTTTCAGTTAGAATCTCTCTCAACCCCAGTGCAACCAGTTGTTTAATTCTGAGTAGCATACTCCAAAAAAAAAAAAAAAAAAGCCACTTTCTCATTCTAGCACATTTCCCCCAAACAGTCCCTTTTCTTATTCTCACTCTGGATTCTCTCCCAAGGGCAGTTTAGAGGGCTCCAGAATCATTTTGCATGACTTCCAAATGATGCCACTGATTCACCATTTTCTTCTTCATGGAGTGCCTAAAATTGTTAGCAGCTGGATTCTGCAATGTTCTGCTGCCACTGGAGAACATCACAGTGTCTCATCTCTTCAGTCTTGCCCTTGGGTCACCTTGGTCACTCACTGAAAGATATGGAATTAAAATGTAGCTATATTTAAGTTTCCTACCGCATTGACTATTAAGGAGTATAGGCCCGGGCAGTTAGGGCATCACTTAGATTACTCTGACAGAGGATGTGAGGCAGAACTCTTTGCAAACCCTCTGGAATCAGGCTGTGCTTCAAAACAATCTGTGGCTTTCTAGGCACCATCCAGGCACTCAGCAGCCCCCATCTCTCCCAAGCCCCACTCACATGGGAACAGAAGGAGATCTGGGATTAAACATTCATCTCTGAATGCAAATTTTCAGTGTTTTAGTACCTCCATTCTCTCAAGTATCTGTTCGAGACTGTAGTCCAGGGAACATAGCTACTTCAAGGGAATGTAATGTAAATTAATGATATGAAAATAGAAAGTCCTGTAAGCCACTGATAAAACAGATCTGGAATTGTATATGTTGCTCTTACTTATTACAGGAGAGATTTTGCAATACTTATGAACAGCAAAGTCCCTGACTCATGGTCTGCAGTAGGTGTAAGAACCAGCTAATGAAATGTGTCATTGATTTCCTTTTTCTGTCTTTTTTGACCCTCTGTTAAATGTAAAGGGGAAAAGAGGTACATTAAATTCCAATTCTAATAATAGGCCTCAATGGGAACCAAGTGACTAAAACAATGGCAAGAGAGACCTTCCGGCAGTAGGATTTGCTTTGAACCTAAATGAAGACTGTCGTGATCATGTTATTTAGTGAAATGCAGTCATGGAAGAAAGTTATGACTTCTGGTTAGACCTCAAGGAACAAGTGTCACATCTCCAAATCATGTCCACAAGTAGCTTCACCCTCTGCAGAAAGTCCTGGATGATTTAAAAGGCAGTACTTTAGAGAACTGCAGACTTTAGATTTGCAGTTAGGTAGCACGTAGATGCCTTCAGTTTCTAATACTTCTCTCTTGCATTGGCATATCTTTGAGTTTAGCATTTGTGCATTACCAGGGCATCAGCAAGAGGAAGCAAATTTATCAAGGAACATAATGTGCAGAGGAAGAATGAACAAGCATTTAAATTTTTTTTAGCAAAAGGAAAAGAGTAAAATTTCACACACATTTTCTGAAGCAGTAGATAACATTTTCAATGTGAACTTCCATGATGTCATTGAAGTATTTCTGAAGAACCAGAGTACTTGTAATTAATTGTATTAATCATGAAGACTAAATTTATTCTCAGCTTCCATAGTGCATTAAGGGTAGAGATGTTTACCCAAGAAGAGAGCTAACATGGCCCTCTTCTATACGGATGTAATTTTCACTTGACAGAGTGTGTATTTGTATGGTAGGTGTTTGCTTTTCATTTACCCACTTAGCGTTTTTTCATCCTTTTGGAAATGTATTGATTTATTTTGTGAAGTGAAAAGAGAAAGGAAAGGGAAGGACCATGATTTGAGATAAGTGTACTTCTGAGCTAGATACTTATTTATCCCCCCTACCATTCTAGCCTCTTCATTTCTTATCAATTAGTCTTCCTATATTGTGAAACACAAAAATCTAAGATCTCATTCACCTCACAATATGTCAACAAATTATAACAGCTGGCTTTTAGAAATACATAGACCTTGATTTTTCCCAAGTTTTACTCTCAGAGAATTGTATTTTGACCTCCCTTATCAAAAGTGTGGAGCAGGGTAGGCACACGGAATCTCTTGGTGTAAAAGCAACACCCCCTTCTCCAGCAGGACTGCCGTGCAGGAAGCAGGCAGGAGAGCTTTGCACCGTGGACATCCATAGCCCATCTTGCCAAAGGATAAATAAAGGGCATTCATTCATCAGCTTTCAAGCTGCCACCCTCTTTTTTTTTCTTCCCCCAGCCCCCACCTTCATCTGAAATGGGGAGGAGGGAGGGAGGTTCTGATTATTTTTGCCTATTTCTAACAGAGCTAGGCATGAACAATTAAACTGAGGGCTTCCCTGTGGTCTGTGAATAACAGTGCACAGTGCTAACCATAAGGGCACAAAAGCAGACAACAACAACAACAAAAAAGCCTTTTTTAATTTTTTGTTTACCCTTCAGGACACTGTTTACCTTATCACTGAAGGGGAAGTGATCATCTCTTCTCTTTTGGAAATTGTGCTGGGTTGATTCTCTAGCTCTGAGTCACAAACTGTCCAGTGATAAAGTGGGTATGTCAGCCTGGGGCTAGGGATTTATAGAAGGCCCTGTTCTCTCCCCACCCCCAACACCAAGGCTGTGTGTGTGTGTGTGTGTGTGTGTGTGTGTGTGTGTTGTGTCTCCATTCCTCCACTGTCTGTCCCTCCATCCACCTGTCCGTCTCCGTCTCAGGTTTGTGCTCTCTCTCCAGGGCACTCTCACTTCCTGTGTCTCTTCACAAGCTCTCATTCCCTTTTCCTTGATTTTTCTGTCAAACCTTTTTCTTTTCTCGCTCTCAACCAGAATGATTTTTTTTCCCCTTTTTTCCCTCTCTAAATTTACTTCACAGCAGATTGTCTTGTAGTAAATCACCAAAAACCCAAATAGCACTAAAGCATTCTGATACAACATTAGCATTTGCTTAACAAGCACAAGATAAACATTAAACAAAGAACTGCATTTCTTTATTAGAGGCTGCAAGATACATAATCCATGAGCACAAGAAACATGGGACCCAGTGGATATGCAGATGTGTGTTATTTCATTGGCGCTGGGCGGCCTTGTTAGAAAAGGTTTTCATCTGAAGGCTTGGGGGTGGATGGTTGACTGTCCCTGGTGGGGCTGTAACTAGATACAGAGACTGTTGCAAGCTAGGCTGGGCTCCCTGGTGGACCTGCTGATTGGACAGCCTGAGGAAAACTTGGGAAGCATCGGGAAGTGAACTCAATCACCTTGGGGATGATAGGGTAGAACCAGATGAAGGCATTTGACTTCTTTTGTAACTCCCACTAAGGACAGATTGCCAGTGCGATCCAGCCTCCATAACTGCAAATCAGGCTCTTTCCCCTATGCCGATTTCATTAGAATGGCCAGCATGGTGCAAAGAGGAAAAAAAAAAAAAAAAAAGGTTAGACACAGTAATTTTACAGGCAGGCGGGTACAAAAAAAATCTGCATAATTAAGCAGTCAAGGCTGCTAATAGGGGAGTTTATATGCTCTGGGACCAGGCAAGGGCAGCACATATGGATATAGCACTGGATATTAAATCTACGGCATGCAGACTTACTTCAGGGCCCTCAGAGAAAAGGCTAATTATAGAGAGAGGAATTGTGTTTACTGGTCTGTCTTGGGCAAAGATGGTGAAAGAAGTGCAACCAAGTTTTGCAGTTAGACATGAACAGGCTGTTAATAGAGATATCAAAATATGTGCTTGTGGTTGTTTCATACCTAATCAACACAAAATTATAGATTCTGCGGACACTCCCCCGACCCCACATTGTCTACCATAGACAAAACGCTTGGAGTTAAGTTTCACACTTCAAGTGTGTGCAGAACATCACGCCATGCACGGGATAGGAGAGTATTTATTATTAAATGGCCACAATTTAATCTCGCCTGTGCTCTTTATCATCAATAAATTTTATTTAGCCATTTAACTAGCCCTGTTTAAAAATGTCAGTGCTTCTGGGCATGAGCTCGCAGTCAGCACTTAAATATAAATGGAGAGTGTGAGTGGAAGTTGCAGTGGGCAAGGGGAAGCCTGCGAGAGAGGGCGTGTTTCTGGAAGGGGCTCCGATGGGATGGACATTAACATTTCATAATGCAGATCAAAGGTAAAAAGAAAACCCACAGGCCCCTTTGTCACAGGCCCCTAACGACTGCCTCATCCATGAGCTGAGATGATTTCTTCAGATTATTAAAGAGATTCATTTCATATTTGTATGTATGTATGCATATATGTATGCATGCCCTTATTTATTTATTTAATTCCATACAAAGAACATTTTCTGAAGAGGACAGGAGAGAGTGGGCCGTTCGCCCCAGGCTGGATGTGCCAAGGCATGCCGGGTTGTTTCAGGGGACCCAGAGCCTCCTGCAGACTTCCTTTCCAGAGAAGCAGTCTGGACCCTTTGTCCTTTAGGGAGGCTTCCCATGGAAAACAGCGGCCCTCTCCTAATGCAGATTTGCGGCCATGGGTTCAGGCCATTTGTGAGCCTGTCAGGCATTCCGTTACTTCGCCATGACAAGGAGGGCCGGAGAAGAATCCCACCGCCTCGTCTCAAGATGCATTAAAACCTAGGGCTTATGAAAGTAAACAGCAGCTGATCAGCCAGATATTGGGTCAGGCTTGCCTGACATCTGTGCTCTTCTTAGAGGCAGGGAATTCAGTGCTAATGAGAAGACCCAAGCCTGTGCCTCAGAAAGCAGTTGCAGAGGCTAATGAACAGGCAGTTTAGCCCCTAGAGAAGAGGGAGAGCCCCCTGTGGCACACAGGGTGCTGGGTACCTATTTCTTGTCCATGCATTGTTCACCGACTGACCAGGGGTATCAGAAATCACAGCACTTGGTTAAGAGGGTAAAGTCTGAGGAGACTCGTATATTGCAGGCACCCAATGCTGATGCTTCATGCTGAATTTTTTTAAATGTATTTTTCTCCAGCAACCATTAATTGATCCCCAGAATCATTAAAAATTCAGCTACTTCTAATATTTTCTCATTTCTAGAGGCCAAAATGAGGTGGCATTCGAAAGAAAGACAATTTGGATTGTCCACAGATTAGTAGGAACAGTGTGGTGTGAGTAGCTTTCAAGGACTTATTAAGACCATTCTTTTTTATCCCCTTCTCTCTACTGGAGACTTTAATATGTAAGACAAAGGAAAACTTGCAGGACTAAGGAGGACAAAGTAGAGGTCAATACTTAGAAAATGGTAGCAACTAAATGCAGAATACACAGGGCAGGACCTGGTCACCATTTGTATGCCTGTCAAGAGAGCACTACCAGGCAGTAAGTAGATCCTACCAGAAAAAGGGAAAGCATCATTATTTGTTACATAGAAATAAATGGAAGGGCTAAACACACAGGTGCTTTTACTTTTTAGCTTTTGAGCTGGTCAAAGTCAGAAAGCTGGACAACAGGCATGTCTCTGGCAGAAGAATGGTATGGATTTGAGAAGATCTCTTTGACCACAGGTTGAATTATTTGGTTACAAAGAAGAATCAACCTCCTACTCCCACGCAGTCCATGGGTGGACTAAAAATCCCTAAAAACATAGCGGTTCCACCAAAACATTTCCCTCATTCTCTCTTCTTGGATCTTTCCCTCCATTCATCCATTCAACCAAAAACCAATCTTCAGTTGTCTTGAGAACAAGTTTAGTAAGTGATAAAAAGGGTGATCAAGTAGAATGTATCTTGCAGAGGGAGTAAGATCCATAGTTGTGTTAGGGGGAGAAGCTGATATGTCCCCCAAGAACCCCACAGTGTATGGTAGAAAGTCAAAAGTGAAATAAAGTGAGGGAGGGCTACTTGGCTGGGGACAAGGGCCGGAGGAACAGCAGATAGTGTGAGAGCTCTTCTCCACGTAAGCTGTGCTTCCTCCCCATTTCTGAGCTAATTCTCTATGGCATCCCAACAAATGCACTGACGGTTTAGCTAAACATTACTCCCTAACCACCCCTGTCCCCCCCACACACACACACAGGATACACAATATTGGGAAGAAGAGAAGAGAAGGAGAAAGAAAGAGGGGAAATAGCCATTGCCACTATGGCAGTGGCTTGGAGAGGAGGGAGTTTTCAAAAGTGGATAATTTAACAGCATTAACATCTTCTGGGTATTGTTTTAAAGTTTATCATTACCATATGCTGAGATATCCTCATAAATGTCTGTGTTAAGTTTGAAAACTAACAATAAGTCTCTGCTGGATTTGCCCAAATCATCCCACACGTCCAGTGCGGCTTATTTTGGGGTTCAGGAAGCCCAAAAGGTGGGCAGGCCCACCACTTCTAAAGGGCATTCGGTGGCAGCCTCAGTGTTCCTGCCCTTGGAGCTACTATCTCAGTTCTGTCTCTCAAGTCCTACAAAACCCCAAACTGCCTTGGGGCAGCTCACAGAATGGACCATAGAGGAAGAGACCACTGCTAAGCACTTGTGCCCTCTCCTCTTTGTTCAGTCTAAATACAATAAAACCAGTGCCTTTCTGTTCATGGCCTCTGGCTTCTTCTCCCCTTTGCCCCCCTCTCTCTTTCCTATGTGGAGGGGAAGAGGAAAACCACAGCAGAACAAAATCAGATTAAAAACATGATAGAAAATATTTCAACAACTAGAGCAAACATTTGCTTCATGCTTCCTATCAAAAATAACCAACACTGACTGAGAAGTCACTATGGGTCAGCATTGTGCTACATACGTGAAATGCATTCTTTCAATTGAATCTCACTTCTGTACCCTGTGACATGGGTTCTCCATACCTCCATGGGTAGACGATCCAGCTAAGGCAACATTAAATAACCTCTGTGAGGTGACTCAGCTTGTTAGTGGCAGGTTGGGTACCACCCACTGAGTGATTCCAAAGTCTGAGTTCTTAAAACTGCTCCACCATGTGATGTGGGAGGACAGGCTTTGGGGATAATGCTTCTGATAGATTTTTTTTTAATAAATACTGTCTTCTGCCCACTACAATGGAAGTCAGTTTACGCCTATAGATGTCTGTGTGCTAACGTGCAGACCGTGTGTACCAGGAATGTGTCTCCCACTGTGAAACAACTTTTATGATGGTAGGGAAAAAAAAAATGACAGAATACAAAACTGTACCCAGTAGCAATGGTCCAATTGTTTTGAGAACTCAAACTCTTAAATTAGAATTGGAGGATTTGGGGTTTTTTTATGTATTTTTTTAAAAAAGATATAGCAGTTGACCGTTCAGTTTTTAAGTATTCATCAGAAATTAATATGTAAGCACACACAAGCAGGCTTAATTGCATTTGTGACCTGCTTTCTTATATATTTGGGAGGGTGGAGATGAAAATGGAGAACACACAGTAGATGTATTTTACTGCCAGAGTGGAACTTTACAATCGTACCAGGGGACCTTTTGGTAATGTTTGTAATGTGCTGCTATTGTGATTTAGGAAAGAAAAATGCTACTGCTGGGCTTTATTTTCAACCATTTTTTTTAAACATCAATTAATGCAATCAAATGTAGTACAGGGAAATCTAACTTTTTATTTACATTTCTGGAGGCCAGGGAGGGTTTGTTTGTTTTTAACTCCAGTCATTTGAGCTGTACAGTATATGGTTTTCTTGGTATTTTCCAAATCAACTCAGTAAGTTATATTTAACGGTCTATGTGAAACTCTCCACATGAGGAAGGGAAAACAGCCTTGTAACTGGTACCATTTGTTGGGAAACAAATGATTCTTCCTTGTTTCACACAATTTGAAAATCATGACTTTTTTGGATTTTAGAAACAGATTTTGTTAATAAGATGAATCATATCAATCTTTTTACCCATAACAGCAAAACTGAAATGTGTTATTTCTTCATGAATTAGTCAGATTCTTGAATGCCAAGTTTTGAACTAAATCTTGATGAATTAAAAAAAAAATAACAGCAACAAAGAGAATGCCATATTTTTTTTTATTTTAATCAAACTTTAAAAGGACATTAAAATAGATTCTTAAGAAATCAGAAAGGCCAAGCTGAAATATATTTTTCTAGTCTCTCTTCCTACTGCTAGTCACCGCCTTAACTAAACACACATTATCAGTCCAAGCTGCTAGATGGTCCCTTATCTTCCTAGCAGAGGAACCCAGTAAATAAGTATTGTAGATGACTTAACTAAAAACTTGGCTCCAAACTGAAATTCAAGTATATTTCTTCCCTCTAACCTGAAGCAGGAAAGCAGGTTTGAGCCCAGCTTCATTAGGAACTACCCATATAACCTTTGAGTAAATCAGCTGGGCTCTTCCTAGGACTCAGGTTACTCTTCCTGGACCAACGCATGGTACTGAGAAGATTAACTGAGAATTGATGTATATAAGCCCCCACATGCATATTTTGAAAATCGTAAAAGACTACATAAATTTAAGTAGTCATTATATTTCTAATCATCCTTAGGCACAGAGAGTGGGAGGAAAATGCCCCATGGTAACAGTTTAGCAATTATAAGAGCCAGCCTATTATGGGGTACAAAGGTGAGATGCACGTGACTTGTGTAGACACTTCATTCAACTTCTTGTGCTTCAAAGTTGCATCTTCCCGAGCACAAACTCTGATCTTTTGCAGTAGATGAGATCATATGTAGATCTAATCGGGTGAGTTGAGGCCAGAATGACTACTTTGATTTGGAATTTCCCTGCTGTTATCACTTTAAGACAAAATTTCTAATATTCATCTCAAAAGAGAGATGCCCAGATTCGAGGTTGTATGTGTCACTCAGCTGCATTCTCCCTTTGTCCTGCTTTTGCCTTTGGAGATGTATCCAACTGTATCAATATATGAGGTAAAGGAAGAAGGTTAAGAATGGAGACATGGGGCAAGACACCCGACTACCACTCCCATCAATCATGTGCTCTCCTATTGAGATAACTGCAGTTATGTCTAATTCTCTGAGATTTTATTGTTTTAAGTTCTTTGAAGTAGTTTGGGCCAGAATTTAATTAAGGAAACATCTCTTCTGATTCCTAAGAAAAATATTTATTTCATTACAAGACATTTTTCTGTAAATACAAATCTTTATGCATATCAGTTATAGTGATTGAAAATATACTGAATATATTTACTCTGATCTATTCCTTTTTACACATTCAAACAATGGCAAACTTGTATTTACCCACTTTTATTTTCATTTCTGAACTCTCTTTTCTTCAGTATTCAGAGACAGTAGAACTTTTGTTAGTTCAGGCCACACCTTGCCTATTCTATCCAACAATTATGATGCTACACAATTATGTAAAGTGTTTGCTTTTCTGAAGATTGTCAAATATAAAAGTTCTTACACTAATCTCTGTCATTAAGAAACCAAATATCATTACTGCTTTTTGGAAAAGAAAAGTGAGAGACAACACTCTAAACACTCTAGATGTCTTTCTATCCTGGACTTTTCTGGTTTTTTTTTGTTTGTTTGTTTGTTTGTTTGTTTTAAACCAAGAATGAGACTGATAAATGAGCCAAACATGACATGCTTTCCAAAAGAAAAAAGAAGTTCATAGGTGTGGATATCAGAATTCTACTTTAGATTAAGACAGCATTGGAATTCTATGCTGATTACATCATATACCATGCAAGACAAAGCAGAACCTTTAACTATATAAAATGTTTAAGGCCATCAATAGAATTTTAGTGACGTTATTTCAATAGATTTCCTTTTGTGTGAGAAGATTCATTATCAGCCTTCATTATATTGACACAGTATACAATATTTGAATTTTTAAAACAGATTTTGAATGAGCTGGTTCCGGTTTTAGAAAAATTGTCATAAAGATAGAGGATTAAAAATTTATTGTGCCCAAAGCATCTTTATAATTTGGTGTTATAGTCTTAGAAATATTTAATAGCTTTGCAGAAGGTAATGTAAGGCACTACTGTCAGAGAAAGGGCTGTCCATAATAATTATGTCCCATTCTTCATTTAATAGATACACTTACAGTTTTTGTTAAGCCTTCTTTCATAGTCTTCAGCTTTGGCTTTTGATCTAACAAAACACCTACAGACATTCATTCCTTCACTGTACTTCAAAACTCGTAGGAAATGAGCCAGTTTTGTGATACGAGTATTTTGTCTATCTGTCCTTCCTATCTCACTTCTTTCCTCCTTCCTTCCTTTTCTCCCTTCTTCTGTCTTTCCATTTGCAGTGAATAACATCTCTTTCATTTAATGTTGCTCTTGACTGACAGAAAACAGCAGAAAGAAACAGAAATGAATATGATTCATTGGTATGCCAGTAACATCTTGGCTTCAGCATATACTGTCTAGATATGCTGGTGTATACAGAATGATGCCCAAGAGAGAAAAGTGGGTTAGGAACATGTTGAGCTAACCTATTTTCCATACATAAGTATGGCATTACCTTCTTAGTAAGTTACACATTTTGGAAAATGCATGCAGTCTCAGTATTTTCCCAAATACTCAATTTAGAATCTTATCAGGAAATGATTCAGGTACTTAAGAAGTATAGTTATCTATAGGCAGAATAGAATTAAGAAATCAGTGTTTGTTTCTGAATAATTTTGATTCTGTAAAGGAACACTCAAGCCCAGCCTCCACAGAGTTTCAGTTGACAGTTTAACCAAATCATTGGTTTATTGCCAATGAGAGAAAACATCAGCATTCAGCCTCGTTGTCATCAGCAGTATAATCAGGAATGTTTCTTCCAGATTGACAGCTCAGACCAAAGTGCTATACTGAGAATGTGGCCTGGCTGGAGAATCTGGAGAAACAGGGGATTTTACTTTCCATTGCCAAATTTTTTAAGTTTCCAACAGGGACTGAATATTAGCTAAAGTTTTGTTTTCCTGAAGGGAGACGAACACTTTCACATGATGAAAGAGACTTTCATAGTAGTTGCTAAGGACAGAAGGGGTGAGGGCAATTTAAATAAATTCAGATTTTGGTTTGCCAGAGAGCAAAGGAGTGCTCAGGTAACATGGAAATATAAGTAGCTCCTTGCACCTTAGTAAGAGAGCTGGAAAATAATAACTTGTGTCTTGTTTAATTGACAATTTAAACCGCCATAGTAAAGAAGGAGGAAAAAAATGTTAAGTGAGAATTTGGTGGGCCAATGTAGTGTTGGATTCAGGAAGCCTGGATTCTGGTACTGGTCATAACTATAACACTCAGTTAATATCTCTAGTTTCAACATTCCCATCTTTTAAGCAAGTTCATCATGGTCAGATTGTCTCTAAAGCCCTTTCTAACCTCCAGAATTTACCCAAATAGGTAATGTTGACTTCTTTTTTTTCCCCCTACACTTTCCTGATTTATTGCTTCTCCATAATTTTACATGAAAATGCAAAATGTTCTGAGATCTTTCAAAATATGTGAGCCAACAAGTACAGTTTTGTGAAGTGTTTATTAGAATATTTCTTAGTAAATGAATAATGCCAAGTAGTGGTCAGCCAACTCTCCTGTGCCTTCTCAATCACATTTCCCATCTCACATTTCCTATTTCTCTGAATGTTGGGAGCATGATTTGTTTTCAGAGGGATACTAATCACCTTATAGTAGTTTTATGTCATCCTCTATTTCTCTTCAAGCATAAAAGCTTTCTCCAAAATATAATCTGAAAGAAGATAGTGCACGTGGATTCACGTGCTGTATATTTATTTTTCTTTTAAGTGTGTTGTTGCTGTATTTTCTTTTGCTAATATATTTTGACACCTTATAGTTGTAACCTGCTGTTCTCTTTAATTGCTTATTGTTATTAATTATATAGTGGTAGCGTAGTTGGCTGCTTGAGCCACTTGGCTGTAAAGAAATTCATTTATCATTATTGCTGTTGGAGCTACAGAAAATTGCCAGCATTCTATCCAGAGATGAATGTTTTTGAGCTCCCATCCAGTAAAATTTTGAACATGGGTCAAATCTTTAAGTGTTTTCTCTCTGTTGCTACCCTTTCCTTCTTCTACCCTGTGCTGTAACTTCATTTTCTGTGATTTTTTTTTTTTTAATTTCAGTCCTTGATTTGCTGCCCTTTCAGTGAAGTTTATATATTGTTTTTCGCACTCTATTTAGTGGCCTGTCCGAATAATAACCTTTCTTTTCCTCATATTCCTAACCATAAATTTTTCTTCTTAGAGTTTCTTTGTAATAACATTCCTGCTTTTACAGCTTTGTTATGAGCACATTTCATTTTAAATCATTAATGCTGATTGGACATTACCTTAAGTCCCACCTCACATGAAAGTGATCCTGATGCCCTTAAAAAATTACTATAAAACCCCTACTACTCACTCAATAAATAATCATATGTATTTAGACTTCCCGATTGGAAAATTGCTGGTATGTTGGATGAAAGAATGAAGGAATGATGTTATATGCCAACATGGGAATGTATACTGACATACACCCAACTACTTCCTGATGGCTGTAGTTTCTTTAAATCTGGGCTTAATTTAGAATACATGACCCCACAGCTGCATGTGCCATAGAGCAGCCAGGCCAGAGTGCTTCTCCGCCTTCTGGCAGCATGACATTAAATTCACACTAGTTAAGCCAACTTAAATTGAGCCTCCTTGAACCTTCCTAAATAAAACTAGTGGCCTTAATTACAATCAGGCAATTTAAAGGTTATGGAGCTCTAACTAGTACCGCAGTATGTCACTTTAATAATGCACAGGAAAATTTCTCTAAGGGGTGGCATCCTTTGATTAGAAGAATTCAAGTTTCACAGCACATTTTCAATAAACTGTTTTTAGAAATCTTATTGCATTTATGGTGCCATTACCTTTTTTTTTCCTGTTGTTGTTCTTCAAGGCCAAGTTTCTGAGGTCACAACAATAGAACAATAAAAATGAGACTCATTTGCAAATAACATGCAGCATGGTGACTTGCATTGCTGCTTAACAATGTTCTTAGTATTGCCACCAAGTGAAGTGGAGCAGGACACAGTCTCTTACGAATCAGAGATCTGATCCTCTTCCACCCCCATGTGATTGCAGTCCATGACTTTTGCTTTTTGGAGAACTGGGATTTCGTACAGCACAGTTTAAGAGAAAATACGTCAGCTTCACAAATAAGTAGGCAATCATATAGTTTCTTAGGAAGATAATTAGCTTTGAAAATGCCCAACTAGCTTCTTGCCTCAAACCAGTGGTTGTCCACGTCCATAACATTTGCAGAAACTGTTGAATCTCATTCCATTTCTTTTGTTTGTTTGATTTGTTTTTCCGTTTGCTTGTTTTGTTTTTAATCATCAGTAGTAGCAGGCTGTGCTTTCTAGCAAGGATAAACAGCTTTTCAGTGTTTGGAGACTCTCCTTCAGATAACTGGTGGCGTTATGCCAAGCACAAGAAGATTTAAAAAAAGAAAAAGAGAAGGTCCTGACCCTTGCCATAAACTCAGCACAGCAACGTGAAAACATGCCTGATGAGCACTGTGTCCAGTACACAGCTCGGGTTGCTGGCCCACCGCTGTGTGGAATTAATATTGACTGTTGCACTGTCTCAGTTCTCAAAGATGTTTTCCCAATAGAGTTAACTTTAAGGCAGGTTACATTTAGTTTATGCTGCATGAACTATCCTCTTTCGATTTTACCAATTTGTATGTGTGTGTGTGTGTGTGTGTGTGTTGTATATCTCTTGAAGGTAAATATACCTGTATTTCCACCACCAGCGCCGCAAGTCCCAGATGCGAGGGCATTAATAGTAGGTCGTTGATATCAAACAAGAAATTTTAAGCAAAGAATATAATAAACATATACATATGAATTAAATAATTAGTTAAAAGACTAGAACTTTGTAATATAAGAATGCGCAACATTAAGAAAAAGTTTTTATGGGTTATGAATATGTGATGAAGAGGCATCACTATGACTTAGGACAAATAAAAGGCAATTATCTTCTTTTTCTTTTTTCCTTAAGGTGCTCAGAATGAATTCAGAGGTCCTCTACTATGAACAACATCCTCAATTCTTTATTATTTTAAACTCTGAGACAGGGTTTTGCCACATTGCTAAGGCTGACCTCAAACTTCTATAGTCTTCCTCAGCCTCCCAAATAGCTGAGGTAATAGGCATAAATGTGCCACTGCTCCTGGTTTATGTCTTTTGTATGGTATGTTTTTTTTTTTTTTTTTTTTTTTGCGGGGGGGAGGATTTCTTTTTTTTTTACATTTCAGACATAAAATGCATAATAACATTTTTCCTCTTAAAATAAGAGACAAGTTTGGACTTACCACTTGCTTGCAAGAGATACTTTGACCAATTAGACAGCTACTTTGTAAATGCTTTATTTGCCAAAGCATTTTAATATTATCTCAGAAAATAATAAAATCAAGCAATGTAAGGTATTTTGCCAATCCTTTATGTGTCGTGCAAAGGGTTTAACGTACAGGGTAATGAAGCAAAGATTTAAAACCTAAATGACAATAAATATCATTTTGGGGTCAGTCTGGGTAAATTTTTTCTAATGAAATCAGACATTGGACTAGCTAACTAAATATCACCCACACATTCAATAGATATTTATTGAATCTCAGCTATGAGCCATGTAAGAGGCCCTTGGCATGCATCAGTGAACAAAACTAATACCCTTGCCCTCCCAAAACTTACACTGTAGAAAGAATTGACATGTAACCCCTAACTTAGTTCTTGACACTGTCTTGGTGTAAAGGTGTCCAGGACTGCCACCTACTACTTTTCAATAGACAAAGCAGAACCTGAAATGCATTCCTGAATTGGAAAGGTGCCATTTCCAATCATATTGTACATCTAATTTGTTATGCAAAATGCAAGTCAGTGTTTTATCCCTGCCTTCACTTGCTCACGAGCTTTCTGTTATGGCAAAGAACAGGTCAGCACTAAAGACAAGGTGGTGAAAAACTTTTTGCAAGAAGAATGTTTCCTGTCCTGTATTCACATGACCATAAGCAAGGGAGGAAATTGTTCATGGAAACTAGGTCCCTTTCAGGGGAGCATAGTCCTGTAGACTGAAGTCAAAGCTTTATACAGGAAGGTAAATTTTTAAGAGCAAAAATTTTCTAAACAGATCTGGAGGATGTATTCCAGACTTGTTCCCAATCCTCACTCCCACCAGAGCCTTCTTCAGGCTAATAACATTTTTCCCTAAGAAGCATGCACTAATTTCTTCTTTTCTTGGTTAAGAATATTTTTTCTTGGGATGGGAGAGACAATATGGTTTTATCAGTGCCCTTCCAATAACTTTTATTGTTATTGTTTTGTTTGTTGCTGTGTGGTCTGGGTATGGAACTCAGGGACTTGCCCATGCTAGGCAAGTACTCTGCCACTAGGCTACTTCCCTGGCCCTTTTTATTTTTCATTTTGAGACAAGGTCTCAGGTTGGCCTCAAACTTACCATCCTCCTGCTTAAATCTCCTAAAGCTTTTTTTTTTTTTTGGTTTGTTTTGTTTAATAAAGCATTTGAAGGAAAAATTTTTACCTTTAAAACTATTTGCTAGCACTATATTTCTCACTGAGACTTCAACTGTGTGTCCCAATGTTTAGATCTAGAAAGAAGAAAAGGAAGAACTAGAGATGCCAGAATATTGGTCAGATTTGAGCACACCTGTAATCCTAGTGACTCAGGAAACTGAGACAGGAGGATTGCGGGTTCAAAGCCAGCCTCAGCAAAAGTGAGGCTCTAAGCAACTCAGTGAGACCCTGTCTCTAAATAAAACACAAAATAGGGCTGGAGATGTGGCTCAGTAGTTGCATGCCCCTGAGCTCAATCCCTGGTACCGAAAAAAGAAAAGAAAGAAAGAACTAGAGATGCCAGAGTATTGGTCAGATTTGAAAGATATCTTAGTCCATGTGCCTATTCCTATTCCCCACTTGTGCCAAAATATCACTGCTGAATCCCCATAGTTGGAGGAAAGCCACCTTTTTGGTGGGTTGTTTGTTTTATCGTTCATTACTTGAACAACCATGCAATGTTTTCTCCTTCATGAGAATATTCTAATAGGTGCCTCACATAACCAATAACAATAGCCAAGGTATTGGATGATATTGCATCTCAGAGCATCTAAAATCCCACTGCCTGCCTCTCCCATCCCTACCCACCTGGACCTCCTGCTAGTTTCCAAGCTGCTGATGTTTATGGGGCTCTAGGCAGCCCCTGGGCTCTTTAAAATCTGCTGGGTACCACGCAGCCTACCCCAGTTGAATCATTTCCTGCTTCAGCCCTGCTGATAATGAGAAGTTCAAGACAGGAAATAACAGTGTCACTATCAGTAGCTTTGCTTATAAAGCCCCAAAACATTTTAGTCTTTAAACCATTAGCAAAAAGAAAAAGAAAAAATTCAGCCACTGAGTTAAATGGAGGCCTGCACCTTGATGATCTTTGTGAAGAACAGTTCTGGTAGAGGCACACAGTATTAGCATTTGGCTTTTCTTGAGATGCCTAAGGGTTAAGCACTTTGCACACAGAGGGTCAAAGTCTAGGGCCCAGGTACTCATTTACTCACATTCTCAGTGCCCTTTATTTTATTCTAAGAGTCTTGCGCTTATATCTCATGTTCCTCTCTCAGGTGGCATAAAAATCCTGACAGTGGCACACATTCCCATATTGCCAGTGAGAAAACTGCAAGAAGTGTTAGTGTCCGACTTCCAGCAGCATTCATTTTCATGTCAAATTGTTCCAAAGAATAAAGGCAGAACTTTTTAAATGATGTTGGGGGGTGGGGGAAAGGTTCACACAATGTTCAGTACTCTCCAATGCTGCCTTACTTTGGGGGCTTAATGACTAATCTACTGGCAGACTTTGAAGCCTAAGTCATATTCTCCACTGCCAAATTAGCACCTCAGTGTGTTTATGTTACAGTTGTGAAATATGTGCAGTATGTAATACAACAAATTACAGTGGCCGGAGTGCCATGGACCTGGAAAGAATGGGATGGCTGTGTGCATGGCAAATTACTGCACAGCCTGCCTATTTTTCTACCCCTGGTTTCTAGAGTGAGCCGATGTAGCCGAGGGGTGAGTTTTGTCATGTGTGGCTTTGCTTTGTTACTCCTCAGACCCCTGGCTTATAAATGTGTGCTTGGAAATTAACTCAGGGAAGAGGAGAGGAGAAGCAAAGTAAAACGTGGGGTGTTGGGAATTGGTTTAAGGCATAGTTTTCTTGGATTTAAAAAAAAAATATATATATATATATATATATATGTGTGTGTGTGTGTGTGTGTGTGTGTAAGGATATAGTGGTGCACACATCCGAACTGGAAAAATTACAACTGCAGGGGATTTGATTCCTCTGCTTGGATTCTGAGGGCAGAGTTGACTCCCACTCAGATCAGAGCTTTTAAGTATGGCCCCTGCCACATGATGATGTACCAGGAGAGGTTTATATCTGTGGACTTTAGCCTATAGATTTATGCAGTGGAAGAGGCTGGAGGACCCTCCTGGCCAGTCTCGAGGGTAAATGAGAGAAGGAGTTCTACTTATAAACCGTTACAAATTGGTCCTCAGTAATGGCTGTAGTGTTGATCAGACGATATAAGGGGGCCCCCAGTGATTCCAGAGATAACAGCTGCATGTAAGTCAGCCACTGAACATTTGCTTGTAGCTGCTCTAGATTTTTGTTTTTATTGAAGGAAAAGGAGTATAAACATGGGACACACAGTCTGGAGGCTGCTGAAAGGGTTTCTCTTGTTTAAAGCTTATATTGAAATGTCAGTGTCTTGTGTTAAACTCACAATGGCTACAATGCAGCTCATAATTTGATTTGAAGCTCATGCAAATATTGAGCATCCAAATGGTAAATGTTATTTCTTTTATTATCAAATGGGCTGATTAATAGTTGCTCATCTCTGGGTTTTATACATTGGAGAGAGAGAAACTACCATTCCTCTTTGAACTGGCTTTAGAAAAGCAGATTGTTTCTTAGAGCCCAAGTTTTGTCGATGATTATCACGTTTTCCACTAAGGCAACGAGGCTGTACTTCAATTATGTATGCACACTCTCTCCTTTGAAACGTTTAATATTGGAGTAAATATTTACATGTGCATCAGTCTCTTTTATGTAGACTTGATTTGTGTTTACATTTATGTTCACACTTAAATGAAGATTAACAAATGGAAATAATTATTTCTGCTGAAATTTCTATACATGTAAAACTACTTCTCAATTACGTTCAAGCTGTCTTTGGTCGTGCCTTGCTGCAGGTGATGGGGACTGGAAGTTGCTGGCCCCTAGCATGTTCTCTATGGTGGGGCACTACTCTTAACATTGAACCCACATTGCTGGATACATGTGTACCCACCACCCAGTATGCAAGAGGGAGGGATATTCTTCTCATTCAGCTGACTAATTTACACTCTGATGTTTCTCCCTTTCCGAGTGCTAATTTCCTGTTTTCACATGTATTTGGCTAGAATGCTGATAAGTCTAATGTGCAAAACTGGAGTTTTTCTATACTCAGTAATATTGCTCCTGTCCTATATAACTTTTTGACTATCAAAATTTCAGTGTTGTAATCAATCTTTATTAGTAGAATATAGGAAGGATAGCTTGTTTTCTCTCTCTCTCTCTCTCTCTCTCTCTCTCTCTCTCTCTCTCTCTCTCTCTCTCTCTCTCTCTCTCTCTCTCTCTCTCTCTCTCTCTCTCCTAATCTCAAAGTAGCCTACAGAGGCAAATCATATGTATCATAGAAAGTCTGGAGAATAAGATAAGCAAAAAGAGGAAGAAAAATCTAGAAGTTTCATTTAAACATCCCATCTATAACTCTTCATAAAAAAATAGGACTGCACTAGCTTATTATGTCCTTAATGGAATATTGTAATGGTTATTAAATCAATTGACTCTGAATCTCTTTTTAATAAATGAGTCAGACTGTATTATCCAATTACCGTCAGCTGCTACCTTTCCGGAGAGCAGAAATGGTTACTTTGATTGAATTTTTTAAGCTTTCTGGCACCTTTAGGGAGAAACAGGAAGAAGGCAAGGTGTAAGATATAGCTTCAGGGGCAGCAGAGCCCAAGCCTTGGGTTCACCTGCAATCAGAGGTGTTGATAGCATCACCTCATGAGTTTTTGAAAGAAAACCAGGTTTAACTCAGCCAGATTTCCCCCATGCTAAGGGTTTCTAGAAATTCTTTGAAAATGAAGATCGTGCTGTTAGCATTACACAAAGTAAATACAGAATGCATGAGAGGAGAGTTAGATTCTAAGGATACACTATTGAAATTCTTTTTGTAGGTTACAGTCGTTTTCTATTACTCCTATGCCTCTCCTCCTTCACTAAAAAATGATTTATTTAATGAGTTATAAAAATGTTTTGGGTTCTCCATCTCTCAAACTTCTTATGCATTTGGCCCTGCAGTAATAACAAACAAGTGTGAGCATGAGAAGAAAGAGTAAAGAAGGAAACAAAGGTGAGGGGAAGTGGCATTCTGCTCACTGACTGCATTAGGGCACTGTGGATTTTGCTTATCTCACCATTTGTTGAGTAAGAGCAAAGATGTATTTTTCTCCCCTACTCAAATAATTAGGAGATCACTTTATTGGATGAGACCTCAGTGCATAGCTTACAAACAAAAGGCATGTAGGACCTTTAGTATCTTTCCAAGGTTGAGATGTATTTTTAAGTTGTAAAAATAGTTTGGAAAATACTAGATGCAATTGTTTTCATTGATGTCACTTTGCCTCCACAAATAAAGGGCGAAGTTAGTGAACCATCTGTACTAACAATGCATAAATACATTAATAACGATATATCATATTTTGGGGGGGTCAGTTGACTAAATTCAGATTATTTGACAATTTGACCTCTTTGGGTAAGAAATAAGTAAAAAATTGTTGAAGACATTTTCTCTGCATTCATACATGTATATGCTCTTTAGTTTTCCTTCTGTTATCTTCCAAATAAAATACTCATAGTCAAAAAGGAGACTATCATATTAAAAAAGCACACCCTAATTTGCATAATTCCCTTTATGTATATGTAGCAGTCAATCCTTATCTCCAAGGAAAAGCCCTACCTACCAGGTCCACGTATATTACTTCACACCTGTTAGAGTTTAAGAATTCTGGAATAAATGTATACCAGCTCTCACATATAGGCCACATCTTGCTTCTTATGCAAAAACAGATATAATTTTTCATTAACAATTATTACGTTAAGTGTAAATTTTACGGGATACTATGTAAGAATAAAACATACCATTTTAAAATGACATTAAAATTCTTAGTTACCTTCTTACTACTCAAAATAAAGGTATGACACATTGAGTTAATAGGAAACTTTTAAATCAGGCAAGTATTTCTAATGATTAGCTTGCTGATCCAGTGCCTACAATAAATAGTGTTTCTTAATGAATAAAATTTGGAAATTTTATGGTGACTTTAGGATTTAAAAAAAAAAAAAAAGGAACAGATAGAAAAAAAATGCTTGATCTTATATAATCCCTAAAGCTTTTTGTATAACCCCTTGTCATGTCAGTAGGCACAATTAAACTTCCTCTTACATAATTATAATCAAGGAATTTACTCTGCCACCCAAATACAGAGTAGGTTTTTATCTCTTGTGAAATGTAGACAGTACTGGGTGGCTTAATTAGTGCTTTGCTTCTCTTTTTACAAATTCAAATCCTATGCTTCTAAAGACTCATACTTGTGTGAGAAGAAAGATTAGGAATACAAATAGAGTGATTTTTCTTCTGGTTAGCTAATAATAACTCACTTTGTAATTGGGCTTTTGTATCACCAGTGATATCAGCTGAAGGACTTACACAAGCGTGTTGTCTTTGAATGGAAGGAAATAACTGTGGAGTTTAGACTTGTCACCCTCACAGCAGAAGCATGTCTTGCATTCCCTGGATGTAGGCTATCTGGCACAGATGTCCCTTGGAAGCATTTTTAATTATTGCAAATAAGAGAATGTAAAAGTATAACCTGATAACAAGCCAGGTTACAGTGTAGCTTCTTCCTCTTCCTAATAAGTAGTCTTGGGAGTAGCAGGTATGTGCCCTGGCCTATCTGCTAAGATCATGGCCCCCTGGGGCCCAGCTGTCTGGATTTAAGTTCTGGCTTCTCCAGTTGTTAGGCCTTCTGACTCAGAGAAAAGTTATTTAAACTCTCTGGGCCTTGTTTTGCTCATCTGAAAAATGGGACTAACAATAGTATTCCTCACAAGGTAGTAGTGAAATTCAGTGACTTCATATCTGCAAGCACGTAGAACAACAATGCCTGAAACATAGGAGGCTCTAAGAACATTCTCCAGGTTGTTCTAGCATGCTGGTCTCCATTGCTTATGATTCTGAATTGTAAGGAATTAAAATAATCCTTAGATTCTAAATTCATAAACATTTCAATGAGGGAAAAAATCAACATAAAAGTGTACTGTGAACTATTTATCCAGCAATTGTTGGGCCATTGAAATATTTTTCTGCTATCTTGTTGCTGCTAAAGAAAAATCCAGGACTAGTCCAAAGTGAGCCTGGAGCTCATGAAAATAGTGAGAAAGATAGGCAGACTGGATCTGAAAGCACATTCAAAACTGTCTTACAAGAGTACGGTAACAAAGAACTGGGAAGAACGTGAGGGACTAGAAATACAAATTCAGAAAAGAACATTGATAAAGTATTATAAGCATTAGTACTATTGCACAGCCACGGAAAGTCTTGGAAAGAGAAAGACTACATCAATGGAAATACCATTGAAAACCTTGTGTCTAGGAATAGAAGTTTCTAGAACCTTCTAGGTAAATCTAAGGAGAGGCATTGAGGAAGAAGGTATCAACTTTTTCTATGGCGACTTTATTTTAGGATTTTGGAAAATCAGAGCCCATAAAAATCGTGATAATTAAACTAGATGCCATGTTATTGATATACTATTTATACTTTAAAAGCTTAATAAAATGCATTGGCCCTGAGATACAATCTGACTTCTGATTATCTTTGGATTTAAAATTCCAGAAATGTTTTAAATTGATATAAACTCGTAAATAATGTTAAATAACCAGAAGCCCTGTACTACTACATATTTATGTTAGGTGATAGAAATAGTTGTGATTGTAGTTAATTCACTAGTCTATTAAAGTTATGATGGGTTTCACCTTTCTGTTAATGCACTTTCCTTCACAGATGAAGGACTGAACCACGAGTGCAAACTCTGCAGCCAGACCTTCGATTCTCCTGCCAAACTCCAGTGCCACCTGATAGAGCACAGCTTTGAAGGGATGGGAGGCACCTTCAAGTGTCCTGTCTGCTTTACAGGTAGGAGGCTTCATTAAGAAAACTGGAAAGTTGTGTGGTCACATCATGTCTTCCCTACCAGACCATACTGCCCACAGCTATGGCCTTTTAGAGAGAGGAGGTCAGTTCAATTTGGGGGGAAGATTTTGATCTCTGCTGATTAGCATTATTGATTGCAGCCTATTTAAAGGCTCAAATGGGCAGGAAGGTTAACTGTCAGGATGAACAAATGGCATTTCAAGTTCTCTCACAAGTTTGCACTTTTACATTTGGAAAACGACATTCGTGTTGTGTTCACTTTTTTTCCCTCTCAATGTTAAAAGGTTAGCAGGCCAAGGCCGCTTGCATGAGGCTGCTTTTTAATCATAAGATGTTCAACTAAAAGTGCAGCCGGCTGTCAGCACATGTCTGTTACTTAAACCTGGAAAATTTTGTAACATTCTACATAAAAAATAAGAAAGATATAGTTAAAACGCTCCCAAAATTCTTTGAACCATAAAACCAATTAGACTCATTTCCTATGAAATTAGATTTTTAAAGTTGATATAAATTTATACTTTTAAGAAAATTTATTAAATGTTATAGCATTATGGTTTTCAGGGGTGGGGAAGAAGATGTAGATCAAAAATTCTCATTTGAAACCCCTGGGAATTGAAATATGATCACACATATTTCTGGTATTGCCCCAACAATGGCAAAGTTGTTTTGGAAAAATCCTTGATGATTATTGTGTATATATGTTGGACTCGGTCATCAAGCCCCTCAAGGCTATATTTCCTTTTTATTTTTCCGGGGGTAAATGTATGTGTGTGTGTGTGTGTGTGTGTGTTTGTAGAGAGAGAGAGAGAAAGAATCTCAAAATTGACTTCTTTGTTTGAAGAGCAAAATTCCAAGCATTGATTATTTACCTCAACTGTCTTCAACCTATAGATTTCTGTTCTGCAATAACACAGAAAGAGAAGGGTTCACATTCATCTCCCAGTTCACAAAATAGTACCTGAGCATGCTGATGGCTCTGCCTTTCACAGTTGCTTGTTTGGCTCCTTCATTCCATAATGACTGTCCATCCTTCTTTTGGAAGTCTTTCTTTTGTTTTCTTCCAAATTTTATTTTTTTTTCAATGTGTTCACCCTCAGTGGTATGTATCTTACAACATAAGGAGTCAAGAGTCTGGGTTCCTTACAAAAGCTCTTAATAAGTCCTCGTAAAGGGGGACTGGGTCATAGGTCTCCTCACAATTAAGACTCCTAATAAAATAGTTCTTTCATGTTGTAGCCAGAAACCTCATAAAATGTATTAAGTTATAAGGAGATTAGTTGCAAATCTGTATAAAAACCTTATTTCTTTTTGGTTGAGGTGGGTGAAGAGACAAAACTACATTAATCATGAACAGTCTGCATTTTTTGTATAGACAGACCTGAATTGTTTTAATGTTTCTTGAAGTAATTTAGAAATAACAATTTTTAAAAAAATAAAAAGCTTCCAATATAAAACATGTTAGGTGGGAAATGAAATCTGAGCAGTTTTTAAGGTAATGAGAAATGTGATTAAAATGTATGACTCACAAGAACAATATTCTAATATTTTAGGTTGGCTGGCAATTAGAATAATTTTAATGATTAGAGTGGAGTCAAAGTCAAATGCCAACCTCTTTAATAAATCCTTTCCCTGCCTATACAGATTAATATTGTAGATGCAAACTTTTTTAGGTCACAGTGCACCAGGCATCCATCAGAAGTCAGTTCTGCCAACCCAAACACCGCCTCTGGCATATACAATTTAATTATTAATAGTATGTCTCCTAGGTAAACTGTTACACAGTCTTAGGGCCTTGTTTTGTAGTCATTAAAATTGAACATGTTTATATTATTGAAACCCTTGCATTCAGTGTGTAGGCTGAGTTGATCTTAAAGTATCCAAAGAGAATTTACCTGCCGTTCTGTTGCACATTTATAGACAGTGCCCCAGAGTAGCTGTGGGATATAATTTTTAGCATTAACACATTTAAATAGAGAACTGTTTGCTAGCTATAACTTTAGGCAAATACAATAAACAGGGTTTTGGCATCTATGATTTCTTAACCTGTGGGTTGCTGAGAAATAGGAGTCATTTCTTTTGAGACAGAGCTGTGCATTTGACAATTTTCAGCTTTATTTTAAAAGATTTATAGGGAGCAGGGCTTCCATAAACCGTTGCTTTGGAGCTATTTGGGTCAAATTAGGTGCTCGGTAGAGTACATCTTAACAAAAGCCAGAGACCTAACCATGAGCAAATGGGACTCCATTGTCCCCAGGTATCCGGCAGTGAGTCACACCCAGGAGGTGTGCCATTCAGCCTGGTCTGCCAGTTCATGAGGAGTCATCAGCTTAGGGCATTTCAGAAACAAAATAACCCAAGTTCAACATCCTTTTATCATTTCAGTGTTTGTTCAAGCAAACAAGTTGCAGCAGCATATTTTCTCTGCCCATGGACAAGAAGACAAGATCTATGACTGTACACAATGTCCACAGAAGTTTTTCTTCCAAACAGAGCTGCAGGTAATGTCTTCATGAGGAAGATGGGGATTGAACCTAGTTGCTATGCTTTTGGGAAACAAGGGCATTTTAAATGTGGATTCACAGTACCACTCACCCTGGGCCACCATGATGCTTTGTGTGTTTTGGGGCAAAGGGAAAATTAGACACCAGATTAATAGACACCAAAGTAATTTTGCCTCTGGCTGCTGTCAATCATAAAAAGAAACCTGAACAGACCTATAATTGGACCTTCTGACCCAGTGTGAGAATTGTAGGGGTCAGGTTTATTGGATGGTGGGATCATTCACCTCACTTGTCATGGATCATTCTCCCAAATCCTGTTTTATTCATGCTCTGTTCCCACTGGGTTCCAGGCTGGACGGTTGTCCAGGTTATTGTTGTCCTGAGGGGCTGGTCTAACATTGGGAGGGAGAAGAGAAGAGAAGGAAGAAACTATTCTCTTTTCCAGTATGTGTTACTTCCATTTAGTGAAATAGAATAATCATTAATAAAACAACAGTCTTATAGTTGAAAACTTTGGCACCCAAAGGTGTTAGCTTTAGCCTTGAGTATTCCAATTACCAGACATGTGACTGACCTTGGTCCATAACTTCTCTGCACCTCAGACATGAAGAAAAAATAAACAAACTTAACATGTACAGGGCCGCTGAAAGGTGAAAATGAAATAATGGGTGTGAATATAAGGTATATTATATAACATAAATGTTTGATTATTTTGATTAGTCTGAGCAATAGATTGGCAATTAAAATATGAGTCAGAGACCTGAATTCTACCCAAGAAATGTCACTGATCATAGAATAAAACTAATTCTTTTGCTTTCTGTTACTTCATCTGGAAAATAGGTAGATATCCTCATCTTTCTAAGGAAGGGGGATATAAGAGTAACATGGGTTTTCTTAAATCTTGTTGGTTCCTGTAGAGGAAATTGGAGTTCAGAACTTCAATGACTTAAAATTATTTGGGTATTGTGAATATTATTATTAATAATAAAATTATTCCTCCTAAAGTGAGAGGTGCAATTAGTTTTCATCACTGAATCCCTGCAACAGGAGCTGATCTGGTTATCAGGTAGAGGCAAGACTGAGGAACTCAGAGCCCACCTGCTTCTCAGCCTGCACCCCACACGGAGCCTTTGGGGCACCTTTGTGCCTCCCTGTGCTCTGGCGAAGCCAGGTATATGTGAATTATGTATCAAAATAAAAGACTTGCAATTTATCTTCTCAGTTAGCATTCTATAAGTAAACAAGTAACAAGTTACAGAGATGAAATAAGAACTATATTTAAAAGTGGATAAGCCCATTTCATTGTCATCATGTCAATGGAGTAAAATGCAAGTTACCGTCTCACCTTTTATCACTTCTAAAAATTCTATTCCATCACACCTGTTTGCCAATTGAATATTCAAAATAAGCCAGTTATATTATTGTTTAAAAGTAAATCTTACTAAAATAATCTAACTTTTTATTTTAAAATGTTATAATTTTGGATTTGGTTTTATGAATCTAAAAGATATGGTCAGTATGCCTAGTCATACTGTTAATGAGTATGTAAATTATGAGATGGAATGAACTAATAGTTGAAAATCAAAGTTAGATTCTGTAGGGGCTTATTATATCTGTCTAACAGTCTTGGAAAAAAAAAATGTTTGCAACAAACTTCCACTTTTGTTCTATATTCATAGATTCCAACCTACTTGTACCTTCAGTGTCTTTCATTAAATGACCCAACACAGTGGCAGTGGCTTCTTTAGCTCAGACAAAATTAAGCAATGAAGCACATTCTTCAGGACTCCAGATTTCTCTTATGATTTGTTTTAGGGTTTCATGGAACATACAGTATTCACTCTTTTCTGTGATCAAGATAGACCTGTGGTTCTCAAACTCTTTAATCTCAGGAGCTCTTTACATTTTGAGAAATTATTGAGTATCACAAAGGACTTGGGCTTATGCAGGTTACTATCTACTGATATTTTCCATAATAGAAATTCAAATTGGGGAATGTATTAATAAACACAGGATACAGCACACATTCTGTTGGCTTTCAGAGATGATGTCATCATACATCATGTAACCTCTAGAAAATTCTATAGCACACTCTTGAGGCAGTGAGGGTGTGAATGTCATATAATGTCTAATATTACTATGAAAATGATTTTGACTTTGCAGACTCTCTCAAAGTGTCAAGGAGACCACAGAAGCCCCGCATTAGTACAGAACATACAACTCTTTCTGAATCTTTGTGACCTTGTGAAGTCAAGCATCTCTCAAAACATTTCTGACTTCTTCATTCAAATTGTAATCTGGGCACAAATAAGGCTTGTTCTGTAATTCAAGGCTATAAGCATTAGTTTGCCAGTCCCTCAGAATCATATATATTTGGTCTTGATATAAACACTCAGGCTTAATGTGTGCCCCATTCCTTAGATAAGAACAGTGCTTATGGTTAGAATGTGATAATTATTATGAATCTGAGATGAAATATTGACTTTATAGTCAATATTTCTCAAAGCTATAATCTGCAGTCATGGAAATATCTGTGTAGGACTATTTTCTAAAATGCTCAGTAATAGCAGTGGCTTTAGTTGCAACACATTGAGAAAAAATGGACCAGAAGTTTACTTTTTCTAGTTTTAAGAGTGTTTTCATTTTTATGTTTAAACCTTAGGGGTTCATGGTCCTGTGCATTTGCTTTCATTACCCAAATTACCTTAGAGGATGGGATTAATGTAATTTCAAAATATTGATTTCTTTTATATCCTGAATATAAAATGGGAATGGTTAAATATACAAAAACTAGGATGGGGGGGGGGAAATCAACTGAAATTAAGGAAATGATTGTAAATAATAACATTAGAAAATGAAGTCATTTTATATGTAAAATAAATGTGAATTTTTAACCACTTGAACTCATCTACTTGTTTATGCCACTAAAGTTCAGAAGGAAGGACTTTATGCAGGAACCTATAAGACCAGATGTCCAAGAGCTGAAATCCTATTAGAAAACTTAACGCATATAATTTATTTGCCTCTTAGGGTAAGAATAATAGGGTAAGTATAGATTAAACATTCCAGAGTCACCCAGTAACATCACTGTGGAGTATTTTTAATGGCACAAAGACAATTGCATATCATGATGATTTATATTTCTTTCACTGTTTATACCCAATTAAAAAACATAAGATATTTATTGTGTGTGGATAGACATGCTTTGTTGAATATAAAACTTACATGCATATATGGACATGTCTATATGTCTATATATATATATATGGAGAGGAGGCAAAGCTAATGAAAATTGCCACTGCACTTGTGTGTGCAGTGCCCATGTTTTTGTATACATCTGGGTATGTACATACAGATGCAGATGGTGCTGAGCTGCTTTCATTTTTCATTGCCTATAAAACCAGTCAGAACTTAGATAGTTCCTTGTTTTACACTATCCATCGTTTAGAAATCAAGCACTCAGGCACCATCCTTTGAACAGCATCAAATCATCACTCTTTTTAGGGTAAGGCCAAATGACACCTCTGTTTCTATGCAGCACTCTAACTAGGCCATGAGGACATACCTTTTGCCAGTATGGAAGCTACAATCCACAGGCAATTCCTAAACCTTGCTGACTAGATGTTCTAATTCCAGTCCAGAGATATAAATATAGATTATATAATGTATAATTCTTAAGTATAATCTTTCTCTTTCAGTAAAATTTCCCCCACCCCATTTTTATAAGAAAATCTAATACACGTCAAAGGCTATCTGGTGCTGGCAGGAGGGGAAAAGAGCTTTGGAATAAGAGTTCATTATATGAACTAAATACACATTTTATTATTTTAAAAATGAATGAACATGTTCAGTGTTTCACATGTTTTCCTAATAGACCTGAGTTTTCTTTTTTCTTTTTTCTTTTTTTTTTTTTCAACAGAACTTAGGGAATCTGCTTTGGGAGAGGATGTATGGTCCAAGAATAATATCCTACAATATGTATTTGTATCCGAAGTGGTTTATACAGGTGTGAGCAAGTGGTATGTTTTTAAAAATCTGTTGAATAGACCACTTTCTTCCAGTACATGAATTGCTATTTAATTGTTGCCTCTAGAAAACCAGCAATTGGATGGCAGTGATAAAAATCATCCTCTCCCAATGTGTCAGCTTAGAAAGTCCTACCAGCTGTCATGTTAGACTTTTCGTAGAGACTGAGGGAATTCCTACCGTGAGAATGGAGCAAATATGCCCAGCCCGAATTTAGGGTCTGAGATTCTGCTATTTCAATTCCTTTTGAATCAAAGATGATTGTGATATTTTTCCCTTCCCTCCATTAAATTATAAAGGCAGTGTTTTCCACATTCAAAATACAGTTGTCATTTGACATCCTGAGGGATATACCAAGACGTTCAAATATCACTAAATTTGAAAGATGTCATTGTCTCAAAAGAGCTGTTGGATTTTCTTCTCAAATCATCTTTTCCACCATATCATCTGATTGTAATGCATTTTTTAAGTTTTGGGGTCATATTTCTGAAAGAGAAATGAATTACCACATATGGGATGGGACATACAAGACAACAATCCTACATTGAAATGTGGCTGATCAGAGCCTCACTGGGTTCCCCACTAACTTAGCTTTTTGCCCCACACTTGTCTTTTCAATAAAGACACTTCCAATATGTGTCTCAAATGATCAAATTCTACATTTTGAAGCATTTAGGAGTCCTATTCAGTGGTTAAAAATTGCAAGTGCCATACAGTCTGCTGTAATTAATTCTAGTGCCCAGATAATTTTTAATGAATATATTTTCTTACCACAAAAATATGATTCTATCTTTCTAAATTTACCATGATGCCAAAATGATTAGGAATATACCATATTTACAATTTACTAGCAAAGATATGCATATAAACAACTCTTGCATGAGATAACATGTAATCAGTTGTATTCCAAGAGAGGAGGTATTTATTCTACAACTGAGGGAATCATGTGGGAGCTGTTCAGGCTGGTTTCAAGGGATGTGTAATAGGCACTCATTGAACATTGCTTCACTGGCCTTCATCCTGTGTTCTTAGTGCTGACCTAAGAAAATAAAGTCAAGATGCCTCTTCATTAGAAATAAAATCTCTACCCCAGACACATTCGAATCTTCCTTGGTTTTCTTTATTTCATGGAATAATTTTCAATTAATCACACTTTGACATAGTTTCACGTTAAGTTTTTTAAGCATTCATCTTTTTCACATGGTTAGGAGTCTTGCGTTTTCTTTTGCTTCATGTTTTAGCATCTAACTAAAATGAAACATTTATACTTGGTTTAAGAAATGTAATTTCAAAGCAACACAACAACCCCCTCCTATTAAGGGGGTGTGGCCAAAGTGAAAAGTTTAGTCTTGCCTCTCCATAAAAGTCAAGGTGGGACCTGGTGTGGTGGGCAGAAAGTTTAATTTTAGTTTATGTTGTTTACATATTTTCCTCTCCAGGAGGTTGACTCTTCTTGCAAACAGGAGGAATGGGGAAGTGGATGTAACTACTCATAGCACATCTAAACAAAGTTCTCCTGAATCTGTTTCACCCCAATACCAACCTTCTCACAACTTTTCTGTGATTTTTCAAGTGTTTAACTTATATTTCTCACAGAACTTAAAATTTCTTTTATTATTCCCAAACAATAAAAATCAAAACGCCATCCTGCCTTGCCTCCTATCTCATGGTCTTCCTCTAAGGCCCCTGGATGGGAATATTTGCCGGTCGCCATGTCTAAACGTGGCATATGTGATTCTGTAATATTCTGTTTGAAGGAAAGTCAGTCTGAAGGAGTCATTCCTGCCCCTTTCTGGTTGGTTTGGGCTATGTCCCTTGACACTCTTCCCTTAGATCCTTGTGCCTCGGTCAGCCCCTAAACACATCACAAAGATTTTGAGATTTGTAGGAGTATAAATTGTGTCAAATGCGTGCGTGGTTCTGGAACTGGTCCATTTTATACATCGCCTCATTTCTTTGCTTTGTGGGCCTGCAGGGCTTTAGAAGCAAATTGGTGCTACAGCAACCTCCACTTAATTTGCTCAGTGGTTAAATTGATCTATCTCTTTTATTTGATCAGATCTCCAGGAACCGAATCATTTGCATTGATTTATTGATTGGTGCTATGTTTCCACCATTAGTTTTGATCACTTTCAGCTGTTAATATTGGATAATTCAATCAGGATTGATTGGTCTTACCATTGAAGACAGAAAGTTAATCATATAGGACACAGAAATAGGCATGGCAAACCTAACCTCAGTTTGACTATTATGTTCCAGTCTCCCTCTATTTATGCAGTGTTGGAAAAACTAGGGTTTTTCTTGAAAAAAAAAGGAGGGAGCTTTTAATTTTATAGCATTCATAAAGCATCTAAAGATGAGGTAGTTTTATTTTGCTTTTTAATAAAATGACATCTAGAAATTAAGCAAGCTTACAGAAAGATAAGCATGATTGTCACAATGAACTCATTTGGACTAAATGAGTAAATGCATTTTCAATTACCCGTTTTGTACCAATAAATGCCTAATCTGTGTATGCATGCTTGGAGGCACAACCTGGGCTCACCTTTTTCTAAATTTGGCCCTCACTGCTTTACCATGTGTCCTGGTCGTCAAATTTTCAAGAACCAAGTGGTTAATGTGAGTGAAGTAAGGGCAACAGAGGTAATTGCAATAAGCGGAAACCACTTTATTTGCATTTGAATCGCTTCTACCGCACCCCAGCTCAGTTTTAAAAAATTCTCCATCCATTAATTTCTTGATGTTCATATCGATGGCTGATTTTCGCTATTAAAGAGGGAGCACCACCTCTTCGTTCTAGGATGCGTTCCCTCCTCCAACAGCCCTGTTGTTAGCGAGCTGCCATTACATTATTTTTTGTCTGGCCCAGAGTTGACGACAGATGGCCATCTCTGAACTGCCATCAGTGCGACTTTATGGAGCATCCAGCTAGGGTGTACTGAAGAGCACTGCGGCCAGTTCTGCAGCCCCCTCCCTCCCCACCCCCTGGAAGTGCTCATCACCTCTGCCACATTCTGCTTTGGCTGGGCTTTGCTGGCCCTGCCATCTTCCACGTGGCCAAGACAGCCTGCTGCCACAGCACCGGAAGATCTGCCTCCATTAGGAGTGAGAGACTGCAGGCAAGAGTGTCCTGTGAAGACAGAGCTCTGTGTTACAGTGCCTGTGTAGTCAGATCCTTTAGAGAGATCTGGAAACCCAAATTTCTAGAACATTCTGCAACCCAGACAGGCACCTTGAACTCCCACATGTTACTATTTTAGATGTTTACTCCACACATTGATCCATTTCCCCACCTTAGGAGAGATAAAGTGCCAAGAATAGATGTATTGCGTTTACAAACTTTTGTCTATTGGAAAACATCACTTCCATATCCAACTGTTGTGATTATTAGGGTAAAAGAGATGGTCATCACGGACCTTAACTATCAGTCATCTGAAATGAGCAAAGAATTTACTTCAGCATCTTTCTCAACCCATTGAGGTAGTGCTCCCTCAGACTGTCACGTGCTATTCTGTGCATTTTGGAGAAAGATTGATAGACTGCCCTTGATCGGGTTTGCTAAGGCAAGGCAGCTTCAGAACCAAACGTGTATTTTAAGAGGAATTCACATTTGTATCCTTTATTGTTATATTTGCAGCGAATCTACAGCTCGTAACAGGCTCTGCCCTGCAGCTATGAAGGAGTAAGTTTCCCTTATTGGAGGGAGAGCAGTGTTCTGGAAAAGCCTGAGATGGGGCGGGTGAGATGAATGGTGCTTAAAAGCACTGCTCGCGGTGCTGTCATTTAGAACAGCAACTCCCAGGCTCTGAAGGGGAGTGAAAGGCAGGGTAAACGAGTCCTTTTTAAAAGTGGTGAAATTTCAAACTGCCTAAAATAACAGGTCTCCTTCATTGATAACTTCATTGAATGAGTAAGTGGAGAACTCACTGGGCAGGAACTGCTTTTGCATAGGAGGGGAAAGTTTGCAAAAGTGAGGCTTTTTCCTCCACTGGTGTGTGTGTGTTGGGGGGTGGGGGGTATGCTTCTTCCTTGTGTGGCCCTCCTCCTGCATTGATGGAGCTCCTCAGCTGGCAGAAGACCATCTCTTCCTGAAAACGTGAATCGCCCATCAAAGGTTTCCTGTTTTGCATTGCCAAAACTTAATTTTATAATTGTCTGACTGACACCACTGGGCACATCTGCTAAGCTTGTGTGCCTTCTAGACATATAAAAGGCTACTGTGATACCATTAAAAATCAGCAGTGTGCTGTGCAGTGCTTTGAGTTTATAAGGGTGAAAGGTCATTGTGCAGGAAAATGGAACAGTATATTTGCTGTGAGACAGGCACCAAGACCTCACTCCCGTACTCAGTTATAATTCATGACACTACTGGTGGGAAGCCCTTATCCCTCTGTGGAGTTAATGCATCTCCACTGAAGCCTGCAGAGAGCACCCTGGGTCCCCCCACCATCTGCGCGCTCACTTCCGAGTGCATTCTCTCCTCTTTTCCCTCTCTCTCTCTTTCTCCTGAGATCTCATGGTGTTAATATCGTCAGATGACTAACTGATTTGTAAAGGTGGTTCTCCAAAACAGGACTGTCATTTAACTAGGGGAAGAACTGTAAGGAACACACTATAGGGTTGTTCAATGTCTCATTTAGAAAGTGTCAATTAGAAAATAGACAAAGAAGCAGCAATTACCTTAAACCTATCCCTGACTCTGAGAGTCGAGGATGTGCTGCTAATCACCAGCGAGTAAGAGATACCCATGATCCCAGCCATGGGAGGCCAGGGACACAACACAAGGTACACATCTCAATCCAAGTTCACCATGTTTGCAAGCTGAGCTCAGTGTCTGGAATCTGAGAATGTCGTTCTGAGAAGTGTTTGCCCACTGTGTCCGTTGACTCCAGCCAGCCAGTGGCCTGAGCACCAACCCAGGCCCCAAACATGGCCTCATCTGTAATGTGGTGCCACTGGCTCTGAGGACCAGAGCTAATTACCTTGGGGCTATCGAGGCCCCAGTTCAAAATGAGCAAAGCCTGTGCCGTGATAAAATAGCCGTGGTGGAACAGCTGAAGTGGCAGGAGCAGAGATGGCCGAACTTGCTGCAAAACGGCAGCAAGCCAGCAGAGGTTCACAGCATCCCCTTTGGGTTCCCTTCCTCCTGGCTCCTCACTCCTCCCACGTTCTGCTGGGCCCAGAAGGTGATGGGACCAGAGGAGAGAGTGTGTTAAAACCAGAGCTCAGACTGTACCTTGTTGTTGGTGGCTGACCCTGGATGAATTTGTAATGTTTCATAAGGTGTGCCCTTAACACAGTGCAGCGTTAGTAGTCCTTTTAAAAAGATAAATCAAATCCAGGCCTGAAATACCAGTGTATGAACTTAACGGACGTGATGCCATAGGGGACCTACTGTGTTATAAACTCCAGAATGGCCTTTTGATACTCAGACTCGAGCTAATTCCAAAGAGGCTGTAGAAGAACCGCAGCAGGGTGAGAGGTCACGCGAGAAGACAGTAGCACCCACACATGACGCAGCCTTGTGTGTAATTGGCTCACCGTCCCAGACTGATGTTTGGGTGGCATTTGTCACGTCACCTCGTTCATCCTCCAAAGGAAAAGTAGGGCAAGAATGTCTGTGCTCACTGTCCAGGTTTTCCTGGGTGAAAGATCACTTTGAGATGACACAGCTGAGTAGTCAGCCTGAAATCCTGGTTGGTATTTTATTAATTTTGCACCAAGATAAATCCTGAAATTCTGACAAACTCCATGACAGGTGAAATTCCTTCTTGCAGAATCTTCTCAGCAAGAGGCTGCTCATTTCGTTCTGTTCCGAGGCAGGCAACAGGAGGGCAGCTTTATAATCAGCCCTCAAAGGACCCCCAGCCGCCCCAGAGTCTCGGGCTGATTGAATAACTCCTGGGCCTCTTCCCCTAGGCCTCCATCAGCGGGGGTCCTGTGGAAAGCAATCTCCCGCAGACTGGCACTGAAGTGAGCTTTAAACCACCATTTTCTGCTCTCCAGAGGAGCCTGGAGTACTAAAAGATAGATGGACTGCAGATATTTTATGAGAAACTGTCAGAAGAAGAGCAGAGTAAATGTTTTTTTCTTCTTCTTCTTTGAGTCACACACTACATCACTGTTGAATTTCTCCCAGCATCTTTTACATTTCAAGTAAGAAATTAATTGGTTGCTAACCTTTAATTCCCCCTCCCTCTTCTTCGTTGTCTTCCTCCCAGTTTTTTTTTTTTTTCTTAAATATTCACACAGAGGCCCTTTGCTTAACCACAGTTGCAGAAAATCAGTACCATTTGCAATGAAATATTTATAATGACAGAATGAAAAATTGGATTCATTTTCTGGACTGTAGCCGAACAGTCTGCAACTTTGTGCGGCATTGTTTAGCATCTCTCATTCCTCCCTTTTATTGGAGTCATTTTTGAAAACATACCACATGTACGCTTACCTAGGCATTGGAGGGATGCCTACCCAAACACAGAGCCCAGTCTACTCTGTTAAAAAAAAAAAAAAAAAAAAAGAGGGGAAAAGAACACATTTGTGTTTGTGCTGCTATGTGGGGGGCAGGCGGATGTGGCCTGTAAAAGGGTAGAGAGGATGTGAACCCGGTCAAAAGGAAGAGCTGGGAGAAGTTTACAAAGACTACAGGAGACGGTGAGGCCTGCACTTTGTAGCAGAGCACAAATAGCAATCAGCCTGCCATAGCATCTTGGGGCAGATTTATCAGGGACACGGGAAGGCAGAACTGAGGTGTGTAAATATACGTCGTATATCATAGCTCACCTTCCCTTTTTCCCCCTTGGTGTTGGCTGTACAGGCTTTCCTTTCCACGTGACCCTCATATTCAGAGCTGCTTTCTTTCTAATGGGGGTTGATTACTGCATTTTTTAAGAAATAAGAGACAAAGGACTTTGCCAGGACCGTCCAGCATTGTATTTCAAACAGGGCCACCTCACAAATGCCAGAGACACAGCAACACTTTCACTCTTATTACAGGACCGGATTGGATGTGTAGTAAGATGCCTAGGAGGTAATTGCGGTTCACCAAATGAGTTCTCACATGCCACTCCACAGACAGGGGGAAAGAGCCTGGCTTTTTTTTTCTCCCTCCATTGTAGGGTACAGCAAGGGGTCCCCCTGGGTCTAAAGGACTTTCTCAGACCCCCAGCCCAGCCCTCTGTGTTAACCTTCTATTTTCACCCTTTTGGAATGCTGGGCTTAATTAGTTAGTGGTGTTTTATTTTGGTGGTTTTTCAAAAGTGAAAACAGTATCTAATAAACTCTGGCATGAACAAAAACAGCTTTAGATTGGGCTCTTCCAGGTTTTGTTCACTGCCTCATGCAAATTGCCAACTCCACAAGATCAATAATCCATATTTTATTATCTAATAAAGGCTGCCTGTAATTGAATTAGTTTATTCACTCCATCTGATTATCCCTGTTTTATTCACAAAGAGGAAAAAGAATACAAATTTACTTTTACTGATATATTACATCATTTGGATGTTGAAGAGCTTTCCGCACTAGAAAACAATTGTATAGGGATAATAGACTTCATTTAAATATTTGTTTATTCTAGGAATATTGTGACTCATGGCACACTGAATTTTGGGGCGATAACTTAAATTTTCATATCAGTCTGACCTCCAGCCAGCCTGGTGTGGGTCCCCTAGCACAGGTCTCCCTTCTGACTAGCAGTAAGAATCCCACTCTAAAATTCCGAAAGACAATTGGGATGAACAGTCTTTTAAAAAACCTTTGGAGAGATGCCCCTTTTACTCCCCCTAAGGCCATTTCCTCTTAACCATCCAGGGATTACCATTTTCAAGATTTTTGAACGCCTACTCTCTTCTCTTTGAAGCAGAATTTAGCACAGATTTGTACTTGGGTGATAAAAACACTGAACAGGAAAGGAGCCATTCATTATTGGGATCTCTCAGGACTGTGATGTGTAGTCCAACGCATGTGTGACACATACTTTCTCAGAGGCTTGGTGTTTTCACACAGGCTTCTGGATTTGTCTTTTCATAGCATTCTAAAAAAAAGAAAGAAAGAAAGAAAGAAAGAAAAAATGATTCTGAGAAATAAGCTGACAGTTCAGCATGAAATGATGTGTGTTCTGACACAGACTGCCTTGTAGCTTCGGAATCTAGCCTGAAGTTATTTTACTGTAGCACTTCCATGATTCTGATTCATGGCAGAAAAAAAAAAAAGTTTTCTTAAAAGTGGGTTTTAGGATATGCCAATAACTTTTCTCTAGCCCTGTACATAGATTCGAAAGATTGTTTCCACTTAACCTTTATTCTTGCTTGCTTTCTTGAATGCCAGAGTGAAGGGGGAAGTTTTTTTACGTTAGTTTTTCAACAAGTTATGTGAGCCTGAAATATATACCCAAGTAAATGGGAACTGTAATAGTGGGGTGTTCAGAACCAATCTCCTCTGCAGAACAGGAAAAGAACATTGAATAGCATTCATTTATGTACTGCCAGATGTATTTCTGCATGTGACGCTGCTTGCCCAACCGCTTTGAATGATTTTCAGTGTTATTAAGCAGACTCGCAAGAGCAACAGGCCTCATGACAGAAGTAAAGAGCCATGTGGCAGAAGTCCTTGGTGAAGGAAAGTTGCACGCAAACCACGTCGTTGGAGAGGCAGAAGCACCACAGTGCAGACTTTATTTTAGTATCTGCGCTAACAACTCTCTGGGAATATTTCTCTTCCTCTTGTCCAGCTCCTTCTGTGTTGTGGCTGGTTTGCATTTGTGTTTGAAGTGCCAGGCGGTTTAATGAAGTTATTCTTTTATAAATTTTGCAACACTGAAGCAAGCATGAGGGCTTTAAATTAGAATAAGTGCCACTTCTGTGTGGCAGGTTCCTTTGAGGACTGATTAGAATGAGGCCTCCCGTTGCCTGGCCCTTTTTGCCCGGCAGTGTTGCTGTGTGTACTTGTTTATGGCTCACCTTTGGATTTGCATGAGGATGCAGCATGCCTGACGCCTGGACCTCTGCTAGGCAAGACTGTCTTTCTACCAGGATCATGTTAAGTACTTCACTTTTAAGAGTTTGGGTGTCTTTTTAAATTATATTACCTTATTGTAATGAATTCAGATTAACTTGGAGTAGCAAATTATATAAGGATGTGAGGATTATAGATTACTTTTACCATAGCTATAGCATTTCCATGTGCAAAGGAATGAAAGAGCTGTCTCTCCAGTAAGTGTACTAGGAGAGGCGAGGCATCTTTCTTTCCCACAGAGACCTAAGGCAAAGCAGAATAGGTGCCCCGGAAGATAGGAGCAGAAGGGAAGTCTCACCTGTGGGTTTCTGCAGCAGGAAGAAGCTCTTCTTGGTGGAGCAAAGGACAGGATGGGGGTGGGGGAAGCTCCTTTGAGACCCTAAAGATTCTCAGAGGAAATGGTGGACAAGAGAGATCGCAAACACATCTCAAGACACCCTTCAACAGGGAATAAGAAGTACATGCAGCATTCCTGATTTTTTCTTTCCATGTCTCTGTGAGTTTGCTGGCAAATAGGGATGACTTCAGAGAGCCAGGAAAAGGGAATCTGTTAAAGAAAGGGACCTGAAACTGTCTACAGGACTCACAAACATGCAGGGAGTTTTCAGAAAAGCCAGTAAGGGAAATAGGCACCAAACCAAAGCATGAAGTTTTCTCTCCTTCGAAACCAGGATTTTGTAAAGTGGAAGACAAACCAAATAGAACCGGGCCTGTGAAGTATTTGCTCTTTTAAAAAGACTTACTTGGCATTGAATACTTAGAATTGAAAACAAGGGCTTCTTCAAATTGCATTCCCCGGGTAGGAATGTTTTTGAAGGACAGAAAGGTCAGAAGTAAACACTAGGGACTTCACCTGTGGAATCCATGTGTCACTCAGTTCCGCCCTGCACAACACACTCATTTGCTCAGGCACAAAAATGCACATGGGCACACATGCACACACACTCTCAGGACGTGGCTCACACTTAACACAGTTTAATTATGTAAAATCAGTGTTGTCCTTTGATTGTTTTATTTTTGTGAATATTTACTAAAGGAAATCACTTGGCAGACAAGCATTGGGTTGCTTATGGTGAGGAAAGATGTTTTCTGCTATTCTTAATGACTTATAAGATGTTTGACTTGCTATAAGTTTACCTCCTAGAGTGGCAGTGTTTTCAATAAAAGGAATAATAATACACTACAAGAAAGTGGCACTTCTCTTGCTTTGTGCCCAAGTTTGATAAACTATTTTTCACAATTACTGGAATTCGGTTGAAGGGAATCCTTGTTCCTATGGAGTGGAAAAGCAGGGAGTCTTGGCTCTCTTCTTCTCCCTACAAAGGTTACCCTTTGAATATAAATTACAATGCCCGTGCCTCTCCCATTCTAATCAGATGACCTTTTGAATCTGATGGGCCAGAGTTTAAATCCTAAGGCTGCCAGTCAGTTTTTAAATCAATGCCCCGTTCCAACAGCTTCAGTACCTAACTAAATTTCAATGGATTTAAACACAGAAGTGCAGTAAGTGATGCAGGCAGAATCTTCCAGCTGATGGCAAAACATCCCCAACTTGACTGCAAGATCTTGGGTCATGGGATGTGATGATGGCTCGTTTCACTAGATCCTCTTTAAAAAAAAAAAAAAAAAAAAAAAAAAAAAAAAAACTTCTAAGATTCAAAAATCTAAGAGAAAAGGGAGGAGCAGGAAATTTGTTCTTTTTAAGAGAACATTTCTGAGCAATTATCAATTTAAGCTCCCATTATTTGCCGCTAATTACTACACAAGGCTGTTAAATATTTAGCAGAAGTTTGTTTAATTGCGTTTGACTGGGAAAGGGAAGCCTGAATATGGCTTCAGAATCAAGAGCCAGTTGTGTGCACCCAAGAGCCTGGCAGAGAGGAAATTTGTATTCGCCCAAGATGAACACATTACAGCATCAGACAAGCCCATTTTTTTTTCCCCCTTCCTTCCACAGATTTATTTATCTTTAAGGTATCTAAAATTAGAGCACGAAGAAGGGGCACTGTTCATGGATGTAAAATTGGAAGGAGGTCATTCTTAACCTTGTTTACAGATGTTCTAGTTTAGAAAGCGCCAGTGTGATAAATTAAACATTACAAGGGAAAAAAATTAAAGCTTAGCAACAACTGGCACATGGACACATCTGTCTGTGAAGCACTGACTTAATCCCTGAATATCTTATTAGACAGTATTGCCTATCAAAGCCTTCTGTCCTACAGTATGCTGGGATCCTGCAGTTCCAGAGTCTGAGCAGAATATGCCCTGGCCTCTCTCACTTTTCCTTTGCTGTCTTTATATAGTTTGATTTAAATTTACTTTTGGCTTCGTGCAAGTGAACAAGTTGCTCAATTTATTGTCTTCTTTTCAAAATCAACTTTATACTTTTAATATATTTCCCAGTGGCCATTTTGCATTTTTTAGCTTGTTCTTCCAATTGGACACTTAAAAAAAATTATTTTTTTTCCATACAGCAGATAGTGCATACTATTGTCTGCTGCAAAGGGGGATATGTTCAAGCCTGTCCCATATGTAAAACAGTTAGGGGTCAGCTTGCAACTCAAATTTTATGACTGTTTATTCACAGAAAATGGAATTGTTATAATGTTCACATTTCCCATATATGACCCAACAGTGCAATTTGTCCTCTTGAAGTGGGTGGACAAGTGGTTTGTTTTAGTTCTCTATTAATGTTTAATTGTCAAAATACTAGGCATTGTTCTGCATTTGCAGCTTGGACATTGCATTATTCAAAAAATTAGTCTTTACTCAGGCTCCTGAAGACTCATATTTGAATAGGGCTTTGCTGACTTAACTGGGTGTTCTTGCTACATTGTAAATCATCATGTACTTTTCCAAGTAGGATGAATATTGTATAAACAAATTTTTAAAAGTGAATGTGACCCTTGCCAAACTGATTGCCCACCTCTCTGTAGAGACTCATGGATCTTTAGCCCCACCACATTGGATTCCTAAGAAGTTTTTGTCTTCTGCTCTCTGGGACTCTCAGTTTTACTCCTGTGTTTTGTTAGGGAACTGAGGATTGAACCCAGGAGCACCCTACCATTAAGCTACAATTTCATACTTTTTATATTTTTTGAAGCAGGGACTCACTGAGTTGCCTGGGCTGGCCTCAAAGTTGATGATGCTCCTGCCTCAGCCTCTGGAGCAGCTGGGATTACAGGCATGCACCCCCATGCCCTGTGTTTGCTCATGTTCTTTTCTCTATTCACTCCCTTCTTCCCTCCCCCATGCCCCCTCTCCCAGTCTCTCCAGCACCAAGCAGGGAAACTCCTCTGAGAGCCAAACTCACAGTTCCCACAGAAGTTGAAGGGACTTTGGTCTGTGCCCATAGCTCCCTGTCTCTCCTGGGAGATGGTGAGGGCTGTAGTGGTGAGCACCCCTCATCTGTGCAGCTGATACAGCTCAGAAACTAGAACACAGCCACCAGGGCCATTCAACAAGAAGACTTCATGCCTGAAGCTAACTCAGTTGCAGGACTAGCCAGAAGACTTTGAAAGTTGGCTCCAACTCTGTCTATAAAATGAGATACTGCACCAGATGTTGCAAGGCCCCTCTCAGCCCAGAAACCAAGTCTTAGCTTCTTTGCTGTATTACTTACAGGTGCAATTACCACTGCAATTGAACCTAGACCAACAAATTGAAGGTGGATCTTCAAATAGAAATATCTATTTCTTTCAAAGTAGATATTTGTTTTCATATCCTAAATTCTAATTCCAGAATTTAATATTTGCATCATCCCTTTATATATTATTGAATTGCCGAATATTCCTGAAGTGGCATTGGTTAATTGCCACTATAAGGTACCCTCTTCATTCACTAATGGTGTATGGAACGACTAAGAATTTTGGTGATTTGAGTGAACATTGCTGAAGAGATTCTGTTCCTCACACAACAGTGCCATTTATTATGTATCTCAAAGAATCTGTTCCACAGTTTCTGGACAACTGCCCACTCTCACCCATGACTATGCTTAAAAACACCATGCAGTACAGTCCCATGTGCTGTATATATGTCTCTTTGCAATGCTTTTATTTTCTTAAGGTGGAGGAGGTAGCCTCATAGACTGAAGACTAAGCCACATACTCAAGTACCACAAGTTCAATGTATTTTCAACACAAAGAAAAATTCAGAACAATTGTGTGTCTTCCCCAGCTCCACCTGTTCTTGTGTCTGACCTCCTACTTAATGTTATCTTGGAAAACTTGTCGGTGACAAGACAGGCCAATGGCAAAACCTCCTAGTTAGAGCTACTCAACGTACTGCACAGACCCGCCTTTCTCTTTCCTGCTTAGACCAGTCATCCCTGTAGATACTTCAGATTCCTTGAATGCAAAACTTTCCTCATGGCCAAGCTGTCATTCATTCGTTCATAAAAGTTTTTCACGCAGTATAATAAGGCAGTGGTTCAAAAGTGAGAGTGATGATTTTTTTCCCCATCAGATGATATGTGACACTATCTAGGGACATTAACGGTTGCCACAGGTATGGAAGTGCATGTTGTAGAGGCCTGGGAGGCTGTCAAGCATCCCACTGTGCCCAGGACATGACCCCCCCCCCTACCCTGAACCAATAATTGTCCAGCCCCAAATGTCAGTAGTACTAAGGTGGGAAACCCTGCTGTTAGGCCCACTCTGCAGCCTTCTTCCCTCTCATTGCAGACTCATCTCTAAAACCCCTCACATAAATGGCTTGTATTTTGTGTAATGACTGGGAAATGGTTATTGGATTGTCTAATGGGTTACTTTGGTTGAGATAGAAGAACTTTATACTATGGGTACATGGTCAAGACTCCTGAATGAACAGAGGAACACGCCAATGCCCACCTACTGCAGGATTATCTCAGATCACCTTTTCTGGGCTTATTAAAGTGTCCAGAGAACAACAAAAACAACAAAAATGTCCTTTGGTGAGGTTTATTAGAATAAGAAGTCATTTCCTCTGGGAGATGTGATGGAAATTTCATTGCCAGAATCATTTAAAACTGGCCCGGAGTATAAACTTCACAGGAGAATTCTGTTTTTGCAGAGGGACAAACTAAACAACCTAATTGTCCTTTTCTGTCTTTAGTATCTTGTATTTTTTTGATCACTTCTGATGATGCCATTTCACCTTTTGCTTTAATATAGCTTAGTGTCACCCAGAAAATGCTTTGAGATGTCAGCCCAAGCCCATGCGAACTGTTAAATGTCAAAAGAAAATGCATCAGTGTCTCTGTAAGTTCATGGTGATGACATTACCATATGAAAAAATAAAGAGGAAAATTCTGTCAGTGCAAACATGATCGTAAATGCAACATTCATGGCATTAAGGAGAGGGGCAAAAGCCTATCATGACTGACAGTTTCAGAAATGCCACTGCTATGTCATAATAAAAGAATAGAAAACTCATTCTAGTAAATTCTTCAAATGTAAAAATCATGAATTGACTTTCCTAAATATGGGAAATATGCTATGTGTCATGACTTTTTTTTTTTTTTTATTATTCTCAACCCACTTTGGGAAAAAGATATTTACTTTTAAAGAATATCCATTGAACTATAACATGTCTCACAAAAATGTTCATGTCCACGTATACATTCATGATGCTTACCAGGTAAGGCCTATGAAAACACAATTACCCAAAATTTCTTCAGCCAGAGGCATATAGTTTGTGGACAGAGGAAACTTCGGGGTGGCCAAATAGGGGATAAATGGAACTCTGGGTAATTTAGGTCTTCCATGTAATTTTTAGAACTAATGGTACTTCCAGTGCCATAGTTATTCCCTTTTAACTAATTTAAAATTACTTTTGTAATTGTATAGACTTTGAAAATGTTAATTTATTAACATTCACATCCTGTTGACCTTATTAAGATGCTTAAAGGCCACCCTTTGCCCTTTGTGACTATTTTTTCTCTAATATACAGGGGAAATAACTCAGTATCCTGTCATCATTAGCTGTATACACTTTGAAAACTATTTTACTAGCGGAAGAAGTTGGGAATGAAAAAGAGAGAGGGTAGAAATGTAAAAATCTTGATTAGAAAGTATAATTTAATAGAACATGTATTGAACCAAATGTATTGATTAATGTACAAGATATAGTACTTATATTGATTCAAACCAGAGATTTAGTACTAAAAGCTCTAAGCCAAAAAGCTGTTGCAGATTGCTACAAAAGTCAGTTTAATGCTGTCCTTGAGAATGCCTCCACAAAGAAATTCTTCTAATGTTTGAGGACTAGGTAGAATGCGGTATATGTCAGTCTGATCCCGGAGGGTTTTATTTTGTACTCTAATAGCTGTTACGAGCCTACATTATATCCAAGGAGTAATTTTCCTTAGGGGTGCCCGGCTCGCTTTGTGTCAATATTCTAGCATTTTAAGTCACGTACAGTATATGCTTCTGGGAACAGGGAAGGAGCCAGCCAGACTCATAATGGTCTGCATTCATTAATAAAGGCAGCAGCTTCTGTCCCTCCATTGCCCACTACAGGGATGCCTCTTTGGCCTTCAGGGACCCGTACAGACACATTTAAAGAAAGCTTTATTTTGAGTGGGCAGAAGATGAAATGTAGGACTTGCAGGCATTTCCTAAGTCAGCTATATGCCCGAGCACAAGGGTGACCTTACTGGGTCAAAGAAGAATGCAGGTCAAAAGACTTATTATCCAGCCTGTTGGAAACCAATTGCTTTTGTTTAAAAAAAAATAAAATAAAAAATGAAGGGGAAAAGAAGCAGTAGTGCTTAAAGGTTGACGGTAATGTAGAAATTCTGTTTGCAGCCTGTAAACCACATAACTGTATGTGAACTGGAATATGCCTCTCCAAAAATAAGAGCATACTGATTATCCTCCGTGTTTACAGATAAAGGTCCAACCCAAGTGATAAAAGGAAGGGTAATATAATTAGTTAATCAGTGATGATTGATTACGGATGTTTGTGTTCTTCAACTAAAGAAAAAACAACAGGCTGCCACAGTGCTGTCACCATCTGTTGAAAGAAACAGCCACATTTAATCTTTATATTTCTTCCCGCCTTTCATTGTTTCTGAGCCACAGTTGCCTACTATTTCATCTGGTTCGAAAACATCTCATTTAAATTGAATATAACTGCAGTTTAAATTCGAGATTCTAATGGCATAGTGAATTAGTGGAAAGCTTGTGTTTTTTTTTTTTTTTTTTTTCATTCCTTTTTAAAATAGCATGCTGGCTCTTTTTCCTAGTTTTAAAAGCTTGTCAGAATTCGTCTGAAACAAAAGCCTATAAATAGACAAGTCATGGTAAAAATGATTAACATCTTTGAATCAACAGATTTCACAAAACTCCCATTCAAATGCTGTTTTTATTTTTATTACCACTGCCACTTAACATTTTGACGATGCCAAGAGAGGGTTACAAAGCACAGACGAGATGTGGTCTCTGCCAAAGAATTGGAAAAAGTCAGAGCAATCTGTGGGCACAACTTTTGGGGGTGGAAATTTAATTTTTTCAATCCTGGGAAGGTAGATTCCCCCCCGCCCCACCCTGGCTTTCCTCCAAAGCTTAACTTCATCACTGTTGTAGGTACAAAAATTCAAATTCACATCAAGATGGAAGGAAAACAGGAGCAGATCAAGATTGCAAGGTGAACAGTTTCAGAGGATCGTGGGGTTTTATTTTTATTTAAAAATATTTTTCTTGGCTTGCATATAAAATAGGATTAAACCGTTTGACCAGCAAATGTGGTCAGCTCTCAGAGAGGAGGAGGCTGAATTAATCATTTGTTAGAATGCCAAGCCCAAGATGAGAATTCCAGTCTTATAAAATGGAAGGCATCTCATATTTTAAAAAGAAATACATGGTGCTAGGAGGGAATTTTTAAGACCCTCATCTGTTTTTTTAGCTTCCTAAGTTTAATTTCACATTTACAGAAGGAAAAAAAAAAAAAAAAGAGCACACTCCTTCCAAATGGGGGCCCTTTACCGTAAAGAGTGTTTTTGAAACCTTGCTATTAAGGTATCATACCTAGATGGATCTTCTTTTAAGCTTTAAGGTGTGTTGTGGATTTGATTTTTTTTCCCTTTAAACACGAACCCCCCTCGTGTAAAACAACTGTTCATAACTGGGATTAATGGTTTGCAATTTTCAGTTACTTAGACATGGGGTCTCCAGGAGATGGCTTTTTGCAGAGTAGAATATGGCTCTCTGTGGGATTACAGAAGTTTCCTTCTCTTGCACTTCCTTCTCTGTCATCACCCCCCACCTCCACCAATGTTGCACTGATGTTCTTCTCGATTATGTAAAACACTTTCCCTTCATTGGAACAGATATTTTTTCTCATAACCTGTCATTGCATTAAAGTACTTTGGGGACTGTGAATTGCTGTGTAAAATTGGTGAGATTACCCACTGCTTTGTTCTAGTGGAGTGGTTTCCTCCAGACCTAAAGCTAAAACTCCTACACAGAGAAGGCTGCTTGAGGAAGGCCTGGCAGCAGGTTTCCCACTTTGCTTGTGCACATTTGTGTCCTCAGTGTCTCAGGACTGGCTCTGTGGTATGGCCGGTAGCCAGGGCAAGTGCAGGCCATGCCTCAGGAGCCTGCCCTTTCAGCTCGGTGCTTCTGTTGCCTATATTTTATCTTTCCACTTGCTTCTTAGCCCCCTTTCTAAATAAATGATGTCTATGATTTTTTTTTTTTCCAAAACACAAAATCACTGATCACTCTCATAAAGCAACTGGTTTGTCTTCCAAGAGGATCTCCAGTCATGTCTTGAGACTGTGACCTGGCATACCTACAAGCCAGTTGGATAAACTGTGTGGCTGAGACATGTCATTCCTCCTTCAGAGAGTGAAAGGAGACTTTGCATATGTTTAAAGGACTTGGAATAATACATGGGGGGTGGGGGACAGCAGAAACATCTCCAGGGGTTCTCAAAGGCAATGAGGAGCAGCCCTTGAGGGAGGATGGAGCAAAGTCATCTGGGATTTTTTGCTTCCCAAACACAAATATGCCCATTTCCAAAGAACCTCTAGGAATGTGCCTTCTTCCCACCATGATAATCACTGTTTGGGTGGACAGCCAGTACACAACAGAGACCTGTTGTGGCCCTCAATTGGACTGGAGCAAAGAAAAATGAGACCAAGGGACCTCAGTGTTGTGCAGGCATCTCCACACCAAGAGGACTCTGTGTCTATCATTTTTCATGCCACTTTCTCATTTTTATGTTACTTATATCAGGGATCTTTATTTTTGTATAAGCTTATATTTCACATGCTCTACTCTTGTCCTTCTCAAAAATGATTTGCATTCTTATCTCTTACATGCAAAGCATAACTCCTTCATAGAAGGGACTTCAATCTGTTGCAGTAGGTGATGTATATGTATATATATTTGCTCAGTTCTTTGCACCTCTGAAGAGACCCTTATGGCTTGGGTTTAGGATAAAAGTCCTGATCTAAGACTCAACTATTGCCAACTCTTATGGACAATTAATTTAAAGCACATGATTTGCAATATCTCAACATAGGCACATTAAAAAAACACTGGAGAAGTTCCAATGTGTCATCCTTTATTAGAGTCCTTTTAAAAAATGGAGCATTCTGTAAACACTTCATTCAAAAATACCTGATTAATATAAATATACCCACATGTATATATAACTTATATATACACATATGTGTTTATATTTATATGTACAAAGATGTAAATGTTTAGTGCTGCATTAAAAATTGGAAACAATACCAATGTCTATTGTAGGAAATAGGGAAAAATGCAAAGAATGAATTTTATCCACATTAATAGATTTCAATATAAAAATGATGTTTTATTAAATCGATTTCTTTTTTACATTGATTATGGTCAAATTTTAAAAATCACCCAAATTCTGTCAGTATATCATCATTTAGATAACTAGTGCCATAGTTTCTGATACTTTTTTATTTTTTGTAATTTTTTTTTAATTAAAAACCTTTCTGTAGGATTATAAGACTTTGGGATAGCAAATGCTATGAGAAATCTAAGAGTGTGTTTTGGGTATTTAAATTTTTTATTGTTTATAAAACTCTGATCACAATTGCTTTGATTTCTAAGGAAATAAGACAGTTATTTGCTCTCATCAGTATTTTGAGTATGTCTTGTGAAAAATACTTTTCAGACACATTTGAAATCAATACCAAGGTAAAGAGCCTGCACTAAAGTAGTTTACTGCCAAATGTACTTTGAGGCCAGTACTAGTTAATCAAAGCAGGTACATTTTAAGTAAGAAAAAATAAAATGAAGCTTCCTCATCAGTAGTGATATTCCTTGTCACTTTTTTTCTTATTCTTTTTTTTTTCCTCCAGCCCCACTGAGGGCCATGACAGGGTCTCCACAGGCAGTCCTAACTGTCCACTATGGACAGTGCTTCTCACTGTGGGAAGGGGGCATATTCCCATTATCAGTCTCCTTCACAAATAAGTTAATTCTGAAACAGGGGAAGGAAGAGCTGGGCAAACTTCAGCCACTATCCCTCAGTCACTCAGCCTGCGTTTCCTGAGCAGCAGGCAGTTGGCTGGTTGTAGTCAGGGGTTTGACAAGATCTTGAAGACAAAGCCTTCTGCTTCAAATTATGCCAGCAGCTCCTCTCCACCTGAAAGACCAAGACTGAACGCCTTAGTAAGGTTTATAAGGTTCTTGGTCATCTTTCCTCAAACTAACCTCCATCTTCATTTCCCTTAAGTATTCTTGATTGAGAACACTCTAGAAGACTTCAGTCAACCTGAGCGAGCTGCAGGGCCCCCCCCACACACCCTGCATGTTTTTGCTTCATTGCTTTTCCTCGTGTGGGTCCTTCAGCCTGGAGAGTCTTCTCTGCATCCCCGTCTCATGTTTGCAGCCTCAATGACAATGTCATGTGCTGTCCCTATTGCAAAGCCTCCCTTCGCGGCTAGGCCAGATCAGGTGGAGCCAGGATTTGCCTTCATTCCTTTCTAAAATACTCCTTGCCATGTTTCTTGACCACAATGTGCCCACCACTTCCTTCTTTGAGCCCTTTGAAAGCATGATGGCGGGGACTCGGTCTCTCTCTTCTTTGCCTTGTCACTCGATTGGCCAGATCTTCTTTACTGAGCACTGGGTGCTGTGGGCTGTGCCAGGTAAGCATTGCACAGATGCTTATGAAGGGTGAACAAACCTCAGAATTACTGACAAAGGCCAAGACCCAGGCCTACAAATGGTTGTGAGACAAGACCTAAGATGGGTGCAACATAAAGGGCAGTAGAAAATCAGAGAAGGGAGAGAGGAATTCCAAGCTGGATGGATGAGGATGGAAGTGTTTGTATTCTAAGCTCAGCTTCAAAGCTCTGGTCAGAAGAGGTGAGGAGAGTGTATACAATGTGAGCAACAGGAGAACATGACCAGGAAAAGTCAGAGGGACAGGGAGAAGTCTGACCATCTCCAGGCTTAGACCCCAGATGAATTCCCATAGGCCTATGGCGTCCTCCATGCAGGAGAGGACTCTGCTACTGTCCTGCCTGCATTTGGAGCCTGCTTATCTATTTCTCACCCTCCTGGCTTGGATGTTGGCCCCGGTGTCCCAGTTGCTTTCTCACAACTTGGAAAGAGTTTGTTCACTCAGAAAGAGAGGGACAAACTACAGCACAAAGGAACAATAGCATCTGGGGACCAGGAAGTCACAGCAGGCTGCTGAGATATGCTCCTGAACCATGAGGTGGCTACAATTCCCAGAACACCCTCAGGAGAGGGGCTGGATACACTTCCCCCTGTCCATCATTGGCCAGGTATCGTTTGCCTTCTAGGATGTCCATATTCAGGGACAGGTGAGCCCCTGCTGTCAAGATGCTCATCATCTGAGAGGTTAGAGCCCAAGCACACTAATAGGAATAATGCAAAGCTACCAAAAACTGTTAAAATGGTGCTACTCTAGTCTTTGAAAAATGGACCATGGCTTGATAAGTGGAGATGGTGGAAAGTGGGAGAGTATTCCGGGAAGGCATAGCAGAGGCAGAGAAAAGGGAAAGTGCCACCAAAATCTCCCTTTCTAGTCTGCTGGCCCTGACTCTTCCTCCCGGTACTCTCAGACGACAGCTTCCCTGCACATGGCCACCCCAGGCAGGCTCAGGAGTTGCCTGGTTTGAGCCTCCCTGTGGACAGTGAGGAGGTAATGCCCCAGGAACACCTAAGCAAATCTGTTGGCACTTATCTATGCTTGCTCTGATGAAAACAAAATCACTCAAGTTTTTTTTTTTCCCCCTCTCTTTCTTTTTCTTTTTTCTTTTTTTTTTTTTTTTACAGAATCATACGATGACCCAACACAGCAGTTAGTGCAAGTACAGTCTCTCAAGGAGAATCACTTTTGTGGCACAAAAAGGGAACATGTTTTACTCTTTGCACGAAACTTTCATTGTTAATGTATATTATTCAGAACATTGTATTGTACCATAAAACTTGTATTATCAAAACTGTTGGATGTTCATGTGTTTGAACTTTTGAGCACCGGATAGACTCCTTGTATATAAAGTGTTGCACATGTATTATGTCGTCTGATACTAAAATGGTCTTATAAAGACAAGTGGACTTGGGCCCTATTCAGGCAAGATTTAAAAAAAAAAAGTGAACAAGATGGCTTAAGAGAAAGTATTTTCAAGGAAGACAGATTAAAAACAACTGTTACACATGGGACTATGGTTGGACTTCCTTTTATTTACACTTAAGCCTAGAATTTCTCTTTTGGTATATCAACAGTTAAAATCCAAGACTATTTTTTATTGCTGAAGATTCTTGCAAACCATGAAGAGATGTTCTCACAGAACAGAACCCCAAGCTGGATACGGCCCGTATATATATTTGTAAGCCTTGCGATGTGACAGGTAGCATCACTATATATGCAATAGTTGTTATGTAGACTGTCAAAAGAATTTTTTTTTTTTCCTGGATACATTTGAAGCTTTGAGTGTTCAAGGTTTTCCTTAATGATTCACACAGCCAAATTCTTGAATCAGTTGAACTAACCTGTATGTTACTGTTATTAATGTTTACTCTGCGGTCTGAACCTGGAGATTACTGGAATTGTTTTCCAAGAGGAAATAAATTCAGTTTACCATTAGGTATGAGTGTATTTGTGTGTTTTCTTTTTCTAGTTACTCTATCATTTTTTTAAAAAAATCTAATTGCCTGCACCCTTGGATATGAAATCTGCTCTTGAGCATATCCCAGGCATAACCTCAATCATATTTAACCTTTTCACACTGGGCCAAATGCATCTGGGAGGATATTCATCATACTGCACGGGGAAGGAATCAGACCCAGTCTACTTCCACTCTCTTAGATACTAACAGGTCACGATGTACTTGAGGATTCTGACATCACAGATGGATGTGATGGCTGTTTTCTGCATAATTTGCAGCCCAATTCATGTCATGCTGTGCAAATCTGAACTCAAAGTAGATGGCTGCAATTTGAGAGGCAGTTTGGCTTATGTGTACTTAAGAAGCAGCATTGTTCAGAAGACAAAGCACAGAGCAGGGAGTCAGATGGCTGTTAGTTCTGGTTCTGGCACTGATCCCAATGGGGTCTTCTCCAAATTGCTTCACCTCCTGGCCTTGGATCACTCGGCCAGGGAAGGTGACAGAACTTGGTCATCAGCCTTCACACAGGCATGGGGTAGCTCTGGAAGATGACTGTCACCACAGCCTGCCATAAAAATCACGAATTATTAGGAGCTCTAATTGCAGAAATTTTGTGTATTTTTTGAAGGAGAATAACAGCAATGTGTATATTAGACCCTGATATACATGTTTTGTCAAAATCATCCAAATCATGCTTAAAATATCTAACCCACTATGGGTCTTTAGACCCCTTTTAAGCTCTGCAGATCTCAAGTAGATCTTTAAACTTTAAACAGATAAGAATCTTCACAGTACATTTTTGGTGAGAAAACTACTGCATAAACCAATTGAATTTATTGTGATCTCCTGATCACCAGCACCCCAAGGCATAATCCTCACCCTGTGATTCTCAGACCTCAGCCTGCATGAGGATCCATGGAGGGCTTGTTACATCCTGAGGTGCTAGATCCAACTCCCAGTGGGGCTCAAAACTGTACCTTTTTAAGAAGTTTCCAGATGATGCCAATGCTGCTAGTGGATGGGCCACACTTTGAGAACCAATACTCCATTTCCAAGTTAAGCTAATGGATTAAGTGTGAACAATCAAGCCATAGCACACATTACACTATTCATTTTGTTTTCAATATTTAAAAAAGCCAAATTTTAAGATCATTTCAAAACAAGTACTTTGTAATGATTACATATACTTGCCAGAATGCTGTGTGTGTGTGTGTGTGTGTGTGTGCGCGCGCGCATGTACGTACGTGCACCCTCTTGTCTGCGTGTTTAACTTTTTCATGCTAGGAAAACCTACATCTATACATTTCACAATGGATTGCCAGCATGCTATTTAATTAAAAAGCTTTTTCACCAGCTACATAAATAATGAAGTATGCTGAGAATATGCAAGTACATCCATAATTAAAATACTCAGCTATATTTAAAAAAAATTAAGATCTCTGGTCTATTCAGGATTTTGCATTTAAAATGAAAGAGCCACACTTAATAATGATTTTTTAAAAGCTTTAAAACTCTTGGTTATTAATGACTGGGTTGTATTTTACTAAATGTAAGGGTTCTATATTTACGGAAAGCAGGTGATGGTGTTATCCCAGGGATGGATCCCAAATTGCCTGTAGCGATTTTGCCTCTAAGAGGCTTCCCAGACTTCAGGTCAACATCAGGAGTTGACATTCTTAGACGCAAGAGAGGCAGTACTCACCATTCTGAGTGGGCTCCCACCATTGGCCTTCAGGCTGCTCCAACATGGGCAGGGTTCAGCCTCTTCCCAAAGCTGGGAGGCCAGAGGGGCTAAGCATTATCTGCTCCAGATAGTTGATTGATCCTCATTGACCACAGGTAGCCTTCCTCCTTGCAAGCCATGTTTCCTTGATCATATATACTGCACAGTGCTTGGAACAGTCATTCCAGCCTCTGACAGGTTACCTTGTTTATTCTACCTCATTCCCTAAGGATAAAAGGGAGCTTAGAATAAAGATCAGCAAAGCATTAATTAGGAAATCAGCATCCGGCAGTCAGAGGGGAAGAAATCCAACTGGGGTACAGACTTGGAGCTTCCCACCAGTAAAAGGAGGGAAAGTAACCAAAAAGAAATAAATTTATCAGTTTCCCAAGAGGAAATGCTTTCCTGGCACATGATTCCAAAAGAAATTTCTCAAAGTTCTTATATCTGGGTGGCCAACATAATAAACACCACTCCTGATCATAATTTTATGACTGAATGCAGTGGTTCTCATCTCATAGAATGCTGTTGCATCTATGAGCAGAGGCCAAGGACAATGCACAGGAACAAAGAATTATCTGGCCCCATATGTCAATGATACCGAGGTTAAGAAGCTGCTGTCATGGAAAGGTTTGTATGAATTTTCAAGGGCCTAAAGGCCCTCTTTATTCTGAAATCACCATGACAATTTTTTTTTTTAAATTACATTGTCTGAGTCTCAACCCAGAGGATTTTTGGCCTAGAGTGCAAGCCAGGTATCCATAGCTCCCCAGGTGACTTGAAGATGGCCAAGCATGAGACACACTGATCCAAACTTGCATTCTCGGGGGAGTGTATTGAACTCAGGACTGAAGTTTCAAAATAACATCTGAGGAGTAGAAAAGTAGCATGGATCTTCAGCATGCTTCCCTCAACAACTGAGCATCATCTAATTATTTTAACTCTAAAGTAACAGCATCACCAATATCCACTGTGAGGAGAAGGAGACAAGGGAAAATGATCCAGAAGCCCATCCTTACCTGGTCCAGGGATTACTAACACAACTGGTGAGAAACCTGGGCCAGTGGGACTTCTGGTAGCCTTGAGAGTCAATGTCCAATTCACCTGCCCTTCCTGGAGCCTGCAGGTAAAGGATTCCTGGTGCCATATTGCCTGGGTCTCAGGAGGAGCCAGCAACCCAGGGGGTTATATGCTATGTTCCAATTTCCAAATGTTGGCATCCTACTCCATTTTTGAAAAATTCAAACTGTTGACTCCCACTGTGTAGACCATATGAGATGTACTTTCAGGCCAGGCCTGACTCAGATTGCCAGTTTTGACCTCTAAAGCATCAACTATATCTTGTTTTTTCCTAATTCCAGTTATTTTTTAAGTGATGATTTAAAATAACAATCTGATTTTTTGCTGTATAAGTTTGAACTGATCCTTGTTTTAAATGTGCAACTATATGCAGTTTTGAAGTATCCCTGCAGCTACTTTGCTTTGCTTAAGAATGAGCAGTAACCCACCAGATAGATTAATTCTGTATGATCTGTTGGATCTCAATCCTGGACATTGAGATTTCAAGTAGATTATTTTAAGAGAGGAAGGATAACATGTAATAGAAAGTTAATATCCACTGATGCTAGTCTGGCTATTAGAGGCCAGATTAGTATGTTTTGGAAACCATGCACATCGATGATAGGGTTGAAACTCTACCTTGAAAATTGATACGTATCAGGGCTGGGGTTGTGGCTCAGTGGTAGAACACTTGCCTAGCATATGTGAGGCACTGGGTTTGATTCTTGGTACCACATAATAAATAAATAAATAAAATAAAGGCATTGTGTTTACCTCTAACTAAAAACAAATTTTTTAAAAAAATTGATAAGTATCACCAATGTTTCAGCCCAAATCGGAGATCATGGCATCAGAGACCTACTAGGGGCCCCCACAGGCTGAACCAAGCTTCTCAGCAGCTCAGAGTCTGTTTCAGAACTCGGATGAGGACTCCAGTCAACCCTCAAGTTCCACTCCATAGAGCATGGCAGCCTTGACTTTGTGTCTGCTTGTGCCTGTTGGGTGCAGCATCACAGAACCCTTGAGAAAGGAAGTTTAGAAATCCAGCTTCCATTACAGAACACCTGCAAATGCTTCTCCACTTAGCTTCAGCAGGCCAGAGCCCCTCACCAACTCCCTTGCGTGAAGGAAGCTTCCACCAAAGGTACTGAAAACTAGAGTTCAAGGAAGAGGGATGCTTTAGGATAAAATGGCCCAGCATGAGTTTCTGGCAGGATCCCAAAGCTCAGGTCTGGTTGGCACCGCATTCCTGGGTGAGTGCCTCCTGAGATGGAGGAGTAGCCACCACCACCTCTGCCAGATTCCTCTGTAATGAAGTCAGCTGTCAACTCCTTGGGGGGGAAAAGCACAGAGCCCCTTTATTTCCAAGCAGGTGTTGCAGCATATTAAAGGTTGAATTCCATCTTGTGCTCACATCCTGAATGAGCCAGTTTGCAGGCAAGCTCAGTTCTTTCTGCAAAGAGGGAAACTTGGCAATGGTGGAAGCTGAGTACTTAAATGGCAATCAACTTCTGGCTCATATCAATTAATTCCTTCATGGACTTCTGCCTAAGTATAGCATCTTGTATTCCCAGCTGCAGAGACTATGAAAAACAGCCCAGACAACACACGCCACCATCTCGGGGCGGGCGCACCCACGACGTGATGGGAGATTCTACCCGTGCAGGCAGACTTTGGGGTTCTCCTTTGTTTATCTGTGGATTACAGGGAAACAGGACATATAACCTGTTTTTCTGGTGGGACATTCTTCGAGAAAATGTCTACTAAGTCTAAGTGAAATCCCTCCAGGGGGGATCAACATCTTTGGGCTTTAAAATAATGCAGATCCAAAGTGACCAAGGGATGTGGAAGAAGAAGGGAGACTTAGGAAATTAGTGGAGGATTGTATTGACCCTCAGAAACCAGAAAACTCTGTTCAAAAAATGGTCATTATCCCAGGAAACCTGCCACAGAGACCTCCCCATCTCTCTGTTACATGAACAAGGAGCGCCTTGATCAAGAGCCACCAAAAGGCTGAGGGTGACCATGAGTGTTGCCCTGGGAGATCTGGCAATGCCTTAGTTCCTCAGGCAGGTGCAGACAGGGCAATTTAGACCAAGCAGCTACACTGGGATGTGAGTTTTCAAATGTCTCACTACTCAGATGAGCTCTCCCAAACTAATGATCTAACCGTGTGGCTCGCACCAAGGTGTAACCAACGAACATCAAGGTCACTGGCAGGGGCTAACTCATTTTTCCTCCCTCGAATATGAATCATCACTGATTTGTTTTTCTGATCTCCTCTTCTGAGTCAGAGACAGGATTTGGTTCCCTTCTTCAGGAGGCAAAACTCTTGGTGTTCTAAGGATCATGCTCTGTCCAAAGGTGGCAGCTACTAGTTATTCAAACATGTAGCTGTTTTAATTAATTTAAGTTAAAATAAAAAATTCAGTTCCTCAGCACCACTGAAGGACTATCTCAAGTGCTTTGTAGACCATTCTCTTCATCATGGAAAGAGTTATGGGGCAGTTATGGACACTTATAACCCACCCCCCCTACCTTCCTTAGCCCCTCTGATTTACAAAAGGCCTCTCTCTTCTAGCACTTTCTGTGTCTTCCTCATTCTGTCTTCAAATGTGCACAGGCTTCTCTTTTAAAAATAATTTTTAAAACTTTTTGCTTGTCCTTGAAACCTTCTCATAAGACTATGTTATTTATTTCCTTCATTTTCCTTCAAATTTCTCAACTTTGTGGTCTGCCCCCACATCCTCCATTTCCTGGCCACTGACTCACCTACAGGCTGGCTCCTTTAGTCATCAATATCCTTTCACAGAAAATGTGCTCTCCAAGGTCTCCGGTGGCCACCTCATCACCCATTTTTTTTTTTTTAATGTCTTCCATCCTAATTTTCTTGCAGTTCAGACCATCAGCCACCAGCTCCCATGTTCTTGGGCACAGCTTAAATAGAGTTCAGATCCTTTTCTGCCACTTACTAGCTAGGGAGCCTATACCGATGACTTTGCTTCTACTTTTATTTCATTTATTTATTTTTATGTGATGCTGAGGATCGAACCCGGTGCCTCACACATGCTAGGCAAGTGCTCTACCACTGAGCCTTTCCTCTTCTTTAATGTGAGGATAAGTATACTTATGAAATACAGTAGGATTTTTTCATCAATATTATTATCAATAGCTGAAAATACCTGAAATGTATTAGCTGTCCTGTACAGTAAAGCGATCATGTTACTTAACATGATTATTACCATTGTGTAAGCCAGCCTCTATTTATGTCCTTTCTAGACACACTGCCTTCTTCCATGATACATCTTATCCTCAGATTCCCCTACGCCACTTCTTTCTAGTCATTCCAGAGACCATCGTTCCCACCTTGCTTGCTGCCTATGAGAACCTGGAATTAGTCTTTCCCACAAAAAGCTGAATAGTCCTGCCTTTCCAGAGTACTGTAGCCTTGCCCAGCTCTACCTACCGGTTTGTACCTCAATCAGCTTCAACCTGTGTGGGTGGGTCAAACCATTCTCCCTTCACATCCGTTCACTCCTGGTTTCATTGTTCCCTCCTGTCTACTCCTGCTCTTTTTTTTTTCTTTTCAATATTTTTAGTTGTAGTTGGACACAATACCTTTATTTCATTTATTTATTTTTATGTGGTGCTGAGGATCAAACCCAGAACCTCACACATGCTAGGTGAGCGCTCTACCACTGAGCCACAGCCCAGCCCCTCCTCCTGTTCCTTGCACATTCTTCCTGCTTCCTCTGCCCACACCCCAGTCCTGCTCAGTCTTCTGTTCCAGATCAAGTGTCTCTCTTCCATAAAAACCATTTCAAGCTGGACGTGGTGGCACATGCCTATAATCCCAGTGACTTGGGAGGCTGTGACAGGAGGATCACAAGTCCAAGACAAGCCTTAGCAACTTCGAGAGGCTCTAAGCAATGTAGTGAGACCCTGTCTCAATAAAAAATTTTAAAAGGTACTGGGTTCAACCCTGTTACCACACACACACAAAAAGTTCCAATCTACCCTGCTTTTTTTTCTCAGTGTTTTCACCTGGTAGAAATTCATAAAAGCACATGATAAAAATCAAAGCTGGACTGTTGTCCTCAGTTGATCTTATTTCCACATGCATGGTCTCTTTGCTCTGTGCCAGGGACAAGAGCTAAGGAGATACAACAAGGTCCCTTGCCCTCCAGCAACTCACAATCTCAGATGTTCCTTGATTTGCAATGGGTTTACATCCTGATAATCTGTCATAAATTGAAAAATATCATGTTTTTTTGTCCATTTTTTTTTTTTTTTACTGTGGTGCAAGGATTGAACCCAGTGCTAGGCAAAGGATTTACCACATGCTAGGCAAACACTCTACCACTGAGCTAGAACCCCAGCCAGCCCCTGGTTTGGGGTTTTTGTGTGTGTGGTGGTGGGGTACTGGGGATTGAACTCAGGGGTGCTTAATCACTGAGCCACATCGCCAGCCCTATTTTGTATTTTATTTAGAGACAGGGTCTCACTGAGTTGCTTAGTACCTCACTTACGCTGAACTTGGCTTTGAACTCGCGATCCTCCTGTCTGAGCCTCCCAAGGATCACAGGTGTGCTCCACCACGGATGGCTCCCTGGTTTGTTTTAAATCCTATGATCTAATGGCTGACCAGGAGCTGCAGCTCATTGCTGCAGGGTAAAGAGAGGATTGCATATTGGCAACCAGAGAAAAGGTAAAAACTCAAAATCCAAAGTAATAATATTGAGTGCTTAGTACTTTCATACCATCATAAAATTGAAAAAGTCAAAAGTCATTAAGTCAAACCATCCTAAATGGAGTCTCCATTACCTGGAGACTCAGTCTCAGCCTTTTCTCTATGTTCAACAGTTGACCTTGTAAACCAGGTGAGGAAGGGGATCCGGGACCCAGGTAAGTACAAACTTGATTTATAGTCTCAAGATAACGGAATCGCTTGTCCAAAATGCTTCCCTCTCTGGTCTGATCAACACTAGTGATTTCAGTTGACTTGTTTAGCACCCAGATCCTGCAGTCAGCTGCTCCCGAGCAGCCAGTAACATGCCCCCAGACAGAAAACCAACTAGCTACAGTTCACACCAGATTGAGCAATACTTCCTACCACTAATGGAGTCTTGCACTGGAAATGGATCATGCTGCCCATATTCAAAATGAAGGCTAAAACAGTGTTCACAACTGAATCTGAAAAGGTACCGGATACATATGTAAATCCAAGCGGCAGCCCGTTCCTTTCTTAAAGCAACAAAGATGTTGACTGTGATTACAGATAATAAGAGCTTTCCTTCTGATGAAATGAGCATATACTGAACCAAGCATACAATATATTCCCATGACAAATATATTTACACTCAAGTCAGAACATGGAGAGAAAAGAAAATGTCAATAGTTGACAGCTTCTTGGCCTATGGGGTGTAATCCGGGAGCATAATAAATTCATTTAAGCTCGGTGTTGAATAAATGCATGTTAGGCCCGTGCATTTTTTTGGCCTTTCCCCCGACACATTGTTTGAATACAATGTCACGTTTCTCTGTGTTGCACACTCCTCCAGCTGCTGTCAGCAGAGACAGGGACCAAGCTAATCCTTTGGGTCAAACCTGGAGTAATTTTCCCTAATGAGTAAAGATAAGAACCAAAAAAAAAAAAAAAAAAAAGAGAGAGAGAGAGAGACCATGGAGCAAAGTGCTTTCTTGCCACATGTGGGTGAATAACTAGGAATAACTAGGATAACTATTTCATGCTGGAAAATATACCTCCAGAATGTTGGCCGCAGGGAGGGTGCAGAGTCCAAGAGAAGATGTATTTGCACAAAAGATGTCAATCATGCTGATAAAGGGACAAACGTAGGCAAGGCGAAGGAGACCACATCAAAGGCCACCTTTATTTAGAAGCTGGCTACTGCTCCCTTCTCCCCACTAATATATTTCTCATCCCAGCCAAATTGGATGCGAAGATATGTTCCTTATCCCTGGCAGATCTCACAAGATATCAAACATTTCAGACTTCACGTGTGAAAGCATGACATATTGGTTAAGACTGAAAATAGTGTGTTGCTGGTAGAGTTCAAGTGTATAGGAAATACTACACCCTACTGTTTTTGTAAATGCCAGAGTTCCATTGAGTCGAGACAGATGGTAGCAGGCAAAGATGCAATCTTATAATCAAAAGCTAAAATATGTCAAAAATATGTTAGCAAGCAAAATAGAGCAGATTACTAGCTTCTCATGTCATGACAGCTTGCAAAACATGTTAGGATGTGGAAGCTCCAGTTATGTAAATAAAGGGAACAGTAAACAGAGCAGCAGTGAAAGTGGTGTGAGAGCTGGTGTACCGACTGTCCCTCGACTGCGGTTTGGGGAACAGAGTGAGTCATGTGGCCACAAGAAGCCCCAGATGGACATTAGGAGATCTCCAGAATCACTTGTAGGGATCCATTTTCCTTCCATGAGTAACAAGTGTCTCTGTGATACCTAAAAGCTATTTAACTAAATTACAGAAGGCATTCAAACTTCCCAGAGAGAATTGTGAGGATTCCATTGAGAATCATCATGCCATTTAGCTCAAAGAAAGAAGAGGGTGTTATTTTGTGACAACAAGATGTACCCAAGGATTTCTTTATATTTCAAACTTGGCCCAAGGAAATTTCTTTGACTACAGGCGTTGGTTTCTTATTGTTTTGGATAATTTTTTTATCAGAGTTTTGGGGAATGAAGGCAATGTTAATCATGAGTGGGGGAGGGAGGGAGATGAAGGTGTTGTTATGGAGCATCTATTATGGACCAGGTTCTGTGTTGCTGTCATCAAATTAGACCTCTTAGGCTTTTGAAATTCAGAGATTACTTTGACTATTCCATGCCCAGGAGAAGGTCAAGTCTGACCTTTCCTCCACTTACAGCCAGGGAATCCAGGGGTAAGAAGGTGGCCTTATATTCTTGCACTAATATCACCACCTCTGGCACCTGGGTCCCGCTATAACTGAAGCTGTCTCTGCTCCACATGGCATCAGAGATTCAAAAGCCACCCCCACTTTTCAGTTTCCATAAGGGATCTGTTGGAGAAGTGTCCATGTACCGAGAATGCTGCATTTTAGATATATTATGATCAGTTACCTAGATTGAGAGTATGCATCGTATAACAAAGATGATTATTAAATTGAGGGCGTGTGGTAAGGAAAGGAATAACTTACATTGTTCTTGAGGAGGAGTCCGCAAGACTGGACTCCCCACCGGAGGAGAAAGGACCAGACAGGCAATAATCCCAGTTTTGAACTTAAGAGATCCCATGTGTCTAAAGCACATTTCTAAATTTTGTTATGTTCTTTTGGATGGTTTTGGTGGTTGCTGAGGATGAAGCTACGCAAACCCCTCCTGCTATCTTCTCACAAGATCTGCAGTCAAGGTGCATTGCTCACTATGCTGCTGAGCAAGGGGACCTTCAAGGAGAACTAAAACAGGGAACAGGTCCTGTTTTTGGAGAAAACAGAGGCACACAACGAGGGACTAGAGAACACGGCAACCCCTGGTGTCAGGATTACCCACAGCAAAGGGCACTGCTGTGAAAACGCTCTGGAGAAGGTGAGACCTCCTGAAATGGTGAGTCCGGCAACAGAGGAATGGCTGATAACTGCGGCCACTCTGCTTCCAGAGTGAGTCATGTGGCCCCAAGGAGCCCCAGATAGACTTTAGGAGATCTGCTTCTAGGGAACAGGCAGCACCAGCTTGCAGAGTCCTCCAGCAGGCTGCTGATCCCCACAGTGCCCACCTCACCACTCCCACTTTCCCCTCCTCCATCTTTGCAGCCTCCCATCTCTACTCCTCAGCCCAGCAAAAGCAAACTCTCCTGACTTGCTTGTGGATGGGATCTTACGGCTAACTTTCACTGCTTTGGATTTTGCAGGCACATTTACCCCCAGAGTCTCTACCCCCAGAGACTTCACAAAGTATTTTTGTACAATATTCTCTCCTTGAACGTTGAGTGAGAAATTGTGGTGCTAGGTGTTAAAATAATAAACGTTGAACCTGAACCACATAGGTGTCTCCCTAAATCCAAAGCAGTCACTTGATATTCCCATTTTACAAATGAGGAGAGTGGGATGCAGATTGGTAAGATCTCAGAGCTAAGGGGAGGTGTCACTCAAAGATTACAGGAGGAAAAAGAGAGGAGAAAATGTGCACTTATGTGATATATGCTTATGTATCACTTAAAGACCAAATGTAGAATGGTGTCCCCACATACAGAATAACCATAAGCATTTATTAATTAGCATTCTATTTGGTATTCCATTGAGAAAGATAATCCTTCATAAGACCAAATAAGACCTCTTGACTTCGCTACAACTGCCATTCTATTAAAAAAAAAAAAAAAAAAGACTCAGGGTGGGCTTCCGCTAAGTAATATATGAAATATGCAATTCACACTTTCTGGCAAAATTGAAGCAGGTGAACTCTAACTGACAGGAAGTAATGAGTGTAATAAGCCAAAGGGAATATCACAGTTTAAGCAACCATATGCTTTAGTTATCAATAGGAGCATAGAGGCATTTGTCCCCCAAATTCACTTGGTGGCTCTTTTCTTAAGTGTCCCTAAGTGGATTTTCTCCCATGGTAGAGCCAATTTAGAAAAATATTTGGGGGACTCTTTTCATATGATAAAGGAGATTCAGAGCCAACTGAATTAAGAGGGAAGCTTAGTGGTGGGTGGGCTCATAGGATAATAATACCTGGGAGGCACTGTGGTGGGTCCTGGGTCCCAGTCCTGCTGTGTGATTCTGGACATGGAACAAGCACTCTGAACTTTATCTCTGATGTAGGGGAAAGGTCTCCATCACATTAGACTGCTCTGAAGGTGAAGTTGAACATGGATATGAAGCATCCTAAAGCATGTCTGTCCTGCTCAATAACTGTTAGTTCCTATGCTTCAGTACAATGTTCCTGAAAGCTCCTTCAGCCCAGGAGCAACCAAGAGTTTAAGGAGCTACTGTTAATTTACTTACCGTCCATTTTTCTGTCAGGTGCCATGCTCGACACTGCAATTGCAAGATCAAGGAAGTTAGCGTCTTTTAGTCAACGGGGTTATTGAATGACAGGGAACCAGAGAAACCAGCAAGCAGCAGCGACCCACGTGGGAAGAGCCTCTTCGGGATAGTGACCAGGTGGCTGCGCATGCGCATTTGCCTGCGCCTACACTAGAGTTCTGCAGAGGCAGCGTCTGGGACGCCAGAGGGGGAGAATCTGAAGCTCTCTGGGTTGTCAAGCCCAGACAGAAGTTGCCCGTGTGTTAATAAAGATGTGTTGAAATTATTAAAATAAATGCTTCTGTTCAGAGAACACCGTTCATGTCACATTTTCAGAGTCATCCAAGCAGTGTGTGTTGAGCATGACTTTTTACTCTAATGCTTTGACATCTGGGACCTTGCCGACCCTGGAAGAAACTGTGCCTCCAGGGCTAGCCAGAATTCCTAGAGATAGTAAGTGACTTCCTGGGAGCATCTTTCCTATTCAAACCAACCAGGGAAGCCTCAGCCCCCCACCTCCTGTGCTGGGATCCTAAAGACCTCCCACATTCTGGGCCATGCCCACCTCCCCTAATCATCCCAGGGCCAGGTAGATACCAGACAAGTAAGGACAACCCAAGGCCTCTGTCTCCCCTATTCTTCCTCCCAGAAAAACACAGTAAAACCACAGTGCCTCCTGTTTCTGGAGATCTGTAACTATAAAAACTTCTTGCCAGGCCAGGTAGTGCACACCTGTAATCCTAGCGCCTTGGGAGGCTGAGGCAGAAGGATGGCAAGTTCGACACCAGCCTCAATAAATGAGGCCCTGTCTCAAAATAAAATTTAAAAGGAGTGGGGATGTAGCTCAGTGGTAGAACACTTGCCTAGCATGTTTGAGGAAATGGGTTCAATCCCTAGGACCTCACACAAACTAGGTAGCCAAGACATGGGCGCGCATACACATACACACACACACACACACACACACACACACACACACAGTTCTTCCTTACAGTCATCTGTGTCTCTACATGATTGAGTCAAATGCTAGATGCATTCTGAATACTGCATGTAAGAAGTCGGTGGAGCTCGAAATCTGTCCCTTAGTCTCCAAGTGGAGCAAAGACCCTAGAGAGGACAATGGGACAGTGGCCATCTTGTCACTGTGGCATTGCTAGCACTCCACAAATGCTGGTACATAGGAGTGCCAGGCAAGCATCGTTAATGAATGAAAATTCAACTGTCCCTAGGCAGCATGGAGCCGGTAGCACACGTTGGTCTTTGGGGCAGGAGGACACAGGGGTCCCCACAGGAGTCCACAGCCAGGCTACAGGGAATACAGACAAGGAGACCAACAGGCCAGTAGCTTCAGGGCATTCACAGAGATCAGATGAAGGGATCAGAATGGAGACATGGCAAGGATTAAGGGACTGGACTCTGGGAGAAAGAAGAGAGTAGTCAGGTGCAAGCAAGGGACACTCGTGGGCTCAGTGAGCAAAACCTTGTTTCAACTCAACAAAAAACGGGAAAAGAAGTCCTGCCCAAGCTCAGGCTGACCTGCCTATAATCACAACTACTCTGGAACCTGGAAACGGTGCCAGCCTGCGTGGGGGGAGGCTGACCAGGGCAGAGCAGGGAAAGCCAGGACTTCTTGGTTCCCAAGTGTGAGAATCCCTGACGATGTTTTCACGGATTGATATTAGAACATACAGCTGCACATTAGCCACACAAATCTCTGGACCTTAATTTAACTTCCTTTGTTCTGTTGCGTATTTGCTCCTTCCCTGGGAACCCTGAACTATTACCAAAATATTATGCTAATTAATGGAGTTAGCAAAATGTCACCACTCGGGGGACATGAGCCCAGATTCTTATGCCTGGCTGAGGTTGAATGGTGAAGCCTGCATACATGTGTGGTAGAGCAGGGTCGCCATGTCACTCACATCGCATGTGGCCATGCAGAGAGTGCATGGCTTGGTCACTTTCCTATTCACCCATTCAATTGTTTTCATGAATGAGTACCATCCTCTAGGTAAAGGCAGAAAATAATGACTCCCTTTAATCCAGTCTAGCGAAGTGGGTTCAATGTAATCATTTGAAGAGTCTCTAGGTAAATAATATCTCAAGGCAAAACTCTTATTTCTCAGATCCCCCTCTTTGCTGCCCTATTTCTCATAAAGATGCCCTCTGAAGGCTGAAATGGCAGATTCTGGAAAAGACAGGGCTGTGCGCACAGATCTGACCCAGCAGCACTGGAAGTGGGGTGTGTTGACAGATCCTTGTGGGACCTTTAAGAGGAGATTAGGCCACCAAGATTGTGCCCTCATAAATGGATTAACGCTGTCATCGCAGAAGTGAGTTATCTCAGCAATGGGTTCTTTACAGAAGGATGAAATTGGTCCCCTCTTGCCTGCCCTCCCTCTCTCTCTCTTCCTCACTTTCTCTTGCCCTTCTACCTTCTGCCATAGAGTGACACAGCAAGGCAACCCTTACTAAATGCCAGCCCTGGATCTTGAACTTCTCAGCCTCCAAAACTCCATAAATCTCTCTCTCTTACAAATTACCTAGTGTCAGGTATCCTTTTCTAGCGGCACAGAATGGATGAAGACACTTTCCTTCACCTTTTCCTTATTCTTCTCTGCAGAAAAAGTGACATTTTTGGTGAGATGAGAAGGTGGCAGCCATTGGACCATGATAACTGAGGGAAGAGACAAATCCAGGGGCTAAATTTGTTCTCATTTTGGTGCTCTGTGCTCTGTCTGCCCCTGAGCAGGTTTCATGTCTCTCTGCAGAGCAGCTGCTCATGAGGACTCCCAAGTCCACTTGGGGGAAGCTGGATGGAGGCCTGCTTTGGTTTCAGAGCAACCAAAAGCTCTACTTCAAGGAGTTATTGGGTTCTGCCCAGCCAGAAATAGAGCTGATAGTATTTTTCTCTTCATCTAACTCCTGTGCAGTTCTGTTTTCAATGAACCTGATGGAGAAGGGTAAGTACTCAATTGGCATTTGTAAACCACCCACAATGCACTAACCATACACTGCATTATAGTCTTGGAGTGTTTTCCTATATTAGTAAAATATAGCTGCTCTCTTCACCTAGCACATAAGCTCAAAAGCAGAAACTACATATTCCACCCAGAGTAGCAGAAAACCAGTTGAACTAGCCATAGACGTGACCCTTTATGACCATTCCTAGCGTGCTAGATACGTAGATTCCACAGACTGTGGCTTTAAACCACCACAAAGTCACCTGCTACTAGTAAAAGTCACAGAAAGGTCACTTTTCAATAAATGGATAGTCTCAGCTTTGTAAACTATCTCCTAAATGGGTCACCAAAAATAAATCCTCTGAGGGAAGAATAGCTGAAGGATAAACGATGTTATCCCCTCTCCTTGGTAAGGCTGGCTTTCCTCCAGCCAGGTCCAAGTGACCTCAATTACTTACCACAAGTCATCTTAGTTAAATAAAATCAGTCTGCAGCCTGGGTGGCTGGGGCTCCATCCAGGAAAGCGACCGCACAGAGAGGGGATGGCTTCAAAACCCGCTGAAATCCATCCAGACAGTATCTGAGCTCCCGGCAAGAAGGAAATGCCACCACCATCTGCCTCTGTTTGTGATGACCTGGGAATAAATAAAAATTAACCTTGGCCCTTGAATGAATAATGGAGCTTATCAACACTTCCTTCGTGTCTCTAATGACTATTGTGAAACAAGTTTACAACAAATTTTGGAGGGACAGGGCAGGAGGGTCATTGTTCTAAATGGCTCTTTACCAGGCATGGTGCTTCCTGTCTGCTTTTCTCGTATTTTGTGCCACGGATGCACTTTGGATCCTGGGTTGGAAATAGGGAAAAATAAGGAAATGTGTTTTGGATTCAATAGAAATTCAACAAACCATTGGGGAAGACAGGAGAAAAGAAAAGAAGGAAGAAAGGAGGGGAAGAAGAAAGATCTGGTCAGAGGGAGGGAATGAAAATCGTGGTCAGATGGTCCCTAGTCCCTGAGGACAGATGGGAGTCCAAGGTCCTGCACTTGACCTCTACCCCACTGTCAATCCATAGGCCAGTTTCTGTACTAGTGGCCGAACACACATTCTTTTCTAGTGATCCCATGATGTAGGAGTTCCTATTTCACAGGTGAGGATATACTCTCCAAAATCTTTTGAGAATCAAACCCTGGACACTCAGCTAGTGAACAGAAGAGCCAGGATTTGAACCCTAGCATGGCTGACTCCAAAAATCCAAGCTCTTTCCCTTCCTCTGCCTTGAGTCTCAGTGGAAACGACACTGGGCACAGGGGGGAAACTATTATTAGCCATTAACTTTGTTTTGAACTAACAAGCTAGTCACTTAGTGAGGCCCTGAAGAAATGGAACAAGGTAGAAGCACATTTTGATTGGGTTAGGAGATGGGGAGGGAGAGGCATGGGGGAGGGCTCCGGAAAAGCAGAGGGGAAATGGCTCTAGATTACGGGATGCTAATTTAAGGTTTATTGGTTCTGGCATTTGCTGGACCTCTGAGCACACACGCAGCCTCTCCTCAGAAAACACACGGCCGCAGGTGCGTCAGCGTCGCACTTAGGATATGTTACCAGGGGTAGAACCAGCCAGAGCCAAGAGGGCATGAGTAGATAAAGATGCAACGTGTGTTTTTCATGAACTGGATTGGGCTGGGGCTCCGTCAATTTTGCCACGTTTTTGCAGTCTGCATACCATGGAAAATGTAAAGAAGAAGGAAAAAAGATGTTTTGATCAGATGGTTCAGAGCAAGTGCCTCTAGAAGAGATAAAGAATGATAAGGCTTTCACCATGGTCAAAATCAGGAGGATTGGGTATCCCTCCTGGGGCTCTGATAGCCAAACTTGACACTAATTTTCTCTTTCAAATGATGATTCTAAATAAATACGTGTGAACACTGTCCCCAGCAATCTGAATCAGCTGCAGAGACTTGTTGGAAACTTGGAGAGCCGAACAAGCTATTTCTGAAACTTCTTTTGTTTTGTTTCACGAACATTATTTTCAACAAAGAGGGAAACATCCCTTACATACAGACATATGGTACCTTCTATTTATAACCAGATTAACAATTCATTCACACCTTGATTGAATTCTGCTTTATTGAGATGTCACAACAGATTCTCACAGCCTGCAAAGGGAAAGACTTACACATGATAATATTATGACAAGCAAGACACCTAAAAGTAAATGAATCATAATTGACGACAATTAGAAAGAGTTCACCACAAACAGAATGAGTCGTGATGGTGAGCAGAGTCCCTCTCTTGCAGAGGGAGGATTACCGTGGAGAAGTTGAAATCCATTCACACCTGTTAATGCACAACTTGTTCAGTTGTTGACGGGTGAAGCAACTCCGTGGTTGGAGGGTTTTAACACGTGTTTGTGTTCCTGGTCCACAGCTTCACCTGGACCTATTATTCTGGAAGTACCAGACTGTCGGGTCCTTCCCTGTGACCTGGCCAGAATCATGGGTATTGTTACTCACACCTTCTTTCGTTCATCTCAGCTCAATCAGTGAGTCTTATCAATTTTGCTCTCTGTATTTCCTGAGCTCTCCATTCCTCACCATCTGTACTCTCGCCACTGAAAGTGGAGACATTGTTTCACCTGAGAGCTTTCTTCCTGGTTCGATGCCTCCCATCGATTACCTGGAGTAATCTTTCTAAAGTGCTTTAATGTTTCTCTATGACTCCCCACTGCTCTCAGAATAAGGCACGATTTGGAGGTCCTACGATCTTGCTTAAGACCTGCGCTGCATGGTGACTGAGCAGACTCCAGTGCAAGTCCTGATTCTACGGGGCAGGTGACCTTGGGGAGGTTGTGTAGCTTCTCTGACCCTCAGCTTCCTCCTCTACAAAACGAAAACCCTAATAGTATCTATCTTACAACCATTAGGTACACACACACCTCTGGAGCCGTTTTGAGCTGTGCAAACCTTGGCTAAGCATGACCTTTTACATGGCGGGCTTAGCTCGGCACATGGCAAAACTTTCTTCTTCAGCTACTCTAGCCCTCAGGGCTTCTCCTCAGTTCTTTCAACGCACCAAATTCTTCCATTCTACACTCCCGAGCCTGAACCTAGGCATTGGCCGTCCCCTCTGACTGGAAGGTTCTCTTCAGCTCTTCAGTGAGTCATCTGCCCCCAAACACTCTGCCTGGACAACCCTGAGTCATTTATTATGTCTCTGTTTCCATGTCACCTCCTCAGGGAAGCCTTCCTTGACTACTCTTGACCCCTTTATCCAGGGCCAAGTCAGATCCCTTTCTAAATCACTCACCATATACCCTCTTCTTCTTCTTTTCATGGCTCTTAACTCAGATGAAAAATCTGTGTTAACTTCTAGATAGTGCTTATCTCTCCTTCATGAGATAAGTTCAGTCGAGGACGAGGATTGAGTCTATCTTGTTGACTCTTAAGTCTCCTGGACCTTAATTTGTTGGATGCACAAATCTACTTGAGGCTGCCTCCCTCGTTAATGGACAATATTAGTTGACTTCCAAGGGTAGGCGGAATAATAGCTCTCACAGATGCCTGATCTCTAGAACCTGTGAATATGTCAGCAGCCAATGGCAAGAGGACTTTGCAGATGGGATCAAGGATTTCAGATGAGGATTGTGGATTATCCAGAGCTTATCTACCTGGGCCTAATAACATCACAGGGGTCTTTAGAAGTGGAAGAGGGAAGTAGAGAGTCAGGATCTGAATGATGCACTGTGAGAAAAACTCCATCAGCCATTGCTGGCTTTGAAGATGGGGAGGGGACCAGCAGTCAGGGGATGTGGGTGGCCTCCAGAAACCAAAAAGAATCAGGAAATGGATCCTGTACTGGAGTCTCTGGAAGGAACCAGCCCTTTGTCACCTTGATTTTAGTCCTATGAGACCTGCTTCTGGCACCTTACCTCCAGCACTATAAGATAAGAAATTCACGTTGTTGTAAGCACCAAGTTTGTCATTTGTTCCAGCAGCCATAGGAGACGATCGGACCCACTTATCGGAGGTCAGACCACAATGGAGGAGCCAGGGCCAGAATGTAAGCGTCTCCACCTCCCAGCCCCTCTTCCTTCCACCACATTGCCCGGCCCTTGCCTCTCAGACCTTGGTTTTTCCAATTTGCTCTCATCTTCTGTTTCAGAGGAAGAAATCATTAGAGATGCAGCTGCTTACATGCAGGAGCATGTGCAGGAAGCGTGGATGCACAGCTGTGAGTGTGCGAGAGAAGGTGTGTGGGATTAGAGAGCTCGGAACGGCCTCATAATGGAATCCCCGGGGAGGGCCGAGGTCCCAGGCCAGCGATGCACACACGCCCATCTTCTCCCATCAGCGCCGCACAAAGCTTGACAGGGGCTCACTCATGTTTCAAAGCGCTCCTTCTTTTCAGAGCTATTTGTTATTGTCTCTGCCATCACAAGTTTAAAAAAGGAAAGTTAATTAAATATGGAACAAGACTGAGCAACATCTTTTAAACCATCATGTCATTAGAACTGCAGTCCTCAGAGAGATGCCTAAAAGGGGTTTGAGAACAATGACTGTTCAATCAGATATTTATGGGCATAGTTATGTAAACACACTCTTTATTGTCTATGTATATTTAATATAATTATCAGTTTTGTAGTTGGACTCTCCAGAGACCCAACAAATCACAGTATTGCTTTGAAAAATGTCAGCAGAAAAGACAATTATGTTGCTAGCAAATATTCATAAATTATATTAAAAAGTCCTGTGGAAATGTCCCCTATGTTGCAGAAGCCTCCTCGGTAACTGAATAATCCTTTTATTTCTTTGATTTAAGGGTGATTTTAGGAGCAGGAAGGTTCTTTGTGAAAGCCTAAAGGCATGAACATAGCCCAGGAGCAGGCCAACCTTGGAAAACAAAAGCATGTGCATTCCAGAAAATTCAGAGCCCATTCATCGTTTTCCTCTGGCTGGCTCTCTAACCAGCTCGAATGTGCACATCCATCCAGGTACGTGTAGACACCTGCTCACAAATTTTATTTCCTAAAATGCCCCATTAAAAAGAGAAGATAAATTCAATCTGTTCACTCCTTGAGTACCTACTTAGAGCCATAACTCTTTCCTATGACATTTTTTTTTCTTTAGAAACTATTTATAGTATTTCCATTTTTTTCCCCTTGTATCATTTTTTCCCTCATTATGCACATGCAGAAATAAGTGGGGAATGGGGAAATTGCTCAGTAAATTAAAATGCACCCGGCTCTCGCTAAACCAATATGAGGGGTGGAGGTTGATAAACACCTAGTAAGCATTCACAAATCACTTCTATTGCAAGATATACAATCTGCAAATCAACATCTTAATTAGCAGCTAATGACATTTGGAAGGAAAGGTTAATGTTAAGTGCACAAAAGCAGGGTGGTTTAAAAAAATGTAGATTGTTTTTCCTGCCTTCTTATAAAAAAATAAAGAAGGAGAGAAAAGATACCCAGTGATTATATTGGGTGTTATAAATATACATGTATTGGCAATTTGAAGCATCTTAATTATATAAGGTCTGTATTGATAGGCTACCTTTCATCTCAGGAGTTCAAAGCACTTTGCCTGTATCTCATTTATCCTCCAAATACCCCTCTGAGGGTAAGTATCTACAGGCAAAATGAAGTGAAGAGTTGTGGCAATTATCTCATAATTCAAACCCAAACCCTTGTTAATAAGGAATAAGTGGAGAATCTGAAGAGACTGGATTTTACAGATGGGCTTTCTGGGGAGCTAGATCTCCCTGGACACCGGGTCATGTTGGTGTGGCCGTGTCCCTAGATAGATAGCCCAAGGAAACAAGAGCATGGAAATCGGTCATTTTCCAAGGCTGACCTGCATTGCACATTCAACCTTGTCTGTCCCCAGAGAGAGCCATTTGCATCTCTTGCGAGGAACAGCTCCCAGAGTAGCCTCGGCCTCCTGCCTGCCTTTCCTCCTCTGCTTTCCTCACCTGAAACCCGCCCTGCTCCCCCATAACACCCATCCACATGTCCTTTCCTTAACCTTCCAGTCCATTTCTTCCTTGAAACCTATTTTGATGGGGACCAAAAAAAGACGCCATTCTGATTTTGTTGCTGATTTTTTTTTTTGATTCATAAGGCTGGCCTGCTGAGAATTTTTACCGTAACCCATTAGATGTTATTATCTGTGTGACGTCAATGACAGTGGCATGAGCATCTGCAGGCCTTGTCTTAGGATGTGCCCAGTCTTAGGCTGTGGTGTGCCTTGAATATGTCCTTCTGCCTGGGTGGTTCTCCTTCCCTGGACCTTTTACCAGGCATCCTCCACAGGTGACCACCACCCTCCCATGGGCAGACATCCCAGATGGTGGACACACCATTTCCAGCAGACTCTCAGCAGCCCGTGAGATCTTCCTGTAGATTTGGGGCAAGCAGTACACTGCAGAGAAAGACTTAGAGCCTTGCCTAGGCTGCCAGCCGCCCTCCGGGTTCATGGACAGCCCCTCCCACACCACAGCCACAGGCCCATGTCCTGCCAAGAGGGTGCCCTGCCTCTTCAGCCTCTCCCTCCCATGGCCTGCAGGTTGCAGAATAAGGAGGATGTTTTTCTCCTTGTTCCACTTGGAGCTCCACCTCCTGAGTCTTCATTTCCTGTCCCAAGATACAGCTCTTCCCAGAATGATTCCCAGTGGAATGCCCATTTCTTTCAGGGGAAATTCCAGCGTGACCGTCAGGGGTGCAATTGGCCCTGTGCCCTGCCCTCGAAGATAAGCCACAGCCTCAGGCATGACCTCATTTCCCAGTCCCTCGGTTCAGCTCAATTCCCTTTCAGTTCCTCATCCGCATGAAGGTGAATCCCAGGCCTGCGTGGCCTTCACTCGGCTCTCTGCACGGCAGCCCCAAACCCGCTCATTCAGAGAATAAATACTGAACCCCAAAGAGAACATGACCTATGGAAAAGGGATGGTGTGCTTTTATGGTGGGGAAATGTTTTAGTCAGCTCTTTCACTGCTGTGACTAAAAGATCCGACTAGAACAACTGCAGGGGAGGAAATGTTTATTTAAGGGCTCAGGATTTCAGAGGTCTCCATTCATAGACAGACAGCTCCATTCCTCAGGGCTCCAGGTGAGGCAGAACAACATGGCGGAAGAGTGTGGCAGAGGGAAGCAGCTCACATGGGGATCAGGAAGCACAGAGAGAGACTCCACTCACCAGATACAAATATATACCTTAAAGCCACAGCTCCAAGGTCCCAGCCCCTCCAGCCATACCCCACCACTTCAGTTACCACTCAGTTAATCTCTATCAGGGGACTAACTCACCGACTGGGTTGAGGCTCTGACAATCCAGTCATTTCTCCTCTGAACCTTCTTGTATTGTCTCACACATGAGCTTTGGGGGGACACCTCACATCCAAATCATAGCAGGAAAGACACACTTCCTGTATAAAAACCTTCATTTACAACTCTTTTTTCCTGAGGCTCCAAAGCATGGGGGTGTTGGAGTGGGCACATGGGAGGCCCCTCACCTGACACTGAGTGTTGGTGAGGTGACTCTTGAAGCAAATGTAGGGCAGTAGACATAAGAAGGCATAAAAAAAAAAAGGAAGAGCATCTGTCTTCTAACCTGCTGGAGTTGGGAGCTGAAATATCCCCCAAACTACCAAGCATGGTCCCCAACTTGGCACTATTGGAAAGTGCTGGAAACTTTAAAAGTGGGGCCTAGTGGGAGGTCTTCTAGTCACTGGAGGCATGCTCTTTAAAGGGACAGTGGGACCCTTACCCCTTCCTCTTTCTCTCCTTCACTTCTCAGCCACCATGAGTTCAGTGGCTACCATGTGCTCCCCATGGTGATATGATGCCACACCATGGATCCCCAAAACAATGAGTCCTACTGATCAGGAAGTGAAATCTCTAAAACCATGAGCCAAAATAAATCTTTTCTTCTTTTTAAGCTCATTATCTCAGGTGTTTTGATACAGTTATGGAAAGCTAACTAACATAAGAAAATGTATGAATAGATTAATCTTTGTAAATTGACCACATAGCAGCAAAAAAAAAAAAAAAATCTGGGTTTTTATATACTATCTTCTACCTAGAAATTCATATTATTTTCATATTTATTATCATGGTCATTCTTCTGACCAAACTATGATTAGTTATCATTACTCACTTTATAAGAACACAATTTTAAGTGACTTTATCCAAGATTGCCACTGTAGGTACTCTCCTTTATCCTCCCAGATTTAGCCTGACTATGCTAAATTCTGAATATATTTTATGAATGTATTTTATTGTAATGCTTTATCTTTATGTTTTCTCATCATCAGACTGTGCACTATCTTTAAAAAGAAAAGATTTGGTGTCGGATCCTCAATGAGATGTTTGCTGAGTGAATGTTGAAGGCTAATGCGCTTGCTCTTAAGGTCAGTGGGACCAAATCTCAGGCCATCTGCATTTCTTTTCATGAATGCTGTACTCTCAGGTTTGCACATTACTCGTGGTTCTGTTCACTGGCATGCGAACCTACATTTTCGTGGTTTCTTCTTTAGTGAGAAAGGCTGTGATTGTATTTAGAGACAGAAGTCAACAATTTATTTAGCCTTAAATGCTAACACCATTTAAGTTTGTGCCTCTTGGTACCATTTGTAGGTTCTGGGCATAGATATAGATGAGGGGAAGGAGAAAGAAAATAAAGGACAATAAAGGTAACCAGAAGTAGAAATCAAGGGTGAGGAAATTGAGAGGGAAAGACCGCTGCCACCTTCATGGTCACTTAAGCCTCACATAGGTGCTTGTCTGTGTCTCAAAAGATGGATGGTTCCCGGTTGGCCCACCACAAATCCATGCCTCCCACAGATGACTAGTGGTTGGGCTTAATCAGGACTGGACCTTTCTGGGATTTCTTGGGAGGTTCATCAAGATCCATCTGTTGTGGGGGGATGGATGGGTTTACAGGTATTGATCATTTGGTTATTTTCTCCTCAAGCAAGTTCTGATTTACAATCTAAACTACTGCTTTGCTGCGTTAGACCCTCTGCCTTTTTAAAATAGTAATTGGGGGAAAAAACTAGAAATGTAAACGTACTATGCTGGGTGCATCCTTAAGGGTTTACAAAGAGGGCCAAGGACAAGTTTGACTTTTCCCAGGACCCCCAAGACTGGGTCAGGTTCCCTACCACCTGTGCCCAGGGTGCCCAATGCCTTATGCATCTTGATACTTCATTACCTGATTGCCCAGTTCCTCATCAGTCTGAAGCAATAGTAGTGGGAGGGAGCAGATAAATGGGTAATGGCCTGCAATAGTGTAAGTTCAACAGCGGGTTTAAAACATTTAAGAGACAGGAAGTGCTAAATGCCTACCATCTAGTGGCTTTTCCATCAGCACAAATCACTTCAGAATCCACAGGAATGAGAGTGGCTACTCTATGGCACAATAATTACCAAGCCTCAGGATGACCCTGTGGAATACGTATCCTATCTCCATTTACTAACGAGGAACCTGAAGTTCACCAACCGTCTCCCATCTGAACTTTCCCCTTCCATGGTGTTGGTTTCTTAAGAAAATTAGCTGCTTCCGTTTCCCTCCTCCTCCTCCTCCTCCTCCTCCTCCTCCTCCTCCTCCTCCTCCTCCTCCTCCTTCTTCTTCTTCTTCTTCCTCCTCTTCCTCCTCTTCCTCCTCTTCCTCTTCTTCCTTTCCTTCTCCTTTTCCTCCCTGTCTCCTTGCCCTCTTCTTCTTTTTAATTTTTGGGCTACTGGTCACGCTGCCTTTTATGGAGAAAATGTATGTCTCTTAGGGATATCTTTACATGATAGACAGACAAATATAGCACAGTCCCAGTCCCCAAGTGAGGGACTGATGGTCCAGGCCTATAGATATTTTTATCTTGTGCTCTAAATAAATACAGCCCTGGATGGAAACAAGACAAGGAAAGAAGAAAACTCACTGCTCCAGGAAATATGTAATCCCCAAGCAAAAAGCAACAATTCAGGGGGACGGTCTGGGGGTAGTTCATTCTGAGGATCAGTGCATTTCTCAGAGATTCTGGAGAAGAGAAAGAAAAAGTGTTAGATTACCTAATTCCTTTCTGCAGTTTTGATGGGATAGATTCCCTTACTTCCTGCCTGAAACGGTTATGAGGTGTTGCCATGAAGAACGAGAGACCCAGGATGTCTCCCGGGCAGGGCCAGGGCGCTGGGGGGAGGCAGGTACTCGGCTCCGCACTCTTGCACGGGCGTCACTGTTAAAGCACTTGTGGATAAAAGGCTACTGTAGGTATAAATTATGATCATTATTGCAGTAACAGAGAGTGTATCCTTACACTCACAGGATGTCTGAGAGCCCCGAGAAGCTGGAATTTGTGGTGAAAAGTGCCTTTTGCCAGAGCTCTGGAAACCTGCAAGGGACTTGGGGAGAGTTTGATGGAGATACAGGAAGACCTTGGAAATCATGGCAGGTGCAGGAGTGAGAGTGTGCATGCCTCTGTGTGTGTGTGTGTGTGTGTGTGTGTGTGTGTGTGTCCATGTGCCTGTGCGTGTTCCTCAGAGTGAGTGCTGTAGAGGTCAGATTGTGGCAAGGAAAATGAAAATGGAGGAAAAGCATCAATATTCTCTCTCCACGTCCTGAGCATTTAGGAAGGATGTGATCCAGGGAAGGGATTGCTGGATGGGCCTTTGGAGCTTAAAATTGCAGTAGAAGAGTGGGTAAATTGTCTATTTCAAGAGAAAGAAAATAGCTGGGTGCGGTGGCACACGGCTGTAATCCCAGCAGCTCAGAATGCTGAGGCAGGAGGATCGCGAGTTCAAACCCAGGCTCAGCAAAAGCAAGGCGCTGAGTAATTCTCAGTGAGACCCTATCTCTAGGTCAAATACAAAATAGAGCTGGGCATGTGGTCCAGTGGTGGAGTGCCCCTGAGTTCAACCCCCAGTACCCTTCTCCAAAAAAAAAAGAGAAAGAAAATAAACTCACTCACAGTTCCTCCACACAAAAGTAATTATATGCTACTTTTGATCTGAAATTGTCCACATAACTTTAATATCTCTCTTTTGCCCCAGGAAGGGAAAAAATAGCAAAAATCCACGAAACATCAGAGTTTGTATGGTGTTTTTAACCAAAAAGTGAGTTTGTTGGTTATAAAAGTTTTGTTTGATTATAAGCAATGTTGATGAGTTTTGGTTGTAGTAATTCCACCTGTCCCACGTTAATGATCTCCCCCAAGCCATCGAGTGCAAAGCTCCTTTAAAGCAGATAAGAATGAGAATTAGAATTGGTGGGGGATTACAGTCATGCACTGCATAATAATGTTCCAGTCAATGACAGACCACAGACACCATGGTGGTTCCATAAGATTTAGAGCATCAAAATTCCTAGTGCCCCAGGCATCACAGGTATCATGACATTGTAGATAAGTTACACATTGCAGGTATTGTGGTGATGCTGGTGTACACAAACCTACTGTGGTTCCAGTTGTACATACACAGACATACATAAACTCACAATGACGGACAGTACATAATGCTTGATAATGACAATAAACAACTATGTTAACTGGTTTATGCATTTACATATTATACGTTTTATCATTATTTCAATGTACACTCTTTATTTAAAAAAATGCATACTCTCAAACATATGCTGTGTTGTGCTGGCAGCATCTTTATACATAGTGATCTTACTGTATCTTGGAGTTGAATCATTTCCTCTTGTGCTTGACACAATCTCATATTTTGTTCATTAGGGTCCAAGGAGCAATTAGGCTGTTATTTATATATGTACATATATTTAATAGCCATATTTATATATGCACAACATAAAGCCCAGTTATGTGGTGGGCTCTACCATCGAGGTCTGTGTAAGTACACACTGTGATGTTTGCACAAGACAAGCACCTCGCAGCACATTTCCCAGAAATAGGTCCAAATGTGTTTCCATTTGTGTCTAAGCCCATGTGTATATAGAGCCTTATTTTTTCTGCCTGGGAAAGAATCTACTTCAAACCCAAAAGTTTTAGGTTCCTCTTTCTCTTATAAAGGTTCAAGTGGGATGAATCATCTCCTTTCTTATTCTAACCATATGTCATTAACTTGTCTTTTCTCCTAATAGGTCTTTTTCTTCTTTAGAGTTGCACATAGTAGGAAAAAAATAAATCTATTCTTGTAGTTGGAGAAAACATGAAATCAAGAGCATGTGTTGTTAAGTGACCCATAGCTTCACCGTCCCCTGCCTGTGCATCATCACAGAGGGTACACAATCTTTCCTCAAGGAGCCCAAATGTCAGGGAAGGGAGCCCAGTTTCTTAGTTTTCCTTCCTGCATTAGTAGATATGGTGCTTCTCACTGGTCTTCATGGGTCTTCCACTACATGTATGATATCTATCTTGTATTTTATTCCTTTTCTTTTATCTGAAAAGGCTGGCATGTAGAGTTTTATCCCTTTTTTCATCCAAGAAAAAACAAAATTGACATTGCCTTATTTTTCAATTGATTGTTTCAGAGACCTTCATCAACAATGATGAGCAGGGGTGGTGCCTTCTCTGTCCTGCTCCCCCTCCCCCTCACCACCGTCTATTCATTAACGAAGGCCTGAAACTGGGAGCAGGAGGGAATGGTCCTTTCTTGGGTCCTGGAAGACAACCCAGCCCAATGGGCTGTGCCTGAGCACCAGATGGCATGGCCTCAGCTTGGTCTCTAACTTGCTCCTTTGTGGCTTATGAGCCTGCCAGAGGTCACATCACTTATCTAGGTTTCAGTTTCCTCTAAGAAGGTTGGACTCGGGCTGGGGCAGTAGCTTAGTGGCAGAGCACTTGCCTACCATGTGTGAGGCACTGGGTTTGATCCTCAGCACTACATTAAAAATAATAATAATAATAAATTAAATTAAGGCATGCTGTCCATCTACAACTATAAAAAGAAGGTTGGACTCAATGATCTTTAAGTCTCTTTCTAGCTCCTTCATTGTCTAAATCACAGCTTCTCAGGCACCTCCACCATAGGGAAAGCCAGTCTTACCATTGCTCCAACACAGTTGGTTAAGACATTTCGACTGGGGAAGGAAGATATGGGCAGGCAAAACACCTGTGAAGAAAGAAGTTTTTCTTGGATGTTTTTGGATTTCCAGGCAATGTCACCCAAGAAAGGGGCTTTGGTATTCACCAAGACATCCCTTCCCCGAAAAAGGCTCATAGCATCTCAGACCTCTAGACCCAACTTGTCAGCTGCCTATAAACCTGACGTTGTTAATCCCCAGATTTGCTTTGAATCTCCTTTGGAGAGAGAGAGAGAGAGAGAGAGAGAGAGAGAGAGAGAGAGAGAGAGAGAGAAGTATGCTTCTTTTTGTTCAGAGTTGGTTGGAAATTAAGCTGCAAACCCTCTGATAGCAACCCTGGAATCCACGGCCCTATCCAGGGAATGGCAAAGAAATTCCGAGGAGGGTACCCACTGTGACTGGAAGGAATAGGCTGTGTCAGGAAGACGGATGCGCCATGGCCAGATGAGGGAGGAGCAGTGGCAGTACATGTGCCAGCTATGTGTCTTGTCCTCCCCTGGGACAAATAAGAAAGAAGAATTTAGGGCAGACTAAATATCAGTATTGGGCCCTTTGGATCAAGAATGGAGGAAAAATGTGGAGGGAAAAGAGATATTCCAAAGGAACACCCTGATATACTTTCCTGAAGGAGAGGGAAGTCAAAGGACATATTTGATATTTGACAACCGAGGGTGGAGGCCTGGGAAGCAAGCAGGCTAGTGACACAACACACAGCTGGATTCCCAACCAGGCCGTGGCCCAGCATCAGAAATAGGTAATCAACAAAGGACAATGTAAAGCTGAAAATAAGAAAGATTAAGAAGCTTAAAAAAAAAATCCATGTTCACCTAGGGCCAGAGAATTTAAGATCTGTTAAAAGGATTGTTAATCTGGAAGGAAAATGTCCTGCTAGTGGAGACGGCAAGAGCAGGGCTCCCCATAGAATTATGGGAACTCAACAGACAGGGCCACCATGATGGTGGAGCTGCCATTGCTGGGAGTGGACCCCATGGTGGGTGTAGTGGTTGGTGCCCAAGTTGGAGGCAATGACTCGGGGTTCCTGGTCCATGAAATACAATCCCAATTGAGGGTAGAGCTGTATCCAGTCATCAGAAGAGGTTTAGGGAGTTGGGAGGTAGGGTTGAGATGACATCTGGAGTTTGTTACCTTTTGGATATTCCTTGGGTCTTTAACTGTCCTCAGCACCACTTGGAGGCTAGGGAAACCAGCATTTCAGAGCCAGCCTAAGCCTAGAACTCTGCTCTTCTCCATTTGTGTCCAAGCCCCTATGTATACGGAACCCTATCTTTTCAGGCTGGGGAAGTTTGCTTCAAACCCAAAGGTTTTGGATGCCTCTTTCTCTTGTAATGGTTCGAGCGGGATGAATCACCTCCTTTCTTGTCCTTTTCTTGTTCTGACAATACGTCTTTAACTTATCTTCCCTTTTCTTCTAATTGGACTCTCTTTCTTCTTTAGAGTTGAACACAGTGGGGGAAAAATAACTCTATTCTTGTGGTTGGAGAAATCAAGAACATCTCCAACTGTCAGGACATGTGGCAACCTTCCTTCTTCTGAGGTCTACCCCAGTGGAGGATGCTTCCAGACTGATGCAAGAGGTGTCTTTATTTTCATCTGATTATATGAGCTCTGGGTCATGAGCAGGCTATTTGGAGACTTGGAAACTGCTGCAGGATAATGGGGAAACTGAGTCAGGGGTGCATCACCCAAACTAAGTTCAGCTGCCTTCGTTCTGCGATTTTTTTAAACTCTTGACAGATATAACCTTGCTCAAGGAACAAAACACAGTCTGATTTTTAGTTTTTCTTTGGTAATGGCTGTTTTTGTAATATCAAGGTAATATTTGCTGAGTTTAAAGTCAGAGCCTCAGCATGATTCAAAGTTTGATTCTGTTCAGACAGTATTGAGTGATTGCCATGTGCCATGAATTCACTAACCTCTGGGGAGCAAGAGATAAAAGGCACAGATCTCAGGGAGTTTAAACACTTTCTTTTATGCATATATGTTGTGTTTTTCAACGAGTGCACAGGTGTGTGTTTGTGAATGCATTTAGCCGGGCTCTGTACTAGGCACTGGCAGGAAGCAAGGGATGTGACCTCATCTTTTCCTGCAAGTCATTACAGAGAAACAATTCACTGCGACAAATTGCTCTCCTCTGATGGAGAAACAAAAACTCTAGCATAAGGTGATGCTGCAGAAGAAGGAGCACATTCAGGGCCATCAGGGGAGGCTGCCCTGAAGTGGCCAGCATTGTACAGACTTGAAGCAGGTAGTTATAAAGGGTGCTGTGCTAACTGGGAGCCCCTGATGTGGCTGGCCAGGTACCTTGGTTACCAGAAGGGTCACCTCTCTCTCATTTCAGCTGCTCCTTTTCATCCAATTAGCCTCTCCTTCCTTTTCCTGTCTGATTTCTCCCTGTGCCCAGCAAAGATTTACCAAGTGTCACCTAGAGGTTATTTCTGCACAGCCAGAGCGCTTCACTTAGGTATCTGGAAGAGTGAGCGCTGCAGAGTTGTGAGGTGGTTCTGTGGTTATCTCTTACCCCTCTGCCTTTTGTTTCCCGGGGTGTCCTTCTGCTCTGAGAGGAGCCAAGGCACAGAGTTTGCAGCAACAGTATCTAATCTTCAAGAAAAGAGTTTCTGAAGGATTGCTCATCCTGTTAGCTGAGGAATATTCATCCGCAGCACTGCTTTAGAAAGCCCATGAACCTCTGTGTTGATAGAGCAAATTTCAAGCAATCTAGGTTTTATTCTGTGTTCAGCTCCAAGGCAATAATCCCATTGTTTTGTTGTATCTAATGACCAGGCTTTTATTTCTACAGTTTGCTTTTGGATCATGCTTGGATGTGTGATATTGTTATTGGAGTGTTTTTATTGTGGCTGACACATGCTCATATTGGTCTAGCTGGAGAGGAACTTCCCTGTTAGAATCTATTTTTCTCAGTGTACAGAGTTTATGGCTTTTGAACCTCATGTTTCTGCTGTGACCTAAATTGTTCCTTGAAGCTCAAGGAATTGGGGCAGCAACTTACTCTGTTTAGCATGTAGGTATCAGCATTGTTTTTCAGGGCTTGATATGGTATATTGGAGATATTCAGATCATGGCCCTAATTTTCTCATCATGGGCTCCTGATTCATCTCTTGCTTTCTGGTTTTCATAGGCCTGTGTATGCCTGAGTTTAAAAAGTCATTATGCCAGAGCCTCATAAAAGAACACCAGGCACAAGCCTCTCTAAGTTAGTGCAGCATGTGTGAATGTAGGGACAGGGTAGGGGAGGAGCAACCCAGAGATGCATTCAAATAAACTTACTCTGTCACCATAGTACCAACTCCTTCTGGTCGCTGTGATTTATCTTGTTTAGTAAATTAAAAAATGGATTGTAACCCGAGGAACTGTGGCATGAATGAGCCAGAAGTTAACTGCTAGACAAACAAATGGCATCGTAAGAAAATGTCCCAAACTGTCCAGGTGTTGGGGGAGTTGGAAAGAAACAACTCAAGGTGTTGACAGAGAAGGGACTGTGTGAGATGTAGGCCCTGCATTTTCCCCTTTTCAAAACTTTCTTTGATGTATATGTGGTCTATTTTTAGAAATCTGTGTGTGTGTGTGTGTGTGTGTGTGTGTGTGTTATACATATACATGTGTTTATTAATTCATTTAGCTGGGCTTTGTACTAGCACTGTTGATGAGGCAATTAATGAGACATGGCCTTTGACCCAGAATTATCATAAATAAACAATTCACCATAGCAAACTATCATGAAACATAAAATGTGTGTAAAGTGCTTTGGGGGTTTTAAAAAAGAAAAAGATATGCCAACTCTTTTTGTATTTTGTAAGTTTATCTTTAACCCATTCTGTTCCACTATCCTATATGTGGGCTACCTATGGAAGCTTGAATTGACCAATTTTATAGGTATCCTATAAAAATGTATAGGTTTTTATAGGTGTCTTATTTTTAAAGACAATGGGACATCATGGGTTAAGTGTTTTATGTTTTGGATGCTATAGTGAAATGAAATTGTAATTTTTGTTTCCTTTTCCAGTTATTCATACCTAGTATGGAAGGATGTGATTCATTTTGTACATGACTTTAAATCTTTTCACCTTGAAAAACTGATTTATTGGACTTAGGTTTTTCCTCTTTTCTCTATTTTTCTTTTGTTCTTTCTTTTTTGATAAAGTCCTTAGGATTTTCTATAAGCACGATCATAGAATCATCAAATAAAGACTTTTATTTCTTCGTTTCTCCTATATATGTGTGTGTATGTGTATGAATACCTAATAAGTACATGAAAAGATGCTCAAAATCACTAATCCTCACAATGAGATATCACTGTGCAGCCTTTAGAATGGCTAAAGCAAAAAACTGATGGTAGCAAGTTTTGGTGAGAATGTGGTAGGACTGAGATCTCATGTGCTTATAAAAAAATATGATTGCTTTTTAACCTTTTCCTTTTAACTTTTTTCATTTGTAGTTGGACACAATACCTTTATTTTTCTTATTTTTTATGTGGTGCTGAGGATCGAACCCAGCACCTTGCATGTGCTAGACAAGCGCTCTAAAGCTGAACTGCAATCCTGGTCCCTGTCCTTCCTTTTCATGTGGCAGTGTCTAGGAGCACAGATCAGAGACTGCTACAGAGCTCAAAGTGGGCACCAGCCTGCTGCAGGTCTTAGGGGAGGGCCTTTGGTTTTCTTCCTCAGGCTGTAATATTTTCAGGTTTGGATACTCTTTGTCATTACAAGGAGTCCTCACTTATTATCATTTTACTAGTTTTAATTATTAATAGGTGTTAAATGTTTTTTCAAATGCTTTCTAAGCATTTAATGAAATTTTTTATATTTTTTAAAAATACCATGAATTAAATTGGTTGACTTTTCAGTGTTACACCAGGCTTCATATCCCATTTGTTGAAGACATACTCTCCTTTCATAATTTCTTTGTATGTTGCATCAGATTTGGTACATTTTGTTAAGAATTTTTTGTATCTTGAGGGTATTGATTGGAAGTTTATTTTTCTTAAAATTTTCAGCCTGCTTTCAGGGACAGGTTAATCCTAGTCCCTCTCTGATCCTCAACAGATGGGGGGGAGAGTTGTTGGGAAATCTTTTTTTAAAAAGAGTTATATAATAAACTGGGTGTGGTGGCACAAACCTTTAATCCTACTCAGGAGGCTGAGATAGGAGGATCACAAGTTCCGGGCCAACCTCAGCATCTTATTGAGACCCGGTCTCAAAATAAAAATAAAAAAGGGTGAAAATAAATAATAAAAATGTGGCTCAGGGGTAGCATACCCCTGTGTTTAATCCCCAGTACAGAATTAAAAAACCAAAGAGTGAAAGAATTTATGTAAAAATTGAATTATTTCTTCCACAACTGTTAGATAGAATCTACCACTGAAGCCATTTGGACCTAGAGTTTTCCTTGTGGGAAGGTTTTCATCTATAAATTCAATACATAACCATAAGGCTATTTTGTGTTTTTTTATATTTTTTTCTAATTTCCATTCTTGAAATGTGTGTCTTTCAAGGAATGTATCCATTTAATTTAGTGTTGAAGTTACTGGCATAAAATTGTTCACTATATTTCCTTATCATTATTGTAATGCTTATAGGACCTGTAGAGATGTCCCCTCCTCCTTGCTGATGTTGGCGACTCGTGTCTGCGTGTCTGCTCAAATATTGTCCTTGATGTGTCTTTCTAGAATGTTACTGGTTTTACTGATTTTTTTTTCAAACAAGCTTTTTGTTCTGTTAGTTTGTTTCTATTTCTCTGATTTTTTTTATTGAATCTTTATTATTTCTTCCTTCTACCTCCTTTAAATTTTCTTTTTTTTTTTTTTAGTTTCCTAAAATGGAAGCTTCCACTGTGGAATTCAGACATTTCTTCTTTTCTACTGTAAGCATTTACAGCTATAATCATGACCATCCGTAGTGCTGTTGCTGCGGTCATGCAAATTAAATTCCACTGCACTTCATGATTATTTTCAAAATATTTTACAATTGTCCTTGTGATTCCTACTCTTACCCGTAGGTGTGTTAAAAGTAAATTGTTGGATTCCCTAATGTTTGGACTTTCCTTGACATCTTATTGTTGTGTTCTAATTAAATTTCATTGTAAGTCAGAAAAAGTCCACTCTAACACAGAAATCTTTTGAGATATACTGAGACTCTCAGCATATGCTCTACCTTTGTGAAACTGCCATGTGAATTTAAAATTTTGTGGGTATAATGTTCTATAAATCACAGCTAGTTACAGGTGGTTGATGGTGTTATTTAGCTTTTCTAGATTCTCAGTGATTTTTTCCTTTGGCTCATCTTTCCATTCATAAGAAGCATATGAAAATCACTGTGAGTATAGATTTGTCTATTTCTCCACCAATTTTTACTTCATTATATTGAGCTGTTATTAGATACATGTATTTATATGTTCCTGGTGTATTTACCCTTTTGCTGTTATAAAGTTTTCCTCTTCATCTATAAAAATATACTTTATCTTGAGGTCTATTTTGTTTATTAAAATAGCCACTCCCATTTTTTTTCTGTGCTTACTGTTAGCATGATTCATATTTTTCTGTTCTTTTAACCTGTTTGTTTCTATATGTTTAAAGAGCATCTCTTGTAGACAGGATATAATTGATTCAGTCTGACAATCATGGCTTTTGAGCGGAATGTTTGATTAATCTAAATCTGATGTTACACTGGACTGGTTGTTTGTAGGACTGCCATTTCGCTATTTTCTTTGTCTCGTCTCATTTCCCTTTTTATTTCTTTGTTCCTTCTTCCCTATATTCTTTTGTGTAAATCAAATATCTTAGTATTCTGTTTTCATTCCTGTTTTGACTCCCTAGCTGTCTCAAGCTAACTCTTGCCCCTATTTAGCATTTGTTCTAGAGGTTACAAAACATATTTCCAACTTATCCCAATCTATAGAGTTCATATTGAAGTATTTTGTGTACAACACAGTAAACTTACAACACTGTGTTTTTTTTCCCTACTTCTCATTCTTAGTGTTATTTGAATATGACATCAATGTGTTATCAAATTAATAATCCTCTTCTATAAATTTTGCTTATTTTGCCATATGTCTTTCAAAGAAATTAAGAGCGGGGGTGGGGAAGCATGTGTGTATGGTCTATATTTAGTTCTTTTTATTTATCCACATATTTTCTGCTTCTGGTGCCCATCATTTCTTCCTGTAAAACTGAGTGGTCATCTGGTGCCATTTCCTTCAGCCTTCAAATCTTCCTTCAGCATTTCTAATTGCACAGTTGTGCTGGCAATGAGAGTTCTCAGTTTTGTTCATCTGGCACGCACGAATTTCTCATAAAGAATGAACTCCTCAGGTACATAATTCTTGGGTGCCAGTTTTTTTTTCCTCCCTAGCACTTGAAATGTGCCATCCTACTTTCTTACGGCCTCCCTTATTTTGATGTGAAGTCAGCCATTAATCATATCATTGTTCTTTGGTATGTAGCATGCCATCTTTCTCTGGCTGCTTTCAAGATTTTTCTCTTTATCTTTGATTTTCAGCACTTTGACTATGATGGCTTATCTTGGCTAGGGTTTGTTGAGTTTCCTGGGTTTTTAAATCAATGTTTCCCACAGAATTTGGGAAGCTTTCGACCATTATTTGTTTTAAAGCTTTCTTGACCTTCTCCTCTCTTCATTATTCCAGTGATACCTGTTTGTACCTCTAGATACAAATAGATCTCTGGTGCTCTTTTTTTTTTTTCCTTTGAATTATTTTCTATTAATCTTTCTAAATTCATTGATTCTTTCTCCTGACATCTCAGCCTGCCTTTCAACCCATCGAGTGTATTTTCATTTTGGTTAAGAGTCAATTCTTCATTTCCATTCTGATGCTTTTTAGCTCTAGAATTTCCATTATTTTATGTTGTCACTTTTCTGTTGAGATGTCCTAACCGCCCATTCATTAAGACTATTTTCCTAGAATTCTTTGAACGTGTTTACAATAGCTGGTTTGAAGTCTTTTTCTGTTCAGTCCAACATCTGGGCCCAATTAGATTTGCTTTCTGTTGACTCTTGGGTTTTTCCTGAGTGTGGGTTACATATTTCTGTTTCCTTACATGTTTAGTAATTTTTGTTTGAAAAGGGGACATTGTAGAATATATAATGACTAGAAATCTCTTATATTGTTATAGACTTCTGAGCACTGTTGTTGTTTTGTTAGGCAGTTAATTGGTTTGAACTTGAAATGAAAACTTGGTCTCCCTGTTGCTGGAGAGTTAGTTGCTGCTCTTTCCTTTGGGTCCTTACAACTGTTAGCTGCTGAATCCCTTGGGAAATTCAGGAACCTCACCTGCTGCAGCTCTGTTGTAGAGGCTCGATTCCTCTCCATCTTTTTTGTTCTGTTTTATTTTTCTAGTGACTCTATCAGATTTCCCTCCACTAACGCATACTTCAGTGGTCAACCGGTGACTTGGGCAGAAACTTATGCTCAAATTTGGCATTTCCTTTCTTTCACCACTCTCTTGCTCAAAGACTTTCCCATTAAAATGTCCCCTGGATTCTGTTCTGTAAGGTGACTGATGTTTGCCTTTGTCCACCCCTGTGGAGTTGAGGAACATCTTTGTTCTTCAAGATAACCGCAAATTCTCAAGTTTTACATCTTCTAGATGCATTTTTTTTAAAGAATATAAACTTGCCACTGGCTTCTGACTGTTTTGGAATGTGTTTTCTTAACTCTAAATAGTTTTTAAAATGTTCTTCACAGGTTTCATAGTTACCTGTGGTAGGGGTCATATGGCTTTTCTACTCTACCACTATTACTAAAAGTCCTCATGTGGATGCTTTTAGTCTTCATCTTTGTTATGGTACCCTACACTACAGAAGGGCAGGTAAATACTTTGTTCACTCCTGCTTATCTAGGATTTAATAAATAATAACACTCAATAAATATTTGCAATATGATTAAATCAAAATTCAGACTACTGCAGTCATACCATGAACCCTTCAGTTATATATTGACAAATATTTGGTGCTTTAAAAAATTTTCTCATTAAGCTGGGTACAGTGGTGTTCACCTGTAATCCCAGCAGCTTGGGAGACTGAGTCAGGAGGATAGTTCAAAGCCAGCCACAGCAAATTAGCAAGGTTCTAAGCATCCTAGTAAGATCCTGTGACTAAATAAAATAGTAAAAGGACTGAGGATGTTGCTCAGTAGTTAAGCTTCCCCAGGTTCAGTCCCAAGGAAAAAAAAATAATTCCTCATAGTCCCAGTTATAGAATCTGCCTCTTGAGAAGCTAGTTGCTAATTCTGTCTTATCGGATTTTTGGTCACTTTCTGAAATAGCAAGTAAGGAGATCTTGCTTAAGTGGACTTTTCTTTTAAACCAATAAGAGAGTGGACTAAAAGCAAACAGCTTGCCTTTTCTTCAACTTTCAGAAATAGGACTATGTTGCCGGTGAGTATTGCAATGGTCTTAGCGATTCTCAGAGGCCAGGGTGGCAAATATGAGTGGATGTGGCTCGAAGGCCACAAGGCATTCACTTCTTTCTTCAGGTTTGTCTCCTGCTCCAGCTCCACATGCTGTGGGTTCCTCTGCAAACACTCTCGGGTCCAGGAGCTCAGCCCACACCATCACCAGTGGCCAGACACCAACCACCTTAGGAATCAGATGCATTTCACTTAGGCTGGTGGCTCACTAAATAAACAGCTTAAAAACAAAAACAAAACAAAAAAAGTCTAATCCCAAACCTTCTCCCTGTAAAGGAGAGTTGGTGACTTTGAGGTTACAGCTCTTTTTGTTCCTCCTTCATGACTGTGCCCCTGTTTTGGACAAGAGACAATTATCTGCCAAGTGTGTGATATCATTAGGGGCCTAGAATTGGAGGCAGTGTATCTCCATTAAATATAAGTAATTATTATTACCATTTTGTGCTTTTGGAAGTGACTGCAATTTTGCTTTCTACTTTGAGGTCCCCACATGAAGAGGACTTATAGGTGTTAGTGGCTCCATGTTGGGAATGTTGTATATTTAAACAGTTTGCAGTTAATTAAGAGTATTGACTTGGAACTAAATCAGTGGTCTCACATAACATCTGTGCTCTCCTCCTATCTGTCTATGTATTTAGATGGAGTCTATCACTGTAGTATGGAGGCGCTCTGAAAATCTAATTAGGCTAATTTCAATTTCCTCTGCAAGGGAGACAGATCTACCACTCTCCATTGCCCTTTCTGCCAGCCAGTTTCTTGAAGGTAGTCATTATTATTCCTCCAAGAGGAAGGCAGTGAAGACAGCCCCAAGCACCTTACTTGAACATTGGGGTTTGGGCTTCTAGAAGTGTTTTCAGGTTGTAAACAGCACCAGGAAGGGCAAAAGGGCGGTCACGGCTAAAGGGGCTGTGAGCATGAGCAAAGCAGGAAGACCCCTGGAAATGCCCTCACAAGCTCTGCATTGTGGAATTTGCTGGTAGATTATGTCCAAGGCCATCAGTACCTGACAGATGCACAGTTTTTGTTTATCAATGTAGCATAAAGGTGATGTTCTCTTTCCAACAATGAGCAAGTGCTGTTGTTCTCCCATCTGTGGGTCTCTGTTAACATTCTGGATGTCTTAATTTGGGTGTCGAGGAGAGCTGCCTGATTTCATTGGTTTTCAATGCGTTGCCTGCAGCTAGAGGGATAGAGAAGGCCACAGCACGGTCATTATGAGCTCCATTTTGCCGTTGTAACACACACACGCTACTCTTCAGGAGTGAGTCCAAAGGAATAAATTTGTGCACGAGCAGAGATTTGCAGTCACAAAGCAGAGCTTGTTAAGGGGAAATGAGAAAAGATCAGAGATGACCAAATAGGTTTGCCTGACCTGAGTCTGCTGCTCTTGTGATGGAATGTGAAAGAAAAGGAAAAAAAAAAAAAGAATCACCGCTTCATTAACTTTACCTCAGTGACAGATCAAGAAGAGCATAGCTGGTTATTACCATGATTTTGATGTCAAAAATATCTCTTTGCTCCTTTTTTTGAAATTTTCATGATTTTGAGTATCCAGGTAAGTGGGGAAATATCCCAGTCTTTATTGGGTTTAAACAGCATCAGGAAAAGGTATTCAACCAACCTTTATCCTTAGATTTGTATTGCTTTGATATGCTCAGTTATTCTTTCTTTTCTGAATTTTGGAGGGCAGGAGGATGTTTATCTGGGTGACGGAAAGAACAGCTTCACTCTAGATTTTCACACAGTAGCCATGATCCTATTAAAAATTGTGTTCGCTCACATGGAACTTTAGAAAGATTCACTTATTCCTTCATTTATCCATCTAGTCAGTGAAATCATGCATGCATTTTAAAATTCAGTGAGGTGTTTTTATTTCTATGTCCCAGGCACTATACTAGGTGGAAGGAAAAATAAATCAATTCTTTGTATACCAAGGGTGCTAAGTAAGGGATACATACAGTTTTGAAAGAGTTAGGACATTATAGTGGAGAGTGTCCCATGGTATGCTAATGAGTATATTGCTTTGGAAACTTTAGGTCCTGGTATGCACTAGGGTTTGCAGAACAAAGACATAAACATCTTGATTTGATTTCTCCATATGAAGTATATAACTTTAGATACGAAGCTACATATTTACATATGTCCTCTAAAAGCTTTGTACAAGAATTTTCAGAGCAGTTTTATTTATAAAACTGGTTTCATAGCAGTTTTATTTATAACACTGGAAACAACCCAAATGTCCATCAATGAGATAATGAAATGAAATCACACTCAGCAATCAAATACCTGAAATGCAGAGAAATCCCGACCCATGACAACAATCTGAGTTAAAGAAGCCTGAATCAGAATATAGATTTCAGATATATGGCTCTTTTCTAGCTTCACATGATCCCACTCATGTGAAGTTACAGAGAAGACAGGAGTAAGTTAGAGTGATAGAAATCAAGATAGTGGTGGCATTTGAAAGGGGAAGTGGGCACTGTATGCCTCCACCAGAACCTACCAAATGTCACACTTACTGTACGTGCATTTTATTATGTATAGATTATATCTTAAAACATAAAGAGATACAAAAGGTACAAATTGATCAGAAAATAAAAGTACAACAAAGCTTATTTTAAAAAACCAAACCTATCAAAAATATTTCAGATGCTTCTTCTCATTTGCACTGAACTTATTTTTCACAGTTTAGATAAGTTATAATGTTGCTCCAAAAATATAGAATGTTTATCTTCAGGTTACCAAACTTTGCACCTTTAGGAGAAAAGTTTTATTATAAACATGGGGAAAAATAGAAAAAAATTTGCTGCTTCTCTTATATTTACCTTAATAGGTAAAAAAAATACTAGAGACTATGATAATTAGAATACATATGAGTCACACACACACACACACACACACACACTCACACACATTTATAGCTGACTTTGTTTGCATATAAATTTAAGTTGATAGTAATTACCTTTGTGAGTTGGTGAATGCATGTGCGGGTGTACCAAGCAAAAGAGATAAACAAAAGAAGTAAAAATGAAAGTAGTATTTGCATAATTTGAAGAATTATATAAAATTACTTCAAGACTGTCAAATGATAATCCTTTATGAAACGAAGATATATTATTGGTTATTTTCATGTGTATTAATTGACATTCAAGACATCTGTATCATTTACTCATATATCTTTAATGGGGATCATAAATATCCCTCTGTCAGCTAGAAAAGAGCCATATATCTGGAGCAATGACAATCTTGGGGCTATTATTCGATGACTTGGTATTAAAGACTGAGCATTTTCTTGAGGTTATTTGAGTTTGATTTTAAACTTTTTTTCTGGTAATGTACAGTAATATATATAACTTATTGTTTTAATGGAATTTAAAAGTCTCCTATTAAAAAAAATCCACTTTAAGTACAGTGGATGCTGATCCTTGGTGAAGTTTCTTCCATCACAGTTGGCTTTTTTTAACTTGTAATGATCCACCTTGTCTTAAACTGAAGTCAAAGTTCAGTAGATCTAGAAAGATAAAGAGACCATTCAGTTCCCATGTCACAATGGTTTCTCTTGCGTTCTCTCCCTCTCTCTCTCTCTCTCTCTCTCTCTCTCTCTCTCTCTCTCTCTCTCTTCCTCCCTCCCTCCCTCCACTGGGAATTGAACCCAGGGGGGCTTTACTCCTAAGCCACATCCCTAGCCCTTTTTATTTTTTGTTTTGAGACAGGGTCTCAATAAGTTGCTCAGAGCCTGGCTAAGTTGCTGAGGCTAGCCTTGAATTGCCATCCTCCTACTTTAGCCTCCAGAGTTTCTGGGATCACACCACCAGAGTTCCTGGGATCACCACACCACACCTGGCTTCAAGTTTTTCTCTAGTAGTTGTGCCCACACTTGGAATTCATAGAAGAGCTCCATCCCTGATATTATCAACCAACTTTCTTTTTGATTAGTTGGGTCAATGAGTCGCTGTTTCCAGCACCATCTTAGCAGAACCACCCAAATTCACTTTGAAATGAAATGCATATGAAAAAGAAAAGCATAGAGGGATTTGATTTGTTTCAGGTTGGCCTGGGAGTGGCAAGGAAGGTCAGCTTGCAGGGTCCAGGACCCCTCCCACGTGTCCTGTGTCTACCTGCTCTGGCTTTTTGGGCTTCTGGGTGACCCATGAAGTAGGCCTGGGGCTTGCTATGAGCACTGAAGTTAGAGTTGGGTGGCACAGGATTAGCTTATGCCAAAGGGTTAACCATTTTTCCTAATCAGAATCAGAAATAAATATTTCCTTCTATACGATGAAAGTACAGATTTAATAGCCTTCTCAACATTGTCTGAAATAATCTGTTCAAGTGTTCAAGTTGCAGCTGGCTAGACAGACTGAACAGTGGCAGACTACCATATCCAGCAACCCAGAGAAATGAGGGCCATTCTTCCTGCCACCTGCTTACAAAACATCCACTTGTATCATTTGTTCAGTTCTCGATTCCACCTTTGTCACATACATCTGGAGCAATGACAATCTTGGGGGTTGGAGTCTGTGTCTTTAAGAATGAGTTTTCGGTTGGTGAGAAGAATAGACAAATGGCCTCCCCCTTCTGATGCTGAACCCTGAGTTCAGAGGTAGTGTTTCAGATGAGACCGGCTGCATGCTGGAGAGCTTCTCAACCTTGCTGTACATTGGAACCACCTGGGGAGCTTTTAAAAAATTACTGATGTCCAAGCCCCACCCCCAGAGAGCTCATTTAATTGGTCCAGGGTGGAGCTTGGGCACCAGTAATTTTTTTAAAAGCTCCCCAGGTGATCTTAAAGTGTACCAGGGTTGAAAACTACTGGTTACAGCAAAATAGTTTCAGTCGTACAGTGGTAGCAAAAAGGGGGCCTGGGACCCAGTGTGGCAAAGAACAGGGAGATTCAGGCAGCTTCTGGAACTGGAGCAAACACCTACAGCTTGGTGGTGGAGATGCAAACAGGCTTCAGACAGGGCTCTGCCCCAGGGCTTCACAGACTGGAAGGCTAGCTGCAGTCAGGGGAGGTGGTGACTGCTGTCCTGTGGGGAGTGGGAGGGGCACAGCCTTTGAGAGAAGCCAAGCCTCTCCTGGCACTAGCTAAACAAAAGCTAGGAGTCTCAGGCTTGCTTAATGGAATCACCCTTAACTACTCAGGTTTACATGGGTCCTTCATTTGATCTTCACAGTCACCCTGGAAGTGGGTGTGGCCTGAAATCACATCAACCTATGAGCAAGAGGAAAGACTTTAAAAAAAAATTGTTCTTTTTAGCTATACTTGTCAGCAGAATGTATTTTGGCATGTTATACACACATAGAATATAACTTAGTCTAATTAGGATCCCACTGTTGTGGTTGTACATGATGCAGTTACCCTTGTCCTGTATTCCATTACAATGCTAGGAAAGTTATGTCCAGTTAATTCTACTGTCCTTCTTATTCCCCTCACTTTCTTCCATTTCCCTTTCTCTAATCCAATGGACTTTTGTTCTTCCCCTCCCCACCCTCCCTTTATGGGTTAGTGTTCACATATCAGAGAGAACATTTGACTTTTGGTTTTGAGCAAGTTATAAAATTAGATTGAACATTAGTTTGAGCATCTATAAAAGGAGGAGACATTAATGCCTATTTTACAGGGCTGTACTCTAAGGACTGAGTGAGGCAGTTGCAATATGAAGCACTGACCAGTGTCTTTTAGGATTATTGGTAGTGAGACTGTCTCAAAAAAAAAAAAATACACACACACACACACACACACATATATATCAACAACAAGTCCAAAAGAAAAGTGGGGGCAGAACTGTTTTTATTTATTGTTTGAAGGCTCTAAGGGAGAATTCATTTATTTCCTGGCCTTTTCTAATTTCTAGAGACTACCACTCTCCTTGGCTCATGGTCTCGTCTTCTATCTTAAAAGCCAGCAGTTTAACATAAGCAAACCTCTCATTTTTTAAAATTGTATCTGGAAAGTTTCTTCTGCCTTATAAAACAGGATATTCACAGTGTGTGAATTTGCATATTTGTAAGTATGTATTGTGTGTGTGTGTGTGTGTGTGTGTGTGTGTGTGTGTGTGTGTGTGTGACTGAGTGAGTGTAGTTTGTGGGAGAGGCTGCATTGGTCTCTTCACCATCCAGACAAACCCAAACTCAGCTCTGACTCCAAAGCCTTTAATTCCTGGATGATAGGCATTGCCCACATATACACATCTCTAGAAATGAGATCACTTGCCTTCTTCAAACTGGAATTCTTTTTCTTTCCAATACTATTAGATTCTTTCAGACAAAAATTTTGTTGGAATAATTAGTGCCCCTTTTCATTAAGAATGTGGGTACCTAGAAGTCAGGATGACCACAACTTCTTGGGCAGGAGCTGCCCTACCACATAATCATGGCCCCCACATATACACACCCCCACATAGAACATACCCGAATCTCAAGAACCTGTGAGTATGTTGCCTGTGTAGCAAAGGAACTTTGCAGATGTGAATAAGAACACTGGGATAACCTTGCAAAGTTCTGAGGTCCTTAAAAGAGAATGGGTCATCCTTGACCTTATAGTAAAAACATGTATATCTCTACCAATATTCATCTAGTGCTGCTTAGACCCTTTTTTTCCCCACTAACACCCCAGAAGGGCTCTTCTTCCACACTTAGATTATCTTTTATGACCCTGGCTGAATGACCTATGTGATCTCTCTGAAGCTGAGCGCTTAAAACAAAAGGAGACACCGAGGGCAAAGCTGCCTCCTGCCATTGTTGAACCTTCTCCGCTCCTTTCCCAGAGATTCCCTGAGAAGAGGCCAGACCTCCCTTGAATACAGGCAGAGTAGCAACTTTTTCCTCTGCCAAAGAGGGAGTTAATAACATTTAGAAGAATGTTAAATACACTTTCCATGACTGCAATAAAATATGCTCTTGGACTCCCAGAATGCAGACCTTAAAAAAAAGTGGGTTTAGATGAGAATACTTTAGACAATATTAAAGTAACTCAAGTTTAGTTTAGTACATGGCATTATAATGCTCAACCACAGCCATTTTACCAAGGATGATTAGAAACAAATAGTGGGTTGCCTGAAGTGGTCTCACTTCTACTGTCTTATAGTAGATTAATTTTCTACTTTTCGTACTTACTTGTTCCTTTCAAGACACTAAAACAAGTTATGTGAGTTTTCGTGCATGGCCTATCATTGCCCCTCAGCCAGTGCCCCATGGTAATCATGCACAGGGGCACAAGGGGTTAATAAGCACTGTCATTTTCAAGCAAGTTTGACATAAGTCAAAAGCAGTATTGACTGTTGAACAAGTATGTATTGTTGTGGAGGCACCCTGAGCAAACAGAGAGAAAACATCTCCATGGAACATTGGAACTCACTAGCACAGGGTATGAGACCTTGGCCAGGGTGTGTGTAAGAAGCCCAGCTTCTGTTTGTCAGCTTTATTGTTACTCCATGAGCAATTCCACCCAGCCCTTAAACCTTAGTTCATATCCTGCCTCCTCCAGTTGGATTTTGAAAGCACCTCTGGATTCTCACACAACTTTAGCTAGCTGACTCTGTTAGTTTTCTAGGGCTGCTATAACAAAGTACCACACAATGTGTGGCTTAAATAGCAGAAAGTTATTCCCTCACAGCTCTGGAGGCCAGAAGGCAAAGATCAAGGTGTTGGCAGGGTTGGTTTCTCCTGAGGCCTTATTCCCTGGCTAATAGATGGCCACCTTCTCCCTGTGTCTTCCCAGGGTCTTCTCTCTGTGCCTGTCTTTGTCCAAATTCCTCTTATTGTAAAGAAAGGTATATTGGATTAGGACCCACCCTAGTAATCTCATTTTAACTTACCTCTGAGCCATCCTATCTTCCAAGACAGGCAGGTTCTGATCTAATGGCGGTTGAGGCTTCTGCATGTGAATTGAGGCAGGGGAGACCATTCATCCCACAACATTCTCGGAACATCTCTCTCTTTCGGCCTTGTGGTATAGTCGTGTACCTGCCTGTTGGTCCTCTGCTTTGGATGGTAAGCAAACAAGGAAGAAGGGATGGAGGGAGGCAGAAAGGATGGAGGAGAAGGAGGAAGGAAGAGGGTAGGTCACAAAAGCTACTTGATACTATTTATAAGCTAAACAATCAAGCCACCAAATGAAAAAGGCCAACCATATAATATACAAGATTGTGTATCGTACATGGTCATAGAAAAGTCTTCAAACTTAGCCACCAAACTGTGTGTGGGAGGCAGGGGAGGGGGGGCGGGATGGATAATCTACCAGAACACATGGACGTTCCCTTAGGGAACATTATGAACAGAACTAAGGGGAGCAGGCTTTTGTCTGCCCCTGGGTGGTGTGTTCATGTCAGGATTTACCTGGAGTGGTCACCAGAGAAGCCGTCCAGTAATCAGGAGACTGCTCCCCAAGCTCTCACACACCTCTCAACTTCCTGTCTCTGCATGGTTCTCTCCGGGGACCCTGTGCTAGGCAGGACTTTTTGTTGTCTTATCCAACTGTGCAGGCCTGTGATGTGGGCCTCTCAAAGTCACCCTGTTCGGCTGGGCAGTGTTTCAAGGGATCAGGAAGCTGTTTTTCCATCCCAGGAGCCAGCCTCAAAGTTAGAAAGTTCTGTGGTTTGGTTTGGATTTCGCTCTTCCCTACAGAGAACTCAGTTTGCCAATCTCTACATACATGTCAGCATAAATAGCAACAGATGTACCTTTGACATGTAAAATCTCCATAAAATATAACAAACTCTGTTTTTCCATTTGGGATGAGTCATTGACCATATGTTTGTGATACTCCTTCGTTTGCAGATCTGAGGCACACATTTTACCTTGCAGGAGACCAAGAGTCATTTCTTTTTTTAGGAGGTCCCTTCCTGTCTCAAGAATGGATTCCGCAACGCCTTGGTCTATTTCTGGGGGTATCTTGAATCAGTGCATGGAAAATGTATGGAATTTTCTTTACGTGAGCTGCGTGGCGTGCCTGCGCTCTGCTCTTGGAACTATTCTTGGCCAGGATGTTTCCCACTCTGCTCTGGTGCTCTTGAGTCCTGTTCATATGACTGCTCAGAGGCAGGCTTTTACAATGCAATATGCTGATTTCAGGGCAGTTGATTTGGTTTCTGAGACTTCAGAGAGAGAGAAATGTGGCATTTGGCAAGGCTGCCAGCAGGCAAGACAGAAGTTGAGGAATTAGTGGATGTCATTTTGCAAAGCGAGTAGGAGGGTCTTCCGTTTGTTTTGTCTGGGTGAAGGAGTTGTATGAAAATCTTTTCTGAACTTCAGTCTCTGAAAGTAAACTGCCCTTGAGGGTTGTCGCCTCCTATGAGTTAGTATTTTCTTGGAATTTAAATCTTTCTCTTCTGAAAGAAGGACAGAACTTTTTATTGTGAAAGATTTTGAAAATCCACAAAATAGGGAGTAAAAGATTTCAGCATAGTGAAAATTCCCCACACTTATCTTCCAGAGCCAACAATTATTAACATCTCACCACACTTGCCTTATTTATTCTGTTTTATTTTCCTTTCTCTTTAAAGTACTTTTTAAAAAGAACTCTGACATGTCATTTCACCCTCATTCATCTCCAAATAAAGTCATTTTCTTATAGACATACTATGATTATCATTACTACCGAAATTAACAATAATTCCGTGCTATTGTCTAATGTTGAGTCTGTATTTGAATTTCTTGGATTATCTCAAATAGATCATTTTCCAGTTGGTTTGTTTAAACCTGGATCCAATCAATGTCCACATGATGTATTTGGGAGTTTTGTCTTCTAAAGTCTCTTTTACTTTCAAATTGTCTTTGTTTGGGTTTCCCCAAAAAGCAGACCTTATGGTAAGGGCTTGGGTGTAGGTATTTTGTTTGGATGCAGTTCTAGGGAACAAAAAGAAGAGGGTTGGAAAAGTGAGACAGGGGTCAGGGTGAAAGACAAGAGTAGATGCATTAATGAGCACTTTGTCACTGTGGAAAAGTGGGGTTTAAGGCTGCTATAGATACTCTGGGAAACTGTGGGACATGCATCTCAGGGTTGTCCCAACAAAGTTGGGGAATGTGGGATCTTTCTGTGCTGACCCTCACTCCTTGCTGGTTGCTTCTGGGCTGAGTAGCTCCTGTGGTTCCAGAAGAAAGCTTGATGCAGAGAAGCAAAAAGGCTCAGGTGACCATGAGAGACTCTGCCAACAAATGCATGATGGCTGCTGGGAATTCAGGGGTGGGCGAGGCATAAATGGGTTGGAGCAAGTTACACTCCCAGTTCTTCATTAAAAAAAAAAAATTAAATGTCATTAACTTGTTGTCCAAAAATGTCCCACAATCTAACCTTGGCCTATTGTTTCCTTGTTGGAAATTGAAACATGTTCCTCTTCCCATATTCCCTGTACATTGGAAGTGAGATGTAAACACTTGATTATAGTCCATCTGCTGGTTTCAGCATTTTAGAGGTGGTGTTCTTTCTACAGATTTGACGGGGAAGTTCCTGAGTAGTTTCCATCAGGGAGAGTGGACCCTTGTGTTAACTTGGCAGCAAATAGCACTTTGGGAATTGTCCAGCCTAGCTTCTTATTTTGTGGGAAAGAGAATTGGAGATCCAAGTTAGATCAGCGACCATCTCTCCTGCCACATGCTTTTCACATTTTTTTTTAATGCATTAGTTGCATTCCATGGTTTCATCCCTCCCCTGGACATGTCCCCTGTTTCGTATCTATCAGTGACTTCTGTTATATGAGTCCTGTCCACTCCTTTCAGTTAATCTATTTGTTGTCTTGGTTCCATTTAATATATTTCATAACTGCATTTTCCTAAAATATTTTCCTTATTTGTATATATTCTGATCTCACTGTTCTAATTCATCTCCAGTCGTTTTGATTAAAACCTCTCAATCCACCCCTTTGCCTCTAAAATATAAGTATTTGCTAAGACTTGAGGAATACCTGCAAACAGCTACTATTTAAAAGAAAATCCCACATCAAACAAAAAAAAAAAAAAAAGGAGGAGTGGCTGTATAATTCCTCTACTTTGTGAAAATGGCAGAGAATTAGGGGAAGTGAGGAGCGACAGTTTTGTTGATTTGTGATAATGTTCCCTGGAAGAGATGGGAAAGAAAATGTGTGTGGGCCAGAGAAACCATGGGACCACATTACCAAGAGTTTTTTCTCTCTGGTGGAATGTTTCAGAGTTCCCAAGTTCCACCCTGCTTTCTCAAGGTTGAGAGCTTGATCTGGAGTCAAGGTTAACACAGACAAAAGAGATAATCTCCTAGGAAATAGCATTCAGCCCCAGGTCAGCAGTAACAGACAATAATTATTGAGTTAAGAAAATATCTATCCATCCATATAAAATGCTGAAGTGCTATATGGTATCAGAATAGCCAAAGTTCCCAGCAACCCTACTTTGGGGTATATATCCAAAAGAACTGAAAACATACTCTCAAGGAGGTAGTGGTACTCCCAAGTTCATCGCAGCATTACTAACAACAGCCAAGATATGGAAACAACTCAAATGTCCACCATTTGTAAAGGCACATAGAGACCTAGAAAGTGTTACACTAAATGAAGTATGTCAATCACAGAGCAAATATGCATAATTCCTCTTATGTGAGGCATCCAAAATACAGTAAAGGATGAAAATAGATAATGGAAATGTAGTTACCAAGAGATATGGGAAGGGGTATTTGGAGAATTATGGATTGATGGATAGAAGTTACAGTTTCACAAGATGCATGAGTTCCAGAGGCACTTACAGCATAGTTCCTATAGTTAACAATAAGATATTGTGCTTTTTAAAATCTGTTTGAAGGGTAAATGACAACAGAAGGACCCAGAGAAACTTTTGGAGATGGTGGACATGTTTATTATTTTAATTATGGTCGTGGTCACATAAAAGTATACAGCAATACAAACTCACCATATTGTGTACATTAAATATGTACAGGGTTTTCTTTCTTTCTTTCTTTTCTTTTCTTTTTTCTTTTTTTTTTTTTTTTTGTATATCAATTATGTTTCAATCAACCTTGTATGGGGGACAGGAAATAGCCAATGTTTCTCCCTAAAAGGCTGCATCATGATGTAGTAAAAAAACAAACGGAAACCCAGGGGCCCTCTTCCTTGTTTCTCCCCCCAAGAGCCCCATGAAGATGTTTCTCTTTAAGTGTATCAAATTCAATGGGCAGAGTTATCCACGATCCTAGCTCTCGCTGTGACTTCTTTGGGAAAATGAGGGAATTAAGTGACATTTTAATCTACAACATAGTAGGTCCTATGGGATCAGAGTTTAGGAGACTTGGTTTTCTCTATATTGATGGTCACTTCAGAACTGCAAGATCCTGTCCTCTTTAAGGCAAGAATAAAGGAAAAAAAACAGAGGCTCAAGACCTAAAAAAAATTATTCAATAAAAGGGGAGAAAATGAATCTAACGAGAGAGAGAGAGAGAGAGAGAGAGAGAGAGAGATAAAAAGCATAATTTGGAGTAAATTTTACACCAGAACACATTCTGAAAAATATACACTGCACATCACACTCCTAAAGAAAAGAAAGGATAAATGAGCCTGTTAAACCAGAAGTGCAAGAAGCTAACAAAATGGAACTGCCACAGGTAAATAAAAAAGAAGAATAAAATAATGTTGCTATAGAACTTAAAACTACAGTAGAAGAATCAAAGCACAAGTCTGAAAATGTAACCTGTAGAGAATCATCTTGAAAGAAAGAATCACTCAGAATGAAGAGGACAGAGGAATGAAAATGATTACAATGAAAACCAAACAATGAAGATTTAGCATATAGTCTGGGAGCCGGAAGAAGTCAGAAATGATAAACGAAGACACACAAAGGGCAAGTGGAGATGGCAAATGCTATTACGAGAAAAACGAATACAATAATACGTCAAACCCCAGAGTCTCTCTGAACAAAGATACAGAACTTAAAGAACTAAAAGGAAAAAAAAAAAAAAAACAACCCTTCAAATCAGTCTGGCACTGCTTAAGACTACAATCAGATGATGTGGGTTCAAATTACATTACGCTGATATAAAGCAGGTAGTATCACACTTAAAAGAATATCCCGAGACTATAATACAAAAAGCCTTGCAAAAGTACTTAGCCTGCTGCCTGGCACAAAAGAAGTGCTTGGTAAATACCATCTATTATTACAAACGTTTAGACAGAGGAAATATGTAACCAACAATGGAAATCATCGAACTCGTCCAGAATTTACATTAGCAGCATTTTTCTTAAGAAGGAAAACTTGTGGTCAAGTATTCCATCAACAGTTACTTGTTAGCCTTGTCAAAGCAAAGGAGAGGCATACTCAAAAGGACAAGAATTTGGGAAGGATGTATATAATCAAAGAACAGTTGATGGAAACATTCTTTTGCAAGTAATGGAAAAGCTGAACAGCAACAAAAAATAAGTTGTGGCTATAAAGAACTATTAGTAACTATAATCACTTACTTCATTTCTTCCAAATACTTAGGAGATTCTGAGGAAAGAATGGAACTTCTCAGGAAAAAAGCACCCATAGTGCAGATTCCTAAACATGGACATGCTATTTGAGATTATTTGGAAATCTATGAAGTCAATTCATGGTCTCCTTTGAAATCCATGGATTGGAAAACCTGTTTTAAACATTAGTCTAAGTTTAAATAACTATGATCATTGTTACTACAAAAAAATTGAATGTTAAAATTGTGATAGAATATATATATGTAACAGAAAAAATAATCTGAATATAATAGGTATAGACAAAACTTCAAAGCAACAAACATACAAACACACACACACACAAAACAAACTACTTTTTCTTGTTTCTTATTTTCTTAAAAAGATAATTGACTTTTCAAATGAACAATAGTATCAGAGTAGTACAGGGTTTATAGTGTACAAAAAAAGTAAATTCTATGAAAACAATAGCATCAAGGATGGGAAGGGGGAAGGGAAGTATGTAGGAAGTAGAAGTTACCTGAAAGTAGAATATGAGTTAAAGATGTGTGTTGTAAAGCCTAGAACAAATACTAAAAGAGAAAAATAAAAATAAAAAAAGATACAGAGCTAGCAAGTTAGTAATAGATAAAATGATTAGAGATAAGATGATTCTTAAAAACAATCCATCCATCCATCCAAAGAAGTCTGAGAACTAACGAAAAATGGGAACAATGAACAGATTGGCCACATAGAGAGCTAAAGACACTAAATGTACATGGACTGACCGTTCCAATGAAAAGGCATTAAATGTCATTTAAATAAAAAGTAAGGCCAAACTAGATGTTGTCTAAGAAACAAATATTAAGTATAAAATCATAAATAATATAAAAGTGAAAAGATAGGAAGTGACATTCAATGAAACGTTAACCAGGAGAAAGCTTCATTGGTTAGATTAATATAGACAAAGAAGACTTCAGGACAAGGAAGATCAGTGATAAACAGGGATATTCTATAATGATAAAATTTGAGTTCAGGAAGAATACATAAAAGTCTTAAATGTATATCCACCTAATAATTGAGCCTTAAGCTACATAAAATAAAGATTGATAGAAATAAAAGGTGAAATGAGATTTCAACACTTTCTCTCAGTTATTGGTTGAAGAAATAATCAGAAAACAGTAAGGATTAAAAAGACCCAATCAATGTCATCAACCAACTTGGCCCAATTGACAGAGAACATAACAGCCAACAAGAATAGAAGACACATTCTTTGAAAATATACATGGCGGGGCTGGGAATGTGGCTCAAGCGGTAGCGCGCTCGCCTGGCATGCACTGGGTGCTGGGTTCAATCCTCAGCACCACATAAAATAAAATAAAGGTGTTGTATCCACCGAAAACTAAAAATAAATAAATAAATATTTTAAAAAATTCTCTCTCTCTCTCTCTCTCTCTGAAACAGATAAATTTTAATAAATGAGGGAAGAATTGAAATGATAGAGGTCTTCTTATTTAACTAGAATGGAATTCACTAGAAAAAAGTTTGCTTTTTTAAAAAATACCCAATAAACTATCTGAATATTTGGAAATTAATACTTTTCTAAGATAGTCACAGTCAAAGAAGAAATCACAAGGAAGTTGAGGAAGTATTTTTCACAGGACAGGGATGGAGTATGTCATTGGACAATGTGGCTAAAGCAGGGCTTAGAGGAAAATAAATTAGAGCTCAAAATGTTCACACTAGAAAAGAAGGAAGATTTGAAATTACTGATCCAGGCTTTCATCTGAATCTAGGAAAAGAAGAGGAAATTAATTCCAAAGTAAGTATGAGGAAGAAAATAACAAAGAGCAGAAAGTCATTAAATAGAAAAAGAACAAATATATTAATTGTTTATGGTCTTGGGTAGGCAAGATTGGACTTATTTTTATTCCTATAGTGATCCAGTTTTCCATACCACTTCTACTAACAGTCTATATTTTCCTTTTGTCTTATCACACATTAAATTCTTGTATACATAATGCGTTTGTTTCTGAGATGTTTATTGTTTTATTCATCTGCAGTACTATGGCTGCTTAGAAGAGTTCTCTCACTTTGCAGTTCTTTTTCAAATTTCTGTAACTTTGCTCTTCTATATGCTTTTAGAATCCTTTCATTGAATTCCTAAACAGATGTAGTTGGAGTTTGAGATTGCATTGAGTTTATATAATAGTTATATACATTACATAATATATACACACACATACACATATAGGTAATGTTGGGGGAAGAATTTGCATTTTTATATTTATATTTAGTACTTTATATTTATATTTAGTACTTTCATCCAAGAACACATAATGACTAATTATTTAGATATTTTGTTATATTCTTTATGAGTTTTGAATTGTTGCCATAAAATTATTATACATCTGCTGCTGTTTTTACATTCATTATAGCTTTGTGGATTTGGTTTTGATTGCTATTATTAAAGATAAGTTTTGTTATATTTTCTGTTGTATTTTAAAATGATACTAATTCTTACAAATTGATCTCAAAAGAGCCAATCTGTTGTGAAGTCTGGTTACAGTTTGGATATGAGGTGTCCCCTGAAAGTTCAGAGGTGAAATGATTAGATCATGAGAGCCGTAACCTCAGAAGTGGATTAATCCATTTGATGGATTGATAATTTCAATGGAATAGTAGTTGATAACTGCAGGTGGGTGGGCATGGCTGGAGGAAGTAGGTCATTGGAGGTGTGCCCTTGTGGATTATATATCATGACCCTGGCTTGTTCTCTCTCTCTTTCTCTTTCTACTTCCTGGCTGCCATGAGTTGAACAGTTTTCTTCTGTCTCATCTGATGCCTACAGCAATGGAGTCAGCTGACTGTGGGCTGAACCTTTGAAATCATGAACTCTTCCCCCTCTAAATTGTTTCGTCAGGTATTTTGACACAGTGATGACAAGCTGGCTAACACAAGTCTATAGATTATATTATAACACAAATAATATCTGCTTTATCTTTTTCTTAACAGTTCTTATTCCTCTGATTTTTTTCTCTTTAATTTCTTGAGAACATTGGTAAAGACTACAGTAGAAATAATATGTGTCTGTTCTGGAAGAAAGTAGCTTAAGAAGTAGGTCTATCTCCCAAACCATTTTTCCCTATCAGCTGCTAAAGGATTCTAAGGCATAGGGAGGAATAGAGAAGACACAGAAGATTATTAAAGAATTTCTCCTGCAATACTCTTTGAAGTGGGTTAATACTATATATGTTTTTGAAGATATAATGCTGGTGAAGAACTAGAGTGAAAAACATAATAGAATGTATAGTATTGAAATCTAGAGTAGATGTATGGAAAATATTTTAATTCAGTCAGGGAGATATGGATTCAAGTAAGCTGAGCACTTTCTTTACATCTTACAACAGAATACATTTCAGATGGATTGGAGATTTAATTCCATTCATTCAACAACTATTTCATCTAGTACTTAGTACCTGTCAAGCCCTATTCGAGCTCTTAGAGATATGAAAGTTAAGGAAACAGACAAAAATTCCACCCTCATGGAACAGACATTCTAGTGAGGGAAGAAGGAGGCAATAATAGAATTAAATAAGTGAAATATGTAATAGCTTAGTGGGTGACAAATGCTATGGAGGAAAATAAAGAGTTAGTGGTTTCCCAATAGGAAAGTGTGAGATGCAATTTAAATGGGAAAGGTGGCATATGAGAGAAGACCTGCAGAAGGTAGGTAAGGAGCACTGTGCTTCCAAATGAATAACAGAATCATAAAACACATACAAGAAAACTTAGGTAACTATTTCCAAAACTTTGGAATGGGGGAAATTTTTTGAAACATGATACTAACACTGGAAATCATAAAGGAGAAATGGACAATATTTACAGTGTAAAAATTTAATCAAACAAAAGACAATCTGGGTGAAAATAGCAACATATTGTCACACTAAGAGGACACATCTACGATGATCATATAATTTATTGTCTAAGCCAAGGTACTTCAGGGAGTGAAAGGAGGTGCTATTTACACTTATGCCAAGAGAAAGGCATAAAGTAGAACTTTCCCAGACAAATTCAACAGAGTTCTTATAAATAAATATGACACATATCTCAAGAGACGTGTCCGATACACAAGTGACTACATGCAAGTGGCCATAAACATATGAAATTATATTAGATCTCACTAAAAACAAAAAGGAAACAAATTAACATCATATTTTCGGTTCATCTGTTTTAAAGATAAAATTGTGGCAATGCCTCTGAATGTTGATTCTGTACTGGTGGCATTTAAAAATGATCTAAATTTGGTTAAGAGCAATTTTGAGTAAAATCCGTCAAATTTAAATTGTCTATATTTTTGAATTCTGCATTTTTAATTATAACAGTACATTCTAAAAGGATAAACGGCGGACAAAGTTGTGGTATCAAGATATTCACAGTAGTGCATTTAGCAATGGCAAATCATCCCAACTGTTCATCAATAGGGAAGTGTTTAAGCAGATTGGTATGTAGTCATACAATCAAATACTGTGCAGCCATATTATTGAATGTCATGGTAGCTGTTGTAAAAAATAAATATATCCATATGATAAAAGTTGAGTTCTCACTCACATTAACTCCAAAATGAACTCTTTCCAATCTCTTTCATCTCTGCTTGAAAACAAGCTAGCGATTGCCCCCATCTATCTTTTTTCTTATAAAACCTTGCTCAAATCAGGTAATAGTATCCATCACGTACTCATACTGATCCTTTCCAACAATTCCCTGGGTTAATCGTCGCAGTATGCTCAGCATGGACATGGTCAACCTTACGAGTTATTGCAGGAAACAATTTTACTAAGTGTTTTGCCAATGTGTAACAAGGTCCTCAGCCTTGGAGACCGCTGGTTTCCTTACCACCTGCCATTTCATCACTAAGCCTAATGACATATATTTTAAGTTTTGGTTATGGAAGCATACTGCTTCAAAGTGCCAATTTCCTTAAAAGTTAAAGTAATGCTGGCTGCTGTTATAGACAACACTAAATGTGTAATGGCTCAAACATGATAGAAATTTACTCTTACTTATATAAAGTCTGATGCAAGCGGTAAGCAACTTTCCTCTAAGCAGTATTTCAAGAGCCCAAAGACTTTTAAACTTGTGATTCCTCCACCTCCTAGGCTACATGGTAGTCAGAAGAAAGAGAAAAAAGGAGAGGGAAGGCATGTCTATTTCTTCCTCATCTCAACCAGAAAGTGGCATGCATAGCCTCTGTTCATAGTCCATTGGCTAAAATTTAGCCACAAAGTCAGATCTAAATTGTGTTACAAGGAAGTCTGGAAAATGTAATCTAGCTGAGGACTCAGAAGACAAGGGATTTGGTGACCAATAGATTAGTCAGGGTAAGTTTATCAATGAATGCTGCAATAAAAACACTAAACATCTCAGCCACTCAGCCAATGAACATGTCTTACTTTCTCACTGAAGGTTGAATGACACAGCAGGCAGCTGTCCCCCATGTGATGACTCAGCAGTTCATATCCACTCATCTTTTGGCACCATCATCACAACAGAGGGCCTCTTTGCGGATTGCTACAATGGGGAAGAAGAAACTAGACACCCAAGCATGGTCTTCTCAGACCTTCAACCTAGAAAAGCACTTTTCACTTCTGCTCATGTGGCTATACCCAAGTGCAAGGGTGTGATGCAGAGGGAATTCTCAAACTCTCAGGAGGAGAGAGAACCAGATATTGATGAATGCTAGTGACATCGATCATAACCAGCTAGCTGATCTCTGTCACAGCCACCATTAACCTAATAATGTTTGTGGATGGATATTGTCATGGTCTTGAATTATTGGTTATGTAAAAATCTGTTGAGTGTGATGTAACAGAAGTAGCATGAAGACCATTTTTTAAAACTATATACATGTAACCTAGATGAAGGCTAAAGCATTTTACCCTTTCAAATGCAAATTAAATTCACTCTAGCCCCATTTCACATCTCTCCCTTTCTCCTGCTCTTCCCAGGGAGAGATCCAGCATTTGGGAATAGACATGGCAACCCACGGCTCTCATTGCTTCTGGTTGTGAGCTCACATTGCTGCTGAAACAGGTTTCTGAGTGGATGACCTTGCCCTTCTCTTAAGTATCATCATGGCATATCACCCTGTTAGATGTCTTTCCTTGATGTCTTCTAGAAACTTCTCTGAAGGCTATGGAGACTTGGGGAAATAGTGAGAAGCATTACATTTCAGCTCCACGTAGAATTCCAGATGAATGTTAGATCTCCCTAAAATAGCCCAAAAGCTCCTTCCTCCATTTTTTTTTAATAACTCTACCCCTAACCTTTAAGAATCAGAATATAGTCATCTCTTAGTCTATTTGTCTCTTGTCAACCATAACTCTAGCATCATGCTGTCAACTTGAAGCAATATTATTAAGACATTTTCCTGATTGTACTGCATTTATTATATTTACTTGTACCAGAGAGAAAATTCTAATTTCTAAAGATCATTTTGTTATTAAGATAATATTAAATATATATAATTTTAGATATCATACTTGACCACACAGGCATGGGGTGGGGAGGGTCAGGAAGAGGGAGAGAGGTTTCAAACCAACATGTTAATAGTAGAATTTGTGGAGTTAGATTGCACTTAGTTTTTCACTCTTTCTACAATGATTCAATATCGATTCTGTCATGAAAAAAGATAAAAACAATAGAAGCCATTTTTAAAAAGACGTTTTTTCACCAGTTCCTTTCAAAGGTTTTCATAACCTCTTTCCAGTTCAGGATCAGTCTTGCCCACGTTTGAATCACAAACTCACAGGTATTACTGAGACTCAGGAGCCCTGCTCACTGCAAGGCCCTGGCATTCAGCGGGGAGAAATGCAAGTGAATGGAGGAAAAGCAAGGTTAGCATCGCCTTTGTTTGGCTCTGTCATACTACCCTTTAGGCCAGATCACATAGAGCTAGGATCTATACTCCCCAGGGAAACTATCTCCTGAATTTAAAGTCAGAGCGGAGAAGAGGGCAAAGGTGATATGAAGCTGAGCTGAAATTTTTAATAGAAAATGCCTCATGGAGCCTAAAGAGAAAAAAGAGAGAGGACGGTGTCATTTAAGGTTGTTTGCAAATTAAACTCATTTTCCCTTCTAGGTATATATAATAATTACTTATTTCTGAAGAGAAGAAATTCTAGAATATTTCACATAAAGCCCAATATAGACAACGAGGTACGTATTTACTTAAAGGGTAATTACTTTCTTTAGCTCAGGCTGGTGAATTCTGAGTTTGCAAGCCCCAAGGTGGGGTAAGACAGGGGTGACATGATTTGTTCATTCAAAGAATAAGTATTGAACACTTGCTCTCTTCCGTGCCTGCATGGCATTTGAATCACTAAGTACTGTGTATGGATACTGACCAAAATGCTTATCGAATGGGCACATTCAGGACTCTGGCCAAGAAAACATCCCTATACTGAATAAGAACATGTAACTATTAAGCATTTAATAAGAAGTAATCAAAGAACATGTATGAGATGTCAAATAATGGTGTAAGAATGGGAGGCCTTTTAAAGACATCGCAAAATGTTGAATATATGACTCCCCAACCTCTGCCTCATAATCTTTATCCATGTCGTCTGATAACTGATTTGTGAGACTATAATTCAAGAATATTTTGTAGGGAAGGTGCACAGATGTTTATAGCCCCATATGTCAGTGATTCTCCTTTGAATTTTATACAACATGCTCACTTATTTCACCAGGAGCCTATCAGCCTGCCAGGATGCGTGGCTTCTCAAGTAAAGGTGTATCCTGATCACTCACAGTCAAGTACAGACAACCAGCTCAATGACTCTACAACCAAGTAGCGGTCTAGGTCTGCTTCCAAAGTATGCAGGGAAGTGTTTTAGAACAACTTGCCTGCCCTTGTCAAGATAGATTCTGCCAGCCCCCAGCTCAGTGGCTCATGACCACAAACTTTGCTTTTCTACTCACACAAACTCTGCTGTAGTTAGGGGCAATTTTCTAAGATAGCTATGCTCCATGCGGTGACTCAGTGATCCAGGCTGCTTTCATTTTCCTGCTCTTCCATCTTGTAAGTCTTCCATGATCACCGCAGCAGGGCGGTGAGTGCTTGGGGAATTCATGCCTACTTTTCTGTGGCTTAGCCCATGCATGGTGCATGTCACTTCCAATTATAGTCCATTGACCAGAACAAATCACATGTTCCCGCCTAAATAATGAGGGCATAAAAAAATTGTGGCTGAACTCATAGAATATTTTGAAGCATTATTTCCTGTTATCTTCATTATTTCTATGGAAGATTTGATTGAATTGGCAATCAAATCAGTGCCCGTTCAATAAGGAGCACTGGCATTGGCCAGAATCCCTATTGGAATCTTCACAATGGCCAAGTTTCCTGTGCTGGGTAGATTTGTAGCTGACTTGTGCTCATCCCTGGTTTCACTTCTCTAAAAGAATATAAGTCAGTCCCGCATATCAGCAGGTTCCCCAATTACATATTCAACCAATCATGGAACAAGAGTAAAATTGCATCTGTAGAACATGTACAGACTTCTCTCATTATTATTCCATAAACAAGTCAATGTAACAACTATTTATATAACTTTACATTGTATGGGATGTTATAAATAATCTAGAGATGATTTAAAGTATATGAGGATGTGCATAGGTTATACCCAAACACTGTGCATTTTATATAAGGTACTTGAGCATCTTTAGATTTTGGTATCCTGACAGAGATTGTGGAACCATCCTGGAAGATACCAAGGGACAACTGTATACAACAGAAACAAAACTTTTAAAAAAAATCAATTGGGGTCACTTTTCTTAAAGGAAAAAAAAATAAACTTTGTAATCATAGATTTTCTGCTCTGATGCATCCGCCACAAACCATCTGCACTGTACCTTGGAGGTCCAAGTCAACAAGATAATGTAATGTATAATAGAGGACTGCCATCTCCACATTGGACAGTTACTGAATCACTAACATGAACTGGGCTGGGACTCAGAGGGCAGAATTTCTACCTTCAAACCTTTATTGATCTAGTGGGAAAGATATACTTATCAGTTGTCCTGGAATTTCTCGTAATAAATAGTAGTAGAGATGCTAAGGAGGAGTCGGGAAAGAGTAAACTCATTCCTATTCGAACATCCGGGAAAGCTTCCAAGAGACAGTGACATTTGAACTAAATGAGAAAGCCGAGAAGCAGCCTGAGCGGGTGCAAAACAACTGAAACTAGATCCTCATTCTTCTTGGAGCTAGAAGCTTGTATGTCATATGTCAGTGATTCTCCTTTGAATTTTATAGAACGTGCTCACTTATTTCACCAGGAGCCTATCAGCCTGCCAGGATGCTCTCAAGTAAAGGTGCATCCTGATCACTCCCAGTCAAGTAGAGACAACCAGCTCAATGACTCTACAACCAAGTAGTGGTCTAGGTCTGCTTCCAGAGTATGCAGGGAAGTGTTTTAGGGGTGGGGTGGGGATAGCGACAGTGGCAGGAAGACTGGAGAAGCAGGTACAACGCTGTCATGAAGGCCTCTCTGGCATTTCCCAAACAAAAATGTCCCGTCCCTGGCCAATTTTCAATGTGACCTTGGAAGGTGGGAAGAAGAATCGGCTCGGGAACTCCTGGGTTCACTTCCCCCCAAATAGTGGGGCCTCTTTAACACATTCTAAAGCTCAGAACCCCAAAGACAAGCAAAAACCTATTTGCTTCCTCTGATCAGGAGCCAGTGGGCAAAGTAACAAGCAAATAAAATCAATGCAGTACAACTGGTGGGGGTCACCCCGACACTCCTCCTCCTCTTCCAGTTGCATCGGCAACTGTCCTCAAGATGCAGCATCCACAGGGCCACCTCCCCTCCCATGCCTGGCTCCTGCCCAGGAGGGGAGCCCAGGCGCCGGCTGCGCGCCAGACTTCTCACCTCTGCGTGCTCCTGGACTTCATAACTCGGTTTGGCTCCCAAGACTCTCCAGCCTGGGTTTTCGGGGCTTGGCAAGAAGGTGGAATTAAATACGTGGCAGATGTGCTCAGGGTCAAGGGGCTTTCGTTCTGTTGCTGATCTGCAGTTTCTCTGACAGTCTTCCTCTGTCCAGGTCCTCTGATTCTCTCCTATCCCATCACACTGTGAGGTCCAGAGGTCTGTGATTGAAGCTTTGAGCATAAGACCAAATGCAGCCACCAGGCAGTGTCAGGGGCCCAAGAGCTGGTTTGCAATAGAGAGAGGATAAAATAGCCGCAGTGACTGGTGACGGGAGAAACCAGTCACAAGAGAGTTTATCTGGAGAGGTGACAGGCAGTGTTAGGTGCTGCCGAGTCTTAATGTCAACTAGTGTCTTGGTGGTTGAAGTTCAGCAAGCTTAGGGTCAGAGGACATTATCAACTTTGCTGAGGCTCTGAGGAATAAATGTGTCTGTTACTAATCCGAGGATCCCAGGACACTATAGTAATAAATGTTACGCCACCTAGCAACAATGGCTGCCACCCTGAGCTGAATTGTTTGGGGAACAGGTCATATCAGAGTGACTTTTAAATAGCGGTTCCCTTTCAGCCTCCTGTTTTTTCAACTGGAAAACCGTTCCCAGCTTAAATGCCACTGTCTGTCCCTTAAGGGTGTATGAATTTAGGTTTCTATGTGTCTGCAAAAGCCTAGGACTTCTTGCCAGACTCAGCACATCATCATCAACAATGGCAAACAACCGCGGTGTTTGTATACAGTGATTCTGCATAAAGGCCGGTGAGGTCTTGACTGTCACTATCTTTAGAATCCACTTCTCAGCTCCTTTCCTGAGATGGCAGACACAATGGCAGCAGCAGGAAACGATGTTCCTGTGATAGACTTGCCATGCACCTGGGTTATAGATATAATATGGGAGCAATATTAGGGTGCCAAAGAATTGTTGTGTTCTATCCTAGAGGTCCAGACACACTTTTGAACACGGGAACTGCTGGTCATTGTTAACTAAGGAAGATTTCCACTTGTAGTAGCTAAATAAAAATTCCCTAAAGGGATCCATATCCTATCGTGTGGAACCTATGAATATTACCTTACACGGTAAAAAGGATTTGGCAGCTGTGATTAAATCAAGGATCTTGAAGTAAGGCAATTATCCTCAGAATCTGAGTTGGCCATACTTGTCATCACAGGTGTCCCTATCAGAGGGAGCAGGGGGAGATTTGACTACAGAAGAGGAGGGAAATGTAATCACAAGATCAGAGATCAGAGTGATACAGCCAGGAGCCAAGGAGCACAGCCTTTGGAAGAAGCTGTTGAGGCAAGCAACAGAGCCCTGGGGAGGAACCAGTCCTCCTGACACCTCCGCAGCAACCTAGTGAAACTGTTTCCATGTATCTGGCCTCCAGAACGATGAGAGAATGTATTTGGCTTGTTTTACACCACTTAGGTTGTTGTCCTATGTCAGAGAGGCCTTAGGAAAATTAACAAACCATTTCACACCTACAGCGTACGTTCCAGATGAAGCCTCAGCTACGAAAGTGTCATCCCATTTTTAAAAAAACCACAGTATATATTTTTAATTGAGATGGCTAGGTGGATGGCTATCCATCAGATGTACACCATTATAAAAATGAATACACTCCACTTGGCTTGCGCCTGATCAAGTTTTTCAAAGGAACCAGTGGCAAATGAGCCTCTTGAGATTTAGAAATTCCTATCTGTGCTAAAGTTCCAGTCAGCCTCTCCTGGAGCTTTTGGATAATCAGGATGGACTGCGCTGGGCCCCTGGAACTGCTGCAGTGAGCAAGCACTGGGAGTAATTCAGAGACCCCTGAGGGCCCATGCTTCTGAGTGGAGAGTCTCTCAGCTCCCCACGCTGCCCACCTGAGTCCGAATGGGATGTCCCCCTTTCCTGCCACCACACACATTCCTTAGCCTTCTCATTTGGGGGATATTTTCATCCTCAACTCAAAACTGCCCTCAGAATTCCCTTAAATCTGACTGCATCTTTGTAAACATGTTGGGAGTGGGACATGCAGTGTGATTTTCCTCAGGCCCCACGGACCCTAGGGATACTCTTGGATCCTTCTACTCTTGGACTACACATAATCGTTTGAGTTACGTAGCAGCAGGAGAATTTGCAAAGTTATCAACAAAAGCATAGGGTCAGGGAGGAAGAATGCAGCAAAGACGGGGAACTTGGGAAATGTAATCTCCCTTGATCCTTACAATATCCATACGTTGAGGATAATATCTCAAATTTGCAGATAACTAGGACTGGGAAGATTAAAGCTTCATGCTCAAAGTTACCCACGGAAGTGGCAGAGTTGGGCTCCCAAAGCAGACTGGATCCATTCCAAGGCTCTTGTTTTTCACTACATAATTCTGAAGTCAGCACAGGTTCCTGAACAAAATGTTCTGGGCAAATCCAGCCTCACCAAAGAGGAGGGACATCCATTTAGGACACTATTCTCTAGTGACCAGCAGGCAGAGTCCTTTTGGAGGATAAAGCTTTTCTTCAAAGCTGTGCTCTCCACCCAGTTCATTCCTGAAGAATGGCCCTTGGCACATGGGGCCTCTGGCCTCTTACTGGGATGCTGGAGGGTGTCCACATGGTGTTGTCCCGGTAATGACACTGACACAGAGACATGCCATCTCCAGCAGCTGTCAGAAAGCGTCACCTCTGTTTCATTTCTCCTTTCTATATCAAGTTCTGTCCTCCAGCTCTGTCTCACCCTTCCCTGTTCCAGACAGAGAATGACAGAGCTCAGAGGTACAGAAGAGGGGAACAGAATGAATTCTGTCTCTCTGGATGTATGTGTGTGTGTGTGGGTGGGGGGGCACGGGTGTTTTCCATCACATTGATCATAATGATCACACGAGAATGAATGACTCAAGATGAATATCCAAAGATGTATCAAAAGTTGGTCAGCAGTGGTGGGGGGAAAGCAAGCCAGCCTGAGCTGAGTTTATGAAAGTTTTCCACTAAAGTCAGCAACAGCTTAAATTCAAACCAGGCACAAGATGCTTGAATCTCCATATGAGTTGCTCATCAAAGGACTCAAAGAAAAGAAATCTGAGCCCAGAGCAGGGTCTGGCCTAAAACCTTTCAAGTGATTCCTTTCAGTAAGGAAACTATTTCCTTTGTCTGTGCATGCTCAGGAAAACTGCCTTTTTGGAATCTGGTCCTCTCTCAATTCAGGTCACAGTTCTTTTGACCAATTTTCCAAAAAAAAAAAAAATCATCAGTCTGGAAATATCTACTGTTCACACTCATGTGCATATGCACACGCACCACACACATACACACACACACACACACACACACACTCACAGTTATAAATAGAGGAACTGGAACTCTGTTTACTCATGCTGGAATAGTATGACTTAGACGTTTAATCTGGGCTGGTTTAAGTTGGGTTCGGTAAAGTCGATGAGGACAGGGGTGTAGCTTGGTGATAGCTTGGCTAGCATGCGTGAGGCCCTGAGTCACATCCTCAGCACTGTCCCCCAAAGAAAAGTAAGCAGGCAAGTGAAGCTTCTGGCACAATAGCTATTTGAATTATCTATGTCTGTGCATGCTAAAAATCAGAGAAGTTGCAAGTTGCAATATTTCCAACACTTCTTAAAAAAATTAACAAAGCAAGCTCAGAGCTGAAATGCAGACTTATCTGTTAAAGAAAGCCGGCTGTTGAGACAGAATTGCATTGAGTTAAAGGCGGTGTAGCCATGCTCCAGAGGAAATGGATCTTAGCTGCCGCCCTGCCTCAGGATGCCTTTCTTTCAGCACTTTGTTCAGACAGGCGGTTCTCAAGTTCTCAGTGTTGTTCAAACTAAACTGAGAAGGGGTCTCACCTCTGCCCACCTGGTTCTCCGCTCCTTTTCCTGTGTTCTCTTAAGAAACCTACTCTTACAGGGCAGTGGGGATGGGTCAGTGGCCGGATAACAATTAGGGACTTACAAGTGTTTTCTAATTTTGTGCTTTAACCTTAGTTTCTCTCTTGGCATTTGTTTCCTTCCTTTCTTCCTTTCTTTTTTTCCTGTTCCAAATTTTATTCTCTTTATTTCCCTTTGCAGTCTAATCAGATTCTTAGAAATTAGAGTTGGAAAGACCTCTTAAACTTGTTTCCTCTATCCCCTGCCAGGGCACAATGGTTTCCTATGGTTAATTTTCCATGGCTCCAGCCAGGCCTCCTTCTACATGGTTCTAATGTGGGGTTCCTACCACTTGCCTGGGGAGCCTATCCCCGAGCCTCAGAGACTTGAATGTGAGGAATATTTTTTGATATCCAGTCATCAAATCTCTCTTCCATATTTTTATGCTGCTGCTAAAAGTCTTCTGTCCTGAAAGTGGATTGGGTTCCTGTGTCCATTGAACCCTCTTCAGGAGACACTTGATTGACATCCTGGTAGGGCGATGGCTATTTTTAAGCGGCTTCTCTTCTGGGGCGATCCAAGTCTGATTCTGGATCATCCATCAGCTGACCAAAATTATAAGGTACTCACTTCAGGAAACTCTTTCACATTTATACTCGAAGTAGGGAAACTCTACAAATGAAATCACGTAGTAATTTTGCTTATTAACTCATTCTCTTTTGAATAAGTTAGTGGAAAATCAATAACATTTGTAGTCATCCTTTCTGTTTATTAACAAGATGGTTGGATTTTCCAGTTCATTCAGTACATGTTTCTCTCTGTTTCTAGGAACTAGTCCTAGTGGTGTTGGTGGGAGGGATGGGGATGTTTATCCCTGGTTGTCTGCAGAGACAATCCCACTGTCCATTTTAGACAAAGTAGAATGTTCTGACTGGTGGCCTGCACTCAGACACCACCAAACCACCAGTGGAATTTGGTTTCAAGTCAGCTTTTCTCCGTGAAACTTGAGACTCAGGAAACTTTCAAATAGCTCCTGGAATTTTGGAATCAAGAAAACCACCCAAAATGAATTAATAATAAATATAAAAAGGAGATTTAAGGCTATATCTGAAATCTTACTGGAGTAATGTGGGAACCAAGTCAGGGTTTTCCCAGAGCGCAACAAATTGTCTTTGCAAAGTTATCAACAGCCTGGTTGGGAAGAAATCCTGGTTTTCCATTCTTGGAAAATTTACAAGAGATCTGCCTGATTACAAATTTACAATTTCCTTCCTCATTGCATTCAATAAAAAAAATATTTTAATTAAAGAAAACTTCTGTGAGGTTTCCTGTATTTCTGTCACACAATGCATATCAACTGTGTAACTATTACCTGTCTTTCTTTGGGTTTCATGGAACAATTGCAGAACCTAATAAAGTTTGGGGAGCCCAGAAATTACCCAGCTGAATGGAAATGTCATTTCAAGGGAAACAGTTTGACACAACAGACTTTTCTTCTCTTATAAGCCACCAGGCTTCCCTTTTTGTCCTGTGTCTAAGTTTTGCACATTTTTCTTTAACAGTTACTCTCATTTAAAAACATCCTTTCTCCGGGGCTAGGCCCTGACCTACCCACGTGGGAAAAAATTCTTGCTTTTAAATATCTTGCTACACCAAGAGTTCTTTTCCCCCTAGCAATAATTTTCATCTTCAAACTCATTTTGGGCATGAGAGTGATTCCCAGTAAGGGGTCTCCAAACACCTAGAGGTCCTGGAGGTGGTAATGGGAGTCTATATATTTTACATATTTCAAAAAGCCTAATGGAAATCACATATTTACTCAGAATAAGGCTGCAGAAGAAACTGGTAAAATGTCTTTGATTTGGCTAGAAATAGAGCAGGTCTGTGTGTTAACAAAGGATAATTTATGTGGATGAGAAAGATGTCAGCATCATCACAGGGATCCATGGGTATGACCAGTAGATCCCAAGCTGTTGGTAGATTAAAAAACCTTTGGAGTAAGTCACCTGAGCCAGGAGGTAATGAGAGCCAATTTCTATAAGGAAGTTTGAGTCTGAGGAGGTCAAGAATCATTACTCTGTAGCCATTCTTGAGGGACCCCCTCAGGCCCCTGAGAGCCAGTGCCTGGGCTTCTGCTGCCTTTCCAGCAAGAAAGGGGGTGGAGGGGGACCCCGATGGCCATGGGGTTTGGTAGGATATCTTGTCTGACTTTCCTGGATTCTGCCTTCTGACAGAGCAGAAATATGGTACAAATTTCAGGGAATGGCTGGTTCTTTTTTTTTTTTTTTAATTGGTTGTTCAAAACATTACAAAGCTCTTGACATATCATATTTCATACATTAGATTCAAGTGGGTTATGAACTCCCATTTTTACCCCAAATACAGATTGCAGAATCACATCGGTTACACATCCACATTTTTACATAATATATTCTGCTACCTTTCCATCACTGTCTTCTTTGGTGCCTGGTTTTTACTTTCCACAAGGACTTCTGAATGTGTTCCTAGAAATGTAGCATCATTTCTTTCTTTTTTCCTTGCAGAAGAGAGAGAATAAACTGAATATTTCCAGTGTTCAAATTCTCAGAGTATGATGCTCTGTAAATACAAGTTATTATTGTCCTACTAGTCTCAGAAAACCAAAAATGCAAAATAGATAATAGATAGATAGATGACAGATGTATACACACATACATATGAAGATACTGTCAAAATGGGCTGTGTGTATTTATACACATAAATAGATGCATATCATGCATAGGCACACACATGTCTAATGCATATGTCTATTTACATGCACATATATACATACACATAAAAGCACATACAGATTTTTCCTTTATTTATTTGGTCTGATTTATTAATAATTAGTGTTTTATTAGAAAATGAATTACATGTAAATCACACACATACTCCTGAAATTGCAGATCATATTTTACCACTGGGGTTTCAGAAGTCGCTGCAGAGCACAATGCCATCTCCATATTCATATTTCAGATCTGTCAAGACACCCGGATAGTTCATCTGATCACATGGATTTCCATTCTAGGCCTTGAGAGACAAGAAATCCGGCCATCACAGAGAGCCAGGGCAATTAAACTGAATCAGTGCTCCGGGTCTCAGCGGATGTCTTCTGGGTTACCATGGGGGACACGGGTTGGTATGAGGTTTAATCAGGCACTAACAGCACCTTGCTGGGAACTTCATGGTTGATAAAGGCAGCCACATCAGACCAAGTAGCTCCTACTTTTTAAAGAGAAAGCAGCCTCTTTTGAAATGTAAAGAAGGCAGCCTTTGTTGCAAGGTGCAGTAGGCAGAGCATCTGAGAAGAGTTGCAGTTGATTTCTTTCTGCTTCCAGCCTTCTTCCTGGGTTCTAATCAAGTGAAAGACACCCTTAAGGCTACATTTTTAAAAGACCCTCTATGAGCTCAGGGCCTGCTTGCCCTGTGGGTCCCATTGCCGGGCCTGCTATTATGTGGGGTTTCTGCTATGACACTTGTCCTTGTCACGCTGCTTTGTGAATGACATTGGTCACAAACAGGTTCTTGTGCCATTGAATAGCTGGATTCATGCACCACAGAGAGAGAGAGAAAGGAAGAGAAACACACACAGAGAGAGAGAGAGAGAGAGAGAAAGAGAGGCTGCCTAAATGGGGCCCAAGTATGCATGAAAGGAACCTCTTCTGAGATCCAGCTGCTGTCTCTGCAGAAGAGAAGTGATCTTGGAGGAGCTCTTGGACTTGGAGTTTCATTTTGCACTAACACTTTTTAGATAGTTGCTCTCAAAAGTGGTGGGGGTGGGGGCTAAAAGTTCTATTTTAAAAAAAGGCTTTCATTGGCCCATCTGACTATGTAGTTTCTCGTTAAAACTAGGACACTCTAAAGAGTGCAAGGAGATGTCAACAATCACTCAGAGACAACAGGCCTAAACCAGGGTTACTCCAGACAAATGGCAGCTCAGCTCCTAGGGTGGTCCTGCAGGTCCTGGCAGAAGAATGCAGGCATCCTCGCAGATGACCCCATCCTAACCTTGGAGGCATTTCTTCCAGAAGCACTAGCTAAGAGAATAAAATGACATGGGGAAACCCAAGCAGGGAAACAAAGACCTTTTTGTTTGTTTGTTTGTTTTGTTTTAAGACATTTAAGAATGTATGATTTAAGAGAGAGAGAGAGAGATAGATAGAGAGAGAGAGAGAGATTCAGAGAGAGAACACAAATTGTATTTCTTTTACAACTGGGTAACTGTGTACTCTTTTCCAGAATTCCTGACTAATTGTGGTGTTATTTTAAGCCAGTTTCCTCTTCTTCCTCATCTCCCTTTCCTAGCACTGAAATAGTCGGCAATGTCCGTGTCTCTTGGTGGCCACAGCAATCTAGGGTTACACGTGTGTTTCTTTGCCTGTCACTGCCGGGAGCCTTCAGAAATACACATTGACTCTCTTCTGACATCTGGGTGGGAGCTTCAGCCCTTGCCCTACTCATCAGACTCTTCTGCAGGCTTAATTGAAGGGTCATGGCTGGGACCCTCGACAGCAAAACTCACTCTTCCACCAGCCAACCATCCTGAAATACATTTTGGGGCTGGTGGGGGTCAAGGAGTGGTAGGGGGTAAAATCACCAACAAAACCCACTTTCGCTATTTGCATAAATCTATCCGTCCCAGAACAGAGGAAGATGCCAATGTTCCCTTTCAACTGGGCTTGGTATGGTCCCAGGGTTTGTGTTTTCTTCCCCCACATTGTAATTCCATTTAGGTATTATATGCCACTTCAAAGAGCACAAAGAGGAACCAGAAAAGTGAAGAAAGAAGGGGACCACGAAGCACTCCTAGGGAATAGTCCTGGGGTAGAGTGGCACAGGGTGACAGTTATTTCGAGGCAAAGGGGAGAGGGCACAGGCGACGAGGGATCTGATCAGGATAATGAAATGTTGGTGACAAAAGGTCCAGGAATGTAGTCAAGTGTCAAAGGGCCCTTGAAGGAAAGAATTCCCTCTTTACCCCTCACAAGCCTTTTTTTTTTTAAGCCAGTTCTTAAAAACTGAAACAAAACTTTGTATCTGTTGTCACACTTTCTCTCCAGCGAGAAACATGACAGTATTTAAACCTTCATTGACACATCCGTAATGCCCCAAAGAGATAGAGGTTAATTGAAAAGGTTGCAAACCTTCCAGTGAAGCGGATGTACGTGTGCATGTTCGTGTGGATGTTTGTGCATTCATTCTGGGCTTTTCTTTCCAGAAGGTTTTGACGGTGGCTGCACTGTATCTTAACTGTCAAGCTATTTTTTCCTTGCTAGCTTTCATTTGTGTTTTTCCTCACCTTTCCGAGACCCCTTACCTCTCCTCTCTTAAATCTACACTCACCACAGAGAAGACATAATCCCAGATTTTCAGTAAATCAACACTATATGCTCCCTACTGACTGAGAGAATTTGATACTGACAGACTGTTATACCTAAAAGAAAAATACTGCCACGGTTTCTCACATTCTTCGCCTGCAAAAGAGGGCAGGGAGGAGTGTGTGTGGGATCCATTATAAATTAGGTAACATGGAGCCCGTTATTCTTAATGTGTATTTCATAAAAGTGGGTGCATATGTTACCCTAGCCTGGCCCACGTCTTTGACCAAACGAACCCCAGTTCCTGGAGTATTTCCAAATGCAATTGATTCCCTTAGGTATGAAGGTCCTGGTGATTTATCCCAATTACAGCAAGGGTAGAGACCACTGTCTCAGAGATTGCAGCCTCTGCGTGTGAGACAGAAGCAGAAATGTGGAGACTTTGAATGGAACACGTTGACCATTCTGGCCTCTGTCTTATGAAGGCACATTCTAACCTTGGGGTTGGAAAAGCAATTGTCTTTTGTTATTCAACCACTGGGTCAATGATGAGCATGGTGGCAGGATTCAGACTTTATGTTACTGGGTCAGAATTACTGAGTGGAATTGGCTCCAAAGTTTGGATTGTATCTTGACTTTAGATATCAGGTCACCAGCTCACACCCAGACTTAGAACTGACTGCCTCTGGGATGACTGGGTCTTCTACCAATACGTTGCAGGCTGCCCAGCAGAGGAAATCCAATAAGCACACACTAGAGGCTGATGAGGTAACAAGTAAGCACTCGGCAGGGTCTGTATGGGCAAAGATGAATTAGGATAAAATAACTGATAACCATAATTTTACAGGGATCCGGATGACTCTCTCAGGCTGATTAGCATGGAAGACTGAGTTATTACTTGGTAGATCTTGCATGGAAGTGACCATCAGGAGACTGAGAGTTGCTCAAGGGCAGGAGCCATGCTTTTTCCAAGGAACATGTCCAATAAATGATCAATTCATGTGTGGAGGAAGGGGAGAGGGTTTTCACTACCAGGTATTCTCAGGAAAGGATGCAAAACTATCCCCTCCTTGGAAATTCACAAACCATATTCAGAGAAATCCTTCCGAAATAAAGCTAAATTTAGCTTTTCCCATATTTATTTGGTCAAAGAACTTCCTTTGACCTACCCCTTCAGAATACTTGATTAGTATTTCACAGAACTGCTTTGGGAAGGGCTGATCTATACATCTCTCTGTTCCCAAGCCTGTCACCATGCCCAGCATGGAGGAGAATGTGGCGATATATGATCCCTTCTTTTATCCCACAAATATGGATTGGGCCCCAGACATTGTTCTAGGTCCTGGGGCTACAGAAAGTAGAGGGAATTCAAATACCATTCCCATTCCAATGATTCTGTGTTTGAGTCTGTTCTTGTCACCTCACTTTGATTGATGAGGTTCAACATCACCTCAATCCTCAGAGTCACCTAGGCCAGGCAGGTGAACAAACACTGACTCAGCCACACCTACAGGCCATCCTCAGCCTGTGCCATGTGCACATGGGGTTGTGGCATTCAGCAGTCTGCACCCGGCCCCCCTGCCCCAAGCCTGCTGGTGACTCTCTTCTTTGCAGAGCATCAGGCTTTGGTCTGTCAATCCCAGCACTGTGGCTGCCACAGCGTGTGGATCTGGAGGTAAAATCACTCATTTTCACTTTTCCTCAGTTTCTTAACATGTAGCAAATAGAGATGATTCATAATATCCATCTCCCATTTCATACCCCCTTTGGGAGATACCAACCTCTCTGTAACACATGATATAGTGCCTAGGCCCTCTGGGCATTCAGGACTGCTTAAATTATTTCATAAAAGCAGAATTCCATTCCCCTTCTTTCCTCCTTTTCAGCCTTTATATGTATTTTTTTTTTCCATAGGCAATGTTTCTCTTCTGGTTTCTGTTTTGTTTTCTGAGGGCAACGGCTGATGAAAGAAACCCGTCACCCCATCCTTTGTGAAGTTGAAAATCCCCCAACTTCTCCTTTGGTGCCCAGCAATACCACTGAGTGTCAGCATGCATCTGTCTCCTCCACTCATTTTCCATGGACCCTCTCTGTGTTTTTAGTAATTGATTAGGGACCCTGCAGAGGTCTCCTGCACCCCCTGTGGTCTGTTTCATTTGTGATGGCCACACCTCCCCCACAACCCACTGAGATGTCAAAAGCTGCTATTCAGAGGCTGGCTGATCCATTGAAGTAGGTTTTGGCTGAGAAGACTCCCCATCCCCCTCCACTCCCCACCCCCTCCTCTCTCTGAGATCCCGGATTCCAGGGAGCCTGGCAAACAAGGAGCTCCAACTCCACTTTTGCTGGAGCAATGATGCCAGGTTTGTCCTGGCTCCTGACCTTGGGACCCAGTACATCTAACCTTGCTGGGAAATATTAAGCATGTCCCACTCACGGAATGGGCTTCTCATGCCTCTGTGTTGCTGTACTGTTTGGGAATGTAGATTTTTCTCAGCTTCTGGGTTGAAGCTTATTTGCTTTGCAGGGTTCCACCCGTCTCCCCACTCACAGTGGGTCCAATCACAGGTCATCCAGAGCCATAGAACCAGATCCTCTGATCCCCTTCACACTACTCATATCGGAACTTCATTGACCTGTGTTCTTGAGTGATGAGTAAGACAGACAGACAGACACACACACACACACACACACACACACACACTGAATGAATGAATGCTGATTACCAAATTCTCCGATCTGGAGAAATATAAGGACTTCAGAAGCTACCAAGAATGGACCCTTGGGAGAAAGGTATTCATCTAAAAGTGTTAAGTAGGCTAAGATGTCAGATAGTCTTATGCCATGTATCAAATGCCAGTTTATTGGAAAATGTGTGGTGACACAAATGAGATCTGACATTGACATTGGCACCACCTCCTGGTTTAGGGCCTTTCTGTATTATCATTATGAGTTCTTAAGAATCTATAATGACTTCAAAATAAGCAGTTTTAGATTTTGTATAGTCATGAGACTAAGCAAACATTTCACTCTCAAAAAAAGGAGTTTAGAACTTGGGGGCTCCTTCTGTATCCTATCCACTTTTAAGCTACATAAAACTGCAACACCCAAGTTTTCCTTGATAGACAATTATTGTGGGCCTGCTTAGGTGCGGCTACTGAGGATGTGTTTTCATACATGTGGTACAGGTTGGAGGAATGATTGGAGGGATATAAAAATGAATGAAGAACTTCCACACCTACTTGGTGACAGGAGAATCACACTTGTCCCTCTAATAGCAAAATGGCGTAAATTTTTTAAATGGAAAGGAGACCCTAAATGTATAGGATGAGTGGTACATTTGATGATAAAAATTTGGGTCATAACAATACACCAACCATGATAATAGTGATTGTGAGATGTCCAGTGCTGAGATCCTGAGAGTATTTTTCATCTTTTTATCTCCACTCTAAAGGGCAGGTGGAGAGTTTGGAAATGAAGGGGAGGGAGGACACCAGATCTGTACATAAAACCTCTTTGAGCCTTTGTGGGCCTGAGGCTGTCTCTGGGAACTGACACAAGCCTACAAGAATAGATCTTTGGTGCCAAGAATAGAATAATTCTACTGGAGTAAAGAACATCAGACTGGGAAAAATTAATTGTCAAGAGGACTCATCCATAGGAGCTCTTTCTAGAAGGTGATTTCCATACTTCTACATCCTCCAACCCCCTTCCAATGGCAGACAGACCTGCCTGCCCCAACCAGGCTCACCAACTCAACCTGCAGAAAGGTGGGGAGGACTTCTGCTCACCCTTGTCAGTGTTGGGAGGGGCGAGCCATGGTGGGTGAAGTGACTCTCTCCCCTCTGCTCAGGAATGAAATACAGCACCGTGGCCCTCACAATATCACTAAAGAATTCAAGATCAGTCGTATGGAAGAGTGGTTAAGCTCCCTCTGTGTGGATCCAGAAAGTTCATAAGAAAATGGTGAAAATTAACAGAGCCTTCTCCAGAAAGATCCTTCATAATATTAAGGATGCCCTAATCATTAAATCTCCCATGAAGGAAGGGAAGGTGTTTCCCATCCTGAGCACATCTCTGCTGAAACTAGATGGTCATTTAAATGATGTGGAGTGAGACTCGGCATAAAGACTTGAGTTACAAGTACAGTCCCTCCTGACCCATCCCAAATCAGAGACCACATTCTTCAGTTAAGGCTGGTAAGGACTCCTGAGGAAAGTGTAAGACTTGAGCCAAGGCCAGAATTATGTGAAACAGGCAATGAGTTGTTCAGGTTCAGATGTGAGATGTCCCTCAAAAACGCATGTGTGAGACCATGCAAGAAAGTTTGGGGGTGCCATGTTTGGCTTATGAGAGCCTTATTCTAATCAGTGCATTCATCTCTTGATAAGGATTCACTGGATGGTAACTGTAGGCAGGTAGGGTGTGACTGGAGGAGATGGGTCCTTGTGGACATGCCTTTGGGGTATACATTTAGCCCCAAGTGGGCAGTACTCTTTCTCTGCTTCCTGGTGCCCTATCTGGAGGTGCTTCCTCTACCACACTCTTCCACCATGATGTCCTGCCCTACCTTGTGCAACAAGGAATAGAGCTGGATGTTCATGGACTTAAGATCTCTGAAACAGTGAGCCTCCCCCACCCCCAAACTCCCAAACTTTTCCTTTTGAAAATTGTTCTTTTCAGATTGTTGGTCACAGCAGTGAAGTAGATGACTAACACAAGTGTTCCCCTATCATCTCCATCCTTGTTTTCCCAACAGAATTTGGGACATGGCCCACTTATGCGAGATGAGAGGGAGGCAGCAGAAAAGGGTAGACTCCCTGCGTAACCCCCAGGGATGACAGTGTGCACCCAGAGTCCGGTGAATAGGGAATCACACACGTAGAGATCAGCGTTGGGTCCAAAATGTTGACTGAATTCCTTGACACAACAAAAGCACTTAAAATTTTCTCTGGAAAAGAATGACAAGTTCTCTCCAAAAATTTAATTCATACATCATGAAAACTTTGGAAACTATATCAAAGTCTAAATTTAAAAAGCACTCGATTTCTGAGCACCTACTGTGTGCCCCGGGGTGGTGCTTGGTGGTTTTACATCCTCGTTACTGTGATAGGCATAAGTGCTGTATTGATTAACAGTAACACTTTTTTTTTTTTTTTTTTGCAGATTTTATTCAATATAATAACTTCAGTATTGTGCAGTAGCTCCAGTGGAATGATTGTTCCTGGATCTATGACTTTTCTTTCTTCCACGAGCAGATAAAGATTTAAGAGGGAAATGACTGGGAAACTTGTGTGGGGGTTCATGTAAATAAGACACAAGGTTTTCATGCCCTTCTGCTTTCACTGGGGACTCATTTCCCTAATACAGTCTTGTTGTAAAACAATCCACTCCCGAGGAGGTCAACAGTGAAAAGTTTGTCTTCTGAAATTAGTAATCAAAGAGTGAAAATAATTAATAGAGAAAACAGCGCAGTTCCACACTGCGTTCCCATGTAGATGTCTATAGAACAATAAATCAGTGGGGGAAAGAAACAATATAGGCATTTACAATTAGGCCTCATGCATAATGCCCTGGAAGGAGAATTTGTGTTAAAAAAGACAACATCTGCTGCAAGTTGGTTTATAAATAATACAGTTAGATATTCAGGTAATGACATGACAGACGGTCTCTTGTGTCTTTGTCCTTTTGTGTCTGGTGCTGAATGTGTTTACATCCCGCAGCTTATGACATACATGCCCGGTCTGTTTGTGCTTGGGCCAGGAGCTTCTCTCTTCTCCAGTTAAATGCTCCTTTGCCCAAACCATAGCATTCCACATCCCCGACCCAGATATCCAGAGAAATCTGCTCCATTTGGTTTTAATTGATCCCTTACTGTGAGAAGGTAACTGCCTGAAAGAAGTGTGATCAGATGCACATTCAGTACTTTCATCCATGAACCAATTTCTTTTGTGTTGACACCCAGGCTTGACAAAAAGAGTGATGGTTAAGGTCAAGTGCATGAGAGCTAATTCTAAACGGTGATGGATGAGCCAAGGCGCGAACTGTCTCTTATCTAGGATGTTCCGCTAAAAGGTTGGGTATTTTCCCCCCATTTTTTTTAAAAAAAGTCTCCTAATTCTGAAATTAATGAAGTTATCACAGATCCCATATTTGTAGGGGCTCTTTTCTTTTCTTTTATTATTCAGCCCTTCACCACTCTGCTGACAGCAGCGTGAGTGATGGCCTTCAAGCAGATGATTCTTCTTTGCCATGAAGGAACTGATAAATATTGCCTGTCCCAGCAATAAATTGTGCATGAAATAGTCCACTCTGGTAATCTACAGAGTTATGGTAAAGAAATGGCATTGTGAAGAAATACAGCAGCCCTGCAATTAACCGAAGCCCAAATGAGCAGAATTCTCAAATAACTTGAACTATATTTTTGTTTATTTGCTACTGTTCATTTCTATTTACACTCTAATTCAGGGGAACATGTCACAGCAAAATAAGGTGCTATCTGGGGCATAAGCAGAAAGTTCATTTTCAGGGTATTTAAAATATTTAGTAGAGATTTATTCTAGCCTCTGATACCTCTGTCTTCAGTCCTGTACTATGAGATTTCCCATTTGCAACAATGGCCCAAACACAAAGCAGCACTGAGAATTCGCAAGTAAAAATAAGCTTACTATTTTCCCATCCCTAGGGGAAAGAGAATTTAGGTATTATACGTGGTTTTCAATAGGAAAGACTCAATTCAACATTTGAAAATTTACAGACTTTATGTTACGAATCTCAAGCTCCAGTTATAGTATATAAAGGTTTTTCACCATGATTATACATATACAATGCAGATCTAAAAAATCTTAAATACATTGTTGGGCCAATTTTTTTAGTTTATTTGGATGCATACAGTTTTTTTTAAGCTTATTTGGTATTAAAAGTGGTTAAAATACTTTCTCTGTAATATACACATATTCTTGGATGTCTTTCTCTAGGACTATTATCAATTCATAAATATTGCCTGGCTTGCAGACCAACTAGATGTCTTCTCTTTCATATCCACACATTGACCCAATATGTGTAGGAACCTGTTCATAGACCTAAATACTTTGTGTTCTTTCTACGGATTTCTGTTAAAATGTGCTCTGTTGTTAAACCGAGTATAAATTTAAATCAATGTGATTATCCCAGTGTGAGGGTTATCTCAAATAATGAAATAAAAATGTTTTAATCATTAAGCAAGCATCAGTAAATATGCATATATCTCAAATAGTGAAATAAAAACGTTTGTCATTATTAAACAAGCATTAGTAAGTATGCATTGTTGTGGAGGACAAGAATCTCTTAAACCATGCTATTCTTGAGTTAGAATGAACCTTGGAAATTATCCAGTAGTCCATTCGAATGATTTAAGTTTGACTTATATTAAAGCCCTTCTGTATGTCAGACAGCATACTGTTTTCTGAAATCATACTATCTCCTTTCATCTTAAAAAAATACATATGAAATTGGGATGATTATTGTTATTTCATAGGTATGGGAACTGAGACCCAGAGAATATGAATTTATGGGCTTCATATTTCTATACCTAGGATATGCCAGAGCTGGTATTTAAAAACAGATTTTCTGGCTTCCAAACTAGAGGTTTGTCAGCCACAAGTCTAATTGGGAAGCCTATTAAAAAGAACAGAAAATATAGGACTTGCCACTGGTGTTCATAATGAAATTCTTTGGAGAAGGGAAAAAAGAAAAGAGCAAGAGAAAGAAAACAAACCTCATTATCATTAGCTTTGTAATGCTGTAACAAACATCCCCAAACCCAGGGGAACAACCATTGGGTACCTGTGGACCCACTAGGAGTGGGATAATCAGGGCTGGGCTCAGATGGGCTTAGCTTCAGGCTATAGTTTGGGACCAGGTCTGCTCTACGTGTCTCTCATCTTTTTGGCCCAGTGGCCCATTTCTTATCACAGTAATGTCAGAAGCACAGGAGAATAAGATTAAGCACATAAGAACATTTCACACCCCTGTGTCACTTCTATTGACTGTAGGGGAAGAATAACCCCCATAGCTTCTTAGTCAGGAACAGAACCCTATAACAAAAGAGAGATTAACAAGAGAAAAAAATGAACAAATTTATTAGCATGTATATTTTAGTAATCAGGGGAAATACCTAGGGAATGGATAGTTTTCAAAGAGGTGGCATTGAATTCCAGTAAAAAAGCATCTTTATTTATAGTAAAATTTTTAGAGAAGTGTTAAGACTGTGGATAAGGTCTTCAAGTCTCTAGGTTAGCAACTTAGAGGAAGGCAGATGAATGGCAAATTAAGGCTAGTTAGTAAAGTGTGTTCACATGGTCTCCTCCAGGACCATCTTCAGGCCAATTAGAGCCTAAAGCGGTCTTGAGTGGTCAATCTTTGTTCTCCCTGGTTGAAGGAGGGAGGGGGCAAAGAGTGTTTCTTGCTTTGTAAATCCATGTCCCGCTTTTAGGCAAATAGAGGGAGGGCAGGAGCTATCCTGCAACTGCTCCTGAGTTGCTCTCAGCTCAATAATGCTTTATGTTTCGAGTTGCATATTCTGGTTCACCATATGATTTAAGCAGATGGAAAGGTCAAATCCAATCCCAAAGTTAAATATGCTATTACTGGGAAGAACATCCTTCTGAGACCCTCAAAAACCTCATCTGCTCATGGCATTGAGCTCAAAGCCCACTTAGAATGAGGTTCTTGGTTAGACTACATCCAGTCAGAATTTAGCTGATCTGGAATTAAAGATCAAAGATCTAAAAAGGCAAGTTATGTGTTCCCTTGTAGAACATGGATAGGCACACTTCCCTTTGAAACAGGAAGAATGGGAGACCTATAGATGACACTAATTCACAGCAACTCTGGAAGTCTACCGGGCAAGTGGTGACGTGTCCCTTCCCTGGAGGTCAGGAATGTTCCTTGATGAGACTGCAGTTCTGCTCCTATGGGTCCATCTTGTGTCTGTTGTTCTACATCACACTTGGCTTCATCCTCCATGAGCTTCTTCTTTTTCCAACGTCCACTCTGGCTACTTCTGATGAGCATAACAGAAAATATACTGTCTTTAAAAACTGGGCCGCTTGCATAGATTGTTTCATAGCTCTAGAAACTTGGGGGGCTCCGAGGGCTATTTACAGGTCAAACAATCAAGAGTCCTTTTGCCAATATAGTTTTCTCAAAAGCTATGTGGATTTTCTACATATGATTTTAGAAAACTTCATGTAGCCACAAAGGTACTCATAACTATTGCCAATCCTCTCTCTCTAGACTCAGTTATAAATATTTTGACCTCATCAGATATCTGTGGGACTATTTCCTAATCTTTCCCCAAGTTTTTTCCCCAGCTGAGAAGGCATGATCATACTCCTTTCATAGGTTAAAAAAGAGTGTGTTAAAACCATCCCATTGATTTGATATTTATATTGAGGATGTATCTTTCAAATGGCACCATGGATTTTATTTTTCTACAGGTATCTATTGTAATGGCCACATGGATTTGGTATAAATCAGATTTTTTTTTCTAACATGGTATTTCTGAATTTTCTACTTTGCCTTAAAATTCTTATTGCAAAAATAGCCAGTTATCTTCTGAGTTCTCTTTCTCAGAGTTTATCAAATGCAAGTAGTAGCAACAGCTCAAACTTTCAGCATTTTGCCCCATGTCCCCTACCTCAGATCTACAAAGTCATTAGGTTCATATTCTACATCCCAGATTATTCCAGGCAATAGTTTGCCAATGTTCACCACAGTGATAACCTGAACGCACTGTGCCATATGTTGTTTATCAGTTTTTCATTTTCCTCTAACAGGTGTTGGTTCATTTCATTTCTTTTTTTGTTGTTTGTTTTATTTTAACTTTGGCCATTTTTTTCTAGCTGCCTGGAGTTGTTTTTATACCATTTCCTCTCTTGTTTCCAAATAACTGCCACATATTTTAAGTTTTTGATATGGGAGTAATCTATATCCAGTCCAATTTTTGTTTCCATCATTTATCCACCAGATTGTTCTTTTTTTGTCATAATTTTATAATTTTTGAAATATCTATTTTTTTATTTTTTTATTGGTTGTTCAAAATATTACAAATCTCTTGACATATCATATTTCATACATTAGATTCAAGTGGATTATGAACTCCCATTTTTACCCCAAATACATATTGCAGAATCACATTGGTTACACCTCCACATTTTTACATAATGCCCTATTAGTAACAGTTGTATTCTGCTCTTTCCTATCCTCTACTATCCTCCCTCCCCTCCCCTCCCCTCCCATCTTCTCTCTCTACCCCATCTACTGTAATTCATTTCCCTCCTTGTTTATTTTCCCCTTCCCCTCACAACCTCTTATATGTAATTTTGTATAACATTGAGGGTCTCCCTCCATTTCCATGCAATTTCCCTTTTCTCTCCCTTTCCCTCCCACCTCATGTCTCTGTTTAATGTTAATCTTTTCTTCCTGCTCTTTCTCCCTGCTCTGTTCTTAGTTGCTCTCATTATATCAAAGAAGACATTTGGTATTTGTTTTTTAGGGAATGGCTAGCTTCACTAAGCATGATCTGCTCTAGTGCCATCCACTTCCCTGCAAATTCCATGATTTTGTCATTTTTTAGTGCTGCGTAATACTCCATGGTGTATAAATGCCACATTTTTTTTTTTATCCATTCATCTTTTGAAGGGCATCTGGATTGGTTCCACAGTCTAGCAATTGTGAATTGTGCTGCTATGAACATCGATGTGGCAGTATCTCTGTAGTACGCTCTTTTAAGTTCTTCAGGGAATAGTCCGAGAAGGGCGGTCTACAAAAAACTACTAGAACTAATAAATGAATTCAGCAAAGTGGCAGGATATAAAATCAGCACGCATAAATCAAAGGCATTTCTGTATATCAGCGACAAAACTTCTGAAATGGAAATGAGGAAAAACACTCCATTCACAATATCCTCAAAAAAAAAAAAAAAATACTTGGGAATCAACCTAACAAAAGAGGTGAAAGATTTATATAAAGAAAACTACAGAACCCTAAAAAGAGAGATAGAAGAAGATCTTAGAAGATGGAAAAATGTACCCTGTTCATGGATAGGCAGAACTAACATCATCAAAATGGCGATATTACCAAAAGCTCTCTATAGGTTTAATGCAATGCCAATCAAAATCCCAAAGGCATTTCTTGTAGAAATAGATAAAGCAATCATTAAATTCATATGGAAAAATAAAAGACCCAGAATAGCAAAAGCAACTCTAAGCAGGAAATGTGAATCAGGCAGTATAGCGATACCAGATTTCAAACTTTATTACAAAACAATAGTAACAAAAACAGCATGGTACTGGTACCAAAACAGACGGGTGGACCAATGGTACAGAATAGAGGACACAGAGACTAATCCACAAAGCTACAACTATCTTATATTTGATAAAGGAGCTAAAAGCATGCAATGGAGGAAGGATAGCATCTTCAACAAATGGTGTTGGGAAAACTGGAAATCCATATGCAACAAAATGAAACTGGATCCCCTCCTCTCGCCATGCACAAAAGTTAACTCAAAGTGGATCAAGGAGCTAGATATCAAATCAGAGACTCTGTATCTGATAGAAGAAAAAGTTGGCTCCAATCTACATATTGTGGGGTCGGGCTCCAAATTCCTTAATAGGACACCCATAGCACAAGAGTTAATAACAAGAATCAACAAATGGGACTTACTTAAACTGAAAAGTTTTTTCTCAGCAAGAGAAACAATAAGAGAGGTAAATAGGGAGCCTATATCATGGGAACAAATCTTTACTCCTCACACTTCAGATAGAGCCCTAATATCCAGAATATACAAAGAACTCAAAAAATTAGACAATAAGATAACAAATAACCCAATCAACAAATGGGCCAAGGACCTGAACAGACACTTCTCAGAGGAGGACATACAATCAATCAACAAGTACATGAAAAAATGCTCACCATCTCTAGCAGTCAGAGAAATGCAAATCAAAACCACCCCAAGATACCATCTCACTCCAGTAAGATTGGCAGCCATTCTGAAGTCAAACAACAACAAGTGCTGGCGAGGATGTGGGGAAAAGGGTACTCTTGTACATTGCTGGTGGGACTGCAAACTGGTGCAGCCAATTTGGAAAGCAGTATGGACATTCCTGGGAAAGCTGGGAATGGAACCACCATTTGACCCAGTCGTTGCCCTTCACCATATTGTTCTATAGCAAATCATCTCAAAATTCAGTGGTCTTAAAAGGTAATCATGTTAATATTTATGCAACTATGGAATACCTGAGGGTTGGCTGGACTCATATAAGCTCAACTCAAAGTTGCAGATTGGGTTCAGGTCTTTTATCTGTGCCTCTCACACTTTTCAGACTGGCATGTTAACTGGTAATGACCTTCTGATTGTAATAATAGGAATCTAGGCACACTTAATGCCTTTACTTAAATCTTGTCTCTTAACATTCCATTGGTAAAAACAAGGAAGACCCAGTATTAACTTTCTATGACTGCCATCACAATTTCCCACAAATTTAGCAAATTAAAACACTGATTTATTTTATTTTATTTCACTGTTCTGTGGGTCAAAGTCCAAAATAAGTCTCCTTGAGCTAAAATCAAGATGTCAGCCAAGCTCTGCTCCTTACTGGAGGATTGGGGAGCTCCCTGCTTCAAAGTTCATTCAAGTTGTTGGCCAAATTTAGTTCCTTGAATTGCAGGGCTGAGGTCCCTGTTTCCCATTTTTGCCTCTAGGGTATGCTCATATTCCTTCCCATGTGCCCTCCCATCCCTCTATCTTCAAAATAATCAAGGACATAATAAGTCCTTCTCAAATTCCTCCCACTTCTCCTTGTGCTGTGTCTCTTTTGCCTGCCTCTTCTGCCCCATTGTTCCAATTGACCCCAACAAGAGATATTTCTCCATAGGAAGGGCTCTTTGATCCACCTGTGTCCACCTGGGTAATCCAGGCTATTCCCCATGCCCTAAGGTCTGTAGCTTGGATGCCTTAGCACAGTCCTGTCACATATCTACTCATCATCAACCTTGAGTTGGGTCCACCACAGTTCCCAGATCAAGAGGCATGGACATGCACTGTGCCTACTACGAGGCTAAAACAAGTTGCACTGCAAACCAATGTCAGTAGGAGAGGTGAGAGAAAGCATAGCCCTATCAGGGAGAAGGCAGGAAGAACGCTAACATTCAAAAAATTTAGAATTCAAAAATTCAAAAAAAAAAAAAAAAAAAGTAGAGAGTGGCAAACTTTTTCTACAAATGGCCAGATAGTAAATATTTTCATTCTTGTGAAATGTATGTTCTCCACCACCATATAACTCTGCCATTGTAGCTGAGAACAGCCGTAGACCACACAGAAATGGATGGGCATCACTGTGTTACAGTATAACCTTATTTACAAGAACAGATGGGGAGCTGGACTTGGACCACAGGCCAAAGTTTTCGGATCCCCACAACCCCTATGCCCATGAGTTCCTTCCCATACCTACAAGAGGCTTTGATGATAGATTATATTTTGTAATATCAAGTGAACCTGGAAGTGAACAAAACAACAGGAACTGATTCTACTCTGGGCAACCTTTATCCTTCAAGTTGGTATGGTCTACCATTTAAGGGGAGACTTATAGACTGAATTATTCCATTCGTCATCTGTCAATAGACCACACTATGTGACTTTGCAGCATGTTTTATAGGCAAATAACACAAATTCTCTGGCTGCCTGCTGTGCATAATGCCTATCTTTGTGGCTGAGGTAGGTTTAACCTAAGGTAACAACCACGTCACTTGTTGCCATGTGGTGGTAGTTTCCCTATGTAAGAATTGCTCCCTACTCTCCACAGATACGATGCAGTAGGTATCTATTGATCTTACTGAGAATTTTTATCATACTCCCTCAGGAATGGAAAAGGCCCTCTGAAATCTAGACAAGCTTGCCTAGTGGAGAGATACCTGTCTAGAACCGTAAGAGTCTTTCCAGGGTTCAGTTCGGTCCAGCCTGGCAAACACTGAACATCTACAGTGTCCAACATGAGACTGATAAAATACAAATGACCACTGGGTCCATTGCCTGTAATGGCAGCCTTGCTGGGTCCCATCAGACGTGCTTGGGCCAGCTGAACTGGGCCTCTATGCATTGATCTCACTAAACATTTGACTTTCTTGAGCGTTTGCTTATGGAGTATTAAACATTTTCTTTGTAACAGCTGATTAAAAGATTGTCATTACTGAAGAAAACAAAGATTTAAAAACAAAAGCAGTTAGTAGCTTTTATCCATCATCAAGGAATTAACCAATTGGCAACAAGTGAGACAGCTCAATTTCTTTAGATATCTGAGACCTACACAGCTTAATTGGGGATGCATGTTAAAAGGAATGGAATGACATTCATTATGGATTAAGTTAATACATTTCAGACCCATCACATGGCTTAATTTAACAAATTCCACATCTTACTGTTTGGCAGGAAATGGCATCTCATGAACATCATTACCAGTCATTCTGACTTGAGTCAGTTGAAGATTGACTCCATCTGAAAACTGTTAATCTTAATAACACTGTGCCTTGCCTTGGCAAAATTCCCTGTGTGCTTGGGAAATTTAGGACTTGATATTGTAATGCCAGCCACCCCAAGGTTCTACTCTCTGCAGTGTTACTCCAAGTAAGGAAAGGAGGGATGCTCTTTACACATTCCAGTTAAACCCATCTGAATGGTGTCCATCTATTATTGGGAAAACCAGATGTATGCTTCCCACTAGATTTTTTTTTTAAACAGAAATAATTGAATTATAATATGTTCATATTTTACGTCATCAGATCAATTATGAGATCTTTCCATGTGGGAAAGGGAAAATGAGAAAAACTGGTGAAAATGGTACAGATTGTTATTTTTTAATTATGGACCATCTACCCTGAACTAGAGAATCTGCATGCATCATTTCATTTACTCTGCAAAATAACTGTGCAAGATTGCTATTGCAACCCAAGTTTGCTGATGAGGAATTTCTCTCAACAGAGTTAAATGTTATACCTGTCGTCATACCTGGTGGAGGAAGGATTCCAACCAAATCATATTGATTCCAGTCCTTCAGATTTATACCTTCCAGACCACTACGTTGCCTCTAGAGAATTGGACTTCATTCACAATGGCTGAAGCAATCCATTTCCCTTCCTGACCCCAACCAAAAATTGTCATTTTTAACTTGCATAAATAGTACTTGGTTGAGATATCTTAAATGTTACATATCATTGAGAAGAAATCCCAGCCATCCTTCTTTCCTCTGTGGAAATACATGCAGGAGGAATTCTGCAAGCTTCATATGCAAATAGAGGTAGGCTGCACCTTCCTCTTTCCTACAGGTTGAGGGCACAGGAAATTTCTGATCATCTCTTGGAGCAGCTCTCATAAAAGTATTAAAAAGGTAAAATTCGCCCATTTCAGCATCTCCAATTCTCCCTTAATTACCCATTTATTTGTCCAATTGTGCTACATTAAAACAGCCATAAAACCTAGGTGACAGCAACAATAAGCAATTATTTTGTGTTTATTTACCTAGTCTTTTTGCCTTGCTCAGTTCCGGAGAATGGGTCTAGGTTTTGGATGCAACTAAAGTGAGCTGGGCTGGTCTCTGGGACCTGGTGTGGATCAGGGGATTGGCTGGATTTTGCTGATCACAGTTTACTTTAGGTAGATTTCTAGTCGGCCTCTCATTATTTTGGTGCCAGAGGGGTATTTCAACTCATGGAGATGAACTCAATACCAGAAAGGCAAGAGAAAGAAGCAGATAGATGCACTGTCACTTCTACCCATAATCTGTGGACCAAATCAAGTCACAAGGACAAGCCCATCTTCAGTGGAGGAGGGGTGCAGGAATGAATAGTTTCTGAAAACAGATCTAGTGTACGCCATCTTTTGTTTAAATAAGCGTCGACTAAAATAATTTGCCCTATGGTAAATATGATTGATAGAGATTGATATTTTACTTTCTTTAGTTCCATTACATTACAACAGGGTCAGGGAGCCTTGAAACAAAAAATAGAGTTCAAGCTGTGTAATTTTAGATGTTAGTGGAGCTAGTAAGGGGGATTTAGGGAAGGGGAATATATTAATTAGAATTTGTTTAGATGCAAATAAAAGAACAATCCTCCCAAAGTGACTTAAACTAGGTGTGAGAAATAAGGAAGTGTGATGGTTCATTTTCAAAACCTAGAATTCAGCCTTGATTGGATCCAGTTGTAGCCCTTCCTTTTTTGCCCGCCCCAATTCTAAAATTAGCCAATCGCTTAGACCGTAACCCGACACTCCTCCAATCAGAGTGAAGGGCGGGGCTGTTTTAGGTTAGGGATGTAACCCAGTGAGCTACCCATACTTGCTAGCCAGGTTCCCGTCCTTCTTCCTAAGTAAAGGTTGCCTTGCCCACCCATCTTGGAGCACATGTTTGATTTCTTGAGGTAAATCTTTCCTTCCGGCAGAAGGGTGCACCATGGGAACCTGGCTAGCAAGCGTCCCTAGGTTGGCAGTCCCAGAGTTTGGATCACTAAGCCAAAGCAGCGCTGCCCTTGATTCTGATTGGAGGAGTTCCTGGTTACAACCTACGCGATTGGTTAGTTTTGGAATTAGGGCGGGCAAAAGGGAAGGGCTACAATTGGAACCAAATAAGAACCAGCTGACTTTCTATTTATCACTGAAGTGCATGTGTCAGTACCCGGCTTTATAAATAAAGTTTTATTGGAAGAGAGTCACATCCATTCATTTATTTACTGTAGAGGGGCTTTTGCACGAAAATGGTAGAGTTGAACAACAGCCATGAGGACCTACAGTGAACAAGCCAAAAATATTTACTTTCTGGCCTGTTAAGAAATATTTACTAAACTCAGGCTTAAACCACCAAAAGGTAGGGACTCTCAGGCCTGCCTCTTAGTTTTGTAACTCCACAATGTCATCAAGGATTCAAGTTCTTTCTATCACTGTGCCTTCTCTTCCTGTGTGTGTTAGTTTTTTGTTTTATAATATGTTTGTAGTCTCACAGTTGCAGTATGGCTGTTATAGCTCCTTAAGTCACACTGTATACTTAAGAAAGGGAGGAAAGTGATGCTAAAGTATCTTGCACCTATGTTCCTAACAAGAAAGCAAAAATTTTCTTAGAAGTCCCCATCCGGGAGACTTCCTCTTGCACTTCATTAGATATAGTTGATCATAAGGCCATTCATCATTCAGGAAACTGGAAAAGTGATTATTTTACCAGGAAAAAAGGAATATCTTGGGGGGTAAGCATGTTACAGACCTGAAAGTGAAATTACAGTTCTATTGGCAGTGAAGGGGAGAACGGAGATCTGCACAATCACCTTTTCCACTTACTATGACACTTGTATTGGTAAGGCAGAGGCAAGCTCTCCTTCCCCAATCCCCCGAATACAAACCTGAGTTATTTACACCTATTAAATACTCAGGTTAGTACAGCCAGGTGTGTTGGAGCACGCTTGTAATCCCAGCAACTTGGGAGGCTGAGGCAGGAGGACTGCAAGTTATCAAGATCCTATCTCAAGAAAGGGGCCGGGAGAGCTGGAGGATGTGGTTCAGTGGTTAAGCACCCCTGGGTTCAATCCATAAATAAATAAATAAATAAATAAATAAATGCCTTGGTAAGTACAATAAGCACAGAGTAACACCAGAGGGCTATCTGCCCAAGTCGCCCTTGTTTTGTCTTGGAGTAGCTTTGAGTTTTAACACTTATTCATGATGGAGGTTGCATCTTGGTGGGCTCAGAAGGATATTCCCCAGATGTGACACTAGTCCAGCTTCAGTACTGTGGGCCTTTTCCAGAATAACTGGCCTGGAACAGGCCACTTAACCAGAGTCACCAAGGTAGAAACAGAGGAAACAGCTTCTGACAAGAGTTTTCTACAATGTTCAAATCACTCACAGTTAGTACCACAAACGTTATTTTAACACCACAGTCAATGCTTACCTTTATTTATTTTTTTTTGCCTTAGATTTGCAGAACTTCAACTATTCTCTAATACTTCTCTAGAACTTGGAAGTAGAACAACACCAACTTCACAAGTCAAGCCATTTGGATAGCACCATCTACTTGGTAAGACAAATATGTAAAAGAATAATGATTTTTTAAATGAACATTTTATTAATCATTGGTTACATGCCATACATTATCCTAAGTTTTTGTTTTCACTTATGAACTCATTGAATCATCAGAACAACCTATGATTTAGGTACCTTTCTTTCTGCTTTTAACAGATGAGGAACTGAAGCAGAAAGAGAAGAAGTCACTTGCCCCAGATCACACACCCAGTAAGTGGGAGAGCCCTGATTTGAACCCAGGGAGTTGAAACCACAGCCTTTGTGCTTAATCACCGTGACGAGTTCCCATCAAACTGTGGCAAGTGCTAACAGATCTTCAAACCTGGTGCCTGTGGGAGCAGAGAGATGGAAGAACATCTAACTCTGCCTGCAGAGAGTTTTACAAAGAAAACAGTTCTTGGACGGGGTCATGAAGGACAGAGTTTGCACATGTGGGTAATTGAGAGGACAGCACTTCCATCAGAGAAGTGAAGGCCAAGTACGGAATCAGGAGAAGGCACAAGCCAGAGCTCAGTGTGGGAGCAGTTGAGAGTAACTGAGCCACTTCTTCTTGGCAACATGCACTGCCTTCAGACGCATCTCCTTTCCTTTACCCTTCTAATAAGTTAGGGAGAAGCCTCAAATGCTAGAGAGCTGGAGCAAGAAGGAAATGAAGATATACAGTTGATATTCCAGCGGAAGAGTCCACTCATAAATATAAGGATTGAATACATGTGTTCTTCCCTTCTGTGGAAAAGTGCCCAAATGCAGCTTGTCTTGTTATGGTTATATGGGTCTTAGCCAAGGGTGGGTCTTTGCCAACCATTTAGGTGCAATCGAATGCAAATTTATCTGTGATTGAGCAAAACAGAATAAATAAAATAACCAAACCCATTAGAAGGTACTTTCAAGAGATTGAGTCATAAAAGAACAGTGCTGAGTTGACTAAAAAGTAGAAACAGTCATCCAAAATTAGTTTCCACTTAGAGACTGGCTAAATAATTTAGCTTTCTTAGAGGTGACTTCATTCATTCATCCATTTAACAAATATATTTTTTAAATGCTGGCAAGGATATGGAGAAAGGGCCACTCATAGATACTGTCGGTAGGAATGTAAATCAATAAAAACATTATGGGAAACAGTAGGGAGGGTCTCAAAAAATGGAAAATAGAATCCCATATTATTCAGTAACCCCACTACTAGACAGGCTTCCAAAGAAATTGAAAACATTATATTGAACTGAGAGCAGTTCTCTTATGTTTATTGCAGTACTATTACAATACCCAAGATATGGAATCAACCAAGATGTCCACTGTCAGGTGCATAGACCAAAATGGTAAATATACACCATGGAATATTATTCAGCCCGGAAAAGATAAACTCTTACCATATGCAGCAATACAGCTTGAACAAGAGGACGTTGTATTAAATGGAATAGACCAGACACAGAAAAACAAGTACCACGTGTTTAGTGGAAGCTAAAAACGTTGATCACACAGGAGCAGAAAGTAGAACTGAGGTAAATAAAGAGTAAAAAGGAAACAAGTGAGAAGGGTCATGATTATGGATTGTGTATCAAAGGACAGTCAGACTGGGGAGGTAGTTCCAATATTCTATATCACAGTTGGGTAACTATAGTCTACATTGATAATTATACATTTTGAAATAACTGGAGAAGAGTTTGGAGGTACATAGAAATGGTACTCTTTGATGAGAAAGAAATGCTAATTACTGATTTGATCATCACATGTTGTATCCATCAAATGATAACACTATAACTCATAAATAAGTACAAATATCAGTTAAAAAATAAAACAACTGACAAACCTATAGCAAAATGTACTCAAAAAAGCAAGCAGGATAGATCTTCAGAATGAACATTGCTCCTGGTGTTAGACAATGAAAGACAGTATGAACAACCACAGAAGTCGGTCAGCATTCACTCTGATTCAGTCACTCCTTCCGGGCTCTGGGCACAAGGGCCAACACAGTGGGGCCAGCCCCCTCTCCTGGAGTTTACATGTAGCAGCAGGGATGGACTGAGCGAGGGAACCCTTGGTGGGATGGACATCCATCTGTAAATGGACTGGGTTCAAAATACAGGCGAGTAAAGTGCTGTCTCTCAAAGGGACAGATCTCTTGAGCCATTGCGTGAGGGAGTTGGTGTGAGTGCTTCCCATGGGCTTTGAGGATTTTTGAAGGAAGGGGGACCCAGTGCTAAGAAGTATCCTGTTCACTCTTTCTCTCCGTGGCATGCACGAGACCTGGACTAACCTGGAGAGGTTCACGAAGCCATTGGCCAGCTTTGGCGGTCAGCAAAGCCATCCCAGAGTGTGAGAGGCTCAGGGTTCTTTTACCTGAGGTCCCTCTCTTAAGGTTTGGACCTACCAGGAGATGAACGCAGAACTTAGGTGGACAGAGAGCAGCGGATCAGCTTTGTCTCTGAAAAGGCTGTTTTGGGGATACAGAGTACTCTGAGGCGTGGGCAATATTAGATTTCCACATAGTTTTCCTCTGAACAGAACTTACTCAAGATGCAAAACCCCCCCACCCCCCACACACACTACTAGTTCAGGTGGGGGAGGGCCCACTTGGTGAGCATGGTACAAAGAGAAACAAAGAATGTGTGCGACAGGCCTCTTCAAGAGAGGGAGGGATCCCAGAAAGAACTGAAACAGGAGTACCTGGTTTCTTCTCCCATCCAAGCCTCTGGCAGTCAGAAGAAGTGTGTGTGTGTGTGTGTGTGTGTGTGTGTGTGTGTGTGTTTATTTAACCTAATAGATAGTTTTGTCCTCCCTTGAAAATCGTCTAGAGGTAGAGCTGCAGGGCCATGGGTCCTTTTACCTTTCTACTCCATCTTCCTTAGTGTGTTCTCATCCTCATGGGCCCAGAATGGCTGCTCGCCCTCTTATTATCATGCCCAGTTCTAGGCAGGAGAAAAGGAGATCAAAGAGCAAAAGCCCATGAAGTGGGTCTCCTTTAACATGCACCCAAGCACCATCCGGTGACTGCCTTTTATAGCCCAGGAGCCAGAACCCAATTAAATGGCTACTTACCCTTGGCTGCCAGGAAGTCTAAGAAGGGGGAGATATTTTACTAGGCATATTGACCCCACCCCCAAATCAGTGTTCTCCTACTAACAAGGAAGAAGAGAACATATATTATAAGAGGCAACTTACCACATCTGGAAGCCTCAAGGAATTCCTGAAGCTATTTTGCCAGTGTTTTCTCTTTGAAGACTGTACATTCCCTCCATGAATGGAAAGTTCAGGAATGTGGGATATGGTTTCCCCCCCACCCCCAACAGACTGGAAAAATGTTCTCTCTCTCTCTAGCAGTGTCAGTGCAGGCTCCATTTATCAACCACCTCCCCCCAATCCTTTCCCTTCCATCTTATCCTACTTCTGTGGCTGCCTTCCCCACACATCTCTGTGGGAAACTGCCCAACCCTCACCCCTTTAAGCTCTCCCTGTGTCCTGTCTGACCACATGGAGGCCTGTTCTCCTTCAAGGTGACTGGCTAAAGAAGCTGGTCAACTAGACCTCGTGAAGTGGGGCATGTCTGGGGTTCAGTTAGTGAACTGCACCTTCCAGAAAAGACGTTTGAATGGGAGAATGCTCCAGGCCAAAGCAGGAGTTAGTAGGAGGATTTCAGGCAATGAGTTAGGCAAACAGTAGGCGAGAATTTTGAGCAGGGGCACCTTAAAACACTCCACTTCAATGATTTGTATAGGGCTCCTAAAAGCATTTCTATAACTAGAAAATAAGACCATAGCCTCCGACCTTGTTAAAAAAAACCTTTGTTATTTTTGTAAAGCTCAAGACAATAGGAGAATCGTTCTCATGAACCAGAAGCTCTTGCGCAGTGGGAGAAGGTTCTTTGTGCAGCTCCCTTGGGTCTTGGATTCCACGTCACCCTCCCATGGTTCTTCCATGGGATCCCACACTGGGGCTACTGGAAACTGCTCTCTGTATTTGTGAGAGACTGAAGCCCCTAAAGGTTCCATCCTCCCTGGGGCATTTCTCAACCACGGCTGATGGGGGTGGAAGTAGGAAAGCCCCTGACTCAGAGCAGCACAGTTCTGAGGTATAACTGAGGCTCCAGAATTCCCAAGAGATAGGCGTGAAGTCATTCTCTGTAGGACTTTGGTCTAGATCACCTGCGGCTTGGTTCCCTTCCCTTCCCTAACTTGTTCTCTTACGAGGTTCACTGGGAGCACCTAGAACATAAATTTTACCTAAATTTTTATCACAGGGTCTGCTTCTAGGCATTGGGTAACATGAATATATCCTTTTACTCACTAATTTCAGACTATATTTTTTTTCTTTTTGGTACCAGGGATTGAACCTAATGGCCATTAACCTCTAAGCCACACCCTTTTAAAATTTTTATTTGTTTATTTTGAGACAAGGTCTCCCTAAGTTGCTTTAGGACTGGCTGAGTTGCTGTGGCTGGCCTTGAACTTGAGATCCCCCTGCCTCAGTCTCCCAAGCTGCTGGGATTGCAGATGTGCTCCACTGCACCCAGCTCACACTTTTTTGATATACACTAGTGTGACCTAAGACTTCTACAAATTGCCTTCAGGTCAACAGAAACAGGAAGCTCTCTGATTCCCAAGTGAAGACGTGGGGAGTCTTGGGATACCCAGAGAAGAAATTCTTATAACAAAGGAAGACCTCAGAGACCTATTAGGAATAAAGTAACTAACTCAAGTGGGTTTTAAAAGGTGCTAATCACGAGATAACACAGTATTCCAGCAGTAAAATAGTATCAGTTAGGATGAAGTCACTCTCTGTCCCAGTAGTTAACGAAAGTGAAGCTTACGTGTAGAGGCTGATCTACAATGGTTGATGGGGCCCTGGTTTATGACAGGAGATTTGATCCTGGTGACTTTTAGTAGTGTGGACATTCAGATGGTGAGTCTCAAAGGTCCCTGGTTGATTACAGATTTGCATTCAGCACTTATTCTGGTCTAGGTGCTCTTCTGGGTTCTGAGCACACCATGGCGAACAAGTGTACACCAAACCTGCCCTTGCAGAGCATCTCATGGGACCTAAATGGTCCTCTCTCAGATGCCTCCTTCTGTCCTGCTAGTGGGGTGAATAGGGAGTAATGCTGGCTAAAATAGTGGTGACACAGGGACAAGAGAGCGCATGAGCAGCAGGAGGAAGAATGGAGGAGAACAGGCACCTCGAGTCCTGCATTGCTTCTCAACCAGATCTACACGGTGAACTCGTGTTAACTGCAGAGCCGTTTGGAGATGAACAACACAAACAACAGGTCAGCCAGGCAGAGCCACTGAAGGTAAATGGCACTCACTGGACTCAAAGGCACAGCAAGAAAGCAAGTCACGTGCTGCCCCCTCTCTGGAGAATAGTGCTGTATTTCTTAGTTTTACGAGAAAACTCCCTGTGATTCTGGGCTCCACAGCCTCACGGTACTACTTATTCCTTCAAAGCTGCTCTTTCCTCCTCTAAAAGGGAGCTGGCTCTGCAGCTGTCTGGTACTGTACAGCCATGTGTGATCGCAAACAGACAGCTACCTGGTCCCCATCACCAGGCCTAAGAGGGCTCATGGGCTCAAGCATGGGATTATACATCAGCCTTAGCATTCTGGGTCATTTGTAAGGGAGACACCACTTGACTTCCAGCCTGCCTGGGATGTGTCACAGGAAAACCTCAACCTGCAGAAATCAGGGTTTGGTAAAAAGATCATCCTGAGATTGAGCAACTTTTGCAGAAACCGTGTTATTGGAGCCTAAAAAGCACTGGATTGTGACACATCCTCGTAAGCATCTGATTGTTTTCTCAGGACTCTGGAATGAGACAAGAATAAGCGATCCTGTCAACCAGTTACCTGGCTTGATGCTGCCTGGACAAAGTGGCCTGAGGGCTGGTGGTGCACACATGGGCTCTGGCAAGGGCCTTTCAGGGTGTTTACCACCCTCAGAGCGGGGAGGAGCTTTCCGTGGAAATAATGAAGTCTTTGAGCTTTGAGTCAAGAAGCTCTGTAAAAACAAGGCACCAGGAATCCCAGAGGCCCCAGAAGTGCCTTTGAAACCCCAGGGCTAGCAGTACCCTATGCCTAATGGAATCCATACCCCTTCCCAACCCTCCCAATCCATTGCTCCTCCATCGTCGTGGTTCATAGGATGCCTTTCGGTTCTCAAAACCCATGAAAATGAACTTTCCCTCCTAATCACTCTAAATGAGGGAAAGTTGGGAGGTTAGGGGAAAATTGATGAAAGGAACTGCTGTTATTGCCATTAATAACTTTCATTAGGCACCAACAGTTCACAATCATTGTTCTAAATGCTTTTCATGTACTATGTCATTCCATCAACATGTCTAAGAGGGAGAGAGGTATTAGTATTGCCTTCGTTTGACGGAGGAGGAGACAGACTAGGTCACATGGGGTGTACTTATTTTGGACACCTGCAGCCTGCTCTAAGTGATATCTTTTCTACATTCCCTCCCCTTCCCAAGGTATAACTCTCTCATATAGAAATATATTGGGGATCCTCCACCTTTGTTTGAATTTAAGTTCTCTCTTCCAAGAACAATACCTCACGGAATGGAGTCCTTCTCCTTTAGTGAGGAAGCACCAGACCTTCAGTGAGGAGGGGAGACCTTTCAGAAAAGGAATCTACCTACTCTAGCCCCTGGAAATCCCAATGCTGAGAGACTGCACCTCTGCCACTACTGAAGTGACTGCTTAAGTTCCATTCCCTAGGATGCAGTCCCAGCACTGGCAGGAAGTTGGCTAATTGTGGCTGGGAAAATTGGGTTTTTGATGCTGGACTGGATCATGGGACACAAACACCAACTCCTCATTAAGGGGCATGTTTTATAGGATGAAGATGAAGAGAGGTGGGGTTCACAGCCCCCAAATTCAGAACAGGACTAAGTAGGTGGTACCTCCATGAAGATAACCATTAGTTTCTAGGGTTATTTTACAGCTCTAGGAACATCCCACATTCTGACATAATCTTGCCTGAGAACTGGCTTCTCCCGGAAGCAGTAAGGTATCATGGTTGAAGGCACAGCCTTTGGAATTAGACCTAAAGTGAAATCCCAGCTCTGTCACTTAGGAGGCATGTAGATTCATTTCCCTTTTTGAACCTTAACTTCCCATACAAGGGCAAAGACTAAATGAGATAAACACAAGTGAAAACATGTAACAGAGTGCTGGGCAGATTTTAAGCACTTAAAAGAATAATAGCTATTACTATTTATAATCGTTGTTAAGTACAACACATTGCAATGTCATATAACAAGTGCTCAAGAATAATAACTTATTTAAGTCATAATCATTTATTTAAGATTCATAGCAATGTATTTGCCTCTTTACTAAGCTATTAAAAGTAACAGGATTTCATTATGGGTTTTACAGCTCTGCTACGCTTAGCTAATAGTTTGGGAGCTCACAAACTTCTTAAATTTTTTTTTAGTTGTAGATGAACACAATACCTTTACTTTACTTATTTATGTTGTGCTGAGGATTGAACCCAGTGCCTAATATGTGCTAGGCAAGTGATCTACCACTGAGCTCTACAATCCCAGCCCCACCCCCGTCAATTTCTTAATTGATATTTTAGAAAATAACATGGGATCAGGCATCATGTGCTAGGTAACCTCTGTTACATAATATTGACCAAGCTACCATGAAGAGGGGGAAATATGTGGAATCAAGAGGCTATAGGTCTTAGAGATCCATGATAGTTTGGATATGAGCTGAAAACTCCTATGTTAACACAGGGATGTTTGGAGGTAAAATGACTGGGTTGTGAGAGCTAAAACACAATTAGTCCACCCTAGTATAAATGAACTAACTGGATGGTAACTGTATATAAGTGGGGCATGACTGGAAGGGCTCATCTTCCCAATGACCCCTTCCCCCTTTCTCTTCCTGCTTCTTGGGTGCCATGAACAGAGCCGCACTCCTCCATGACACCTTTCCACCATGACTTTCTACCTCACCTTCCATCCAGTGCAATGGAATCAACCCACCAAGGACTGAATCTCTCAAACTATAAGCCAAAACAAACCTTTTTCTCTTCTAAGTTGTTCTGGTCAGGTATTTTGGTACAGTACGCAGAGCTGACTAACATATTCCAATTAGATGAGTGGTTCTGCTCTGGAACAAGAACATCAAGGATACTATTATTTGTTGTGTTCACCAAGTACCATGTTTTGCATAGGTTTGCTCATTCAATCCTCCAGGTAACCCTGAAGAGAAGTAACACAATCTTTATTCTTCAAGAATCTTGGGTAATCTTGGAGAAAGTAACAAGTTTGTCTAAGGTGGGACAAATATTTGAAGGGTAGAGCTAGGATTAGGTCCTAGGACTGTATGCCTCCTTTCTGTTATCCTGAGTTACAGGATTATGGTACAAATAGTGAAGGACAAAATAGTGAAGGACATGTGCATGGAAAAGACAAATTCAATGGTGAAAAATTTCTCATGCCCTCTTGAGGTTTTCCAAAGATGATTTCCTTGTGTGTTGGGTGAAGCATCTGTAGATAGTCTCACTTCCATTGAATTCTCCCAAGTGGTTTGACAATGGGATAACTTGGAAAACCCTAATCCTGTTTCCTTCCGATATTCTTGTCCATTCCCAGGATATAGAACCAGTATTTGGCCAACAAGGAAGGGTTGTGGATTTTTTTATGATCCTTAGCTGTCAAAGGCCATGGCAATGGAACAGACAATGTCTCTATTGTCTCTTTGAATTTTCCTTCTTTTGGAAAATTTTCATATGTGTCTCCCTTTGAATTGAAAAATGAATGTCAGAGCATTTGGAGGAAATTGGCCCAAATGCTAATATTTTTATCTGACAGTGCAGACTGTCCTGTGCTCCTCTTCATTAAAAAATAAAAAGAGAAAAGTAACAAAGAGACATGTGAACACAGACCTTATCCAAGAAGAATCCTGGACTTCCTTCTCCTCTTCCTCTTCTTTAAAACTATATTCAACACAGTGCTGAAGCCAGCCAAAAACTATTTCTTCCATTTTTTTTTCTGTGCTATTTTTTCATGATTTGGGTTTGGTTTCTTCTCTACCATCATTTTTAAGGAGATTTTCTTTTTCAGGCCCCAATTCTCTGGCATAGACTCAACTTCTCCTGGAATCTATATATCCTTGGCTTCACAGAAAACCTACTCACACTTCCTAAGGCCTTAAAGATTTTCAGATCCCTTTGACTTCCCCCAGGAGAGCAAGAGCATTATTCCTCCACATCTGCAGAGGGTTAGGCTGTCTGTCAGCAGGGGCTGGGGGATTCGCCTATTGTAATCTGCAGTCCAGTCATTCTTTTTAGAAGCCATCATTTGCCTTTCTTCATTTCAGGATTCATTCATCAATTTGGCAATAGAAAGATGGTGTTTACTAATGAACTTCGGCCTTCTTGGGGTCAAGAGCCCAATAAAGCAATTTCCTGGAATTGGGAAAGTAAGGACCAATTTCTTCTAGGCTGAATTCTGAGGTATAAGGTGAACCTTATGTCCTTAACCTACCCTTTGACCACTGCCACTTTTACCAATTGTATTTCCCACTCCCACAAGACACTATTCCTACTGAATTTTTTCATTGAACTGATTTTTAAAAATTATTATTATTATTATTATTATTATTATTATTATTTAGTATATACTACATGCCAGTATCTTTGATAGGACCTGAGGATTTCAAGAAGAGTAAGATACAATTTGCACTTTCAAGATACTCCAGACTAGATCTAGCTGAAGAGAAACACATACACAGAGATTAATTATAAAGGCTTAATAATGCCATATGAAAGGTTCAGCAATGCTTGATTTCATTTGGGCTTAGTGAATAAGAAAGTCTCAACAAAGAAATTCTTAAGTCATTAATCACTCAAAAATTACTCTTTCAAGTGTTAGCGACCTAACACTTTGTAATAAACTTAATTAAGGTGGTAAAAAGATATGTACACTGAAGATCATTTAAAAATTGATAAAAATAATTGAAGATACAAATAAATGGAAAGATATTCCATATTCATGAATTGGAGGAATCAATCTTGTTAAAATACCTATACTACTTAATGGGGTCTATAGATTCAGTGCAATCCCCATCAAAATCAAATGACATTCTACACACACACACACACACATATACACACACACACACACACACACACACAAATAACCAAAGTAATCTTGAGCAAAAAAGAACAAAACTGGAGGCAACATATTATCTGACTTCAAAATATACTACAAAGCAATAGTCATCAAAACAGCATGTGACTGATATAAAAAGAGACACACAGACCAATGGAACGGAATAGAGAGCCCAGAAATAAATCTACACATTTACAGTTAATTGATTTTCAACAAAGCTGCCAAGAATATCTTGGGGAAAAAGATACTCTGTTCAATAAATTGTGTTGAAACAAATAGCCACTTGCAGAATAAAATTAGACCTAACTTTGCACCATATACAAAAATCAGCTCAAAACAATTAAACAATTAAATCTAAGGTTTGAAATTGTGAATCTTTTAGAGATCAAAATAAGACGAAACCTCCATAACATTAGTCAGTGTTTCATAACATTAGTCTTCCCCAAAGTATAGGCAACAAAAGCAAAAATGGACAAATGGGACATATCATACTAAGAAAACAAAACAGTCAAAAGAAAAAAAAGATAACCTATGGAATAGGAGAAAATCTTTGTAACTCATACATCTGATGAGGGATTAATATCCAAAATATATAAAGAAATCAAAAAATGTACAGCAGGGAAACAAATAACCTAATTAAAAAGTAGACAAAAGACTGAGAGATATATTTCAAAAGAAGACATACAAATGGCCAATATGTTTATGAAAAAATGTTCACCATCATTAATCAGGGAAATGAAAATCAAAAATTTACACATATCACCACAGTCAAGTGTTGGCTAAGATATGGAGAAAAAGGAACATTTAAACACTATTGGTGGCAGTAGCATTAATACCACCATTATGGAAAACAGTGTGGAGGTTCCTTAAAAAAAAAAAAAGAAGAAGAAGAAGAAGAAGTTAAAGTGAAAGTATTTATGATCCAGGCATTCTGTTACTGGGTCCAGAGGAAATTAAACCAATATGTTAATAAGATATTTGCACTCCCATGTTCACTGCAACACTATTTACAATAGCCAACACTGGAATCAACCTAAGTATCATTGAATGCACAAATTTAAAAGGCAGTATATATACACAATGGATAAAAAAATGTGGTATATGTAAACAGTGAAAAACCATTCAGTTTTTAGAAAGAGGGAAATCCTGTCATTTACAACAATATGGATGAAACTGGATGGTATTATGTCAGGTGAAATCAGTCAGGCACAAAAATACAAATAGTGCATGATTTCACTTACATGTGAAATGTTAAAAAGGTGAACCCAAAGAAGTAGAGAATAGAATTGTGATCATTGGGAATTGGAGAGGTGATGTTTAAAGCACATGAAAATTCAGTCAGAATGAATAAGTTTTAGAGCCCTTATATACTATATGGTGACTATAGCTAAAAACACTGTTATATTTTTGAAAATCACTAAGAGAGCAGACATTAAGGGTTCTCACCACAGAAAATGATAAGTATGTGAGGCAATATTTACAATAATTTGCTAGAGTTAGCCATTCCATGATGTGTATGTGTATTTTTTGGCAAAACATGTTGTACATGATAAATAGATACAATATTTATGTCAATTAAAATACAATTTTAAAAATTTAAAAAGGGTTAGGAGCAAAATCCATGCTAGGTCTCTTGAGTTCACCCAGGTATATGATTGCATGGGTATTTAGCATTTCTGGGAATCATTACAATGTAGAAATGATCTTGTTAGAAATTTGCTGTCAAGAATACTAATAAAACATTCTGTAACAGATACACTGAGAAACTAGTAAGTAGATTGCATGTCTATAGAGAATATCTGTGCAACTTGAGTTTACAGAAGCCTCATTACTTACACTTGCAACCACTGACCCTTTATTACTTTACTTGAGTGGAGATTTGATGTTTTGGTGTCTAGTTGTTTCTATGTTGAATATTTGAGACTGTATCTAGGATTCTATGAAAAAAAATTTTTTTTATCTCTTTGATAGTCACATAATTCTTCTTTCAGGAAAATACAACATTATCTTATAAGTTCAGGGTGTTTATTTCACAGATGCTGTTTATACCAGATTGCAACTATGAAAATTAATACTTGATTCTTAGCAAAGGTGACTTTTTACTTCTCTGGATTATGCTATTTAATTAACATGTTGTAAGCATCCTTTGTGTCACTGAATGGTGTCTTTCTATAGAATATTTCATGTATTACTTCCTGTGTTTCTACCAAGTAGGCTTTAGTGTCCTTGTTTTTGAGGTAGGAAGACCAAAGCTCATAAGGGTGGAGTCTCTTGTTTGAGGCTCTCAAGTGAAAAATGGCAGAGTTACAACTGGAGCCCAAGTGTGCTACACTCTGCCACCCCAAGAGTATTGTGCTAACCTTGGAGTTTCCATAGAAACATTACAGGAAGACCTATAGCTCCTCTTCTTGTGTGATAGCCTAATTCTAGCCCTGAGTAGTGACACCTCCTACTGAATCATTAATTCCAACAGTACATTCAGGAAGAGGTTTCTTGAAGGAATTTAAGGCTTTCTTGCTCTGTCTTCCTTTATTTGAAAATGACTTTTTCTAGTAGTTGGCTTTCAAGTAGCACACTGGACTTATAACTTCTTGAGCTCAGATATGCTCTCCTGAGGACATGTTCTTTATTTTAATTGAAGTCTTCATCATTGGCTGGCTTCCAAGTGGTCTACCAGATGTCTTTTTCTTTGCTATAGCTGAAGCAGATTATGATGTTCCAGTTCATTTTTCCAATTTGCTGTACTGTGCTGGCAGCCTGATTTCTGTAGCAAACTACAGTTGAAAGGCCAAAATCATGGAGAAGGCAGCAACAAGTGCATCTTCAGGGACTTCAGGGCAAACTGCGCACGCGCGTGCACACACACACACACACACACACACACATTCTTTCTCTCTCTCACCTTTTATTTCAGTGGTTAAGCTTGTATTTTTCTAAATTTTTCACATACATGGAACTTTCTCAGGATATTCAGCCCCCAGATTGATTCTCAGGGGACTAAAGAATTCCCCATCTGGGACCTAAAGAAATCTCTTTTCATGAAGATTTCCCATTCTCTTGGAAGCCTGTAGAAAAATGCCCATTGCTTTTCTTGATTCTTCTCTTCAGTGCTGGTTTGCTTGGACCCTTGAAATGAGTGTGTATATATATATATATATATATATATATATATATATATATATATATATATATATATATATATATAAAATAGAAAAAAGGGATTGCCTTAAATTTCATTTCAATTTTTGAAACAAATGCAGACTTCATTTTTATGTGTGACAGCATCTATTGCTTCTAGAACAGTTTCTAGGACTTAATAGAAGCTAAAACAAATGTCTATTGAATCCACTAACTTAACAGTCAGGCATCAACTGATTGGCTGAGGCAATTTGGGGAATTTAGTCTTTTCTTATTTTTCACACTGACTTTTAGTGTCCATGTGACCTTTGTCCCTAACTTAAGTGGCACATGATGAGGGGTTTCATTTTACTTTCCTGTTCCATAGAGAAGCAAACCAATTAAACATATAATAAAACAGATGGGAATTTTGAATTTATAGGAATCTGGGAGGGTCTGGGGGCCTCCTGGGACTTGTCACTGGAGTGAGGACTAGAAATCTCCATCTCTTAGCCAAGTTTTGTTAGCCTCAGGTGACAGTGTTAACACAGTGTTAGGCTGCCTTTTCAACAAAATACAAACAAAACCAAACAGAAGAAAAACAATCAAACCAACCCCCCACTGGCCACTAGCTGGCTGAAGCAGCAGGGTTGTTGTGTGGAGGAAGGGGCCAGAACAGGAGGAGGTGGCAGTTTTCTAACAAACTGTATTGTTTGAACAGGTTTTTTTTTTTTTTTTTTTTTTTTTAGTGTGGAAAAAAAAGGTCCTCATACTGGAGATTTATTTAGAAGTTCTGGGCAGATTAACTTTTGGTAAGAGTCGGAACTAAAAAACTTTATTGGGAATGCTACATACACTCCAAAGACCAACAAGAGAATTTAAGTTAGATGTGATTAGTATGAAGAAAGTTACATTTATTGTACTCTTATGTATAATTGATCACATGAAAGGCCTTTTGTAACTATAAAAGAGACAGCCCATTAAATTGTTTTACCCTGAGGATTATACAAATTTGCAGATATCGGATTGGATCACCAGCCTATTGGTTTCACAGCAATGGTAAATCATTAAGATGCTTATTTTTATTCACACATCTTTCTCGTTATTTATTATTAACTAAATAGCTCCTCCCAGTTTTAGCTTTGGTTTCAGACATCTGAACCAATCATTCTGCCTCTTTGCCATCAGCAAATGATGGAGTTGTTGCTGGTAGCTGTCTAGGTCACCTTTGAGTGAGCTTAAAACAGAAAAAGAACATATTTGGCAAGAACATACCCATGTTATTAGTGACCAGCCGAGAATTTATAGAAAAAGCCAGAGGACATCTTTTCTCTTGACTTGAGTAGAGGGGCCCTGACATTCTTGGCATTGTTCTGTGCAAATTAGTTGAGCTCATATCCCACTCTTCTATTATCCAAATAAGACTGTCTACAGAGAGTTAAAGGTTATGTTATAAATATTACCTAACATATGGGGAAAAGCAAATTGGCTCCTATTGTTTATGCCAGAAAAGTGGTTGAAGTTGGTTGCCATTCTTTATTTATTTCCAAAGGCCCAGAGAAAACACAAATCGAACTCTCCCTGTAGATGGTTTGGGAGGGTATAGCAGTAAACCACAGCCTGTACTACACAATGACGGAACCCAATTCGTCATTGTCTGTTTCTTTGATTTAAATTCTTTTCATTTGGAGAAACACATGGCAGATATCAATCACTAGCAATGGAGGTGCTTGGAATCAGACGATTGTGTTGACATATAGAACTTCTCCAGTTCAGCATTTTACATTTATTCCAGGCTGCATAATGTGTAGTAAACATTCATGAGTTTCAGGCACTGCAGAAACTTTGGGATGTGCCTGCTCTCAAGGACACCACCACTGTCTACCATTTCCTTTGTCCCCAAAGCAGTCCATGTACTGTTCTGACTTTTGCTTTGCACCAGATCAATTACACTTAGAATTTTAACTGGGAAGGTCAGAAGGTGTATGTGTATCTATAAATCTAGGGTTCTGTCAGCCTATTGCAATTTAACAGGCGGGGCGGGGGAGGGGCTCTAAATAAATGGTATTCAGTTTTAAATGAAGTCTCTCAATTAGTTTCAAACATTTTTTTTTTTTAAACAATCAAGATATTAAAGCTAGAAAGAAGTTAATGAGCCTATGGAGAAAGTAACTTCTAAAGATCATTTTATGCTTGGGATGGTAATTGCTTTATGACATTTTGATGTCATTACAACATGAAATTAGGAGGGCAAAATGTTTCCAGAGTGTTTCTTTGGATACCCTGTTAGGAAGCTATTAAAAGGCAAGAGTATGCTGGCAAAATGATTTCAGTGTGTGCCTTTGGATACCTGCTTAGGCAAACATCATGAACTGAGGCTACAATGCAAAATGATTCCAGTGTGTGTCTCTGAGAATGCACCCACTCTGACGATGTTATATCCAAATTGCAGTGGAAGATGAAACTTGCAAGCAAAATTGTAAGGGAAAAAATAGGTGGAGATTAGTCTCAATTATGATGTCAAAATGAAATGAGACAATCACAAGCATCAAAATTGAACCCACCTCCCCAAACCCAGCACTGTCTGAATGATGATGTTCATGAGATGCTAAGACTTTCTCATTTTGCTTACTGGAGTAACAATGAAGTCCTTTATCAAAGCACCAGAGTAATTTTATGTTTTAAGAAGTTGCAAAACAATATGGTCTGAGGGAAGGAGGAAGGTCAATTTGCAGCTAGAATTCTAAACCTGCACAATACAAGAAAAATTGAGAATTCGAAGATTAAAACCTCAAGAAGAAATGTTGACATACTCTTCTGCTTATTGAACCCAGAAATTATAAATGATAATCTACAATGGAAGCTGCATGAAAAAGAAAAAAAATCTCTGAAACATATCCAAGAATCACAACCAGGCACACACTAATATTTTAAGGCTCTCTCACCATCTCTCCTATTTCCCCCAGATGTTGCCTCCTGCTGTGCAATCTTCTTGTCCAAAGAGGCCCTAAGAAGCACAACATCTGGGAAGCTCCATTATAGGTGTCGGTGCTCAGAGGAAAAGAGGGTGAAAATAACTAATGTTCCTTTCTGTCAGTCCATAAAACCATGCTTACTTTTCAGATGATGTTTGCCAGTAGGTTGGTGTTTTGCAAAATCCAAAATATTTTAAAAATCTCTCAGCTGTATTTTCTTAATTATTAGTAGGTTCATTTGAACTCATAGTTGTGTTTTGCGTGAGTTGTTTGTGTATTTGTGTGTGCCTATGTGTGTGTGCATGTTTCTGTGAATTTGTGCTACGATGGCTTCAAAACAGTAGTGGCTGTTAATATGGTTGTTGTGGTATGAAATTGTGTAATTCTATTAGCCCATATTCAGATATAAAGAAATTAGAAATTGGTTGAGATTAATATCTCCCATCACAAACACAGTGGGGAAGTTGGTTCTCGTCGACTCCCAACAGCAGAGTGCCAAAAGAACCATTAGGCACCATGCCACCTTCTCCTCTCATGGTACCACATACATTTTCCTCAAGCCCTCTCTTTCTGTCATAATTATGTGACAAGGTGTGCAATCTGCATTGTCAAATGTGAGATGACCTGCAGGTAGAATGAGTGGGCCGTGGCCCTTCTTTATCAATGATACTGGGGACACGGTGACCTGCATGGATACCTGCTGTCTTGTTCCCCAACAGCCCTGCTTTTATCCAAATATAAGTTTTGTTTAAAAACCAAATGATTGTGGTTTTAGAAAATCTGAACATGAATCCCATAAAGAAAGAGAAGGAGCCCTATTCAATTTCAATCCAGTTATAGTCAAGCACCACATACCAACATTTTGGTCAAAGATGGACCACATCTACGAAGGTGATCCCAGAAGATTATATGGCCTAGGGATGTGGTAGTTGTCTTAGCTTGTGCAAGCACACTCCATGATGTTTACACAATGATGAATTCAACCAAAGGCTCATTTCTCAAAGCATATCCCTGTGGTTAAGTGACGCACAGCTGTGCATATTTGGTGTATCTCCTAACTCTGGGCTATGGGTAGCTGCTTTGAGATTCACTTGAATTTTAGGGGAAATGCCCCTGTTGGAATATTTATGAGGTTTCTCTGACTGCATAAATGCCTTCAACCTTGCTCAATGATGCTATCAAAGCCCTTGATGAAATTTGAGTTTCAGTTATTTGCTATTTATGTAGTTTATAAGCTCCTCAGAGAAAGTGGTGTTATAACTGTTCAGTGTTATTATTAAGGTTATTATATGCATATGCACTGCCACTTACTTTTGAAGAGTAAATATTTGTGCTAATTATATCAGTGTCATCCACTGTGCTAATTATATCAATATCTACATGTTGATATTGATATAATTAATTAGCACAAAGATTTACTCTTCAAAAAGTACATGGCGGTATCTCTGATTCATTTGCCGTGAGGGGTGCATGAGTGAAGTGCAGTTCTATAGCACTATATTTAGGCTCTGATATGCAATCAGCTTTAATAATTACCTAATACTGTAGGTGGCCTTAGACAAGTAAAATGGTTTTTTTCCCAGGTTTCCTGGGAATTGGATGCTAAGATGAAAAGCATTTGAGTAGCTTTCTTCCAACCGTCTACATAGTGATTAACCAACTCTGTGAATACAAAGCTGCTCCTAATTAACCCTGAAGACCCCAATAGAAAGGTAGGTGGATTGAATTAAAGTGTTAAAAAATAGGAAATATTTTTCCTGAATTAACTGTTCTTTTTAAAAATTATATTTAGCTCATTTGATTTTTAAAAGGAAGAAAAAAAACTACCCAGCAATAAGAATCAGAGAGGGAAGGGAAAAAAATAATTGGAATTCTAAACAATCAGAGCAGAGAGCTCGATTTAATTTGAGGCTACTCATTATGTAATAAGGATCTTGTAATTGTATTAGTGACAGTGACATTATAATAATAGTTCACATGCATTGTTTTCACTCTTGTAAGATATTGAGTTAAGGGTTTTCTGTATATTATTTAATGGTCACAACTCTACGATACACAGCTATTATTCTTGTTTCATAGAAGAGAAAACTGAGAAGCTCAAGAAGCACAAAACCTCTGCCCCTGACACACATCTGGTATGCAGGAGGGCCTAGCCTGGCAGCCAGTCTTAGCTCCACCACCCTATGCCCCACACTGTCTTCCCAGTGGGTGTGTCAGGTGCCCCAGAAACTCAGGAAGAAGTGGCCTAGAGGCACTTGAGAAGTGCCCTTACTTTAGTAGGACCTTACTTTAGAAGGACCTAAAAGGAGGGTGCCTTGAAGCATTCTTCAAGGAGACTATTTTGGGGTTATCTAGAAATAAGCTTAAATCTCAGCCATGTTTTCATCAGGAAATTACCAAAAGCAAGATTATTTTAGTCAGCTTTGCTTTGCTGTGACCAAAAGAACTGACAAGAACAAGGTAGAAGATGAAAGCTTATTTGGGCTCACGGTGTTCAAGGTTCAGTCCATGGTTGGCCAACTCCATCCCTCTGGGCACAAGGTGACACAAGCAGGACATCATGGTAGAAGGGTGTGGCAGAGGAAAGCAGCTCAAGACAAGACACCAGGAAGCAGAGAGAGTGAGCTCCATTCACCTGAGACAAGATATATACTCCAAAGACACATTCCTAGTGACCTCCTCCAGCCACCCTACCTGCTGACAGTTACCACCCAGTTAAACCCTATCAGTGGATTAATCCTCTGATTCAGTTACAACTCTCAAAATGTAAACATTTCACCTCTGAATGTTCTTGCATTATCTGACACATGAGCTTTTGGAGAGGCACCTCATATCTAAACCATAACAAAGCTTAATTACAACTGGTTCTTTTTCTCCTGGATTCATAAGCTAAAAAAGGAAAGCATCTTTTTGAAATAATTATCACAAGAAAAGGAAAAAGTCCAAACTCCAAAAATCTCACTAGAAAGTTGTGATACAGTGAATTAGAAAAAAATAAATTTTTAGAACAAAAATGAAGAAAATGGAAACCCGGAGTCTAGTGAGAGACCACAGCTGAATCTCTAAGGAGGAGGGAGGAGGAGGGAATAAAAGGAGTTGGAGCTTTGGTCTCCCACTTCCATGTCCTTTCAGCCATGCCACATGGCCTCTTCGTGGCTCCTTCTGTCAACTTTATAAGTAAACCTGTGACACATCCTTATGTTCTTGAATCAATGAGTTGAAAGAAGGATTTCTCTGAACTGCAAGAATGCAGTCCCTGCCTTCTATCCAGTGGTTTGGTCACAATCTTCTAAGTCTTTGAATGTTCCTACTGTCACCTTAGAAATCTCCCTAAGTGAAAAAGGAGGAAACACCCATGGATCCCTGTAAATAGGTTTCCACGGTTGTTTCATTTGGGACACCATTTTTTGTCCACCCCCCACCCCCATCTTTGACTATGACCCATTGCCTTTCAGCTAACTTTGCTCAGTGTCAGAGACATGGAGGAAACACAGAGAGACCCAAGAGACAAAGACATGGAGAGCATGTGGGAGCACCCGTGGCAATCTGTCTTTCTAGAACTGCTCAGTCACTTCTTCTTTCATTGCCCAGAGAGGTCAATAATAAAGACTTAGTGCTTGATACCTTTAAATGTGAGTAATGTCCCTTCTCTACAAAATTAATGAATTGTGCTTCCGCATGATGGGATTCTTTTCTCTTCAAGTGGTCTGATCTCAGAGCAGCTGTGGTTTGCTCTTCTCAGAGGCTTACCCTTGACATCTCACCTCCTGCCCTTTCGGTCTCTCCCCATGCCCACCACCTCCTGCCTCAAGGCTCTGTCCCATCCCACCCAGTGGTCCTGCCTGTCCCTCCCCTCTCCCTCCACCCCTCCTGACTTCTCTTCATTTCCTTACACATGCCTATCTGTGTTTAGAGGACACTGCCTTCAAAAAGACACTCATAAGTATTATAACACATTTAATATATGTTTTTATTTCTTTCCCTGTGGAGTTAACAGCATTCACGGTCATCGTCAGAGTCAGGACTTAAAAGTGCTTTTCATCTTCAAAGAACTCCTGAATTAGATGAGCCCCTAAGGTGGGCTTAAGTCTGAAGCTCCTTTGGTCAGGTAGCTAAATGCATTAATTAAGCTACACATGCTTTGTTTCAGGCAAGGGGTCACAGGCAGATTTATCACTTCCTTTGATTCGCTTTGACCAGTTTTTTCCTTCTCCTTTCTACAAAAGCTATAGTCCACGACATACCTTTTTGGGGAGGGACACTTCAAAGACTGTACATCCTTCTGGTGGGAAGTCCTCCATTTCAAGCCTTTGACACCTACAACACTCTTTAATTTGGTCCTACAGGGAAGCCATTCAGAGCTTTGGCTCACCCGACATTTGCCTTTTCTTCCCATGTCTTTCTTGTCACTGAATTTCTCAGGAACAAATTCAGCTCTTGCTCTGCCCTTTTCCTGTAGGAAGTCTCACTTAGACCCTTCCTCCTTTTATTTGCCCCTATTTCAAACTTTCTCCTTCTTGAAGCAGGGTCCTGGTCTTCTGCTGGGATCATGGATTAGAGAAAATGTGCTTTAGAAAGCCGTCCCACCTGTCCCGGGACCTGAGGTGACTTAGCCCTGCCCACCCACTCACCCACCATCCAGCTCCTCCACTTCTCCACTGTCTCTGAATTCCCCTCTTTCCCCCATTTTTCGCTTCCTCCTTTTTTCTCTTATATCCCTCATCCTTCCTCTCCCTGGGCCTTCCTCTCATTTATCCTTCCTTTTCTCCTTTTCTTTGGAATGTAGGCCTCTTGCAAGCGAAATAACCTTTTCAGTCAAAAAGGGTCAGATCAGGATTTGAACACCAATCAGAGGCTCAAAATCTTTTTTTTTTTCAATTTTGAAAGGAACTTATGAGTTAGTTTACAACAAGTCATAAATCGTTAATCAACCTTTGAATATGTGACACATTTCCAGAGAAACTCACATCGCCTCCCGAGGCCTCATTTCACTCACAGGGGTTAGTCTGTTCTGATAGGATAACATGAGCCTCAGCGCTTTCATTTCAATACACAAAGAAGAACTACCATGTAAGGATTCTGAGACTATTAAGGCCAAGCACTATAAGAGGCCCTAAAACTTAATCTTTCACTTAGCCCAATGGGGAAAGAAGGAAAAACATACAGCTTCATTTATATTCCAATAAGTACTATCTCTTAACCCTCTATGTATAACGTAACCAAAAGCAAAGGGAATATTTTGGAGCTAGAATCTTCCCATGCTTCACAAATCATGCTTATAGGCAGTTACCAAAGGGACCCTGTTCATAATGTCCTTCCCTGGAAAAACATCCAAGTTTGCACCACTTCCACAAATAGGACCAGGAAAATTCCCATGGTGCTGAAGCACTTCTTTCCAGGGGGTTAGGGGGTCAACTGCTGCTCCCTTTTCCCAGTGGAGAAGTGCGAGTTATCCCATGGGCCACAGGGGCTAAAGGAGAGCTGATGTAGTGTGTGGGAAAGAACAGAGGATTCGATGGACAGACCTGGACTCCCCTCCCAGTTCCACACCAGCCTGTTGGGATCCTGGGAAAATCATTCCACCTGCCTGTGATCAAGTCATTCAGCGCCAACCCTCCCACCCCGCTGACGTGCATCAGAATCACCTGGGGAATGAAAAAAAAAAAATGGAGTGGGGCCCAGACATTAGTCATTTTTAAAAGCTTGCCAGGGGATTCTAACATGCAGCCAGCATGGAAAACCCTTTGGTTAGATGAGATTCCATAATCTTCTAGGTTAATCTAACTCTGTTTTTCTCTAAATATAGGATTGAAAACTAAACCTGAACCAAGATACTAGGCTATAATGGGATATTCTTTTTCATAAGCCACTTGCCAACTCTTCTTTGGTGGAGAATTAGTACTGATTCGTGGATCTAAGAAGTCGCTACCATGTGCCAACTATGTGCAGACTGCTTGAAGATGCCCACAAACAGCTTGATTCATGAGGGCTCAGTTGCCTTGAAGAGCAAAAGTCTCCCCTCATCAAATTCACTTAATCCTCTGGGAAATGGTCAGAAGCTCGAAGTACTTTTCCATCTGGAAAAGTCACTGGGGAGGACTCCTTTGCCGCTGAAGCAGATGAGGAATTTGGCTGACCTCCCTGTCTTAGCTGATAACTGCCCAGGGACTGGGTGAGAATCACCCTTCTTTGCACCCCCAGCCCTTTCCTTTCTCCCCCCAAGTCACCCCACAGTTCCAGAAGGTGAGGGGAGCCATAGCAGAGCAATAAGCGAGGTACAATAACACTAGACATTTGCTTTGGTGTTGACTCCAGAGAGAAAAAAAGGAACACTCTTTGGGACTCAAAAGATTTGCATCTGAATAAGAGGTAATGTTTTATTTTTCAGAGATATTTAAACTAATTCCTCCTAAATCCAAATATTTATTCATAGCCCCTCACTTTCCACAAAAGAATTAAGACAAAGGATCAAAATTTGGCTAGATACCAAAGCAGATCTCATTTAGACAGAGGCCCCATTGCTGAGCCACTCCCCAGAACTTTCTAGAAGAACAGCCTTCCTGTTTCCATCTGCTTAACTTCTGTGTCCTTTTCTAGACTTTGCTTACGATGCTGATTTTCCCTTCAGGTGCTCTCTCCCTCTCACCCCCTCTTCAAACAGCCACACAATTTTTGAGATCCACTGAACATTATGGTAGGAGAATGACTTATATTCTGGGAACCAGGAACAGGAGGGTGTGGTAAAACAGAAACACAGACATAGAACATGGAATCGGTGAGGAGGGGGCATTGTCAGAGAACCTTCTAGTCCTTGACCCCAGGATAAAGGAGCCCTCCCTAGCAAGACGACGTTCACTGATGGTAAGACATTATAACCCACTTGAATCAAAGTGTGAAATATGATATATCAAGAACTATGTAATGTTTTGAACAACCAACAATAAAAAAAGAAAAAAAAACAGATACAGATGTATTATCAACATTATATTAATTGATAATATATGATATTAATATATCTTTAATGTAGAAGTCACACAAATTGTTAAGACAGATGATTTTCAACACTTGAAGAACATTTCTTGCTTGCAGAAGTCCATACCGCCAAACTCCAACCAGAGTTAACATCCTCTCTGCTCTGCTCTGAAGGCTACCTTGGTGAAATGTCGAGAGCATTGGAAAAGTCTAGTTACCTCACTTTACAGATGAGGAATCTGGAATCCAGAGATGTTTTGTGACTTTCCCAAATGCACGTGACTAGTCAGCGGCAAACCTGGGGACAGAACGTGTATCTCCTATCACACATCCCAGGGCTCTGCCAACATGTAGGGGGACATCACCAGTGGAAGCTAAGAAGAAAATACTATAAACTAAAAACATGAATGGGAGCTCTGGAGTTGGAATCAGGAAATGTGGGCTTGAGCCCAGCTCTGTCACCTAGAAGCTCTGCAACCTTGAGCTTGCCTGTGATCTTCTCTGGCTCAGGCACACCTAGCTGAGGATGCAGATGATCCATGTCCAAGGGTCCTTCCAGGATTCATTCTGGTGCTTGACACTTTTCTGTGTTTGATTGTCCTAGGTGCTGTTACTGCTAGAAGTGACCAGTCTGGTGCTGAAAAACAAAGTCAATAACAACTTGACTTGCCGTTGGCTGGTAAAGTGTGGAAAATTCTAGCATTATCAGTCTTTTTGTGTGTATTGGTCTGATTTCCCTGGCTGAATTCACCTAATTGTTCCCCGAGAACAAAAATCCATGACTTTTACGCCTGTATGTCCTTGATAGTAGCTATGAGATTTGTTCTGTGAATGAATTCTTGGCCTTGCTGACCCTCTAGGAGACGACAAGAAGGAGCCACAGGGAGCACCACTTTATTCATTCATCAGTAGTAGTAGTAGTAGAATCCATTTGGCCAGACTGTACCAAAGTTACAGTCAGCCCTCAGTAACTACTCATTCCAAATTTGTGGATTCAACTAATTGTAGATTTAAAATACTTCTATAAAAAAATCGCATCTGTATTGAACATATACAGACTCATTTCCTTGTCATGATCCCCTAAACAATACAGTATAACCACAATTTACATAGAATTTACATTTTCTTAGGTATTATAAGGAATCCAGAGATGATTTAAAGTCTAGGGAGGATATGGGTAGGTTTATGCAAATGCTGTGTCATTTTAGATAGGGGACTTGAGCATCCTCAGATTGTGGGATCCACAGGGGTCTTGGAACCAATTCCCCAGGAACACCAAGGAATGACTTTATCTCAATGCTGGTACACTTAAATAACTTTTGCTGCAGATTGAAAGCTGAAACTATTTAGAGGCATTTATCTGGATAATGAATGAGGGAGATGGCTCAAATTTAAAACATTACAGGAAGAGAATATTTTTGAAAGACTTGCTGTGGGTTTTTTTTAGGTAGACACCTACCAAATATTTTCTGTGTTAAATAATGCTGAATGTTTTTATAATTCTTTTTTTTTTAATTTAGAAAAGGAGCTATCCCCACCCATCAGAGAATAAATAATGTCTTTTCATTGTTTTTTGTTTTTCTGAAGTCCCAGGAAAATTCTTTTGAAAAAGACTGAAAATAATCGATAAAGAAAAAGCTCTGCTCCTGTTGTAAACCTATTCCAAATCTTGTTACTACATTTTCCCACGGATGAAATTGTTCTGTTCTGTGGAAATCCTTCCTCTAGCTCTCAGTTGCATTTCTCCCTTCCCTTTTTGGTAGATCAGGAATCAAATCGTGTATCCAGCATTTGCCACATTCATCCTATCAAAGATTGAAGGAGGTGGAGGCTTGATAAATGTATTCCTTTAAACGAGTAGAAATGCTTCACTTTGCATTTCTGCTCTTTACCTCAAGATTACTGAAGGTCACAGCTTCGCGTGTAGGGTAAAGCATGTCTCAGGCTGCTCTGGATACCTCCTCCCTCCACCTTTGGTTTTAAGCTTCTTACATTTAGTGATGTGTGATGTCTCCATCTGATTAACCAAACTGAATGTCTCCAAATCTTTTCACTTGGCCAGGCCTGTCCTGAGCTGATCTCACCATCTTTGGAGTCCAGGAGAAAAGATCACCAATGTTTGCTGACACTGTGCTCTGTCTCGGGAGCTCCTCTGTGTCCTGACAAAATGTTCTGTGACTGCAGTAAACCCCTTTTTAGCCCTTCCCTCCATATGTCTGCAAAGATCGGCCCCATTCTTGACCTCCTGAGTACAAACTTGACATTCAGAAAGGAAATGAAGCACCCTCCTGATGAGGGCAGGCTTAGCAAGCTAACTGCCCTGCAAGGGTCAGCAAACACAGCCGGGCTAAGGAGCAGCTAAGGAAGGGCCACTGGAAGTGGAGGGAAGGGGCACCAGCCTTCCTGCCTCAAACCTTGTCTGAGTCAGCTGACGGGGCTCTCAGCCAATGCCAGATGAAGGGGAGTTCTATGACAGTGACTCTTGGCAACTAAAAACAGACTGAGCTTGTCAGTTCATTGCACTAACACTAAACTTCAAGCAAAAGAATCATAACTTTAGGTCTTTATGGCTAAATGGCATTGACTGCAAAGGAGGCCTTCTGGGAACACGAAGCAGTAGATCAACTAATTGACAGTTTAGATCATCCCTGTGTCATTTTTCTTCTGGGTTGAAGTGTCCTGTTGTGATTTCAATGAAATGTCATGATTGTGGGAATCCACCATGTTTTAGACTAAGTAATGAAATCGGGCTTTGAATAACTTCAGGAGAGACTAGAGTGCTGGCCGAGTTTCCTCCCCGACCTCCCTGTGCAGAATGTCCCTTGCTGTGCTCACTGGCTACAGTCAGCAGGCTCAAAGCTCCAGCCTATTCTCCAGGAGACATGAGATAGGGAGCCCATTAGGTATCTGAGTTAAAAGGTCTCCCTTTCCATTCACCTTCTGATTCAAGTTTCCTTAACCTCAACAAAAGGGTTAATTCAGTTTGGTTAATCATATTTGGTAAAAAAAAAAAAAAAAATGGACAAATTAACCTACTTTTCTTGGAAGCAATTCCTATCATTTTAGATCTTGGAATTAGAAGAAAGTATTTGTGAGTCTCCATCAAGTTATAGAATGGAATTTCCACCCAAGCACATATAGGTCCTAAATGAGATCAGTCTTTTCTCCAAGTGGGTATCAGAAGACTAGGTATAAACAGCAGAAAAGTCTCTGGGCATGTGTACATTGCTCCCAGGACAGTCCTTTGAAAATATACCTTATATGTATCTTGTCATATCATGCACAGGGTTGTTAATCTGAAATAAGAATCTGTGTCAAAATAGCATCATTCCCAAATGTTACCTTAGCAAGATGCTCGTTGACCCCCCAGACCTGCCCAGGCTTCTCAGAACAGGCTATGTTGGGCTGTGTGTGCCAAGCAGAAGCTCACATTTTAAGCTGTGATAATTGGAAGTGAACATCTTATAAATAATCCATGCCTACAATCTTTGACGTGCAGACACATTCAGCAAACCAAACCCAATAGATTATGTTCGGAGTGGTTCAACAGGAAGGCCAGTGACATCTGTGACCTTTTATGCCTATGAAGACAAAGGGATGCAGGTGTAAGCTGGACAATGTTTTCCTCGCCTCCTATTCTGGTTAGGTTGAGTTCCAATAAATATGTAGATTTTAGGTATAGCACTTTTCCTTCTTCTCTCCCTTCATTTCATTTCTTTTCTTTCTTCCTTTCTTCCTTTTCTATATTTCTTTCCTCTTCTTTCTCTGGAAAAAGTGAATAGGATGAGGAAAAAAAAGAACTTGACTTTCATGTGTTTGGGGGGCCAAAGTAGGTTTGAGTAATTGGAACCAATTAACTTAAGTGAAAATTTCTGAAGCTGTATTTCATTTGAGTGTTTGGCATTTTCAGGAGAAGGCTGTAATTATGTTGCTTAGAAAAATAATTGGTGGTTTGGAGCCACACAGATGTACAGTACCCCTGAAAATCTATGCGTTTTCTGAAAGTGATAGGAAATGTGGTGATTCTTAGGACCCATTCCCCAAATTCCTTTTATACTTATTTTGTCTCTTGCATCTGTTCTTGCAAAACCACGAGAGCTTAGCACAAGTTCTGCAGTGCTGTTCAGGGAGTGTGTGTGTGTGGGGTGGGGAGTTGGAGTTGAATTTTCCATATTCATGCCCTCAAATAGACCCTCAGAGGTCCCCTGTGGGAGGGAAAGAGAAACTCAAGCCCAGTACAATAACATACGCTTCTGGGGTCTCCATGCTCCTCAAATCTATTTTTAAAAGCATGCTTTAGTAAATTATATATAACATATAGCACATCATGAATGTATGTGTACAAAATGATGAAATGGAATCACTTCGGGCTGTGAATGCCATTCATTTCCTTCCTTCATATGAGTTTGCATCAAGAGTGAAGCACACATCCTTGCCTTGAAAGACTGATCTCCTCTGCTTTGTGGGTCACTGCTGCCTGTCTCCTTGCTGGCTTTTATGGAGAGCCATGGTATGGACCAACAGGCACCCTGGAGACCACCATGTTAGGCTGACAGATGCTGCTACTGTATTCGTTGTCATGGAAGAGCTATGGCATGTGGAAACCACCTTGGTCAGCCTACTTTACTTCACCATCATCCCCATGATATGGTGTGGGGGTTGATGGTGAAGTAAAGATCTGATTTCTCCACCCCAAGTCTTGAGGGTGAGGAATGTAAGAGATGGGCTAAAACTGAATTTTCCCAAGTCACACTGGAGCAAAACAAAATACAACATGAGAAGATGACAGATGCCATGTCTAGCTTCTCAGTGCCTTAGCTAGGTACCTATATTTATTGTATCCTCCTGAAGATGTAGTAGTGTCCTCCCTAGAATCTCCCTTTGCATAGAGCTACCACCTCTTCTAGAGCAGCTGATTAGTTGAAGGCATCTGTATTGATGGAATTAGAGTTTCATTCATCCAGTTCTTTTTGACCAGGCCACAACCCAACCCAAGTGCACTGTGGTTTATTCAAGTCATGGAATAGCAAGAAGGGAGTAAAGTGAGATTTTCATGGTTGGATATTTGCTGGTAACTGAATGAAGACACTGGCCCCAAGATGATGTGATGAGTCAGGAATGAGTCTTAAAAAACCCTCAAGACCTAGAAATCTCTCAAACAGATCCCAGGTTGAAAAATCAGCTTAAATCGATAGAAATGTCGGATAGGAAGAGGACATCTCTGTCCTCCTATCTTGCACAAATTGCTTCAAAGATGAAGGAAAGGATTACACAGTAGAGGGGAGTGATGTCCAAAGTGATGATTGGGCTCACTGAAGTATACAGAACATCAGCACCACTCCTGGTTCAGGCTCTCTGCTGGAGCAGCCAGAATCCATGCAGGTTATGTTTCACTAGCCACAAGGCACTTAAGTGAACCAGGAGAGCCAAGCAGGCAGTGCATTGGAACTCAACAAGGCTATTGACATTGGTCTGCTACTCTTTAGACAACAAAATGCTGTGAGACTATAGTATCAAGAAGTTTTAAAAAAAGTATGCTTTTTAAAACCAAATAAAATGCTCTGGCTTAATTCCAGAACATATTCTTATATTCTTCTTTTTGGGGAAAGAGGGACCTAAATTTCATTAGCTAAAATCTTACAAAGCATCATTTATATTCAGCTTTTGGAAATAAAGAATTTGTCATTTAATGACAAATCTGCATTTCATCATGAAGATGGGACATGACATCCTTGGCTCGGTTTTCTCCTAAGAGGAAGGCCCTCGTTGGTGTAGTATGCTTAGAATACAGTAGAGGCAAAGATGACAGCGAATTTATTTCAAGCACAAGACTGTGGTGCATATAAATCTAAGAACCTAGAGCCATGAACAATGTAGCCTCTATTCCAAGTAGTTCAAATTTCATTTTACAATATTTTTGGAGTAAAATTTCATTGTTCTATTGTTTTCCACTACAGTACTATAAATAGGACAAGCCATAAATATAAGAAATGTCTCAAAATGACTGAAAAAAATTTATTAACATTTTTGACAATGTAGGCCCAAAATGTAAGAATTATTGTATTAGGAACAGATATATCAAAATCAAGTTGAAGTTCTTAAATAGCAGACAATGAGCAAGAATTGGGTGTTGCATGCTATTATAAATTCAGAAGACAACACCTTTGAAACTTTAATAAAATAATATAATAAACATTGTATTTATATAAAATTAGTATCAATAAATTAGCAAAGACTAATATTTGCAAATATTTACATTTACTAACTTATTATATGTATATTATAAATCAGTATTTGTAATATATCATTATTATAATAAAATACTCATAGTGTATTTTTGATATTGACTTTTTTAAGATTCTGAATGAAAAAAACTTTTGATACTGTAAAGAATAACTAAGCCAAAGTAAAGTGATAGGAATTGACTGAAAAACACCTAAGACATGGATGTGGCCATGACTTAATTACGTCAGTTCCATCCGTAAGAACTCATCCCGAGGCCATTACCTCTATACATGGCACTGGATTAGAACCCAGGAAGAAAAACCCCAGGAAAGGACCTTCTGCAAGTGTTCCTCCCACCAGCTTCGAGACAGGGCAACATTGAGCTAGAATTGGAACTGGATATTTTCACATAAAGGACCCAGGTAATAGAGGCAAAGTATCAGTAGCATACCCTGGACTGGCCCCAGATTATGTTTCCTAGCCCTTTGGCATTTAAAAGGGTTTTGATATTCAAACAATTAAAAGCAGGTATGCACATACTCCACACTCTTTTCCTTTGTTTTCTGTGGTGACCTTGGAGATCATGTGGTCAACATGATGGTGACAAAAGATGGAAGGAGCCTGGATCCCTGAATGACTCTATGGTTCAGTCTCACGTTATCATCCCAATCATGTTAAAAATACAAGTGGAGGAAATATGTGACTTTATTCTGTTAAGGGTGCTGAACTTGTGTTGCTGTTCATTTGAGCCATGAGAGTTACTTATCCTAATACAGTATCCTCACCCTGAATCCTTGAGATAATTAGTTCAAATAACCTCTTGTCTAAAACTGTGGACAGAGTCGAAGTGATTCTTAATCCAAGTCAAGGTATATTTATCAAGTGCCTCTCTATGCACAGCTCAGCTATTTGTGGCTATCATTTCCCCAGTTATTTTCCATCTGCTGCTAGGATTCCTTACAGGGATGAAATTCATGAACAATCAAGGCACAAAATAATACATAAGACTATATTGAGAGAAGTCTGATTTCTCTCCAAATAAAGTAGAACATGTGTGTGCATGCGTGTGTGTGTGTGTGTGTGTGTGTGTGTGTGTGTGTGGTTTTAGTTACAATTCAGAGTTTTTGCTTTAGAACAAAGGTTCATACAATTATTTAAGGCCTGATTCAAAAGTTTTAGGGGAGTCTTTGAGATGCATTCTCCTGAATTTAAATTTAGGACTTGACTATAAGCCTCTGTGTACAAAAATCATAGAGGATATCAAAGCTAGATTTTCCTACTCTTCCAGGAAGGAATCTCATCAAAATTATTTTCCTGTATAGTCAAGTTCAAAGATGGACAGTCAGTTGATAGATGCCTTTTCCACAGCAAAAAATAAGCAGTAAAAACACCACTCTCACTCCAAAACCATCCCTGGTCCCCAAACCAGAACAATCTTGCACTTGAACCATTCAAAATGCTACATACATTAAATCCTGTGCCTGGACCAGGCGGCTCCCGAGACAGATGGTGCACAGTGTTCGAAAACTCGGTATTATTTAAATGAAACAAGCATTCCATTGCTCTCCATCACACTGAACAATGAGGACTTTACACCCAGAGATTCCATCAGAGGAGCTCTCTCTGTCTCCATTTGCAGTATTGGACAGATAAATAAATACTCTTTAGATCAAGTTATCTGCCTGATGTTGCTTAGAGAAACAGAGACTCTAATGATCAAGTTGGTGTAGCACTGGGCCATTACCATCTTCCTCTGAGACCCACCGTTGGAGGGAGAAGTGTGCAATATGCAGGCAATATGACTTTAAGAAAGTATTAACATGCCTAAGATGACTTGGAATTGCCAGCCTTCTGGGTTGTTGTGGGGGACATTGGAAGGAATCAACGAACATTTCCAGGAGATTACAGATATCACAGGGGAAATTGTTAGTTAGCACTGTGCACACAGAGCTGACTTTAGACACCTGCAAAAATCAGAATCACTGCAAAAAAAAAAAAAAAAAAAAAGGAAAAGAAAGAAAAAAGAAAGCCAGGATGCTATAATAGCAACAGTGCTTTCCCCTTCCGATGCCTCTATATCCTTTTCCAAATCTGAAACCCCCACGAGCCAGGTTCCCCTACAAACTGGGTGTTTCCATTTCATCTGGTTTATACTGAGTTGCCATATTGGCTGGACCTCAGGAATGGCCTGCAAGTGGCTTGGTTTCTGTGCCTAAGAACAGGCAGGCTGCCCAGCAAAGAACATGGCGGAGGGCAGCCACTGGGCACTGTCTCCAGAAATCATTCCCACTTCTTCTTGGGACAAATATTGAATTTATTATTCCTTCCATGGTGCCCCCTGCCCCTTGGGAGGTGGGATTAAGAAGCTCTGCACTTTTGCTCATTCCTGGGAGGAAGGTGTTTATTAGGACAAAAGAGGAGCCTGTGCTCCCAAAGGCATCCATGGGCAGGCATCACATGGGCTTGCTCTCTGTTCTAGAAACCCTGACTTCTGGATGGCATGGGCAGAAGTGACAGGAGCCCACGAGAACCAGGCTGTGACAGCCGGGAAGCTAATGTATGTTACCACGGAATCCACCAAGGGGAAAAACTTTGAAACATTTTAAAAATGCAGGTGCACAAATTACTCATGCCAGAAGCGGCAGTGGCACTTTGTAATAAAATCTTATGTTTATTTTCCACTGTTGAATACACATACCTTAGTGTTCCCAGAGAGAGAAGCCTACAATGCTATCCAATGAACAGTTTGCAGATGGATTAAATACATGTACCAATGAAATAAAACGTGCAGATTTGGGGCTTTTTGCCTCCTACCTTTGCTCTGGGCCCAGAGCTCCCCAATGATGACACGGGAGGTTTGTGCAAAGATCTGCAGTCGAGAAGGATTAGTTTAAAGAGTCAGATGGAAAAGGACACAAATGAAAATGCCTTCTGCATGAGCCTGAAAACCAAAACTTAGCAATGAGCGATTCTAGCTTTGGAGGCTGTGACAAGTGATTGCAAAGGAGGGAAGTTTCCAGTCGCTTCACAGCAGGCAGGGCAGTGGCTGGAGAAGCACTGTGGGATTTCTTACTCAACAGGACTTCCTGGTTCTTGAGGAAGCTTTGGAAGGGGGGAGTGTGGGATATATGTAAGGGTCTTTGTTGCATATATATATATTTGAGATTTGGAATTTGCAGGGGCAAATCTTCAAGATGCTGCTTCCTTCTAAGTCATTTATTTGGGTGACAATGTATTTCAAGGCTAATAGTTGAATAGCACTATTATTGACACAGTATAGGACACCAAAATGTGCAAGACAGGGTACCCGAGCTCCACTGGTGAAGTTCACAAGCCATACAGGGTACAGCAGAAGTACGAGATATTCAGAAAGTAAAGTCCCTTGAGGGAAAGGAGAGATCCCTCTGGCTAAGATCAAGGGAGAGATAATAAAGGGAGGGTAGGTTGGTCTCTAGCCTTTAGATACAACGCATGAGCTGAAGCTTAGGGAGAGGGGAGAAGAGTTTGAGAAGGCTTCCATTGTTGCCGTAGGCTTTGGTTAGGAGAATCTTAGAAATGCATCGAGTCTGCCCTGCTGGCACAGGAACTCATCCCAAGACTCCCAGGTCCTCTCTATTCCACATACGGCCATTTGGACCCTGGGACTTTTCTTATTTGCTGGGTCCAGCCAGTTCTTCATGGAATCCATCCCCAGACAGCTATTAAAACGGATCATGTAAAAGACACATTGATTCATACACACGCGCACACACATGAGTACTAAGCTGGCCACTGTCCCACCCCACCGTCCCAGAGTCTGGATGGGGCTGGGCTGCCCATGGACAGTGGATTCCAGCCTGCTGTGCTGGGAGCTAACTTTCTGCAATGTCTATTATCTCATGGAGGGAGGAAAAAGAGGGCACAAAATGAATCTCTCTCCGTGTCAGAAGTCCTAACAAGGATGCACAATGGCCTGCTTTCCCCCAGCCTGGTGACAGAATTTGCATCTGCCACAAAGGGGAACTGGATCTCCTGTCTATCCAAAGCTTCCAATCTGTTCTGGTTCTTTCTTTCCTCCTCGGAGGCGGGCAGAGGTGGCACTACAATCATCTTCCTGGGAGTTGCATACAAGGTGGTGCAGGAGGGGAGGAATGGCCCTCCCCGTCCCCTGGCTGTCTCCTACGGGAGGGGGGGGGACAAAGAGAAGAGAGGGGCATGGGGAAGCCCCCCAAGAGCTGCTTCCTCCCTGCACCGAGTCTCTCATCTCTGTGTGCCACCCCCAGACCCCTCTAAATCAAGTAATTGGCATGTACAGATTGATCAGTAGCAGCGTGTGGCACGCTCAACAGACGGATCAGCTGTGGCATATGTACAGCTGGGCAAACCTGGCACGTAGGTGTTTCAGCCGGTGTTCGGGAGCTAGCCATCCATCAGCAGCCATCTTGATGTGTTTGTTCATTTAAGCATCCACAGATGAGGGAGAGAGAGAGAGAGAGAGAGAGAGAGAGAGAGAGAGAGAGAGAGAGAGAATTTCAACATCCTCTCCCCTTACAGATCTGCCCTGAGGGTTACAATCTTCTTTCCCACTCTAAGCACTCTCGGCCATATTAGGTTCTATTTTTGCACCCCCTCTTCAACTGCGATGAGGATTGCTTTGGCATCAGAGGTACCACCTGCCGAATGCTCTTTAGTTCCTGTTTGCTGTAAAGCTTGCTGTGGGTCTTGGGTACCTTCACAGCTCATTCTCTGCAAGGGAAAGCAGCATTTCGGTCTTGAGGTAACTCCCCATAGGTCGCCAGCTTCCTCCAGATGGAACTCTGCCCTGCTAGAGCCTCTGTGAGGATCCGCCGGCGCTGTCTCTAGCTTTAGCATTTCTCTGTGTCTAACAGGCAACAGCCTTGAGAACACGGATCCTGGAGGAGGGAGAAGAGTCTAGCTGAACACTGCCATGCGGGGGAAGGGGGAGCCATTTTCAAGTCTTCCTGAATGTTCGGTTGCAAACTCGAGATTCTGATTGTGGTGAAGCTTCAAGCAGGTGAAAACATGAGATGAAAGGAAATGAAGTGACTACTGACAGACCAGACTGCTGAATGACTTAATCAGGAGAAAAATCAATGCTTCCAAGGCGGCCGCCCCCAGCAAAAATCAATGGGGGAGAGGGCTGCTGGCCTCCATCCCTCCTATGTTTGTATCTGCCCCCAGACCACCCAGAACTCTTCCTGCCCTACCTACGTCTTGTCCAAAATGCTAACTTCATCTGTCATTTAGCTACTCCTTGAATATTTTATGGAAATCTAGCCTCTTACCCTGAATTAATAAAGACAGGACCACTATGATAATGAACAACCTCAAATTGCATAGGATTAACATAGCTAAAAGTTGAACTCTCCCCTCTACTGAGACAAGTATGGATATTTCTGTTCTGGCAGGTTTTGTGAGTGGCTTTGCTCCAAGTCATGACTCAGGGATCCAGGCTTCTCTCATCTTGAGATGTCTCCAACTTTAGCCCAGAGGCCTCCCGGGTGACTGTAGAATAGAATAGAATGGAGAAGGCTCATTAGGTACTCAATCATCTTGGCCTGAAAGCAACACTTACTACTTCTGTTCACATTTCTTCGGCCTGTGTTCAGCACTTGGCCCCATGTAGATGTGAGGAGTTTGGAAAATCAAACCCTTGGTAGATATCTTCAGAGTCTAGATGGTTGGTTCTGCCACATCTCTCCTCCCCTAAATAATATCCTCATCCTCTGATGAACAAAACAGACTCCTAGGTCCTCCAACTGGAAATGCTTCTACATTTCTACCGACTCTGAGACTTCTTCTTTTTGAATAAGACTAATTTCTACTTGCCCTTATCTGCTATAGCCTATTCCACTATTTCTTTCTTCTTATTGTCTTTAAAGTTTTTAGGACCTATTTTCCTGTGACTTTGTTCTCTTTGGTTTTTCTCTACAACTTTTCCAGTTTCTATGCCAGTACTATTACTTCTTGTCCTTAAGGCGAATCATATGCCTTAGTTGTTCAGGACCATATCCTATTATGGGCAGATTTAAGTTCTAATTAAATAAGATTTTGGAGATTAAAGCTACAGCTGTTATTAAAGGTATTATTTTTTTTTTAAATTTATTCTGCTCTTCTAGGACTTCGAGGGTACCTGTAATGTTTTGTACCTGAAATCTCAGGGATGAGCAGGTGACCTGGCCAAGGCAAGATACCTGACAGTGCTCAGCTCAGATCTCACCCATGATCTTCCTCTGTAGATGCTCACTGGATTTAAAGTGGTAGGATGCTGGGGATTATTATAGAAGTAAGAGGTTTTATTCCTTTAGAGAGAGGCTATAGCCTTCCTACCTGTTCAACAAATCTTCTTTATTTTTCATTAATTCTTTCTTTATAAATTACTTTAAATGAGATCATGATACCCCCCTATCCCCCTATTGAAGCTGGAGGGGTCTCATGAATAGCATCACAACAGCCACACTCCTCTGATGTTTAGGGACCTTCAAAAGCTAAAAATTTCCTGCCTGTGAATCATTCAATCATCTACTGAAGAAATGTCCACTGACCACTCCTATGTGTACCCTTGTAGGAACCAAAGAAATGAAGGTGGTTAAACAGGGTCTTTGACTCAAAGAGGCCATCGTCTCATGAAGACAATAGATAGAAGTGAAGAGATACAGTTTTGATAAAATGTAAGCTCTATCTTTTCCCTTTGTTCAAAGATACCAGCATGGTACAAAATGAAAATTGCTTAGTTCTATTTGGAATAGAGGAGATTGGAAAACATTTTGCTTTGTGGGGAATTTGATGCTTCAGTTGGGTCTTTGGGAAATGAGAATTTTTCTGTATAAACAAGATGATATGAAAAGAACAATCTAGTCCATAAGAATAGCATTTGCAAAGAAAGACAGGCATAAATTAGTACTGAATAATACAAAAATAATAAAAAAAAATCTCCATGGAGTAGAAGTTTAGGGAGTAGATGTGGCCCCAAATGTGGAAGGCTGGGTAGTGACAAAACCAGATTAGGTAGAAGGAAAGAGTCCTGACTGCCATGGTTAGGATCCAAGGAAGCTTGACAAAGGGGCGGAGAAAGCATGCCACTCTTAGCAGTAGCTCTTACTATGAGGAGAAAGCCCAGTGTGACCCTCTAGACTGTTCTCATACTTTCTATTGTCTGCCCATACCTGCATCCCTTTTGTTCCCGTTCCTATTTTATGCCTTTGCAAATGTCTGTGGTATCTTCTCCACATCCCAAACCTTGCTGACTCTTTCCCACACATTCTATCCCATGCTGATCACAGTTAAGGAGCCCACAACCTACCTGGTTACCATGCACTCAAACTCTAGCTCATGTAGAACGGGCCCGCAGACCGCCTGGTCCTGACTTGTTGCTGATTTTTTTGTTTGAAGAACTTTTTTCTCTCCAATTACATTGAACATTCTTCAGGGGAGTGGAGTGAGTCATCCTCCACAAATTGTGTCTCCCAGCAGACTTAGCAGAGTGCTGACCACTTAGGAAATTTCAAATACATAGTTATTGATTAATTTCAAAGGAATACTTGGAAGGTCATCTTGGGCTTACCTACATTAGAATTGCCTTTGGTGGTTGTTAGAATGCAGATACCAGGGGCCCTGTCCAAGGACTACTATGTCAGCTTTCTTAAGGGACATCTGCATATACATACATATATATATTAAAATTTATTTTTTAGTTATGGTTGGACACAGTACCTTTATTTATTTAGTTAGTTATTATTTATTCATTTTTTAGTTGTAGTTAGACAAAACACCTTTGCTTATTTTATTTGTTTGTTAGTTTGTTTGTTTATTTAATATTTATTTTTTAATTGTAGTTGGACAGAATACCTTTGTTTTATTTATTTATTTTTATGTGGTGCTGAGGATCGAACCCAGGGCCTCGCATGCACTAGGCAAGTGCTCTTCTACTGAGCCCCAACCCCAACCCACATCTACATATATTTAATAGGGGACCTAGATGATTTTTTTTTCTAACATGGCAATTTGAGAATCAGTGACCTATAGTGGGAGTTGGCAAACTCTTCCTGTAAAGGGCCATATAGTCAGTAATTTCAGCTTTATGGGTCAAATATAGTCTGTGTTGCATATTCTTCTTTCTTTTACAACTTTTTAAAACATGTAAAAAACATTCTTAGTTTTTTAGGCTGTATAAAATGGGCCACGGGTTGGATTTGCCCCATGGGCTATAGTTTATTGAACTCTGGCCCCAAAGAGGGGCTCCTTCATCTCCAGAGACTTCAGAGACATGGGAATTCTGGTGGCTTCAGGTGTGGACCATCCAGAGAGAAAGCTCCCCATTGGTTCTCTGCAGGGAGCAGCACCTCCTTACTCTAGAATTTCCCCCTTGTACCCTGGCATCATCGGGATGAGCCTAGCCTTCCTGGGGGATGTCTTCTCATGGACATTTGGTCCTTTCTGCCCGTTCCTGGGACCCACACCCCTTGGCTTGCTTGTGTTAGGTCTTTAACAGGCTCTCCCAGGAGGGCACTAATATGGGTTGGTGGGGCACTGAAGCTGGATCGAAGGCTGGGAAGCTGTCATCTCCCAGCCTGCACAGTTAGCAGATTGCTTTCTGCAGATGTCTAAATGTCAGCTGCTAAATGGCTCAGGACTACCTGTCCAGTCCCCCCTCCACCTGTCCCTGTTTTAGGTTCACCCTGAACCTTTTCTTAGGTGAAATTAGAAGCCCCACCCCACCTTCTCACTCACAGGAAGAGGTTGACAGTGGTGAAGAGATCGTTCTCCTCATCTGGCTCCTTGGTGAGGTGTGAATTTGTACAAGATGATTCAATATATTTTCCTGTGTGTTCTTCAGTACATTCCTGCTGCCCAGTGCATTTCTGACATTTCCGTGTGCTGCTCTAAGCTGCCCGTGACCCTGACCCCGACTGTGGCTTTTAAGCAAGGAGAGCCAGAATAAACACATACAAATAGTCCTTTGCAGAGCACGTCTGTGCCCGGGCAGCCCTCGGTTGTGTGTCGTGTTCCGTCCTCCCCAGGCTGTGATGAAAGACTCACCGGCTGTCCTTCCAAGTTGGTTTATAAGTCCTGCCTGCAGGCAGGGGTGGACAGGATGACCCCTCCAGTCCCATCCAGTCTTGGGATCCTGTGATTTCTCACGTGAGTCCACTTTGTGCTCGGGGGCTCATGCACATCAATTAAAAACACAACAGTTTATGCTTCTACAGGAGGGAGGAAAATGAACCATAACAGTCTTCCTATCTGAACCAGACCTCATTTTTCCAAGTCACCACCTTACTCTCATCTGTAAAGCGCTAAATAGCCTGAGACCCAGTTATCTTTGTGACAATCTCTCCCCAGGTGCCCTATCCTGGTAATTATGCTCAGCGGGAATGCTCTAGCTGCCCATCTCTGGAGTTAAACTCATTAAGACAGGAGGCTGAGAAATCTCCACAGAGGGTCCCCACCTTGAAATGATGGGCGCGTTCTCCTTCCTAGGCTACCGGGATTGGGGTTTGGAGTTTGGGGTCCGGATTGCCACAGAGCTTGCTTTAACCTGGATTTGCTGCCCTGAATTGTGCTTTGGGGAAGATGCTTACTACAGGGTCAGGAGAGAGGAAGAGCAGAAAGGAGGCCACAAGGAGTTGCCATATTATGAAATGAAATGCAGATGGGAACAAAGCCAATATGTTGCTTTTTCCAAGTTGTGAATACAACGACCATGTTGATTTTTCTCAACTTAAAAGCCAATTCCTCTCTACAACACATCAAAAAATGGGACGGTTTCCCTTTGTGCTGAGAAAGTATACATCTTAAGACATGGGTAGGTACTGATCAGGCTGGAGGCAGGAGGCCACTTGAGACATGGGAGAAGGGACATGGCTCTGCATCAGAGAAGGGCAGGGAAGGGAAGATGCTTACAGAGATGGCCCTGGCTGAAGGTCATGGAGCAGACGACAAGGATAGGGGACAAGGATAGGGGCTGGGAGGGAGAGGGAGAACAGGAAAGAGTGCAAACAATATCCAGGGTCAAAGCTCTCAATGGATTGGTATGGTTAAGGGAAGAAATTCCCTTCTAATTAATTAGTGAAAAGGAAAGGAAGTTGCTAGAAGGAAAGCAGAGTAACTGAAGACCTGAGATCAATTAAGTTGGTGACTTAATAAAAGAAAAGGTTTATTTTTGGCTCACAGTTTCAGAGTCTTCAATCTATGGGCAGTTGGCTGTGTGGATTTTTGAGCCAGGCAGACCATTGGCCCAAAAGGGGACAGCATGGTGGAGCTACCTGCTCACCTCATTGTGGGAAGCAACGAGAGAGAAAGAGAGAGAAAAGAGGTAGGGTCCCACTACCCCTGTGAGGGCTTCCACCCCAGGCCCTCACCCCCCATGTTCTAACTTCCTTCCACAGGCCCCATTTCTTAAAGTTGTCTACCACCCCTCCATAGTGTCACGCTATGAACTGAGCCTTTAAGCCCATAGGCCTTTGGGGACATTTCAGATCCAAACTAGAACAGTTTAGATACAAGAAAATCAGAGCCCAAATTCGCTCTTTGTTTGGTTACAAAGAGCAAAATATGTCCAAGGAGGAAACCTTGAGAGAAAGAAAGAGCAGAACTAACTAGAAAGAGATCTAAGGCGCTCTCTAGGAGAATAAGAACATTCTAGTGTCTTGCAGTTTGATGGAGGGTTGGGTAAAAATTTTTAAAAAGACAATAAAATAATTCTCCATTTGTCTCATCAAATGGTGGAAAGTTGAGCAAGATATTTTAAGAGACAATAAAATAACTCCCCATTTGTCTTTTCCAATGGATTGAAATGTCCGAGTGCTACTGATGCTACAGATGAGACAAAGTAAGAAATGTGTTCCTGATCATGTGACAAATAACTTTTCCAGTCAAAAGTAAATATCGTAAATTCCACACCCCATTTGTCTACGTTGGACAAAAAAATATTATTCCTGTAATGGGCAGGAAGGGACCACCCTACATTCAAGTATCTGAACAGTGGTAATACCTGGAAGAATCTTTCAATGCTAGACTTTATGAAGACGATAAAAAAAAACACATTAATTGAAATGACTGAACATATGCTATGAAATGAGAACTATATGTGGTACACCATAAAGTATAATTATATGCAAGAAGCCATAAATGAATCTATACTGGGGTTCTGTTATCAGATTCCACTGGATCGTCACAAAAAGCAGCAGTTACCAAAACAAAACAAAATGAAGAAATGCTTGGATGTTTGTGAAGACGAGTAGAGTCTTTGTCCTGATTGGGTTGAGATTATCGATTTATGTATGGATTTGCTTATTTATTTATTGGGCATTGTCCAGGTGCTTCTAAGACTCTTGATTCTGTCCCATAAAGATTTTTAGCTCACAGAAAACAGGAGTCTACACTGATTGCTCAGTCCTGGTCTCTGAGCTTTGTAACTTGGGGTGGGAAGAAGAGAATGCAAGGTATTTATTCTCTCTTTCTACTGCAGGTGACGTTCCTGCCGGGTCCTTTATAGTCCCAGATCCTCCATGAGGCCTTCCCTCCGTGACTCCAGATGCCATCAGACAGCACTGGGCTCTGGAAACACCACGCCTCCCTCAGACTTGCAAGCCCTGGAGGCTTCATGCTGTTAGAAATCTCTGGCCACCTGTTTTTCAGTTGTAGATTTTGTTGTTGTTGTTGTCTTGTGTTTTGTTTTTTGCTCTTCTGACACCTTTGTCATCAGGACCTCATATAAAATATTCCCTATTGTTCCCTTATTGACCTGCTGCAAGCTTTGGTTTTTTTTTTTTTTTTTTTCTGATGGAACTTTGGCTGACAGAGGCCTCTTGCTATTTGTAGAACCTGATTAGGCAATACATGTGATTTTTCAATTAAAAAAAAAAAAAACAGGGACCATACTAACATATTACTAAAGGGCATTTGATTTTCTTTAATGCCCACTTTAAAATATCTGCTGCCAGATCATCGTTTCTAGAGAATGGTTTCTTTTTACTGCGTGGGTGGTATGTGTACCTTGCCTCTGCATAGAGAAGACGGAGCTACCTGGCTCCTTCGGCTAGAAGAACAACTTCCAGCAAGGCCCAGGGCCTACCAGGCATGATTCGTTGAGAAGCTTGGAGTCTATGGCATTTTCTGAGAATCACTATTAAAATCCCCTTGGGCTGGGGCTGGGGATGTGGCTCAAGCAGTAGCGCGCTCGCCTGGCATGCGTGCGGCCCAGGTTCGATCCTCAGCACCACATACAAACAAGGATGTTGTGTCCGCCAAATACTAAAAAATAAATATTAAAATTCTCTCTCCCTCTCCCTCCTCTCTCTCACTCTTTCTTTAAAAAAAAAAAAAAAATCCCCTCTGGCTGCTGCAGATCGGGGTTTAGTATCTCATATTTTGACATTCACAGGGGAAAGTAAGCTTGGCCCCAAAGCTTCTCAGTTGACTTGTTGAGCACAGGAAACAGAATTAGTCTTGTTGTGAAGAAACATGAAAAAAGGAAAAAACAAGGGACCTCCCACCCAGGAGCTGAGGATTTTTTTGAGACCCACCTCCCCAGGAGAACAGAAGTTAGTCACTGAAAGCAGGTAATGAGTTACAAAAGGACAATGATTAAGAGCCATTTCATCAAGGAACAGCCAGGGGATGAGCTCGTGCACACACACACACACACACACACACACACACACAGAGTTTAGATCTGAAATGTGCCCCAAAGACTCGTTTGTTAAAGATTTGGTCTCTGGTCCATGATCCTATTGGGAGATGATGAAAACATTAAGGGATGGGGCCTAGCAAAAGAAGTTTAGGTCATTGAAGGTGTGAAAGTGTGACCTTGAAAGGGATATTGGGACCCTGGCCCCTTTTCCTTGCTCTTTCTTCCTCTCTACCAAGAGGTAAATAGACCTCTTCCACCATGCACTCCTGCCATGAGGTTTTGTGCTGTCATAGGCTCAGAGCAACAGGGCCAATTGACCATAGTCTGAAACCTCTGAAACCATGAGTCAAGATAAACCTTTCATCCCTTTAAGTTGATTATTTCAGGTATTTTGTCACAGTAATGAGAAGCTAACTAATATACACATATTCAATAGAAATGAGAAGTGATGATAGGGGATTGCATTCAATAATTCAATTCAATAAACACTTTTGGAAACACCTTCTATATGCTACAGACAGTGCATCTGGCTCAGGGAATAGGGAAAAATAAATGCAACTGTCTCTTCCTCCATGAAGTAAATTAAAAGTGGGCTGAAAGGAATCACAAAGAATTAGGTGAAAAAATGCAGATGGTGCAAACATATTGTAGAAGAGAAGGTGTGAAAAAGAGAGTCAAACCGAGGTAGGAGCTAGAGATGAATTGCATATAATGAAGACCTCAGAGAACAACAGAAGCTAGAAGCGTGATTCTTAATAGTGAGATGGCTGGGTCAGGTGGCAAGTTTCTGACCCCCACCCTGACATATTTTACACATTTTAACAAAATCAGATGTCTCTGTTCGCATAGCCATGCATGCATAGCGTTTTGCTGCAACTCTAAATGGAACAGGATGTGGAAGGACACACATACACAAAGTGGTCTATTTGAGGTTCAAAAACTCAAGTTCTGTCCCTTGGGGAAAAAAAATCAAGAACATCCTCATGTCCATAGCTATTCTGTGTTCTTGGGCACGAACCTCATATTGACATTGCCAGTAATTAGAGTTAGCTTGACATGGAAATTGTGTGTATTTATCAAGGACTGAACCGAATAGAATTTACTCTTTAGTACATAGGCACGGTAGGTCACCCATCTCCATAAAACCCTGGTTTGCTTTGTGTGTAGATTGTAGAGATTTAATTCTTAATTGTGAGTTTCTTTACTTTGCAAGTTCCTTTTCTTAATGTGAGGACCTTTTGCATGTAGTTTCCATAGACTATTTTTATCACATATTTACATCCTTAGGAGTTACTTGTTAAAGAGGCAATTAAAGTAAATAGCGTAATCATGTGTTTATAAGGCTTAATTACAGACCCTCATATATAATGACACAATTATGACATCTAATCTTATTGTAAAATTCCTGCTTGAATTTTCAGGACAAAAAGAATTTTCCTCTTGAGTTTCAGCGTCTCAGGTGTTTTCAGATTTACTTGGCAAATTGCTAAAAGGAATGTACCTGCTTTTGAGACTCAATAAATGGGAATTTTGAGAGCACAGAAGTGCATGAATGTTCGATTTTCAACTTATTTTTAATTTATATAGCTAAAAAAAATGACAGGCCTTTCCTCGAATGGAAACTCACTTCTACCAGAACTCATAATACAGACTATCAAAATCAAGCCAGCTATAGTGAATTTTTCTGGTATCCGAGTTCATAGTCATGATGGGATGGGTCCTTTTCTCCATCTAATTTCTAACCTTCAGCATTTGGCTTTGCTTTCACAGAAGCCTGCTCTGTGAAACAATTATACATAACTGTCACAACAATAATGAGAACTACCCTGTGTTCCTATTGCGAGGTCCCCAATTGTTTTAGGCACTTCCTCTCAAGGTTTCCAAGAGTTCAAGGTTTAAAAGAGTGGTAGAGTTGGCATCTGAACACGGTTCTGACCGACTCAGGGTTGCACCTGTACCGGGGATGCTTCTGTGTTTTGCTGATTTGTGATTCTCCGACAGCTCCAGTGTTTACTTCTCATTATGGAATCAGTATTTAACATTCTCAGCACAGGAATGCCAAGTGAAGTCTCTCGTTTCTTCAGTGTCAGATTCCCCTCACCCTGGCGAAGGCCTTTGTTGAAGCTGATTGACTCTGAAGGGAATTTGCCCGTGTGTGGTTTTCAAGGGAGAAAGACCCGGGCAACAGCAGCCGAGTGCAGGACGTTGTGAGAACAAAGTCGGTAAAGATGTCACTACACCGGTGACCAGAGATGACAGCGTTTTGAGCCGATGTCTGCTTCTCTTTTAGGCCGTGGATGGTTCTCAGAGAAATGCACTTGGGCTGATGGGAGGATGTCCAAGCTGGTACCTTCGTGGAGGGTACGGTCCAAACCCCATTGTTCTCAGGAAGCCGTCGTGTAGTTAGCACCACGACGCTTCCTTTAAACCAGGCCTGCATTATGTCAAATAGAATTTGTCAGTCATCAACTAACTGAATGCAGTAATTGATCATTATTCCCTGAGAAAGGCAAAAAAAAAAAAAAAAAGAAAGAAAGAAAAAAAAGCAACAATTAAAGAAGCCATGAGAGAATTTATTAAAGCAAGGAGGAGAGGAAATCTCCAAAATCCTTTCATCAAGTTAACTGGAAAGAAATGGGGAGAAGTACAGAAATGGTACTCCAGGTCCTTCATTGATTTGCTCAGAGGCAAAGCCCTGAGAAAACAACTGATCAATTCAGGGAGGGATCCGCTGGGCTAGATGCCCCGTCAACATCCCCCTCTACAAATGGCAGCCTGTTAATTGCAGCCGTGTTTGCTGTGAATGAATTTCTTTAATGTTCATTCATTCATTCATTTGCTAATTCATTATTAAGTGTGTTATTCAATGATAAGGGCTATATTACCTAGCTGCTGCTGCATTTGTTCAATTTGTATTGCTAATGCTTCAGAAAACAGAAACAGGGAGCAAAAAAAAAAAAAAAGCACATTGAATTTTCTTACAGTTGTAGATTGGGGTGTAATATCAATAACTTTAATGGAAGCAAAGTCGGTGCCCTGATAGGAGCCCTGCTGCTCCTCAAATAAATGGCTTGGCTCCACCTCAGCATTTATCTGCCAGGGCTCGGCTTTATCAGGGCACCAACTCAGATTCCATTAATGTTATCTCTTAATTAGCTATGCGATTAACCTGTGTTACTCCTGCGCGGTAATGAGTGGAAGACAGAACCAGAGAAGTTCAGCTGCCTTATAATTCCCTCTCCAGAAGCCAAGTCATTCTGGAAACCATTCCAGGAAAGGAAGAAATAAAGAAAAGAAAGAAAGAAAAAGAAAAGTTCTGATTCGTTCTGCACTTGGATCCAAGGGCGAGTTTTGTCCTCCTTGGAGGTGGGACCTTATTGGGGACTTAGACACTCTTCTAGTGCTTTGTACTGATTACTTCTTTCATCTTCAGAGTAGCCTATAAGGTAGGTCTTATTATTATCCCTACTTTACAGAGGAGGACACCACCGAGATCCAGAAAGGTCCAATAACTATCCCAAGGTCACGCAGGTCAGGGAGGGCAGAGCCAGGATCCAAAGGCAGGAAAAAAGACAGGGAGACTGTGCACCCAGCCATCTCCCTGGGATCCTGAGTACAGGATTCCAGGGTAAGGCATGTTAGAGAGCTGCAGACGCCCCACGCCCACCCCCTCTTTGAGGCTGGCTTTGGAACCCCAAGACAGCCTCCTCCTCCTAACACCTCTGCGGCAGGGGCGCTCCTGGCTGCTCGCTGCTGAGAAGAGCTCGTTCTGCTTAGATTTTTCTGCCTGTAGAAATTTGCTCTCCAGTAGCTCTCAGGGGAGCCGAGGTTGCGCTGGTGGACTTGGATGGCCCTGAGCAAAATGTAAAGATGGAAAAATACCTTGGCTTGTCTGCCTTCCCATCTCCTTTCTGTGTCCTTTGTCCCCTCAAAGCCAGATCCCCTCCCCCACTTCTCCCTCGCGCAGAATCGCGGGTCCTCTTTTCTTCTGAAATTACCCCCAAATCATCAGACGTGTCCTGCCATGGCAAACAAAATCGAAGAGAGCCTGACGTCACCGAAGCTGTCTCCAGCAAAGGCCAGCTGGAGAGCAGCCCCTCTCTGGCTCCACCCCTTTGCCTCCTGGCTCCTCCCCCTTCTCTAGTGTATGGGGCAGAGTGGAGGGCCCCTGGACCCACAGACTTTTGTAATACAAACCTCACGTTGGTGGGAGAGAGAACCCTTCCCATGAAGCCCCCAGATCACATCATTACAGTGTCTCTTCCTTACCCTGCCTCAAGGAGCCCCACACACCTAGAACAATATGGAGATTTGTTCTGGCTGCAAAGCGACCCTTTCCCCTCCTCCTCCCAATTCCCGCTCCTCCCCAGCCTCTGCCTCCTTCTTAATGGAAGTTGTGTTTTCAAATAATGTTTGGCCATCGAACACCCCCTTTCTTTTTAGAGCATTCACTTCCTTTTACTCCATTCTAGAAACACGGTACTACTGCACACCCTGGTGCACTTCCAGAACCCTGGGGCCTCATTATTTGCAATTTTCCCTGTTAAGATCAGATTATAATGCTGTAATTTAGTCCCATTCCTTACAAAGTGTAGACAGAGGAGAGAAAACCCTGGGAAGGGGTGGGAGGCTGAATGTTCCATTTTCTGGATAGATGTCCATCCATCTGCAATCCCTTAAGATTCCAAAGTCATCGGTAGAAATAAGCACTTCTTTATATGAGTAGGTTCACTTTACAGCATATTGCTTATAGGTGATTGAAGTGATCACTGCAGAGCTTCTTAATATGAAATATAAAAAATTGGAAATAATCATCTTCTGGCCAAATGCAAAAGCAATCACTAAAAGATTTGAGAAAGATCTTTTGTTGTTGTTCTGTTTAAGGGAACACCCAACAGTTCTGCCAGGAATTTATCTAACTCTTGAATATGTCTCTATTGCCTTCTTCTACTTATGTTCCCAGGGAAAACATGAGAACCATTTCCACTTTACAATCGGTAGTTTGCAGCCTTTTCAGGCAATTCCAGAAAACAGTGTTTCAACTGGAATTTAAGGAGGAAGAGGAAAAGATGAAGAAGATAGAGAGGAGGAAGAGGAGGAGGAAGCTGGCTCCATCACAGGGAAAGAATATCCAACACAAAAAGGCACTTCAGTTCACATTTTGATTCCATTTCTACCAAAGTTTGCGGGTGGGGTAGACACATTTGATGATATGGTCAAGATGGATCAAATTCATTTCTAGCTAATGGAGAACTTTGAATAAGCGAAGTGTTGCCTGTTTGAAATTTGCATAGGGCATTAAAACCCACAACTCTCGTGTGTGTGTGTGTGTGTGTGTGTGTGTATGTGTGTATGTGTGTGTGTCTTCCCAAAGACTCAAAGAACAGTTTATCATCTAAGACTTCATTTTCAAAATAATGTCTGCCTAGTCAAAGGCATTTTCTGTGAGAGCCTGAGTCTGATTTTAAGGAAACATTAATGACTAATGGTGAGTCATCCAGTTTTGTGGCTTGGTACAGTAGTTTATATTTATGCAAGAGCTTAAAATTCAACTTTGAGCAATGTCCACAGCAGGGAAGAACAATTAGTAAATTCATTAATTGTGCTTTTGTGTACACTTTTATTCTCAAGGCTAATTATTTGTTTAAATTATTTTGCTGCTATCGAAAGTGTTACCACATGAAAATATTTCAGCTCAGGTTTCTGGTATGAAATAGAAGGCTGAGGTAGTTCAGACATTCTTTATGAAATGTAATCAGCTTGCATTTGCTAATGACCGGTACTCAATGTGGAGCCTTTTATTTTAGCAAATGAGCAGTTAGTTTGGGGATATAAGTGTACAAAGAATAGTGATTCATGCCACTGCTTGTTCTTCCTCCCTGATGTGGACAATGGATATCTTCCATGTGTGACTTTTAAATATAATCAAACTCTGGTGTACCATAAGTTGGAATCATGCAGTTTTATGCAGAGTGATGCTATAAAAGGAATATATCAGTTGCCAAGCCAATATTCCAGTATACATAATAAAAGTAAGGGCTTCACTCTTCGTGGAAAGGCATGAAAATCTCCTCTCCTCTCTTTTCTTAATTCTCTGTGTGTCTGGGTTTAGCTAGAAGATGAACCAGCTGCCAGGGGATCGGATTCCTCTCAATCTCCAGCTCCAGGTGTGTGGCCTGAAAAGAGATTGATGACTTTGACTTTGTTTAGATGCAGCCAGTTTCCTCCATCAGGTACAAGGGAGGGACAGTGCAAGCCATGGACAGCCAGCCTGCTCTTGTCCAGCATCTTCCCAGTCTGGCTCAACCCTCAGGGAGATGCACAGAATTGTCCTAAGGAGAATAACGTGGACTCATTCAACATCTCCCAAGTCCTGGTTCTGTGGTTGGTATTTAACCAGTAGGTTTTAATCACCATCATTATTTCCATTTATCAGAAGAGAAAATGGAGGCTCAGCACATAGATTGCCCCAGAACCCCCTGGTTGCAATTCCAGTGCCTTCCCATTATAGTGTAGCTTTCTTGGCATCTAGCATGGAGCCTGGCCATAACGGATGCTTCATTCATTCATTCATTCAACAAATACTTATTCAGGGGCATACTATATCTCTGGGGATATAGCTCTAAACAAATTAGATAGAGATTCTTGCCTTCAGAGATTTTAGTAATAAACAGATGAATATAGCCCATGTTAGTGGTATTTGTTGCATGTAGGAGATTTGAACAGATGCAGGCCAGGCCTCCTGCAATGGAATGGTGGACTTGTCACCAACTCACAACCACATGTGTGTACCTGCTGTGGTAACAGTTTCCACCCCAAGAGAAAAACAGCCAAGGACATGAATCAAGGCCTCAAGGGGGAGAAGCAGGAAGTCTTTGGCTCCAACTGTCCCAATTATACTGAAAGCCACTATATGAAAAGTGGGAGGGGTGGCCCAGATCCATTCCTCTTTACACATTCACGCAGAATTACAGTACCAGGCTACCTATAACCCCAGCACATGGGAACAATGAACTCTGGAATGTTCTTCTGCTACCACCCAGGAAGTCACAGCTCCCCCCAGCCAAGGGAACTAAGGAAGGGCTGCTGCCATCCCCAAATATCAGGCAGAACAGACGGACGTGGTTTTTCAGGCTGAAATTATAGAGAAAGAAGATCTGTCCATAACTCCACAGGGGCTGGTTTATTTTTTAAATGTTTGTGTTCTGAGTCTGGTCACAGCTTCAAGTCAGTTCTGATCATCTCAGGAATTACAGATGGGAAGGACCTATGAGGTCATCCATCTGAGCACTGCCTGTGGAGGGTTCATCTCCACACAATACTTCCAGAGCACTTTCCCCAGCCTAGCTGAGATGTCCCAGAGGACTGCACTTCCTCCCCGTCCCTCAGGAGCCAATTCCAAAATCCACACGCAGTACATTTTAGACTAAAGATGCGGCCTGGATGGGGGTCTATTTTTAATTATCCAAAGCATTGAACAGAAGCCTAGTGTCATAAAAAATTGCTGAGGGCCCTCTCCTTCTCCCCACGGTGCCTTCCCACCCTGCAAGGCGCCGCTCTCAACTGGGAGGCCCCAGCCCTGTGGCAGGTTTTGGAGGACATGGGGAGGTGCCAGGTGTCAGGACTGGCGCAGCTCAGCAGGGTGTGCCACAGTCTCGGGTTGGCCGATCATCCTCAGCACACGCAACCAGGGAAACGACTCTCTAAGCAAAGCTGCCGTACATGTTGATGCCGCCTCGCAGAAGGTTCATTTCTGAATCCAATCTGCCTGCTTGCCACCCCTCCTAGGCTTACAGCAATCATCTATGTGCCCAAAGATTCAGTTCCAACATGTTCATCACAGTGTTGTTTATGAATGTGAACAGCTCAAATATGATCCCCGCCCAGTGGTTTAAGCATAAATAAGCCAGAAGATGACCAGAACATTACAGAAGTCATTAAACATGCTAGGTCAGAAGAGTCCTAGTGATACCATGTTTTCACACAGAAGTTGAATATCCTTTATCCAAAATGGTTGGGACCAGAAGTGTTTTGAATTTTGGAATATTTAAATATATACATATGTATATGTGTGTGTGTAAAATGAGTGATATGGGAGATAGAATCCAGTCTAAACCAAAAATTAATTTATGATTCACATACACCCTATATATATATATATATATATATAAACTGAAGGTAAAGTTCATGCAATATTTTTAGTGCTCTTACCTTTTAACTGATACCTGTTACATAAAGTTAGGTGTGGAATCTTCCACCTGTGACATCATGTTCATGCCCAAAAGGTTTCAAATTTTGGAGCATTTCATATTTTGAGGGGTGAGGGATATTCAACCAGTACTATTAAGTGAACAAGAGGGGTTACCTATAGTGGGTATCATACCCTATTTTTTCCTCCACGTTTTTCTAAAATACATCCATGAAGAAGAGAATATTGCCATAATTGTATCTTGGTAAAGGACGGACAGGTGATCTTTCCTTCCCTACTACTTTCACCTTTGTCTACAGTGAATATGTGTGACATTTGCCATTAGATATAGAAATGTTGCTTTAAAGTATAAGTGTCCCTTTCTTTTTAATTGCTTCATTTCTCATGTTCATTGTTATGAGGATCCCTATAATCAGAGGAAGAAATGAGGAGACAATTAGTCCCTCTCTCGAAAGCTAGCTGCTGGTAGCCTGGGTGTGAGCCCATCTCTGGGAGTGCGAAGCTGATGACAACAGCCAGCTGTGATTCAGTCCCGTGGTAGCCCCAGTATTCATTTATTAAATGGGCTTCTGGAAAATTCAGAGGGTGAATGCCCTTCCCACTTCAGACAACACAGTTTCATGCTCATCCAAGGAAATGAGAAAATTAACCTAGACTTTTCTGTTTTAACATCAAACATTCAGAGCCAAAAAGGATCTCAATGAGTTTCTATATGTAATTTTGCAGCATATTTTCTCTGCAAAGGGGAAACAGACACCTTAAGAGTCCAAGTGTCTTATTGTTTTACATAAAAGTAATGTTGGCTGAGCCAGGATAGACCCTGAGGTTGACCCTACCTCCTTCTTCCTCTGATACCCTCTCTCCTCTTTGCCTCCCAGATCTCTACTCTTACTTTGTGATCTGACCCAAATATCACCATCTTAGTGACTCTCCACTGACTTATGGGCAGGTTTGCTCGTGCTTCTCTCTTAACATTGTCTCTTATATTTAATCTTATAGTTCATTTTCTACACTACATTGTGATTTTTTTTGATCCAGAGTCCGGCTCTCTTACTGGGCTCCAGAGCAGGACTTATCTTGTAATCATCAGCAACTGGTAAATGACAGGCATTCAAGAGTAAGGACTAAGCTTTAATGTAATCATAAAAATGTCATTTTCCACTGTTTCTTAGAGTTAGGAGGTGGAGGAAGAGGTTCCATGTTTTTGACCATGACAGAGTGCTCATGTGTCCTGGACTTCAGGGGACTATACCGTATGACCTGGAGACAGAAATCTCTTTACTACAAACAGACAGATGGTATGAAAATATCAATGCTTTCTATTAGAGGACTGCCTGGAAAATAAGGCATTAGGACTAGGTGTGGGTGAGTAGACACATGACATTCTAGAAAGACCACAGCCTTGGAATGAGATAGGCAGAATTTGAATCCCAATTCTACAATTTGGTATAGAGTTAATAAGATTTAAGCCCCACTTTTCTGAACTGATATCAATAATTACTTTGCTGGGTTGTTGATATCATTAAAGATCATGATGACATTTGTTCCTGGCACATCAAAGTGCTCACTAAATCAAGCCTTTCGTTATTATATTTTCGTGACTCCACAGATGGTAAGTCATGACCACATATATTGCCCATGGGTTTGTTCCTCCATTGGAAAAAAAGAGGACTTGAGCAAAGAGGACACATGAAGCCCTCAATTGACCTTCATGGAGTGGGGAACCCAGAAAAGAACTCTAAGCCCCTCAAGTTCAGGGGAACAAGCTTAACATAGCATATTAGTCTCACCATTCTTCCAGAAATATAGAAAAGAAAGGGGTTCTCACTAATAATGCCATCATGCTCGCACCAATTCAGGAGGCTGGGTCAGGGAACAAATTATTTCTTTGAAGAAAGATGGCGGCAGGGTGACCCAAGAGTCCGGGAGGCAGCCTTAGGAATACAGAGTGGCACTGCCCATTTAGCATGTAGCAGAATCCTGGAGGCCACAGCCACTTAGACAAGTCATGGGTGTAGAGGTGGAGAAAGACTACAGACATGAAGAGTGATACTCAGCTGCATCCTCTCCTGCGTAGGTTGGGGAGCTCCAAGTCTGCAAGGGCACTGGCAGAATCTACTTGGAATTCATCTTTACCAAGTTGGACTGGTCCCATCCATCACCAGTTGGGAGTAGGGGATGAGGAAAAAGAGCCTGGAGGAAAGAGCAGGACAGGATTTTCCTTGGGAGGGGAGCACACATACCTCTCTTTCCTTTACAGTCTGGACCAGACTGGTGGTGGGACCTTTCACCTTTAGTCTCTGCTTGGGCAATACTTCCTTGGGGTCATTGTCCCTAATACCCTACAGCTGAAGTAACTGTTCTTCCCAAACCTTTTTTCATATGCAGTAGTGCATGAAATAGTCTATGAATACATGCTCAGTAATAGTTCATTTATTTGTCTATTTTTCCCTTCTATATTGTAAACATATTCAGGCAGACACCATGTCTACACCTCTGGTTTCCACCTGAGTGGCTAGTTCATTATGGACACTCAAAAAACAACAACTGAATTATGAAAGAGCTTTATAAGGTGAAAACCCATTATTAATATCATTGTATCAGGATTGATTATTTAGGGCATTATTGCACAGGAGGAAGCATGCATTTTTGCTTTTTTTTTTTCCATTCAGATACACATACATATGTACACACATGCATGCAAATGGGGAGTCAATAATTTAAGAATTATAAATTATCTAATTAAACAAATAGTAATTGGGAACTTACTAACTGCAAAGCACTTTTTATAGGCACTTAGGACACATTAGTAAACAAAACAACAAATATGCAAAGAGATCAGCCAGAAGGAATGCACTTTGGTAAAATATGAAGTCTATAAAAATCCCATGGTAATGACCACATACTGTGAGTTTGTATTTAGAGTTAGATTCCTTAAAATTCTGTTTTGATTCAGACATTTCCAGCAGTAGAGTTCATCATGGAATCTCGAAAAGCAGACCAACTGGGAAATGATTTGCCCTTCACTATAGCAATGACAGCGACTTTCTGCTGACGACATTGATTGTAGACATCCCCAGAGGCATCTCTTTGCAAAACCACCAGACACACCCCCTTGACTTTCAATGTTCTCTTCTGAAGTGAGCATAAACAATGGATTCCTTTTTTCCCCTCTTGTATGTTTAACTTTTATGAAATGAAAGCTGAGCTCACCTCTCTCTCTTTTTTTTTCCCGTAACAATGGAAATACATACTATGAACACATCTTGAGTTTCTCATTCAGCTTTGAAAGAAAGATTGAATCTCCTACTTTCCCCTCCCTGGCTAAGTTGCCTTTATTACAGCGGGTCCAGCTACTGAGATCACTAAGTAGTTTTCAGTGATTCAGTTTTTCATAGGTACAGTTGTAAATTCTGTCCCACTCCTGCTGAATAAAGATGTAATCCCAATTCCTCATGGTTTACATGTATGGCATGGGTCAAAAGAATGATGGAATTAGAGATTTTCAATGGTCTGTGACCATTTTTGTCACTACTTGGGAAATTTTTCAAAAGTATCTGTTCTGTTCTTGCAAGTGAGTAGCGCTACCTTGTGAGTGAGTAGTTCTATCTTCCCAGAGTCAAGTCATCAGGAATATGTGGTTAGTTAAGTGTTCAGTCTGGGGTGCATTGCATACACTGTAGAAGGACCAAAAGAAGATGACACAGCTCCTGCCCTTAGAAAGAGACTTACATTAAATGCAAGTTGAGTATCCCTAAATTAAAATGCTTGGGACTAGAAGTGTGCAAATTTTTTCCAGATTTTTAAAATATTTGCATATATATATATATATATATATATATATATATATATATATATATATAAAAATATCTTGGCAATGGGTCCCAAGGCTAAACACGAAAGTCATTTCTGTTTCATACATACCTATACACTTACCCTGAAGGTAATTTTATACGGTATTTTTAGTGTAACTGTGTTTTGACTGCAACCCCTCACATGAGGTGTGGTGTGAAATTTGCCACTCACAGTATCATGGTGATGCCCCCAAAGTTTCTGATGTTGGAGCATTTCATATTTGGGTTTTTCAGATTAAGTCTGTTCAAACTGTAGTTAAATAACTGGGAGATACAAAATGACTTATGGAGCTAGTGTTACGTATTTGGGGAGATGGAGGAAGAGGTCTCGGGGTTAAGGCAGCTCACAGAAGACACCTCAGTGCAGATGGGACTTCAGCTGCTTCTTCCAGATGGAGAAGTTTGGGTTGGAGTGAGCTTCCAGAAGAAACAAGACCGTAGTCCAAAGGGTTGTTTGAGAGAAAGACTAAGGGTGTCAGGGATGGTGCCGATGAAAAAAAGAATGGGAAATAAGCTTAGAAAGGAGAGTTTAGGTCAAAATGTGGATGTTATTAAATGCTGGGATTAAGGGTTTAGATTTCATCTGATGTGCCATAAAAGGCCATTGTGAGTCGTGAACGGAGAAGCAATATAATTAAAGTGATGGTAGAAATATTCATTAGGCAACAACCTTCTTAATACTCTAGAAAAGAGACTGAAGATTAAAAAAAAAATTCAGCCAGAAGGAAGGGCTGTCAGGAAGTTCAGTTAAAGTCACAGTATTATGATGTTAGGACACATGTAAGACATTGTGAATAAAGAAAAGATGATTAGCTGGACTCGGTGACACGTGTCTGTAATCCCAGCAACTCAGGAGGCTGAAGCAGGAAGATGGCAGGTTCAAAGCCAGCCTCAGCAACTCAGCAAGGCCCTGTCTCAAAATAAAAAATAAAAAGGACTGGGGATGTGGCTCAGCACCCCTAGATTCAACCTGTGATACCCCAAAAGATAAAACAATAAAACCCACAGGTGATTAAAAATTAGGGTCTTAGGGTTGATTAAGAATGTGAAAGGAAAAAAAATTTCTAGAAAGAGTTAATAACGAACTCCAGAAATACAATATTGCAACATATTCATAACATAGACTCAGTACAGCACCAGGCCCTTATAAATCAATAACAAAATGAAAAACAAATTAGAACCATGAACAAAGAATTTGAACATACAATTTTCCAAAGAAATCCAAATGGCTATTAAACATATGAAGTCACGTTTAACCACCCTAAGGAATGTAAATAAAAACAAGGACAAGATACATTTGATTGTTGATTTGGGTAAAAATAATAATGATTTCTCAATGACAGTGATGAGTGTTTACAAGGAACATGCTCATGGGAAGATTATTTGGTGTTTCCCTTCTGAAGAGCTATTTGGCAATGGCCAAAAGCTAGCAAATATACTTATTCACCTTAGACACAGATCTCATGTCTGTGTACATCAAAACCTCACTCATGGGAAATATAATTGAAAATAAGCTAAATGCCTAGTAATAAGATACTGGATGTAAAAACTATGGACTATCATGTAGACATTAGAATTATGAAGAAAAATCTTTAATGTATTAGAAAATGTGCATAATATGTTGTTAAAAAGCAGATTAGAAACAGCTTGCACAATATGTTCCTAATTTTAAAAATCTGTATATATAAATCAAGTACAATATGTAGTCTTTGGATGCTAATTCAAACAAGCAAAGACACATTTGAGACAGAGAAACCAAATACGGACTAAGTACTCAATGAAACCGAGGATTTATTGTCAGTTTTGTAAAGTATAATAATGACATTTTAGTTATAATCTTTAAAAGTGTTAGAGATTCATCCTGAATTGAAGTCTTACAGAGTGAAGTTTCATGAAGGCTTGGATTTGTTTAACAACGCCAAAATATAAAACAATTAAAAAAGAATGAGAAAGTGTTGAGAATTATTAATTATACACTTCTATTCTGAAAATCCCCATAACACATATATTAATTTAAAAAGGAAAGCAAAACTTTGCCACACTTTAAAAAAAAATGTGTTTGTATGCACAGATAGAAAAGTTTGAAATAGTATATACCAAAAATAGTTGCAATAATTATTGCTGGTTAGCCAAAGAAGTGGGTTTTTAAAAAAATTGTTTTTATTTTTTAAATATACTTTCAAGATATTACAATGAACATATAATATTTTATAATTTTGTAATTGGAAAGGAACTCTAAATGCTATTTTAAAAGTTTGTGTGGTTTTGATATTAAAAAAAAAACTAAAGGAAATTGTGACACCAAGAGCTGAAATGGAGGAAGCTTGGGAGGGAATATACTCAAAACTGGGCTTATCTGGGGAAGTCTCAGACTCAGGAAGAGGAGTTGAGAAGAGGAAGGGGGTAGAGAAGGCAGTGGCTTGAGTTTAAACATCAGGAGCCTGATGATCTATTCAACAGCTGTGCAGATTGCCTTGGAGATCATAGTTTTGAAAAATCCAAATGGCTGATTCTCTTATTCCTCTAGTCTACACAGCCAATGAAGGTGCTCCCAGAGCCTGGAGTAGAGAGACTTGAGCCAGTCCTGAGGGATCCTAGGAAACTTCTTTGAGGAAAGTTTGTCCCTTGGAGATTAACATAAATTGAACAAAGAGTGGGGCCGGGGAATTTAAACAAAGAGATGACCTCACCAGAAGGCTTTCATGCTGAAAGAAACATGATCATTTGAAGGACTATTATGATTTGCATGTAAAGTGTCCTCCCAAAACACATGGTTGAGACAATGCAAGAAGGTTCAGTGGAGAAATCACTGGGCTGTGAGAGTCTTCACCTAATCAGTGAATTAATCCCCGATGGGATTAACTGAGTGGTAACTGGAGGCAGGTGAGGTGTGGCTGGAGGAAGTGGTAAATGGGGGTGTGGCTATGGGGCATATATTTTGTATCTGAAGGGTGGTACCTCTCTCTTCTCTCTGATCACGACATGAGTTGCTCCTGCCATGATGTTCAGCCTTGTTTCAAGCCCTGAAGAATGGAGCCAGCTGTCTATGGACTAAGATCTTTGTAATGGTGAGCCCCTAAATAAACCTTTTCCTCCCAAAATTGTTTTTGTCAGATCCTTTAGTCATAGCAGCAAAAAAATCTGATTAAAACAGGGACCAAGAGAAAGTTAATATGCCCAGAACAACAACAACAAAAAAAATGAATGATAAAGAGGTCTGAGATGAAACTGAGGAGGGAAGCTATGAAGAACAGACAGAGCCTCCTAGAACATGACACGGACGATTGCTACTATCTTGTTTCTCTCTAAGTATCTTGGGAAGTCATTAAAGGAGCATGCATGGAAAGAGTGGTCATGCCAACTATGTGCAGTTGAGATAGTACTAGTTGAAATGGAAGCAGTTAATGCTTTGGACTGAAGTTGTGGTCATGGAGAAGTGGGTATATTAAAGAGATTTTTAAAATCCTCAAAGGGGAGGAAGAACTGGCAAAGGAGACTGAGAAGTAGCTGGAGATGTAAGAAGATCAGGAGAACAGTATCAAGGAAGGTATGTTTTTCTGTAAGGAAGGAGTGGTCCAATAGGTTGCATGCTGTGGAATGAGACCCATTGAATTCAGCATAATCCAGGTCATTGGTGACTTGGGTGTGGCACTTTGGGTTGAATGGTGAAGTGGAGGTGTGATGAAGTGGTCAGACACCGACTGGGGTGGGGGTGGAGAAGGGATGAAAACAACGCCTATACAGATGTTTCTGGAAAAAAGAAATAGATGGAAGGGAGAACTTTTTTTAAATGGGAAAAAGTTGAACTTGTATATAGGAGAAGTCCTGGAAAGAAATCAGGTGGAAAAACATGAGAAGTAATAGCATAGAATTTCTCAGAGGTAAGAGAAGATGAGAGTCAGAGTCTAGTGAGGGACTGATCCCGACAGGAAGGACTCCTTTGGCATAACAGGAAGCAAGGAGGTGAAATGGTGACAGAGGCAGGTAGTTTTGAAGATTTATTGACAAGAATGTGAGGGAGTTTCTTCCTGATTTCTTTTGCTTTTTCTGAGAAGGAAAGGGATAACTGCATTTCTTTGTCTGATGTTCACTTAGCATTTACAGGGTGTGCATGTGAATGTGGTTTCTAAGAGTAGAAGGACAGGAAGGATGATTGAAGAAAAAGCCCTGACAATTTAGTGAGACCCTGTCTCAATAAAAAAAAAAAAAAAAAAAAAAAAAAAAAAAAAAAAAAAAAATTAAAAAGGGCTGGGGATGTAGCTCAGTGGTAGAGTTCCCCAGGGTTTAATCCCTCATTCAAAAAAAAAAAAAAAAAAAATCATGGCACAGAATGGGAAGAAACCCAACTAGAAATGACTCTGAATCACAGTCAGAGAAGCTGGGTTCTAAATTTGGGAGGAGGACAAGAATAGTGACATCCATTTCTAAAGTCATAATGGTAGGACAGCCAGAGCTGTTGCTTGGTCACCACCACAGCTGAAGGTGCTGGATGAGCTGAATGATGACAATAAGAGTAAAGAGGGGCAGTGCTTTTAGGGTGGGGACATACATACCAACCACTACAAGTATTTACCTGCATTAACTCATTTAATTCCAACAATCCTGTTGGGTTATGCTCCTTAGTCAAGGTCACATGACCTGAAAGTTGAACTAGAACTCAAATCCACTTCATTCTGCAGCTTTCCATAAAGCTCCAGACCTACCAGAGGCTGCAGGATGTCTGAGATGATTTTTTTGTTGTTGTTGCCTTCCTTACTTCTGATTTCTTGCACTGAAACTCAAATGTTAAAATTAGCCAGTTCACATCTCAATCCAACAAAACATTTGTAGTTTAGTTTAATTTTATTTTGGTCCTGTCACATGCTAATATTGCTGCTTACTGCAAGTAGAAAAGAAAGTAGTAGGCAGTTAATATTTTATCCATATAAGTTGACCAAATGCATTTAATTTTGTTTTGAACTAATAAGTGTATTAGTCAGCTTTTTGTCTCTGTGATCAAAATATCCGAAAAGAATAACTTTGAGGAGGAAAAGTTAATTTTTGGCTCATGGTTGCAGAGGTTCGGTCTATGATCAACTGACTCTATTGCTCTGGGTCCAAGATCAGGCAAAACATCATGGTGGAAGGGTATGGCAAAAGAAAATGGTTAAGTTCATGGCAGCAAGAAAGCAGAGAGAGAGAGGAACCAAGGACAAAGTGTAATTCCCAAGAGCATGCCACCAGTAACCTACTTCCTCCAGCCCTGCCCTGCCTACCTATAGTTACCACCTAGTAATCCACTCAAATGACTAATCCATCAAATGGATCAATCCACTGATTAGGTTATAGGTCTGGAAGTGTAGGGTTTTCACCTCTGAACATACCTGTAGTGCCTAACCCATGAGCTTTTGGGGAGACACCTCATATCCAAACCATAACATAAGTAATGAATTAATGCATGATCTTGCGCTCTTTTCCCAATTGAAATGGGGATTGGCCATATTATGAATATAACCATTTACTTGAGCCAACCTTATAACAGTGAAACCAACTGCTCAAGAAGTTTCCTGAAAATTAGCAATTTGGTTATCCAGAAAAGTCTGGGTTAATATCACTCTTCTATAGTTACCAAGTTTTATCACTGTTTAGGATACCTTATATCTGAGTAACACTGTCGGACAAATGACACAATGCATGCTTGATGAAGGAGCACGTAAAGTGAATGAGTTATTTTGCAGAATCCTAACAATGAGATCCTAACAGTGAGACTGGCTAGGTGTATGTATTGCCCTTCTACCCACCAAATCCACCTGAGTCCATCATGAGTAAAACAAAGGGAGGATTGAACCTCAACCTGAACTTTAGTTTTCTGTTCCTTCTATCATTCACTTTAACTTTTATAACACCTCCCAGGGATCTTTTAAATTTTCTGAATTTAGACTTGGGAAACCAAACTAAGACCAGATAAAACTCATAATGATTCTGGGCCTCTGACCTTACCACTTCAAGATCTACTCTTGAAGCTCGTGTCAACCTGTTTCATCTGTCACATACGCACTCAGATTCCTGTGCTCATTCATTCATTGGTTCATTGAATAAAAACTAATTGAAAACCCACTACATGCCAGGTGCTGCTAGAGACCCTGAAAATATGTGGCAAACAAAAGACAAAACCATTGCATCATGGTCCAGAAGAACAAAGATTTTTGCTTAAAATTGATACTAATAATTAATTTCAAATAGAGCAAAATTTCCTCCCAAGATCCCCATCCCCTTCCTGTTATAGTGTTTTTCCATTGCATTTGCCAGTCTCCACCGTACTATATTGTTGGCTTATTTGCTTTAGCATTTAGCATCTAACTCCCTTTTGGTTTTCAATCCTAGCCACTTGTTTTGGGTTTTTTCCTTGGAACTTTTTGTCCATGCTGACTATGTCCCTTCTACTCACTTAAGGCAAGTCATAAACAGATCCAATGTCAAAGGGACCCATCACTATGAAGTCACCTATAGATTTTTATTCTGTGTGTGTGATGAATTTGGGGTGTTTATACTTGCAAAAATGTAGCTGTTCTTAAGAAGCATTTATGGTTGGATTCCCAATTCCATCTGTTCCTGTGGGTCAGGCCATTGTCTATCACTGGGCAGTTTTCTCAACTGTAAAATGGGTACCATAATCCCATCTCATAAGACTGTTGGAAAAATTAACTCAGTGTGTACCCTGGTATATTGATAACCATTTTCTCAGTTCTTCCCCTGCTTGCTGTTTGGCCTGCTGTTACCAGCTCCCAAAATAATATGACCAGGAATGTTTCACTCATTTCTTCTCTACTGTCCTGGAACAAAGGGGACATAATCAAGAGCAGAAACATTATTTGATATTGGCTTCAAAAACATACTGTGTTTGATGTGTGATGCTGATGTGTGATTACTAGATATTAATATTAGACTCCTGGCTTTGTGCTATTTGTATTGGTAACATGACCCTGTCCAGAATCCCAGCTTGGAGAATTCAAACATGGGCTTTTGGTTGTAGTTGGTTTTTTTCCCCCCTCCCAATCTGCCAGGTGGAGGTTGAGCAAGCTGATGATATAATAGCCTTCAGCCAGTTTGCTGAGTTATTCAAATTCAAGAATCGGGGCCCAGGGAGCACAGGCTGCCTCCTGCCTCCAGATGACCTTGAGTGCTCTTTGGCTTCCATCTTGTCTCACAGGTGGGTTCACTGGTCTCTCCTTGTGCCAGACTCTCTGCAAGCTCACGGGGGCTGTTCACTCTTGAAAATTGTGCAGGAGAAGAGCAGAGAGGAGGAGCCGTAGTGGAAAGAGGGGTGTATAATAATGACAAGAAGAAGAAGAAGAATGAAAGCAGGAAGAAGAAAAAAAGGAACAGGAAAATCAGGAAGAGAAAGAAAAATAAGAAGAAAAAAGAGAGAGAAAAGGACCTAATATTTGCTGAGCATTTTACTACATGTTATAAACTCCTGTTGTTTAGTTTTACTTTAAGTTTTCTATGAAAGTTAAAGTCTTTTAATAGCATAAAGAAGATCTTTCAAGTGTTCTTGCCTTTTCTCAAGCAATTTCTGATCATCGGACATATTTTCCCACCCAATGAAATCCAAACTCCTTAGCATGTCATCATAGTCCTCCATGAACAAGCACCCAGAGTTGAGAGGATGATGTCAACTCCAGCCAGATTCAGACTCTTTAAAAGGTAAAAGGGGGTGCCATTCATGTCCACCCTATAAATCCCACCTAGGAGCTGTTGCATTTCCCTAAATCTACCATGCTTGCTCCTGTACCATGGAAAATGAACCAAACCATACCACCCCAAACTGGGAAATGCATGCTTCAATGACTAGTTCAAAAATAGCAACTCTGTGAAGTCTGTCTCAAGTTCTCAAGGCCAGTTTGCAGAGTACTGGAGCGCAGACACCGTGCCCACAGTCAAACCACAGGTTCAAACCCCAGCACCTGTGTGCTATGTGATCATGGACCGGTCCCTCAAGCTCTGCTGCGGCTCCCTTCTCTGTAATTTGGGATAATAATGCCCACTTCATGGGGTGGCTGTGAGCACTCAGTTAAATGTCAGGAACTGACTCTGCACAGGGGTGTCACGTGTATGTTTGCTGTATAAGCATCTTGTCAAACCTCTGGGCACAGATGTTCACATGCCCATACCTAAACATACATGGGTACCCCAGCTGTAAGACACTGGTTTTCTCCTTTGAGACAAAAAAAGTAATTGTCCAAAGTGCAAATGAAATGCTAAATACCAAAAAGACTCAAAGTCCATTTTGTCTGAGGTAATCCATAGTTTTGATTATGGTCCTTTTGACATCATGTCTCTCAAAATAACATGCTAAAAGGTCTAAGCGCCTTTCCAGAACTCACACCATCCTATGAGCTATCTCATCTAGACTTCTTGCTGACTGGAATGTGGAATGGTGTCAAAATGGCTCTTACAAATACATAGAATAGGTTCCCACCCATGTGAGGCTGTTGCAGAGATCACTAACATTTATTTTGCCTAAGACCTGCCTTATTAAAATGCTAATATCCCTGAGACAAGTAACTGGTCTGGTCTATCCTCAGTTATTTTTAACCTTAGTGTAAATGCATTTTGAATTCTTTATGACTCGGAGAAGACGGGATATTCATAAGGGTTAGAGGAAGAAGTGCAGAAGATGAGAGAGGACATGGAGAGACAGGAATTCAAGGGCCTGAGATGAATTCTTTTCCCATCATAATTTGGTTCAGAGCAAAAGGTCCTTGCAGGGGGAGCAAGCTGAGGCAGGGGATGAATGTTCACCTGGGAATGGCCAGAGAACCACCCCAGGCCCCAGGCCTCCAAACATGCAACCCTTGGCTCATTTCAATGCCATCTGCCTGCCTAAAGTCTTGGTTTACAGCGACTTTCATTACTGTTGATATTCTCTGGCTGTCATTTTGAGGCTTTTTCCCCCCACACAGATTTTAATTGAATGTTCCAGAGGGGAGATATTTCTAGTATTTAGTTTTGAACTTTTGCTTCATATTGTGACCAATTAAAATGTGACTAACCACAGAATACACTTTCTTTTTCTTCAAGCATCACCCCCAACAGAGAGAATGGAGTCGGGACGCCATAATATTATTTTCCTTGCTGTTTTGACTTAAATAAGAGAATTTTTCATTTTTTTTTAAGTTCTTTGAAAACTTTCGACAACCCCCTTTGTTGCATTTTTCCCCATTCCATGTATATACTGGTTGGAATGTTCTAGTCTGTTTTTTCTCCTCCGTCAAATCTCCTAATGTAATATAAAGCAGCTATCCGCTCTGCATAATTGAAAGTCACTCTATGCTGGGTGATTTTGAAAGATAATATTAATATATAGATAGAGGATGGAAATCCCTTCACTTCTGCTCTCTCAAGGCTTCCTTTCCCTTTTCCCACAATCCCTGGCACATTCCTTGGGCTCCTTGCCATCTCTCCATAAGATCCTAGCCTTCTACCTTGCAAAGAAAATAGAGCACTTCCTTACTCCATTTTGTGCTGTTATAACAAAATACCACAGCTTGGGTAATTTATAAACCATAGAAGTTTATTTGGCTCACAGTTCTAGAAGCTTTGGAAAGTCTAAGATCACAGGCCCCATCTGAGAACATTTTTTGCTGTGTAAAAAATGGTGGAAGGACAAAGAGAGGGATAGAGAGAGAGAGGCAGAAATGCAACTTTCAGCTTTGAGCCCTTTTAATCAGTCTCAACCCACTCCTAAGTGAGTGCCCTGGTGACCCATCACCTTTAAAGTTCCCATCTCCCAACATTGTTGCACTGGGGATTAAGTTTCCAACATGTGATTTTTTTTTTTTTTTTGGGGGGGGTGTACCTGGGATTGAACCTGGGGCACTTAACCATTGAGCCACATCCTCAGCCCTTTTTTTTTTTTTTTTTTTTAATTTTGAGACAGGGTCTTGCTAAATTGCTTAGGGCCTTGCTAAATAGCTGAAGCTGACCTCGAACTTATGATCCTCCTGACTTAGCCTCCCCACATCCTCCTCTCCACCCCCCCCAACCCCCTACCCCGAGCTGCTGGGATTACAGGCTTGTGCCACTGTGCCTAGCCCAACCTGTGGATTTTGAGGGACACATTCACACTATAGCAAGCACAGCATTGATGCAGATCCCAGCGATTTGCCTCTCCATAGTTGAAATGCATCCGTAACAGTACCCTTTCTTCTCTCATAAACTCTTCTTCCCAAGAACTACCTCCTCCTCCTGTGCTAGGGACCCCTTTTCTTTCCCTTCTTTGGCACTTGTCTGAAAATTATTTCCACTTCTGCACTGACTATTTTCACTCTCCCTCCCTTCACCATTTCTCCAACTAAAACTATACGCCCAGTTCCTCCTAAGGGAGCTCTCTGCACAGCCCCTGCCTCATCGTTCCATCTTCCTTCTTATCACCAGCTTTCTGGAAGGACCAGGCCCTCCCTACGCTTCACTATCAGCTTCATAACTTCATTTGCATCCTGACTCACTGAAACTCACATCCTTGCACATTGCATCTCCCTGATTGTGTAACAAGGATTCAGAGGCTCAGACAGAAGTCGAGGAAGGCCCTTGGACTCAGGCAAGGACTTTTCTAATAAGGACAACGTCGTAATTGAAACTAAAATTGGAGCTTAAAATTCAACTTTCATTTTGGGGAGGAGGAATTTCAGTGTTATAACAGCAATTTCAGTGTTATAACAGCACTGAGCCACTGTTCTGGAAATGCCTAGAACCAGGTATGGTAATACCTGGTAAACTTTAGTGGAAAATGGCAGTGGATGACGTCAGTGTTTATGCCTGTCCTTGACATAGACCCCATGAGGGAGAACCAGAGCAATGTGACAGAGACCTTGCCTTCCTGCAGGAATCTTGGAACCTGCTGGGAGGGAATCAGGCAGAAGAGAAAGGACAGGACATCTGCCACCTGTTTCTCTAGATCTTCAAGGCCCACATGATTGTTTATGTGTGCAAAGAGGAAATGAAGGTCTCTGCCTTGCTACATGTTCATCCCTGTTAGACTTTGTCCTGTTCCCCTTCCTATCCACATGTTCTCCAGTCTGGCTGTCTCTAGTTAAGAGAGCAGGATTCCTCAGCACAACATTACATGCATCATTTGCTTCTGGAAACTGTCCCCTTTCTTACGCTGAATCAAATTGCAAAAGCAAATGATAAATCAGGGAGTCCACCTCTTATCCTGAGTCTGAAAAAAGGCATCTTCTTTTTTGTCAAGAAAGTAGAAAAAGAAGACAATGACTCTGTCCTTTCCCAGTCAAGCCCGCCCTTCCTCCGTCGCCCCATGCCTATATTCTGTGGAAGGTAATTGCATCACCCCAGAGATAAAGTTTCCAATTGAGGTCTTGGCCTCTGGACTGAGAATGCCAACCGGTGTCTGGCAGTGTCCATTCTGACGTGGACTGGAGAGTGAGCTGAGACCATCCGTTCATTTCACATAAACCACAAAACAGCCAACAGATGGCAAGTCATTAGACTTTCAGTCACTACTGACCCAGCCTGGATTTGAACCTGTGACCTCTAGGTAAAGGGTTTGATGTTGCAATATTAATGCCTGAAAGGTGGAGGGACTCTCAGAATCCTTACTTTTTAAATTAACACTTTGTAGTTCAATTGAGGGGGAAGAGAAAATGAAAGAAGACACAACGTCCTTCAGGGAAAGAGTAAAACTAGTGGAGGGAAAACGTCATCTTACACGACTCAATGAATGAGGCTGTTGCTTTTTAAAGGATGGTGCCATTTGAAAGGTTGCTGCCTCTCGCCAGCACTCGGCAGTGCGATTTGAAACACCTGCCTTGGCCTTCGCTCTGCATCATTGATCGTCTTCATTTGCTCGCTGAGCAACTGGGGGTGTTTATACCTTCGTGAGAAAACTACTTTCCTGAACAGAACCATGATAATGAAAGTCAATTCTCTTACCCCTCAAAACTCTCCAGAGTTTAAGACTACTGCTTCATTCATTTATTCTAGCTAGCTCTGAGGTTGAAAATAAATCCTATCATACCCATTTGACAGACAGAGAAGATGGGAAGGTCAAAGATGTAATGCAAACTCTGTTTCCACATATCAGGAAATTGAATCTTAGCAATCCGACAGTCCTGGATCTACCTCTAAGCTGTGTCATGTGCAAGCCCTGTGACCTTAGGAAAGTTATGCATGCTAGGTTTCTATTTCCCTATTTGTAAATAGGGATAATAATCTGAATTTTGCAAAGATGAGTGAGACAATACACATGAGATCGTTGCACGGGAACCACCTACACAGGGAGGCTGCTATGCACAAATTCAGGCCACCTCCCTGCCATGCATTGAAAACACTATGGAAATACTTTCTCTGGAGTCGTCAACTCAACAGCTACACCAGCCATGATCTGACACGTCATGCTTTCTCAGTGGATATTAGCTATCATTATTAGTTTGAAAGTTTTCTTCCAGGGATAGCAGAGTAGGTGGTTTAGAACAACCCTGTCTTTGACCACAAGATAATATGTGGAAAAAAGAAAGTCAGGTTGACAATGCTGGAAAGCTTCCAAAACAGTGAGCAATCGCACAGCTGAGATCCCAGAGAGAAGAGAACACCCGTTTTTAAGTTTATTGGTTTTTTTGATTGACATGTAATACTTATACATATTTGTGGGTGGAATGCGATGTTTTGATTCATGTGTATACTAAGTAGTGATCTACACAAGGTAATTAGCATATCCATCACTTAGAACTTTTTTATTAGAGCTTTATAATTAGACATAGTTTGGGGGTTCATTTTGACAAAATCATCCATGTCAGGAATTTGGTTTCAATCTCCATCCCCCTTTTCCTCCCTCTTCTCCTCTCCCCCATCCTCCCTCCTCTCCTAAATTCCTTTCATATATATACACACACACACACACACACACACATATATATATACATATATTTATTCATATAACACATTCATATATATATATATATATATATATGAAATTTCCTTTGGTACCTTTACATGTGAATATAACAAGATTTTGTTAAATTCATTCCATTTATCTTCCCCTTTCCCTTCTTTCCTCCCTCCCCCCATTCTACTTTTTGGGCTCCACGGATCTTCCCTGTCTTGTTATGATATTTGATCTCCTCCCTGATAGCCTTCTTCTCCTTATTTTGCTCCACATATGAGAGAAAACACTTGACCCTTGGTGTTCTGAGCCTGGCTTAATTCAGTTAGCATGATTTTTTCCATTTCTGTCCATTTACCAGCCAAATGACATAACTTCATTCTTCTTCATGGCTGAGTAGGAACTCCATTGCTTCACTGTGTATTTTTATCATTTCTCTATGATAAGGACATTCAAGTTCTTCTCTTCCACCATTTGAAGATGCATTCCTGTTCATTACATCTACCCTGTTGTGCCATCAGATACCAGGACCTGTTCTACCCGACTACTTTCCCCCAAGGAATCATGGTTCTCAGAATGTGGGCACCGAGTAAGCGGCAGATTATGGGAATTTATTAGACATGAAGATTCTCAGATCTACTCAACTAGAAACCGTGGGGTGAGGTCTGGCCATCTACACTTTCATGAATTCTCTAGTGATTCCCACGTAACCTGAGGTCTCGGGACAGCAAACCTATAGTCTCCTGTCATTCTGAAAGCAGAGCTGAGAGTCTGAGAAGATGGACAGGGATTTTGATCTTCTCAAAGATCTGGAGAATCATAAATTGGAGTTCAAGACCAGCTGAGACAAAGGAGTCCTGGTAAACACCTAGAAATATGGTCCACATAGGACCACACCCAAGAGGCAACAGTGAACTGGAAATCTATGAGCTTCATAGGGACTTCATTTCCTTCTCTCAGTTCCCAGTGGGATGAACACGTGTGGGATGATCAGCGCCTTATCGTAGCTGCCTGCCAGAGTCAAAGGCAAGTCTCTAGAGGAAGAAGCATCACTAAGTATCTCAAATTTAACTGAGTTCTCACTCCCATCTCACGCCCTTATGTCACTTGCTCTGGGGAAGCCACTTCCATGTCAGAAGGCTCTTAAGCAGCCCTATGGAGAGTCCACATCTTGAGAGACAAAGCCTTTTCCCTTCCACCTAGACCCATAGGAGCGGCCAACTTGAAAGGGGCTTCTACAGTTCCAGCCAAACCATCAGGTGACAAGGGCTCTGGCTGAGGCCAAGTCCAAGCTCTTGGGAGGAGATCTCTAACAAGAGTCTCCCCAGGAAGCTGCTCCTGGACCACAGAAACTGTGAGATAATGAAAGTTCACTGCTACAAAGCAATGCCTGGACAGTCAGTGGAAAACACTAGGCATATGAGAAGGCAAGACTTGACCAACCACCAGGAGCCTGAATATGGGCAATATAAACACACCCAAAGGCATGAGAGCTTTTAGACATAGGCTTTAAAAGTAACTATGCTTTAATTACTTTGGGCATTTGCTACTGTTTTGCTCTCAGTTAGGATCGCCCACCTCAAAGGGGCCACTGAGCCTATCCAACAATCCGTATGTGTGTTTCATCACCTCAGTCCTTTGCTTTCCAGGACAAGCCATCTCTGTGCCGGCTGTCCCTCCTTCCTCCCTCACTTTTAGCAGAAGCCCTCTCCCAGCTCACAGAGAAAACTGGTGTCATCCAGCAGAACGCCTTGGCTTCTGATCTCCATTTGAACTTTCCTCCCTTCTTAGGGGAGAGGACTCCTTCATCTCCGTACTCAAAGTCGATTCTTTGGCCTGCACTTAACCTCCCACCCCTCCCGTCTTCTTAGCAGCCTTACTTACTCCATGGAGCATTCTTTTTCACTCACATATGCAGACTCTCCTGCCCAAGTAAACCCTTCCCATTGGATTTGCTAAATCATCTGAAGTCACATTTTAAGACCTTCACCAACATCAGTCCCACCTCTCTCTTCCATCTCACAGGTACCGTTTCTTTTTTGTACCTCCCGTCACTCAGAACTCAAAATCCCCCAACAGGGTTTCTAATCCACCTCTCTAGCAATGTCTGCAGCTCTTGACGAGGTCTCGGCGGCTAAATTCAAGGAACACTTCTCGGCCTCCTTCTTCCAGGTTGTGGCCATGTTCCAGAGAATCAAGCCCCTCTCCTTCCTCGAGATTTCCTCCTGGCTTCCATGGTGTTCTCCTGGTTTTCCTCCCCCTTCCCATTTCTCATTGTTATTCTCCTTTGCAGGCAGATTCCTTTGTGTCTGGTCACTGAATATTAAATTCTTTAGTTCTTGATTTGGGGCTCCAGTTTTCTGTCCCCTTTCCCCAAATCAGCTCATCCAAACTTGCAGGTTTAATTACCATGTGTATACAACTTTTTCATCAGACCACCGATTTGCACTCAAGACCCGGAGACTCGACTACCTATTGGGTCTTCTTTTCTCTGTCTAAAAGGCCTACTCTTAGGCTCAACAGATCAAAAACCAAACATGTTACTTCTCTCCCAAAATGGGTCTTCAAAATGGGTTTCTTCTCTCCATAAATGTCCCCCACCCCCAACCATCTAGTCATATAAGCTAGAAGCCCGAATGTCATCTTTGATACTTTTTATCCCATTATTCCCCCAAGGCCAATCTATCAGTCATATTTTAGCTATTTCTCCAGTGTCTCTTTCTCCCTACCTTTGCCACTTTCGAACAACCATCCTCTGAACTCCCTACAAGCCCCAATTTTCTGAAATAGAGACCAACTTCCTGTGGCCTCCAAGTTTTGGCATGGTTTGGGCCCTATCTTCGTCTCCAACCCCACCTCCAACATCACTGTATTCCTACTCCTCAATCCATTCTGGGCTGTGTTGATTCCCTTGCACTTGATAGTTCCACGCATCACAGGGCCTTTGTATATGCCTGGAATATTCTTTCTTGCCCTCTTCCACTAGTTAAAGACAATTCACTCCTCCCGTCTCAGCTTGATGGATCGCTGTTTCCTCCAAGAAGCTTTGATTTCCCTAATCAAATCACATCTTATTATTTCATGGAACCTATCCTTCTGGGCCCCTCTTTATGGCACTCAGGCTAGCCTAACTTTATACTGTTTTTGAGTTATAGGAGTCATGTCTCTTTTTGCTGACCACTGTGTTCTTGGCATATGTTTATAGCATATATACATTTTAATTGAATAAAAGAATAAATAAATGACTAAATAGATACCATATCACCATTATTATTATTCAAAAATGAGAAGGTTGGCCTCTCTGGTACTAAAATAAGAAACGTCCCAGGAGACTGCCACACTTGTGACTCTAAGTTGACATTCCAGGTCACTGATTCATAATAAACTTTTCTTTTCCCCTCTTCCTATATTTGTAACCACTTGAAAAGTAGACACAGGAGAGAGACTGGTAGAGATCAGAATATCAACTTAATTACTAATAAAGCTGAATTGGAGATCCAAGCTTGACTAATGGCCACAGCTGAATTTCCTAATCTATCCCCTCGGATTGGAACAAGTTCGCTCAAACTGCTCGACTCACCTATGCAGGGGCAGATCAGGACCCGTGAAACTTTGCTGCATGCATTAGCAGAGACATTGACATCCAGAGGTCAAGTTGCTCCACCAGGGACTGAGAAGCCAGAGGCAGGCTGGATGGGGTGTGCCCAGAATGTTCTCCTCAACTCACCTATTGGGTAACTCATTCCTGACATAGGAAGGAATGAGTAAGGGCAGAAGGGCCAGGAATGTCATTTTGGCAGAAGCTCTCTCAAGGTAATAGAAGGCTAAGGGAGTGGAGATTTCCCTAAGAAATATTAAAATAAAATTAATGTCTAAATATTAGCAGAATTTTTATTGAGTTAAAAATCCGATTGTTTAAAAAAAATTAGCCAAAGCACTTTTTTTTTCATTTAGTAGGATTAACACACTCTTCCTACTTTTTTCTCTTGTTTTCTTTTGCTTAATTGGCAATTATTTAATTCATCATTGTGATTATGAATCAACATTTTAAGCTTTGTCATCAAAACATTTTGTTTACATTATAAATGGAGTATTATACCTGGATGCATATGTTGCTGATTTTCTGAACATGTCTTTTTTTTAATGAAATATCACAACATCTTCTGTATGGTTTCAAAGAGTTTGACTAGTTAAACAATGTTCGATGTTCAAAGCTCTGGAAATAGAAAGCTGGTTGTACCAATTAGGAATGCTTAACTGGTGCACATAAGTTGCAAGTTAACAGAATGTCCAACTGACATTGCCTTAAGTATCAAAGATATTTATTTAGTTGTGCCCCTTTAACAAAGACACCAAGGACACAGGTTCTTCCTGTCCTGTTTCCCATGTCTGTCTGATATATTGACAGATATCACTGCCAGGCTTGTTGCCTCAAGTTGCCCGATGATCATTATAGGCTGGAAATATCCTGATGGCCATCAAGGCCAGTAGGAGTGACAGGATCAGCAGCAACGAGCTTTCTCCTCCAACACGTGGGCTTCATCAGGAAACCGAGACCTCCAGAATTCTCAGCAGTATAATGTGTTGCATGGCCACTCCTGGCCACAAACAAAGCTGCAAAATGGGTGTGTGACTGTTGTGACTGGTTTATACTGAAGGTGAAAGCAGCTAAAGAGTCTGGAGTTGATTCACTGGGAGGAGAGGAGCTGCACACGGTTTTATAAGCAGACTGATGACATAATGAAATCAGACTTTGAAAGAACTAACTTGGGGAAAGGAGCAGATGAGATCCCAGTGTTCCAGTGACAGGGATGAGGGGAGAGGCTTTTGCCGTGTGCATGGAGCAATGGAGGCCTTGTGAGAAAATATCTCTAGCAATAAAAATGGACTGAAAACGGTATTTGTAGAAGCACTTTAACCTTCTTTTAGGGATCCCCTAGTAGAACACAACAGAAGGAATAGTGAAAAACACCCTTGGCACCATCCAAAGGTTTAATTCCATAGTCTCCAGTCTGATTACTAACCTAGAAAAAAAAAGTTAATTTTTAAATAATGAAGGGAACCATCAGGGGGTTCTGCTTATAGTATTATTTTTTTTAAATTTCAAATCATTGCTCTTCTAGTTAGTTACTCATGGCCTGATTTCTCAGAAATGGGCTGCAGGCATTCCATCAAATGAAAAGTGATTAATGCAAAAGCCAGGTCTCCTCTGATGATCCCTCCCAGAAGTGTCTGTTTCCCACCCACAGGGAAGCTTTTCACATGGGGGCAGGTAGGGAAGGCCTCAGCTGGGCATCCATGGGCCAAAGCCCAAATTGAAGCCTCCCATTTCTTGCTCTTCCCTGTTGTTGCTGCTGCCTCTGAAAAGACCTAAGAAACTTCAGCCCTTTCAACCAAAGACTCTAAGGGCACTTCATGCTCAAAGATGCAGCAGCAGGACCACGCTTCCCTGAAAGCCCACTGCTTGCCTGCCTATATGGGAGGTGAAGATTTCATTACTTGCAGCTGAAAGCATTCCTGATTCAAGAACTTTGCATTCTTTCTCCTCTTGAATTTGCTCCTCAATTACAGGGCATCTGGAGCAGACAGGGCACTCTGAAGAGATTTGTCACCTGAGTATACAACATAACTCTTTGCAGGGGCTTTTGTTATCCCTGCTACCAGGTATTGGGTTAATTACGGGCTCGGGTGCAAGACTTCTGTCTTCATGCTGTCACTCTGCCACTTACCTGCTCAGTGACCTGGGACTTTATTATGTTCTAGTCTTCTCCTCTGTATAATAATAATAGTTCATGCTCTACAGACGTGTTTTAAGAATTCAATAAGATTATGACTATGAAGTGCTCAGCTCAATGCCTGGTTCAGGGTTAACACTCAATAAATGTTAAGCACTGTATCTTTTACAGATGAGGAAACAGTAATCCAAACAGACTAGCAAATGGGCCCAAGGTCACCCAGATAAACGCTGTGCATGCTTATTTTCATGGACACATCTTTTCCAAGTAGCGTGTCAACAAGTCAGCAAATATTTATTAAGTGGCCATGAGGTGCAGAGTTCTGAACTAGACATTCGGAATTTATGCTCAAGGATGGGAATACTTCCCGCCTTAATGGAATTTACTATCTGACAAGGATGTTTAGTTTTTCAGGGTCAGCCCAGCTGCATGCAAGGCTGGTCTTACCAATAAAAGAGACAGACAACTCTGTGGTACAGTGTGAAAGGATTTAGGAAGGCCACTCACACACCATACACAGCCTGGTAATGGGGACAAACGGCACAACAGCTTTGCATTGACCTGGGGTTTTGTCTTTCTAGAGAATGGATTCACCCAAACCAACTCATCTTTCTCTCTTCACTTGTCATTACTCTGCAGATAAACTAGTTCCACCTGAGGCCTTCAATCCCTAAAATGTCTCCAACCAGGACCAGAACCATGAGTGTAATATTTCTTCCTATTATGTAAAAATCTTTCAAAATACAAATATCCCTGGGAAAGAAAAGGCTGCTGACAATGATACATATTTTAATAAATGAGTACATCGGTTTATATGTGTTTTGATAGATAGGTATGGGCACATAAGCATATATATTCTTTATGTCAAGTGAATTTCCCTTAAGAGAGGAGTGGGGTCTCTCTCTGGGACAGGCTTAGTCTCAGGGGCAAAAGGAACACGGACATGTAGCTAACAGAAGCAGCAGAAGACCATGGTGGGGTGGGTTCTGGCCTGCACTTGACTTCTTAGTGTGGATCTCAAGCCTCCTCCTCTCTCTGCAACCTCCCTCTCCCCTCTTCACTGGTGGCTGTATTCTGTCCCTGGGGCAATATGCCACAAATGCCTAGTGGCAGAGTGGGACACAGTCTTGGTAGAAGCCCTCTGCCTTTTGAATCCTGAAAAGTTCTTGTACAACACACTCAGTAGAAACAGACAAGGGATCAAAACATTCACCCTGCAGGAATGTCACTAAAGTCTGATTTCTACAAAATTCTTATGGACCATGGAGCCTGATCCCCACCCTCCTCTTTAAGGTGAGCTCATTAAGTCAGGCTCTATCTTCTGACAACCCTCTGGATGAGGCTCATCCGGGTCCCCTTCCACGATGATCCCTCGTTCAAGAAACCCAGTCCAAGACCAGTCAGGACAAAGGTAGCACTGGCTTGTGATCTCAGGGGAAATTTTGCCTCCTGAGTATCTGCAGAATGTCAACAACTGATCATGAGACCATGATTCTTCCAACTACCTATGTCCCTGTGGACATTTCCTCAATGGATACTTAGGTAGGATGGGCCACGTCCACCCTCTTAACCCTGCTAAATTCATTCACATGGAACTCTCCATGATGGCAGGAACATTTTAAAGGTTTCCACCCAAAGAAAATAGCATTTTGGAGCACAATTCTCTAACATATTATTTTAAAAATTTGGATGGACTTTCTAATCTGTGGATTCTTTTGAAGGGGAGGTTTGTTTTGGCCAACAGAGCTGCATTCTTGGTGATCTATTCCACGACGCAAAGACCGGTTCTCATAGGTGCCATTAAATGCCTGCCAGGTGCCATTAAGTGGATTTTACTAAAGGGCAGCCCACCAAACAGCCCGAGTGAAGGAAAAAAAAGCACAGTGGAGACATAGGAGGAGCACCTGTTCAACACCTTTGGGGAAGCAATCACCTGGTTGGCCGCTGAAAAGTGAGACAAGCCAGCCCTTCCTGTCAATGGCTACGCTGTGGCTGGGAACATGTGCTTCCACTGAGCCTGGCTCCAGGTTGCCAAGAGCGTGCACCTGACAAGCCACCAGCGGGGATGCCTTCCGGTAGAAACAAGAACAGAAGAGATGTCTGCATTGAGAACAAGCCCTGGCCCAGCCAGTCGATTGAGAATGAGACCCCATTCACAGCTTCTGCCTATAAAAGATGGAAGAGACAAAGTTTGGGTCCTACGGGCTCTTCTGCAGAGTCTAAAGTTATTCCACCATTCTGATTCTGCAATACCTCTGCCAGCATTGGCTCTGTAGGGCAAAATTGCATTTGAGAAAAATGGGCGCAATAAAATAAGCATGTATGCCTTTAAGGAAGAGTCCCCCAGATACGTATTACTCAATTCCCAGATATATAACCCATAAAACATAGAAGATATTTGTGCCATGGCTGAGGTTCGACCCTGGTGCTCAGTAATGCCATCATCACTAATAAGTCAATATATGACATTAGCCAGAAGAGCTATTGGATGTTAAAAGAAACTCAGAAATCCCAAGAAATAGCCACTTGATGAGCCAATGGCTTAATTTCCATTGTCACTCACAAGACATAGACAATAGCATTATTAGAGTTGCAACAGTGTAACAAATTGCCTTGCATTCACATTTCACATTAGACAGTCCTCCCTTCCAGCTAATGTTGACTATTATTTGTAAAATACATAATCTCACCAATTTAGTGAGCATTTACCATGTGCAGGGCATGGTGCCACAAGATTTAACAGCATTCTGTGACTTAACTTCCCGAGTGAACATGCACATACAACTTGCTATGTGTTCAGATGTTGCATTTTATATTTATTAACTTACTCCTTATAAAATCCCCAAAAGGTGGGTACAGTGAGATACCCTTATCTATGGTTTCTCTTTCTGCAGGTTCTGTTGTGATCAGCAGCAGTACCAGGATATTAAATGTACTAAGCATTATTCCAAGTGCCATGATGAATTCTTCACTTTTCCTGCTTTGTCCCACCTGAGATGTGAATCATCCCTTTGCCAAAGTGTCCACCCTGTATGCCCACCCTGAGTCCCTGGGTAATGACAGATGGTCAAGTAACTGTTATTTTACTTAACAATGGCCACGAAGTACAACAGTCATGAGGTAAAGGAGGTACCAGGGCATAAAACCCAAGAGGACAGGTAAACTCTGTTTCCTATGTGGAAACACTGCAGGGTGCATGGGAAAAAAACATAGTCTATATAGTATTATCTGTAACTTCAGGCACCCTTGGGGGATCTTGGAATATATTCCCTGCAGATGAGGGGAGGGGTGCTACTCTACTTACTATTATTACTATTTTACAGATGAGGAAACCAAGGCATAGCAAGTTTAAACATAAAGCTACATAAATCTAATCAAGAGGCAGAGTAAGAATTAAAATCTATGCAGTTTGTTTCAAAGCCTATGCACCCAATTGTTACTTCAAAATTGCACCATGAAATATATACTATAGTTACCCTCATTTTTATAAGTAAGGAAAGTGAGGAACAGAATGGTTTAATTATTTCTTCCATCACATAGTCAGGAAGTGACAGAGCCTGGACTTGAACCCAGATCTTTCTGGCACTAAATGCTGGGGGTCTGATGACTATGTCATTTCTTGTGTTAGTTGTGTTAGTTTCTATGGAGATGTAATCATGCTTCCCCCTCAAATATCAGGTCAACGTATTTAAATGATGATTGCTGCTAGACATTGTACTCAGGGCTGAAAGCTATGTGGTCCAGTCCTTCAAGGTGTTTACCCTCTAGTTATGGAAGCACTGATAATGACATTGTTATGCAGCTACATGGAGATACCACAAGAATGACTTCTTCCTCATGCTCTTTGTCACACACGAAGACTCCTTTTTGTTGGTGGCTGTAGCTATGGATGTAAATAAGAACATCAACTGTGTCCCACACTCAGTTGCTTACCTCTGATGACCCATCAGTCTTTCTGCTACTACTAATTAGCCAATTCACTAAGTTAACTTCTCCATGTTGCTTGAAGCTACTGTCCACATCTTTCTGAGGTGGCCTTTCTCTCTTCTGACTACACTGAGAAAGAGTCTTTGCCACCTTCTCCCTCTGTCGTCTGTGGTTATGGATGCTGAAAACCATTGAGTTGTGCATTGCTTCTAGAATTCACCATCCTGAAGGATCTCAGCTCATAGTATGGAGGGACAATACTATAAGACTAACAGATACAGATACACAGCCCTTCCTGACTCAGCCGATTACAGTCTTGTGTTGCTTAACAATGGGGACACACTCTGAGAAATGCATTAGATGATTTTATCACTGTGTGAACATCACCAAATATATTTGCACAAACCTAGATAGTATAATTCAGTCAGTCAAGGGGGCCTCTCAAAACAATCAAGGGATACAGTAGTGTATAAGGTTGTCACCAGCTACCACAACATACTGTTTACCCTAAACTATTTATATCTAACTAGGAGGAGTATGCTCTAAAACAACAATAAAAAATGTAGTAAATACATAAACCAGCAACATAGTTATTTATTATCGTAATCAAATATTATGTACTGTATATAATTGTACGTGTTATACTTTTATATGACTGGAAGCCCAGTATACTCATGTACAACAACGGAATCACCTCAAGTACGTGTGTAATTCATTGCACTATGACTACTGTGTCACTAGGCAATAGGAAATTTTCAGATGTGTTATAATTTTATAGGATCCTGTTGCATATTCCAATTCATTGTCAATTGACATGTCATGCAGCACAGGACTGTACTTAATTCTTGTGTGTTGTGTGGATAACAATGAGACCTTCCCCAAGGGTCACAGTGACTCACTAAGTTAAATCATATCAACGCCGGGTGGTTGACCTCAACAGATGCTAGCTATTGTTTCTACCCCTCCTTCTCGATATTATTATTACTTATTATTATAATTACATACCAGTTCCTTTCAGTGTTTGCTGGGAGCTGGCTCTGTTGTAAGAGCTGATAATACACCATTGGTACCACTGTTTCAAGGAGAGTAAGAACATGCCAGTTCCTTCCTTTTATTTTCATCCACACTCAGTGCCCCTGAGCACATCTTAATAAAGACATATTTTTCTACTCTATATTGTCTAAGCAGTCATCCATCTGACTAAGATTTTTGAAGAGATTCTTTAACACCTTCATCAGGTAGGTGGACTTAGAGTAAATTCTGAGCTGCATGTGGTTTGGTAGAAGTATGATCTTTAACAAAAGAACGGAGAGAAATTTGAACTTGCCAAAAGGCAAAAGAATAAAACACATGGCCACTTGAGTTCATTTCTATATTCCCATGGGCTTCTAAAATCAGAAAAAATGAGGGCATGCAGAGGAGGTGTGTTAGATGTCCCCCCAACGTCTATGTGTTTAAGGCTTGGTTCCCCGCCTGTGGCACTTTTATGGATCCTTTAGAAGGTGGGGTGTAGTAGAAGAAGTTACATCACTGGGGTGTGAGCTTAAAGAGGATACTGGGGCCCTGGTCCCTTTTATGTCTTTGCTTCCTGGATTCCATGAGGTGAACAGGCCTCCTTTGCCATGTACTCCTGCCATGATATACTGTGCTGCCACAGGTCAAAGCAATGAGGCCAAGTGATCATGAACCGAAACCTCTGAAACGATGAGCCAAAATAAATCTTTCTTCCTTATAAATTGATATATTTTAGGTATTTGTTACAGCAACAGAAAGCTTACTGATACAAGGTGTGTTGCTAAGTTTGTTGATAGATTCTGGATGTGATCAGCAAATGTCAATCTCGCAGTAACATCCATCAATAATACCTGTTCATCTAAAGAAAGTGAAACAAGTGTTCAAATTTAGCAGCTCTATGGTTTTGAATTAGACATTTGTCCTTGATCCCGGCTTTGAAGGTTTTGTCTTTGGCCACCCCATCTTTACTAAAAAGCCTCTTGTTCTTATTGACCTGCATTAACTTTAGCTATTACTTCATCCCCCTATGGCTCCAAGCTGTGTCCTAGACCACAACCCCATTGTTTTACATCATGAAAAATGGTCTCTCCTGTCATAACTGTGGTAAGAGAGAGAGGTTTTAGTATCTTCTTGATATGATAGCACCTGATAAAGATGCCATTAACATGTATCAATACTGGAAAAGTAGCAAATGCAGGATGGTCGTGGCTCTTTTGTTTTCTAAATTAATTGGCTAGCATCAGGGACTAAGCCGTTGGACTCTAAATCAACTGGAGATATCTCTAAGAGGTTAGTTACAGCACAGCTTCTGATAAAAGGAAGCCTGAAAAGAAATTATTGATAAAATTCTAGAAGGTCAGACTGAACCTAAATGAGTGTAATAAAAAAATAAAGGAAGAAAAGGAGGAGAAGAAGACTGCATCACTTACTGTTAGCTGCATAACAAATTCCTCCTCCAAGACTTAGTGACTTAAACAATAAGTTGAGGACAGAGGGAAGTGGTCCTCCCTGAGGGTTTATGACCTTGAGAGTGATTGACCACTTAAATTTTTCTGCCTTAGGCCCCTAGCTTACCTCACCTTAGTACTGGTTCTCTAAAACAGAAAAATATATTTATAATTGCTCAGTGTTCATGGGTCTAGGACTTGGAGCAGCTCAGCTAGATGGTTTTAGATGGTTCCAGTTCAAGGTCTCCTGTGAAGTCACAGTGGAGATGTTGGCTGGACCTGCTGTCACCTGAAGGCTTGTCTGGTCTGGAGGAGGCACTTGCAAGATGGCACACTCAATATGGCCGCCAGTTGGTTATGACTATTAGCAGGAGGCTGCAGTTTCTCTATACATGTTCCTCTCTACAGATGTCTTGGTGTCCTCAACTCACAGAAGGTAACTTCCACCAGAATGAGTCAAGAGGAAAGAAGATGGAAGCCATGATGCCTTTTATGACCTAGTCTCAGAAATTCACACTTTCATTTCCATCATATCCCATTGGTCACATAGATCAACCTTGATAACATTGTGAGAGGAGATTATGCAAAGGCATAAATGATCATTTACTGGCCACCATTTTGAAGACTGTCTACTACATAGAAGGAGGAGAAGGAGAAGAAATGAAAGAAAAATGCTGAGAATCTTATTTTCAAAGGATGATGTTGGTTTGAACTTTGGGGATAAAAATTAAGTCAAAAAGGCAAGTTATAGGGGAGAACTAGCATTGACTGTATTACTGGATAATCCAACTCTTCATTTGGCAGCTGTGTATATGTGCAGAAGAGTGAGGGTTGATGGATTGAGTAGGAAGACTTCATCCCAGAGAAGTGTGCTCATCCCATCAAATGTGTTCATCTAGAAATGACAGCAGGCCATAAAAATCCAGCTTTTGCCATTGGGGCACTGAATGATTTGGCAGTAGAGGGGTACAATAACTTCTGTTTAAGATAGCTCCTTTGGCATGGATCTGTTCCCAAGCTCTAGGATTCCACTGACATATTCTTTGGTGATCTTTGGGTAAGTCCAGTCTCTACAGATGAGTGATATATAATGGTCCATCCTTTTTCCCACCTGAGTTACATACCAACTTGCCACAAATACATGCAATACAAGTTTTCTCTTCCCTGGAAGATTGTTGTGATCATTTCTAAGTCCTTTTTTTTTTTATTTTTTAATTCAACCTTGACTTCTTTTTGGGAATGTAGAGGGCATAGTCTGGGAGAGTTTTACTCTCTTTATTTTGTGATCAGCCTCTTTTCCTCCCACACTGATCTTCCCAGAAACTATATCACACCCAACCAAGTCTCTAAAGTTAACATATTAAAGTTCTATTTGCCCCAGGATACTTTTGCTATTTTTAACACAGAGAATGCAGACCTCAGGGACTTTATCCCTAAAGACTCCGTAGGTCTCCAGTCTTGCTCTCCTTTCCTTCTAATGAGTGGGTCCTGCCATCCTTCAAAATGGGATCTTTCCTACCACCTACCACTGTTCTCCAGCCGACGTCCCCTGAAAGCCCTCCACAAGAATGGACACGGTGTGCCTGTCTTTAATCCCGAGACTGTCTGTCAGACAAGGGAGTCAGTGTGCACCTGCCCTTTACTGCTCTTTTGTCTCTGCATCTTATCCTGGCTCTCCAGCAGGGCCTTTGATTTCCACACCTCGCTGGGGGTGTCCGGGTTACTTTTTAGCTTGCTTCTCTGTTTGCAAAGATCTGTATCCAATTCCACACACAATGAAAGAATAACAACAACACGAATTACCAATGTTATGATGCATTATGCTTTGATTAAATAAGAAATATGATCCGGGCTGAGCCCAAAAGGATGGAACTCAGATCCCGTCAAGAGAAAAGATGAATGAACAGAACTACAGTGACATCTGCTGGTCCCTCCCATAGAGTTGTTTGGTTTCAGTGTCACCAGAAATGGGTGATAGGGGGAGGAAAAAAAAAAAAAAAAAGATGATGATAATCTCATGTTGAAAATGAATTCTTAAAACGTGCCTTTAGGTAAAAACGAATCAGGTTCCACGACTTTAATCAGTATGTCACAAATGGGGAAACAAAATTCTTTGGAATAGGGGTTGAAAATTATTTAATGTGCAATTGCGTCTTAGAAGGAAAGGAAAAGACCATTTATGCCATCATTTTAGCAAACGATTGCCTCTGCCTACACACCACAGTAGATAGACAGGTCAGTCTGGGGAAAGGGGAAACATGCAAAATGAAAGCTCAGAACACTATTTGTTGGCTTCAAGAAACTGAGGTTCCAGGGGGTGTGAATTACCCTCCTCACCCAGAATGTACAATGTCTTACATGGTTTTTCTATAAAGAAATATCTACCGCTGCGATGCTGAGATACATTAGAAAAACATTAAGATGTAATCAGGCGCTCCCTGAGGGCCTGGGTTGCAGTGGGATCAATAAACTTTGCCACCCTGTTGCCTTCCGTTTGGGCAAATCTTCAATGATCAACATTCGTTGTCCTCTCTGCCAAAAATTGAAGTGAGATCCTGCTCTGAGGTTCTGCATCCTTCACACAAAATGCCTGAAGCTGCCTCCCCAGAGTCTAAGAATCCCCAGCATAGCATTCCCTTGAGCAGTTCTTGGCCAATCTCCTTTGTAGAAAGGGCAGGGGGTTTTGTTAGACCCTCCTAAGCAGAGTCACAAAGGGAGCTGTCATCTGGACTCTAGATAATGACCATTCTGTTTCCAATGAAATACAAACACACATGGATGTATATTTTTTTTTCTAAGCAAAGCTCTAAATACCTTCAGTGTCTGGTACCCACAACAACACAAGATAAAGCTTTCTTAACACCATTACTTACACACACACAGACACACACACAGGGAAAAAAAAAAAAGAAAACTAGTGGAGATTGTGTCTTTCGGAAATATTGAAATTATTTTAAAACGGTCTGCATGTACCTTAGCTTCTGGGGCCTGAATGACAAAAGATGGGCATTGCATTAAGAACAAAGGAACTTTTCGTTTCTGTCTTGCGCTTGAACTGTGGGGCTTCCTCTGAGTGGGGAGGCACGGCTGTCATCTCGCGGTGCAGAAAGCATCCTTATCCCACATCTGAATAAAGGACAAAGAGACCCCATCCAGGCAGCGTGTGGAGATGTGCACAACTAACAATAACCATATATTGTGTGGAAGTGCAAGTGTGGACAGTCTGCACTTCTTGGAAGCTAAGCTGCATTACAGCTATCTGGGTTCCTTTTAATGACTCTGAGGGACAATGTATCACCTACAAGTCTGAGGCACATTCGATAAAACATCTTGGAGTCAGTGCCTGTGGAATTCATTTTCCAGAGACAGCCAAGCTTGGGGATTTGGTTTCAAAGTTTTTTTTTTTTCTTTCTTTTTCTTTCATTTTTTTTTTGTGTATAACTGCAATGCTACTGATTCCTCTGCGTCTCTCAGCCCTGGTTGAGTTGGTACGATTCATCATTGTTAAAACAGGTTTTCTACAAGGAGATATTACTTAACTAATTGATTACTAATTGATTATCATAATAGTCCCATTCTATTTGTGGCAATTCCTGAAAGCAAGGTATGCCCTGGGTAGTTCTCTTTCAAGAGTGAGGGATTTGCAGACCCACAGCCAGGTTGGTGCAATCCCTAGGGACCCATCCATCTGGCTCTGACAGTGCCACATCCATTATTCCCACAAATAATGCTAAGGGAGGTAGTATTGGTGGAACTCAGAGCCTCCTTTTCTTCCATTTGCAAGATGTTGAATGTTTCTTCTTTCTGCACAACTCCAGCATGACACCTATGTGTGAGAAGAAGAGGAATGCATTCCCAGAAACTTCTCCATCTTCCTGTGGCCACAGACTTCTGTCCCTCCCGGGCCAGTGGGGTGTGTTGAGGGTCTTATCTATTAAAACTCATACAGCCTGTGGCTCAAACTCCCTCACAATGAAGGAGTGGCAATGTCACATCTACTCATTCAGACCTGCATTTGGTCATCAAGAGCCCTTTGCTGAGAGTTCTTTTTCTATGCCAGGGCCTGGTGCAGTCCCTGGAGGCATACATCCAATAGTGCACAAGGGGTGCCGAGGACTAACATGGCTGAAAGACAACTACCGTGACCGGATGAGCAGGTGTCATTTGTTCTATGGCAGCACAGAAGACAGATGTCTTACATGAGTGGCAGGAGGTAGGGAAAGGTTCTCAGAGGAAAGGACCTTGGAGCTGACTTTTAAAGGGTGTGGAACTAAATGGATAAAGAAAGAAAATCGCATTCTAGGCAGAGGGAACAACACAGAAGAAACATGGAGGCATGAAACCACGGCCAAGTTCAAATAGATATTTCCCCCCAAGCAGTCGGAGGGAAGGGTGTCTCTGGGGTGGGGCAAAGACTTGACTCAAGAAACAGACAAAGCCATAGGTGGGGTTCAGTGGTTTCTCAGAGGTGTAGCTTTGGGACCTGCTTTATTCAACATGTGTCAAGCACCTACTGTATACAGGGGACCGTCTAACCTGCTGCACGCTGGAGGGATTGAGAGGAAAACCATCTCTACCCTCAATAACACACACCTTCTGCATACCAGGCACTCACTTCATGCCCACTGCATACCCGACAGTGAGTGCCCACTGTATACCAGGCATTCACTGAGTGCTCACGGCATACCAGGCAAGCTGTTAAGTTCTTTTCTTTCACAGTTGAATTCCGTCCTCACAGTGAATGTGCGAAGGAGGTTATCACTGTCTCCATTTGACAAATAAGAAAACTGAAGCGCTGAGAGATAAAGTGACTAGTCCCAGACCAGGCATCTGGTTTGTAGCACAGCTGGAATCAGATCCACAGAGATAACACGAGAAGCTTATGACTCAAGGTTTCCACGGATGACCACACCAAAGAGGAGAGAATAGGAGCAAGTGTCGAACTTTGGGATCAGTACTGCCCCTGGTCAAGCCCATACATACAGGAGCCCTGGGCCCAGACTTGCTGGAAATTCCTGTGTGGATAGGCTCTAGGCAGAAAGCTCCTCAGAGGCCCTGGTGACACAGACCTGTAATCCCAGCAACTTGGGAGGCTGAGGTAGAAGGGATCACAGGTTCGAGACCAGCCTCAGCAACTTATTGAGGCCCTAAGCAGCTTAGTGAGAGTCTGTCTCAAAATCAAAAATTTTCAAAAGGGCTGGGGGGGATGTACCTCTGTGATAAAGTGCCCTTGGATTCAATCCCCCTTACCAAATTAAATAAAGAAACAAATAGATAAAACACTACAAATAATAGTAATAAAGAAAACTCCTTAGGACCATGTCTTTGTCTCGTGTCAGCCCCACCCCTAAGACCCTTGGCCTCTTAAACGCCCCCTCCTCCCCTCCAGCAGCCCTTGCTTCTGATGAACCTGGAGTGAGCGGAGCTTCAGCCTTCTCTGGAGTCCTGTCAACCCCTATGGCTCTGCATGGGTAGCAACCCTCACCTGTTCCCACACTGGACATTCCTCAAACTGGGCGGAGGGAAGAAGAGAGCACCACGTCCGGGAAAGATGGGGAGAAAGGGCATCAGGATGACTCTCCACGGGGGGTTGTGGATTTCTTATAGGATGCTTTGCTTCATCTGGATGGTCCCAGATCGGTTTTCACAGTATTAAGAGCCTGTATCTCCCCCTGTGAGGGCCAGCCTCCACCAGGGCCCTAATCAAGACTGTAAAACTCCATCTTTCTCCCTCCACCTCACCCTCATCTTCTCCTGGGCTTCAGAGGCCTCTTCCTCACAAGAAGGGAAGAAGTGTGATGCCATTGTTAGAGACATCAGAGAAAGGGAAAGGGAAAGGGCCCTCCAAGACCTAAAACAGCGCGAGGTGACACAGTCGGCTGGGAAATACCATGTTTTAGGGCCTGGAACAGTAGCTCAGTGTTAGATCAGGTGCTTAGCATGAGCAAGGCCCCGGGTTCCATCCCTGGCACAGAAAGAAAAAGAAAAAGAGGAAAGGAGAAATAGGATGTTTTATAAAATAGGGACATTTAGTTAAGAAACAATGTTTGAATAAAGGTTAAAAACATGTGAGAAAAGGCCAAGAAAATAAAACTACGGAGACAGTTGTGAAAAGGTGAAGCCAGCAGCCAGGAAGAATGGCTGGATGTCTCTAGAACACTGCAGGGGCCTTATTTAGGCCTGGTTTCTCCCGGTGAAATGTCCCTGCGCTCCATCTTCGCACCCTGTGCCCAACAGGGAAGGAGGCGCCTCCCAACCTGGTGTGGGCCGCCATTGTTTCAGCCAGCGTGTGGTGTGTCTGCTCATCGCCTCTTTGGTCTTTGAGTCCTCCAGTCTTCATGGAACATTGCGTTTCTGAAGCTGTAATACTTCACATCACAGAGGGAAATAGAAAAGGAAGACGCTGGAGGGAACATGAAGGGAGAAAAAGACAGGAGACTTTGTCGGGAGTTTTAAACTTTCTTATTGAGTTAGGAGCAGCCCTGGGGAGAAGAGGGTTTAGATGTTCGGGCCTTCTGGGCTCCCTGTTGTCGCAGAGAAGAAAGAGCGTGATGATTTAAAAGTAGTTGGGACACACCAGGGACTCCAAGAGACAACTGGGGAAAGGTGACTGTCTCACAATTGCTCTTTTATGAGGGCATGGAGGCTGTGACCCATATTGTCATCGTTTACAGGACATGCTTCCTTCAGAAAAGCATGAGAAATCTTGGGCCTTTCAACTGTAGAAAGAGAAAGCTTTCCAGACTTTTCCTACAATCCCTTATCCCACGGTTCTCGGCATTAGGAGAGGACTTGTGCACTTGGGGTGAGGGATTTCTCATGCAGGCTACACTCCTAGTTTGCTTGTAAATCTTGGCAGGTTTCCTTACTTCACTAATTTTATAATATTAACCACTTTCAGCTGGAGCATGAATTATGAGGAAAGTCATAAATAATGAAGTGGTAAGCACAGTCACAGCCTTGTGAGGCAAAACATTTGAATACAGTCATCACTTGTTATGCACATGGAATTGATTCCAGAACTCCCCCCCCCCACACACACACACAGATTCCAAAATCTGTGGATGCTCAAGTCTCAGGAAATGAGGTGGCATTTGTGTCTAACCTACAGAGATCCTCCCTGTGTCTTAAATCATCTCTAGATTACTTAAGACCCAATACAATGCCAATGCAATGTAAATAGTTGTTCTACTGTATTATTTAGGGAATAATGATAAGAAAAAAGTCTGTATATGTTCGATACAATACAACTGTTAAAAATATTTTTGATGTGTTATTGGTTGACCTACAGATGTAGAGACTGCTGGATGTGGAGGACTGAGTGCACAAGGATCTTGACATTCAGAACAGGTCACTTTCTTTGAGTTCTCTGAAGTGAGAGACTCCACAGTGGTTAGAAGTGCAAAGTGGAGAATGAGATGAATAAATGATCTCCACCTGCTAATTAATGGTCCAAGGAAACTGGGGTTTCTCTTATGCCTCCTCCTCTGCTGTTAATACTTGAGAATCAGTGAAAAGGGCAGTGTGTGATGAGCTATCCATTTGGGGAACACCCTTGGGTTCAGCTGCAAAATTGCACATTTTATCACCTGCCATGATGTCTGACACACAGGAGGTACCTGCTATGGACTGAATTGTGTGTGCCCCAATTCATATATTAACATCCTAAGCCTCAAAATACTTCAGAATGTGACTATACAATTGATCTTCCATGTCTCTGGGTTCTGCATGTATGGATTCAACCAACCACAGATTAAAAACATTTGGAAAAAAATTTGTGTCTATAATGAACATTTAGATTTATTTCTTATCATTATTCTCTAAATATATTATAATAACTATCTATATAACATTTACATTTTATTAAGTATTAGAAGTAATCTAAAGATGATTTGAAATATATAGGAGGATGTACTAAGATATATGCCATTTTATATAAGACACATAAGCATTCTGTAGGGAGTTCCAGAGCTAATCCCTTTGGGATATGAAGGAATGATATTGTATTGGAGATAAAGTCTTTAAAGAAATAATTAAGTCCAAAGGAAGCCTTTAGGATGGGCTCTAATCTAATGTGACTGGTGTCTTTGAAGAAGAGGAGATCGAAGACCTTGTGAAGACACAGGAAGAAATCTGGCCACTTGCAAGCCAGGAAGAGAGGTTTCATCAGAAACCAACCCTGCTGACACCTTGGTCTTGGACTTCCAGCTTCCAGAACTGTGAGAAAATGAATGAACTGTCTCATAAAGTCATTCTCTTTTTAATGTAAAACCCCAGTAAAATTCCAATCTATGGTACTTTGTTATGGTACCCCTGAAAAATTAATGCAGTGCCTATAATTTTGTGCTAAGGGGAAAAATTGAATAGGCCAATAAACAATGACTCCTGAAAATTCTGAAATCTGTGCATATCATAGTGAACAGTTGACAGTATAAATCATGGCCAAAGTCTGACTTTCGCTCTCCACTCCACTCATTTGACCTCAGCCAGGTTTGCTAACCTTTCTATGTGTTTGGAAGAAGTCCTTTGACAAGTTCTTGGTATACAAAAATGAATCACATTGTCTCTGTTCTTGATCTGCTTATGTTGATCCTAATTAAGATAGAGAAAGAGATGCTTATAAATGAATAATTGCAGCACAATTAAGGGTTACTGCTTCAATCGAAACATGGACTTAAGCTTGCATGGGTTGAGGTGGCATCAGATTGACTTTCGAGAATTGACATCAGCAAAGAACTTCATAAAGGCAACAAGCTGAGCTTAAAGTTTAAACAGCAAGAGGACTTTGGGATAAAGAAGCATGTTGAAAGGCAAGGGTAGATGGATGGGCAAGAAGAATAAAAGGCTTGAAGAACAGGAAGTAGGTGTGCATCATGGAGACTGGCAGAACTTGAGTCAGAAAAGCCAGCTTGGTACTGAAAGAAGCTGTCTAGGTTTTATTCAATTAGACATTAGGGGTCACAGAAGATTTTCAAATAATGAAGTGGCATGAACGTACGCATCTTTTGAAAAACATACTTAGAAGGCAGCATGGGGAATGATTGTGACCGGAAGTGCTTGGGAACAGAACAGCACATGAGCTGCCATGCTATCCCAATAGTTCAGGTACTTAATGAGCTTCCAGGAGTCAGGAGGATTATATTGGATAATCTGTGTGAACTCACTCTTTAAATAATAGCATTAATAGTCATGATTATTTTTGAGAGAAAGAAGATGGAGGGCCAGAGCTTGTCATTGCATGTCAATGCTAATTAAATTTTCTGGGCAGTTGTGAGAAACCAGTTGATATTGTAACAAGTAGGTGATAGCAGGTAATTTTCTTAGTTGTAAATATCTTTCTTTGTTTAACAGGAAAATAACCAGTCATTTTGATTCACTAAGGAACCAATGTAAAGGCAGAAGTAGAGTCTCACCAAAATGACTTAAATTTATTTTTATCTTATTTTAATCTTTACCGTAACTTACAGTGACTTTCACTGGCAGCATGAGCAAATATACTGACACACTCCGAGGAACATCCAAGGTTTCAATCCCAAAGGTATTGGCCTTGAAATTCTATTGATTATAAAATACAAATAGCAGTCAGTTTCCAAAACACTGAATAGTATAGCTTCTTACCCATATGTTCGCCCTCTTTCTCTGTGTCCCTCACCCCAACTGCCTAGCAGAATTACCTGCTGCCTTTTCTGAGCCCCCAAAGCCCTTCATTTGTGCGGCATGTATCATACTGCAAAAAGTAATATATACAGGCTTCTGTTTCCACTGCTGGATCACAAACTCCTTGTCTCCTAGACTTTGGATCCCCAGAGTCTAGAACACTGCCTGCCTGGCCACCACAGACACTAACTCTTCGTGATTGAACTTCTTCAAGTTTTGTTTGTTGTTTGTTATTGTGTGTGTGTTTGCTATAAACCTGAGTGAAAGGTAATGAAGTAATATAGAGTCTAGCCGATGGCCTATTTCATAAAGTAATTCTCTTTTTAATATAAAACCCCCAGTAAATGTGCGGACACATGTCGGCTAGATACATTTTCAAGGCTCCAACTTGTCAGCCAGCTTTGGGGCGCCCAGGTGTCCTTGAGTGCAAGAGTCTGATTCATAAGTACTCGGCCCACTCCATTGTCCTGGTGTGAATCATGCTTATTTGTTTGACTTGTGCAAGACCATTGTGTATACATCTTCCATGTGGGATCTTATTATACGAAGGCAGAAAAAAGGCTTAATGCACACTTTGTACTTTTGACACCTAAATAATCCGGTTATCATCTTGACATGGGAAATCGGAATGTCTTGGCTTCTGTGGCCTGATATACTCAGGTTAGAATACATATATAAACATTTTCAATGCCTGATAGGTTCCACAAACATCAAAACTTATGCACTATGTTGCAAACAATGCATCCAGGGACAGTTCATTACACAGAGATAGGAAAGTACCCTTGTTCTTTTTGTTTTTCTTCACTTGATCATGGAGGCACCAATAAAATGGTCAGGTGCTCTGAGAGCTAATGTTTGCAAGGGCTATCCACTTGATGTCTTTTGTTATCCACTTGATGTTATTTGTTATTTTTTTCTTTGGGTGTTATCAAGCCATAGTGCACTTTTAAAAGAGTCATCTTTTTTTTTTCTATTTACTTAACTTACAGTTTATACTGGGAATTTTTAGGAAAGCATTTACTTTCAATAATAGCCGACATTTTACTTGTTTATTTATTTTTGGAGGCCTTATCATTTGTGAGATGTCATATTCAAATCCTTTAAACACACCATCCCTCTATACGCCTCACCAGCCCTAGAGGGTAAGTCAGATTTTTATTTTCTTCTATTTACAGAAGTAGAAATCAAAGCAGAGAGTCTTTTTTGTTTGTTTGTTGTTTTGTTTTGTTTTCGGTTCCTGCCTTTGCTGGAGTGGAGAGACTAACTTCCTGACTTGAACTTGGATTCAGACACTGTGCTATCCTGTCTCAGCCATCAAGGTGGCACATAGCCTCTTCTCAGTTCACCAAAAGCCTGCAGGAATTTCCAGCATGAACAGGGCATTCCATATACGTCAATGATGACTAATGAAGCACTAATCATTAAATGCAGGTCCAGAGAGGGAGATTTAGAAATTACAGAAATAAGAATATATTTGCACCTGTATATCAATATCATCAACAATAGTAATAAGGGTAATAACAATCTAGTTTGCTTGAGGAGAAAGTAGGACAAACTAATGTCAAGGTGTGTGATAAAATTAAGACAATTAATATACGTAATTTAAATAAATAAATAAATTTTTAAAAAGTTTTTAAGAAAATTGATGGGTTCAGGGTAGCAGCTTCAACGTCTTCACTTTGGTCATGTGCTCCAGCCCAACAAAGATCCATGAGACTTCCCAAGCAATAGCCAAGGGATAATGACAAATGTTGGATAAATCATTCCAAAGCTATTACAGAGAGACTCACTCTGCCATATGGAAAAAGTGGTTAGGGAACAATTAACTTCAACAATGTATATTGCCCCTGGAAACAAAACTGAGTTAAGCCGCTCCGGCATGGCTGACTACAGCCTCTATAAATTAGTCAGTAATAATGGCCATAGTTTGAAACCATAAAAACTTTGAAAAATAGAATAAGTGCAAGCCATGAAATCATTTATAAATGATCCAACAACAAATTCCGAGAGAGACGCACCAAGCACCTCTTTTCTATTTAATTTCTCATATTTTATAGCTCAAGTAAAGCAAAGATTTGATGAGCGTGAAAGCTCTCGGGTAGTGAGCCAAGATAGGGTAATTGGCACTAAAATTATTGCAAACGTTTAATAAAAGAACCCTTGTTTATGAAGTGCAGAAGATGTAAAACAAGTGAACATAAATGAGACACGATGCTTTCATTGCTACATGCTACCAACAACCATGTGAAAGCCACTAAGATGATTCATCATTTACTAGCCTTCAAAAGCAAGGAATTAACACAGACATCGATTAAGACCAGAAACTAAGTTAAAAAAAAAAAAACTAAATATGATATACACTGAGATAGAGGATAGAGCAAATGATATACACTGAGATAGAGGATAGAGTCATGGTCACAAACCAACACTTTCAGGATAAAAGATCAACACTTTCCTACAATGGTAAAAATTAATACAGTAAATGCAATCCTGGGCAGGAGTGGATAAAGAAATTAAGAGGAAAACATGTGTGTTTGAAAGAGCATCCCTTAGCCAATTGGGGACTTAATAAAACCAAGTTTACATTATTTAGGGATAATTCGGAAAATGATGGAATTGGACGTCTTTCTATTCTAGCAAAAATTATCTTGAGAGTTTAAAAATGAAGATTTAGTTAATATAATGATTACACACTGAACCTAAGAATCTTAGCCATTGTTTTTAAGAAGATATTTGTTCATGTGAGTGTTTACATGTGCTTTAAAGAATATGATTTAAAAAAAAAAGAATATGATTTTTGAACAAATGCAACTTTTATTCTTTTTTTAGGGGGGAGAGCGGTACCAGGGATTGAACCCAGGGGAACTCGACCACTGAGCCACATCCCAGCCCTATTTTGTATTTTATTTAGAGACAGGGTCTCACTGAGTTGCTTAGGGCCTCACAGTTGCTGAGGCTGGCTTTGAACTCATGATCCTCCTGCCTCAGCCTCCTGAGTCATTGGGATTACAGGTGTGTGCCATCGTGCCCAGCCAAAACTTTAATACAACACAGCAGATGAGGACACTGAGGCTCCAGAGCAGGATAACACAGTGTCCGGTGGTTGAACTAAGATTAGAACACTTCTTAAAACTACTCTACAGCTTTTTCCTCTCATGTAATCAGTCGTCCAAGATTAAAAGAGATCTGAAATGTAAAATACCCGTTGATTATAAGAAAAACATGTACCCAAGTTGGGAAATACATTTAAATCCCATTAAACTAACTGAAAAATTCATGAGCAATACATGGATAATTTGTTTCTTATTAAAACATTAAACTTGTAGAGAATATTTAGCTGTTCAAATGTCAAGTAACAGGATAGCTATAGTAAGTTAATTAGGTACCAATTCATTGCTAAAGATACTTAATTGACATTTAATAAGCATATTAAATACCAATTAACCAACTATATTTAGTGCTAACTATATTTAGTCAAAGCTGTTTTGTTAATTGCTTGTTCAGTGCCTTAGTATCTATGGTCAATAGATTATAACCCAATTAAATATATACATTAATGTGTTTGCATATATGTCTCCCCAGTGGGGCGTGTTGCCCAGTTGCCCATGTGTGGGTTTAACCATCGCCACCCATCCTGGTGAAGGCAACAATCCCCCCAGCTCATGAAAGACCCTCAATAAAGAAACGATTCAGCTGAGGGGGGTGATATTGACACAGCATTCTTCTGTCACTACTGAACCTGGGAACATGAAGACTTAACAGGTTCTAGGGAGAAAAGACACAGGGCCCTTTGGGACAGGTTCATATTCCCTTTGAGACCTCTGCAGAGTGGCTTTCTCCATGCAGAAGCGACAGCCTGGATGCTTTGCAAATACCATTCTACAGGAGGGAGGAGCACACTGATTGTGATAATTGCCTCCAGGATCTCCTGACTTTCCTGGGCTCAAGAGATCTTGGCTGGCATTCTTTTGGACCACTTGCTGAATACTGTTGTCAGTCACATGCTGTGGGATCTGTATTGTGTATTCTGGTCACAGCTCCTTCCTGCAGACATGATGCTTGCAGCACAATAGAGAAGAGACGGGTGAACAGAGAGAAGGGACCAGAGCACATTAACCTTGGCCACTCTTCCCTGACCCCATGAAGGCATTTAATGTGTTTTGTAGGCCCTGATGTTGGAAATCCTTACTGAGGTTTAAATATGCAGCAGCACAGAACAGTGGTGTGAATCAGTTACTCAGGGGATTGAAGGGCACTGCTGGTGGTCACTTAGATGCCTCCTACAGGCAAGATGCAACAAACAAGATTGTGGTAACATGGCCAGACCACTTAATAAGCATCTCCTAAATGAAGGTGAATAAATGTCATAGAACTTCTTCTAATCTCAAAGTTTGGGAAGTGCTTTCAATTTTGCAAGGCAATCAATCATACCCAGTGTGATTCCTGAGCCTGAACAAGAGCAAAAGTTTGGGAATATGAGCATTTGGTTATGAGGTATACATGATCAGATTTATTCTGCAATCCACGAAAGACAGCCACTTGGATAATGAGCTGAGCTGTTAGTCTTGAAATTTCCTCCACCTGGGTAGAACTGTTCTTAGGGCAGTCTGAAATCCAAAGTCTGGGGAAAAGCCATGTCAGGAATTGACAGTATAGATATGGGAGGCAGGAAGCAGTGGACAGACAGGGTGATTCAAAATTATTCCAAGAATACCTTTCTTAGGGTAGAAATTCACCTACTTCTCTGTAGGAAAGACATTCCAAGATCCGCAGTGGGTGCCTGAAACCATGGATAGTACAGAATTCTGCATATGCTATGTTTTTTTTCTATGTCCTGTGGTGTTGCCACCCAGTATCAGAATTGGTCTGTCCTTCCATGCTTTATACCATAGTGCCTCTTTCACATCACTGTTCTTGTGCTTTGGGACCATTACTAAATAAATAAGATCACTTGAAAGCAAACACTGTGATACCATGACAGTCAATTTGCTAACCAAGATGGCTACTAAGTAACTAACGGGTAGGTAGCATATATAGCATAGATATTCGGACAAAGGGACAATACACATTCCGTGGAAAATGGAGAGGAACAGCATGAGATTTCATCACGCTACTCAGAACGGTTGCAAATTTAAAACTATGAATTGCTTATTTCTGAAATTTCTCATGTATTTCCAGACTGACATTGACATGCGTAAGAGAAACCATGAAAAAGCAAAACCATAGATAAAGGGGAACTACAACACCTCAGATGAATGAAAAACCCGTGGCTTTTGTCGGTGAACATCTTAAGGCATTGCTGCCCCATCTCTGTAGGCATAACCGGCAGAAACTCACTAGAATAACTATAATTCAAACATATTAAGGCTGGAGAGTTAATTATGGTGAGGCTGGATTTCTAGATGATAGAATAAAATGAAGTGCACAACATAGCAAGAGTAATCATTTAAAATACAAACAGATATATTATGGACATAATTACAAAATGAAATAGATGGTTATATTAAAAAGACCAAGAAAATACTGATTAACTACCAGTTGAGAGGTGCCTTGTCACAGTGGTCCTGATTTTTTTCCCCCCTGAACTTTTGGGACACTTCTCCTCCTAGGTCCACCAGTAGTTATCAGCAAGACTGCAACTGTGCTCGGCAGGGTGGTCCCCCTCTTTCAATAACTGCTTTGGGCTCTGATGGGAATATTCCCATCATCTCAAGACTTGGCAGCATGTTCATTTGTAACACTCTTTTAACTGTCCCAGGGCGGGTCAAGCAATGCAATTTACCTCATTTGGCTTTTGCATCGCATTTTCCATTGGACGGACTTGTGCACTTTGCATGTTTTCAGTTAATAAAGGATTGCAGTGTGCATTCTGAGCTTTGTTTGAAGAGGCTATAAAATGGGGGAGAAAATTAGTATCCAGGGTAAGAGCCTGGTTGCCCTAGCTAAGTCTGATCAATGGGGGAAAGGAACAGAGATTGTTCATGACATGTAAACTCTTCACCACGAGGTGTTCTTGGGTAAGCAAAACACTCAAGCTAGGATCAGTAATGAATTAGTTAACACAAGAGGACCAGAGACTGAGTCCACAGAAGGAGCCAACGTTTCAATTTTCAGCTTGGTTGGCAGTAGAAGCAAGGCTGACGAGGAGACTTGGCATAAATCATGAATTCCAGGATATTGTACTATTGCCTTCTTGGGGTGGGGGAAGCCACAGTTGACATATAGGTTTGAGCTTCAGAAATCCAGTTATAGTGATTTTGAGAGAAAAGAAAAATAAAGACAGAGCAAAGTCAGAAGGTAAGAACACTGCAGGAAATTCAAGATCATGTATTAAATAGAGGATTTTCCGACTGAAGACAAATAGACAAAATGGGATTCCATATGTGGTTCTAAAAGTAGGGATTAAGAAGCTGTCTGGATGAAGTATTAAACTCACTATATCACATAAATTTGTGGTTGATGATCAATTTGAACTTATTAGGTAGATCAGAACAAAAGGACATAAATGCAAATCAAGGGGGAAGGTATGTAAAAGAATTTTAAAAGGATATTTTATGAAGAAACTGATAACGTTTAGGATGAATTTGATAATGATATGGATTTCAGTAAATTAAATTCTAAGAGGTTACCTGTGAAAGAAACTGCCCTAATTTCATTGGATCTATATGTTCCTTCAGGAAAGAAGACAGTGTGTTTACTTTAAATTGCAGAATTCCAAACAAAATTCGCTACCTCTAGGCTACTTATTACTACTCCAAAGACACCCTTTTCAAGGACACTGGAAGAGGCAAAGAACAGTCCAGAAACAGCTCTGTTCCATGGCCCCAACCCTTAAAGCCTAACTTTGCAAAGTGTGGTCTACAGTTGGACAATATCCGTATTTGGTTGTAGGAACTTGTTGCAATGCAGATCCTTGGGTCCCTGCTCTAGTCCTATGGAACCAGAACCCACATTTAACAAGATCCCCAAGGAATTCATGTGTAAAGTTACAAAAGCACAGGACTTAAAGCATTCCAGCTAGGGCTCCCCTCTAGTTAAAGGAAGGTTTCAACAGGCTGAGCTTTGAATCCTGGTTCTCCCACACACTAGGCAATCTTCATTAAGTTATTTAATCTCAGAATCTCATTCTCTTTATATATAAAGTGGGGAGGACAACAATATACTGCCTACTTACTCCAAAGACATCAAATTAGCATGAAATGAAATTAGCCCAGGCTCTGAAACCATAGTCTGTCCCCAATGTCAGTTCCATCACTCCCCCATATAACTTTGTGACAAGTCTTTTAACTTCATGGGGCCATGGTTTTCTCATCTGTAAAGAGAAGGTAATAAAAGGACATATATTATACAGTTTTTATGGGATTCGATGATATCACATATGTTCATTTCTTAAAACGTGGCTGGCACCTAGCACCTACACCCTTGTAGAGATGAGTTACATGCTAGTACAGGCGTGCTCTATAAACACTGGCTAGTATGATTGTTACAAAGGGAGTGCCAGGCACACAATAGGTTTTCAATAAATGTTAGCTATTCTCAATAGTATTGCTTTCCCTTCCTAACGGCTCATTGTTATAGAACCAGTCGGATTAAGGGAGATAGATGGAGAACAAATTCAAAATTGAAATAATTATAGGTTTGTCGTAGTGCTTGTCTTTAACTTGTAATAGAATAGCTTTTTTTTTTTTTTTTGGCAGAACAAATCATAAAAGTACTGTGGACTTACATGTCTATAGAAGCAAGTTGGAAAATCGGGAAAGTTAATTAATACAATTTAGTTTAAAAACCAAATAACCTTTGCCAAACAAAACAAAAGGATCTAACCCCCACCATCCCATCCTAAAACCCTTTAGTCTGAATTAATTTCTTTTTGTCTATGTAAATTGAATTTACCTAATTCAATCTATGTTTCTTTAAGCCTGCTTTTCTCTGTCTGTGTAAGAACAATCCAAATCCCAGTCAAGGGCCAGGGTAGTACTAACTCAGTTTTCTCTTTCTTTCCACCTTAACCTCCCACAACCTCCCTTTAGGACTCGCCCTTCACACCCTCTCCCTCTAGCTAGTTTCTGGAAACCTCTTCTTGGAAACCAGGCCGCCCCCTCCTCCTTGGTGACCTGGTTTCTGGCTCCAGGTCTCTCTTTGACCCCAGCTCAATCCCTTGCACTTCTCCCGGCATCATTTCTGAGACCTGAGGTCACCAAGGATGGGAGCTTTCAATTCCACCGCCTTTTACCAGCCTGTACAAACCTGAAATCATTTGCCTGGAAACCAATTCTTGGAGAGAGAAGCCTGGTCAGACAAATGAGGGATTGTATTGTATTTCCTGCTTGCGAGCGAGTGCCTGCGGCAACCTGTGTTTGTAACAACATGATTGGGATGTTGTTTGTGCTTCTTTGCTGCAAATTCCAGTTCTTTCCCTCTCTCCTGGGTGCACTGCCTTCCCCGGAGGGGTCACCTCACAGGGTTCTCTCAGCCTTCCTGTCTGGTGTTCGGGTGCTAAGAAACTAAGAAACTCGTAACTAATTACCATGACTTCAATTCTTAACTTGACCAGCTGTGTCGAAGAAAGGAGAAACCCTGGCCTCCCCAGTGCTGCGGATCTATAATTCATCCTCCATAAAAAAGTCAATATTGGCGCTAAAAATGACATTTAAAAATCATAAAATAAGTAGTCTGGTATTTACCTAAGATGTTCTTTTCCTCCTTCATTTTATATGGCATGTGCTGTATTGTTTATTTTCTTTTGAGAGATGGTTCTCCTGTTTCCAATGATTTCTGGGTAGGGGACCAAACAAGACCACAGAGGAAAGCTAATGGGGACAGTGAAGGAAGAGCCTCTGTGGACACTCTCCTTGCAGATATGATCTTGTGAAAGAGGTTAACTTTAAGGACCGAGTTATGCAATTTAGCTTTTTTTTTTCTTCTTGATTCTAAAATTGCGCTGTAAATTTTTATAGCTTTACAGATTAAAGAAAGATTAAAACCGCAAAGCACACGTTAATTACAAACAGCTCACCAGTGGCAAATATAGTCGCATCTCTCATCAGGGTGGTGAGAGCTCTCCTGTTCCTCCTGAAACCCGAGAGTTTCCTTCCCTTCCTAGCAGCCCAGGGTGGGCAAGCAGGAGCCTCTGTTCCTTTGTCCAGGGAAACTCTGCTTCAAAGACCCAGGGCTGTTAAAGGGACTTGGCCAGGCTTCAGTGACCGAAACTGGATTGATCCCAATCCCCATTCAAAGTAGGGAAAATATTTATAAAGTCATAGGCTCAGACAACTCAAAAACATGGGAAGCCAGACCCTTAGCTGAGTTGGAATAGCTAGGTTCCCCAGCCTCCTATGCAAAATAGCTAGGCCACCCTTTAGCCTCCTATGCAAAAGGTTTCAAAGAGCTGAAAGAAGAAATGGTGAGATTACAGAATCCTAGGTCTGTGAATCCAAACCAGTTTGTTAGGAGAACCTTCAGGAAGGAGGAGAAACCCACATAGGTTGCACTGTGCAATTGCACAGAAGTCAGAGAATTCAATAGAATTTTCTTTTCTTCAAAGGGATTTGTGGAGCATTGTGCTAAGCAAGTGTCAGGCCAAATAGATGTGGGCTAAAAACAAGGTGAGACAGGTAGGATGAAAACATACCTGTTCCTGTACTCTGAAAACTTTCTTGTCATTTAATATTCAGTTTAGGAAAATATACATCTGTGAGTGTGTGTGTGTGTGTGTGCACGCGTGTGTGCACAGTTCATTGCTAAGTACAAAAGCCTTATAGCAAAATTCCAAGACCTTTCACCATGATGGTTATTTAATAGTACAACATAGGAAGGATCAAAGGAGTCATCACACTATCACTCCCAATGTATTCCTTCAAGGGACAAAGTAACCAAAGGAGAGATGGACAGATTTTAGAGCACAACAATAAGCATGTATTTTAAAATCTATTCTATTCACTTGGAACCATTTGTTAAAAGATAGGTAACATGGTTGCCATCCTGGACATCACTGGCCTGAAATCCAGGCCTCCTCCTGCAGCTGTGAGACATGCATGAGAAACAGTTGTAAAATACACAGTGAAGCTGCCCACACAGCTGGCCTAGAATACACTCTTCAGGCGCTTCAGTCTGTGGAGCAAAACTATCAGAATAAGTGCCATTCCCTGTCTGCACAGATTTAAGGACAGTGTTTTCCAAGTTGGGTTTTTGTTTCCTTGTTGACCAAGAACTGTGAAACAGCACATTTAAAAAAAAATTCTAACAGTAGATGTTTTTTTGTTTTTGTTTTTGTTTTCCTATCTAAAGTGCAAGCTCTCTTTATTTTTTCTCAAGCCCTTTACTTACAAGGCAGACCCTGCCCAGGTCCTGGGGCAACAAGGCCTATATAGTGTAGTTTTGACTCTTTTTCCTCTTACTGTGCGGTCAGTGCAAGAACACAAGTGCGTGGGGAACACCCAGAGGCTAGCTTGCTTTTGCTGTCCTTCTTATCATTTGTCCAACTGAGAAAACTTTAGTGTCTCCTATTTAGTATGATCGCATCTTTTTCCATTTAATTAATCTGGATTTCTGACTTACCATCTTGAGACTCTTATTCCATGCATAGATATCACCAGCTCGATGTCTTCATGAGGTGTCCTTGTATACTTTAGTATCAGAAAGTCCCTTCTTTCACTCAAAGCTCTGTGGCTTGTGCCAACCTTGGCCAAAGTCAAGATCTCAATCATTCTTTCTTACTGTCTTTATTTCCCAGTAGATTTGTGCCCAGTTATTTATTTTGGACTTTTTTGAGTCACTCAGTTTTAGGATTGTCTCTTGTCCAGAATCAGGTATTTCCTTTTAAGTAAAGCTGCAATTATGATTTTTAAACCAGAGCGTTAAAATCATTTATATGAATTGATGTAGCAGCCTTTGTCTTGCCATATTATTTTATTTGTGTTTTCAGTTTATAAAAATAGTTTTCAGTTAAATGCAGTGGTACATGCCTGTGATCCCAGCAGCTCCAGAGGCTGAGGCAGGAGGATTGCCAGTTCAAGGTCAGCCTTAGCAACTTAGAGAGGCCCTAGCAACTTAGCAAGACCCTGTCTCAAAATAAAATAAAAAGGGCTGGAAGGGCTGGGAATGTAGCTCAGTGATAAAGCACCTCTGAGTTCAATCCCTGGTACAAAAAACTTTACATATATATATATATATATATATATATATATATATATATATATATATTATAAAAAAAGAGTTATACATTAAATTTATAAATTTTATACACACACACACACACACACAATTATCCTTTCTATTACTATGTTTCTTCAGTTTTCTTACAGTATCCTCATATCAATATTATACTAATATATTTTATTCCTCATTATTGAATGAATTACTAGATTTCCCTGAAACAACTCTATCTAGGAGTTTCTTTTTATACATAAAAAAATTTTAGTTGTAGATGGACACAATATTTATTTTTAAAATGGTACTGAGTATCAAACCCAGTGTGCCTCACACATGCTAAGCAAGTGCTCTACCACAGAGCTACAACCACAGCCCCTAACTAGGAGTTTCTTGCAGGTGAGAAAGAAGGTAGATTAGCCTTCCAGTAGGCAGGTTTTGGTAACCAAGTCTTCTCCCCTCTACCAACACAGAGATGGAGGTTCCCTGACAATATAGCGCATCCATGTGGCTCTTGATATGGTCCAATCTCGTCAGCTTTTCTGACCCAATCCAGATCCAGAAAGAAGACACATAGATTTATACTTCAGGGAAGAAGCTTCATGCAGTCCAGAAACATTTCCTTTGTTGAGCTTCCTGAAGCCTGGTCTCGCGAGACCTTCTCTCTCTTCTCACTAGACCTTCTCTCTCTTCTCCCTGGTTCTTCTGTTCACATTCTTCCTCATGGCTTCTCTATATCTACCTCCCTTCATCTTCTCTTCTGTATATTTTATTGTTTGGAGACTGTTCCTGTCTTCCAGTATCACACAATAAAAGGAGGAATAGCTGAACTGCTTTTCCTTTTCTGTACTACTATAGGAGATGACTTCTGAGAAGGGATGGGAAAATGTTAATTTATGAAGCCATGTCTACATCAGAAGTTCCTAGAGCTAAAGGATGAACAAGTCAATGCAGTTCAACAAGTTGAGCTCACAAGAAATAGTTTATGTATGGACATAATTCACCAGTTATTTAATATCATGTAGATAAGGACAAATGAGATTCTTAGAACCTTCTTAGGCATTCTCCTCTATTGTCATGCTTTTAGATGCTGCCTTTATGCCAGTGTCTCTGAATTTTTATTTCCTCCCCAGTTCTTCACAGTAAACCAGCAACATGACGTCTTTCCTCAGTATCTAAAACATCTTAAACTCAACCAGTCTCAAATTGAGCTTTTAATCTCCAGCCCCTAATTTCTTCCTCCCTGGAAGTCCATGTTCTGTTGTATGACAAAATGCTCAAGGCTGGAAACATTAAAAAGAAAAGAAGTTTACTTAGCTCATAGTTTTGGGAGGCTGAAAGTCCATGATCGAGCAACTCCATTTGTTTGGTGAGGCTCCCTTTACTGTGTCACAACATGGCAGACGGCATCATGGTAGGATTGAGTGTGAAAGGAAAAGATCCTATGGTGAGGCAGGAAGCCAGAATTATTCAAGGATTTTCTCTTTTTTTCAAACAACTCTCTTGTAGGAGCTAACTCACTCTGCAAGAATAGCATTAATCCTTTCTTAGGGTGATGCTCTCAATGACTCAATTACCCCCTGGTATCTGAGATGTCCCAAAAGGCCCATGCATTAAAGGCTTAGTTGTCAGCCTATGGCACTGCTGGGAGATGGTAGAACCTTAAAGTTCTGGAGCCTAGAGGAAGGAACTTGGGTGGTTGGGGGCATGTCCTAGCCCCCTCGCTACTCTCTATCTTTGCTTCCTGATTGCTATGATATGAGCAATTTAGCTCCACCATGTGCTCCTTAACATAATGATCTGCCTTGCCACAGGCCCAAAAGCAACAGATTCAGCTGACCATGGGCTAAACCCTTCAAAATCATGAACCAAAATAAACTCTTCTTCTCTTTCAGTTGTTTATATCAGGTATTTTGTTACAGCAAGAGAAAGCTGACTAACACAGCCCCCCCACCACCACCTCTAAAAGGTTCTACCATTTCAACACTACCTCACAAGGGACCAAGCTTCCAGCACATGACCCTTCAGTGGACACACTCAAACCATCTCCAAACCACAGCACACTCCGTATCTTATCACCATCAGTAAAGAACCTCTCTATACAACCATGCACTTGAGGCAGAAAGCCAAGGCCTATTCTGATGCTTTTATCTCTCACTCTGTACATTTAATCTAGAATAAAGCCTCCTATGGTTAGCTCTAAAATCTCTCTTGAATCTATCCAGTTCCCCCTCTTTACCTCAACCCTGGACACTAAGGCTCCTTCAGGAATCTTCTAACTGGTATCCCCAATTCCATATCCCATTCTTTTTAACACATTCTCCAGAAAAATCGTCTTAAAGTTGTACCTATGATCATGTCACTCCCACACACAAACAGCAACAGTAGCTTTGCTTGTTATAGGTTTCCAAGATGGTCTACAAAGTCTCCTTGACCATCTTTCAAACCTTACCTTCGATCTACCCAGCACCCTCACTGACTGACCCGTTCTGCTCAAGAGCTTTGCCTTCATTAAGTTCGGCCACCAAGATGAGCTCATTCCTCTTCAGATCCTTTGCAGGCTGTTTCCTCTACCTGGTGCATAATCCCGACACCCCCACTTTTTCTTCCCCAGCTCCTACTCAATTGTCAGGTTTCAGATCTATTTGGATTCCCCAGCAGCCAGCCTACTGCCTCCCTGTACTAGATTTTCAATATGCATTTTTGAAAGAAAGAAACAAACTGACCCTGTTCTGGATATTGTTAGTGAAAAGTACCTTATTTAAAGGGACTTTTTTTTGCAAGTTTTATTTGATTTAAAGAAGTTTGTTTTATGGGCTGGGGATGTGGCTCAAGCGGTAGCGCGCTTGCCTGGCATGCGTGCGGCCCGGGTTAGATCCTCAGCACCACATACAAACAAAGATGTTGTGTCCACTGAAAACTAAAAAATAAAAAATATTAAAAGTTCTCTCTCTCTCTCTCTCTCTCTCTCTCTCTCTCTCAACTGGCTCTTGGTCCTTTTTAAAAAAAGAAGTTTGTTTTAAAAGTTAAATATTTCAGATGTTATCAGCTTTAAGTGTATATGTGGATTTGATCGGTCTCAGAAAGTGAGGATTTGGGGAGATTTAGTCCACAGGCTCAGGAATCATGGCTCATGGGAACCAGGGATGGGCCTGCTGAGAAGTCTTCAGGCCAGTATCCCCATTAATGGCTCATTTGCTATCAGGGGGAGGCAAAGCTAAGGCTCTTCCACTAAGGAAATCCTTCCAGAGGCAGAAAGGCTTAGATATAAGAGGTGTTCTCACTAGCCAGCCCCTGCACAAAGACCATGGCCACAGGCCATGGGGGTGAGGGGTAGATGCTGAAGGGCACTGTCTTTATCTATTTTCTTGTGCCATATATATATATATGAAAGAAACTAGGTCACTTATAAAGGAAAAGGAAAAATACAATTTTTTTTTCTTATGGTCCTAGGGGTTGGCAAAAGTGCAAGATGGGGCACCGACTTCTGTTGAGAGCCACAGGCCCATGACTCCTAGGTAAAAATGGAAGAGCAGGGAGTCCTCTCCAGAAGATGCTACTCACAAGATGCAGCTCCACTTGGTAACACCCTGCTCTCATGGGAACCAATTCGGTGCTTTAGGAGCATATTCACTCAAACAGAGATGCACTAATCCACCATGGGGGTTCCACCTCCATGACACACGCTCTTCCCGGGGGCCCCCCACTCCCAGCCTGGTTACATCAAGGAATATGAACTTTGGGGGACACTCTCCAGCACATGGACTTCAGGGGACCCTGGCAAACTCTTACAGGCACTGCGTGAGATCAAAGGAGAGTTGATAAACCCACTTGAGACACCTCCCTTCTGCCTACACCCCAGGGAGAACTAAGAGGTCCTCGGAGCTCTCCCTGTGCCACAAAAGACCGGGCGTCTTTCAACGGCTCTCAGAGGAAAAGGGGGCGAACAGTGAGCCCCATCACACTTCTCAGAGATGACATGGTAAGTGGAAATTCTGGAGGTAATTCTGGAATCCGAGGAATGCTGGTTCTGACTGTGAGATCGCAGGCTATTATGGGATGTTCAATTTCAAGTGTAGGCAAGACACGGAAATACAGATATCCTGGAAGCCAGAGGAGAAATGGACCTGGAAGAGAAATGAGTCATCGGAGCAGCTGAGATAAATAGGAGCCTTGCTCTGAAGCCGGCTGAAGCGTGGCGTGGCACCATAAGGACAGATGGACCTTTTCGGCGACAGCCACTCGATTAAGACATTCGAGAAACATTGTCGGTGCTGATTATGATTCCTTTCTTTCTCTTAAAAAAAGGAAGTAAAGCTGCTTCAGGAAACAACTAAACTGTGCTGTAATCAGTAAAAAACATGAACAGAGAATTCTCCAAATGGGCATTTTCGAATGGATAGGCAGGATTAAATTTCTCTCACGGATTCTCACTTTTGAACTTTTTTAGGTGCTGAACCCCCAAAAACCAGCATCCAGGTGGCTTTTCTCTTTATTAAATATAGACATGAAAATATATAGCATTTATTAAAATGCTACACAGTGACATGCCCTTTTTGCCTTCCAAGAAATTATATTGTTGTATTTCGAAAATCACATGAGTTACTCTCCCTTCTGCGATCTTACAAAAATTCAGCTCTATTCCTGGCATTACATTCAAGTAAATTCCATTGCATCATATTTACAAAACAGCATTCTTGAATTGCAGACCAGAAACAAGGGAGATCTTATGGCAATGGAGACTCATTATGTTCCTCCAAAGCTGAGTTTAGTTCGTGAAGAGTGATGTTCAGGTCCATTCCTTTGTTCACAATTATTGAACACCTACTACGTGCTAGGTTCTTCCCTAAGAACTAGGGACATAACAATGAACAAATCCAAAGACCCTGCTCCCAAAGAATTTAAGCTCATGGGGAAGACAAATTAAGCAAGTAAACGAACAAACCAGGTACCCTGAGATAACAGCAAATGTCAGGAAGAAAATTAGCTCTAATGATGTGACTAAAACCTGGTACAGGGCAGCCCTCTGCATTAGATGAAAAGAGCTGTCTGAGAAGGAGATGTGGGAGCCAAGATTAGGACTAGACAAAGGAGCCTGACCTTTTGGGAGCCAGAGACGACAGTTTTAGGCAGGCAGAACAGCAAGTGCAAAGATCGGATGCAAAAATGAGTCTCCTCCTTTTTGAATGAAAGGTCCCTGGAAAGGAGCAAGCAGGAGAGCGCAGGCTAGAGGTCAACGCTGCAGTGCTGAAAGGTCAGGGCAGGGAGTGTGGATTCCAGAAGGGTTCCCAGAGCCACCCTTGTTAACAACGAGGCCCACCAAGGAGGTTACCTGGGCACCTCAGTGAGTCTTTCTAAATTCTGGGCAGAATCAAAAATGCCCTTGCATATGGGGTGCATCACTTCAGACCTGATGGGGGGAATCTCCAAAACTGCCCTGGGCCACCCTCCCTGAGGAAGGAAGTGAAGGCTGTCACCTGGCTGGACTCCTCCTACTTACCAAACCTAAAAAGCCAATCACAGCCAGCGGCCCCCGCAGGTCCAGCTCTAGGCACTTCCATGGTTCATACACAAGGCCTGCAACAGAGGACCCCCTGCCTGGCTTCCACACCCAGTCTTGTGCCCCAGGTGAGCTCAGCCCCAGGAGCCGCCCCTGCCCCACCCAGCTGTGGGTTCTCACCCCAGCAAACATTCCCTAAGCAACAGCTGGGTGTTTTCTGCTGCGCTCCCTCCAACCTTGGGGTGGGGGCTGTGGTCCTTACTCTCAGATTCATCCCCTTGATCTCGATTTTATAGGCAGGCAGTGATTGGAGCCCTTCTCGTCTTTCACTTACGCTAGAACGATGGTATGCGATGGCAGGCCTGTCTCCACGGCCTTCCCGAAGGATTCCACACCAGATCACAGAACAACAACACGCTCTTTTATGGGGATAGAGTACAGCCATGTGATTCTGCCCATTCAGCTGGGCCAGCTGAAATTCCAGTTTTGCTACTTATTGCTGTGAGATGTTGGACAAGAACTCCAACTTTACTGAATTTCAGCTTCTCTCTGCAAATTATGGAGCTGTGATTTCAACCTTAAGGGGCAGCTCTAATGGTGTATGAGAAGCTACAGAGAGTCCCCACCACACCGCCCAGCACTGGAAGCACTTGATGATAGGTCACCCCCACTTCTGTTTCGTTGCAGTCCCCAAGGTTTGAAGTCAGGGTGTGGCTTTTATTTGTACCCATGCTCATTCTTTGTTCACTACATATATCATGGCTAGGAAGATGTTCTATGCAGAGGGGTGAAGCCCTGAATGCTTGATGCTAAGCAACCAGAAAACACACTATGCACAGTAAAAGGTAGGTGAGGGAGGACATAATGGGAAAATGGTAGGAAGAATTCATACCCACAGACTGAAAATTGGTGTGACCACTCTGGAAATCAGCATGGAAGCTCCTCAGAAAACTTGGAATGGAACAACCATTTGACCCAGGTATCCCACTCCTTACCATATATCCAAAGGACTTCAAATCAGCATACTACAGTGATGCAGCCACATCAGTGTTTATAGCAGCTCAATTCCCAATAGCTAAGTTATGGAACCAACCTAGGTGCTCTTCAACAGATGAGTGCATAAAGAAAATGTGATACATATACACAACGGAATATTACTCAGCCATAGAGAAGAATAGAATTATGCCATTTGCTGATAAATGGAAGGAACCGGAGACTATCATGCTAAGTGAAACAAGCCAATTCCTAAAAACCAAAGGGTAGATGTTCTCTCTGATATGTGAATGCTGACTCACAATAGGTGCGAGAAAGGGTAAGGGTGGAAGTTCACCAGATTGGACAGCGTGGAGGGGAGGGAAGAAAGGGAAGATGGAAATAGGAAAGACAGTAGAATGAATTGGACATAACTTTCCTATGTTCATATATGAATACATGACCACTGTAACTCCACATCATGTACAACCACAAGAATGGGGGGTTATACTCCATGAATGTATGATATGTCAAAATACATACTATTGTCATGTAAAACTAAAAAAAAAAAACAACAAATTTTTTAAAAATAGCCTTCCATACACCTAATCATCACAACAACCCCAGGAGGTAGATATTATTAAGCCCAGTTTTGCAGAAGAAAAAATTAAAGACATGAAGAGTTTAAAAAATTTGAACAAAGTCTCCTGGTCAGTAAGAGGTAGGATGGAGGAAATGTGACTCCCAGCAGTAGGGCTCCAAGTTCATGTTCTTAACTAACCACTCTGCTAAGCAAGAGCCAAGGTCATTTTTTAAAAAGGCAAAACCCAGGGGTTAAGAAGTCTGCAGTTTGATTTCTTCCAGCATCAACATGAAGATTTAAGATCATCTGAAAATGTTGCTGGACACGGGGGCCCAGAGCAGAAGACATGAAAGTATCCCAACCAGAGAAGGTATGGCGGGAAAAAGAAGGTGGGTGAGACAGGCTCAAAGGCTGGGCTAATCTAATGCACCAGGTTAAAAGGAAGGAGCAGAAGAGCTCTTACAAATACATCAGAGAGAGAGAGAGAAATATCAAGGTGAAAGTGGTCCATTAATAAATAAGGAAGGCAACATAAATCAATGCAGATCTTCCAGGGGTTGAGAGCCTCAACTTGCTTTCCAAGTTGAATTTTAAGGAGAAAATAAAAGAGGTAGAAACGAGAAGCAGCTGAGTGATACTTTGGTACAAGCTATCAGAGGGAGCAGAGTCAAGGGCCAAGGAGGTGCTGTTTTCCTGCACGGGGGAAAATGTGATAGAAGCCCACAGGCGACCCATCACCCAGCAGGAGCAAGTCCAGAAGGCGGGGACTGTCCACCTGTGTGTGGCTGTCTCCCATGTCAAAGAGAGTTGCTCTGTTTCCAATCCAGTCTCTGTGGAGGCCGTCTCCCTGTTTATTCATTTGTTTATTACATATTTATCGACTCAGAATGATTAAACCTCCGCCTTTGCCCGTGAGGATCTTTGCACGGTAATCTAATGGGAAAAGTGGATGTGTAAAGGAATCATAAATATGCAATGTGAGGAGCCCGATGGAGAAACATGGCAACGGAGAAGAAGAGAACATGAACTCTGCCATGAGCAATCGGGAGAAGCTGAGATGTAAAGACAGAGGAGGGTGCCCCAGGAGTGGCAGGAGGCATGGCTCTGGGAGAGCGTGGCTTATGCAGGGAGCTCCAAGCAGCGAGGCATGATCCAGGTGGAGACAGAGGGGCAAGGACAAGAGGAGGATGAGCACCTGTGCACCTTGCTAAGGGTTTGGAACCTGTCTGGGTGGCTAAGGAGAGCAATGGACAGATTTTAAATGGGAGAGTGCCTTTGTCACATTTGGTTTTAGAAAAACAACTTTAATAGCAGTAGGAAGAGTAAGGTAAAATGGAAGACAGAGAGGCCAAGGAGGGTACTGTTAAAAGTATTCAGGGGAGACTTGAAGAGGACCTGACGTGGCCACAGGGACAGGAAGAAAAGATAAGATTTGAGATGGATTTAGAAGATCGTGTCAAGTGCAGCCTAGAGGCACAGGGGGCAAAGGCTGGAAATCACCCGTTGGGTCTGGCAGTGTGGAGGTCCTTGGTGACCTTCACCGGACTGAAGTATGAAATAGGAAATTAACATCGGAAGGCTGAGCCTGACTGTGAAGAAAGGAAGAGCTAGCACACAGGACAAAAGGGAGAGGCGATATCCTGGTTAGTTCTAGGTGAGGGGTAAGAGTCAGTAGAAAAATCAGGTGAGGTTGCTGGGGGTGAGGCTCAGGGGTGAGCATTACCCAGGATGCACCAGGCCCTGGGGTCCACCCCCAGCACTGCCAAAGCAAAACAGCTACAGCAGTGACTGCATATCACAGAGGGATGATTTATAGAACAGGGAAGAGGAAAGTAAGTGTGGCTGAGGGGAAGGTGTAGATCGCTTCCTTCCCTAGAAGGAATGGAGAGTTGCAGGAGGTTGTGCCCCTGGTTTCTGTGATTTCTGTAAAGTAGGATGTGATGGAAAGACTGTGGGAAGGTTCAGATTCACTTTAGGTGGCTGAGCAACGAATGGCTAGAAATGAATGGAAGGATTGTTGAACTCCACCCACTGGACTCTGGAAAACACACTTTGCAATGGGACCTTTGCAAAGTCCCCTGGCAACGGCTGTGCAATTGTCCCTCCAGCCTTTTTCAACTGAGTGGCTGTAGCATCACGGCTTCCTATTTCTGCGGGTGCATGAGTTATGTGGGGAGCAGCCATGCATATGCCTCATGGCTACCTTAGGAGCCATATTTGATTGGACAAGAACCCAGTCCAAGCTCGGGCTACCAGAATCCCTTCCCCAGGACTATAAGCTGCACCTGGAAGCTCCCATCTCAGTCAAGCCTCAGACTGCAAATTCAGAGGTTCCTGTTGGTTGCCAATCCTACCATAAGAAATGGGCATTGGGAGTCAGGGTGGGGCATTGGGATGCAATACGAGAGGAGAACAGAGCGGATACCTGGAAGGAAAAGGAGATGAGGATACAGAGGATGAACAAGGTGTTCTTTGGCACCCCAGCTTCTATTTCTAGGCCTCCCAGAACTCTAGCTGACCTCTGCAGCTTTCTTAGAAGAAATTTCTTCTAAAATTTTGTTAGATTGTCTGATGGGAGTTTCTGTTCCTTATAACCCAAAGATTCCTCTTTTTAGTTTAGTTTGAAAAGACTCCTTTCTTGTTTAGTTTAACAACAGTGCAGGCAGAGAGCTGGATTTACCCATATATGGATTTATTTTCAGGGAGTAGCACAGCCATAATTTGGATCTGAAATGTCCCCCAAGGACCCATGTGTTGAAGGCTGGGTCACCAGACTGTGTCAGTATTGGGAGGTGGTGGAGCCTATGGTAGGTGGGGCCTGGTGGGAAGAAGTGAGACAGTTGGGAGCACGCCCTTGAAGGAGATATGGGGACCTCCAGCCCTTTCATCTCTCTCTTTTCCTTCCTGCCTGCCATCAGGTGAGTAGTGACCCCCTGGCACCTCCTTACACCATAATGTTCTGCCTCACCATAGTCCAAAAGCAATGAAGTCAAGTGACCATGGATGGAAACTCTGAAACTGCAAGTCAAAATAACCCTTTCCTCCTTTTCAGATGTTTTTTCTTGGGTATTTGTAATAGTAATGGAAATCTGACAAACACAGGCAGTTCAAGGATGAGAGAACAAAGGAGCAAGAGAGGACAGAGCTGGAGAGAGGAGGGGATTCCTTCCCGGGGGGTCCAGGCTACTTCTGTGCAGTGGCTCTTAAAGTTGTCTGTGCGTCAGAATCACCTAGGAAGGTTTTAAAGTCAGGGCCTACCCCACTCCGTCCCTCCCCCAAGAGAGCATGAATGTTCAGCAATTTGGGGTAATAGAGATGATTCTAATGTGAACCTGGCAGAGTCAGAATGGGGCTAATAGACCTGGGAAGAAGGGAGGGCCAAGAGATGGAAGGACTTTGGGAAGAACAGATGCTGAAGGAGTAGAGCAAGGAAGGAGCTGGAGGGGGAGAGGAGGCTGGGCAGAGGGCTGGCTGCTGCAGATTGGCATCTCAGAAACAGATCTCTCTTGGGTAAGTGAAGTCAGTGATGTGGGGTGGAGGCCAGAGGGGCCAGAGAAGAGGCTCATGAGCAGGAAGGCCAGATGAATCCACCATGTAGGCAGAAAAGCCCCAAGTAGGTGGCAGGTGGCAGAGCCAAGAAGAATCTGCAAATTAGATACCAAAAAGTGGTGGAATCTCAGCCGAAAGCAAGCAGAAAACAGAAAATTAGAGCTAGACAACAGGCCATGGAATTCTTTTTCCTCTTAACACACATTTATACCCTGCAGAGCATTTCCTGGGGCCTGCCCTAAAGGGAAATTTTGGAATAGAAGCCAAGAACACAGGCTGTGGGTCTGGATCAGAACCCCTCTCCCACCACCCCCTGGGCAGCTTACTTTAGCTCTCTAAGCCTTACTTTCCACATAGGTAAAACCTAAGTGCTTTATAATGTATGAAAAGTAAATCAGGTAATATATGAAAATAAGTGCTCAAAACATGGAATCCATTATTATTCATTTTTAAAAAAGGTTTCAAAGGGCAGAATTAGAAGAGTTCTCATAGAGGAACCGGGTGAAGTAGTTGAGAGCTAAAGGGAGTTGACTGTCTAAGAGGAAGGAGTCAGTGAGAGAGTCTTCATTTTGGAGGTGACTGCAGAGGACAGGGGTGACGGGCATGTGGACGATGCACAAGTGCACCTCTCAGTCTAATGGTATTTTTTTTTCCAGTTGCCGCTATAACACAGTATCACAAACTCAGTGGCTTAAAACAACACAGGTTTATTGGATTACAGTTCTGTAGGTCAGAAATCCAATACAGGTCTCACTGGGCTAAAATCAAGATGTCAGCAGTACTGTGTTCCTTTCTGGAAGCTCGGGGCAAATCTTTTCCTTCTCTTTTCTGCATTCCCCAGCTCCTTCCTTCCATGACCAAAGCCAGTAGCATTGCCTTTCTCTGGCCCTTCTTCCCTAGTCAGGTCTCTTTCTGACCACAGCTGGGAAACATTCTCTGCCTTTAAGGACTCTCATGACTCCATCGGGCCTGCACAGTACTCTCCCCATTACAAGGTCCTAACTTAATGACATTCTCAAATTCCTCTTGCCATGGAAAGTAAGTGTTCACAATTTCTGGGGACGAGCCCATGGGGGTGTGGGAGACGATGAGTCTTCCTGCCACATACTTGAAAATCCAAGAGTCTGACTGCAACTTCTGTGTGCATATCCAGAGCATCCGCAGTGTGGATTAAGTTGGAAATTCTAAAGGAAATGTAGAAGAAGCAGGGTTGTTTTGATGTCCGTGCACTGGTCACCCAGATAGAGGGCAGGCAGGTTAGGAAAGAAGGATGCAGAGTCAGTCTTGGTTTTTACCTTAGGGTGCATCTTGGACTCACTGGCTGAAGGGGGCACTTGGTGCAGAGGGGCCGAGAACTGACTGCAGAACTGGCCAGGATCAATACGCTGCTGAAAGTGAGCATGGGCTTGCCCTTCACATTGTCTGAGCCTCCTCTCCAGCAAGTACCTTCTACTGCCCAGAGAAGCAAGCTTTGGAGAGAATATGCTGTTGCTGTCAAGTTGACTTTTTCCATCTACCACCTGCTCCAACCACAGTGCCATAAAAATTTGTCTTAGGGAGCTGTTGTTCAGAAAGGATTCCTTAAATATATATCAAGGTGAATGATGCTCAAGTATAGCATATTCTTTTTCCCAGGAATATTTTTGTTTTAACAGGGAATCATAACTGAACCCCAGGAAAGGATTGCTATTGTTGGACTTTTTAGTCCTGCACAAGCTAGAGAGGATGAGGAAGGCTACCAGAAACATATCTTCTCAAACCATAAAGGTAGATACTTTCAGCAATTAGGACCATGCAAGAATAGAACCAGCTCCAAGATAAATAAGACACTGCACCTCACTGTCTGCCTGTAACAGCATCTTTGAAGCTGTGGATTCCAGCTGCTCTGCCCCCAGCAGGTACTGCCTGGCTATTGAATTTCACACCAACACACCCTCACTTCTACCTCTCATGTTGCTGATTTAGGGAACCACTCTGGCCAACTTCCTATCAAATCTCACCAGAGAATGCCTGTAGCAAACAAGGAAGCCCTGTCTGGGGCATTGTTTTAAACCAGACCTGACAATTCACCCGAACAGGTAGAGAAGAAGGAGGAAGAGACAGATATTGGCAGTCTAGAGATCTAAAGGTTTCATAGCTACTCTTGGATTCTGCAATCCTTCAAACATTAATAACCTATCTGAAGACATCTGAGATCCCCACCCCCACCCCAGCTCTAAGAATCCCAATGCTTAAAAGGGGCCTTTCAGGGAATTGACAAGCCAATTTTTTTTTTCTTTTCTTTATGACTTTGCACTCCTCTGTGAGACACAGAGAAATGTTTTCCATTGCATAGACAAGTTTTTCTCTCATTGATTGGAACCTTTTATCAGATATTATCAGTCAGTCCCCAGAACAGCACTGGACTTGTTGACAGCCAAGTAGTATTCTGATGGTCAGCACACCCAAGAAATCAGGGAAACCCACCTCTGATTTCCCCTACTATGGCTCTGATGAGAAAGAAGTTTCAGGATTCCAGCTCACCTCATCTCAATAGAAAAGCAAGCATCTCTAGTCTCATCCTAAGGGGTCAGACCAGTCCAAGGTTTTTTTTGTTGTTGTTGTTTTTTGTTTTAACAAGATATGTCATCAAGGAGCCCTGGCTCCCTGAGCCACCCTTCAGATGGTTCTTTGGACACTTGCTAGAATCCATGGGGTAACAGTGGGCTGTAGGGAATGAAGGGAGTAGCCTGTCTATGTTGGGTCCCATACTTAGGAGTAGCCCTGGTTGAAATCATGGCTGCCTATGGAGGGGAATGCCCATAGTTCTGTGTGTCTGTGTGTCCAGTATACAGTCAGCCCACACACACCAAGGCACAACCAATTGATGACTGAGATGCTTACCTCGGTCTCAAAGATGAAAACAAAATGTTACAACCAAAGGAAAACAGAAAGGAGAAACAGCGAACCGAAACGAGGAACTAGAAAAGTACCTACAAAATAAATGAAACCAACATGCCCAAGAATGTTGAAAACCTATGTCCACAGAAAAAACCTGTAGAGGGACATGCATAACAGCATCCCACATAATAGCCCAAAAGAGGGAAAACCCCAATATCCATCTACTGATGAGTGGATTTTATAAATGCAGTATCTCCTTTTGATGAAACATTAATCAGCCATAAGAAAATGGAGCACTAACACATGCTACCACATGGATGAATGAACTTTGAAAACATTATGCTAATTAAAAGAAATCTGACACAAAAGACCACATATTGTATTTTCCCACATGTTTGAAATGTCCAAAGGACACAAATCCGTAAAGACAGAAAGTAGATTGGGGGTTGCCAGGGGTGGTGGGGTGGTGGGGTGTGTGGATAAGTGACTGAAAAAAAGGTAGGGGGTTTCTTCTTTGGGAAATGGAGATGTTCTAGAAGCAAACCATGGTGGCATCTGTACAACTGGGTGCATAGACTGGAAAATCACTGAATTGTGCATTTCAAAATGGGTAGATTGTATGGTATGTGAATTATATCTCAAAAATATTTAATAATTTCAAAGTCATTGTCATACATGGAAGGACAGGCTAGGAGAGAGATATCAGGAATGTGAACTAGGTGATAGAGCATGTGTGGATCATTTAACAAAATTTTATAAGCACCTCATATGCCCAGCTTTGTTCCAAATAGCTTACTTAGGGTGAAGGAGAGTGATATGATTTGTGCACTTTTAAAGGATGCATTGCCCAGCCGCAAATGCCTGTAATCCCAGCGGCTCAGGAGACTGAGGCAGGAGGATCACGAGTTCCAACAACTAAGTGATGGGCCTAAGCAACTTAATGAGACCCTGTCTCTAAATAAAATATTAAAATAAGCTCGGGATGTGGCTCAGTGGTTAAGCATCCCTGCATTCAATCCCTGGTACAAAAAAGAAAAACAAGATACATCAGAGAGTGGAGATGCACATTAATACAACTTCACAAATAAGTAATATAAGGTTATAAAGGATAGATGGATAGATAGATAGATAGATAGATAGATATGGATAAGCCACATATCTATTTAAATTTGGAATCCTCCTGCATCACGCAGCATAGCTTAATAAATTCCTTTCAGTAAGACTTGTGGAATATTACAAATGAGCCTTTAATAACATCCTAACATCTAAAGACATTTTGGGTTTTCTGAATCCTTAAGTCAAGAGCATTTCTCTTTGAGGCTTCAATTGATAAAGGAAGTAGCAGTTCAGCCGTCGTTCTCATGAGTGAGGGTCAGGCCAGCATGGATGGTCGCTCCCAGCTGTTAGCATTGGCAGAACGAGGGAGGCAGCTTCGGAAGGTGACATCCGCAGAGCCGCCTGCAGACTCTGGAGATGGAGACAGTCAGGCTCTAAGACACGAAGCAGATCACCCATGGGATGGCACCTGGGAATGGTGGAACTGGAACTCGGGAAGCTTGTGCTCCAGGGTCTGAGCTCCTGAATGCCACTGAACTATGCTGCTCACCTTCTTGAAAGGAGCCATCATAGAGAAATAATCAATAAGTGAGGTGCAAATGCCTATAATCCCAGCTACTTGGGAAGCTGAGGCAGGAGGATTGCAAGTTCTAGCCCAACCTCAGCAACTTAACCAGGCCCTGTCTCAGAACAAAGGGTGGAGAAGGTAGCTCAATGATAACACATACCTGGGTTCAACTGCCCTACTTTAAAAAAAAAAAGGTAATAATCATGGGCAAGGTGCCTTCCCTCAAGGTAATGTACTTTCACTTCAATAGTAGCCTCAAAATGGAAAAGTATGTAGCACATCTCAACAGAAGATTCGTAATGATAAAAATCAAAGGAAACTTAGAAAACCATAAAAAACAGACTCTATGTTATGCTATACCTTTTGCTCCTCCACCAAACCATACTGGATGCCCCAAGGCTACCTGTTGCTCATCTCTCTAAGTCAGTATTACCTGCCCAGCTGCCCAGCAGCCTACACATGACTTCCGGTCAGTGCACTTGGGAGGTCTTCCTCACTTGAGGCTCTTTTACTAAGTAAAGGCTTGAAGACTCCTGGCATCAGCCCACTTTGTGAATTCTTCCTGAAGTGGGCAGAGGAGAGAGAGGACCACCAGAGACTTTGGAGCCTGGACATCGCCTTAGCCATCTCTATAAAGAGAATCCCAGCCTATTCCTCAGTCCAGTTCCTGGTCATCTCAAACAAAACATGGCCTCCAGGTTTTAAATCTAGACTTGAGGGACTGGAACTCTTTACTTTCTAAATATCCAACCCAAATATCACAAGCCCAAAGGCCATGTCCAACACTTACTCAGCTTTCTTATGAGCTCCAGGGACCTTGGCTCTTAACCGCTGGCTGAAAACCCTGCCACGTCGGTTCACAGAGCCTGGGGCTCTCCTTCCTGTTTTCTCTCTCCTTCCCTCTTTTGCTTGTGCACTCACCACCCATGACCCTCTTTTTCTTTCTTCTCACTCATCTCCCTTTGCTCCTCTTCCCTTTTTCTTTCTCAATATCCATTCCATATCTCACAGGAGGTATTATGGACTCACTAAATTAATATTTTAAAATATGTGGCATACAATGGTATTCTGAGTATAAATAAATGTATAAAGAAATGCTACATAAATAAATGTGCATGCACAGCTTGACCCAATTTCTGCAGGAATCTTCCTTGGGCTCAGCCTTCCGGTGAGATGAGGCTACTGAGAGCCTAAGCATTTTCCCCAATGAGTGTTCTACTTTCTGTGCCTTTGTTGTGTGTTTTCCTGGTATCCTTAAGCATGCTCTTTGAGAAAAATACACAGAAGAATAAATAAAGGTAGGAAGCTACGATAATGCCTAATGTGTACGTTGTGCTTTGTTATCTGCAAAGCTTCACAAATGTTGTGCTATTTTTAATCTCACAATAACTCCATAGGCAATGGAGGTGTATGTGGCCATCTGTATGAATCGTCCCATTTAGAGGACGAAGAAAATAAGGCTTCAACTGGTGGACAACTTCCTCGAGGACATATGACAAGGCAGAGGCAGAGAGAAAATCAAGCTCTCTGGCCTCGAGGGCAGTGTTTATTATTACTTAATTACAACTACATTGGGGGAAAGAAAAAGGAGAGAAACAGAGAGATATAAGGTAAATGAGGAAGATCACCAATGTCAAGGCTGGGAGAGAGGTGCGAGAGAGAAAAGAATACAGAAAATCAGAAAGAATATCCTGAGATAGATATAGGAGGCAGAAAGCTATTCTTCAGGCCAGGCTTCTTGGGACCATACTAGGGGGGACAGAAGTACAGTCAGCCCTCTGTGTCTGGGGGCTCCACATCTTCAGATTCAATCGAAGGTAGATCAAACATGTGGGCAGGTCCGATGATGGTTGCATGTTGCACTGAACATGTACAGATGGGTTTCCTTGTCATTGTTCCCTAAGTTATATGGTATAACAACTATTTTATAGCACTTACATTGTATTAGATATTATAAGTCATCTAAGGATGATTTGATGTGTATAGGAAAATATGCACAGGTTAATGCAAGCATTCAACATTTTATGTAATGGACTTGAACATTCTCAGGATTTTGTATCTATGAGGATCCTGGAATCAAGCCCTGTGGACACCAAGGGACAAGGATACCCAGACTGGGCCCTGCCTCAAACCTCTGTGGTATTGGTGTTATTAGCCAGGCCTGTGCACAGGGATGAGGGGAGCCGGACACGGGGGAACTTGGCCACAGCTCCCTTCCAGACACATTCTGCTCAGCTGGTTTCAAGGGCTAGTCCAAGTTAATGAATGCTTTACGGAGCACCTAGAGTGCACAGGAGTTATCCTAGTTTGGAGGGAGTACAGAGATGAATCTCCCCCTACCCTCAGCAAGCTTCCAACGAAAGAGTGAATCATGCCGACATTGAGCGTAGACACAAGGTGGTCTTCCCATGAAGGGGACGGTCCCCTTGTTGTACACGTCCTCATTCACTGGTGATGCCTTTACCATTGGAACACTGGTCCTACAAGGTGCTCCGCACGAAAAGCAATATGTGGTCAAGTCTGACTGGTAAATGTAATGTCCACTTGTAAAAATGGTAAAAAAGCTATCTCCCCCTGGCTGGGGGTCCACCTCCTACTTCTGGCTGCTCTATTCATTAGTTGAGCTGAGACCTCATCTGACCAATTTTTTATTTTTGTTTCCCAAAAGCTCTGCTAGGAAGTTCGTTGTCCAGTGCTCTGGCTGTGGACCATCTAGGCAATGCCCCTGTCCACTGCCTTTCCCCACCTCCCGCTCCCTCCCTGCCACCTGACTCACAGGCACAAACTTCCCTCTTGAAGGGAGTAACCAGCAGCCTTCTGAGTGAATTGCTGTCTCGGTCCCAGCTGTGAGTTGACAGAGATGTTGATGTCTGCCGGTCTTTCCTACCTGAAGCCACCCGCTTTGATCTTGCAGATACCTCTTCTCCTATTCCCTGTACCAGCTGCTCCGAAATCTTGGCCCACACTTTCCAGCCTCTGCTCCATGGTCAGTCTCAAGCACTTGTAGAGTGGTCCAGAGAGCCATGAAGAGCATCAGACTTTGAGGCAGGCGGCTTAGGTCAAAGTCACTTAAATTCTCTCACATTACAGTCCTCATCTATAAGATGTGGATGATTGTTTATTCGGTCAACAAATACCATTTGGGCATTTCCTAGGCTGTTTAGGCTACTGTAACAAAACGCTACAGATTGGATAGCTTTATAAACAAGTGTTATGGTTTGGATGTGAGGTGTCCCCCAAAGGCTCACGTGTGAGACAATATAAGAAAGTTCAGAAAAGAAATGATTAGGCTATGAAAGATTTAACCCAATCAGTGAATTAATCCCCTGGTGGGATTGACTGAGAGTAATTGAAGGCAAGTGGGGTGTGGCTGAAGGAAGTTTGGCATTGGGGGGTGTGGCTTTGGGGTATATGTTTGTATCTGGCAAGTAGAGATCTCTCTCTCTGCTACATTATGTGAGTGGCTTCCCTCCACCATACTTTTCTGCCATGTTGGTCTTCTCACCTTGAGCACCAAGGGATGGATCCAGCTGTCTGTGGGCTGAGACCTCTGAAACTATGAGCCCTCAAATACACTTTTCCTCCTCTACAACTGTTTTGGTTGGGTCTTTTAGTCATAGGGGTGAAAAGCTGACTGATATAAAACAACAACAAAATTTTATTTCTCACAGTTCTGGGACTAGGAAGTCTAATCAAAATGGCGGCAGACATCGTATCTGGTGATGGCCACTCTCTGGTCTATAGACTCACCCTCCTCATCTGTTCTCAGATGGTGGAAGGGATGGATGATCTCCCTTGGGTCTATTTTACAAAGATACTTATCCCACTGATGAGGGCTGAACCCTCATGTGTTAATCACCTCCCAAGGCCTCATTTCCTAATGCCATCATCTTGGGGATTAGGATGTCAACATTCACATTTGGAGTGCAGGAGGGCACATTCAGACCAGGGTAGGTATCTATGTGCCAGGTACTCATCTTAGTCCTAGGGGTATAGCAGAAAACAAGGTATACAAGGGCTCTGCATTCATAGAACTTACATACTGTTGGGGTAATAGATATAATAAACCCTCTCCTAATATTGAGGTGAGGTTAATGAAATAATCAATTATCTCATTTAATGCACATTTAAGGCTTGTACTTGTCCCATAACAAGTACTCAGGAAATGTTAACTTTCATGCTGATAATCACTACTTAGTTTCTCAGATATAAAATCCCTCATAACCTTACAAACTTATCTCCTTCCACCCCTACCTTTACTTCCGTAAATAAACACTTGTGATCCTCAAAGCTACCTGTGGCCGTGAGACTAGCACTATGGCCATGTCCTTAGAATCCCACTACAAATTCCTAGATCCTAGGAAGGGATTTCTTTCTGGACAGCTGGGGAGAGAGGAAAGACAGGTACCTTGAAATCTGAATTGGCCCTGGAATAATACAAATCATCATAAAGATGATAGGAACCAGAGAATCTGTTATTTTAAAGTTTGAGCAGCTTTCTGAGTCACTGGAGATGGAGCCAGGAGTCCACCTTTCAGCAGATCATCCACATGTTTTATGGAGGAGTGTCTCAGTGGGTATTTCAGCCATGCAAAAGGCAGGCCAAGAGATTCAGCTGAAATAAAGATATTCCAAGATGCTTTGGCTGCAAGGAACAGGTGATTGGGGTAAATAGTGCTATCAAGGGAGACTGTCATTTGGAAGTACATTTTAGCTGAGGAGAGAGGAGGGCAATAATCCAGTCTCTATTTCTTACTGGCCCTTGGATTGCATTTGAGCCCGTGTGAATGGGAGCTCAGAACTGACACAACTGGCCAGGCACAATGGTGCTTGCCAATAGTCCCAGCGGCTCCAGAGGCTGAGGCAGGAGGATAGCAAGTTCAAAGCCAGCCTCAGCAACAGTGAGGTGCTAAGCAACACAGTGAGACGCTGTCGCTAAATAAAATACAGAATAGAGCTGGGGATGTGGCTCAGTGGTCCAGTACCCTGAGTTCAATCCCTGGTACACACACACACACACACACACACACACACACACATCCATGATTTTGAGGCAAAAATAAATAGCTGAAATTGTCAAATTTGAGGAAAAAGTAAATAAATATCAGAAACTGTTCACAGGAGATTCTGATTCTGGACATAACCATTTCCTTGAAAGACCCTAGAGACCAGAGCAGGTCCTCTCTGAGGACCTGCCTGGCTTCTCTGGTATACCAAGGTCCACAGCTTTAGAATCACCTGGGCTCACCTGTGGAGAACCTTCCTTGTGTGGTCTGATGGGTCCTGGACACCTTCAAGGGGGATAGAACACAGGGCATATGGTGAGGTTAACCTAGATTCATGGCAGTCAGTGGCCATCTGTGGATTTATCCTTTAGATGATACTTCAAAAAAATTGGAAGAATAATTGGAAGCTAAGTGCCTTTGTGGGTGGGAAGAGAGGTTCTGGGCCATGCAATTTAGTCTTTAAAATCTTATATGTCCCTAGGTTGCAGTACTTGCAAGGAGGCTAAGAGAATTTAGAAATATTTCTTGCCTTCCATGCAAAAAGAATGGAAGATTCCAATGCAAATCCCTGCTTTTGTTCTGGATCTTGTCCAAACCACACTGCTAGTCCACGGGTGAATTATAACTTGAATCTGCATGGCTCCAAAGCCATCCTCTCATGCCACTGTCTTTGTCAAGCTTTGCTCCACAGGATTTGTTTACATTCCTGCCCGCCCATTAGATGAGGAGCCGCTGGTGACAGAGAACCTGCTACGTGGCTGTATCTGAGTACTGCATCTTGGTTGTCGCCAGTGCTTAGCGAGTTTGGGGCCCAACTTTAAAGAATGGGTATGATGAACCTGGGCTGAATCTGCTAATCAGGGTATCCCAAACTTTGAGCATGCATTGGAATGGTCTAGGGGGTTCTGAAATGCACGTTACCAATTCAGACACAGTAGGTCCTAGTGGATCCTGGGGTCCTTCACTGGAAATAAAACATAACCAAGGACTATGATGAGTGGGCCCAGAGCACACAGACACAAGACTCTCTCCAACTCCTCTGGCCCTTCCTGAGCTCCATTTCCTCTGACATCACTCAGCACTTCCCGTCTGTGCCACACAGGATGAAGCACTTTCTTAGGCTGTTTTTTCATGTTTCAAGGGCATCTCTCAGACCTTCTGTGAGTGACTCAAGTTAAAAGCCCTCCTTCATTTCTCTGAACTGTATCCCATTGTGTCTGAGCTGCTTCTGAGACACACACACCTGGTGCTCAGCAGTGTCCAACTCCTGCCTGTTCTCCACGCAGCCCCAGACATCCGGACTTGTGCAGAAGGGAGGAAGGACTCAGAGACATCCAGGACCTGGAGCCGTTGCCAGGTGCTCCACAAGAGCCCGCGCCTGTGGCACACAGCTGCATCTCTCCCCAGGTGCTACCTTCAGCTGACAGAAGCTGCCTTGGCCGAGGTCACACCTCCTCCCTGGAGACAGGAAGCCAGCACAAAGGACAAAAGACAAAGGCCCCCAGGACTCAGGATGTCTCTGAAGGGTCACCCAGTCAGGAACTCCCAAGGGAAGGGCTGAGCCTTCTACTGTCGATCAACTCTTCCCTCAGCCACGTCCTGCCTCTCTCAGGACTTCCTGTGAGAGCACACCTCAGCCGGCATTGCATGCCAATCTCAGAATAGACTATCTCCTGCAAATTGGGTCCTATAATATGCCTACTAAGTGCCTACTGTGTACAGTCCTTCACATGCACAACCTCTTGTAACCCTCACCAGGTTCAAAAGGTGGGCATGCCCTCCAGTGTAACTGAGGCTGCTGAGACTCAGGGAGGGTGAGTAACTTACCAAGACCACAGAGCCAGGGAAAGCAACATCAGGATCCAGATCAGGCCTGTCTGACTCCGAACTTCTTTCCATCACACCATGAAACCTATATTTAGTCGATACATCTTTCTTTGTCCCTTCAGCGATATTTATGATATTCAATAAATATTTGCCGTGGACATAGTTAAAGATCAGACAGATTTTGAGGTTCTGAGGGTAAGAATTATAACTTGGATTTGTGGAAAATGTTCCCTCCAGGCATTGCTGTGCTGAGTGCCTCAATCAGCCAATGCTGCCAAATATCCGGATGGCTAAAGAAGTCATGGTGTGTCAGTCTCTATTGAAATACAAACTGGCCGACAGCCTCGTTTCTTAGCTGTGCCTTATTTTATTTTAAGCTGAGAGTGCATGCAAATATATATGAGGGTCCTTTCTTGGACTCCATGGTGGTACTGAGCCCCTATCCTTTCCCACGCTCCAGGACAGGGAATGCCTCATTATTCAGATACACACAACTTGCCAAGATGTTCCACCACGTGTACCCTGCTACCCAATCCCCACACCTCTGGCTTGTAGATACACGTGTCAAGAGAATACACGCAGAGTTCAAGCAGTCTCTGAAGGTGGAGCTCAGGAGTAAACCTGTGACTGTCTCCACCTGAGAAACCCATCCCGTTCTTTTGCAGAGAGGAAGAAACCATACCAGGCCAGGATTCTGGATTCTACATGGGGCTTTATTAGATCACCAGGGATCTATTATCAACTGTGATCTGTTGATGTGATGTGTGCGTTTCTTCAATTAGTGGGGTTGGGAGAACATCTTTAGTAAACCTCCTCCTGTGCCCACCTCTATTCCAGCATACTGTCACATCTCAGGCAGTTGAACACACTTAGAGAATGTCAAGTGGGTCTCTAACACGGATATGTGCAGCCACTTTGCCAGCTAATGAGGCAGCCCAGAAACAGAAGAACACCCGTAAACCCCAAGGCAGAGACTCATATAGGGCTGACCCCAGAGGGGCGGTGGCATGTGACTTGCTGCTATGTTTATTCAAAATAATTTCCCATTAATATGAGTTCTGTGCAACCTGAATGGGAAAGCAGTGTTCCTATGGAATCTCCAGGTTGATTTTTCATCTGTCTTCAAAATGAACCACACTCCTGTCTTAATGAAAATGCTACTCAATTACTCCGATTTTATTAACAAGACAAGTGTAGCTATTTAGTGTGTAACAATGCAAGAGTTATAATTCCAAGGGGATTGTCAGATGCTAATTCTAAATTCAGAATGCAAAGCAAATTTTTATTAGCCTTCTCCCTGCAAAGGATACTTCTACTCTGTGCTGCAATAATATTTGGATTTGCTACCTGATTGGTTAAAGTCTTAAAGATTGCCATAGTTGTCAGAACATTATAAATGCATGAAGAACTCAACAGCTGATATTAATTTCAGCTAAATTTAATATTGTTTTTTGTCCACATAAACCAAATGGACCCAAATATTATATCATTTGCCTTTCCATTCGGAATATAGATTATGACAAGTTCTTCAACCAAGGGTTAGGCTTGAGCAGAAGTTTTGTTTTGTTGGGGGCGGGGACCAGGGATTGAACTCAGGAGCACTCAATCACTGAGCCACAACCCCAGCCCATTTTTGTACTTTATTAAGAGACAGGATCTCATTGAGCTGCTCAGTACCTTGCTATTGCTGAGGCTAGGTTTCAACTCCTGATCCTCCTGCCTCAACCTCCAGAGCCACTGGGATTATAGGCATGCCCCACCAGAAGTTTTCAAATGGATATGAGATTAAATTTCAAATATGACTATAGTGGACTTTTTTTTTTTTTAGTTGTAGTTGGACACAATACCTTTATTTATTTATTTATTTATTTTTATGTGGTGCTGAGAAATGAACCCAGTACCTCGCACGTGCTAGGCGAGTACTCTACCCCTGAGCTATAACCCCAGCCCCTATACTGGACTTTTTAATGATTTTAAATCTTAACTATCAAAATGGGAATTTCCTCATAAATGAAAATGATTTTGAAGCCATCTAATCTCTCAGGGAGCTAACTTACAAAATTTCAGTGAAGGAATATTTGCCCAAAGATATTAGGAAGTGATAGTTGAAGAAAAAACAGACATTTCTTGTTTGTACCCTAATGAATTTAGTGCATTTCATCTACAAGTTACTGAGAACAAAATCATTCAATATTACAATTCAATATTAATAACTCATATTTGTGAAGCAATGTACTAGGAAGGCTGTTAGATAATAAAAGATGAAAAATAGCTATCACAGTCTTTGTGGAAATTATAATTAAATTCAAAACATAGTTATAAATAACTACAGTTATAGATTATGGAATCTAAACAGGAAACCCAGACACATTTTGATAAGGTTTTGTAATATTTCTGGCTGAAAGACTCAGTCTGAGAAATGTGAATGTTTGAAAACATTGGAATTTTTACAGAATTTGGTGTTTTATTATGTAGTACTGGGGATTAGACCCAGAGGTCTTCTTCCACTGAGCCACACCCCCAGTTTTTTTTTTTTGTTGTTGTTGTTGTTGTTTTTTTAATGCAAAGTCTCCTTAAATTATCCAGGCTGGCTTCATACTTGCAATCCTACAGCCTCAGCCTCTGGAGTAACTGAGATTACAAGTGTGTGCCACCACATCTGGTAGACTTGATGGTTTATGGATAAAATAGTAAAAAACAATTTGCTTGTTTCCTACAAATGTAAGATGCAGTACAATATAGAAATAAATAATTGTCATAATAAAATAAAATGTATGTTCCTAGAAGAAGATTTAAGAAGCTGTCAGAGAGGGCCGATAGTGTTTGACCTTGACCTTGAAGGATGTTAGTATACAGAAAAGAGTAGGCAAAACGTTATGAGAACAAAGTTTTCATGGTCCCAATTATTTTCATAAACAACTGGTTGTGCATGATCCTTCTTGTTTGGAAACAAATAGCCCAAGGGATCTACCCAAAGTGAATACTTTGTAAAGTTCTCTAGGCTAGGGAAAAAATGTCATTTAAAACAAAGTCATTGCTGAGTCTCCTTCGGTTTCCCCATTTGAGGTCCTCTGTGTCTGGGAATTCAGCTTGCGTCCGGCCTGCCACAGAACAGTCTGGATTAGCTATAGTCACCAAGAATCAGAGCCCCAGGATCTGGGCTTTCAACAGATCCTGGAAAAATTCAATTTGCTTTAGATCATATTTCAAGCCATCGGCAGAATCTCTTTCCAGCTCATTCTGTGTCTTAATCCCCTGACTTCAATTCTGATCATTCTTTCCTGAATTCTGATGTCCCTTTTGGACACCTTTCCTCTGAAATCTGTGGAATTGATTATACTTCTAACTAGTGTCACGAAGAATTTGACAGAGAAATCTAATAAGATAGTAAACTCCTGGAGGTAGAGGCCTTTCCTCTTTCACTCTTTTGCAGGGTTCCTAGTGTGTTGCTACAACATGTGTTTAACAAAGGTTTTTAAATGAATGGATTAACTCCGCTGCTGAACGGGAATGATCAATCATAGCGACTAATAAAAGACTATACAGGATATAAAAGACTATACAGGATGTATTTCAGCAAAAGGGCTTTGTACGTGCTGAATAATTATCAAAATGATAAAAAAGTAACTTAAGAATGTTTTAGGGTCTGCAAAGTTGGTTTGGCTTTCACACAAGGTCAAGGCACCTCATAAAAATGATTGATACCTTCTGCTTTCTCTAAGCAGACATCCCTCTTCCCACTCTGCCATTTATGGGTCCTGACCCCACATTCCACAGATGACCTGGAAGGGCCATGTTTCTGTGAGCAAAGGCTGATAAGCCACCTGAAATCTCCAGATGGAGGCAGGCAGGCCAGCAGAAGGGTGCACTTGAGCCAGCTGGCCCTCCCTGGCGCCTTCCACAAACTTCCCCAGATTCAGTCATGATGTGTGTGACAGACAACAGTACTAATCTCTTCAGGAACACCCCAGAACACAGAGCTCATCTGTGCTTCTAGGCTGGATTTTACAGAAAATGGGAGATGGCACCCAACCCCCTCTGGCGTGCCAAGAGCGTGGCTGGTCTATGTGATACCCAGGCAGCTGGCACACTCTGGCACTCTCTGGGACCACCGCAGACGCTGCTGAATGGCGCCCTGACTCTCTGGGGGTGGGGGTGCAATCTGCATTACAATATGTGCTCCGATGCTGTAGGGAAGGATCTTACTGTAGCCCAACACTTTGTACAAGATGCCGCTGGGCACAGAAGCCAGCATCTCTAAGATTTGTGGCTTCGTATCCACCCATAGGTCTGAAGTCCAGAAACCCATCTGAAGTCAGGAGGACCAGCCACAGGCACAGAGTGTGTGAGCTGTTCAGTGGTCAGACTTTCCCCTGCCCCTACAGAATGTCCCCCAATATGCCCAAGTAGTTGCATGCACCATTTATAAAATGGAAGACACCTTGCTAATTGACAGGCTTGTGAATGGTGTGGCACTTTAAATTACCTTGGCATTAATTGCCTGGACAGGTTGTTCACTCAAATTGCCCTGGCTCGCTAATAACCTGAACGGGCTGGTGTTTTAAATGACCATGGCACTAATGGCCCAGGCTGGCTGCTATTTCACATCGTCCTGGCACTAATGGCCTGGAAAGGGGGCTTGCTTTGCAGATTAACGAGTGTCCTCCAAATGGCAAAGGATTATGGAAAAAAAAAAGGAAAGAAAAACAAGCATTTGCAAGGGAGATAAGAAAGAAGTTTTACTTCTCCTTTCTTTCCAGTATTGGATGACTTATGAGGCAGTCTGGAGACTTTCCCCACTCCTATCTCTTCCCAAATCACTAGGCATTGATAAACTTCTATGTGCAAGACCACTGTTGAGTCATTGAAGATAGAAATATGGAGCTATAGCCCCTATCTCTAGAAGCTCCCATTCAAATCTGAAACAAGGAATTTTTACAAATACTAGCATTACAATGTGATTAGCTTGGGGCAGGATCTTGGAGGCTACAGGAGTCTGTGGGGAGAGATGAACTGAAGAGCTTCCCACCGGAAGTGATCCATAAGAAGACAACAAGATAAGTTCCTCCAGAGAGGATGTGGGGCACAGGAAGCTCTCCCACAAAGAATGGGCACAAAGGCAGAAGTCAAGAAAATGCATATTTGCAAACTCATAGCCCAAGGGTCATGTGGTGCTGGTGGGAGTCAAGCCTGGAAAAGATGGGTGGGAGCTAGATTGTAAAGGTTTGGAAAGATGGGTCTGGAGAAATATTTCTGAGATGGAATATTCTGGATCCAAGGATTGATTGCACCTCAGGTTTGAGAAAGAGGAGCAAGAGTGGCTTCAGGCTTCTGGTGTGGATAACCTGGCTCATACTGAACTTCTCAGAGATGATGTTTCTAAGGGGGACCCGGTTGGGGTGGAGGAGGAGGGGCATACGAATGTGACTTTTTAGCAAGAGATTGGTTTCTCCATTCATCTCTGCCAATTGCATTTCACCCATCCATTGCTTATAAATGCATAAAGCAAACATGGCGTCAGAGGCACTGTGGGAAATACTCATTTCATAGGGACCCTTCTGGGATTTCATTAAGAGCACTAACTTTGCCATGTCGCACGGAGACCTGGCTTCTAAAACAAATCAGAGCTGAGAGTTTGGTCCCCATCATTGATGAAATCAACCAGAAAACAGAACAGAAATCCCCTCCTTCCTTCTTTGGGCTCTGTTCTAGCTCAATTTCGTAGCAATCAGAGTCTGCAGTAGTTCTGGGGGTGATTTAGAGGTAGGAGTTATTTTCTTTCTTTCTCTTTCTTCCTATCTTTTCCCCCCTGTGACCAGAATATAGAAACAGGAGTGGTTTTTAAAAGGATAGAGTCTCTGTACAAGATAAACGGTTAATGGATATATAAATGCTACCAATGGATTTTGACAAATGAAATAAAAGTTTAGACCTTTTTCTGTTTTTTGTTTGGTTTTGTGTTTTACCTTCTTGCAAGACTGGCTGAATAACTGGAGAGAGTGGTTGATTAGACAAGAACAAATGGTTTTCACAGAGTCAAATGAATGCTACTGAATGGAAATTCATTGAGAACCTACCATTTGCCAAGCCCAGTGCTAGGCACTGGGTGGTTTGTGAAAAGGAATGAAGTGTGGTCTCTGCCATCAAGGGATTTAATGTCCCAGGCTGGGTGACAGTCACTATATGCTGTCTTTCCAGCTGCTCTCTAGCATGAGTTGGTCCCTATGATCAGTCTCTCCACAGTGACATAAAAATGTTTCTCTTTGTAGAAAAGGAGCCTCCTTTTAAAGGGAAAGTTGTCCTTTCATCCTACCCTCAATAGACATTATATTTGCTAAGTGCAGGGCACCTTAGTGGGCACAGCAGGGGGCTTAAGATAGTAAGACATAGATCCTGACCTCCAAGGTTTTACCTGTGAACATCCAAAGCCTCTTGATGTCTGAGGAAGGGCTCAACAACCCCAATACTTTCTGTTATAATAAACTCTCCTAGGGTGTATTTTATCTCAAATAATGATTCTTAACAGAGACTCATAGAGCGGGATCCTGGAAGGGAGCCTGGAAGTCCCCTAATCTCAAGCCCACGTATGAAGAGCAGACCCAGAGAGACTGGGTGAATGGTCTGCCTAAGAACACACAGGTGGTTGGTGGCAATCCAGAACAAAGACCCAAGCCATCCTCTTTCCCCACTGAGTGCTTGTTCCATGAAGCCTATTACATTAGTCAGATTTTTGTTGCTGTGACCAAAATACCTGACAAGACCAAAATACAGAAGAAGAAGTTTATTGGGGTTCATGATTTCAGAGTTTCAGTCCAGGGTTGGCCAACTCCATGGTTCTGGTTCCAAGGTGAGGTACCACCTCATGGCATAAGGGTATGGGACAAGACTGCCCCTCCACTCATGGCAGCCAGGAAGCAGAGAGAGGTGGGAAGGGACCATAGGAAAGATGAACCTTTCTAGGGCACGTCTCCAGTGACCTCCTCCTCCAGCACACTTCACCTGCCTAAAGTTCCCCTCCAGTTAGTCCATTCAAATAGGGTGGAGAGGTTAGGTTTCCACTCTCACAGTCTAAGCATTGCACCTCCTGCATTACCACAGGAGCTTTGCCGGGGGCACCTCATATCCAAGCTATAATACCTATCTCTGGTATCAGCAGGTGCAAAGAAAGTCAAGTGGAAAGACAGAAAGAGGCAGAGCATCATAAGGTCTAATTTGAAAATCTAAGCATGTATAGCTGGGCCTTTTATTGGGAAAACAAATTTATAACACTCTCATTGTGGACATCTTTGCCAGTTTCATCAATAACATTCATAGATGTACAAAAAGACAATCTTCTTGCCAAGTTCGAAAGCAGGAGGTTCAGTAAAGTTGCATTAGTGTCAAAACTAATGAGAAGCCAAATAATTAACAACTAGTAGCCACATACTTTTCTTCCATTCATAATATGGAGATGTATATTGCATTTTTTCTTTATACATCTCTAAGACAGTAATCTATGTCTGGGCCTTTCTCGTGCATGTTTTACTCTCCCAACCATTTCCATCTCCTTCAAGAAGCCTTTCCTTATTAGACTGTACCAGTGAGTTTTAAGAGGAGAAGAGATAGGATAATGAAGCCAGTTTCCAAGAGCAGTCTTTCCAACTACTGTTCACTTTCTGTGGTTTCAGCTACCTGTCGTGGACTGCAGTCCAAAAATGTTAAATGGAAAATTCTAGAAACAAACAATTTATGAGTTTTAAATTGTGCACCATTCTAGGCAGCATGATGAAATTTCACTCCATCTTGCTTCAATCTGCCTGGGTTGTGAATTATCTCTTTGTCCAACATATCCATTCTGTATGCCACCCGCCCATTAGTCACGTAGTAGCTATCTTGGTTATCAGATTGATGGTTGTGGTATGGCAGCACTTGGGTTCAAGTAACCCTTATTTTACTTATCAATTGCCCCAAAGAGCAATAGTAGCAATGCTGGAAACTCAGGAGGAGTTGTAAAGGACTTGTTTTAAGTGAGAAGGTGAATGTTCTAGACTTAATAAAAAAAAAAGGAAACAAAAAAAATCATATATTGAAGTTGGTAAGAAAAAGCCTTCTACCCATAACATTGTGAAGAAGGAAAAGAAGTTGATGCTAGTTTGCTGTCACACTTCAAATCACAAATATTAGGACCACAATGCATGATAAGCACTTAGTTAAGCTGGAAAGACTTTAACTGTGTGGGTGAAAGACATCAGCAGAAAACATGTTCTGACTAAAGCCAACATTTTGCACCAGAAAGCACTGTGCCAAAACTTTATCATGGGTATGTATGTACTGCACTTTACAAAATTAAAAATTCTCTCAGAGTGGGGCACTGTGTTTGCACACCTTTAATCTCAGTGTTTTGGGAGACTGAGACAGGAAGATCAGGAGTTCAAAGCCAGCTTCAGCAATGACAAGGTGCCAAGCAACTCAGTGAGATGCTGTCTCTAAATAAGACACAAAATGGGGCTGGGGATGTGGCTCAATGGTTGAGTGCCCCTGGGTTCAATCCCCAGTACCAAAAAAAAAAAATTCTCTCAAGTTCCCCTCCCCAACACCTGCTTTTTGTTTTGTTTCTGGTACCAGGGATTGAACCCAAGATCACTTTGCCACTGAGCTACATCCTTAGTTCATTTTATGTTTTAATTTGAGACAGGATCTCCTTAAGTTGGTGAGGTCCTTACTAAGTTGCTGAGACTGAACTTGAACTTGAAATCCTCCCAAGTCACTAGGATTACAGGTAGGTGCCATGCTGGGCTCTCAGGTCCCTTTGACTCTCACAAAAGTCCCAAGAGCATTAGAGTCAATTTTATTATCCTGTTTTACAGATGGAGACACTGAGGTTCAGTGTAGTGGAGTTAAGCTGCAAGCAATGGCTTTCCATCTCCAGATCCAGTGCTCCATCCCTTGTACTACACGGCTCTCTTCCTCTCTGAACTTGTATACCAGCCCAGGGATATTCTCCACATTTTTATGTTTTTTTTTTTTTTTTTTTTTTTTTTTTTTTTTTTTTTTGCTTTTCTCATGTATCTGACCTCTGAAACTGAAGTACAAGTCAGGAAATAAAATCTTTTGTAACTCCAGGACCTTTTCACTAAAAGAATAAGTGAACAAAAGTACAAACACAAATAGGTTCATGTTCAGAAGGCAACACTGTGTAACAAGAAGACAACAGCAAGGGCAGGAAAACCTAGGGGTCAGCAAATAGTCCAGAGAGATGGAAATTTAGGATGACAGGCCTTATTTGAATGTATCTTTATGTCTTTTGTGTGAGTAAGCTATTTAACTGCATTTAAAAATAATCAATCCTTCAGAATACACAAAAAGGCATACTCAATTGAATTTTCCATAGATGAATCTCTGAAACATCTTCCTCTAAGTAGAAAGGAATGCTTTTGAAACAAACTATTCCAGAAATTACTTAAGCCAGATGGAAACCATTGAGATGTCAGGCCATGCCGCTCTATTGTCTCCTACAATTGGTCTTGGTTTGTTAGCAAATTTGTTATATAACTTTAAAGAGAGAAAGAAAACTTTGTAGTACTCCTTGGTAATGGGTTCTCCAGCCCCCAATGTGACTTCTGGAAGATCAAATTAGCTTTCGTGATAAATATTGCCATGAAACCAGTAATTAGCTTCTAATGATCCTGCATTTTTCATCGACTGCAAAGTCATAAGCAGATGAAGATTTTGGCTCCTTGGCAAACTCTTTTTGACATGGATACCTGGGAAAAGAAGAATAGAAAGATCTTTTGTGGTGCCTCAGGCCATAGAAACCTGGCAAGTGGATCATTGGCTTCCCCTTTGGGACACACAGCAATTCATCCACTAATACTTTTAACTACCTCCCAAATTGTGACTTTAAGCATTGCAGGTCAAGCTAATGAGTGGAGGTTTTTGTTGTTGTTGTTGTTTTCTGAATTAATCCTAAAGAAAGGAAACATGGACTGTCAGGTCTGGAAAATGCAGAACAGAGCTAAAGCAAGAAGCAAGAAGTCCTTAAAAGTATGGGGAGCATGTCTATTCTTAACTAAAATTTTATCTGCTGAATTGATATGCAAAAAAAAAAAATCTTACAAGGATTTAATTAGTCATGTCATTCAATAAATCTGCAGAGGACATTCTATATGCTAAGCACTGGCCTCATTACTAGCATGTAAACCTGAACTAGATATTGTCCTAGAAAGAGCTATCACCCTACTACTGGTGTTAGGAAAACTCTAAAGAGAAAACGAATTCTTCCAATGAAAGCATCTTTGTGAACAATCAGGAATTTTTAGGCAAAGGAGATTAAGGTGATCGAACCCAATGCTGAAAGGATCAGCACAAACTTCTGGTGACCAGAATAATGGATGTACATACATCAGAGTAAGTTGGCACAGGAGTTTTTGTAGTGTGGAATCAGCAGAGCCTGTGTAAATGTTAATGAGAACTTCATAAATGATCTGAGAAGCAATCATTGAGGAGACAGCCAACTCATGCTTTGCTTTTAAAATGTATGATGCACCACATTTTTAATAATATCTCATCTCAGCAGCCTCTCCAACAGCTTTACATTCTCACTAACACAATAATGGTGGAGGAAACCATGAAAAAAAAGGAGTGGAGATCTGGGATGCAGCTCAGTGGTAGGGGGTATGCTACCACTTAGCATGTGCAAGGCCCTCAGTTCAATCTCCATCATGAAGGAGAAGAAGGAGAGAGGGGAAGGAAGAAGAGGAGGAGGAGGAAGGGGAGGAGGAAGGGGAGGAGGAAGGGGAGGAGAAAGGGGAGGAAGAGGAGGAGAAAGGGGAGGAAGAGGAGGAGGAAGGGGAGGAAGAGGAGGAGGAAGGGGAGGAAGAGGAGGAGGAAGGAGAGGAAGAGGAGGAGGAAGGAGAGGAAGAGGAGGAGGAAGGAGGAGGAGGAGAGAAGCAGGAGAAAAAGGAACAGATTAGACATTATGGAACCTAAGCATATCTTTCCTTCTAACTCCTTCTGCTTTTTGACATATCGTTTGGTCTCTTTGAATCTCAATTTCTTCTTTTATAATATGAATTAGACTAGGAGTTCTTAATATGGGTCTCCTAAATGAGTTTCAGAGGGTTCATGGGTGCCCTGAAATGATGTACAAAATCTTATGAATGAATAAGCACAAGTGTGCATCTTCCAAAGGAGGGTCTGCAGTTTATGTCAGCTTTCCAAAGACTCAATGATCTAAAAAAAAAAAAAAAAATACTAAATTAAATCTTTAAAGTCAGTTCAAAAATTCCCTAATTCTCTAAATCTACGTCTAACATAAACTCTGAGTTCCAGACTGTCATATTGTCAACTTGTATAAAACGTATAGACTAGTCATTTTTTAAAATAGTGTCACCTGATATGAATGTCTATTGATTCTTGGCATGGTAATGGCTTCCTAAACCAAGTACTGAAGACCACACCAAGGTAGGGTGGATTTTTAATCTATCATCCCCATCAGAACAGTTTGAGAATGAAAGAAGTTACTACCTAGATGCACATCAGGATAGGGGACTGAATGGAGGGTTATCCTGGGCAAACCCAATTGTCCTCCTAAATAACAAGCAAGCACTATTTTTTTTAAATTTTATTTAGTTGTAGTTGGACACAATACCTTTATTTCACTTATTTATTTTTATGTGGTACTGAGGATTGAACCCAGGGTCTCACACGTGCGAGGCAAGCGCTCTTCTGCTGAGCCACAACCTCAGCCCAACAAGCAAGCACTACTGATGTCCAACTGAAGGCCAGTTCTACTCAAAGCTTGAGTCAGTTCCCAACTTCAAGTGACAGTTTCACACTGACCAGGTTATTTTGGCCACAGTGCCCCCACATGACTCACAAGTGGTGAGGACTTATTCTATTTTGGAGTGACCAAAAATTAAGGGGCCTTGACAGAAGGATGCTTGTTACTCAAGGTGACAGACAGGAACTGGGGGATTGTCTCCTGGAGAATGCTAATGGAGCCCTGGGCAGGCCCCATAAGGTGTCAGCTGTTTTGTGTGATCACCCCCAGGGCTCAGTATGCATTTTGAACTCGGAAAATCATATTTGGTGTCGCATTCAGAAGCCAATGGGCTCTAGAGAAAAATAAAATGATGATTCACAGAAGAAACTTAAAGGTGAATAAATAATATGGAAAAGTGACCCCTCATAGTAATCAGGAAAATGTACATTAACACAAGATGATATATAACTGTTTGATAATGGGACTGGCAAAACTTAAAAATATTAGCAATAGCTACTACGAGGAAGAAGATTATAACATTTTAAATCTGCAAACCTCAGTGTCTTTTAATTAACTATATTCATGTATTATGTAATTTGGACAAAATTAAAGGAAAAATATAACAAAAATGAAGACTGATAGAGAGAAAAAGAAAAAGAATTGAAGAAGAAGTAGAGAAGAACAGAAAAGGGGACAGAGTGATAGGATGGAGTCTTTGAAAGAACACGGACAGAGAGGAATTCCTGGCAATTGAGTAGTGATAGACATACGACATACATTTTTAAGTATTTCCATGTGTCTGATATAAAACTCTCTTTTTAACTCCCAAATGTAAAGTCTGACACTCAAAAAGGCCTTGTGTACCTGGTCTTGGAATAGGGGAAGCAAAAAGGAGAGAGAAGTTCAAGATTAGAAACAATTTTTTTAAAAAATAAAAAATTCAAGGTATTAGTCAACATTCCATTAATGTGTCAAAATAACTGAGAAAATCAACTTAAAAAGAGGGAAGATTCATTTTGTCTCATGGTTTGAGAAGTTTTAGTTCACGATCACTGGGCCCTGTTGCATTTGGGCCTGTAGAGAGGCAAAACATCATGGCAAGAGCACATGGTATCCTGTCCATGTCCAAGTCCTCTGGGTATGAACCAAGGAGTGGGATAGCTGGGTCAAGTGGTGGTTCCATTCCAAGTTTTCTGAGCAATCACCATACTGCTTTCCATAGTGGTTGCACTAATTTGCAGTCGCACCAGCAACATATGAGTATACGTTTCACCACATCCTCACCAACATTTATTGTTGCCTGTATTCTTGATGATTGCCATTCTGACAGGAGTGAGATGAAATCTTAGAGTAGTTTTGATTAGTTACACAGCCACATCAATGTTTACAGCAGCTCAATTCACAATAACTAGACTATGGAACCAACCTGCATGTCCCAAAATAGATGAATAGATAATGGGTGGGAGGGAAAGGGAGAGGGCAGGGTAAGATTAGCAAGGATGGTGGAATGTGATGGTCATCACTATACAAAGTACATGTATGAAGACCTGAATTGGGTGTCAACATACTTTATATACAAACAGAGATTAAAAAATCATGGTATATACATATATTGAGAATTGTAATGCAAAAAAAAGAAAAGAATAGTGTTACCTTAGTTCAGGTAGAGGGAAGTGAAAGGAGGGGAAGACAGGGGATGTGGGGATAAGAAAGATAGTAGAATGAAACAGACATTATTACTGTATGTATATATGTGACTGTATGACCAATGTGATTCTACAATATATATATATACTCAGAAAATGAGAAATTATATCCCATCTATGTATAATATATAAAAGTATATAAGTGAATTCTATTGTCATGTCTAACTAATTAAAACAAATAAAAAATTTAAAAAATTTTCAAAAATTGAACCAGAAAAAAAATGTGGTATATATACTCAATGGAATATTACTCAACTTTAAAGAAGAGTGAAATTATGGCATTCATCAGTAAATGGTTGGAGTTGGAGAATATCAGGTTAAGCAAAATAAGCCAATCCCAAAAAACCAAAGGCTGAATGTTTTCTCTAATATGCAGATGGTAATTCACAATTTTGGGGGGGGGCTTTAGATTAGGTAGAGGGAAGTGATGGGAGGGGAGGGAGGGGATGTAGGGATAGAAAAGATAGTCGAATGAAACAGACATTATTATATGACCAATATGATTCTGCAACATGTACACTCAGAAAAATGAAATTATATCCCATCTATGTGTGATATATCAAAGTGCATACATGTTTTCTACTGTCATGTATAGCTAATTAAAACAAATTAAAAATTAAAAAAAAAAAAAGAAGAGCACATGGTAGAGGAAGTTGCTTGCTTCGTAGCAGCCTGTAAGCAAAGACAGAGAGAAGGAAGGACCTAGTCCCAATATCCCCTACAAGGACACACCCCCAATGACCTAACTTCCTCCCTCTTGGCCCCACCTTCTACAGTTTCCATGGTCTCCCAACAGCATCCAGGATGGTGACCAATCCTTTAACACATGGGCCTTTGGGGGATGTTCTAAATCCAAACTGTAGCATTCAGAAAGGGCAAAAGTCAGAGCCAGGGTGACCCTGAGAACCCAAGCTCCTGGGAACTTATAGAAACCTTGAGGACTTTCCACAGTATGTAGGAGAGGAAGATGGTGGCAATTTTGGTTCATTAAAAAACAACCAAATGACCCAAGCTGATAACAGAGTGATAAACAGTTATATAAGAACCTTAATATCCACTATTCCACCTTTGGCTTGAGCGACACTCTTTCAGAAGAGTTTGCTCATTTATTCTTTAATCTGTTTTATATTGAAGTTTTGTTTTAATTCCTGGAGGGTAATCTTATTTACAAGTCCTGGGACTACACCTCTCAATTGTCCCCATATACCAATCATAAAGTGCAAACATTTGCCATAATTAATAGCTTTTATTCTCTGGTGCCTAAAAGTCCAAAATTTGGGGCAAGTTAATAGGATCACTTGAAGCCCAGATCTTACTGGTACTATCAGTTATTATTTGCATCTTGAAACATTGCAAATGGAGACTACAACCTGGTGTTTGAATATAATATCTCATAGAAAGGACTTGACCGTGCACTTCAACATAATAATTGTCATTATTAGTTGACAATTCTAAGGTGATATGTAACAAGATTATATTGCAGGTGTTGGGCAGGATGTTAGGGATATCAAAAGTAGGCCGTACTGTGCCTGCTGTAGCGCAGCTAGCAATCCGTAGCCAGGCAGCTGATCCGCAGCTTGATCAGGGATGCTCGATGATGGGCCATACACAACGGAAGCCTCAAGAGCTCAAGAATACAATGAGGGGGGTCAGTTTTATACTAGGCTACCTTTCTTCTTTGTTCTTAATACACACCACAGGCCTCTGGCCACCCTGTTCACTATCCTCCTTTTTTTATTCATTATTCATCCCTGGAGGATGGTCTTTACGAAGAGTATCACCCAGGCATATGTATCCTCTGATCTCTGGCTGGTTTCCTAGGAAGGCAAGCTCAGAAGACTAGTGAGAAGAAGAAAAAGATCCAGGTATTTCTTCCCTGTCTCACTCCGTCCTTTGACACCATAATTTCAGCAAGGTGTTTTCCTCTCATTGTCTTCTCCGTGGGTCACACTCTTCCTGGGGCTCAAGTCATACTGTGTTTCCCTTTTGTCCCTCCAGAGCTAAGGATGGTCAGGTCTTCTCCAACTTTTGTCTCTGGGTTTCTCTCAACCTGCTCATACTTGTCAGCACCTGCCATCCCTTCAGTTAAACCTCTGAGTAGAAATTCCTATAGAACCCAGATGGCTACACCCTAATTAGTGAATTAATCCCCTGATAGGGATTAACTGAGTTGTAACTGGAGGCATGTAAGGTGTGGCCTTTGGGCTCTCTCTCTCTCTCTCTCTCTCTCTCCCCCTCCCTCCTTCCCTCTCTCCTTTCTGGTGTGATATCTTGAGCTACTTCTCTCCACCACATTCTTCCACCATGATGTTCACCTTCACCTTGAACCCTGAGGAATAGAGTGGGCATCTATGGACTGAGACCTCTGAAACTATGAGCCCCAAAATAAACTTTTCCTCTTCTAATTGTTCTTGTCTTTTAGTAACAGCAGTGGAAAAAGCTGACTAAAACAGAGGGTCAATGCTTTGGCCAGGAAGTTATCATTTCTTCTCACAGTCCACTGGCCACTAGAAGTTATATTTCTAGCCCCACTCAATTGCAGGAGGCTGGGAAATGTGGAGAAGCACATGGATATTTTTGTGAGTAATACATGTCTTTCCCCCTCAACCCCCAGGATCTAATGGAGGGTGTAGCCAATTCTACTTTGGGGAAGAAGCAGTAGTAATTAAAAGCAAGTCTTCAAGGATTTGGAGAAATACAGTTCCTAAATTTATACCATTTGTTCATGATTGTGAGCACATTTCCATATATTCATATGAAATATAAGATGACTTCATTTGTGGTGTACCAATAACTGTTGGTGATAGCATCTACAAAACCGTTTTCCAGAGCTGTGGCTTTCTGGATTTTGAATTCTTGAAGATGGTATCAGGAGCTTGCTTAATATTGCTGGGAGGCTTTACATCTCAAAAATAAACATCCCTAACTTCATAATTTTACCTGGGAATAGCTCTGATTATAGCCTTACAGTTATTATTCTCACCAACCACTACAACTCTTCAGGGGGTGATAATCCTGGGTAGAGACAGGTATAGCAGGCCTGAGATGACTTTATGTAATGGAGAAACTATCCCCATAGACTCATATCTTCTCTCTACCCCCAAGGAGCCACCTAAAGGGGAAAAAAATCAACTTCAGTCTGTTTTCCCTAAAACAAGAGTTTTTAGTTCAGCATCACAATTATAATTATAAGATCTCAGATATTCATACAATTATTTAGCAAATATTTATTGAGCTCCTATTATATGTCAAATGTCAGACAAGCAGGGCACAGCCCTCCCCTCCCTGTCCTCCTGGGGAAATAGGTATTAAATAATGAATCACACAGTAGCTTTTCTAGATTAGAAGTGTGACAAGAGCTTTGAGAAAAAATGCAAAATGGAAAGAGGAAGGAAGAAGGGTCTTCTCAAAATCAGGATGTCAGGAGGACGCACAGAGTGGGACACTTGGCTGAGTGCTGGCCTGGAGTGAGGTTGGTTTTTCAGAGAATGTACAAAGGGGACAGAAGGGCCGTCTAATCACTCTGGGATATTTTCACATAGAAAAATATACGGCCATATGCTTTAAAGCCTAAGCCTTTTCAATTAGTTACCTAGAGGCTCCCAAATTAGGGGAAAACAGTATTCTAGTAATTTTTTTCTGGTCCAAGTCTAGAGCCTGTAAGTCACATGGGAAGAGCTCCTGCTTGACTGGAGCTATGTGCATGTCCATGTGGGCAGGTCCAGGCTGTCTGACTGGCTGGCAGGAGAGCCCATCCTGGAAATGAACTTGCCAGAGAGACCAGGTCACTAGCCTTCTATAAAGGTTTCTCTCTTTTGTTTTCCCCCACATTTATTGGTGCATTGTAGTTGTACATATTGATGGAATTTGTTGTTACATATTCATACGTGCACATAGTAGGGCAATATAATTAGGCCACTATCACTCCCCTGCATTTCACCCTTTCATCCTTTATCCCATACCTTGGTGGCTTTCCTCTACTGATCTTCCTTTGATTTCATAAGATCCACCCCTACCTTTGTTCTCCTTTTTTATCTCTAGCTCCCACATATGAAAAAACAAAACAAAACAAAAAAAACATACAACCCTTCACCTCCTGAGTTTGACTAATTTTGCTTAACATGATGGTCTCTTGTTCCATCCATTTTCCTACAAATGACATAATTTCATTTTTCCTTATGCCTGAATAAAGCTCCATTGTGTGTGTGTGTGTGTGTGTGTGTGTGTGTGTGTGTGTATGACATTTTCTTTAAACATTCATCCATTGATGGGCATGTAGGCTGGTTACATAGATAGTTTGGTTATTGTGACTTGTGCTGTTGTAAACATGGCTATACATATATCACTGTAGTAAGATAACTTTAATTTTTCAGGATAAATACCAAGGAGTGGTATAGCTGGATTAAATGGTGGCTCCATGCCTAGTCTTTTGAGAAGACTCCATACGGACTTCCATACCAGTTGTACTAATTTACAGTCCCACAAACAATGTAAAAGTGTTCCATTTTCTCATTCTGACTGATATGAGATAAAATCTCAGTGTAGTTTTGATTTGCATTTCCCTAACCGCTAATGGTGTTAAACATTTTTTTCCCCACATATTTGTTGGCCATTTGTATTCCTTCTTTTGAAAAGTGTCTGTTTATTTCATTTGCCCATTTAATAATTGGGTGATTTGATTTTTTTGTTGTAAAGTTTTTTGAACTCTTTATATATTCTAGGTCTTAATTTTCTATCAGAAGAGTAGCTAGCAAAGATTTTCTGCCTTTCAGTGGGTTCCCTCTTCACATTCCTAATTGTTTCTTTTGCCCTGCAGAAACTTTTAATTTGCTGAAAAGATTTCTTGATGGAAGAGGGAGACAGACAGATAATTGGGTTTGCTTTTCTTCCTGATAGTAAAACTTCCAGCATTAGAAGAGAGAAATGGGAACTTGGAGGAAAGGAGAAACTATAAATAAGCATTTAAACATTTATTTTTATGTAAAATACCTCTATATAAGGGCCTCTTGAAAAACCACATATGAAAAAACAGTGAACAAAAATGGAGAGAGGCATTCTGCTATGGTTTTGATGTGAAGTGTCCCCCAAAAAGCTTTCGTGTGAGACCATGCAAGAAGGTTCAAAGGAGAAATGACTGGGTTGAGAGAGTCTTAACTCAATCAGTGATTTAATCCCCTCATAGGGATTAACTGAGTGGTAACTGAAGTGGTAGGGTGTGGCTACATATTGGATACATATTTGTATCTGGCAAGTGGAGTCTCACTCTGTGCTTCTCTGATCACCATATGGGTTGTTTCCCTCTGCCACACTCTTCCGCCATATTGTTCTGCCTCACTTGGAGCCCTGAGGAATGGAGCTGCTGTCTATGGATGAAACCGTGAGCCCCTAAATAAACCTTTCTTCCTTTACAGTTGTTCTGGTCTAGTCCTTTAGTCAAAGCAGCGAGAAAAGCTAACTAAAACACATCCCTTCCACCTTCTAAAGTGAGAGAGAGCACAGCACTCCACTGAGTCACAAGGACCAGAAATGGTGGTAGCTGGTGGCCACAGTGGACCCCCAGCTCTATATTAGGGCAACTATGGCTACAGAAGTCCCCATCAAGGCAGATCCACACTTTTGGCAGGAAGCAGATATCATTGAACAGGGGCAGAGGAGACAAGAAAAATAATTACTAGAGACCACCTGGCAGCTGACAGGAGTTATTCGTGAGCACCTGAGTGAAACCTTTTGAATACTCCCCAAAACAATTCAAGGGGACTTTGTGAGGCATTGAATAATCTCTGATAGTAGGAGGTGAACGCCAGCAAAGCTCAGGAAATTAAAAGCTAAGAAAGAAGATAATAATTTTTTTTGGTGACCTCACAAAGCACCCTCAGACCAGAATAGGTGGAGTTTCAGCTAGCCAGATATTGAATAGGGTGACCATCATTAACAATAATTTATTATGTATTTCAGAAGAGGTAGGAGAGAGAATTTTGAATATTCTCAAATTAAAGAAATTATATATCTTGGGTAGGTATGCTAATTACCCTGATTTGATCATTGTCCAATGTGTGTGTATCCAAACATCACGCTGTACCCCTACAAATATGTTCAATTATTATGTGTCAATTTAAAAATAATTCTGAAAAGACATATTGGCAAATCAAATTTTCACAATCGTTTTTGGAGGGTTTCAGGAAATTTTCTACTACAAAAGGCAGAGAAAGCCAAACAGAGAGAAACCCGTCAAGAATCTAAGAAATGGAGAGAAAAAGGCTATGGAAGCACGTGTAAGAAAAATCAGACACCCAAATTTAAGGAACAAAGAGAATACAGAAATAAAGACAATGATCTTTTGGAGATCCTTTTTCACCAGCTCAGGACCTAGCAGGAAGACCAAAAACTGGGAAGAAAGGCTGAAAGACAAAGGAATCAGGAGGAGCTGGATGCTCTTCAAGCAAACAGACCTGCAGGCACTGGGACAAGCCATCCCAAGGTGTGAGGGGACCAGAAGACAGCAAGATGCCAAGTTGGCTGCACATGGGTCCCTGCAGAGACCTCAGAGGCAAATGGGGCCAGATTGCTATGGAGGAGCTTAAAGAAATAGCATGATTATATGGGGACAAGAGAGACAGATTTAAAAGAAAACTTTCCCAGGAAAAATTGAAATAAAAAATTTTTTAAAAAAGATCTTTCCTTTGAAACAAAGCTCAGCTGAGACTCTTTCAAAGGTGGACTGAGCCCAAGACAGCAAGAGAGGAATGGGAGCCACACTGACCCTTTCTTCCACCCCCACCCCATGGAAGTAGAGTGCAATTTGTTGCTCTGGAGATAGGAGCTTGACCACCTGCACTGGCTGTTTGCATGAGCACAAACACCAGCCCATGCCCAGGGTACATCTTTCTGCCTTTCTAATATGTCAACGTTCTTAACAACACACAACCGACACCAATCTGGCCAAGTGAAGCACGAAGTTTTATTTTTAAGATAGTAAAAGTTCACAGACACACAAGGGCACCTGGAGACCCAGATTCGGGGAAGGATGTCCAATTCCCCACACAGAACTCTTCCAGGCAGGAAAGCTCTGCTGCTGCACCAAGCCCATATGTTGCAGCTAGTACCAGGAAGACACCAAAGCTGCTGGCCACAATGGCCCCAGAAATCCCAACGTCCTGCAACCAGAGAAAAGAGTTCTACAAGGATCCCTGACACTGAAATGGGTAGTGTTCATGTCCTTGTAGGAAAACCGTGAAAATAAGCTGTTAGCACTTTCAGCTTCAATTGTACAAGGCAGCTCTGCAACCCACGAGGACCCCAAAGGTGGCGGATCCCCAAACAGAGGACAGGCCAAGAAGAAGGACGAGCTTCCCACCAGAGTGACACTCGGCCTCATCTGTGACAGGAAAGGTCACATCTATCCTGTCATTTGCCATCATGCCCCAGCTCTGCACACCCCCTCCCACCTATTCACCCTTGGTACTTAGTGCTTTTTTTCTTAACCATCACACAATTTGGAGTGAGGCCTTGGTGGCAGCTGAACAGTCCTCCCTCGGTGGCCAGGAGGATGCAGGGGAGGGCGAAGGAGGGAGAGAGGCAGGGAAGCTGTCTCTCCTCTGCGCCCAGGAGGGCCTGTGGCTTCTGCCCTCCCTAGCTTGAAGGGGAGGAAACGGGCTCCCTGAACATTCCCTAAAGTACAACTGTCCATCTGTTACATTTGGATGTAATGGGGGTGTTCTTTTTTTTTTTTTTTCTTTAATCATTTTGCTACATTTTACTGGTAGCTTCCATGCTGTTTAAGCAGGTAATCATCTAGTCCTTAAAAACCCTGGCACGATTTATCAGAGTCTGCTTGGCTTTCTAATGAGTGATCATAATAGCTGTGCTTGCTGGTGGCTCTTTTTTTTTTTTTTTTTTTAATTTTCAGATTTATCAAGGTCTGATTTAATTGCCATAAACAAGGAAAAACAAGATCAAATTAACAGATGAAATCATAGGGTTTGAAGCTGATACATATTAATGAGCTCTTACTTTTGTGATCTGGCTAATAATGACCCCAGACCTTGATAAAATTAGCTCAAAGGAAAACAAACATATCGGAGGCACTGCCGTGTTTGAAGGCTTCTAGGTTGGGAAGCCACCAGATGCAAAGAGAAGCTTCCTAAAAGAGGGCTGGGGTCAGGGATGCGAACGAGGTCTTCAGGACAGACGGCCTCCTTGGCTCCCACGTTTGCACCCGGGTCCCTTTGGGGTTGGACGGTGCCTGCGGGTCCTGCTCCCCAAGCCCTGGCAAACACCCCAGCAGCCCCGCGCTTGGCTGTGGCTCCGATCGGAGAAATCAGACACAATGTGAGCTACTCCTCGGTGACATGCTCTTCAGTCCTTTAAACAGGCTCGAAGTATTTTACAGCCGTAAGAAAGCCACCTTTGAATTAGTGGTTTTGTTCTCGGAATTGTGCTTTGTATTTGCTCTAATCAAATTCCCTCTCACCCAGATAAGCATTAAATGTGGATCACATCATAGGCAGACACTTGCAACTCCCTGCCTCCCGTCTCGGGGAGGAGGACTCGTCTTTGTTATGGAAATGTTCCTCCGGAGTGAGTCCACTCTGCGAGGTCGCCTGCGCCTGCAGGAACGCACCCTGCCCCGCCCGGGTGTCTGCGCCCCTTGGAGACCTCGCCCGGCGAGCTAGCGAAGACTCTTACTTTGGGGTGAGAATTTTATTTCTACAGAAACACATCATCAGATTTGTAAAAACAAGCACCGGGGGTGGCAGTCTTGAGAGGCAGTGAAGGAGGCGACTTGGAGTGGGAGGAACAAGCTCCGCATCCCAGCCCCATCAGCCCATTGGCCGGGTGACCTCAGGCAAGTCATTTAACCTACTAAACCTCACTTTCTCCATCTGTACAATGGAGGTAATAAAAATGCCTACCCCCAGAATCGTTGATGATTGAATGAGGAGATGTACATCAAGTGCACAAAACAGTTTCTAACCAATTATGTACTTAGAATTTTCTTACGTCATTGCACATGTCCTCAAACCCCATTGTATCACTAAATCGCTAGATAAATTTTCTTAAAATAAAAACTTCTAGATTATCATTGGTGGTATGGAGCAGAGGTTCTAAACTGGGATCCTCAGACTAGCTGCCTCTGCCTCTTGTTAGAGAATTTAAGAAAAAATCTACACCTCCCTCACCCACTCACCCCCACCCCTCAGCCCCGGAACCAATCCGCTCAACATAAGCTCTGGGCAGGACTGCCTGCAATCTGCCTTTTAGTAGTTTCCAGTTCATTGGGACCTACGCTCAAACGTTATAACCACTGTCCAGGAACACTATAATACTGTAGGAAACCTCTCTTAGAGGAAATGCTGCCTGCAAATCTCTGCTTTTACATTGTTGGCTATTTATATTTTCTGAGTTGGCATTTACAACAGTAACTTCAAGACCTAACTGGCATATAGTGAAAGAGAGAAGAAACCTAGCTAGTGTGCTAATGAAATGAGCCATAGTCTGTTCGCTCCACCCTGAGTTTTATGCAAAAGTAAGTTTCAAAGAAAGTGAAGATTTTCTTCACCAAAGAAAAGAATCATCAGCTCATAGTTCTAGCAAAAAGAAAAGGCTGGTCGGGGGCGTAGACCAGATAAAAAGACAAAAAACTGTCTTTGCATGAGTCTTGGGAAGACAAACATTAGAGAAAAATGTATGGAAAATTTAAGTATTTGTATTCCAAATGCTTCAGACAATACTCATGGAACACATGGGGGTAATTGCAATGTTTTAAAATGACAAAGCCACACCATAAGGTTATAAACCATTTGTGTGGTTTATCTAAACAAAAGACAGATCTCAATAAGAGAGTCACATTTACCAATTAGGACCTTAAGGTGCAAAACTTATTTTTCATACGTGTCCTTATAATATTTGTAGGTTCTACGGGGGAAGATTTGTAATCTATGGAAACAGCAATTTGCCCTAGGCCATGATTTTGTTCTCCATGTTTTCTGCTTGTAAAAGTCTTTTGTTTAAAGCCTATGTTATTATTATTGTTAATATAATAAATGAATATTTATCTTAATAATTAGGCAAAACTAATACTTTCTTCCCAGAAAATGCCGCAGAGCCTGAGGCAGCCAGTGCCACTGTGGGGCTATCTGCAGATTTTACATCTTGAATTACTTGTACCCAACACTTGCAGCTAAAGTTCCTTTCAGGAAGGTTTGGCAACAATTATATTCCCTCACCAGGGTCTGACATCTGTCAATTCTATTACTCTATATACGCTGTGACTGCTTTACAGAAGCAAATTTTGGCTAGTGAAACAGGTCCCATAGCTGCATAGCAATGTCTCTTGTATTTAAAACTCCTTTAAAGATTAGAATTTCTCTGGATTGCAAAACAATGTGCATTAAAAACTAGGTAAGTTTATAGGAAAGTCATTTTTTTTTTCCTCCATCTCAATGTTAGCTGAAACTGTTTCATTTTTTCCTGGTAATCTTAGTTTGTAACAGGGACTGTTTTAGCTGAACTTAGTTCTTTTTTATTCATGTTTAATATTATAACCACATTAGCATAATTTGGGTTGAAAGACATTTTGAATATATAAATTAAGGCATGTCTAGGCTTTTATGAGTTTGGAAATCCTGTTGATTTAAGCTCCAGTCATTTTGGGGGAAAGTAGTACTGATGGTGTAGCCCTCAGCCACAGAGTAGATCCATGCTCCCCAAAACCCTAAGATCCTGGGGAAGAGAATTAGAGATAAGAAGACACACAGAATAGATCACCAAGGCCCATTTAGTCTCAGACTAGAGACCCAGTGAGTGAACAGCAGTCAGAAGCAAGGAAGTTGTGTAACAAGTGACGAGTTATGAAGAGTGAACACAAGAATAAGAGAGAAGGCTATGGCTTATGTTTTAATGCAGGGCTGATTTAGAGGGTCAAAGAACCAAGTCCCTTGACCACTCCCCCTCTCTGCCTCCTTTGACTTTTCTCTTTCCTTTGTTAGACTTAAGAAACAGAAAAAATGCAGGGGCTAAAGATGGGGATTTGTGGAACTCTAGAGATACGGGTCCAAATCTTGGTTGTTCTGCCACATCCCAGATGTTCTTCATTGGGCAAGTTACTTACCTCCTTTAGGCTTCCGTAAGTCATCAGAATGTTTGAGGTCATAATAGCACTTACCTCTGTGAAAATTAAATACATTGGCTTGGCACAGAGTAAGTGCTCAGTTAGTATGATTATTCTCATACTGCTTTCAGTTAACTTATAAATGTGCCTAGAGGCAAGAAAGCAAGGGAGCCAGGGATGACTTCCTAGTAGGAGTGCTGAGCAGAGTTGTGGGTTGCTCCTTTAGGTTTTGAGTTGTTGTTTTGTGTCTCCCCTCTCTCTGCCCCCAGCCCCCTCTTCTTTCCCACATCATAACAGTTGTTAGTAACCAAAATAATGACCTCTCAAGGAGGTCCCTGTCTGAATCCCTGGAATCCACGAATATATTACCTTCTATGGCAGAAAGGATTTTGCAAATGGGATTAAATCAAGTATTTTGAGATGGGAGTTCTTGATGGATGATCTGGGTAAAGCCAATAAAATAACAGGGTCCTTATAAGAGGGAAACATGAAGTCGGAGTAGGAGATGTGGTGGCAGAAGCAGTTAGGGAGCAATTGGCAGATGCTACATTTTTGGCTTTGAAGATAGAGGAAGGGGCCACAAGCCAAAGAATGCAGGTAGCCTTTAGAAGCCTGAGGGTCAGGAAATGGATTCTACCCTGGAGCCTCCACAAGGGAACAGGGTCCAACTGACTCCTCTGTCTTAGCCAGTGAAATTCATTTCAAGCTTCTGACCTCCAGAACTATAAGTTAGTAAATATGTTTTGTTTTGAGTCACCAAATCTGTGATAGTTTGTTATAGCAGCAATAAGAAAATAATACCATGGCATACTATCACATGGTTCAATGTGCTGCAGGAAAGAGCAAAAAGAAAAACAACACTTTGCCCACCGTAACCAACAAGCTGTTGTTCATTCTAGAGTGTGGCAGACTGCTCTGTTTTAGCCTTCAGTAAGTAATGTAGCAAAAGTTAATTGTCACTTAAAAGTGAGCATGATTCACTTGGGAGCAATAATTGTGTTTCAGGGGAAAGAATCGTCAGGAATTCATTTTTAAAATGGTGGGGGATTCAGTGGGGAGGGCCTGTATTAAATTTTAGTTTTTATACTATTTCCAATGAATAGGCAGTAGTACTCAAGGGAAGAAATTGCTAGAGTACTAGAAGTTACTATTTGTCACTCAGTCTTCATACAGACAGTATGCCAGGATGTGCTAATAAACTTTAACAGGGAAAATCATCTTGACCTAAGGCTCCACCTCAGTCCCCAAGGGTGGCAATCCCAATGCAGTTGCTCAGTTTCCTTATCTAAGGGCCCAGCCTTGCTCTTTGGTAGCAAAAGAGCTTCATTTTGAACATATCTTTGTTCTGTTTACCCATCCTTTCCATTTTAAGTGTTATTTTGCCATAGGGGGGAAAAACAGCTTTGCCAACCTAAGACCCTCAAATTATGTCCAAATCAATTGCTTGAAAATTGAGCCTACAGGTAATAGAATGAATCTCCAAATAACTGAGCAGATTCACTTCTTATAAAGAAGGAAAAAAAATTAATCCACAAACCACAGGGTTAATGATCAATTTGCCCTGGTCGAGACAACCACAAACTACGGATCAGTAGCCCATAAGAATAAATTTTATCAATTATAAATTACCCAACAAATGAATTGAAAATCTGAAATATTAAATAAAAAATAAAATGTGCTGGGTTTTTTTTTTTTTTGTAAAATCATTTTCAAAAGGAAGTGACAAAACTCTGACAAAATGGGTACATGCTCCCTGGAAGACTTCAAACACTGTGGTGCATTGCACTCATTTATCTAACAAATACAGGTTGAGTATCCCTTATGCAAATCCTTGGATCAAGGAGTATTTCAGAGATTTTTCAGATGTTGGAATATTTGCATACACATAATGAGATATCTTGGGGATGGGATCTAAGTCTAAACAGGAAATTCATTTTCGTTTCATATACACCTTACACACATATTGCACAATATTTTGAAAACCTCTGTGCAAGAGACGAGAGTTTCATGGTGTGGAATCTCTCACTGTAGCATCACATGGGAACTCAAAAGAGTCTCAGAGCTTGAAGCATTCCAGATTTTGGTAGGCTGTATGTGGTAGGCACCTATCTTATGCTGTATGGGAACACTTTGGGAAAAACGAGTCACATTTCGAGACTGTCTGCTTCTTAACCATCTTTCCTCCTTTTATGCTCTTTCTTCAGATTCCAAATAACAAGCCACTTCCCTCACAGTTCACCTTCTTAGCATGGCACACCTCTTCAGGTGTGCGGCAGTTTCTTCCTAGTTAGGCATCTGTGTGGACAGGCTGGAAGTCCCTGGATACCCTACTCACAGAGGAAAGAGACAGAGCCGGCCTCCCAGTCCCCAAAGGAAGCATGAAAAGACAGGAAGGCACATCTGCTGGTCTCTGCTGCTACCCCCAGCTGCGGGTGCCAAGGAAAGATCCAGCCGATGTTCTTGTGTGGATTTGCAGGGCTTGGAAAAGGTTGTGGGCACATGGAAGACAGCCCGGCCTCAGAAATGCCTTCCATACAGCAGCTATTAGGGTTTTCACATCAAGAAACAAGGGGGGAAGGAAAAGAGAAAAATTGGTTGGGGTAGGTGGGGACTGGATGGGATTTGTTCAAGACCAGATTTAAAACATTCTGCTTTTTTTTTTTTTTGAAACAACTTACTTTGTAATCATTGCCTTGGCGTCTGGCCCTCTCTCATTTAACCTCATCTGCCTGACTTTAAATTCATGGAACAGATTTTCACTGCCTTGGACTCCACGCAGTTGGCTGGCGGAGTGTTCTTGGATGTTACCAAAAAAAGGCATTTGATACCATTAATCATATTGCCATATGTAATAAATTGGCTGCCTATGGTACATCGCCTAAAATTGTCACATGGTTCCAATCAGAGCTCTGCCAACTGAAAGTGGTTACTGGAAACTCTGACTCTCCCTTTCAAGCGTGCCTTGTCTGTGTTCCGCTGGCCCGTCCTGTTTGCACCACACGTTAATGGTGTGCTGGCTCAGCCTCCGTACAAAGGCCAGTCCTTACGGGGATGCACATGTTTGAGGGTGCTGCTATACATGAGCAATGACCTGCTTGGGATCAAAGTCACATCGTTACAGTCAGCCTTTGACAACCAGACAAGGACTTGACGGCTAATCCGATACATCACTTAATTTGCGGTTTTGCATCTGCCTCTATTCCAATTCTTTTTTAACCATCTCCCTGTACCCTTCCCCCAAATATATGCACAGATTGAATTGAGCAGAGCAGTGTCCCTGTCCTCGAGGAGAACGCTGTTGCTTGGACTCATCTCAGCCCCGGTAAGGAGTGGGGATGCTCCAAATCTTTTCAAGAACAATTGATTTTAGCAAGTGGGGAAGAGAAGATGAACAAAGACAGGAAATGGTTGGAAACATAATTGAAATTATAATGCCACCACCGCTCCTGGCCCTAATAGGTTACATTTGTGGGTTGCTGAGTTGGGGTTTCTTTGTTTGTTTCTTTCCGTCAGTATTTATTCTCTGGCATGTTTGGGCAAATCTGGATAAAATAATAATGAACTAACCCTTTTCCCCCAGATCACATTGTTGTTTGGTTTAGTTTTGAAACTTTGAAAGGCCTTTATGAAATGTTTTGGAATTCAATTCCATTTTATTTGAAATGGAAAGTACTGTGGGCATGTTTTAAATAACATTTTTGCGAGTAAAGTACGATGCCCCATTTTATAGGTATTCAAGCGTGTGTGACCATATGTGCACATGTGTCCCTTCTTTGTGCACATCTGTATGTCCAGATTTCAGCTGGGACCAGGTACTGAAATCTTGAAATACAGTTTTTGTCTCATTTCCAGCAGCTCTAAAACAGGAAGTACAGGAAATCTCAGGCACCCTTCCCCCCATCCTGGAAAAAAAAAAGTTCTGTTCTCATGAAATTTGCAGCCTGATATTTGCAGACCCAGGAGGTTCAGGCAGTTTGGGTAAGGTTCATATAAACATCCCTGCCACCATCTGAAACCCATAAATAAGGCCTTTGGGGAGAAAAAAAAAAAAACAAGGTCCCTCCTTTTTTCACACCACATTGACATCTTTTATCTTCAGTGAGACTTTATTCAGTGGGGTAGAGAGCATTTGGGGAAAGACTGAGCAAAAAAAAAATTAATAGATGGCCTTAAAAGTAAGGACTCCGAGTAAAAAACAGAGCTGGTGGTGTGTGCTCCCACTCACAGAAACCCAACAAAAGCTCCAAAGTCCCTTTGCAAGAAGGGTCTGGCATCCCCTGGGCTTTGGTGGAGTGCCGGAAAGATCAAGATTCAGAGCTCTGGGGCCTTCTGTCTTTTCCCACATAGGTGGTATGGCTCAAATATAACAAGTTTGACCTTTGGTTCCCAGAAAAACAAATAATAAAAGTGAACTAAATGGCAAGTTCTGAAAAGAGTTAGAGGTTACTTGCATATGCCCTGAATGGGCAATGCCCTGGAGACACATAAAAATTCAGTAATACACCCCACTGTGCAAATCTTTCCCCCATTGACTATAGTGGAAAGTTCAAATCTAAATATTCATCACCTGTTTATTCAGGCACTTTGTTCCCCGAGTTCTGGGTTGAAGATGCCAAATGACTGCATTTCTTTAATAATTAGTGCGTTTTGGACTGACAGGTCAGTTTCCCTTTCAAAGCGCAGACACACCTATGCTGAATTAATTGGATTTAGGATTGAATGGTGCCATACACTTCAAGAATGCAAAGCTCTGGCAAATTCTGTTTCCTTATCCTCATTTAATCAATATTTATTGAGGATGTAGTAAAATTAGAAATGGGAAACAAAGAAGAAATCTTTGCCCTCAAAGGCCCTATAGTTTAGTTCAAATATATATATAAAGGAAATTACATACTCTAACCCTATGTGCTGTGTGTGTTTTATTTTTACTTTTCATCAAATTCTTAATTTTTTTTGCAAGAGATACCATGGGTTGAACTCAGGGGCACTTGACCACTGAGCCACATCCATTTTTGAATTTTATTTAGAGACAGGGTCTCACTGAGTTGCTAAGCTCCTCGCCATTGCTGAGGCTGGCTTTGAACTCGAGTTCTTCCTGCCTTAGCCTCCGGAGCCACTGGGATTACAGGTGTGCACCACCGCACCCAGCAAACTCTTAAAACTTTTTATTCAATGTACCATGTTGTTGGACCTACAGGCTTTTTCTGATGCAGTCTGTGAATGTCTCTAGCTGAAGCCACTTGTAACTTATGGCCAGCAAGCTGTCCTTGCTAACAGGGACATTCAAGGTTGACTACTCCATGGGAGGGAACAGGGAGAGGTGTACCCTGTGAATAAGAAAATGACAAAATATTTAAAAAAAAAAAAAAAAGATGAGAAAGCAGCCATGAAATGAGCAGGATCCTCATGATGGACATTGGTATCACATGTGGCTGGCTCTTAGCCTTTTTTTTTACTCCGATGGTACAGCAAACGGGTTACCCAGAAGCCACAAAGAATGGCTCAGACTTTTCGCTGATTCAGGTGTCAGTTGAAGCAGGCAAGTTAAGGAGCCCGTGTTAAATGACCCCCAGCTCAGGCTGGGTGTGGCAGCTGTTTATAACAGAGATGGAGGCAAACCACTGGCAGCTAAGGAAGATCACTTTGGCAAATCTTTGGTGCCAGAGGGTCATAGGAGAAATCTTACTTCAAGACAAAGTTCAGGAAGAATGAAAAGAAGTGCACAAATAAATCAGGAATAAGCAAAATGTCTTTTGTAAAAGGCAGGATAAGAAATATTTGACGTTTTTGGATAAAACTGGAGACTATCAATCTAAGTGAAATAAGCCAATCCCCCCAAAAATGTCTCTGATATGCTGATGATGACTCACAGTAGTGGGGGGTCACCTGATTGGACAGGGGGAAGTTGGGGGGAAGGTGGGAAGATGGAAACAGGAAAGACAGTAGAATGAATAGGATATAACTTTCCTATGCTATTATATGACCAGTGTAACTCCACATCATGTACAACCACAAGAATGGAAAGTTATACTCCATGTATGTATGATATGTCAAAATACCTCCTACTGTCATGTATAAGTAAAAAGAACAAATAAAAAAAATTTAAAAAATATTTGAGGTTTTGTGGCCACATGTGGTCTTTGTCACATAGTCTTTGTGTATGTGTTCAGTCTCTTGAAAATGTATAAAATATTCTCTACTTGAGAGTTTACCAAAATAGGTCACAGACTGGATTGGTCTACAGGGAGTGATTTGAAAACTTCCATTTGATAAATACCTACTATGCACCTATCATGTGTTAGACATTGTGCCAAAAGAGGAGCTATTTAGATAAATAGTTTAGCCCTGTCATCAGGAAGTGTCTAATATGTTCTAGCAATTCAACAGGGAGTGGGTTAAGCTAGAACCAAAAACACTAAAAGTTATTCTGTAAAATACCAAGTGGCAACTCCATAAATTAACTTCTCCTCTCTACCAGAGGTTAATCATCTTGGCATTTCTGTCACTTAGCATCATAGAAGGACTGAAAAAAACTATGTATTAAAAACATATCAAGCTGGGCACAGAGGCGCATGCCTGTAATCCCAGTGGCTCAGGAGGCTGAGGCAGGAGGATCTCGAGTTCAAAAGCAAGGCACTGAACAACTTATTAAGACTCTGTCTCTAAATAAAATACAAAAATAAGGCTGGGGATGTGGTTGCATACCCCTGAGTTCAATCCCCAGTACTCCCCACCAAAATCAGAAAATATGAATTAAAAAACAAGCTTCCTATATAAAGTGTTGAATTATAAAGTTTGTGTGCTTGGCAATATTGTTTAATAAAGCTTTTCTTTTTCTAATTGAAGAGTTTGCTAACGCATTTTATTTTCTAAATTATACCTTCCACGAAGTCAGTACTTTCCTTATGCCATATTTTGCATCACCAGAACAATACATGCATTTTCATGTATGGTCAAAATACACAGATACAGGTAGAATTCAGAGATTTCTTATCTTACAAATTCAGTATCTTTGAATCGTTCCAAATTTCCTATTCACTGTTTAGAAGACTGTAGGAAACAAAATCTATGTGCATTTTTTTTTCACCTGATCACAAGAGTGTGAGAGTACATATTGTTTCCTTAAAAAATAGAATCATTACTCACAAATGTGGATGTGTGATTAAGCCAAGAGGAGACAGATGTGGTCTGTTCACTTGGGGACAGGTGCATCATTTTTTCCTTCTCCAACAGTCTTTTCTTTTTATAGTTCCATGCTTTTGTCCTCTATTAGATTCCTTCTGCTGAAGAACTTTTAACATTTATTGTAGAACAGGCCTGCTAGTGATAAATTCCCGGGTTTTTATTTGTCCAAAAAGTTTCATTTCTTCTTCACTTTTGAAGGGTAATTTTGCTGGCTATAGACTCCTAGGTTGGTGGTTTATTTCTTTCAACATTTTAGATGTTCCATTCCTTACTTTTCTTGCATTATTGGTTTCCAATGAAAAGTCCTTTGTATTTCTTCTGTAATTCTTTTTCCCCTTCTTGCTTCTTTCCAGATTTTCTCTTTATATTTGCTTTTTCTGCAGTTTAGCTATGATATCTCTTGGTGTGGGGTATTGTTGTTAATATCCTAATGGATATTCTGTGTGAGATTCCTGGATTCGTGGTTTGGTGTCTATCAATTATTTTGGAAAGTCCTTAGCCATTAATACTTCAAATATTTTTCTGCTCTATTTTCTCATTTTTCTCCTTGGTGTTCTATCTTAGAAACTTGCCCCACAATTGTTGGTCTGTTTTGTTTATTTTCATTCCTTTTTCTGCTTGCCTTTCATTAACTTCAAGCTCACTGATTCAGTATTGAGTCTGTGCTATGTCCACTGGTAAACCCACTGAGGCATTCCTTTATCTACCTTTTCTTACGCATTGTTTACGTTTTCCACTTAAGCCCTTCACATCTTCGTCATAATTATTTAAATTCCTCATTTGATAATTTCAACGCCTGTGTCTTTTCTGAATCTGGTTCTAATGAGTGCTTTCTCTCTTCAGATTGTGTTTTCGTTTGCTTCGGGCATGCTTCATGATTTGCTGTTGTTGTTGAAAGCCAGGTCCTGTAAGAACTGAGATCAATATGCCTTTAGCGGCTTGGAGTTGGGCTATGGTTAATGTTTTCAGTAGCTATAAGTGCCAGAAATTCAAATTACCCTAGTGTCCTTGACTTTGTCTTTCTTCCTGACTTTGGGTTTCCCTAAGTCATCCTCTGCAGAGAGAGTCTATCCAGTGGCATCTCCAGCTGTATCTGTGGTTACTCTACTGGAGCTTGTTGAGGTGCTGATAAAGTGTAGGAGATGGAATAGTCTATGTTCTTCCAATTAAATCTCAATATTTTCGTGTGCTCATGTCTTAAGACCATTAATTCACAAGTATTTCTCCAGTGGTACAGCCTTCTGCCCACCTGAACTCTATTCCTTGCCCTGCAGGAAATACCTATAATGTCTTGCCTTGAAAACCTGACCTCTGTGGACTATGCTTCTCATCCTCTCAGGTCCCCAGCTGAGACAGGATGGCTAGAGGCCACGGGAATGGGAAGGATGCCTTTCTCCATGGGGATGAGCCTCTAGTAGTCCTCTCCCATGAAGACGAGACCTTTGTTATGGGGAAGTCTCTCAGAATATTTCAAATGATTACTTTTCTTTTCCTGCCAGAAACATGAGGGAATCTTCCTTAGATGGTAACTGTGAGAATCTAATAGGATCCCTAGAGAGAAAGTCCATGAAAGTGTTGGCCCCCTCAAGAATGCATTTCCAGGGGTTTCTAACTGTCACCTGGTCCACACTTATCTCCTTAGCTATTCAGAAATACCACTAGAGGGTCCTTACCAGTTCATAGCTTCAACAGCTTCTGCTCTAGTTAAGCAGAGTTCAGCTGTGATTCCAGGGTAGGAGGCTGCCCTGCAACCTCAGTTGTCTGATGAGTACAAGAAATGTTGTTGGTCTCCACTGGTCCAGCGTTTTCTTGTGAGGATGGGAGCGACAATTTCCCCGCACTTTATAAATTAGAACTTCCAATAGAAAAAAAAAAATGTTCTGGTGAATGGTGAAGATCCTAAACAAAAGTTGAAAATACATTCTGAAGTCTAAAAGTTTATCTTTTCTTTGATAACTCAGACCAGACTGAAGTACTAATGCTGCCTAATTGCAGGAGAATACCTAAGAAGCAAGTAACCATAGGAACAACATCACATAGAATGAGAAGATATGCTTTACACATTTTATATCCAAACTTTCACACATACGAGGATTCAGTGATATGACTGCAGTAAAGGGTAATTTCGACTCCTATATCTACTTAATTGTAAGATTTTATATACCTGGAAAGTACATAATCTTCCTTATCAAGCAGTTATTAAGCATCTACTATGTGTTATAATTATTCAGATTCACAAAAGTTATAATTGGTGAGTCTGAGGGAACAGAACACTAGATAGATGCTGAGAGCCACAGCCAAGTCGGAATGGCCCCTGGCATTTTGCCAACAGTATTGGTTGCGAGGCGAGCCATTACTATCCGCCTCGGCCCGCTACTTTGGAGTTCTCGCGCTACTTTGGAGCTCTGATGGGGATTCCCGGAGAGTTCCCATTGGTTGGGGAAGTGCTGGAGGAGGGATATTTCCGGTTGGTGATTCCTGGAGGAGCCGCGGGGTGTGTGGGAGAGTTCTTGGGGAGTGTGTGTGGAGTGTGCTGGTAGAGTTCAGAAATAAAGTTTGTTCCTCTTTGAATGGCTCGTGATTTGTGCCCAGCCAGACTGCGGCAGATAGAGATGAAGATGGTATGAATAAAAATGTTATAACAAACATTGAGGGGCTGGGGATGTGGCTCAAGCGTTAACGCGCTCGCCTGGCATGTGCGGGGCGCTGGGTTCTATCCTCAGCACCACATAAAATAAAGATGTTGTGTCCACCGAAAACTGAAAAATAAATATTAAAAAATTCTCTCTCTCTCTCTCTCTCTTTCTCTCTCTCTCTTAAAAAAAATTGATACAAAAATAATGAATGTTCATATATTGCTAGAGGGCAAAAATTGGCTCCATGGTTCATGTAATATTTTAAATGCTTTTATGGATAATCTGTTGGTATATCACTTTGTAATTGAATATTAACTAAAAAAATAACAACTCAAAGCAATAAGTGCTCAATGAGTGACAGAGACAGTAATTGCCACAGAAGACCAGAGAAGCCATGTATATCAGTCAGCTAGGTACATATCACCTTTGTTAGTCAACTTTGTGTCACAGTTACCTTTTTGTCACTGGCAAGAACAGTCTAGAGGATTTATTTTGGCTCACAGCCCATGGTTAGCTGGCTTTCAGGCAGAAAGATCATAGTGGAAGGGCATAGTGGGAAAGTTGCCTAGCTCATGGCATCTAGGAAGCAGAGGAAGAGGAAGGGTTTAAGAGAAGATAAATCCTTTGGGGCATGCTCCCAGCGACCCACTTCCCCCAACTACATCCCACCTTCCAGTAGTTCATCCAAGTATCAATGGATTAATCCATCAAATGGAAATCCTTTGGTGAGGTCGTAGCCCTCATGGTCCAACTGATGTCTGAGAAATCTGAATGCCAGAGATTGGCATGCTGGTGCTCTGCCAGCATGAGATCATGGCAAACTGTCCAACAGGGCTACCTGGAAGGTGACAATGACATCAACAAGAGACCAAGGGATTTCTAGGGTTTATGGAAAGAACCATAAGCAACACAGAAGAGGCGAGTTCCTTACATTAAAGAAACTGGAGACACATCTAAAGAGCACCCAAAAACGTCCATGAGAGAAAAGCCATCACCAATCCCTGGGATTGCCTTTGCCACCTTTCAGCAGTACAGTTCCCCCTGCCTGGACCTCTGCTGGATTAGTCTCTTTCTCCCAGAGAAACAGAAGAGTTCTGAAACAAAAATAAAGAGCTGAGGATGCTCATGAGGCACTCCCAGATTAGAAACAGATCTATTTGCTCAAAGAAGAGAATTTTGTAGAAGGAAGAGCCTTGGAAGGGAAGTAGAGGGCATACATCACCAGAGTCTTCGATGCTCCTGAGACGTGTGGGTAGAAGCAAGTTTCACACAGAGTTATGAGTATGCTTCAAGTTAGCAGAACCAGTCAAGGATGAGGGCTGATCTTTTGAGGACCAGGGACATTGATGCCTGTAATCGGAGCCCAGACAGTATGAGGGTATCTGTGACCTCCATAGAGTCCACTGTGAAATCAGGTGGGGAGTTGAAATAGGTGCATGCTGTAGTTCCTGCATTGCAAGTATTGATGGTTCTACGGTTTTATTCTCTAGCAGAATCTTTCAGGGCTGGAGGAAGCACATGGTTCATTTGGGAACTGTTAAAGAAGACATCTTCCCTTCTTTCTTCCCTAAGGTCTGCCTTCACCATGCATCATGTTTGCATTTGTTCCTATGGCTTTTGCTTGGACTTGAACTTCACTGCTTACCAGCAAGTAATTTCACGCCCTGCCTTAGGACAGTTTTCTTTGCTTCACCCTTCTCTGTAGTCTTTGATCAAAAGCATTGCATTCTGCTTGGATTAGGACAGGTCACTCAGCATAACACTGCCCTTTTTCTCAACCCTTCCATAACTAGTGCATAAATGTGCTTTCCTTCTTCATCTTTAACTGACCACTGCTCACAGGTGAGCTTGTCTTCCTTTCTGATGGGTCTAACCTGGTGAGACCCTTTCTGGTTGTTAAGTAAGACCCACTATCCTGTTTCCTAATTCTTTCAAAATCTAAATTTGAAATTCAGAAGAAAAAAAAAGAGAGATCTCCTATATTCTCTTTTCTGTAATCTTTGTTAAAGTCTTATCGCAATTTGTAGCTGTTCATTATGATATATATATTTATTTTTCTGCATATTAAAAAACTGTGTCCCCCAACAAGTCTATAAGCAAAACACAAGAGCTCATGGAATTTCTCTTTTGCTCTCCAATATTTTGATAGTGTCTGGATCCTACGAGTATTCAACAAAAATTCATTGTTGAATTTAACCCATCTCAGGATGAGTGTCCCTTTGGACTTCCCTCATCTAGATTGTTTATTTCTACTCCTTCCTACCTGGCATAGCCAGCTCCTTCCCACTTCCTGCCGGCCAATTTCAGGTTCCTTTGAAAACAACCCTGTCAACTTTTATTTACTCAATCCTCTTTTTTGGAAAGTTGGCTACAGTATAAAAGGTAAATTATTACTGCACAAATCATAAAGAAACACTTTCCGTAACTGAAAAGGGACAAACCAGAAAGATAATCATGTTCGACCCATTATAATGCCTTCCTGACTTCCCAACTATGGCCCGTCAGGAGAAGGGCCCAGAACATTCCTTGAATGGTTCCTGAAGCTCACTGAGCCTGAAATGGTGACAGATGGAAAGAAGTGGGGAAGTTCCTAAATCCAAACCCTGTCAGAAAAAAAAAATGGCTCAGCCTGTTGACAACCTTTCGCATCAGAATCTCCAGTCCACCAAAAAAGAGGATATTCCTGCTCTTTCCTGCCTAGACCTAGCACTTACTTAGTGGGTGTCTTTGAGGTCTGAGGAATTCATAATTTGCTGTGGGTTATATGTCCCAGCACATGGTTTGCATGGAAATTCATTTCTCCTAGGGTCACATGAATTACTTCAAGGGCCCCAGAGTCACCCCTTTGTCTATAATTGTTTAAAACCCCTCTTTCCTGTTTTAACTGGTATCAAGCTCAAAGCATTCAACTTCATAATGACCAAACAATCCTGGCTTCCTGAAACTAGTAACATTCCTTGGCTGCCTGGGCACCACTTTTAGTTCAAACTAGAGCCCCCCCCTCCTCCAAACAAGACAGGTTAAGAGACTAACTACTTCTCATGCCTTAAGAATGTTTCAGATTTTGACTGGCAGATGGATGCAAGAGCTATGTTCTTCTCTTAGTAGGTTGAGGCCAGTGTGCATACATTTGGTTCTTTTGTATATACATAAAGTGTCATCAAATCTTTTTCATTTCTCAATTTCATACTTACTACAACCTTTATAAACTTTTTTATGTATGTGTGCTGCTGGCCTTCGCAGAAGTACAGGACCCCACACATGCTAACAGGTACATAACTACTGAGCTATATCCACAGCCCTATTAATTTCTTAAATAAATCCTAACAAGGATTCCTTTCTCACACTGGTAGGTAGCCAAGGTGATTCTGATGCCTCCATCAGAAATCAGAGTTTCCGATTTAATTGGCCCATGGTGGGATCCAGGGGAAAGAATTATTTTAAAACCATCCGTGTGATTCTAATTCTTCAGATGATTCTAGCAGTCATGGTGGTGAGATCCACTGATCTGAAGAAGGACCTCTCAAACTTTCTCTTGGAAGCGAATCTCTTCAGGAATTTTATTAAAATGCAGAGTCAGCAGGTCATGGGTGGTGCCCATGATTCTGCAATTCTAACAAAAATTATTATTCCATGATAATAAAATTATTTAAAATAGTAAAATAATCAGTATTTAAAATAACATTATTTATAATCCCAGTTGTGTTTGTTGGATTTTTTTGTTTTGCTTTTTGCAATGCTGGGGATGGAACCCAGGGCTGCACACATGCAGGAGTATTCAGAGGCAAAAATTATTAAGTTATAAGAGCCATAATCTAAACCGTGGATTAATCCATTTGGTGAATTAATAAATTTTTGTTTATTTTTTAAATATTTTGGTACATTACAATTGTACATAATGGTGAAGTCTGTTGTTGCATATGTTGTATATGCTCACGAGATAACAATCTAATGCGGTGAATATCATTGCCCACTATTTTGATGGATTAATAATTTGACAGACTACTGCTCTGGCTGGTAACTGTAGGCAGGGGGGGTGTGAATGGAAGAGTGGGTCACTGGGGGCATGCTCTTGGGATTATATCTTGTCCCTTCCTCCTCATGCTCTCTCTCTCTCTCTCTCTCTCTCTCTCTCTCTCTCTCTCTCTCTCTCTCCTACCATCAGCTGATCAGCTTCCCTTCACTGCACCCTCCCACCATGATGTTCTATTTCACCTCAGGTCTAGAGTGATGGAGTTGACTGGCCATGGGCTGAAAGTTTGAAGCTGAGTTATTGTGGTTAGGTATTTTGTTCACAGTGACATAAAGTTGACTAACATGCTAGGTAAGTGCTCTACCACTGAGTTACACCAGCAGCTCATAATCCCCGTATTCTTGATCTATGACCCACACTTTAAGCAAAAGGGCTACTTAAAAACATGAAGCTATTTAAATTTAAATGTGAAGTTGTCTTACTTTATGAAATAAAATTACATGAAAGAAGAAGGTTCAATTCCTCAGTCACCCTTCATGCCAGGTGCTCAGGAGTCATGCATGGCTAGTGGCTACTGTCCTGAACAAGACAGGGTCAGAAACACTTCCAGTACCCATAGTTCTACTGTTCAGTGTCAAGCAAGACTCTCTCCTGTATTTCAGTTTGCAAGAAACTACGTTTACCCAGCTCATAGCTAATGTGTTTCCAAAGCACCCAAGGGCTTTAATGACACGTGCATTTTGTAAGCATTTGTGCTTTGGATTTTTAAAGGCAAACTTCTTCCCAGAAGATGGTGGGATGCCCAACAGAAACCTTCAACGTCAAAATCCCTTTTCATTCACATCCTTGATTTGTGGTAGCTTTGTTTTGGTTGTTGCTGCTGTTTTAGTTAAAACAGCCTTTACTGAGAGTGGGGTTGAGTTCGTTTACCCTCTCTGGTTCTTTTAAACTTCTTTTTTTTAGGAAAGACTTGGCAGTTTCTCTTGCCAATCTGAAAAACAACTGTGTCCTAGGATTTGTTTATCTCTCTTTACCCACATCTGGCTCCTACTTCTCCCTTCCTTTAATTCATTCAACAACATCAGTATGGAGTACCCCCGGTCTAGCACTATGTGGCTGGTATGGGAGTTAAAGAAGAAATGGCCAGTGGTGCCAGCTTCCCCCTCACCGAGTTTATAATTGAATAGAGGACCTGTGATGAGACAAGGCAAACTCAAAATCTCATTAAGTCGCTAGCAGTGGCTAGCGAGTGGTAACACATTAAAACAGATTAGTTTCTCATATTAGCCACTATCACTGAGCAAAGGGCAGGGCCCAATAAAACAGTACACAGGAGAAGCAGAATTTAATGGAGAGGAGGAGGAGGCCAAGGTAAGGTCAGGGAAGGGCTAAGATATGAAAGGACTGCCAACAGAGTAGGGTGCAGCGTGTGGAGGGAAGAACTTGCAGAAGGCAGGCAGAGAGGGGGGAATGGAAAGAGGAAGAAATGAGGCCAAGTGGGAGTTGGAAGCGTGATGGACTGCCCTTGTTTGGCAGTTCTGTAGAAGGCCACAGGCAGCTGTTTACCCTGTGTTCACTGGGCTTCCTTCAGGGCCACTGTGCCCTGCCAGGAGGGGAGGCAAATGTAAGGGGGAAGAGGAGAATGGATTCCTGGGAGGAATGGGCTTTGTGCTTCCACCTCCTGAGCCTACTAAAAGCACCTCCAGTGGGAAAGGGACAGTGACAGGGTGAATAGAGTGCTGAATAGGGAAGATGGGGGCGCCAAGCTCCATTCCTGGCTCAACCTGGAGATCTTAGGACACTTGGTTTTCTCTGGGCTCACTATACTAGGAGACAGGTATACAGGATCTTTCACCATTAAATTGCTATGGCCTCTGATTCTGTATTCCAGGATAGTGGTTTGCAAACTGGGGTCGGGAGGACACTAGTGGGGTCTGGCATCATCCCTGCCCCTGCCTCTTACAGAGCAGCGCCATTTTTATCTGTTCCTCAATGAGGTTCCGTAGATCATTGATCAAGATGGCGAGATTGTTGGAATTCACTGAACTATGGCCTCAGAACTTCTCTGACTTTTAAGCTCTGATATTCATCTTTAAATGTGTGGGAAGGAAGGAGGTAGAGGGAGGGGTGGGGTGAATGAAGAGAGAGAGAGAGAGAGAGAGAGAGAGAGAGAGAGAGAGCACAAGCACTATAGCCCACCTGGGGCAGAAGAGACTGGACGTCTCCACTAAACCAAGCCACAGAGAGTCCTTTCCCGTAATTCATACTTGTTAATGAGACAGGGTCATGAAGATCACCCACCCTGCCATATACAGGAAGCTTGTAAGGAAAGTTGACAGATCATTAAACAAATATACCAAAAATCACGCATTCTCGTTAGTTCCCATTTTGGAAAACTGCACATACTTGAAGGACATTGCTTTTGTTCAGCTACTCTGGGTTCTTGAAAAAAAAAAAAAAAATTCCTCCTTTGGATCCTGATCCATTTCCAAGCAAACCTTTTCTGAACCTTTGGGAAATTGACAGACTACCTTTCACTTTCTGAGCAATCCGAGCTTTGCAGCACACACCTCTGGAGTGAAGGCTTTGTTGTGGGAATGCTGATTTGAAAAGCAGGTAGGGGCCAGTTCGGAAGACTCTCGCTTATGTGCCCAGGGTCACCACCTTTGGGAAAGACCGGCCCTCCTAACATATGCCCTTGGCCAGAGGTCAACACAGAAAAGTCTCTATTCTGAAAACAGAAGCCTCCAGTTGAGAGAAAGAACTCAACAATGATTTAGAGAGAAGTCTATTTCTCTTTTCAAATTTTCCAGCTTGACATGTTGCTGTAGTGCACTTCACATCTGATTACATTAGTCACATTGCATTATACCGTATGAGATGTGACATGATGCAATGGGATTGTGAGCTGTGTATAAAGATGTTCCAGCAGCCAATGACTTCAGCCCATTCCTGAGGCCGGCGCTGAGCCACCCACATTCCTGGTAGCTCTTTGCGAATTCAGATAAAGAATCTGATGCTCTTGTCAAAAAGGAAACCCCATTAGTCCCCATTAGTCCTTACCCAAGTCACCAACTAGAACAGATATGATCCTAGAGCCCTTCCTTAAACCACAACTGTTGTTGCTCTCCTGCAGTCAGCCTAGAATTTCATCTCTCCCTGACACTTCCAAAAAGGATGCTTTCCACGTGTTCAGCACATTATAATTTGCAAGACATTTTTAAATTCATCATCTCATTGACATTCCACATTCTTAGAAGCCCAGTCTCAGCAGAGACTTTGCCACATTTGATTACCTGATTTAAAATGTTCAAAAGTGTCTTTCTTTCCCCAGGAATGTGTGTGTGTGTGTGTGTGTGTGTGTGTGTGTGTGTGTGTGTAGGGGAGCCAGCCACTCCCTTGAGCCCCCACTCTGTAGTGGAGAAAAATCAGCCAGTCATGGCCACGTGTGGCCTATGCTGAGTGTGCACCTGTATCTTCATGAAGGATTGCTATGCATTTGGTGCATCATGTGACTCCATTTTATTTTAACCTACATACAAATTAAGAGGAAACTCCCAGATAAACTTATTAGAGCTATAGTACCAACCTCACGATGAATTAGAAAGTTTTCCCCGGGTGAGGGTAAAGCAAAGATTTTGATACTGTCTTCCCAGAACACATAAGTCTGACCAGCCACAGTATGGTTAACTTGAAAGTTGTACTTGATTCTTATTTCAGGTTTTCTACCTTTCATCATTTTCAAAGGAGCCAAAGAACCTTCCAGAATCTCATCACGAGTAAATCAGTACCTGGTTCTGACTTCAATGCTGGCCAGGGAAAGATTATTTCTGAACTTCAGGCATTACAACCTGATAATGACTTCCAGGGCAATGGTGTGTAGCTTCTGTCTTCCTTTCTTAGAAGAAAGAAAATCATTTTCCCTACCATAAAGGACTTTCCCTCCAATGTTCCTTAAAAGCTGAAATAGGAAATAGCCATAGGATTGTGAGAAGGAGGCCCAGCAAGGCAAAGGGTCTTGGTGAGATTCATGCTGGGGTTATACTCCTCCTTGAGGCGAGAAGGGTCAAGACCTGGGGCACCCCCATGTTGTTATCACACACCATCATCCACAGCCAGGCTCTCTCAGCTGAATTTGGAGGAAAGTGAGGGTTTAGCTTCCAGGAACCCCACTATCAGTGCACCCTTCAGAGTAGATCATCAACTCTTGTTTACACTAAATAGATGTATTTTGCTTTTTACACATCAGGGGTGTGTGTGTGTGTGTGTGTGTGTGTGTGTGTGTGTTTTAAAATAGCTTCTGTGACCTCCCTGAGATGATTCTTCCGGAAGCTGAATAGCCCAAGTCACTATAAACATTGCTGCAATACTTAAATACTGGCTCACTAAATATGACCCAGGGCTATACCTTGAAGTTTAGTGGCTAACGGCCCCAAATTGTTAGTTAGTGTCACTTCAGTATGAATAAATTTCATCAAATAATATTATCCCTGAAGTTTCTGAAGGAGTACTAGGAAGCAGTGGAGAAAATACAACTACAGCAGTCTATCAAAAAAAAAAAAATTGGAGAAAAACTGAGGCATTGACTTCATCTCTTGCCAATGACGGTAACTTCCCTGAGATGCTTCCTAGCTTGCTGCTGGGTCCCTGTTTATGGTAGGATCTGGGCAGCCTGGGTAAACTGGGCCAAGCTGGGAGTCAGAGGCCTCTGAGAAAATGAACTTTGACAGCAAGTACCGGAAGGAAGTGTTGGCTGGCAGAATAAATGGGTTCATTTTGCCAAATATTTATTGAACACCTACTCTGAAGGGCATTGAATAGGCAGTTTAGAAAGTATATAACAATAAATGTCTGTTTGTCCCAGCATAAACAGTAAATGTCTATTTTATTGGCATAAAGAAGGCAGAGGGAGCAGATGGCCAACCTGAAGGAGCAGAGGGCATCTCAATATCCATTCAAAAATGATGAAGAATGTAGACGTAGGAGACGAGTCTTCCAGCAGAAGTTAAGTTATAGGAATGGATGCAGACGTCTTGACATGGGGTAAGGAACTGGCAGTGGAGAATAATTCTAAAAGGACAAGGGCATTAGATTAAGAGCCCACAAGGAACAGGACAAGGACCTGGCTACTAGGATATGGAGACTGGATCTTCTATACAAGGGAGAAGCCTCTTTATGGAAACTGGAGTGCACAGTTGCAGCTGAAAGGGTGACAAGATTGATTGAGTGTTGAGCCCCCAAGTCAGAGCTGCAAAGCCCTCCTGGTCTCAGATCAGGCCTGGGCCTGGAGCCTGGAACAGAGCTGGGGTCATATGGGTCCAGAGATTAGTATTTCCTCTTTCAGGCCAGCACTTTCTTCCGGCTACCTCTCTGCCATGCCAATCCTCATTTCTTCAATTTGGGAACTGTTATGACCCATGAGATCAGCGGAATGTAGGAATCCCCCTTGAGGCTGTTACTGAGGAATACCAAGTTAAGCTTGAACAAGACATTCTGCTTCTCAGCATTACAGGAACTACTAACCAAGATGAGATACAATTACTGTAATCTAGAATTAAAGATGCACACGTAATGCACAGACAGACTTTGAGCCACTCAAACCTAAAGAGAGTTAAGACAGTGGTATAGTTCAGCTGGACTTACCTCTCTACCAATTACAAAGGCCATGTTCACCCCAAGTATACCATGTTCGATAATAAAGCACTTTCTTATTCCCATAATCTTCTCCCTTATAAGCATGTTAACAGTTGCAAACTTCAGGCAATTGGTAATTTTCCAGCCGCGCAGCATTGTAGAGTGAGTGTTACATAAATGCTTAGTACTCATCACTTTTAATTAACAGCTTTGGCTGATTTGATTATTAGATTCTTGGAATCTCCCACTCTAATACGAGCTCTTCATTTGTAAGATAGAAGGGGAGGCTTTCTCTCTTCTAACCGGAGCAAATTGCTCCATCGTCTACGAATAAATTCTCCACTTCCCAGAACCAGTGGCAAATTCACAAAGCTCCATAAAACTCAGGCATGACTTGCTGCTGCAGCTGCATAATTAAAAGAAAACTAATATATTGACTAGTTCTCCTCAGAATAGCATCCATAAGTCACTCCTGCACAGAAGCTTTTTGCTAAAGGGATTATGGCCAGTATCATTTTTATGATTAAAGAGAATGAATGTCTCCTTGCCCAATCCTCTTATAGATAACCAAAATGCCCCATTGGTTGATTTTTATATAAGTCCTGAACTATCACGACAACCGTAAGGAAATGGTTATCCAACGTACAGATTTACCACCACAGCTATTGCTTTATCCTTGTTACACCGGCCCTCTGCCTCCCAAACCCAATCCATAGAAGGCTTATTTTTAGCAGTGACTAAAGGACTCCAGGCTCTAATTTATGCACACATATAAAATCAATAATTACTTAGTCGACCTTTTCATTCGTCTAAATTTGGCCTGGCGTAATGGAAGCTGCCCACACAGTTCCCATTGAGAATGATAAATAGGAGATGGTAGTGCATCTCTATCTTCTCTCTCAGGGTCAAATGAAATCAGAGGCAGCTCGAACCTCAACCAGCCCTTGAACAGAGAAGCCACATAAACTTTTCTATCCATTCCGACGAGCATCCCACCTCTTTCCTAGAGGAACACTAACTTTGACTCTGCCTACTCTGACTTTGTGCAGGATTCAGGCCTTCAGTGGGTTTCTCTGCCTAATGAGTGAGAGCAGTTCCTGTAACATTAAAGGGTACAGTTTCATAAATGGACACACAGCAAATAAGGGTGCAAATTAAAAGCTGGCTGCAGGCCTCCCTGTGTGGGGTGTGAGAGGGAAAGCTATATGGTTCCATATGGTCTTCAAGAAACACTGCTCCATACCCAACTCCTTTGAACCGCATCTTTGAAGTTTGGGAGTTTTTCTACCAGTGTCTGATAATTCTAGAAGGCCAATTTCCTACCAAATGAGCCCTAGTTTGTTTTTAAAGACTGGACTTCTGGGTTTCAGAGCAGTTCTTCATTTTTCCTGAACTGGCTCAGAACAAGGAAGTATTGGGCTGATGGTAGCTTTTCCTCTTTTCCCCAGGATGCAACTCACCAGCAAGCCTGTCCGTCTTCTAGCTTTATGTTCATTATTATCAGGGCCGAAAGGAGATCTCCATGCTTCATTCTAATCACACACACGCTCACCTTGAATTCTGTAATATTGTTCTCTTGGAGATACTTGGCATCTTTGTCCAATGGTATGACCAGCCAAAACATGGATTCCTCCCACCAGCAACTATGCCACAATGAAATCTAGATAAGCATAGCTATTATTACTACTGTTTTAACTACTATTTATTGAGCATCTGTTAGGCATTTATTTTATGCCAAGCAATTTTTTTTTTTTTTGCCAGGGGTGAGGTACTGGGGATTGAACTTGGGGACGCTTCAACCACTGAGCCACATCCCCAGCCCTATTTTGTATTTTATTTAGAGACAGGGTCTCACTGAGTTGCTTAGCACCTCACCATTTCCAGGCTGGTTTTGAACTCATGATCCTCCTGCCTCAGCTTCCTGAGCTCCTGGGATTACAGGCATGCACCACCACTGCACCCGGCTCCAAGCAATTTTTAAAGTGCTTTACATCTATTAACTCACTGAATCTTCTTCACCATCCTGATTGATTATTATTTGTCTGTTTTTCGGATGAAACCACTGAAGGTAAAGGGATCTTGCCCAAGGTCATGAAGACAGTCAGTAGTACAACTGAACTTACAGCCAAAGCAATCAAGCAATCTGATTCCAGGGCCAGGTTCATCAAATAAGCTTCCACTATTTTAGAATTTTACAAATATGATCTGATTTAAGCTTCCTAACAGAGTCTGGCCTCCAACCCCCATATTCCATTCACTGTGCCATAGTAACCTCTTTAGATTTTCTGCCTGGTAACGTGGTACTTCTTCAGAAGGCTTGAACAAAGACTCAGAGAGATCGACCTATCAAGTATCAGGCATTCTGTGACTCCAGTCCCTGTGTTTATCAACCATTTTTTAGGAACATGTCCTAAAAGGCATTCCTCAGCACGGGTGCCTGGCACAGAAAAGCACCTTGAATGCTGACACCAGGCGCGGGTGAGGAAAGGACCAAGGGGGCTGCGATCACAGGGCCTAGAAGCCAGGAGGGGAGGAGAAAGAAGGCCTACAAGAGGCTTCAGAACACAAAAGCCCCAGGCTCTCAGGGGTTTGGTGGCCAGCTGCTCACATCTTTGCATAAAACATGGGCTTAAAGCTGTGGGGGGGATAGTGTGGGGATGACTCCTGGGGACAGCCAGCAAATTGGAGGAAGTGCCTTAGTGAGGAGGGGAATTCAGGAAATAGGGGAGAAGGAGGCTTTTCTCTTGCATGTGCCTAAGAAATGCATATTGCACAGGGCTGAGGGGAAAAATCAGAACAATTCAAGTGCTAAGACACTGAGTATGTTGCTTTAAATTCTCCTGGCAACATCCAACGTCCTTGCTAACACAGAGGGGAATCTAGCCACCTGTCAACCCCAAGACACACTACCGACTGTTCGGGGAGATATTCTAGACAGGAAGGAGCCTGCCACAATAATTACAGCACACTGTGATGGCCTTAAACAGTACCATACTCAGTGCATTATCTGAGGCTTTTTGTCAGCCCCTCTGAAAGCCGTCAGCTAACTGGGCATGCTTTACTGGCCAAAGAAACTGATGTTTGGCTTTGGGTGATTTGTGGAATCTGAATTCTCATTATTCTGAAAGTATTACAGTCCACAATCAAAAAACCTCCAAGGAAGAATTCCAGGTGCCAGAAACGACAGAGAAATCTAAGGACACTCAGATTGTTTAATTACACACAACCAGATTTTTAATGGATTCATTCCACTTGAAGAATGGACGAGTACTTTACATTTTTAATTAAAAATTAAATCTTCCATACTGTAATGCAGCAACAGAAGAGAGATTAAGAACTTAAAAATGATTTGCCATATAATTAAAATAGAACTGATTTTAACAGAAAGTCTATAAATTTATAGAATAAATGTTTGGAATCAGACAGCAGTGATTGGAGAAGACAGGGCACCAATTCTGTTTCTCAGGGAACCATAGCTAGAAGAAAGACGTCTCTGGATTCCTTTATTCCTATCCAGAGAGGAGACAAGATATTATGGCTAGCATGATTGGAGAATTCAGGGAGATTGATTATTATTTAATTATATGATTGTATGATGAGTGACAGGGGACATGATAGGTGTCTACTAAATTTGGAAGGTGTGAACACTAAGAATATAAGAAATTATTTATTTAGATGTATGAGGACAAATAGTGAGAAATAAGGAAATCTGGAAATTGAAGAATTCTTCATGATGGAGAAGACTGGCAGGGTCGTGATGAATCTTACAGAGGGATATAGTAAAAGATGTATCAGTTGAGACTCTTAAATGAGGCTCTTCAGAATATACTAAGGACACAGCAATCAGGGACTTGATGTTACCTGGAAAGGTCATAAGCATTACTGGGTCCAAATCCTGATTGCACATCAGAATAACAACGGACACTTCCTAAGATCACCTTGTAGATTCTGCTTCAGTAGGTTTGGTAGAATGTTGGAACTCATATGTTCAAAAAGTTTCTCGTGATTCTACCAACAAGGAAGTAATAAGTATTACACTTACCTATCCACTGTAGTCAACTATAAATCCGCAGGGTATACATGAAACAACCAATTTAGGCTTTATATAGCATTCAAACATGAGGAAAAATAGTATCCCACTTCATCAGCCCTACCTAGAGACAATTTATAAACTAGCACAGAAAAATTGAGCCCAATCAAAGGTCTTTTTGGGAAGAGTGTCATTATAATTAAGTGAGATAATTCATGCAAGGAAGTTAACATAGTGTCAACCTATACTAAGATTTCCAATTATAGTTATCATCAGAATTTATCTGCAAAATAATGATTTCCTCTCCTCCAAAATACTGCCATTTTGCAGACTTCAGAGAAACTACCATTAAAGAGACAGAAACAATAATTGAATTTGTCTTAACTATAGAAATAAGATAGAAATATAACTCATTTTGTTTTAATTGCCCTATTGTCATTTATCTTTTATTTCTAGGTGCAGTTAGAATTCAAGGTGGCAGAAACAACTGGAATTTGTGGGATGAATAATAAGGAGGAGATGATTGCACAAAGGCCCCCCAGAAGTTTACTCGGGGTTCCCTTAAATCTTTGGACAAATGTGAAATTTGCAAGTGACAGCATTTGACTCTAAAGCCTAGCAGAGAACAGCTACTGGGAAGTTGTAAAAAGAAAGTAAATTTTGAAGGTGCCCAAGACCAGGAGATGTTGAAGTTCTGATTGACCAAAAACGCCAGACATTCTACAAAGACCCCAGAAAGGCCACACCTTAATATTATATTTATTCTAGTTACCTGAAATTAAGCCACAACAGGATCAAGCTGATTTTCCACAGATTCAGCTTTTTTGCCATACAAAATTCAGCTTTCTTAATGGAAGATGAAAACCCCCATATTTTCAACAATACAATATCCCCATGTCTAACACACAATAAAAAGTTACCAGACATGCAAAAAAAAAAAAAGCAGAAAAATGTAACTCAGAACCAAGAGAAAATTAACCAATATAAACAGATTCAGAGATAACTATTAGAGATATCAGAAAATTATTTAAAACAGCTAATATAAATATGCTCGATATTTTCATGGAAAAGATAGACATATGAGTAAACAGAGACCCTCAGAAGTAGGAATTGTAAAAAAAAAAAAAAAAAAAAGATACTAGAATTAGTACAATATCTGAAGTTAGAAATTTCATGGATGAGCTTGGTAACATCAGAAACTGCAAAAGAGATGCTCAGCACACTAAAACAGGTGGCCAAAGACCCTCCAAACTGAAATATTAAAGAAAAAGGCTAGGAAAAAATGAACTTAACCCCCGGTTACCTAATAATCAATATCAAATGGGGCTCCTAGAAAGAAAGAAGAGAGATTGACACATATCAGGGAAAAACTAGAGCCGAAAAGTCATATTTTGAGAAATAATAACCAAATGTTTTCCAAGTTTGATATCAGTTCACAGTCACAAGAAATCTTAACAGACCCCAAACAGGAGAATATACTAACTTAGACATATTTGCTGAATATCAATTCCAAAGAGAAAATTTTAAAAACAGCCAAAGAAAAAGGACACATTACATTCAGGGCAACAACGACAAGAATGGAAGGTGATCTCTCTGCAGAAACAGCACAAGGCAGTGACTTCTTTAAAGTACTAGAAGAAAAATAGCTATGGGCCCAGAAATTTATGTCCAGCTAAAATTACCCTTCAACAGTGAAATAAACAGACCCTTTTAGATAAACTTAAGCTGGGAGAATTTAATCAACAAGTGACTTGTACTACAAAAATTATTAAAGGAATTTCTCCAGATTGAAGAGAAATTTTACCAGAACTCAGTCCTTCATGAGAAAATGGAAAGTGCTAGAAAGAATATGTGGATAAGTAAAATACTTTTTCCCATTTTTAATTTCTTTATCAGCAACAATATTGACACATTTTAGAATTTGTAACCTACATAAGAAAAAAATATGACTATAAAATGGGCAAATGAAAGTATACTGTAATATGTGGAGGAGTTTAATAGGAATTTAAAGTAGGCTCTGATAAGTTAGGGATACCTATTGTAATCCAGAGCAGGAATTAAAAAAAAATAAAAATGAAATATAGAAAGTATGACAATAGTAAAGATAAAATGTAATACTGAAAATAATCCAAAAGAAGGTAGAAAGGAGGGGGAAAGGAGCATTGAACAGATGAGGAAAAGAGAAAACAAATAGCAAGTTACTAAGCAAACACAACAACATTAGTAATTGCATTATATCTAAATGTATGATCACTGTAATTGAAAGAGAGATTACAGACTACATGAAAAGGCCCAAATGCATACTCTTAAACAGATGAAGTTTTAAATAAAAAGATATATATTGACTAAAAGTAAGAGAACACGTAGAATGTATTATGCAAACACAAGCCATGAGAAATCTAGAGTGGCCCCAGAGGAGTCAGACAAAATGTTGTTCAAGATGAGACAGAGGCAAATGGGAATATTTCATTAAACATTCCTAATGTGACTTGTATGTACCTAATAATAGCTCCAAAGTTCTTGAAGCAAAAACTGTCCAAAGTGAGAAAGAAACAAATTTAGTTAGAGATTCTAACCAAAGAGTGGGAGTATATAGGAAATTAGTAAAGATAGAGATTTGAATAAAACTGTAAAAATCTCCCCAGCTTGATTTATTGCTACTCATTCTTGGACTCACATTTGAAAACTACTGATTTTCTTCATCTTTAGCCCTCAGTAAACATAGCAAAACCACCCAAGCAGACAAGTAGTTGCTGGTTTGCTTGTTTGTTTTTAAATTAGGAGTATAAATCCAGAACCTCTTCAAGTACTGTATCTTGTGTCTAACCTAGAAATTTTTTCTTTATAATCTGAAGCCACAGGGTTCTGTTGAAATTCTTTCTCTTTCCTGTGGGGTTATATAGAATAGGCTTTGAGAAATAAAGAAGTTTTCAACATCACATAGTTCAAATACTCCATTTTACAGAGGAGATTCAACTGATTGATTCTTTGTGGCCCAGTTCAATTGTGGACGTCCACATTTAAAGGTGAGAAGACATTGCCTCAGGAAGAATGAGTAGTTTGACCAGGATCACACACCCAGTAAGTGGTTGCACCTGGATTCTTACCTACATGGTCTCATTCTGAAGCCTGCCATCCTCACAAGAGACTTGGTAAATGCTTATTGAATTGTGGTAACCACTGGAAGAAATCAAGACACTATAAGTTCCCAAAATGTGACTGCTTTGACACAGGTGGTTGGCTATGGTTGGAACCAATAGTAGGACCCAGATCTTCTGGTCTCCATTACATCATCTGACAGAGGGCAAACTAAAATAAGGAATTAACTTTTCAATCTCATCTATTTCAATCTAGTCTCTGATTTTCCAAATTAGTCTCTTGCATCTGACATTGTGAATCAAATAAATCCAATCTAAAGCAAGAGAAAATATGTTTCCCAATTGTTTGTTTTCATCTCATTGCAACTGAAATCTAATGACCAAGGGAGATAGATATCCTTGCCAAATGTTAATAACCCCCACGGTGACTTTTCAACATCAATCAAATACAATTTATGATCAAACAGTCTGAACTGTATTTAGACACAACCCTTTTATTGTTCTCTGATTGCTGGCTTCATCTTGGTGTCAAATTTTCATTTCTAGTCCTCGTATTCCAGCAAAGCCCACAGTTTTCCAGACATTTTCAGCTGTGAAATTCTCAGGATAGCCCAATATTGACAACTCTTTTCCCATCTGATATTTAACTTTTCCACTTACTGGGGGCAACTAGCCTTCAGTCAAAGGGGAGAGTTTCTTGTCTTCACTTTTCCCCAAAACTTAAAAGAATTGGTATGGAGGACATAGTCTGTCTTGGGACATCTCAAATTCCTCTTCTTCCTGGAGTCCTTCAGTGTGCTGAAGCACAGAGCAAGGATGGAAGAGATGGCAGGTGTTGTCTCCTACAGTTGGCCAACTTCTAGGTGTGTGCTCCCTCTACCGTGCTCTGCTATCGTCTTCTAACAGTGCTCCCTAGTGTATAGGTGGTGTTCATAGCTTTCTTGGGACAGCCATAAATATTTTGAAGTCCCCTTTAGAGAAGGAGCAATCACAGTCTTTTCTGGTTGTGCCACCATTTCATGCTCCTTAAAGCTCCTCTTTGGGCAAGAGGGAGAAATGAACTCTTGTTAATTGCCTAATTGTCATATGATTCATACCTCTCTTTAAGAGTTCTGGGGTTCTTTACTTGAGGTCTTGAAACCAATAAGGACTCTCCATGTCCACTAAAAGCTTCTGGGAATTGGCACCCCATGGTCTTCCCACAATCTCTTCCTATAAGTTACCTATGACACAATAACCCAGTTAGCAAGTCTCTTCCCTTTGGAGATGAAAAAGACATATCTCACTACAGTCATGGGTACCTCCAAACTTCAAGAGAAACAGCAAACTCTCTTGAGAACTTTCTTCCCACGCTTGACTCTTTTGCACTGGGAAGCACCAGGGAAGACTTCATAAGTACCCACCCATCCAGGGCTGGGATGACAGTCACCACTCTTTACTGGTGCATTCAGTCCTTGACATTGATTCTCTTGATAGTTCCGTATGTGTCTTCTAGGTAAAGGAGGTATATATCAGACAGCTTTATGTAGCTGACAGGAACAACTTAAAAGAGGGAAAAGTATATTTTGGATCATTGTTTCAGAGATTGAGTCCAATGGTGGATCAGTCCCATTGCTCTAGACCAGAGGTGAGGTAGAACATCATGGCGGAAAGGCACCATGAAGGAGCACCGCTCCATTTATGGTAGCCAGGAAGCAGAAAGAGAGCAGAGAAAGGCCACAGGAAAGATGAACACTTCCAGGGCAAGCCCCCAGTGACCCTGTCTGCCTACAGTTACCACCCAGTCATTCTAGTCAAACTAGGATGGACTGATTAGGTTTTGGCTCTCCTAATCTAATAATTTCATCTCTGAATATTTCCTCATTAACACATGAGCTTTGGGAGGGGACACCTTATTTCCAAACTATATCAGGAGGTTAGCACCCATACTCTCTCTGCCCACCTGAAAGGAGGGGAAACACTTTTTACCATACATTCGGCACTATAGCTGACCATCTTCCTGTCCCCCTCACACATCTAGCCAGTGATTCCTTCCTACACATCCATGGGGTCAAATGATTGTGAAGGTTGTAGAGAAGACATATCTACCTCCTAAGAAGCCCAGGATTGGACTGGATCCTGTTATAGGCTAAGTTGTATCTCCCTTGAATTCATATGTTGAAGTCCTAACCCCCAGTGCCACAGAATGGAATGTACTGGGAGATAGGATTTTAAAAAGATCAATAATCTCCAATATGACTTGTGTCATAAAAAAGAGATCAGAACACAGACTCACGCAGAGGCAAGACCATGTGAGCCACCAGGAGAAGACAGCCATCTATCAACCAAGCAGAGAGGTTTCAGAAGGAGCCAACACTGTTGATCCCTTCATCTTGGACTCCAGCTGCCCAAATTTTGAGGAAATACATTTCAGTTGTTTAAGTCACCTAGGTGTGGGATTTTATTATGGCAGCTCAAGCAGACAGATCCCTTTAGAAGATGAAGATGATTTCAGGCTGTGGAGGCACGCACCTATAATCCCAACCACTCTGGAGGCTGAGGGGAGAGGGAGGATTGCAAGTTCAGATCCAGCCCCAGCAACTTATCAAGTCCCTGAGGAACTTAGCGAGACCCTGTCCCAAAATTTAAAAATAAATAAATAAATAAGTTGAAAAGGACTAGGAGTGTACCTCAATAGTAAAGCACCCCTGGGTTCAAGCTCCAGTGTAAAAAAAAAAAAAAAAGATGAAGATAATTAATGACTACTTATTTCACCTTTAGGTTTTATCTCTGAGACCACAGGAATAATTCCACTCAACATCTTGTTGCATTAGTCAGGCATTAGAATGTAAGCATGTGTCAATATTGAAGAAATAACAGGAAGAAGAGCATAACCAATCGCACAAGAGCCAAGGGCCAAGAAAAGAATCATAGACTGGGAAGAAAAGACCAGGCAGAGTTTCAGAAGATTGTAACATTGAGAAAATGGAAACACAATTGTACACGAACTACACACCATCATGGAGCCAAAACACAAGGTAAGATTAATGGTGAGGGCCTCTGCTAACGCCAGAATAGAATAGTCCAGGTAATTTCTGGGGTTGATGAATAGGGCGAGGATTAGAAAGTCAAATGTGTAAATCCTCACTAAGCACCCGATTCACGGAGAGCAGACAGATGGAGAGGAGCAGACATACAAACATCCCCTAAAGGAACAGAAGAATTATATGAAATCAGCTTCATTTCATTGATGATGATCTGATTCTAGCCCAATGAGTAGAGACACAGGAGGCACCTCACAGTAGGCAAGGTATTGGGGGACCCTCTTCTGAGTCTGAATTTGGTCTGATCAAAAATATCTCTCCTGTATACCCCTCTCAGACTGAAAACTTGATCCTCTAAAGGGTTATATGTGAATCAGGGCATTTTAATTGAGTTTTAAAAATTATGTAACCTTGAGGGAATTACACTAAAAAGTTCCTTGAAGTCAGTCACACTTAAGTTGCAATTCTGACCTTAATCAATCCTTACTTGTCGTGAGCTATTAGGCAAACCACTTGATCTCTAGCAATCCAGTGTTCTCATCTGTAAAATGGAAATAATTCGAATCTATAATTGCGACTCAAATGCAAAATGGGTCTATATGTTCTTAACAAGGGCTGATGGCCATAGATAATAAATATCAGCTCCCTGATCCTTTCTACTGTCAAGATAGTTGAGATTGGGACTAGGACAACAGGTAGCTAGATTTTTAAGGCAAGACCAAAGGAAGGAAAGAAACCCAGAGAAATGGTGAATTGGGAGGAGGAGGGAGATCGGGGGTCAGAAAGAGGGCCACCAAAATAAATGTTACAAATATTATCTGTTTCATGATCTTATTTAGGAAAGGTCCGTCCTGCAGGAGAGTTTTATCTCTAATCTTTAGCTGAGCAGTGCTGATCATCAGATTGGGGACCACATGGAGAAGGTGATGCTGTTTCTGCCCATATCTGACTGGACAGGCACCCCTTCCTGCTCAGTATGTCCTCGTACCTCCACATCTGCACCCTGCTCTGAGGCAGGCACACTTCTCAGAGAAAGAAAAGTAGCTCTCTAGCTGATTAGAGAGAAATAGCTGCCCTTCTCGACAAGAAATTCCTACAAGTCCATTTGTCCTGACCTTGATAATTTCACTGCTGTGGATTAGGATATCGCAGTACAAAGTCTGATAGAAAGAATTTACAGAGAAAAATTCTCAGGGTAGCCAACCAGAGGGCCCTGATTATAAAGTCCTCATGTGGCAGAGCGGGCAATTCCCACATCCAGATGTCAAAAGCTGGTTAATTAAGATTAAGACATATTTGGTTGAGCAAGTCCAGTCAATCCGATTCAGGATGGTTCTTTTCTCATTGTTCACTTCCACAGAAATTTCTTTGTCTCTGTCCAACAGCCCTAGTAGCAGAAAGAACAGTTTGCTCAAAGAAAAAAAATAAAATAAAATAAAAAATGCTGTTTCTCAAGGAACAGTGAAGAATGGCTTATATATTTGAAAAAGAGAGAAAGAGTAATTTTTAAGGAGGAATTAAGTTGTCTAGTCTTCAAGCTATCATTTTTTAAACAGAAGGTGTGTGCTACAAGCTTCAAATGGTACAAAAGGTAAAGCTAAATGTTTCAATTGGCCAGAGACGCAATGAAGAAGAATAAGAGCTCGCGGCTGAATCTCATTCACAACATTTTGCCAACTCACTTGGGCAATTCCCTCCATCTTGCTCCGAAGGAAATTTTCCCCACTGAGTCCACCATAAATACTCTGCTGATATCTCCATTTCTCCCTTTGCTTGACTGTAGTACGAAGGCCCTGAAAACAGTGCTTGTACAATCTGCAAATTAGGATGATTTTTTGGCATCCATAAACTTCAAGCTGAAGAGGCTATTCAAAAAGCTGTGGTAAAGGAGGTCATAACTGTTTTATCTTTCTCCATAAAACTCTAATGCATTGGAGGGAAAATAAAGAAACCCCAGGTATAAACACTGCTATTGTCAGTTCAGTACACAGCCTCTGTGATCCGTCGACAACAAAGTTAAGGCTGTTGAGTGTGGATAATGATAAAATTCTAAACAGAACTCATGAGAGGAACCAATATGATCTAAAAAGGGTTTTTTTTTTTTTTTAATGGGATTTATTAGCAAGATCGTCCTTGGGAATTCTAGTGACATACATATAAGAGTTTTGCAAAGGCAAATTACACTATGTTGGGCATTATTCTACCTCAATTTAAAGGTAAAAGGCAAAAAACCAAAGGTCATCAGCCCAAGAGTATATTAATTTATATCTAATGTAGGGTTTTTTCCACACATGAAGAAGTCCAAAGGGGACAAAATTATAGCTCCCACAAGAAATTTTCGGCAATAATCCTACATAATTTACAACATAAAAAGGACATTTCCGTGTCCAGGAATTGTGGCTCATCAGCATTGTAAAAATGGATCTGTGCAACTCATTTGATGTAAAAGTCATGTTCAAATCTTCAGCCAGCTGGCTGCTTTGCACAGCCCATCCCTCCTAGGGAAAGTCACACTCACAACAGGTGATATTTATGGACATTCTCGTGGAAAGACAAATACGTGAACTCTGGGTACAAGAGGTCAAATGGAAAGGACAATCTCAGTCCTGAAGAATCATTGCTCAGTTGCCTGAGAAAGCCCGGGCCTGCTGGGTTCCCAGCCCAGACTCAGGGAGACTGTGAACGATAGCGTTATCTTCTGCCTTCCAAGGGGAGAGAAAGCCTGCTTTCCTATTTCAAAATAATTGGGCGAAGAAATTGTAGGTGGGAGCACAATTCATTTCAGAGTTTGATGAATTATTTACCAATTAAGGAGATGAGTAGCGGAAAGGAGAGTGCTACATAACTTTGATATAAATGTTCCTTTTATTATATTATTTATACACGTGAAATTGTTGCTTTTATTAACTAAGAGGTTAATCACTTGAATGGGATGCTTTGCAGGCTTTCCAACCCCATACACAGGCAAATTGGCTAATTTTATGTTAGGAAAATAACCTGGTGATTTTTCTAATACTTATCTGTGTGGTGCAGTTTAATAACATTTTATAATGAAAAATGAGAAAACTAGCTGGGCTGCCAGTGCAGCAAAGCCACTGTTTTAGTGGTGAGGGAAGGGAAAGAGTCCATGGGATTCTGGTTAAAAAATAATAATAATAATTCCAGGAAAATTATCTTTTTCTTCTTTTGTTAGGTGGCAATATGGAAGTCTAAGTTATATGGAATCAAAGTACAAACTGCAGAAACATGTGATCAGACACAGATCCCTGCCACACACTATCTGCAAACTTCAGGCCAGTCGTGGGCCTTCTCAGTCTTATTTCCTCTGTGAAATAAAGAGTCATTCATTCATTCAATTCTGAAAGCCTTCTATGTACCCTCAGTACAGGAACCACCAGGATTGTCAAGATTCTTGTCCTCTTGAAACTTTCACTCTAGTGGAGAGAACAACTATACATGCGTAAAAAATTGACTAAATAGTAGAATGAAATGGACACTATGACCCTATGTGCATATATGATTACATGACCTGTGTAACTCTACATCATGTACAATCAGAAGAATGAGAAGTTATACTCCATTTATGTATGATGTGCCAAAATGCATTCTACTGTTATGTGTAACTAATTATAAAAAAATTTAATCAATTAAACATGAGCAGGGCTCGATAAATGTATTTAAAGAAAGACATAGAATAATTGGAAAATGAGACACATAGTCTCTCTCTCTCTTTTTTTTAAAATTTCAACTAGATTCATATACTCTTTTTTATTGTGATAAGAACATTTAATTTAAGATCTGCTCTCTAACAAGTTTTCAAGTGTGCAATACATTATTGTTGACTATAGATACAACATAATACCCCAGATCTCTAGAAGTCATTCATCTCTTGTCTAAAACCTTATGTCCTTTGATGTGTAAGTCCTCATTTCTACTTACTTCCGTTTCTCCCTGGCAACCATCATTCCATTCTTTGGTCCTATGAATTTGACTGTTTTGGATTCCTCATATAAATGGAACTGTGAAGTCTTTTTCTTTCTCTGTCTGACTTGTTTCACTTAATATAACATCCTCAAGATTCATTCACTGAGCATAGAATCACATAATACAGAATATTTTTTTCTTCTCAAGGCTGAATAGTATTCCACTGTATGTTTATCCAGGCCTAGGTTTGGTTCAGAGAATTGGAGAATTCTTCTTCAAAGAGTCAGAATTAGCTGAGACCTAAACATAAGGAGAAACAAACATTCATAAAACCAACAGGATCATTCCACAAGGAACAGCAAAGACCCTGATACCTGAAAGACTTGGTTTATTCAAGTAAATGAGAGATGGTGATATGTGTAGGCACCAGAAAGGTAAGAGATAAGGCTGGAGAGAGAAGACTCTGACCACGTGGTACCTTTGTAGACCACAGGAAGGATTTTCCATGTTTGTTCTTAAGTTTCAATAGAAGTCACTGAAGGGGGGCTGACCCGATCCTATTTACATTTTTTAAAGATCCTTCTGGTTACTATGCAAAAATCAATTGAAAGGACACAAGGAAGCCGGAGGGATTGAGGACAATAATGTCAGGAAATTATGACCCATCACGTTTCCCTTGAAATAAAGGTAGAAACTTCTGGTGGGGCTGACTTTAATAACCTAGAACCATGGTGCTAAATGACGGCATAGGACTGAAGACAGTCCAGGTGTAATATTCACAAGTTCATTTCAGACATTATTTTCAAGGACCTTTTGAGACATCTATGTAGACAGGTCAAGCAGGACAGTTGGACGTGGAAGGTGAGCCCAGAGAAGAAGCCTAGGTTAGGAATGTAAATTCGAAAAGTCTTCAGATCAGCAAGAGTATATGAAAGATGGCAACAATGTCTCCCTTACACATCCACAGGTTTTTTAATTATCTTTCAAGCTATCTATCTATTGAGGATAGTTATGCTACAGAAAAGAAAACTTAAAAAATATGAATAGCTAAAAGCAATAAAGTTTATTTCTTACTTTCGCTGCAGCTGCGTGTGAACAGTAGGCTGGCTGGGAGCTCTCCTTCGTCTCAATTTGTTATCATTACTAAGACCTCAGGGGACAGAGCTGCCAAGTCAAGAAAGCTGCCACTCATAGTGACCGTGATGGTTAATTTGACCTGTAACTTGAGTGGGACAAAGAGGTGCCCAGATATTTGTTTCAACAGTCTTCTAGGTGTGTCCCTGAGGGTACTTCCAGAAGGAATTAGCATCTGAATAGGTAGACTGAGTAAAGCTGGTTGCCCTCCCCAATGTGGGTGGTCTTCATGAAGTTCATTGAAGGCCTAGGTAGGATCAAAGCCTGAGTAAAGGAAAATTCTCCATTTCTCTCAATCATTGTCTTTGAGTAAGGACATTCGTCTTGTCTGGCCTTTAGCCTGTGGCTCAGACTGGAACCTATAGTCTCAGCTCTCTTGGTTCTCAGGTTCAGACTCAAAACCAGAACTACACCATCAGCTCACCTGGGTCTCCAGCCTGTCATCTGCAGATCTTTGATCTTCTCAGCCTCCATAATTGCATGAGCAATGCTTTGTAATAAATATAAACACAGATCTAGATACACAGATTTTGTATGGTTTCCTTTCTCTAGAGAACCTACACTAATACTGATTCCCAGCACACCCCCATTCAGCTCACCTCTTTGGCTTGTGCCAAAGACAGATGTTTCTTGGAAAATGACAGTGGATTATTATAAGCTTAACCAGGTGGTAGCTCCAAATGCTGCTGCTGTACCAGATGTGGTGTCCTTGCTTGAGCAAATTAACATATCCCCTGGTACCTGGTAAATAGCTACTGATCTGGCAAATGCCTTTTCTCCATACCTGTCCATAAGATCCACCAGAAGCAGTTTGCTTCCAGCTGACATTGCCAGTAATACACTTTGTCCTACCACAAGGATGTATCGACTGTCCAGCCCCACAATTTAGTTCACAAAGATCTTGATTGCATTTCCCTCCCACGCTGTCTATTACATTAAGGATGTTATGCTGATTAGACCTAGTAAGCAAGAAGTAGCCACTCCTAGAGACTTATTGGTAAGACATTGTGTGGCAGAGGGTAGGAAATACATATGATGAAAATTCAGGAATTTTCTATCTTAGGTAGATTCTTAGAGTTCCAATAGTGTGGAACATGTTGATATATCCCTTCTAAAGCAAAGAATAAGTTGTTGCATATCATCCCTCCCATAACAACAACAGCAAAAAAAGCACAATGTCAAATAGGCTTCTTAGGATTTTTAATGGTTGCACATTCCTTACTGGGGTGTGCTACTCTAGCTCATTTACTGAGTGACTGGTCAAGCTGCCAGTTTAGAACAGGACCCAGCAAAAGAACAGACTATGCAATAGACCCAGGCAGCTGTGTGAAATGCTCTGACATTGGGCCATAGGACCCAGCAGACCTAATTGTACGTGAAGTGTCATTAGCAAACGAAGGTGGCATGAGGAGCCTTTGGCAGAACCCTATCAATGAATCACAGGGTAGAACCTTAAGATTTGGGAGCAAAACCCTGCCATCCTCTGCAGAGAATTTACTCAACTTTTGAGAAAAGACTCTTGACCTGCTATTGGGTCTTAATAGAAAAACTTAAGTGCTTAAACATGGGGCACCAAATTATCATTCAACTCGGGCTTCCCTAGGAACTGATTCACCAAGTAACAAAGTTAAATTCAACAAGTAACAGTACTTCATCATCAAATGGAAGCAGTATGTACATGAGCAGCCCTGAGCAGGCCTGAAGGCACAAGCAAGTTACATAAAGAAGTGGCCCAAATGTCCATAGTCCCCTCTCCTGATACATTGCCTTCTCTCTCTAACCTACACCTATGATCTCATGGGGAGATTCCTTCTACTAGTTGACAGAGGAAGAGAGGCTTCAACTCAGGCCTGATTTACATATTGTTACGCATGAGACAAGGCACCACCTGAAAGTGGACAGATGTAGCACTTCTGTCCCTTCCTTCCCTAAAAGACCATGGTGGATGTTAATCTGACCCCCTACCCTCATAGGCAGAACTGCAGGCAGTGCACTTGGTTGTATACTCTGCTTGGAAGGAGAAATGGCCAGACAGGTGATTTTATTCTGATTCATTGGCTATAGCCAATAGTTTGACTTCACAATCAGGGACTTACTGGGACCATGATTGGAAAATCAATGACAGAGATATCTGGGGAAGAGGTATGTGATTGTACCTCTCTGAATGGACAAAAAGATGCAAATATATTGTGTTTCACGTAAATACTCACCAGGCAGTCACTGCAGCAGAGGAAGATTTTAATAAATCAGGTAGATGGGGTGACCCATTCTGTGGATTCCAGGCAGCCATCTTCCTCAGTTACCCCTGTCATTACTCAATGGGCTCATGAACAAAGCAGCCATGGAGCAGGGATGGAGGCTCTGCATGGGCTCAGCAACAGACTTCCACTCACCCAGGCCAATCGTACTATAGCCTCCACCAAGTGCCCTATCTGCCAGCAGCAGAGACCCACACTGAGTCTCCAACATGGCGCCATTCCCTGGTGTGATCGGCCAGCTGCCTGGTTGATTACATGGATTATTTCTATAATTTGTTCTTAGTGGAATAGACATTCTGGATATGGATTTACCTTCCCTGCACACAATGCTTCTGCCAAAACTACCATCCATCATTGTATTCCCCATAGCATGGCTCAGAACAAAGGATTCACTTCACAGCAAACAAAGTGCTGCAATGGGCCCATTTTCAAGCACTGGCCTTACCATGTTGTCTGCCATCCTGCCTTATCATATTTTCTGCTACCTATAAGTATGTGGTTTAATTGAAGGTAGAATAAGTGGAATAACTTTTTAAAGGCTCAATTGTAGTGCTAGCTGAGTGGAAATACCTAGAAAGGCTGGGGTGAGGTTCTCCAGAAAGATATATGAATCAGTCTTCAATATATGGCAGCATTTCTCCTACTGACAGAATTCATGGGTCCAGGAATCAAGGGGTGGAAATGGGAGTGCACCACTCACCATTACTCCTAGTAACAGACTAGCTGAAATTTTGCTTTCTGTTTCCAAGTTCTAATCCTCTGCTAGCCAGGAGGTCTTAATTCCAAAGAGAGGGACACTCCCACCAGGAGATTGAAAACCACTACATTGAATGGAAGGCTAAGCCTGTCACCTGGTCACTGTCAACTGCTTGTACCTCCAAATCAACAGGTAAATAAGAGCGTTACTGTGCTGGCTGAGGTAGCTCATCCTGAGTACCAAGGGAAATGGGATTTCTAATAAAGAATGGAAGCAAGTAAAAGTATGTCTGGAACACAGGAGAACATGGGGAATCTCTTGGGATTTCTATACCCTAGGGTTAAAGTCAGAAGAAAACTACACCAACACAATTCAGGCAGGACTACAATGGCCCACACCCTTCAGGAATGAGGGATTGGGTCACCCCAGAGGGAGAAGTACACAACCAGGCTAAAATGCTTGCTGAAGGCAAAGGGGATACAAAATGGGTATTGGAAGAAGGTAGTTGTGCTATAACCAGTCACAGTCCTATTTTTTTTTAAAGAGAGAGAGAGAAAGAGAGAGAGAGAGAGAGAGAGAGAGAGAATTTTTTTAATATTTATTTTTTAGTTTTCAGCGGACACAACATCTTTGTATGTGGTGCTGAGGATCGAACCCAGGCCGCACGCATGCCAGGCGAGCGCGCTACCGCTTGAGCCGCATCCCCAGCCCACACAGTCTTATTTTTTATGAGTATTTCTTTCTTCTTTTGCTGTAAATATATTTGTGTATGTATTAAGCACATGTCTTTCTTTCCTCTCTCTCCCTTATATAAATGTTTTGACTTTATATTATAACAATAACATATAAGCATTGTTCACTTTACATTATAGTATTTAGTTTGTGAGATATCAAGAAGGGTAAATGTCTCCCAAGGTCTTTACTTTATCTTCTGGGGAAAGGGGTGATTGTGTTTCTGTTTGCATGCAAGATCATTGGGTCATGTTAGGCAAAATTATGATCTTGCTATTGTCTTTATTTGGAGATGCATATGGATGCCAAGTTGAGAAAAGGTGTGGGCTTGTGATAGTTAATTTTATGTGTCAACTTGGCTGAACAATGGGTAGACAAGATATTTGATGAAATATTATTCTGGTTATGTCTGTGAGAGTGTTTCTAAAGGAGCATAATATTTGAATCAGTAGACTGAGTAAAAAGGATTGTCCTCTCCTTTAGTTTAGATAGGCCTCCTCCAATCTGTTGAAAGTTAAATAAAGCAAAAATTTAAGTAGAGGAAAATTTGATCTTTCTGTCTCTGCCTATGACCTGGGACATTGGTCTTCTTTTTGAACCTTAGACTCAGACTTGTACCATTGCTGCTCTTGGGTCTCCAGAACAAAAACCTTAGAATGTATATTATAAGAAATTGTTTCCTTTTTACAAGGTGTGTGTGTGTGTGTGTGTGTGTGTTTCTGTTTCTCTAGAGAACCACACTAATAGAGTAGCAAAGGAAAAATTGAGCCCTGAAGGGTTTCACATTGACCTTATAGTGTTCTGAAAAAGTAGTGATATACATTGCTTTTGCTTTCAATTCATTGACTAGAACTAGTCACATGCCTCAATCCACAAGAGAGTCAGGAAACACAATCACATTGTGTACCTGGAATGGGCAGAGACAGGAACATTTGGTCATCAGCACTAATCAGCACCATACTCAAGAAATGCTACCCTCTATGATTCTCAGCTCTGCCAACTTCTGGGTCCCACTGTGTGTCTCTTAAATCATTTTGCTGATGTGTTATACAATGTGGAGAAAAAATAAAGATGGGAAAAAACTGTGTAAATTTTAGAACAGAGTATTTTTAAGGTAACTTCCAGGCTCTGGACTGAAATGTGACGAGGGCACTGTGACACAGAGAGCCAATCATCAAATATTTAGTAACCACTGGTTATCAGGGTTGGCTTGACAGCCCTATTTAGGAGACAGCTGGGCTGCCGGTATTGATTGAAGTGCCGTGTGCTGACAAAAGCTAAGGCCTTCAGATGTAAGGAAGGCCAGGAGTCATCCATGAGCAGAGAGCAACTATTGAACTGATTACAGTAGACAAACCCAAAGTTTGATTAATTCCACGGAGCCCAGAGTCCAAGAAGAAACTCACTATCGTTTATGAGTCAACTCCATCAGGATCAAAGAAATCTGGTAAATTCCAATTGACTGGTGGATAGAATGACTCAGATAGGCAGTCAGTTAGACCACAGATAATTACTGCACCAGATTCTCCCAAATTCCTCCTTGTTAACATGTTAGATGTTCAAAGAGCCCTGCTGGCTTGCCCCCACACCCACCCCCCGTCCTTGGCACATTCTCCACACTTTCCCTTCTTTAAAGCCCTTTACATACCAGGAGCTTAGTCTTGGCTCTGAGAAGGCTATAACACACAGACAGTCTCTCTGTCCAAGCCAGAAGCCCAAGATCAAACCCACAGTTTAACACTGCCCACCACGCTCCCTCTCCAATTACATGTATTTAGTTAGTTTGCTTATTGATCTTCAGCAAATAACCTAAGCATAAATTTGAGTATGCAGGGAGAGTAGGAGGCAGACAAGCTGTTGTCCGAGAAAAGTAAGGAGGCTGGGAGGACAGGTGTATGGGCTGTTCCAGGAGCAAAGTAGAAGAGAAAAATCAAGAAAATCAACTCTGAGGTACTGTGTATGAGGAGGGAAGGTTGGAGAGAGTGAAGGGACGGGGTAGAGGGCTTCCACAGCCACCCTAAAGCTCTGAGACTCGCTCCTTTAGGCAAACGAAAGTCATTAAAAATATCTTTAGCCTGAGCATGACTTGATAAGATAAATCAAGTCAATGTTCAGGAGAGACTGGAAGAAAGAATGACCACGGGCAGAATACCAGTTTCGAGGCTATCATAATGATCCAATCGAGCATTCTTTCAAACTGTTTTCTAACTCCCGTCTCCCCAAGCAACAGATGACCTCACCCACCCTGCATCTCCTTTATTTCCTCTAGAGGAAAAAGTCCCTTTTTCTGAGCACTAAGACATTGCAATGATCAAAGTGAGTCATTTCCTCCACACCTCTCTCTTCTGGGGACAGACAACTTTTTCTAGAAATAAAAGACGAGGCAACCAATCACAGGCTTTTCCCATTATTATTTGACTCCACTCAAGGGCCTAGGAAGAGCAGCTACTTATCATGTCTGTGGCTGAGCCCTTGCAAGGTGCCAGGCATTGTACCCGGGGGGAAACAAGGAAAATCCCTGGAGTGTTGCCTAAGAACCCAAAGGCACCTGGGGAGATGAACACAGACAGGATCTGTGATGGCAAGAGGGACTGGACAGTGTGGGCTGCCTGGCCCCCTCCTGAGTCTAAGGCAGACAATTCCATGAAGTAAGGAGTAAGGTGGCGACACCAGGAGAAAGATCCCATCCACCCTGAGACCAGAGGAAAGTAGTAAACACTCAAAGATGCTCTTTGATTAGTGGATAAATTGACCTTGCAGGAAAAGGAAATGCTAAGTTGAAAGAATGAATGCTGAGTCCTAATGCAGACACAGAAAAGTCTTAGGCGGGTAGAGATGAAGAGCGAGATGCATTGTCGAGGGGAGGTTGTCTGGGTAAACACAAACGTAACCATAACCCCTGTTTCTTAAGCATCTCCCTTGTACCGGGTGCTCTGTGTGTCTCATTTCATCCTCCCAGGCCAATACGAAATAGATGCCGTTACTGTCCCCATTTTGCAGATGAAGAAACTGAAGCTCATCCATGGTTCCAATCCAGCTTTCTACCTTTACCAGTTATGGGACTTAGACAGTCACTGGAGTGCCTTTGGTTTCAGTTCCTAAATCTATTAAATCAGGATCATGATAGCACCTAGCTCATAAGGTGATTAGGAAAATTAAATGTGATGTTTTAGCTTCAGGCACAGCATAAGGACCCTAGGAAATGTTATCAACATCATCACAGGTAATGATAGTGTTTCTTTCTTGGCCAAAAGCCTTGTTGGCTCCACATGGCTCACAGAATGAAGTTTAAGGAGTGTCTTATCGTGGGACCCAAATCCCAACAGAAAATTGCCTTAATCTACCTTTCTGGACTTCTTTCCTTGTCTCCAAGATCTTTTCCCCTGCTACACTATACACTAGTGTTATGGTTTAGGTATGAGGTATCCTCTAAAGCCTCCCATTCTTAACACAGGATAAATTATTAGGTTATGAGAGCCATAACTTAATAAGTAGATTAATCCATTTGATGGATTAATAATTTGAATGAATTACTAAGTGGTAACTTAAGGCAGGTGGAGCGAGGCTGGAGGAAATGGGTCACTGGGGATGTGTCCTGGGAATTATATATTTGTTGTCCCTAGCTCCTCCTGCGCTCTCTCTCTTTTATATATATATATTTTAATTCTGGGGATTGAACTCAGGGGCACTCAACCACTGAGCTACATCCCCAGCCCTATTTTGTATTTTATTTAGAGACAGGGTCTCACTGAGTTGCTGAGGCTGGCTTTGAACTCGCAATCCTCCTGCCTCAACCTCTGGGACCATTGGGATTACAGGCATGCACCACCACTCCCAGATCTCTCTCTCTTCCTTTTGGCTGCCATGAATGGAGTGGCTTTCCTCCACCATGCCCTACTGCCCTGATGTTCTACCTTGCCTCAGAACCAGAGCAATGTAGTCAGCTATCCATGGACTGATCCTCTGAAACTGTGACCCCCAAATAAACTATTCCTCTTCTAAGTTGTTCTTGGCAGCTATTTTGGTCACAGTGGCCAAAAAATGACTAACACGCCTAGCCATGGAGTCCACTCACTTCTCACTCATAACCCCAATTCTACCTGATCTCCAATCCACATTTTGCTTAAGGTGTTCCATGTGGCTGGAATTGCTTTGCCCCATGTTGTATATCAAACGTGATCCTCAGGTTAAAAGATGCCTTTCTCTGTGAGGCATTCCAATAGGCCCTTCTTCCAGAGACCCCCAGCCATCTCTCACAGGGCTCTGTTCTACTGCGCCTGCATCTCTAGGTTGCCCTTCTGCTCTCGTGATGATTTTGCCATGTTGTATGGCAGCGTCTGTAGGGGAAATATGCATTCTGCTCCTCTCCTCCCCTCAACCTCTTCTCCTGGGCACCTCTTACTCTATGCTCGTACTCACACCTACCATTACTATTTCCCTGTGAGCACTGAGGCTGACTCTACATGTCCCCTCACAGCAGCCATCTTCCTACCTCATCAACACTGACCCAAGCCTCAGAAGGGAACATAGCCGATGTTAGCATAGGAAGACAACTGTCCCAAATCAGGCCTGACCAAGGCTCGGTTATCTGTCAGGGCTTTCCCCCACATCCATATGGTCCATTGTTATGGAAAGGGATTCATGAGGAGCAGTGGCTCCCAGATCTATCTGCACACTGAAGTCACTTGGGGAGCTGGGTTAGTTTTCAAGGCTGCCATACCTGAGCATGACACAGTGGATATCCAAAATGACAGGAATGTACCATCTCACAGTTCTGGAGGCCAGACGTCTAAAATAAAGTGTCATTGGCAATGCCATGCTCCGTCTGGAACAGGAGAGGAGAATCCTTCTGGGGATCCTCTGGCTTTTGATGGTCTGCTGGCGATCGCATGTGTTCCTTATCTTGCCACCATGCGACTGCAGTCTCTGCTTGCAGGGTCACCTGGCCCACTCCCTGTGTTTCTCTGTATCCACATGGCCATATTCTTCTAGGAAACTGATCATACCCTACTCTAATAAGACTTCATTTTAAGTATTACATCCTGCTGCAAATCTGTTTCCAAGTCAGATTCTGAAGGAACAGAGTTTAGGGCCTCAACACTTTTTTTTTTTTTATTTGAAGAGCACAATTTAGCTCACAAAAGGAGATTTAAAAACACTGTCACTAATACCTTATACCTGAGGCACAAACTGGGCTTTTGAAAAAATTTAAAAACTCTTAAACAATTTTAATATGCAACCAAGTCTGAAAATCAAGTGTCAGAAGTTCAGATCAAGGGACTCTGGAGTCAGGCTGCCTGGTGTTGACTTGTTCCTATACAACTCTCAAGCTGAGTGACCATGGAAAATTGGCATAATCTCTCTGTGCTCCAGTTTCTTCCATTTAAAGTGGGAATATTATTAATAATATTATTCCCATTTAAAGTGGGAATAATATTCATCACCTTCCCTATAGGAAAGTCATAAGAATTAGATGAAGTTACAAAAGACAGCATTTAGAACTATGCCTAGAAGTGTATTATCCCTATCATTGTAGTTCTAACATATGAGCATCCCAATTTTAAAAGCCATATTTATGGAAGAGCAGGTAGTCTCTATTTTAGAGGTAAAACAAAGGGAACACATAGATATTCTATCATTGGACCCAAAAGTCAGTGGGGGAACCCCAGAAAGAAATGCAGGTCTCCTAAGCACAGATCCCCCAGCACCCAAGGAAGTGAGTGGTTTTCAGTCTAGAGCTCAGGGGTCATCAGGTGTCGCCTTCCTCAGGGAGGAAAGGGCTGGAACAGAACAGTTAGTTCACTTTTATCTGCTTCAGGAATTGATTCTCTTAAAACCAAATCCTCCCTTTTCCCCAATGGAGCAGAAAAGCTCAAGAGCTGGTTGAGGACACTGTAGGAAGGGAGGTGAGGGAAGGTCCCCACATGCACCAAGAGGAGGAGCGCAGATGGCCCCCTCTGCAGCATCTCAAAATGTCCTCTCTCTGTTCATTACTAAAATGTGTGTGAGGGGGAGAGAGAGAATTAAGGTGTCCCCAGGCCCCAATCAGAGTCATCTCCACTGAGAAATGCAGGATGAAATGGACACAGCCCTCTGTTCCCCTTAGGCTTCGAATCACCAGGAAGCTCAAGAAATTGGAAACGCCCCAGAAACAACATGACATATCAAATACCAGAACCTGGGCCATCCGTCACCATCTTCATCGCCGCAGTCATTACCATTCACTTCCACTCCGTGGACAGCCCGTAAATCAGCTCGTAGAGCTCTTTGGGATCGCTGAGTGAAAAGCACTTGAATAAATGTCAGCTGGGATCATTAGGGACACCTTTCACTTCAGACAGATAAATGTTAGTGAGTCCATGTTCCAGGTAGCATCCGTATGGACCTTGGATATTTCCAGGGGCCCCAAGATGTTCATAATGGTCTGCATAGCTGGAAAATGAAGCTAGGAAAGGAAAGGTCTTCTTTGCATCCCACAATATTAAAAATACTCCACAAGTTTAAAAAACTCATTTACTACACTTGGCTCTCCCACTGTGCTGCCTCTGAGATGCTGATTTAAAAAAAAAAAAAACAGGCAGGGGGCCCAACAGTTGGTGAAACTGAAAATCCATCAGGACAAAACTTAGGAACCCCCAATAAGGGACCAAGCCAGGGATGTGTGGGAAAGGCTATTGATTGCCTGTACCTCCCATTCTGCACCCCCTGAGCCCTCTTGTGGCTCTTCCCTGTGCCTTCCCTTCTCGGCCAGTGGGCCCAGCCTTTTACGGAACAAGCAGAATCCTTTACCAGCAGCTCCAGAACTGAGTGTCAGGTCTAGGGATTATGACCTCTCCCATAGAGGATGTCCTAAGACACCCCTGGTATTGGCATGCTGTGTTTTCCAGACCTGAATTGATCAATCTCCTTGCTCAGAAAACCAGACCATCATCACCTTCGGGCATATTGTCTTGTGTGTTTTGCAGCAAGGTGTGATTTGGGCCTAGGCTTTTGCTCTGCATGAACTGGGTGCTAGGCCCAGGTTCCCATGTGCTCCAGGGAGAAGACTGTACCCTTTGGGGTAGGTTTTCTATTGTCCATTGTTTGCTGAGTGCTGAGCATTTTCAGTGCTGGATTAGATGGATCTCCAAGGTCCCCTGAGGCAGAAAGTCCAAAGTAAAGAGACAGAAGTGACTCACACAGAAAACTGCTCTGACGGAGGAGGAGCCAAGATGTTTGTGGTCTGTACAGGAGCCAGGTGGGTGGGAGTATGTTTATGCTAAAATTTCCAAAGACCTGTTTCCAGTGAGTCCCTCTGGGGACATGAGGCACTCGTCAACTCTGTCTTTGGGGAAAAGTTTCTTCCTGCCTCATAGCAGGCAAGGCCACAGGAGGCTTCTGGAATTTCCCGTTTAACAACTACAGACTATATTTGTCACTGGGACACAAACACCTTTTTCAGTACTATATTTATTTCATGTTTAGAAGAGATAGCATTAATATGTCCAGAATGGAAAAACCCAGAATTCAGAAAAAGGATATCAGCCTATTGGGTTCAATTCTGCTCTTCTGGGTCCCTCTTGGAGGCAGGTTGGCAGACGATTGGTCTTTCAGCCTTCAGATCCATTCTGTCCCTTAAACTGCATTCTGGGAGCCGCTGTAGAATCCCACAGAACTCAAAGTTGACGGACATAGGTGTTTTCATTCATTGGAAATGAGACTGCAAAATCCAATGAATTACTGGATTCCCTTACTTGAACTGCTACTCCCTAAGATGGTTTCTTGCTCTTTGGGACCAAAATAAAAATATGCTTGAAAACTAATTCCTTCACTCTCATAGACATTTTTTTTATGGGTTCACCTAAGGTCTCCTTGTTGGACTTTATCTAGCTACAACTTCTGTGACACTAGAATTTTTCTTCTAATTCCCACTTCTATACTCACTGCTATCCCCTGGTTTTCCTGCAGTCTACTTACAGAAATGGTTCCTGAGAGTACCACTGTACCCTCCAAGTATCCCTCAGTCTTGAAAGAGCAGAATGCTGAAAAGAAAGAAAACAGATAAAAGTGAGCACAGGACTGGCTGCTACTCGTCTCCCTCAGGGTATCTGCCAGTTTGCTTCATGGAACATAGATGCCGAACAAAGATCAGCAGCCAAGAACTTATAACAGTCTCCCTGGCAGGGGATTCAAAAATTGGTGTACAGGGTGATCAAGTTCACTCCGGCTTGAGGAGTCATGATCTCAAAGAAAAGCCAACTGCTGAGATGTGAAGTGGGTATTATGTGTACAATTTTTCCTTGAGGTATTTTCCAACTTCTAGCTGCACATGTGTGAGGAACATTGCCAAGAAAACAAGCAAAAAGCAGCTGCGAAGGAATTGAAAATCTAAGCAGACATTTCAGTAGTCTCATGGTATAAGGAAGACAAAAATTGAAGTTCATAACCTGCCAAGAAAGAGGATCCCTAATAAACATATCAGGTTTGAGATCCTTGGAGGGATAGGCTTTAGAAATAAAGAGAAACCTAAAATAGTAAGACCTGATGTTGAGTCTGTAACCCGAGTCCAATGGATCAAGATAATCTTCCTGTGGTCTCTCTTCCTGTCAAAACAAAATTAAATCCTCTCTACAGGGAGATGTCATTCACAGCATCTACAATTTTTCCTACTTAATGGCTGCATTAGGTCAAATTTATCAATCATACCTGAGAGCAGGATCAAATGACCAAAAACTAGCAATTGTTTAAAAAACTCAGATTTTGGAAACAGACTCAAATTTAAATATTTGACTTGTTAAATATGACCTTTTAAATAATGATAAATAACATAATCAAAATAGGAAAACGACTATTTTATCATACTACTGTAGCCTTCAAAAACCTCAATTAGAAAACATAAAGCTCAATAACATTTTACTGAAATTAAAAATTCAACAGCTGGGTTTAAAAGCAGATTAGACATAGCAGAAGAGAAGATTAGTGATCTGGAATATAAATTAGCAGAAAATAATCCAACTCATAGTTCCTCAGAGAAATAAAGAGAATAGAAAACACAGGGGGGAAAAAAGAGTTTGGAATATGTGTGGGACATGATGAAAATAACTTTCAAAAATGCAATTGGAGTCTAAAAAGGAAAGAGGAAAGATAAACAGAAGAGATAATTTATGATTTTCTCAAAACAAATAGATGATATTAACAAATAGAAGAAACGATATTAATTCCAAGATGAATAGATAGAAATAAAGTTAACCCATGATGACTGAAAAGAATATTTCATAAATGGACAGAAAGTAGACATGAGTTTCAGGGGAGCAATGACAGAATTATGGCTGACTTTTCAATTGAAACTATGATGCCAAAAGTCAGTAGAATATTGCCTTCCACAAACTAAAAGAAAATTAATACCAATCTAAAATTGTGCACAGGAGGAAAATAACTTTAAAAAATAAAGTCAAAATAGAAATGCTTTTGAACAAGCACACACTTAAAGATATTGTAACCAGCAAGAAAGAACTGGGGAAAAAGCCTTAACACAGAAGAAAATGATCCCAGATGCTCAAATGGAAATATTAATGTTATTTCAAGTGAAGGTGTGTCAGAAGGAAGTGTGTACCCTTAAATGCATAAACTAGAAAGTAAAAAAGGCTTAAAACCCATAATGTGAACATCCACATCAAGCAGCTTGTAAAATAACTGTAAATTAAAAGAGAATAAAATCATGGTATTTGCAGGTAAATGGATGACGTTGGAGAAGATAATGCTAAGTGCAGTTAGCAATCCCCAAAAAACCAAATGCTGAATGTTTTCTCTGATATAAGGAGGCTGACTCATGGTGGGGTAGGGAGGGGGAGCATGGGAGGAATAGACAAACTCTAGATAGGGCAGAGAGGTGGGAGGGGAAGGGAGGCAGCAGGGGATTAGCAAGGATGGTGGAATGTGATGCACATCATTATCCAAAGTACATGTTTAAAGACTCAAATTGGGTGTCAACATACTTTATATATAAACAGAGATATGAAAAATTGTGGTATATATGTGTAATAAGAATTGTAATGCAAAAACAAACAAAAAACAAAGTACATGTATAAAGGCATGAATTGGTGTGAACATACTCTATATACAAAGATATGAAAAACTGTACTCTGTATGTGTAATAAGAATTGTAATGTATTCCGCTGTCATGTATTTAAAAAAAATAAAATCAATAAAACCAAAATAAATAAATGAATGAATAAACAAACCAAAAGAAGGAAGAAGAAAGGTGGGAGAAAAGTAAAGATGAAAGCAGAAATTTTTGAAATAAAAAAGAAACATATAATGGAGAAAAATCAAGGCACAAAATGAATCTTTAGAAATTAAAGGAAATGAATAAATACTTAGCAAGAGTAATCAAGAAAAAACAGAATGAGGAATATTATATTAATTCTAAACATAATAAAGAGGCTAACACTACAGATACTCAAGGCACTTACAAGATAATAAAAAGTCATTGTACACAAATTTATGATTATAAATTAGAAAACTTAGATGCAATCGAGAAATTCCACAAAAAAAGCACGACTTATCAAAGCTGACATAAGAATTAGACAATCCGAATAGTTCTGCACTTGCCTAAAAATTGAACCAAATTATGCCAGCCCGTCTCTCTGCACCAAATCTACTCTTCACTGCTTCACTTGTGATAATGGAACATTTCTCCCCTGCAAATTGGTGCATTGCTAAACACTGACAGTAGAAGATGCTGCAAGGGAATTAGAGGGGGGACACACCTTTTCCTCCTGATTCCAGGGTCCTCTTCTTCGCTTGCTCCTATGGTGCATGTGGCCAGCAGCAAGCAGAACACATAGCGGGCACTGTCTACTCACCTTCCAGCTTCCTAGTCCTGGTCCATGCTTTTTGCCTCCAGTCTCAGCCTGCAGACATTCCAGTAGAGAGTTTCCTGCTCCAAATTTCCTATATGCAACCCATGGCCTGCTAGCCCTCCAGCAGGAAGCTTTCAGTTTGCCATTCCTAATCCATGGTTCTTTGCTTGCCAGTCTTTTGGACTAGCTCTAGCCCTGGAAAGTTCCACCCAAATTCCTCCAGCTTTATAATTTTAATTGAATTATAATAAAAATGTCATCAGTTTTCATGGAAACTCGATTAATATGGAATGCAAATTACCAACTTTGAAGAACAAAGTTGAAGGGCTTACCTTATCAGATATTGAGTTTTATTATAAAGCTACCATAATTAAAATGTAGTATCAGTGCAAGAAGAAACAATGAGAACAAACAGAATAGAAAGTCCAGAAACAGACCCATACTTATATGGTCACATGTTTATGACAAATAACCCCTTCGATGCAGTGGGGAAGAAATATTCTATTCAATAAATGGTGCTGGGATAATTGAATTTCCACATAAGAATAAGACGAACATCGGTCCATGCCTCAAACCAAATCCAAAAATCAATTGTTGATGGATGATATACTTAAAGCGCAAAAGAAAAGGCAATAAAACTTCTAGGAGATAACACAAGAGAATAACTGCCCAGATTGGAATAAGGGGTAAGCAAAATTTTCTTCAACTGGACATGGAAAAACAATAAGAACACAGGAAATGTTGTATTGGAGTGTACTAGTATAAAACTTTTGCTTATCAAAAGACACCAAGAATAGAGTGCAAAGCAGGAGTATATAGTTGTAAGACACATATCTAACAAGTGACCAGCATAAATAAAAAAACAGAAAACACAGACCTCCCAATGTTTTAAATGGGCAAAAGATTTGAATAGGCCCTTTGAGTGAGAGAATATCAAAATTATCAAAGGATATTTGAATAGTATGCAATTTCATTAGCCACCATGAACTACAAATTTAAGCTACAATGAGATTCACATAGTCATCAGAATGACAAAGGTGAGAGAGAGAGAAAAAGAAGTGACTAAGGTTAGGCATAAGCATGCTCTGTGACCCAGCATTTTTACTCCCAGGTAATACAATAGAAATGTATGCATATATTCTCCAAGATCCATAAAAATATGTTCTGGCAGCAAACCCAGACTGGAATATAATACCCCCAGACTGGAAACTAACCAAATTTCTTTTTAAAACAAAGATGGCTAGATAGATGGATAGATAGATAGATAGATAGATAGATAGATAGATAGATAGATCAAGGTATATTATTAAAATTAATATTGTCAGAAATGCAAAAAGCAAATTACTGCTTCATCCAATAACTAGGATGACTGTCAGAGACATATCTCATAGATATTCAAGAGTACATATTACATGATTTTATTAATGCAAATTTATAAAACAGACAAAATTAATCTGTGGTGGCAAGAGCCATAACTAATGCTTTCTGCTGGAGTAGGGGAGCAGTGAGCAGGGATAGGTAAGCGTAAAAGAGACTTTGGGAATGCTGATGACAACATTGATTTGAATTATATTTACATGAGATTGTTTGCTTTTCTTAAAGTTCCACAAATCATGCACCTATGACCTGTGTATTTATATAAAAACTCAAAAGAAACCAGAGAAGCCTAAAAAGTTTTGAAAAAGAAGGTGAAAACGGTTCTAATACTACCACCACCATTGTGAATTAGCATCCACATAATAAGAGAAAACATTCAGCCTTTGGTTCTTTGGGATGGCTTATTTTGCTTAATTCTCCAGCTCCATCCATTTACCTGAAAATGTCATTATTTTATTCTTCTTTAAGGCTGAGTAATATCCCATTGTATATACATACCACAATATTTTTTTATCCATTCATCTGTTGATGGGCACCTAGGTTGGTTCCATAGCTTAGCTATTGTGAATTGAGCTGCTATAAGCATTGATGTGCCTGTACCACTGTAGTATGTTGATTTTAAGTCCTTTGGGTATAAACCAAGGAGTGGGATAGGTGGGTCAAATGGTGGTTCCATTCCCAGTTTTCTGAGGAATCTCCATACTGCTTTCCATAGTGGTTGCACTAATTTTCAGGCCCATCAGCAATGTATGAATGTACCTTTTTCAAAACTTGGAGATTTTAAGAAATCTCTCTTAGATTAGGGTGGACCTTGGGGACCTTTAACAAAAGTAGTGCATATGGTGAAGGGAAGAAGGCGGCTAGAACTAAAAGAGTCTATTCTTCTGAGAAGCTCTTCTGTTCTAGATGCTAGAATGCAAAGATGACTTAAATATTGTCAGGGTTCTTGAAGAACCGATTGTCTAAAAGGGATGTATATAGGTAGAGAAATAAAACAAAAAGAGGTACAGAACTGTGGTCAGTACAAGGTGCCAGAGTACAACCTCATCCTGAGCCCTCGGGCTTTGATTGACTCTAGCTCTCTTAGGTGGTAGCAAGGACAATAGAATCTTCTAGCCATTATCTCTAGTTGGGGAGATACACATCTCTTTACTTCCCTCTGTCTAACCCACATTACCTCTTAGAGCATTAGGGGAGGAGTGCACCTTACCTCTTCTTTATCTAATTTTCACTTCAGCTTAGTTAATGGCACTTACATATAATACAATACCTTTGTCCCAGCGGGGGGCCATTGCCAAGTAAAAGCAATGAGAATTTTTAGATTACTGAATCCACACCAAAATTCTTTCATATTTGTCTGAAAAGCATGTAATTATAAAGAAAACACATACCCTGGGAGTGAATAATAGGATCATAAAATCCATCAAATGTCATTTTATTTATCTTTCCCAAGTGTCTGTTTGAAATGATTCTAGGCAGTGTGACGTCAATACCCGTGGAATGCCAACGTGAGGCAGGGATACATAAATTAGCTTCCAAGAGAATTAATGGCACATAAATACACGTCCATTAAATATGCTTCAAATTTAGCTGTTCTGTACTCACTGAATGCACATGCTTTTAAATATTACATTTTGGGCCAAATGTCTTTTCAAATCACAAGATTATTGTTTTGGGGTTTTTTGGTTTTTGTTTTGTTTTTTTTTTTTTCTTTTTGGGAGATAAAATGGGGTCCCAGGCTGGGACTACTGAACATGGTGATGATAGCAGGGAGCTCAGATGACCACGAGCTCAGAGAGAAGCCCTGTCCTAAGCTGCTCTGCATTGGAGGCCCCAATGTCAGTCCTCCCCGGGTGTCTGAGGCAGCCTTTCCGCTGCTCTCTGTGGGCTGGCTCATCTGGAGTTGATGAAGGAATCGGGATCCATGATCTGCAGTTCTGCAGCCTCTGCAGACACCTGGGGTCCAGGAACAATGTGGGTGGCTCTTCCTCTTACCCCTGGAGAGGCCTGGTCTCATTTTCTCATGCAGATCCCTGTCACCACACTGTACCCACTGTTCAGGCTTTCTCCTCTTTGGTTATGGGGGAAACACAGTTTTCCACTTTTACTAAGTGAAATAGTAATCATTATTTTTAAAAAAGAAGATTCCAAGAGGTTGGATTTTTTTTTTTTTTCAGTTTTAATTAAGCAACCACAGAAAGAAAAAAAAAAAAAAAAAAAGAAAGAAGACTATATCATTTATTAAGCACCTAAACCTAGAACAAATGGTGTCAGCAACAAGCACGAGGTTCAGGTGGACCAAAAACAGTACAGGTTGGTTGAGTTGAGCCAGGCACAAATGAAAGTGAAAATTAACACAAAGCCTTGCTCAGTGACCCAAGGTCACTGTCTCCCCACCCACCCCTGATGCCACACTCTCTCTCTCTTCTATCTTTGGCTTCTGCAGCTTTAAAGAGAAGGATGATTGCAGGTGGAGCCAAAGTCTCCTTATCCCTGTCCCCAAGAAAAATCAAAACCTGTACACAGGAAGAGACAAGATAAAACTTTCATGACACTATTCATATGGCCCCCAAGTCACAATCACACACGGTGTCATGAAAGAAGGAAATACCCAAGTTCAACTGATGGAATTTGAGAGAGGTTCACAGTGGACAAGAGAAGCTAAGGTGACTTTAAGAGGGCAGTCTTTGGGCAGATTTGAATTATTGTTGCTGGTTTTATTCTTGATTGCACAACAGTGATTGATGTGTTAAGTATTTATACTACTTGGCCCCTAAGCACCAGAGGGAATTCTCCCTATCAGGAAGAGCCACATGGAGATAATTGATTAGACTTCATCTCATTTTCCACTATAACCACTGTTACACTGTAATCCATCGTAACCACATCAGTGGATTAATCCATTTGAAAGGTTGGTAATTTGAATGGATTACTGGGTGGTAACTGTTGGCAGGTGGGGCATAGTGGAAGTAGGACCCTGGGGGTGTGGGTTTGGGGGTTATAGTTTGTTCCTGCTCCTCCCTCTCTCCTTCTCTGCTTCCTGGCAGCCCGGAGCTGAGCAGTTGGCCTCCACCACACCCTTCCACCTTGATGTTTTGTCTCATTTCAGGCACGAGGGATGGAGTCAACCAACCAGGGAGCCTTTGAAACCATGAGCCCAAATTAAAATCTCCTTCCAGTTGTTCTTGTCAGGTGTTTTGTTCAGTTATGGAAAGCTGGCTGACATACAGGTATATCCATTTTGAAAAGAAGCTCTGAACTTGCTTCGGGGGTTGTACAAATGGAACACTCAAACTGCGGCGGTGGGTGGGGGGGCTTGGGATACTCACATTTCTTTTTTAGGATGGACCAACTAGAATTTAACGACCAATGACAGGAGAAGACACCCAACAAGCCCAGCTTGTCAAAGAAGACTGAAGGGAGCCCAGCCCCAGAACACCTTGACTTTATGTGCAAAAGTCGTAGGATCCCTTGGTGAAAATGTTGTCTCCCATTCTGCCGCTGGATCATGGGACCCTTGCATTATAGAGTTTCCCTGAAATCCCTGGGTGGGGGTTTGGCTGCTCTAAAAAAAAACCCGTGGTGTCTCCTGGGCTCACTGTGCTTGTCCAACTTGCCTGCATTTGTGCAGAACTAGGATGTGGTTGCACAGCTCAGTGGGCAGAACTCAAAACCGCTCTCCTAAGTCTGGCCAAAGCTCTCTTGGATGAACCATATTACATTTTTTTTTTCGTGATTCTTGAACTATGGCCAATGGCTTAGCTATTTTGTCTGCCATTTGGCAGATTAAAGACACCCTGCTTTGGGGCCATGAAATGTGTAAACATATCATGGCTGCTAATCAAACCATCTGGGTCACTCCCATAGATGTCCACAGTTAAGAGACTGCACTAACAGGACCTGCTGGAATCAAGCTTCTGACAGGACCAGATTGCCACCATGGCTGTCTACGTCCTTCATTTTCCCAGCCCTAGCACCATCGTGGACTGTGAACAAAGTAAAGGGCCCTCTGTTTCTGATGCAGACGCGGCCACTGCACGTGGGACATGTGATTCTCGCCCCAAATTAATCTGTTTATCTCACAGTGAGAAAGACCATTGTGTAACCCATGAGGCAAAGGTGTCATATGTTTGACCTTGGGGACCTTTTGCAGTTAGACAATGGTAAAACTACCTGAGGCTGGGCATGGTGGCTCACACCTGTAATCCCAGTGGCTCGGGAGGCTGAGGCCGGAGGATTGTGAGTTCAAAGCCAGCCTCAGCAAAAAGGGAGGTGCTAAGCAATTCAGCGAGACCCTGTCTCTAAATAAAATACAACATGGGGCTGGGGATGTGGCTCAGTGGTCGAGTGCCCCTGAGTTCAATCCTCGTACCAAAAAAAAAAAAAAAAAAAAAACTACCTGAGTGTGGACGGTCAAGGTAGACCATCATCCTCTCTGTCATCCACAGGTATATGGTATTGTGGAGAGATGGAAAGACCTCAAATTTCTGACTTTACCTCCATCACCTCATACTAGCACATATGCCTTTCACAGTGCAATTTCACCACTGAATGTGGCTGTCCCCAAATAAGGATTTTTTTTGTTTTGTTTTTTGTTTTCTCTTGGGCACTTACTGGACAATTGGAATTGACACCTCAGGACTCAGGAAGGAAGAAGGAGGAGAGACAACGATAGTTGTCTTTTTGAAACTTTGCTAGACCATTGTTCATGAAAGAAAATGCCCTGGTGCCCCTCTCCCAAGCTGATGCAAGCACCTGACATTTCCTTGGCTTTTATGGATGCCATTCTCCCCAAGATGGCACTAAAGGGTCTCTCAAAATAATAAAGGCTGTCCCCAGTTCTTGCACCTCCTATGCACAACACCTGCCAATGCCTCTGGACTTCTTCCTCCACCACTATTTCCATCCCATGGATCAGATGACAGCCTCTAATTCTGGCAGGGTGGACTGTCCTTGGGCCAAAAACAAGAATGTGTAGACTGAACTGGGAATCTTGAGATCTACCAGCCAAGTGGGAAACCAATTGAGTCATTGTCAGCTGGTGCCATCCACCTGAGATAGGCTCCACCTGGGTGGGCAGGCAAGGAGGTATCAACTGAAAACTATACTTCTTTTCAAGTGTTGGGGGCCATGGCTGCTCCTGGAATGACACTTTTTGTGTTGAAGCCAGATCTGGACATAGTGATGACTATAGAAATCATAGGAGAAAGACATCCCGAAAATGTAGAAAGTACTTTGCATGGTGGGAGTTGAGAAGTCCCTCGCTGTTTTACTGGGCTTTTTTGAGCAGCTTGGTGAAGAATGGAGACAGAGATTTCAGGTACATTTAAATAAGAGACTCCAAGTCAGTTGTTCAAGCAAATGTGACCACTGACCTCTGAAGCCCTTGACCGTACAGATCTCCCCAGAACAAGGTTACCCTTGGTTATTTGGGACAACAGGCTTAGGCACACCCTCAGGACAGCTTTATCCAGTGGAAATCATAAAATTAGAAACTCAGTATAAAATTTCTCCCGGACTTAACTCAAGAAATTGATAACTCTTGATGTCTTAAAGGCATGGAAATCAGCCTCAACTAACTATGGCAAGGAGTTACTGATGAGAGTCCTGAGCTAATCTTCTTCCTCTTGGACCAAGACCAAGTCCAGCAAGTACTGATACATTCTCCTGAACCTGAGCTAATTCCTCAAACTAACTAGAAGAATCAGTTCTGAAACCCAAGGAGACAGACACTTTACTATCTAAGTTAAACCCTTTAGTTTTACAGGATCGGCTCAGCTGGTGGGTTCTGGGCTACCTCAACCTGATGTTGGGAGTTTTCCTGCTGTTGCTGAACTTAGTTAAATGCTCTATGAGACACATTGATGGTATTTGGTCCTAGTTTATGGCAATTAGATTAATTAGAGGGGTGGAAGAATCAGCATGCACTTGATAAACTAACCAGAACCAAGAAGATGGCTTTACCAGAAGCCAGATGTGGGGTGGATACTGTTGGGGGAAAACTCACAAGGTTCTGCACATCTTCTGGGTGGTGCAATCATTACCTTCCTCACAGATTGTCTTTAGGGTTATTTTTGAAACAAACAGGGCTAGAAGACAGAAGTAGTGACTCCCTCTAGGAAAAAGGATGTATTGGCTTATAGTCTTAGAAGATGACGATGGTCTCTTTTTCTGTCACAAAAGGCAGGCACACTTCTGTCTGTTTTCACAAATGTTCATTTTTACAAGGTTCAGGTTTTCTAGCTTCAGGAGTAATACCCTACAGTATACCCATCTGTACCAATCCCGAGTCCTAGGGAACTTAGAAGCCAGGAGAATGTCTGCAAATATACTGTTTATTCTGCTGCTTGCTGCGCTATGGATAATAGGGTCTACTGTCTCTGACCTAAGAGTCTCCTGTCTTCTGTCAGCATCCAAGAAACTCTCATAGACTAACATGGAAACTTGCAAGTAGATAAAAACTCAGACATTTCCTGACTGTTATGAACTATGATTTTTTGGATAAACTTTTCTGTCCAAAGGGGAAAAAAAAGACATTAAAATTGAGGAATTCTTTAAAAATCTAAGTGTTTCTAAGATATAGCTACAAAGCTATTTTTGGTTTACCTGTCCTTTCCCCTTTTTTAAATCCTTCCTTCATTCATGTGTTCTCCAAGTGTTTATTCAACACTACCTACTTAAAAGATGCTTTCACAGAACACAAAGCAGGCTGTATTCTTACCTGCCAGGGCTCTCGGTCTAGCAGGGAAGGCAGAAACCAGTCATACAGAGTGCAGATATCAGAAGGGACCCTCATTTAGAGGGGAGGTCAGAAAAGACATTACTGAGGAAAAGACAGTGAGCTGAGATGTGAAAGGCATATGGAAATGATAAGTGGCAAGGGGGGGAAGAGCCCGTGCAAAGGTCCTGAGGAGGGAGAATCTTAGCATATCCCAATGCAGTAGAAATCAAAAGGTCTGGGAAAGGATGTGCCAGAGGCCTAGCCTTGTCTTTGGTTGTTTTAAGATCAGTTCCTTTGCTGTAAAGCTGGGTGGGGGGCATTAAAATCTAAGACCCATGAGGAAACAGAGAAGGCTCTTTATCTATCTCATTCACCCCAATATTCCTAGCACCTATAATAATACCTGGCAGATAGTAGGTGCTCAATAAAATTCATTCAGTTAATTGTTGAGAGAGATACAATTTGCATTTTCTAAACAATCACTTTGACTCTTATGTGGAAAATAGACTGACCAAACACATAGAGTAAAAACTGGGATATGAAGTAGAAGGCTATTCCATATCCCAGTGAGAAATTCATATCATGGACTATAGTGGTAGCAGGAGAGATAAAACATGTATCCGCTCACCTCACACACAGCCTTTTGGCTTCATTACTCTCTAAGGATCTGTTCAACTTGAAAGATCATGACAGGTCATCAAGTTCCATGTTAACTAAAAAAGACAGCATGTTACATGAGGATTAAAGTCTTTGGGGGTAAAGGTTAGTCTATGTGGTTGCTAGTACTGACAAAGAGTGTATTAGCTTTCTGTTACTGTGACAAAATGCCTGAGAATAACAACTTGAAGTAGGAAAGATTTATTTTGTCTCAAAGTTTCAGAGGTTTCCATCCATGATCAGCTGGCTTCATTGCTTTTAAGCCTATAACAAGACAGAAACAGGGTCTTGGAAAACCGCTTACCTCGTGGGAGCCAGAAGCAGAGTAGGGAGAGCACAAGGAACAATATATTCTTCCTAGGTCATTCCCTCAGGGACCACTTCCTCTAACCAGGACCTCCTCCTATAGACCCCATCATTTCCCAAAACTCCATTCAATTATGAAACCATCAATGGATTTGTCCATGGATGAGATCAGAACGCTCATGATCCAATCACTTCCCAAGAAACCCCACCTCTGGGCATTGCTGCATTGATGACCAAGCCTTCAATACAAGGCCTTCGTGGAACATTCCAGAACCAAACCAACCAGAGATGAAAAAAGGAAACTTGTTCATGAAAACAAAGAGAAAATTGACAACTGGGAACACGTAAAAGCCATAAAAGCTCCAGGTCAGCAGAACAAACCCAAGAGCATTTCCTACCCGAGACTCTCTCAAACCCTCTCCACAGTCATGTGAGCCTCATCTTGACTTTTCAAGGAGCCCTTTCGTTCCTATGAAGAGGACGAGCATTCAGGGTGTGTGAGTGTGTGCGCATGTGCATGCGCAGGAGCTCAGCCCAGCTACATCCTGGTAAGGAAGTGAGCCTATCAGCTTATGGAACAGAATGTTAAGTGAGTGAGCGGTCAGGGGTGGGAGAGAGGGGCACTGGAGGCAAGAGAATAGACAGTGCCTCTCCAGGTCACAAGGCATCCGTGCTCCTGGTATCACATGCCACCGTGTTGGGCATGGCAATTCCTGGAGCATAAGTTGCAAAAGAACTGGCCAAGGTTATTCTGGTGCCACGGTGGTCTCCATCTCCCAGCCCAGATGGTCAGGAATGCTACAAGGCAGAGAACTCAGCTCCCAGTGGAGAGCTGAGCACTTGGCTCGGCTTAAATCATGACCACTCACGCCCACTGGACAGGTTGACGTTCCCTTTTGAAGGGCAGGGGGTAGGCACGGGCTCTGGAGAGGGAGTTCTCATTGAGAGACATGGAATGGCTGTTCTGGTTCTCTCAGCCCTGCAAGGAATGCCCACAGCCCAGGAGGGGTGGGGGCAGGCAGGAACACCGGGCAAAAGCAAAGGGGGCAGAGATTTCCAGACCTGCATCGAAAGAGAATAATGCTGATAGAAATCAGCCACCAAGTGGTTATTCATCTTAAATGATTAACAGTAAAAGGAAGAAAAAGAAATTGTCAATGATTACATTATATTGTTGCTAATAACCCAGAAAAAAGAACTAAACTAATACATAATATTCTGATATCTCATGAGGTAGGCAGCATTTTGTGCCTGCTCCTTTTCAAGGCTTTGGATAAAAAAAAAATAATAATTAGTTTGCATACCCACTCTAAGCTCATTCACAGTGAGTGGAGACTGGAGTTGTTACCTGTGCCCTCAAGTGTGCCTTTGGGTCAAAATTGTTTCCACCATCTAAAGGTGGCAGAACAGTATTCTGACTATGGTTCTTGGCTGGTTTTTATGGACTAGCTGCTCAGCTTTGTTCCTTCTCATCCTCACTTAAACACCCTCAACACCCAAGAAGCTTTAGCCATCTTGGATAATGATGTGTCACAAAGAGGCAGCCTCTCTCTCTTTTGCTAGAATCTCCACGGAAAGTTTCTGGATGGTACTTCCTTTGGGATCAGTACCTAGATCCTGGGCAGGGCTCCTATGCCCAGTTGATTAATTATCCAGAGTTCCAGTCAGAAAAGCATGACATAGCTGTGCAGCAACCATCTTCTCTGTGTGACGTCCTAATTTCACTGGTAAGTGTAAACTCGCAGAATTATTTGGTAGCTCCTTATGTCTTCAAAAGTGAAGGTACACAGAAAACTTCAAGAAAGAAATTAATAGTTGTCTTCTCTTTCTGGAACATTTGCTGTTGTTTGAAACTTTTTCTCCAGTCCTATTCCAAACCTAGGGGTCTTAATAGGATTTTATATAAATACCACTTAGGAAATCTGCCCTCTACTTAGCCAAGCTAAAAGGTTATTAGGTATATATGATGGTTCATGTTATATGTCAACTTGATTGGGCCACAGAGTGCCCAGATATCTGGCTAAATATTGTTCTGGGGTATGTCTGTAAGGGTACTCCTGGTTCAGATTTCTGTTTAAATTGGTAGACTGAGTAAAGTAGGTTGCCTTCTCCATTCCAGGCAGGCCTCATTCAACCCACTAAAGACTTGAAATAAAAGGAAAGACTGAATAAGAAAAAACTCTCTTTTTTTCTCAGACTATATTTGAGCTGGGACATTGACCTTCTCCTGCCTTCAGACTTGAAAATAACTTATACCCATTGACTCTCCTGGGTCTTAGGCATTCAGACTTGGATTGTAGCTCTACCATTGGTTCTCTGAGGTCTGGCCTTCTCAGCCTCCATCATCTCCTGAGCCAATTCACATATAGATAGGATTAATTATCCATATTAATATATATTAACATATTAAACATATATAGCTATCATTTGGATGAACATCCACAAAAGTTCTTACAGAAACCTTGGTCCCTGGGGTAGCATTGTAGGGAGGTGATGAAATCTTTGGAAACGGGGCCTTGTGGGAGATCCTAAGTCATGGGAGGCACGTCCTCAGAAGTGACTGTGGGACCCCACCAGTCTTCCCCGAGTCACCACCCCCAACACCGTTCCTGACTCATGATGTGAACACTCACTCTGATATACACTCCTGAGACCAGTCTTGAAAATCAGGACCGGGTCCTCGTGCCCTGGATGTTGAAGATTAAACACCCGAAACGCTAAGGCAAGCGTGGAAAGCAAGTTTAACTTAAGAAAAAGAACACAGATAGCAGACCTCTCTGGGGAGAAGTTGGGGGTCAGAGCTGGATGCCTGTGGGAAGGGGGTATGTTTTGCTTTTTTATAGCTCCAAGATTTCCTCTCCCTCCCCACCTTCTCTTTCTTCCCCGTTTAAGTGCCTATGGGCAGGAAGAAGCAGCCCAAGGGGTTGTGTTGGAAAGTTAGCAACCTGTTGGGGGGCGGGGTGCTCAGAGGTGTTAGCAACCCATTTCCCTTTCTTGGATAATCAGCCCTCATCTTTCCTTTGCCTATCTCCCTCCCTCCATAAAATGTTGCCCTTGCCAGAGCCCCCAAACAATGCCCCCTCCCCTGCCCGCCAATCATGGACCTCAAACTCCAGAACTGTGAGCCAAAATAATCTCTTTACTTCATAAGCAGCCTGTGCCAGGTATTTTTTTTTTTTTCATTACAGTGATGGAAATCTGACCAGTTTATTTATTTATAATATATATATTCGATTTCCCCTGGAGAACCCTAACTAATCCAGTATGCTACTCAAAGTTTTTGAAAACCACCTTCAGTAGCTTCCCGTAGACAAGTGTTGCAAACTCAAATGGCTATAAACAAATTTAGAGGAGGATGGGAGCCAAGCCTTGGAGTTGCAGCCATCTTCTCTCCAAGGGACTTCTGCTGATTTTTCCAGTTTTTAAAGAGAAATTTAAAAATCTGGATATTCTTTTTAATGTTGGAAACTACTTCAAAAGGTTTTTTTTAGAAGTTTCATACATGCCAACAACCCCAGTCTATTGGCCAGTTCTGGTCTCTGGCTGCCAGTGTACGATCTCTACTTTAGGGGGAGGTATGGATCTAAGGAAAAGGTACATTTAGAATATTTCCCTACTTCTAAACTTGGAGCTGTTGCTACAATTGCTGCATGATAACATTAGTTCTCACATGTATGGCTTGTCCTAGGTTTCTCTACAACGTACTCCCTGACGTCTTTACATTATCCCATGGGATTCCTGAGAGGAGGAAAAGAGAACAAATATTGTAATCTCTGTTTCTATATTTTTCAAATTTAGTTACAGAGTCTTCCAATGATGTGCCCCATCGAAAGGCAATAGAAAAATTTCAATCAATGTCAACTCAATGCAAGGCCTATCCTCTCCACCCAAATGGGAAACACGCATTAATCATCCCTAACATTGTTTCTTCTATTTTTTTTCACAAACACATGGACACTTGGTTTAAGATGTTATTGAGGCTAAGTGAGATAGACAAATTTTGGTCAACAGCCCATGAATAGTTTAAAAGAAATTTTTCCTATGAATTGCTTGATTTTTTTTTCCCATTTTGATTATCAGACATTCTTTTTACACTTAGTGTTGCTTTTTAAAGATAGCTTCACTGTTAACTCAGTCTCCAAAGAGCTTCTTCTTCATCAAGCTGTGCCTCTAGAGCCCCAGTTCAAGGAGGAGAGGAACACCCAGGGGTGCTCCAAAGGTGCTTCTTCTGGGTCCTCCATTGTATTCAAATTAATGGCACCACATTAGCATGGGCTGCCCTTTGGTGCTCATTTGTTCCTGCACCCCGGGGGTTAAAGGAGCCGCATGCTCTCCAGATGTTCAGTAGCTCTTATAAATGAAAGATTAGCGATTTTTCGCTGCCGCTGCTGCTATTCCCTCTCTTCCCTTTTAATGCTGATATTTTCTTTAGGATCTTGCTTAGTGTCTGAGTCAGAAGAATCTCCTCCCCGAGGTATATCAATCAATAGCATGCACAAGAAGAAGAACAAAATGGAGAGGAGGGAGACACAGGCTGTATTAATTTGTTGACTGCAACAGTCTTCCAATGACGACTGTATACAGCCAATGGTCTTTGAAATGCGGATCAAATGCACGTGACATGTTTTCCTTAGTCTAAAAACAAAAACCAAGGAGGGAAAAAAAAAAAGTTGTTTTTTCTTTTTTTTTCTTTTTTTGGGCTCACATACCTTTTGTTAGTGCTATGACAGGAATATCAAGTCTATTTTCAAGCCCAGTTTATCTTCCCACTAAACAAGAGACGTAAGTATCTGAAATATGACTGCATCTAACTCAAAGATGCCCCCCACAATGCCTTCCCAGGGGAGAAATAAGGAAAGTACCCAAAATGCATTCCAATAAATGAATGCCAGTTTAGCATCTACCATGCCTGCCTTTGGTACACAGAGACACTCCCTCAGCCCTGCTGTTCCAAGAGCTGTTCAAGCATCCAATGAGACGAAACCTTCTGCCTCGGCTGGTGTTTAACAAGCTGTTTTCTTGCTACAACTCAGTCAGGATTTCTCCAGCCTTCACAGAATGACGTCTCGTATCTTCTAATACAGATGCTCCTCCACTTGTGATGGGGCTATCTCCCCAAAACCTCACCGGAAGCAGAAAATACCATAAGCAGAAAATGCATGAGGTACCTCCCAGCTCCTGAGCTCCTGCAGGGCATCCTAGCTGAGCAACTGCAGGGCAGGTGGCTTCTTCTCTGAATGGTGGTGGGGCTGATGGGGAGCTGTAGCTGCCCGGTAACCTGAGAGAAGACCAGACTGCACTTTGCTAGTCCAGGAAAAGATCTCAATTCAACCAGTATAAAGTTGGAGACATTTACATTTCCGATTCTACTTTTTGCAAGCAGGAATAAAGAGACCGACTTAAATAAGAAAGGAAGACTGATGAATACATCTCGTCTGCTTACCCTCCACTCTCCCTGGAGAGTAGCTGAGAGGGAGCTCTAACCCTGAGGCAGCAGGATCTGTCATGCACTGGAGCTTGAGCCCTTGCAAAGTCACATTCCAGAGGACTCCCTCTGAGGTAGAGATACTATGGAAGGAGGCTGGAGATGGCAGGAACGCGGTCCTAATGGAAACATGGGCCAGTCTCAGGATGGGTGCCTTGGTCCATACACATGAAATAAAGGTTTTAAAAGAAGACTAGAGATGCCGCAGCCCGGCTGGCTGGGCAAAATAACCAGGGGGTGACGAATAACTTGTGTACGTTGATGCAGCAGGAATGGAAGCCGTTTATTGTAGGATCTGAGCGATATTTATACATTTTACACAGCTTATCTAATTAGCATAAAATAGATACAGCAGTCAACCAATAAGGAATCTCCACACTTAATGGCTCACTTTTGTTACTTCATAAACCACTCCCTCTGGCATTTTGCCAGGTGCCATCCAGACTTGTTTACAGACTCTAACATTTCTCTGGCAAAATAACAGGTGCCAATCTGACTTGTTTACAGACCTTAACAAGAGATAAAATGTTTATAATAGATATCTAAGCTTGATAGCTTCAGGACGGCCAGCTCAGGAAGAATTGCCAGTCACTGTCAGAGAGGAAAAAATCTTTCTCCTTTTACCTTCCTAGTGTCAGTGAGGTCCAAGAATCAACTGATAAAACCTGGATTAACTAGGGTGGGAAAAAAGCCAGGCCTGGTGGTACAGTCCTGTAATCCCAGCATTTCAGGAGGCTGAGGCAGGAGGATCACGAGTTCAAAGCCAGCCTCAGCAACAGTGAGGCACTAAGCAACTCAGGGAGACCCTGTCTCTAAATTTTAAAAAAGTACAAAACAGGGCTGGGGATGTGGCTTAGTGGTTGAGTGCCCCTGAGTTCAATCCTCAGTACCAAAAAAAAATAATAATAATTAATTAATTAATTGCTTAATCAAGTATATAAGCAAGTAAGCACAGGGATTTCATTTGAGAGAGAGAGAGAGAGAGAGAGAGAGAGAGAGAGAGAGAGACTGAAGGAGATAGCAAAGGATTGAAGTTTATATACCAACTTAAGCTAAACAAAGAAAAAGGATTAGGACTTCCAGGCAGGGAAGGCAAGTTATAGGAAGGAAAGGGGAAGAAATGTGAAGTAAATAAAGATCATCATGTTGGGCTAATAAAGATTTTTCTGGTGATAAGAGTGGTCTTGGGAATAACCCTCTTCCTCATCTGGAGACATATTTATGAATGGAATTTCCTTTACAAATGTACATTTCCTTTAAAAAAGGGGAGAAGATTTATGCTTTTATTTGTAAACAGTTCAGGAGAAGTAAAGACCTTTACCTGGGTCTGTGTGTTCTCAACTCTGTTTAGATCCAAATAATCCTTAAGCCAAAGTGGCATGTTCTTTAGGTGTCATGTTCTGGAATCTTCTATCACCCAGACCACCAGCAGAGTCAGACTGCTGCCCAGGGAGAGCTTCTGTGGGGAGGGTGGTGGTGTCCAAGGGGCACACTGACCGCCACACAGAGGGAGGCACAGTGGCGGGCAGAAGTAGAGGTCAAGGGTGATGAAGGTCAGGGAATGCTATACTAAAGGACCAGAGTGCACAGGAAAGGATGTCAAACCATCTGGGGGAGATGCTGGGTCCCAACGTCTCTTTCATCTCTAAGGGTGCTCTAGGGAAGCTTCTTATTTTATTTCTATTGGTGCATTATAACTATACATATTAGTGGGACTCATTAGGCCATATTCATACACCCATGTGATATAAGTTGATCAATCTCATTCCCCGGTACCTTCCTTTTCTCTCCCCCTGTCCCTCCCCTGATTGGCTTGCTCTACTCCATGGATCTTAGGGAAGGTTTTTAAAGGGGGTATTTTCCAAATGACACCAGCCCCATCTGACATGGCAGAGTCTTGGAGCACCAGATGGGTGGTGGGGGACATTCAGTGGCATGACTCAATACGTGGGTCACGGAGATTAAGCTGATGGAAAAGATTTCAAGGCAACCAAGAGGAAGTGTGGCAATAGAAACCAGAGTGGAAAACAGCAGTGGTCAAGAGCAGATAGGAAGGTCAAAACTCACATGCCTGCTACAGAGAGCTTAGACAGAACACGGACTTCGGAGAGCTCAACTGTAGGTGCAATCTGTCATCGACGAGAACAGAGATAGGCAAACTCATCTCAAAGAAACAGGATTGTATCAAGCCAGAACAAGTGAATAAACACATTAATGTACTACAGAAAGAATGCTAAAGCCAAAGAGGAGGTTTAGCCAGAGAATCTAGAAGAGTCAAGTCAACTGAGCAAGGAAACCAAGTATTCACATGAGAACAAGTCAGTACACCAAGAACTAAGAGACCCAAACCCAACTTGGCCTGTTCCTTTTAAGGAGAAAGAGCAATCGAATTACTCACTTGCAAAAATATGAGGAGGTCTGACACCTGTCCAGCCATCCAGCAACCTGTAACCCAGAGACTTCCCCGCACAAGGTCATGAACCCTGGGGTTTCCACAAGTTGCTGTGACGATGACTCAAGACTTGGAACTGGACTTCCATCTTGATGGCCGCTGCTCTCCCCACAGGCTGTCCTTGCCCCTGCCCCTCTCCCCGCCAGAAAAGTCTGATTTCTCTTCTCAGTTTTCACTAGTGGAAAAAAAATAGAAAACAACAGTCAGAATTCAATGGTAGTCATTTCAAACACTTCCCCTGCTAGCAAATGTGAGCATCTTAGAGCAGCAGGTAGATGCCACTCTCAACAGGTAGACTTTGTGTTCATCTTTCTATTTAAGGCCAAGGAGGTCTGGGGTTGTGGCTCAGTGGCTGAGCGCTTGCCTAGCACGTGAGAGGCACTGGGTTCAATCCTCAGCACCACATAAAAATAAGTAATAATGAACAAATAAAGTTCTAAAAAATGTTATTAAAAAATAATAATAATAAGACCAGGAGATTAGCATCATTAGCTTCGGACTAGCATATGCCTCTTTTACCCTACAGAACCTCTACCACCAGCCCCAAAGATGGCGGGGATGTGATCTGGCTCTTCACTTGCTTTATTAGTACACTGGTCTAAGTTATCTGATCATAAGAATTTGTGCTGTTTTTGCTTCTGTCTTAGAATTTCTCATTTTTCCTAACAGGAAGCAGACAGAGTCCCTAGTTAGCTGGCAAGTTTCATAGTGAAACCTGTTTGAGCACAGGTGTGGTAGTGGATTGATCTCCTTCTCCTCTCTGATAAGAAAAAAGCAATGAGAGGAGGAAGGAGTGAGAGAGAGAGAGAGAGAGAGAGAGAGAGAGAGAGAGAGAGCGCAATGATGATGAAATATCCATTTCCACCTGGAGAAGCACGCTGTCTAGAGGCGTCTTGCTCTGTCTATGGTTCAGATTGCAAGCAGATAATTCCAGAAGGGAATGAGTTCATTTAGCTCCAGCTCCCCACACCTGGCATATGGGATGCTATCCACCTACCAGATCCAATGAGCTTCACTCTCAGGTAACAAATCTGTTCCAGGAAGAAGCTGCCCCCGCGAGGCGGCCAAGCAGAGCACTATCTTTGATTCTCCTCTAAGTTACTAAGGCTTTAGCTCAGACAGCACCAGAAGTGCCAGGCACAAACCCGCCCTGAATGTGCTGTGGAGACTCTGTGGGCATCATTCAAATGGCCCCCAATACAGGCTGCTGAATTCATGGGCCACACTGCCCCTCCTGTTACTAAGTACTTTACAGACAAATGGGTTCTCACATGTGGTGGTGCAGATTAAATGGTTTATTTAAAAAAGGAGTAACAAGGGGTAGATATGTCTCTTCCCTGTTGAGTAGCAGCATGTTAAGAGAGTCACCTCACATTCTCTCTTCACCTCCATACTCCCCTGGCTCTACAGATGGGACTATTGGTATAAATCATCTGGAGCCTGGCATCCCTTAGATACAGCATTCAGCAATTAGTTTAGGCACAGAACTTAAATTTATATAATCAGAAAGATGCCTGGGGTCTTGACACCAACACCACCCAAAGAAAGAAGAGTCATCCCTTTTCTTTTTTTGGGGAAAAAAAAAGTTGTCCTCTCTCTCTTCATGGATGAGGAGCAATATATCCACCTTAAAGGCATTGGCAGCCATCTTGTGCCCATGAGGGAAGCCAGTTTTAAGATGAAGCTGATAATGTAGAAGGTAGAACAGAGAAAAGGAAAGAGACGAGGTCTGGTTTACAGTACTGGAGCACTGAAGTCTCCCTACTTATGGACTGTGCAATCCTAGAGTTTAAAAAACAAAATCCTTTATTATCTAACTCAGTGAAATTGGTGCTAGTGCCCCTTGGAACTAAAAGCATCCCTAGGGACATCCAGGAGACAAGTTAGAACACTACCTGTTTGAGCCTAATAGGAGAGGGAAACACGTTCATCCCTTTTAACATCAGCTCTCTCTTTGAAGAGATGGAAAAGCAAGGAGGAGAGAATGGAAAGTCGTGGGGGCCACCCACCCCCGAGTCACTGCCATCTCTGTCTCTTCATTAGCCTGGGAAGCGGTCCCATGGGGATGGGGTAAGAAAGGAGAAGGCAGGATATAGAGGAGAGGTGCCACAGGAATGTGCTAGCACCCTCCCGGGCTGCCCTGGAGCTTCCCACATGGGCTCTGGCCGGTAGCTGCAGCGCTCCTTGGGCCCCATATTTACCAGTGGCAGTATTAGCGTGTAAAACCAGGCTTCGTGTGCTTTCAGACATAATTTGAAGCGTGATCAGCCCTGTTACTCCTATAATCAGAAATGTCAGGCATTTGTTTCCCAAAGGAAAACTCTGCCCCACCAATCAGAGGAACAAACCAGCCCATTTTAATAGCTTTCCCACCCAAATGCAGATGAGCCAGCAAAACCCCTGGAACTACCGGCTCAGACATCACAGGATCAGGGTAAGCAACCCTCCATCCAACCAAGTAAAACCCCTGGCTGGCTTTGTTCCTCTGAGCTCCGCCCCACCCGCTTCCTTGCCATCCAGTCACCAAGATGTCTCTCAAACCCCCTTTTAAGGATTTCAACTCCTGGTCTTTTTCCTAATGACTGCAAATGTCATAATTTCATCCTCTGGGTCTCCAGTAGATATTATGCTACAACATCATTTTCCTTTGTTATGGTCGACCCCCCAGTGAATGTATTTGCAAAGAAACTTGTTTTCTTTTAGCGGGAAAGTGGGAAATCCGTCTGTCACTTAGTGCAAGTAGAAACTGCATTGGAACTTAGAAAACAGGGCGGCGGCTGTGGGGCATAAAGAAGGCAAAAGGGTTCGGAGGCAAAGACAGTAAACGCCATCCGTGTGGGCCAAGAGTCATCCCCAAAGCTGGGAGTCACTGAACAAGAGAGGAAGAGGGAGGGGTGGGAGGAAGAGGAGAGAGAAGCTTGGGAAATCGGCTGTGAGGTCCTAAGGGAGTACTTTGAAATCAGCACATTTTTTTTTTTTTTTTTTTCAGAACAGCTAGAAGGAGATTGGGACATCTCTAAACTGTCCCTTTAATCCTCACCCTTAAGTCACCTGAGGACTGAGGATGCAATCGTTTTCCCCCATGGAAGAAATCTTTGCCTAATCCTTTTTTTTTTTTTTTTGGTCTCAGGGATTAAACTCAGGGGCACTCAACCACTGAGCCACATCCCCAGCCCTATTTTGTATTTTATTTAGAGACAGGGTCTCACTGAGTGGCTTAGCGCCTTGCCATTGCTGTGGCTGGCTTTGAACTCCTGATCATCCTGCCTCAACCTCTGGAGCCACTGGGATTACAGGCATGCACCACCTTGCCCAGCGGTTTCTTTTCTTTTTTTTTTTTTTCTTTTTTTTTTTCTTTCTGCCACTAGACAGAAAGTCTGTGAAACCTTTATTGACACAGGAATTAAGTTATCATGATTTTGGAGAACTTTAAAATGGCCTAAGAGAATACTCATTGTTGAAAGTCTTACTTTCCGCTAATCCCCCTACATTTCCTTCCTTTATTGGCATTTTCCTGGCGATCTCCCTCCCGTTCCTTTTCTCTTTTATATCTTCTTTTCCTGTCTTGAGTCCTGTAGATCACCTCTGGGCAGCCCTTGCATCTGACCCTCCCATGGCAAACTGCTTATGCTAGGCTTCAGCAAGAATGGGTCAATGAACACACACACACACACACACACACACACACACACACACACACACTGCTGGCTTCTCTTTTGCCTTCAACCCAAACAGCTTCAGTCCACCACAGAGATCTTAATGTTGATACTCAATGAAACGAGGGCAGAAAACCTTCCTCCCTGGGCACAAGCCTGTTGCTGAGAGTGACAATAGAAAGCAGCTCACCTGTGTGCATTCTTGTTGGGGCCCTGGCCACAGGCATGGGGGATTCCCTGACCCTGTTGTGTGTATTCAGAATTCATCCCAGCTCCCCAAGATGCAAATTCTTAGGATAAACCCATTCCTGCAACTGAGAAAAGTGAAACTCCAAACAGTAAAGGAATTTCCCTGAGATCCCTATAAGCTAGTCCGTGATGAGCTGGAATTAGAACTCAGATCTGTGGAACATCTGAGCATCAAATTCAATCTGCAAGCTGTCTTTGCCTCTTTACTCCTGGAGCAAGGACCCTGGGGACCCTGAGGAAAGAGCAGAGATCGGAGGGTGAGTCAGGGCAATAACACCTTTTGGACAAAAACATTGTGGATCTCCATGGAACATGAGCCAGAGTTCATTCATCACACCCAAGCCAGGGGCCAGCAGCAGGGTCCCACCTGCATCATACGCTACAATAGGTTATGCATGGATGATTGAGAATCTCCAAACTCCCAGAGCCTGGGTGAACACAGACAAACCCTTGGCTTGCAAAACCAAATCAGATTATGTGAAAACATTAGAATAACTTGAGATCAGAACTGTTTTCTTCCCCAGTCCCTCTCTCCTCTGTTTTAAGTCAAATGTGTTTTAAGGTCAAAATGAAGTGATTCCATCCAAAACTGTCAAAAAAAAAAAAAAAAAAAAGCACTAAATGTCAATGTGAAGCAATTTAAGCATTTTTTCACGAACAGATTATATTCTGCATTAATCCACAGGGAAGTCCTAAAAGCAGGTGAAGTGCGTCTCTTTGCCGTCGCTGTTTTCCCACACTGTCCTCCTGGTTATCATTAGGGTTCACTCAACACTCAAACGGCAGCATTTAAATTGATGGAGCATAAAAACAGGCAGAGTCTCTGTCCCAAGAATCTCCCCCACCCAACTCAGAGACAGAGGCTGAAACAGAGCTGTGGAAAGCTGGCGGGGCGTCCTGCACCCCTTTCCTTTGTGTATTGTCTAAAGGAGAAGTCAATGCAGGCTCACCTTGCGGAGCAGACAAAAAACGGTCCTCTTTATCTTTAAAGGAGCCACTTAGATCAACCAGAGTGGCCACAGGATGTCACTGTTACTCCACACACACAATAGCGAGGGAAGCGTTTCCGGCAGCGGTTGGTTCTGGCGGGGACCTGGGCTCCCCTCGGCGCGCCTCTCACAGAACTGACATCCCCTTCGGGTGGCATGCCACAAGCCAGCAGCGTGTGCCCTATAAAAGCCATCTAGCCTGACCCATTGTCTCAATATTCGTATTGTTCTGTATCAAAGAGGAACAGGAAGAGAAAGAGAAGAGAAAAGAAGAAAAGGATCAGCGTGGTCCCTCACATCTCAGGTTCTCCATGAGTTGGACTTTGAACATTATATGACCTTGGATAAAACCAATGTCCTTTTCATATATTTTAGAGTGTTACATAAGGATAAGAACATCTTTTGCTTATCTTTATTTTCGACCATGTCTGAAAAGGATAGGGGGGACTATTTAAGCAATTCTTAACCTTACTTCTTTGGAGGGACGCTGCTTTGTATGCCAGCTGGAGGTGAAGCCCACTCTGGTTAAATGCTTTCCCTTTAGCCCAACAATGCACCTGCCTCTGCTCACCCCCCACTTCTCAGTCGCCTCCTAGACTCACCAGCAAGCCCACGTCCAGCAGGGATGCGGGTCCTGCAGCTGGCAAGCTAATACCACTTCCAGGTTGGCATATTGGAGCCCTCATCAGGGAACAGGGACTGAAGCAGGAGAATCACCTTCTATTCATGGCTGCCAGCTCTTCTGCCTTCCTTGTTATAGACCCCCAGAGGGATGGTCTTCTATCCCTGGCTTCTCCACAGTCCCATGCCTCTGCCATTGCTAACCATCATCCTCAGCGTATATGCTACACAATCTGTGGCACGAAATGGGAAGGGGTATCTTGAGTATCGTTAGAGAGACATTTAACAATGCAAATAAATAAATAAAGGTACTTTGTACTTTGAGTCATAAAGAGGTATCTTGAGTCATAAAATAGGGGGAAATCTTTTGCCTTCAAAAAGTGACTACTTCATAACTTAGTCTGAAAGTCGTCTTCATGTCAATCAGTCATGGCAGTAGGAACCCCTCTGCCTACAGCATCGCACATTAGCCATGCCATAGCTGCAGGAAGAATTAATACAAGCAAAGCAGGCAATCACTGGCGGAGCAAGCACTTAAGAAAGGAGACTTGTACCCGCATCAGCAAGGATCTATGTGGTAGCTAAGATAGTTGATAGGACTTTGTTAATTTCCACATGGGGTGCCTGTCTACATCCCAATCTCAGTAGAACAGAGCAGTTACCCCTGAACTGAACTGGCTTGGATCAGGGTGAAACACACACATGCCTGTAATCCCAGTGGCTTGGGAGGCGAGAAAGGAGGATCGCAGGTTCAAAGCCAGCCTCAGAACAGTGAGACACTAAGCAACTCAGTGAGACCCATCTCTAAATAAAATACAAAATAGGTCTGGGGATGTGGCTCAGGTGTTGAGTGTCCCTGAGTTTAATCCTCAGTATCCTCCCCACACCGCCCCACAAAAATAGTAAACCAGTGTAAGACATAAGAGAAAATCAGCCTGCTAAAAGAAACCAAGAAATGTACAAAGAGAATCCAGACTGGGATAACTGCCTTGACTTTACTTGCCATGAGATTTGAGCAATTACCTAATGGTCATGCTTGAAAATCAATGCCAAAATCGAATCTATCTATCATTGCAGTTTGTTTTTTATGCACATGGCAAATATTTTTGCAGCACCTATTTTCTATTAAATGCAAAGACAATGATGAACAAGGTAGCATATTCCCTGCCCTTGAGAAGTTCATTAGGGAGGCAGATAAATATGTAGCTATAATAGTGTCATGGGGCTGGTGTGTAATAGAGAATCTCTCTGGCTTCTGCCCTGGGTTTCTGGGAGCTAATCTCTAACCCACAGGAGTTTCCAAGTGATTGGGATGTTTCTTGTTCACGGAGGTCTCCTCAGACCCCATGACAGTATTTGTAAATAAGATGAATCACAATGAGAGCAAGCCACACCAGAAAGACCACTGTAGTATTAAAAGGTTGGTGCTTGAACCTTGAGCTATCACTCTGACCTGCAGAGAGAGGAAGAGCCTTGGGACCAAGTTCAACCACATGCCAATAATTCAATCACTCGTGCCTATGGAATGAAGCCTCCTTAAAGATTCTGGACATTGAGCTGAGGCGACTTTCCCTGATTGGCAATACTTGGCAACTGTCACCCATTGATGTGCTGGAAGATAATGTATCCCTCAGCCTGTTCAGTGCTCGGAGCTTGGAAATCTCCCAGACTTCTCCCTCTGCATTTCTTCCTCTAACTGGTTAAGGGTAGTGTTTTCAGAGAGGCCCGTGAATCTTTCTAGTTGGGTGATCAAATCTGAGGGACTTTACGGGGAGCCATAAATGTGTACCCAGCTGGTCTGAAATGAGGGGCTCCCCAGGGTCCCCCAGATGCGTGGCTGGTGTCAGAAGTCTTGGGCGGACTTGGTATCCTGGAAGACTGTGTTCAGACTATGAAGTATGGCCTGTGAATAGGATGTAAAAAGGACACTTGGCCTCCATCTAGACTGTGTGAGGGGAAAATTGCTGGGATACTTGTGGCATGTGAAGTCCAGAGTGGACACATGGCTAGTCATACTTTCAGATGGCACCACCGCAGACCAGGGCCTTATCAGGATCAACTGCTGGACCAAGGGCTTGTCCTGTCGATCCTGTACTAGTCCTCTCAGGGATGGAAGATTTTTATCAACCTCCCTTTGCAGAGAGAAATTACGAGGCAACAAAAGTTCAAAAGATTTATCTAAGGTATACAGCAAGTTCTTAAAAGGAGTGGAGAGGCCATCAAAATATGTTTGACAAAGACTGTCCTCAATGATCTTTTTCTGAAGGCTCTTATTCATGATGTGCTTCTTGAACCCTGTCAATCTAAACACCACTTAAACAGAATCTGCTAAATAAAATAAAATATAAGGTAAAAATAACTGAAGAGCTCTAAGTTGTTTATTTTGGCAGGCTTGAGCATTGTGCTTAGGCCTCTATATAGAACAATTTACTTATAGGTAAGTTTGTCTCTTAGTCTTATCCAACATAAGAACATAGACCATATCTGTACCTTCAGTCCCCAGCAAGAGTGGCCAGGCAGCTGCTCAATAACAGGTTGAATAATGACTCTAGGAAAAAATAAACCTCTAGTAATAGGATCTCTGGCATCAGAACAGAGCCCTCCCTGCTTAGTGAATTCCTGTTGGAGCAGGATGAGCATCTGACCTACCTCCCCAGCCACCACCACAGGTCCCCCATGCTGTTGTTTTCTTTGTTTGATTGATTTGGAGGTACTAGGGATGGAACCCAGGGCTTCTGATTTGTCAGGCAATCACTCTACCACTGAGCTACACCCCCAGTGCCTTGTGAACCTTATTCTGAGATAGGATCTAAGTTGCCCAGGCTGACCTCGAACTTGTAATTCTCCTGCTTCGGCCACCCAAACAGCTGGGATTACAGGGTTTGGAGGTTTTTGTTGTTGTGGTTTGGTTTGGTTTGGTTTGGCATGGTACTGGGATTGAACCCAGGGGTGCTTCACCACTGAGCTACATTCCTAGTCACTTTTATTTTATTTATTTATTTATTTTTTTTGAGATGGGACTTCGTTAAGTAACTTTGGGTCTCACTAAGTTGCTAAGGCTGGTCTCAGATTTGCAATCCTCCTGCCTCAGCCTCCCAAGTTGCTGGGATTATAGGCATGCACCACCAAGTCCAGCTCCATGTTTGCCTGCTCCATATCCTTGATGCCCACATGAGAGGGAACATTCCCCTCATTCATTTCCCCCTCATTGTTTTCATTTATTCATTTAGTGAATATTTATGGAGCATCTGGCTCTGATTGCTGGGGAAGAGAGCTGGGTACAAAAGAGACAGAAATCCCTGTCCTAATAGAGCTTACTTCTCATGGAGGAGACAGTATAGATAAGTAGCCTAGAGAGCATTCAAGAGCAATAAGTGCTAAGGGACATAAGGCAGAGGGGGTAGAGAAAGATGGAGGGGTTTCACATCTGAACAAAGACCAACAGCAGGTGGGAAAGAGTCACAGGGAAGTGGGGGAGAGGCATCCACGCAGAGGATGCAGTAACTACACAGATTCATGGGTGAGAGCATGTCTTAAATGTCAAGGGAAGGCAGAGACCCATGTGGCAGGAACAGAATGCGGAGATGAGAGCAGGAGGAAGCCAAGCAGCGAGGAAGAGCCGGGTGGATTTTATTCTGAATCATCTCACTGGAAGGTCGGGAGCAGAGTGCCACAAACTGGCACATTTTAACAAGATCACGTGGGCTGCTGGGCTGCAAATAGACTGGAGAGAATGGGAAGGAGGAAGGGAGATCAGCTAGGGGCTACTGCAAAGGTCCAGGCAAGAGGTGAGGACAGCTAGACTCAGGATAGTAGCAGTGAACGTGGGGAAAATGGACACAATTTGAAGGTAGAGATGATGGATTTGCAGACAGACCAGAGATGGAATGGGAGCAATGAAGAGTCAAAAATAACTCCAAGGTTTGACCCAAGCTCCTGGAAAGATGCCACTTACTAGATGGAGAAGACTAGAAAAGAGTGTGCCCAGGAAAAACCATCTGGAGCTCAGTGTAGGACATGCTAACTATGGGAAGCTGTGGGGCTCCAAGTGCTTCCTCCTCCTGAAGTGGAGGCAATGTTGGATAGACAGACAGACAGACAGAGTCTGCAACTTCAAGGAGAGGTCCAAGCTGGAGATACCAGTTTGGGAATTAAGAGCCTAAAGGTGACATCTAAAGCTATAGGTGGGATGAACTAACCAAGAAAATGAGGAACAAATAAAAGAGACTACATTTACCGAGCTTCTAGAATTGAATCAATACCCACAGGCATCCGGTTAATTAGATTCCATCCACACTCTTCTCTTTCCTTTAAAGCCAAGAATGAAACTATCTGACTCTCTTTCACAGCAGAGAAAGGTGAACTTGAACTTGGGATGAAGGTATGGTGGTGGCCATTCAGAGTGTAGATTGGATCCAGATGGGTGGGATTTGGCGTATCAAAACCTGGAGGAGCAAAAGCAGCTGTTTCAAGGGAAATGACAAACCAAAATAGCACTAAAATGTCCTCATCCTAAGGCAAGGGTCTGGTGGAGGGCAAGGCTGTGGAGGGAAGAAGCCAAATCGTGTCCTTCTTCCCATTTTGATCCTTGCCTTTCAGAGCGCAGGGCAAATTCCGACTGCCCCATATGAAGTCACATTGAGGTGCCTGGAAGCTCCACAACCACATGATGTCATTCTTCCGCATAAAGCCAAATTAGTAAATGTATACCTAAATGTGATTCAAAGCAAGTCACATTGAAATGAATTCACAAATCAAGAAGAAAAAAATAATTTATCAATCCATGAGCACCCACTTCAGGCTCAATATTTTTTAATAGTCCAACTCATTGGCTTCCTGGTATGCAGCGTGCATAACAATAAATAAAACGGATGGAAGGCTGGCAGCTAGCTATAGTGGAGGCAAAGGAATGGGTGTGCAGGGATCCCAGAAAAACGCTTCGTGAATTTGCTGCCTCTGGAAAAAAAAAAAAAATGGGCTTTTCCAAAAAGGGAGATTTAAGTGGTAGCTCATTTCAGATGGATGAAAGGCTGCTTCCTTCCACAAGACCTTTCCAGTGTCTCCTTTCCAGTGTCTCCAGACCTTTCCAGACCTTTCCAGTGTCTCCAGACCATGGTCTCTTAACCTTGGGATCATAGAAGCCAAGATGGGGACATGAAAGCCAAGTGCTGCTTCTTACTCAACGTTGCAAAACTGGAAGATTCCAAGCCTGGGACAGAGATACTTTCTGATCAACAAACCCAGAACCCTCTGCACACCACAGCAAGTTGGTTCTGAACGTACAAGAAAAAAAAAAAATTAATTTATTTTAATTTAAATCAACTGAAGTTGGAGATCAGATAACCCCAATCCTCTGCTCTGTATTTACAGTGCAATGTTTTTCCAAAGCATTACGAGTTCAAGGCCTGCTACAGAACATGATTAAGTTCTGAGCCAGGAGAGGAAGGAGATGAAAATGTCACTTTCCTTGCTGACAGAGTGGATCATGGAAGTTGTGGTTTCTTTCTGTGGGTCAGTGGGCTGACCTACCCCTCAGCCTCCAGATTGAACTTGCCTGCCCTGCTGTGGGTAGCACTGGGGCAGAGGTGACCCAGGGAAATGTGCAGAATGGGAAGCAGACCACAATGCATGCTCCCTGCAGGCAGACAGGGGAGGGGAGGGAGAGTAAGACCTGATTTGCACAAAGGCAGATCTCTGTGGAACTCAGCAATGGATTAAATCACTCTTCTGGCAGGAGGGAGAGGGAGAGAACACAGACAGTGGCCAGGAACCTATGACCAGTGAAGCTTCCTCCAAGTGATAGCAACATCTGAAGTCTGAAATCAGCAGGAAACAGAGGGGCACTGCACTCCCCTGATTGTGCTCCACATGGAGCCCTGGTCTCCTAATCCACAGACACACAGAAAACCCATCTCAAATGGCAAATTATGTGCAAAGCGTCTGGCGCAGTGCCTGGAACATGGTAGGTGCTCCAAAATGATAGTTATTATGATGGAGTAGAACAAAAGGGAGGGAGGAGAAGAGGGGAAAGGAAGAGAGGACGGGAGTATGAACCAGGTGGGAGGGTGCGGAGGTGGGGAACACCTGGCCAGGGAGCCTGCAAACTTGGGAACTGCGCTTGCGTGCAAGAGCAGGCAGTGTGGTTGGGGCCCACTCGGGACGGGCGAGGACGTGATGCTGTAGGGAGCAATGTACGTCTGCAATGTGCTGAAGCCAGAGTCACTGTAACTTAGTGCTGTGCTGAATGAAGTGGAAGAAATGCTATTAAATCCATGACTCCATGAGGTAATAATATTCCCAGCGAGCCCATGCCTACAGAAATACACCCAGCAAGCAGGCTTTCCAGGAGCCCCCTCTAAGTTATAACAAGCTGCCTATCTCCTGCTGCCAGGATGCAGAGAAAAAATGAAAACCAGTTACCAACTACGTTATAAACTTAGTGACCTGCTTCACCTCCCTTGGTCTAGTGACGAGCTCGGCTGCCTTTTAGGCACGGAGAAAGAAACATAAGGCAAGGATTAACTTTCCTGGCTTTTGAAGGCATCAAGAGTCAAAAATGCTTTCAGCTGGCATTTCTCTCTGTTACTCAGTCAGCTTTGATGGATTTATTTTCTTTGCCCTACTTCATAGAAGTTACTGAGGCCAATTACAGCAAAGATGATTGCCAGGGAGTTTTTATGTGGACGCTAGGTGGCGCTGTCTCCAAGGCGGTTTTAGTTCTCCTATGGAAATGAATGCCCAGACTGGTTTTGTTAAAATCCTCCTTAGAGCTTTTTAACTAGGAGTAAGAGTGAGGGATTCAGTGGTCAGAAAGGCACTCACTTACTTTCTCCAATCTGTGGGTCTCAGAGCCCCAGGAGAGCGGTAGAATCCTTTATACATTTCACACTCTCACAATTTTATTTCTCTCTGTAGCAAGTAGAGTAATTAGAAAGTAGCACTCGGTTCAGATATTCATAGTCAGCAATAGGCATCTTGTTCAATTTGTAAAAAGGCATTTTACAGCCTTTTTTCTTACTACAAATTACCAATGACCTTCCAATTTAGTTGTGAAAATTTTAGAACAGCCTAGCCCAGTCGAGGACATTTCTATTTCTGCTCAAACCCAGAATGTCTTCTATGGTTTGGAGCCTACAATTCTGGCCAGGAGACTGTGAGTCTTGCAGCTCTGAAATAGGCTGGGTATCATTCTCTTCTGGGATTTGTGGAGCTAGCAGCCGTGGTGGGGGTGGCCTGCCATGAAGAGAAGCTTGTGTCTCTACACAGCTCAGCCCTTGGCTCCAGTCACACAGAGGCAGAGAGACAGTTAGCCCCTGGGCTTCCTGATTCCTGATGCAATGATTCTTTTCATGACACTCCACTGTATTCTTAAGTCCAAATATCTGCAAGTGCCTAGATAGATAGTACATGTTCCATGGTGCTTGAAAATTGTTACGGGGATATCTGTAACTCCAAATAGAAACGTCAAGAAACCCAGTGGTTTCTAAGCAGCATGTATAGATGTGAAAGAAAAGCAATATTCTATCTCCTGGCGAAACATCAAGTATCAAGACTATTATCTACCAGAGCTGACTCTATCAGTATGCTGCTAAGGGGCCAGTGAACTGCCTTCTTCCAAATATTTGCCATGGCTCCTCCCGGGGCCAAGAGCTGGGTGGCAGAGTCCCAGACTGTCCTCTCAGATCTTTCTTCTGAAGTGCTCCCAATCCTTTCTCCCCCAGCCCCCATGAGAGCCTGGCCTCCCACAGCAGAGTTATCAGAGCACAGAGGCACACCGCTTCAGACCACAATATGTATAAAGTAGAAGTGGAGGAACGATCTCTTCTTCAATTTAAAAATCTGTGTTTTATTTGCTCTTCACCGATCTTATTAGTTGTACTTGTAAAGCTGGCGTGCATTTTAGTCAATTTTAAATTGGTTTGCGTCTTGCATGCTCTTTTGTCCCAATTACTAAAGGATTAACATGCTTCTTAAGCAAAGGGTCCACCCACCAATTTGGATGTTTCTGCCATGTGAGAAGCAGGTTGCTCAGCCCTAATTACAGGTCAAATGCCTCACGTTTAAGGACTCCATTTTTTTTTAAACTCCTTTTTTTTTTCATTAGTGAAGTGTAAAAATCTTTACTAAGACCACACTAGTTGCCAATTTTAAGTTAATTAAAATAGAAATCAGAAGGTAGCTAAGAAGGAGGAGCTTGGAGAGTAGATTATTTTATTTTCTTGGGTCCATTCCTTTGTTCATTTACTCACATATGGAACACCTATTTTATTATGTACAGAACACTTATATTATTCTTATTGCCACCAGGAAGCTCAGGTGTTGAAAAGAGACGATAGTGAACCATATCTGCTCAATTCATAAGTCCTTTGGGAAAATAAACAGTAAATAAATGAATGAAAAAAGTCCATTGATGATATTTCAATTATATTTTACTTGATGACATTGATATAAACTCTAGCTACAAATAGTTCTTCTCTATCCTGGGCTCAAATGCTTTCTACTTGATCCAGGTTCTTTTATGGTAAATACATGCAGATTAATCCTTGACTGGGTTCCAACATGTTCCCCTGGCAACAGCCTGGCCTTTGAGGAATTCATGGTCCCCAAATTCAGAAAATCAAATGTCTATAGGGCCATTGTAGACCTATCAAAAGTGAACAGGCTGGATTAGGCCAGGACTAAGGCAAAGTAGAGATCAGGGCTCAAGTTCTTTCTAAAAGAACCACAGTCAGTAGTTGCCTCAGAAGAGCAAGGCTGTGTTGTGAGACATTGGAAGTGGCCATCTGTATTACTGCAGTAACTCTCTGATTTTTAAATGATAACAAGAGGTTTTGTTAGAATACTGTTTGGGTCAAATAGTACATGTTTGTGGGCTGGCTGAGTTCAGGCTGTCCATCTGAGACCTCTGATGTACAGTTCACACTTTTCAGAGAGAGTAATAAACCTGACCTAGCAAAATAGTTCAGAACTCTATGGCTTTATGAATGTGCTTTCTTTATAGCCAGTATTTCTTAATCTCTAAATGGAAACAGCAACATCCTATTGACATACTCTCTGAATATCCTCAAAACTTTCAGCAAGCTTGTGGAAAAGTCTGAATTAGAAGGGAATGAGAGCCATTTCGGGGAAAGATTAGCTACATTTCAGTCTCTCCGCTTATTTATTAGATGGAAACTAAGTGGTCTTGCATCTCTGTGGAAGACTTCTTAGGGTATAGAAAAGTAAATTTTTATTATCTTAGCAGAATGCAGGACTCAAATGAATCAATACATTTACTACCAAAACAAAGATTCATGTTCTCTCTGATAAGTGGATACAAACACATAACAAGGGTGGGGGGAAGAATAGATGTTCAATGGATCAGACAAAGGGGAATGAAGAGAAGAGAGAATGGGAATAGGAAAGATGGTGGAATGAATGGGACATAACTTTCCTGTGTTCATATGTGAATACACAACCAGTGTAACTCCACATAAGTACAATCACGAAAATGGGAATTTATACTCCATGTATGTATAATACGTCAAAATACATTCTACTGACATGTGTAACTAAAAAAAACAAATAAAAATATTTTTTAAAAAAAGCCTCAAAAGAATTTCTAGGTTACTCCTCAGTTTCTCTCAAAGAAAAAAAAATGTTGCCTGATGATGTAGATCATGTATTCACCCAACAAATATTTACAAAACTCCTAAAATAACTTGGCATCCTGAAATGAAGTCTTTATCACTCTTTGAAGGCTTTTCAGGACAGAATCTGCCTTTCAACTTGCCATATTCAACATATGTTAATTAAATACTGTTCTCTAGGGCTGGAGTTGTGGCTCAGTGGTAGAGCACTTGCCTAGCAAGTGTAAGGCACTAGGTTCGAACCTCAGCACCATATAAAAATAAGTAAATAAAATAAAGATATTGTTTCCATCTACAACTAAACAAACAACAAAAATAACACTTTCAAAAAATACTGTTCTCTAACAAATCTATTGTAAAAGCAACTGGAGTTGATCTTCAGGTAATGGTAACACAAAGCAGTTGGGTAATAACCCATTAGAGAATATAATCAAAAACAGACAAAATTTTCTTTCTGAAAAATTTGTTTCAACATGCAACTACCTACCAAAGGCATAAAATAAGTGAAGAAGTATTTATTCTGGAGCACAAAACTGATGGAGCTTTGGGTAAAAACGATGGAAGTTTGTGTAGCCTCCTGCCTGGGCTAGTCCTATGCTCCCCTCCCCCAGCTCAGTTGGCAAGAATTATACCTGCACCAACTTGGACTGGTTGCAATCAAAAAATAAAAATAAAAGGAACTTTGCTGTCAAAGAAGAAAGACTTGGCTGGAGGGATGGAGGAGGGCAAACATCTATGGTATTCACAGCTAAACATGGCAGATTTGGTTTGGAATGGACTGTAAAAACCTCAGATTTCCCGGAAAAAGACTGTGTTTCTCTATTTGAGATACGGGGCCAGACTAGCCAAAAATTTAACGGGACAGTATTGGAATTTAGAGTGTCATAAAAGAGCAGAGATAAGCTCTCCCCACATTCCTGGCTGCCTGCTAAACTACACATGTACAGGGGCGGTTCCAAAGGACCCTGAGGAAATGTGAAAACCAAGGGACACCTGAGAACTGACTGCAGCTTTGAACACGTTCCCCAAAGATACCCGACTAAGATGGAGCAGGATGTGTGTCTAATGGTTTCAAAGTATTTGAACAAAACATGGTCCCCAATAATTAGCTGACCCCTAAAATATACAGACAGGAGTGGCTCCTAGACAGCCAGGTTAAAAAATAGATACAGTTAAATCTGACGGACAGACATTAGCAGCTGCACCCTGGGAGAGAGATGAGTTCCACAATGGAAATCACTAGACATGTAATAAATACAAACAAACTAACAAAAATCGGGAAAGCATAAATCATACCAGGGTGCTGGGGAAGAAACAATGGTTGTAAGCGGACTGACCCTAGATATTGGACTTTGCAGACAAGACTTCAGACAGCTATTATAAATAACATTCAAGGAACTAAAGAAAACTATGTTCAAAAGGTGAAAGGAAATTATGCTAACTAGTCAATAAATAATATGACCCCACAAAGAAACTGAAACTATATGAAAGAATCTAATGGAAATTCTAGAATTAAAGAATATAACCAAAATGAAAACTTTACTAAATAAGATCAACTGCAAATTTGAAAGAGCAAAAATAAGATAAATAGCAAAAAAATAAATAAAAAAACAAGGGAATTTCCAGATAGATTAATAGAAATTATTAAATCTGAAGAAATAAATGAAGAGAAATGAACAGACCCTCAGAGGCTTACCAGCTAATATTAAACTTTCCAAAATATATGTAATGGGAATCCTAGCAAAAGATAAGGGGAAGGTAGAGATCAATAATAGAAGAATTTGTAGCTGAAATCTCTCCAAATTTGATGAAAATCTTAAGATCCAAGCTTAAGATCCAAAATGCTCAGCAATCACCAAATAAATTTGAGCACAAAGAAAACCACCAGGAGATGCAGCACTGTCAAACTGCTGAGAGGCAAAACCAGAAAAAATCTTGAAATCGCAAGAGAAAACGATTTCACCATGTACAAAAGAATAATGATATGATTAGTAATGTAACAATGTAATCCAGCAAGCATTGGGGAAATATATTCAAAGCACAGGATAGTTTAGTAAATAAAAAGGCCACCAATAAAACTATTGTTCAAAAATAAAATAAAGATACTTCCAGGTGAACAAAAAGTTAAAAAATTCTTTGATAGCAGACTTGTGCTATAAGAGATACTAAATTTTAATCCTACAAGATAAAGGGAAATAATATCCAAAAATAACTAGGATCATGGAAAGAAATGAAGAAAATTAGAAATGGGTAAATGTCAAAGATTTAAGATTATTTCTTTTTCTGCTATTAATTTCTTTATAAACATAAGATAATTTAAAGTAATAATTATAATACCATTTTCATTGGTTTATGATATATACTGAATATACATATAATAATAGTACTAAGAAAAAATAAGAAAATGGAGCTGTATTAGTTACTATATTTTACTTAAATCAGCATTAGCCTGAGATTGTATAACTTATAGATGAATCTTGTAATCCCTAAGGTAGCCACACTTCAAAAATTTTCCCCAAGATATTACTAAAAATCAACAGAAGAGTTAAAATGGTACTATCAAAAATATTTCCTTAACAAAAAATGTCAGTAATGCATGAGTAGAGAAATGAGGAGAAAAAAGACAAGAGTATTATAAGAAACAAATCACAAAATGGAAAACTTAATCTAATGATATGAATCAACTCAATACTCCAATCAAAAAGCAGAAATCATTAGACCATAAAAAAGTAAGTTCCAATTTATATGCAATCTCTAGGAGAAAAAATTAGATTCACATATACTGAATGGGATGAAAAGATGCCTCACAAATATAATAATCATGGGAGAATGGGAAAGGCTATACTGATATCACACATGTTAGAGTTTATCAAAAGACATATTATAGAAACAAAGAAGGACACCCCATAACAATGAAAGTATTACATACAAAAGATATCATATAAGATGTGGATGTACCTATTTATTACTAGAGCCCCCCAAAAATGATGTGAAGCAGATAAAATTGAAAGGAGAAATAGGCAATCCAACAATTATATATGGAGTATTTAATACTTCTTTCTCAGTAACTGGTAGATCATAATAAAAAAAAGTCTGTAAGAATATACAAGTATTAAATATTCTGATCAATGTGACAGACACAACTCAACCCAAAAATAGCAGAATATGCATTCATATGCATTCTTTTCAATAGCAGATAGAAATCTCCAAACATTTAAAAATAACATAGCACACTTCTGAATATCCCATGGTTCAAAGAATAAATCACAAGGAAAATTAGAAAACATCATAAACTGAATGTAAACACGATGTGTTAGCTTTCTGCCACTGTGACAAAATACCTGAGATAATCAATTTAAAAAAGAGGAAAGGTTTATTTGGCTTACAGTTTCAGAGGTTCTAATCCATGATCACCTGACTCTCTTGTGCATATTGTGGTAATGAGGGTGTGGGCGAGCAAAGCTCCTCACTTCATAGTGGCCAGGGAGAAAAAGATAGAGAGAGGAATTGGATCCTGTCCCTATTCCCCTTCAAGGGTATGCCTCACCCAGCCCCCACCACCCCCCATCTAGGCCCCACTTTCTAAGGGTTCCACCATTTCTCAAGAGTGCCACAGGCTGGTGATCCAGTCTTTAACACATAGGCGTTTCAGAAATACTTTCCCCAACATAGTACACAGTATATCAAAACCTATGTGTTCAGTTTCGTTGTGTTTTGTTATGTGTTATGTTTTGCTCTTTAAGCAAAAACACAGCTTAAAGAGAAATTTGTTGCTCTACACACTTATATTTGAAAGAAAAGTGAAATTCTCAAATCAGTAGTATATATTTCATCTTGAGAAATTAAAAATAGATTCAATTAGACACAAGTAATAGAAAATAATAAAAATCAAAGCAGCAGTCAATGAAAGTGAAAAGTCGAAGAAAGAAATAGAAGAAAATCAATGAAACCAAAAGTGCATTCTTTCATATAATCAACAAAATGGAAACACCTTTAGTTTTTATTTTTAGTTATAGGTGGACACAATACCTTTATTCATTCATTCATTCATTCATTCATTCATTTTTATGTGGTGCTGAGGATCAAACCCAAAGCCTCACATGTGCAAGACAAGCGCTCTACCACTGAGCTACAACCCCAGTCCTATGCCAACGAATTTGACAACTTAGATGAAATAGACAAATTCCTAGAAAGAAAAATTATCAAAATTGGCTCAAGAATAAAGAGAATTTTCAGTACACCTGTACCAAGTAAAGAAATTTAATTAATAATTTGAAATCCCCCCCAAAAGTCCAAGAACAGATGGCATCATGGCTGAATCCTATCAAACATTTAAGAAAGAAATAATACCCATCCTACAATTCTTGAAGAAAATAGTCAAAGAGGGATCACTTTCAGATGAATTATAGGAAACCAGTATTATTCCAATTCTAAAACCAGACAAAGGCATTACAATAAAAATACGCTATGGGTGGGTGTGGTGGCACACATGTGTGACCCCAGCAGCTCTGGAGGCTGAGGCAGGAAGAGCGCCAATTCAAAGCCAGCCTTAGAAACTTAGTGAGGCCATGAGCAAATTAGCAAAACTCTGTCTCAAAAATAAAACATAAAAAGGGCTGGGGATGTGGCTCAGTGATTAAGTGCACCTGGGTTAAATCCCCAGTACCACAAAAAAGGCAGGAGGAAAAGACAATATGGACCCATATGATACCCATATCCCTTATGGGTATCAATGTACAAAATCTTTTTTTAAATATTTTTTTAGTTATATGTGGATGAAATATCTTTATTATGTGATGCTGAGGATTGAACCCAATGCCTCTTACATGGTAGGTGAATGGTGTACCTCTGAGCCACAACTCCAGCCCAACAAAATCTTAAGAAATCTAGAAGCATATATATAGAATCATACACAATAGCCAAACAAGGTTTATCCCAGGAATGTAAGGTTATTTTGTTGTCCCCAAATCAATTAATGTCAAATATAAAATCAATAGAAGGAAGATAAAAACATATTAATCATCTCAGTAGAGACAGAAAAATCATTTGACAAAATATTCATGATACAAATTCTCACAAATTAAGTAATCAATGAGAACTTCCTCAACTTGATAAAGGGTGTACTAAAAAATGAGCTAACATCATAGTTAGTGGTTAAAGACTGAAAGCTATCCTAAGATCGGTATCAAAGGAGAATGTGTGTTCCCATCACACATATACATATCATTTCTATAATGTGTGTTCCCATCACATATACTGTGGAATGAAATGAGATAAATAAAACAGAAGGAGTACGGAGAAAAAAGCCAAACTATCTGTATATGCAGACAAAATTTTTTTATGTAGAAAAGTCTAAGGAATCTGAAAAAAAGAGATACTAGAATTACTAAACAGAATTAGGAATATCACAGGTTATATGATCAACATACCAAACTGCATAACTGTCATTTTTGTATGCTAGCGCTAATGAATTAAAAAAATCCAATAAAGAAAATAATTTCACTAACAGAGCATCAGGAATAATAAAATACTTAGAAATTAATTTGAATTAAAAAGTACAAATTTAAGTAAAAGAGAACTAAATAATGGAGAGCTATGCTTCATTCCTGTATTGAAAGATTAACAAAGATGTCAATTTTCTCCAAATGGGTCTTTAGATTTAACACAATTCCTATCAAAATCCCAGCAAACATTTTTTGTAGGAATTGATAAGCTGGTATAAAATTAGTATGGAGGGCTGGGCTTGTATAGCTCAGTGGTAGAGCACTTGCCGATCATGTGTGTGAGGCCCTGGGTTCTATCCCCAGCACCACATAAAACTAAATTAAGATGTGTGTCCATCTACAACTAAAAATATTTTTTTAAATTACTGTAGAAATACAAAGTATCTTAAATAGCCAAGAGAATTTTGAAAACAAATGAAGAACAAACTTGTTAGGATTTACACTCACTGATTTCAAGACTTACTTAAAATATAAGTCTTGAATCTCTCAGGAGCTAGAAAGATATGGCTCAATGGTAGAGCACTTGCCAAATTATAGTATATAAATATATAGTGTTGCATGCTTTTTGTTAATCACATGATAACATACACAGCATTCTACAACATTTTTGGGGATGGGTACCAGAAATTGAACCCAGGGGTACTTAACTACTGAGCTACATCCCCAGCCCTTTTTATTTTTTATTATTTTTTTTAAATTTTGAGACCATGTCTCACTAAGTTGTTTGAAGTTATGATCCTCCTGCCTTAGCCTCCTGAGCCACTGGGATTACAGGTCTGTGCCAATGCACCCCTCTCTATAATTTACATTTTAAAAGCAGCTTTAGGCCTATAAAATGCACCAGTGTAGATAACATGTAACTATAGTTTATTTGCTCTCACCATTGTTTGGTAATCCTTTATAAAAACACATGACTAGATTCTTTCCAATTTGGGCTATTAGATACAATGATAAAAATACTTACACATGTATCCTTGGTTATGCAAATTTCATTCTAGGTCATATGTCAAAGAGTGAGTGATTTTTTAAAAAAATTATAAACTGTAATTATAAGTTAATCTTCAGCTTTCTCTAGAATGTTCCAAATTGGTTCTTCAAAAATGGTTGCACATTCCTCCCATCTACAGCTGATTCCCTGATGTTCTCTCTACAGCACTTGAGATTGGCAAACTTATTCCCATGATAAGGGCATTAATAGTCAGTCATTTTGGTTGTCTCTGACTTCTTTGTCTCTGATAAAGAAATTAGGCACATTCCATTATTTTTTATTTGAACTTTTTATAATTAGAAAGTACTCTTGGTCACAGATTCATCTCTTATCTTTATATAGCCTTAACACCTACAGCGAGGCATTGTGAAATGCATGCTGCTCACTTACATTTTAGGAAATGGCTTAGTTCTGACTACAAAGCTGTGAAACAATTTTGTAAATGACTTTCATGAGTCATCTACGCCTTTATGTATGTATTTTCTGAGGATAACCAAACCAGTGGTGATGTGATATTATAGGCAAGACTAATTAGCCAAACTAGAACATGCCGAAGTGTACCTATTTTAATCATTGATTTATAGGTGCTTTTCTTCATGCTATTACCTATAGGTTAAAGTTGAACTATTTCAAATCATGTCAGTATGTTCTAGTGTGGAAAAAACCCAGGGGTGAAGAGAATGATTGTATGGTTCAGCTCCTTATCCCCTTACAAACTATGTGATAAATAAGATGTCTACATATATAAAATCTTCACACTGTGTTCTCAATTCCCTTTTCTCTTTAATGTGCCTTATAAGCAATGTCCAAGTATGCAACTCCTAGGAGTGTTTTATTTTTGTTTTAGTTTGGGGTTTTTTTTTGCTTAGTTTTTAGTTGGAAAAGCAGTGATGATGATGACTGTGATGGTGATGAAGGATGCTTACTCAGGAACCAAATATATAAGATATAATCCAGAATGCTTCTGTGTGTGTGTGTGTGTGTGTGTGTGTGTGTGTGTGTGTGTCTATACACATGCACCCAGAATGGGGTTGTCCTGTGAATGTGGAAACTGCAATACCTCTTCTACAAATGTCTTTTTAGATAAAGCAAAAATGCAGTGTACACATCGTGAGATGACCCTGTGTTTATGGCTATAAATTGAAGAATAATCCCCTCGTTGGACAGTCGTAGCCTGAGGACAATTTGGAACAAACTTGATGGAGATGTGACTCATCAAATTTTGCCTGCAATCTTCTTCTCCCCCGAAGCTCCGATCGTCTTTGTTTTCGAAGTCATGCCATCCACGGGCTTGGGAAAGAAGAAGCAGATTTTGAAGAATGTTAAATGCCAGTGGTATCAGTAGCTACAACATAACTCCCAATTGGTATCAAGCAGAAATCCACTGCGTACCCATTAGACTGCCAGCTCCTGGATGTCACTGAACCTGTGTGCATCCCTGCATTTGCAGAGCACCTAGCCAAGTGGGTTGTGCATAACAAGCAGTCGATTGATACTGGGAAAGGATGAAGGCTGCTCACTGGGCCTGTTGCTGTCTACAGGCTTGGTATGGGTCTGAACTCCTGTCCCTCCCTGAGTCATGCAGGGTTTTTTGCAATAAATGAGCTGCCTCTCCCTGCTTGCTGTGTGCCAGGTTTTTGTCCATCTGCTGCCATTGTTTCCCCTGCGCTGCACTGCTACACTGTATTGCATGTGGTTATTCTTTAGTGGGTCATTATGGCATCTGTCTGCCCACCTTGTGCATGCCCCGCTTCAGTTCGCCAGCCAGCAGCTGCCTGCACATCCTGCCCCCTCCATCATCTGCCCAGATCCAACCCAATCAAGCCTGGTTGCAGAAATCATTTTATTGCTCCGGGGTTGGCTACACTCCAGGAGTTGGTTACAGGGATCCTTGCTCATGGTTTACTATTGCTATAGGTAATTCTTTCTAAACCCCAGTGGTGTTACCCATCAAAAATTTCAGTGTCAAGGATGTATTCAAGGATGCCTACAAACGTCACCTCGCTGATCTTTATTAGGGGTCATTTTTTTACAGGAAGTGACTCTGGAAGCCACATTAATAATAATCAAGTTCTCAATATATAACAACTCTGCTGGTCATTCTAGAAACGGATGCACTTTATTTTGCCTCCTTAAATAGATGATTCCTGATGATCTGAAGTCATTCACATTAAGTTCAGTTATATGTGGTATATCATTCATGATGCTATAATCCAAAAGTTTGTGTATTAAATTGATTGTTTGGAACTCAGGTTTCTGTTTCCACTGGGAACTTCACTTCTCATAAAGTTTAAAGCAGTAAAAACTCTGGTTGAACCCATGTCTATACAGTGTATCCAAACTTAAAAGCATCCAATGTCTTTCCTATAAATACAGCTCATGGTCTTTGCCACAGCTATTTTCCTAACCTTTTCTGCTCACTTTGATATAAACTGTATGATAAAAAAAAGATTAGGTTTTGGAGCCCTGTTTAACATAAAATGTGTCAAAATAATATTCTTATCATAGAATCTCATCAACAGATAGAACATTGTTAATGACATGAAATTCTGCCCAAGTACTATATTCCTGCTTTATCCACAGGAAATATATTCCAAGACCCCAATGGATGCCTGAAACTTCAGACAGTACTGAGCCCTATGTATACCATGTTTTTTTCCTATTCATATCTACCTGATAAAATCTAATTTATAAATTAGGCACAATAGGAGATTAACAATGCTAATAATAGAAGAGTAGACGCATAATAGTATACTACAATAAAAGTTATTTAAAACTAATGAATTATTTTTTCTGGAATTTTCCATTTAATATTTTCAGACCACTGTTGACCATATCTAACTGAAACTAAAGAAAGTGAAACCTCAGTTAAGGGGGTCTTCTGTATGATTTGGAGGGGGCAAGTATAGCACTCCTTCTTCTGCCCATCTCCTCTCCCCAACTCTGCTGCAAGGCACTACAGAAGGTTCACTGGGAGCAGCAAGAGAAAAAGGAAAGAAGGCTAAGCAACTCAGTGATGTAGAAGGTGAAGCAGGTCCTGACTGGGAGAAACAGGACCTCACCATTTCCTGAGAGCTAGTCCAGGCCCCATACTGTGCCAAGTTACTCTGTATCCAGTACCTCCCTAATTACCACCGCATTCCATGAGGGAGGTCTCATTGTTTCCATTTTTCAGATGAAAAACAGAGACTCAAGGAGGACAATGTGTCCAAGGTCAAGTCCATCCTAAGTGCAGAGATGTCATCAGAGATTAGTCTCCAGTCTCTTCTTGGTAATGACTAGTATCAACTCCTCTGAGCACTGCTTCCAAGAGGCCCAGGTGATCTGATCCAGAGTTAGAGATCAAATGACCCAGAGATTTGACTCAAGGCAGAGCAAAAAACGTGGGCTTACCAACGTCTTTCTTTATAAATTTTAAATATTTCAATGGACCCAAGCTAGTGTGAATAAGAAACAGGGAATGAGGGGGTTGAGTCTGACCTGCAGTAGCACTCCTTGTCTGACCTGTTTAATAAAAGGTGACAGGATGAATTAGCTTCTAAAATCAAACACAAGAATAAAAAGTGCTTTCTTCTTACAGCATGGTAAAACAATTTCGAAGAATAAATTGTTTTAATTCTAGACTTGGTTTCTTTATAAATATTATGACACCTGGCATCCCATCTTGAAACAGAGACCCATTCCCGTTTCTTCATAAACTTTCCAAAATACTCATGAATTTTCTCCTCCTGCTGCACCCGCCTTTAGACATACACTTCTGCCAAGCCCAGACCGTTCTCATTCCTGTGTGCACTGTACTAGTCTTCAAAACCTAATCCTTTAAATCCAAGTGGGAAAAAAAAGTACTATATAAATAAATCTTTATTACTGTCAGCACTGTTAAAGAATTTCCCAGTTCGAGTTGCTCTTCGTTTGAAATCACCACCTTACCAGGACAGAGAGGATCCTGCTAGGCATTTTAAATTAGGGAAGACAGTTTTATTGTCAAGGCAGGTCAATCAAATTATAATTGGCTCTAATTTGCACTCCCACCAACTGTTAAATTCTTCACCTGCAGCACTCAGAATGGTATGAAATTCTTGCCTGCTTTGTGAAAGCTTCAAAGAGAATCACTCTCAATCTGATCCCTAAAACTAAAAGCCCTTGTTACGTTTTCATCAGAATTGAGGAAGAAAATGCACCTTTGGCTCTGACTCTGGAAAACAGGGCAAGGTCTGTCCAAGTGGGTTGAGCTGGACAGGGATGGACAAACACATCTTCCATGAATGATCGACCCTGACAAGCCAACATTTCTACCACAAACCAGCAAAGGGCGACTTTTCTTTGTTATAGCTATTACACCATTGAGTGGTATTTCCTAGCTCATTGCTAATTGAATTTGTAGCTGTCAGAGAGATCATAAACTGAGCACTCAGATGGAAATGGCAGACAAGAAGAGAACTCGGGGATAGGATACATTGGATGCCAGTTAGGTTGAGAGGATGCGCTATGTTTGAAAGCATCCTCTGGTGCTACCCCAGATATTTGGGGACTCTGAATAACTAACATACCCAGAGGAAGCCCCTTTGTAGCAGTGTCTCCCCAGACACATACTTCCCCAGGAAAGAGAAAAAAGTAACAACCATTTAGCCCATTACCATGCAGCACTTCACTCTTCTCCAGTTTTCTTGCTCTTTTTGCCTAAGGCAGTTTTGAACAAAACATAGGTCCTATGAAGGCAGCAATAGCAGGGTATGACCAAATGTGGAAGAAAACAAGTAACTGACCTAACCTTACTTATGGATGGATTCGGGAGTGTCAGTTTGGCTGTGGCTAAGGAAGCTCTTTCATTCCAATAACTGAATGGGAGTGTTCCTCATCTTGCTAACTGACTGCAAGGATAGCTCTCAGCAATCTCAAAATGAAGGTCTGTGGGGATAATTGGTGGGGAGAAAACGTCACGAGGATGTAAGGGCTCTTTGGAGAAATATGTTTGGGTTCAGAATGGGTTTAAGAAAATGCAACTTTCTAAAAATAGAATGAAATATCGCACTAGAAATAAGAGACAGAATGGCTTCTGGGTAAACTTTCTCAGGAAATGAGACAGACACAAAGTTATATCAGGATAATCATAATGTTACTTAAAAAGAAAAAACCTGGAACAACCTAACTTTTCAATAATAAAGGATTAGTTAAAACATTTAAGGCACTTCCTTTAATCATAGTAGCATGCAAAGTCCAAGTGGTCCTTATGAAAGGTTGTATTATATTACATGAAAAAACACCCAACAGTGTTGAATGAAAACAGGATAAAGACTATTTAGAATGCCATCTCATTTGTGTAACTATTTTTAATGCATACATACTGCAAACTCAAAAAAAAAGTTAAATAAGAGTGTTTATTTTCAAATGGTGATTTCACAGATAAATTTTAAAATGTTTTCTCTATTTTCTGATTTTTATAAACTGTTTCTTTTCAATTTTCATAAACAACAAAATACTTGCAACCAGTTGAATGCAAAACAATGCAAAACAAAACAAACAAACAAAAAGTCCCATGCTTTAATTTTCCTAAATCAAAACAAATGTCTCTGACCCAGTGGCTCAGGGCAGGCAGAACACTCCTTGGTGGTCACTCTTGGGGCTCTTTGTGTCTCAGTGTGATCAGGAGTTGAAATGGATTCAGAGAATCTGGAAAGAATCAAGACTTCTGTATATAATTTCCCATCTTCCTCATCACGCTCGTAGTACCCAGATGGCCATGCAGACATGCTGTGCTCTGGTACTAAGGCCCCAAATCTGATCTCTGTTGGTCTTCTCTATAATCCCAGGAAGAGCCTATGAATCTTTCCCACACCCCAACCCTCCCAAAGGTTTAAAGGCTACTTCCTTTAAACACCACTTCATGGCTGTCATCATCCTGCCCCAAGCAAGGATATGGCTTATGAGCAGAGCACAGTTCTCCATCACTTATGATTCATGGTGCGTATGCCCCAAATGACAGCCGATGAACCCTGCCAACTCCCTTTACAATAAGCACACGGGGCAGGCTCTATCTCTTTAAGCCCAAACGGCGTCTGTATCAGTTGTCTAGGGTCATTATAGAATGATGTCACAGACTGGTGGCTTAAAAAACAGAAACTTGTTTTTCAAGGTGTGAGCCAGGTGGGTTTCTGCTGAGGGCTCTCTCCTGAGAGAGAGAGTTCAGTTACACCTTCTCCCTGTGTCTTCACATGGTCTTCTTTGTGATTATGTCTACGACCCAACCTCTCCTTCACATAAAGACACCAGTCACATCACAAAACAGCCCACCCTCTCAATTTCATTTTACCTTCATTGCCTTTTTAAAAACCCTGTCTCTAAATTCAGGCATATATGGGGGTCTAGGGGCATAGCTCAGTGGTAGAAGATGCACTCAAACATGCATGAGGTTCAATCCACAGCATTAAAAAAAGAAGAACAAAGTACAGTCACATTCTGAGGTAGAGGTTAGAACTTCAGCATAGCAACTTTGGGGAAGAGCACAATTCAACCCAAAGTAATACTTAATGTTAGTCTAGTCTCCTTGAGACAAAGACTCGTTCCCTTTTGATATACTCTGAGGCATCAATATGACCCTCAGAATGGGCTGCTTCTCTTTGCCTTCCCAAGTGGACACCTGGACATTAGCATTTTATGTAGTAAAATTCAATTCCATTCACTAAGCACTTGGTGTTGGCTAGAACCACTCTGTAATGTGGAAGCTGCATGGAAAATGGAACACTTGATTCCTAGACTAGTACTTTGCAAATCTGAGTCAAGAAATCAGATAAATAGCTCAGATAAATAGCTCATCCATGACTACAGCAATTCGCCCATTTATTCAGAAAGGCACAGAGTGCTGGGGATGTAATAACAATGAAGCAGTCTCCCGTGGCCCTATTGCAGCTGTGAAACCTTAGGAAAGTTGCTAGACCTTTCTGTTACTTGGTTTTCTCATCTGTAAAATGGCACTAATGGTAGACACTACAGAAGATTGTTGTGAGAATTAAACAAAAGAATATAGGCAAGGGTGTTAGCACAGTAAACATTAGCATTTGCATCATTATTGCTGGGCTCTCGGGGTCAACCCACACTGGTTGGTGAGAGTCAAACTGTGTCCCACTCCAGTGCTCAATTTCAAGGACTCAGGTTTCCAACTCCAGGACAATTCTATATAGACAGACAAAACAGTCTCAGTGCAAGTCTTGGAAGCCAGCTAGTTTGTTGGAAATAGCCAGACACTAAAGCAGTGCTGATGATGGAGGGAAGTGGATATAACCAAGAGAGGAAGAGGCCAGGGGAACAGTAAATTCTACCTCAAAAACCTGGACGTGAAGCCACAAGTCATTGGGCAAATGCCAGGTGGGGAAGTTCTGTTTCCCTCTGAAATCCTGGTCTGCTGTCCCTTGTCTTCTCACTTACTCTTCCACAGGCAAACATAAGGGAGGTCACATGCACTTAGAAGTCCTGGGGTTGGATTTTGCTCCTGCTGCTTCTGTGCTTTTAGGCAAGTTACTCAACTTTTCTGAACCTCAGTTTCCTCCCTGTGCACTGGGAAAATAATGCCATCAATACAGATAGTGAATATTAAGTGCCTGGAGCTTAATGTACCCTGATGGTTGACTTTCTTTCTTCTTTAATTACGATCAGCAGTGATGGTTCTGAAGTATTTCTGTCTTCTACTTACATAATTCTGAATGCTGGGTGCTGCCCCCATCTTTCTTTATGGTAGTGCAATTAGGATATTGAGTGGAATAAGTCGGAACTCTGGGACTCCAAAGGGAGGTTTGCAAGAAGCCCTTTATTTTGAGTAAATGTTATTTCAAACATTTGCCAAACATCCAAGAAATCATGAAGGTTCTATTAGTGTCTGTCTGTCAATGTGGTAAGTAGTCAGATGAAGCTGGCTTGGAAGGAATGCATGACAGAAAATCAATTCTCTAATAAAAAAAACCAAGGCAACAAAACTTTAAAAGGAAATTTATCAGTTAAGACTTTGGGTGTGTCTTATATAGTCTTTAAGGAAAAAGAAAATGAAAGAGGCAGAAAAAATACATACTTAGAACACTTTATAGCTTGCAAAATATTTTCACATATACTGTTTCATTAATTGTTGTAGAAAATCCAATGACATATCTAAATTATTTCATGATGAAATAGTAGTAGGTCAAGTGCTGCTAAACCCAAACACACCTGTGTGTGTATCTACCCAAGAAAGTTTCTCAATTCAAGTCCAGAAATCTTAGGAACCATCTAACAATCTTTGCAGTCCTCAATTTATCTGTTAGATCGTGTGTGTGTGTGTGTGTGTGTGTGTGTGTGTGTTAATTTGTATTTTTATTTTAATAATTACCTAAAAAATAAATGCATGCAAATTCTGTATTATTTGAGTAAGTAACTTACAATTGATTACAATTGTGAGATTGCACAATCTCATTGGTATTGAACAACTCTTTTTTGATGAATTAATTCTTTTTGATGAGCTACTTGAGGTGCTTTGGGTAAGCATATAATATGTTCCTGCCATTTAAAGACCAACAGACATGCAAGTAAAGTTTATTAAAGAGTACCACCAGAGACAACGGTGAGAGAATGGAGTAGTCACAGAACACTCTATGTTAAATGCTTGCCTGATACAAATACCTATGCCATAGCATGCAGCACCCCAAGTGCTTCACAAAGAGGACTTGTCCAGGAGAAAAGATAAAAAAATACCACTAGACACAATAAGGGTAAGAGGGTATTTTAAATTTCATTTTGGGAAGGTTTTTTTTTGAAGAGTATATAAGGTGAAATTTTGGGTTTTGTTCTATGTTTTTAGAAGGATAGTAAGCATAATATAATGTTTATGCTAATTCAAATTTGTATTTTTAAAATTATTTATTGTGCTCTTATTATATAATTGTAATTTAAGTTATTGTAATCTTGCACAAAACTTGAGTAAAAATGAGGATCACCAACTTTGAAAACACTGCATTTCGAAATAGAAACACTCCTCAAATTTGCTTGTAAAATTTTTTAAGATTTATTAAATGATTTGAGGTGACCTCAAAGAATTTGATTAATAGAATTTCATGAATTCTTTTTTAAATGAGTGTTTTATTTTGTTTTGTTTTTTCACTCAAATCATCACCAGGTGGTTTTGTCTTCTTTCTATGTTTAGACAGTCATAGGACTGGATTTTTCAGAAGCAGGAACCTGGCAAAGTGAAATTGATGAAAGTGAGAGAGAGACAGCCAAACCTGTAGCAAAATGCCCATGACCACTGCAAACACTGAAAACACCATTAGCCTCTAAGTTAAATAACCACAACTGAAACCCAATACCAACGCATGCAAAAATGGAAAAATAGGGAAAAAATATTGCCTGGGTAATCAGCTCTGAATCTGGCACTCTTAATGATTTCCTCGTGACTTTCTGAATAATGTTTTTGTTATTACCCCATCTTTTTAAAATTTTTTTCTTTCTTTTTTGGTCATGTACAAAATGGGGGCCAAGGTATTAGTTCCTAAGCACCTTGTGAATCACAGATGGCCAGTATTCTCAAGCATGAAGATCTTCAAAATATACAATTTATGGGGTCTTGGGAAATTATTGATGTAACATGCCTTGCCATTTCATTTCTTTTTATTTCATCCCCAATCATTTTAATGCATTTCTTTGAAACAGACGGAATAGACTAAATAGTACTCCAGTTAGGAATGGGTTTGATTTCTTAATAAAATGAAGGGTATTTAAAGGTACCCAATGATGTCATCTCCTTTTGCCCCAGGATGAGAGGCAGGAGGGAAAGGGCCTGTCAGCTCTTTCTAACTTGAGTTTGAGGGGGGAAATATATAAGAAAATTTGATAAGAAAAAAAAAGTGATTTGAGGTAACTTTTATAATTCAAAAACTTTAAGAGATTTTCTTGGGGTTTAATAAAAAATTATGCACACCATCACGGTGGCTCTGTGGACTGGTTTTTGTTTAGAAACAAATAAAAATATCTGAATTATTAATGTGAAGTAAATTGGTTACTATGCAGTTAGAGTCACTTTTTAATTTACACATGTATCTGTATTAACATCTTAATGGTGCTTTATTATGGATTATACCAGAGTTAGAATGGCATCTAAGGAACCATTTAAAGGATAATGTTTGTTGTAAAGACATATTTGAAAAAGTGGATGGTGTTGTTCAAGAGGAGATCATTGTCTGAATAAAAAATCGTATCCAGGAAGTTAGAGGGGATAGGATCCATAACACGTCAAACGTGCTCTCATGTCTGACACCCACTGAAGATTCCAAGGCTTCCCGAGTCCACCCTCGGTTTCAGCAATTCTCCAGAAGAACTCACTGAATGTAGCATGATCCTACTTATGGCTCATTGCAGTGAAGGATACAAATTGGAGTCAACCAAGGAGAAAGTCATATGGGGCAGAAACCGGAAAGTCTCCAAATATGGAGTTTCCAGTTGTCTTCTCCTTTTAAAATTTTGACAGTGTTAACTATCCTGGCATTTATCTGTGACCTTAAGCACGGAATACTGCCAGGGCCATGAAGCTCACTTGAGCTCTCGTGTCCAGAGTTTTTATTGTGGGGACATGGTTAACTACGCCTCTAGCTGACCTTTAATCTCCAGCCCTTCCAGAAGTTGAGACTTTGGCCTCCAGCCCCTCTGGAGCCCTTCCAGAGGAAGAGCAGATTCCATGTGGCCCAAAGCCCTCACCATAAATCACATTGTTAAAGTGTCTTATATGGTTCTTCATAAGTTTTCAGGAGGTTTTAACTCATTGATTTACCTCTCAATGTCCATGTTATAATACTCATTTACATATGATAGTTGAATCTTGCCAAAATACCAATGTTACACTATCGTAGAGTCTGGTCATCGTATGATTCTGTCCCATTACAGATCAAATCTCTAAGAGTAACAGAGGCATTTTGCTAGACCTTCACAACACAATTAACCCTTGCCTGTATTCCACATATTACTATGGACAGGCACCATAACTTTGGGCCATAATTTGATTATTTCTAGGGTACAATTTAGTTGGAGATGAGGTCATTTGCTTTTCTCAGTTCAGAGGCTTGTGCTAAGACCATTACTCCTATGTCTTATTATGTAGCAGGACACACCTCCCTCCTGTAGGAAGTAGGTGGGTGGTATTCAGAATAGTTTCTATTTCTTATGACTATAGTGCAGGATGTCTTCTTTTGACATATCCTAGAATCAAGGATAATCACAGTGCCTCTACATAAATTACAAGTGTTCCTAAGGGACTTCCATAGGTTTGGAGGGCCATAAGGTCCCCACAGGTATATCTCTTGGGTCTCAACAGCTAGACCATCCTCCCAAGTCTACTCAGCTTTCACTGGTATCAAAGAAGTCACCAGATTGTGTTGGGTCAGAGTCCACATCTTTTCCCAACCCTAGCTCCTAGTATTACCCAGCAGAAGTTGATGAGTTGGCCTGACCCACTTCACTAAGGCCTATCACCTTTCCAGTCTGGCTCCCATCTCTTGCCTTCCTTCTGGAAGAGAGTGTCCTCTCCAACCTTCTTATTCTAGTTAAAAAGTATTTTTCCTCTAAAGGCCACTCCTCAATAAAAGCAGACTTAGCTTGTCCCATGAAACCTAGACCGGAACCTATCTTCTGTAAAGCCCTTTCCTGTCTTACAGGCCAGCATTGGTTTTCTACCATGCATGTTGCTGTCATGGTATACTAACAGCCTGAGTGCCATTGAAACACATAATTTATACCCAAAATGTCAGCTCCATCACGTTAGGGTAGCATGAAGTGAAGTCACAGCCAGACATCATTCAGTCTGAATATACCATAAGGCCTCCAAAGTTTTCCTCATCTCAGGGCGGGGTCACTCCTAGGGGAATTCAGCCCCATCATGTGGTACCTACTGTTCTGACTGCATCAGGCACCGATTGTTCTTTATTTACTATGTAATACTCTATTTAATAGCTTTTCATTCACAAAAGCAAGCCAGAGGCATATGCATCTGTGGTATATCAGGCATGCCACCACTATATTTTATCCATTATCATCAGGAACTTGTCCAAGCCATCTGATCATCCAGGTTTATATTTATACAGTGATTCATCAGCCAGTTGTATATCGCAAGTTCCAAAGGTTCAGTTGGGAGCAGTTCTCAAAAATTTCTTCCCAGATCATATCCTTTGTAGTAGAAGAAAGCTGAAAAATAAGTGTCAAAGGATATTGGCACATACTAAAGTCCTACTCACTCATTAACCATCAGGTCAGTTCGTCATCTTTTGTACAACCAGAATGTCTCCCAGAGCAGTGCTACTCAGGTTTCTAGCTCCTGTCCAACTTTCTTTCTTGGATTCCAAAAGCAAGGCAGTGGTGTCGAACACACAGCCTCACCTCTGAGCATCTGGTATAACTGTGCTGAGATAATATTCTTTTCTTACTCTGAGCCTCTCTTGAGGTACTAGTGTACTACCATCATTCACTGCTTAACCACTGAGGATATATTCTGAGAAACGTGTCCTTAGACAATTTTGTCATTGTGAGAACATCATAGAGCATGTTTGTCCATACAGAGATGGTTTAGCCTACTACACATCAAGACCATATGAAATAAATCTGTATGTGTTGTGTGTGTGTGTGGGGGGGGGGGGGTTATGGCCTATTCCTCCTATGTCCATAATGAACAAAATGTCATGAGAGTAAATCAAGCACAAGATGAAATTGTGTAATCACAAGATGTAATAAAGACAACAAGATGTATGAGGCTTCCGTTGGCCTAATATGGAGGACTGTTTGACGTCCAACTTTTTCCTAATCAGTAGAAACGACAAAACAATAAAATATAGTACAGTAAATATATAAACCAAAAGCATCATCATTTATTATCACTGCCAAGTATTGAGTACTATTCATAATTGTATTGCTCTATTTTCACTCAGCTGGGAGATCAGGAGGTCGGTTTACACCAGCACCACCAGACACATGAGTAACGTGTGGCACGATGACATCAAGATGGCTACAATATCCGAAGGTGAAAGGAATTCTTCTGTTCCATTGTCATCTTGTGGGAGCACCATTGGCTTTGAATGTTGTGATACAACACTGGACGACACTGAATCTCCATCACTGTAACAATAGCCTATTTATTCATTCCTCTACCCTTGGCTGCTAGTGCTCCTTCTCTTCATTTATCATTTATTTTTACCCAAAGTTTCCACTCCTAGAAGGGATGTTCAGGGAAAATCAATGCTCTCTCTTCCCAAAAGTGAATCCAAACATTCCAACTCAATTCAAATTTTCACTTTATCCATGAAACGCTGCGTCTCTGTACCCTCTCACTGTTGACGGAGGGAGAACTTCACCAGCAGGTTTTGGAATCACAGTGCATTGGGCTACCAGGTCGAGAAGCCTCAGAAGACCCTTCCCCTCCCCAACACCAGAGGTCTACACATGTAAATGTAGCCTTGGGTTCTCAGCTGGGGACTGAGGCAGAAGATTCTGGACCCTTTGTCAATTTTATCATGCTTAGTGCTAAAAAATCACCCTGGTGATTTGAGGTCACATTCCTCATTGTCACATTTGCCTGACGGCTTTTCAAATTCCTCCAAATAGGGTAATTGGAGCAGACTTGTTTGGGACCCTTTAAATTTGGGGAGCAATAGGAGCTTCCATTGGTTTACCCAAACTGCAGTGGTGCTCAATTGAGACCTTTATTCAACCCATCAATCAACATCTACTTTATTGATTACATTTATTTTTTTTATCATTGATTTTTTTTATTGGTTGTTCAAAATATTACAAAGTTCATGATATATCATCTTTCATACATTTGACTCAATTGGGTTATGAACTCCCATTTTTACCCCAAATATAAATTGCAGAATCACATCGGTTACACACTCACATTTTTACATAATGGCATATTAGTGACTGTTGTATTCTGCTGCCTTTCCTATCCCCTACTATCCCCCGACCCTTCCCCTCCGATCTTCCCTCTCTACCTCCTCTGCTGTTGTTCAATTCTCTCCCTTGTCCCCCCGCTTTCCCCTCACAACCTCTTATATGTAATTTTGTGTAACATTGAGGGTCTCCTACCATTTCCATATGCTTTCCCTTCTCTCTCCCTTTCTCTCCCCCCACTCGTCTTTGTTTAATGTTAATCTTTTCCTCATGCTCTTCCTCCCTGTTCTGTTCTTAGTTGCTCTCTTTATATCAAAGAAGACATTTGGCATTTGTTTTTTAAGGATTGGCTAGCTTCGCTTAGCATAATCTGTTCTAATGCCATCCATTTCCCTACAAATTCTATGGTTTTGTCATTTTTAGTGCTGCGTAATACTCCATTGTGTATAGATGCCACATTTTTTTTATCCATTCATCTATTGAAGGGCATCTAGGTTGGTTCCACAGTCTAGCTATTGTGAATTGTGCCGCTATGATCATTGATGTGGCAGTATCCCTATAGTACGCTCTTTTAAGATCCTCAGGGAATAGTCCGAGAAGGGCGATAGCTGGGTCAAATGGTGGATCCATTCCCAGCTTTCCCAGGAATCTCCATACTGCTTTCCAAATTGGCCTCACCAATTTGCAGTCCCACCAGCAGTGTACAAGTGTACCCTTTTCCCCACATCTTCACCAACACTTACTGTTGTTTAACTTCATAATGGCTGCCAATCTTACTGGAGTGAGATGGTATCTTAGGGTGGTTTTGATTTGCATTTCTCTGACTGCTAGAGATGGTGAGCATTTTTTCATGTACTTATTGATTGATTGTATGTCCTCCTCTGTGAAGTGTCTGTTCAGGTCCTTGGCCCATTTGTTGATTGGGTTATTTGTTATCTTATTGTTTAATTTTTTGAGTTCTTTGTATATTCTGGATATTAGGGCTCTATCTGAAGTGTGAGGGGTAAAAATTTGTTCCCAGGATGTAGGCTCTCTATTTACCTCTCTTATTGTTTCTCTTGCTGAGAAAAAACTTTTTAGTTTAAGTAAGTCCCATTTGTTTATTCTTGTTATTAACTCTTGGGCTATGGGCGTCCTATTAAGGAATTTGGAGCCCGACCCCACAGTATGCAGATTGTAGCCAACTTTTTCTTCTATCAGACGCAGTGTCTCTGATTTGATATCTAGCTCCTTGATCCATTTCGAATTAACTTTTGTGCATGGCGAGAGAAAGGGATTCAGTTTCATTTTGTTGCAAATGGATTTCCAATTTTCTCAGCACCATTTGTTGAAGATGCTATCCTTCCTCTATTGCATGCTTTTAGCCCCTTTATCAAATATAAGAAAGTTGTACTTTTGTGGATTGATTTCTGTGTCCTCTATTCTGTACCATTGGACAACCCGCCTGTTTTGGTACCAGTAACACACTGTTTTTGTTACTATTGCTCTGTAATATAGTTTGAACTCTGGTATCGCTATACCTCCAGATTCACACTTCCTGCTTAGAATTGCTTTGGCTATTCTGGGTCTTTTGTTTTTCCATATGAATTTCATGATTGCTTTATCTATTTCTACAAGAAATGCCGATGGGATTCTGATTGGCATCGTATTAAACCTGTAGAGAACTTTGGGTAATATTGCCATTTTGATGATGTTAGTTCTGCCTATCCATGAACAGGGTACATTTTTCCATCTTCTAATATCTTCTTCTATCTCTCTCTTTAGGGTTCTGTAGTTTTCATTGTATAACTCTTTCACCTCTTTTGTTAGGTTGATTCCCAAGTATCTTATTTTCTTTGAGGACATTGTGAATGGAGTGGTTGTCCTCATTTCCATTTCAGAAGTTTTGTTGCTGATATACAGGAATGCCTTTGATTTATGCATGTTGATTTTATATCCTGCCACTTTGCTGAATTCATTTATTAACTCTAGCAGTTTCTTTGTAGACCCTTTTGGGTCTGTTAAATATATTATCATGTCATCCGCAAATAGTGATAATTTAAGTTCTTCTTTTCCTATTTTTATGCTTTTAATTTCTTTTGTCTGTCTAATTGCTCTGGCTAGTACTTCAAGAACTAAATTGAATAGAAGTGGTGATAGAGGGCATCCCTGTCTTGTTCCAGATTTTAGAGGGAATGCCTTCAGTTTTTCTCCGTTTAGGATGATGCTAGCCTGAGGTTTAGCATATATAGCTTTTACCATGTTGAGGTAATTTCCTGTTATCCCTAGTTTTTCTAGTGTTTTGAACATAAAGGGATGCTGTACTTTGTCGAATGCTTTTTCTGCATCTATCGAGATGATCATATGGTTCTTGTCTTTAAGTCTATTGATGTGGTGGATTACATTTATTGATTTCCGTATATTGAACCAGCCTTGCATCCCAGGGATGAATCCTACTTGATCATGGTGCACAATTTTTTTGATATGCTTTTGTATTCGATTCGCCAGGATTTTATTTAGAATTTTTGCATCCAAGTTCATTAGAGATATTGGTCTGTAGTTTTCTTTCTTTGAAGTGTCTTTGTCTGGTTTGGGGATCAGGGTGATGTTGGCCTCATAGAATGAATTTGAAAGAACTCCTTCTTTTTCTATTTCTTGAAATAGCTTGAAAAGTATTGGTATTAATTCTTCTTTGAAGGTTTTGTAGAACTCCGCTGTATACCCATCCGGTCCAGGGCATTTTTTGGTTGGTAGTTTTTTGATGGCTTCTTCTATTTATTCCTTTGTTATTGGTCTGTTTAAATTGTGTGTGTCTTCCTGACTCAATCCGGGCAGATCGTATGACTTAAGAAATTTATCGATATCTTCAGTATCTTCTATTTTATTGGAATATAGGGTTTCAAAATACTTTCTAATTATCTTCTGTATTTCTGTAGTGTCTGTTGTGATATTGCCTTTTTCATCCCGTATGTTAGTAATTTGAGTTCTCTCTCTTCTTCTCTTCGTTAGCATGGCTAAGGGTCTGTCGATCTTATTTATTTTTTCAAAGAACCAACTTTTAGTTTTATCAATTTTTTCAATGGTTTTTTTTGTTTCAATTTCGTTGAATTCTGCTTTAATTTTAATTATTTCTTCTCTTCTACTACATTTGCTGTTGTTTTGCTCTTCCTTTTCTAGGTTTTTGAGGTGTAGTGTGAGTTCATTTATTTGTTGGTTTTTTCTTTTTTTGAGGAAAGAACTCCAAGAAATGAATTTCCCTCTTAAAACTGCTTTCATTGTGTCCCATAGATTCCGGTATGTTGTGTCTGTATTGTCATTTGTCTCTAAGAATTTTTTTTATCTCCTCCTTTATGTCTTCTGTAATCCATTGATCATTCAGTAACATATTGTTCATTTTCCATGTGATGTAGGATTTTTCCTTCCTTCTTTTATCATTGATTTCCAGTTTCATTCCATTATGATCAGATATGGTGCATGGTATTATCTCCATGCCTTTATATTTACTAAGAGTTGCCCTATAGCATAATATATGGTCTATCTTTGAGTAGGATCCATGTACTGCTGAGAAGAACGTGTATCCACTTGATGATGGTTGATATATTCTATATATGTCGGTTAAGTTTAGGTTATTAATTGTACTATTGAGTTCTATAGTTTCTTTATTCAGCTTTTGTCTAGAGGATCTGTCTAATGGTGAGAGCGGTGTGTTGAAGTCACCCATAATTATTGTGTTGTAGTCTATTTGACTCTTGAACTTGAGGAGAGTTTGTTTTATGAACGTTGCAGCACCATTGTTTGGTGCATACAAATTGATAATTGTTATGTCTTGTTGGTGGATGGTTCCTTTTAACAGTATATAGTGTCCTTCTTTATCCCTTTTGATTAACTTAGGTTTGAAGTTGATTTTATTCGATATGAGTATGGCCACTCCTGCTTGCTTCCGAGGGCCATGTGAGTGGTATGATTTTTCCCAACCTTTTATCTTCAGCCTGTGTATATCTTTTCCTATCATATGAGTCTCCTGAAGGCAGCATATTGTTGTATTTGTTTTTTTTTTTTTTTTTTTGATCCAGTTTACTAGCCTATGTCTCTTGATTGGTGAGTTTAGGCCATTAACATTTAAGGTTACAATTGAAATATGATTTGTACTTCCAGTCATGTTTGTTTATTTATTTATTTATTTATTTATTTATTTTAGTTTGGCTAGTTTTTACTTTTTGGTTATTTTCCTCCCCCTTTACTGAGATACCTCCCGCTGTTGGTTTTGGGCACCATTTTTCAATTCCTCTTTTGTAGTATTTTGCTCAAAATGCTTTGCAGTGCTGGTTTTCTGGCTGCAAATTCTTTTAGCTTTTGTTTATAGTGGAAGATTTTAATTTCATTATCAAATCTGAAGCTTAATTTTGCTGGATACAGTATTCTTTCTTGGAATCCATTATTTTTCAGCGTTTGAAATACATTGTTCCAGGATCTTCTCGCTTTCAAAGTCTGTGATGAAAAATCAGTCGTTAACCTAATTGGTTTACCCCTGAATGTAATCTGCCTCCTTTCTCTTGTAGCTTTTAATATTCTCTCCTTGTTCTGTATGTTGGCTATCTTCATAATTATATGTCTTGGAGTTGGTCTATTACGGTTTTGAATGTTTGGGGTCCTGTAGGCTTCCAGGATTTGGCAATTCATTCCATCTTTCATCTCTGGGAAGTTTTCTAGAATTATTTCATTTAATAGGTTGTCCATTCCTTTGATTTGATTCTCTATGCCTTCTTCTATCCCAATGACTCTCAAATTTGGTTTTTTAATGACATCCCATATCTCTTGAATAGATTGCTCATGGGATTTAAGCATCTTTTCTGTGTTGACTATATTCTTTTCAAGTTGATAAACTTTGTCTTCATTATCTGATGTTCTGACTTCTACTTAATCTAGTCTATTTGTAAGATTCTCGTTTGAGTTTTTAATTTGGTTTATAGTTTCCTGCATTTCTAGGATTACTGTTTGATTTTTTTTAAGATCTCTATCTCCTGGTAAAGCTCGTTCTTTGCCATTTGAATTTGTTTGTTTAATTCATTTTCAAAATATACTTTTATTGCTTGGACTTGCTGTCTCATGTCTTCTCTAATATTCCTTTCCATCTGAGTTAGGTATGCCTTGAGTTCTTTCCCTATCCATGTTTCTGATGCTTCTAGGTCCTCCTGTAGATTTAAGTTGTCCTGCATTGTTTGTACTCCTTTTTTCCCTTGTTTTTTCATGATGTTCACGTTACTTTCCAGCTCTATTTGATTGCTGTGTTTCTGCTCTCTTCTATAGATTTGTTTTGGTTTTGTATATCTCTGTTGTCTCTCCTTTGTGTTGGTAGACTATGCCTGCTAAAGTGGTTTCCGCTGGGAAGGAATTCTGACCGCCGAGCTCCAGTGACGTCACCTCTCTGCTGTGGCGGGCCCCAGGCTCCTTGCCGGCGTGTCCGAATGGGGGGGTGGGACTGGACTGTCTCTGGTTGGTTTCAGCTTCCGGTCACCGGTGGGTGGGCGGTCTCCAGCCGCCCAGTCGCGCTGGCAGCAGGTGGGCTGTCGCCAGCGGGCGGGTGGGCGGGTGGACTCCAGCCGCCCAGTCACGTGGGCAGTGGGTGGGCTGTCGGTCGCTGGCGGGGGGGGGGGGGGCAGAATCCAGCTGCCCAGTCACACCGGCAGCGGGTGGGCTGTCGTCGGCGGGCGTGCGGTCTCCAGCCACCCGGTCGCGAGGGCCTGGCCTCTAGTCCCCTGGTTTCTCCTGTTAGTCCTGGTTTCTCCCGCTAGACCAGATTTCCCCTGAGTGACAGCTCTCGGCAGTTCAAACTGTACTCTGGGCCTGCCGTTTGTTGGGTGTGGAGGGTGGCTATTGGGAACCCCAGCACTCTATTGTTTTGATTTTTTTCCGCTTGCCCTTCCCCCAGCGCTGGCAAGACAGGTTTCGTTTTTGCCGCTGATGGTAGGGGGAGTTGAAGGTCAGTTGTCTCTAGTTTTCTCCGAGTCTTTATGCAGGCTTGCTCTGATAATCCCTCCCCCGGAATGCCTAGGAGAGATTTTATGCGAATTCCCCGCTGTATGGGAAATGAGCTGAGTAATACGCACCTGTTTTATTGTTGCAATCTGTCAGAGAGTGGCGGTGGTTACTTCAGCTCTCCAAGATGGTGGCCGCTGGTTTCCTTGGTGGAGTTTCCGTGTGGGGGATAGAACTGTACCGCTTCCTTCCCCGTCTGAAATCCCGAACTCAGCCCAGGGCTCAGTGCAGGCTCAGCCGGCAGGATTCCACAGAATCTGCAGCAACATTTCTCTCTGCTTGCTGGCCACTTCTCGGCGGCGCCCCGCCGTCTGTAGCCGTGGGCCGGGCACACACCTGTTTTCTTGTTGCAATCTGTTGGAGAGTGGCAGTGGTTACTTCTTCATTACATTTATTAATAACCATCTAAGGATTTCCACCCTGATTGGTCAACTTCTTTGATTCTTTTACCATTTTCTTGTGAATATACATATCTGTAAAATACATAAGGGAAGCTGAGACAACAGATCTGATCAGTCTTCTCAGACCATTGCTTGATATTGCACTAATAATGTTAGATGGATTTCCCCGAACCACAGAATTTACCATGCCTTGGGTAAAGCACATATTTGGAGGATCTAATCATCATAATGCCAATTCCACATGGCTTGCCTACACAGCATAACAGCTCCTTCATCTGTTCCAGTTGGCATTCAGAAGGGAAGTTAAACGGTTCTCCTTTTCAGGGTAAACTAAATTTACATTGACTTTTAGTAGTTCACCAGGAGAGCTATTCTCTCAGGAACAATATTCTGAGTGTCACAGTCATATACAGCCTCCTGAGGTTGCTCAAGCAGGAGCTGAGTCATATCACCCCAAACACGCTTCTTCACCTCAGAGTATTAAAAACCAAAGACCTCTCTCCTACGTCAGTCACTCACAGCCATCTCAGGATGTGTTCTTCAGGAGGCTAATGATACCAGTGAACAAAATGAAACAACTCCTTCACACTATACCCTGGGTTTCAGAGTTCCTTGGTTTTGCCCTTCCCCTACACAGGACCTTCTTGATGATAAGAGGTTGTAGAGGTGCTACCTGTTGTCCTTTGATAGAAAACCTTAGACTTTTGGCCATAGTCTATGGACTTTGGCCAAAATAGACTTTTCAGACCAGCCAAAATCTGAACTTGAAATAGAGTCATGATCTGTCCCATCACACTGTTTTCTCTCCCTCTTGGCTGTATAACAATAGCCAAGAGATTGTATATTTAGCTTGTCTCTAATTATTTTACCATTTCTTATATATCCAGTAAACTAACTCCTTGAGAGTTTAATCCATCTCTAAATTCCATTGGTAACTTTTATGTCTACCAATTGCCATTTATGTGCAGTTTCATATCATAAGTAACAAAGTGGTCATTGAGAAGTCAAAAATCCATCATCTATAGCATTCTCAGACTTCTTCCAAAATCATGGTTCGATGAGTCAGGGTTAGTCTATTGAATCCCACTTGGGACACCAAATATGAATGAAGTTAAGGAATATTGTCTATAAGACCATGTTTATTTGACCTCAACTTCAAGTTTAAAGGTACTCGAACCATACTCAGTTTCAATAAAACGGTTTGATTTTGAGGGAAATTTTTAAATTATCAACTACACAGCACCTAAAATATTTTCTCAGGCTTCACAGGGACTAACAATCAGATCCACAGTCTCACCCAGTATATGCCAGTTCTATACCCAGTTATGACCAACAACAAATGAACATAAAGATTGCCCTGCACTGCTTAAAACATATGGACAAAGCCAAGAGAAAAATTAGATATGACATTTGTTAAAATAAATTTGCTTAAAATCTTTCTGAATTCGACTCTACAAAGGACCCAAACAAATTCTTTGGTTGCCTCCCAGTATCCATTTTGCCCTTTTTATAACCCAGATTTCCTTATTTCTGGAAATTTTCACTCCACCTTAAGTTTCACTTATAATTAAACCAATCACTTTATTTCATCCATATAATCAGAATAAATCTTGGGATTTTGCTGGCGATATTGGTGTGTGTTGGGGTGGGGGATCCTACTAGCCTGAAAATCCCAGGATTATAGGAAGCCATCTTGGTACCTTGAGGAGAGCTAGCCTAAATTAGATGAAGCCAACATTACAGAACACAAGAAAAAATGGCCAGCAGCATCATTATCACTTGGGAGCTTCCCAGGAATACAGAATTGGGACAATACTTTGGATCCTCCTAAACTAGAATCTGCATTTTAACAAAACCCCAGATGATCTGTACACATTGATATTTGAGATGAACTAGCAAAACCTATTTGAATCAGCTTTGCCTATAATTTGCGACATGAATCAGACCCCCACAACATCCCTGCCTGGATTAGCGTTCAGATTCCTCTTTAGAGAAATCTGAGCCTCAAGGAATTTATATGCTGGCCAGTGGGTGAACATCCTGATTCTAAGCCCTTCAGTAATTTCTCCTGGGATTAAAGGGGACTGGCTAACAATTTCTGTGGACCTTGCAGTTCAGGATTAGGGCTACCTGTTCAGCAAGTTGTATTAATCTTTATTAAAAAAAAAAAAAAAAAAAAAACAACAACAACAACAACACAGTAGCCAATCCCCAAAAAACAAATGCCAAATATTTTCTCTGATATAAGGAGCTTGACTCATAGTGGAGTAGGGAGGGAAAGCATGGGAAGATTAGATGAATTCTAGATAGGGCAGAGGGGTGGGAGGGAAAGAAAGGGAGCAGGGGATTAGCAAGTATGGTGGAATGTGATGGACATTATTATCCAAAGTACATGTATGAAGACAAGAATTGTTGTCAACACACTTTATATAAACCAGAGATATGAAAAATTGTGCTGTATACACGTAATAAGAATTGTAATGCATTCCGCTATCACTTATTTCTTTTAAAAAATCAATAAAAAAAAAACACAGGTTTTACAAATGTCCTTTCTTCCCTGTGTTTATAATCATGGAAAATTCCTTAATCTGGGTAATTTATTTAATAAGTAGCTCCAAATATTTGCTTCCCAACTACCAGGAGTTTAATACAAAAATTACAGGCTAGCTTAATTGCACTTAACCAAGTAGGCTCTGCAAACACTTTTCTCTCATTATTTCTCACTGAAGCGTGCACCCTCCAAAAATAATCAAAGAGTAAGTGTTGAAAAATGCTCATGCTCATGGATGTTTTAAAATCCTTGCCTTTATTTTGAAAATCCCACCAAACAGATAAGGAAATATCACTATATAGGATAGAATTATTTCAAAGAAAAGCTGTCCTACAGAAACACAACAACTGGTAGATTGAAATGATTTGAAACACAGAAAGATACATCTGGTAAACTGCTATAACCCTTAATGGAGTCGACATGTACAATGGTCTCACAATAAATGTTTGTCGCTTGAATGACTTTCATTTTCACATTACTTTACAGTTTCAAGGTACCTTGCCTTCTTTCTTTTTTCATTTAATATCATCAATTTATATCTTTGCAAAAATTCTGGTGGAGTAGATGTTATTATCTTTATTTTAGACAGTGGATCTATGGCTCAGAAAGATTAAAACGTACTTGCCCATAGTCACAGATTTATTGAAGAAAGAGAGTAGGATTTCAATCCTGGTCCTGGCATCATAATTCAAGGTCCTTCTATTAACTTGTTCTGAATCCTTTTAAGAAAGGGATTCCAATGAGCCTTAAACTCAAATTGCTGTTTAACCTAGAGCTATAAGCACTTGCCAAAGTGCACAGATGCCCACAGCCCATTTCATGAAAACTACTTTAGATGCAAATCTTCATATAATTTGCATCACACTGGACAAATCACAGTAGACCAAATGATCCTCCAGCATTTCTATTCCTTGCAAATTATATTATTATTAAGTTTCTTTTAGAGTAGAAAGTTGTCTTGGCCTTTAGGAATCCCCATTAAGATAGGAATTTTCTTTCTGCCTTGGGTTGTGCTTAGTATAAGGTGGCCTGGACAGTACCCCAGGACCTTAAATTGGCTTCTTATGCCATCTATGCCCAGCCATGGACATGACCACCCAGCACATGGCCAAAACACAGGCCATCCCATGAGTGGTGGTAGAAAACAGAGCTGTAGATAAAACATGCCTACTGTTCAGTTACACATTTGTGTACTTCTTGAGGAATATATTTCTTCTCTCTTTGATAGAGATTCTGCCAATGTTACGGTAGATGGAAAACTGGTGAATTTGGGCTCATGGAATCCAGCTGGACATAAAGATCATAATGTGATTATATCACACATCGATGCATTTTAAATTTGTGGTTCCTTGTGAATCATACATCATTTAAAAATACGCAGGCAAAATATCCTGATGTTTAACATTATAGTCCAAACACACATGCTTAGTGGGAACTAAGCACAGTCTTAGGGATGATAAAGATTTGATTGGTCAAATGTAGGAGAAACTGACTCCCACCTCCTGTTCACAGAGTTCAACTACAGCTAAGAAGATAGGTGCTATAAATTTGTGTATGTAGGATGCTCAATTCTCACACCATGAGACTTTGAGATAGTGTTTAAAGGGGTTATTAACATAGTTCTCTGATCACCACCTATCAAGAAGAGGAAGAGGAAATATCCAAGCCCCTCCTTGCTCTATCCCTTTTGGAGTCTGTCTATGCTTTGGTCAAAAATGGTAGAGCTTTTGCACTCAGTGCCAAGTTTTTTAATAGATTAGCTTCTTCATAAAACCATTGTGACCCCATCACTAATTTCAAGTTTTGTTGGCTTAAAGTGAAAGAGTTTGAACTTTAACATTCTATCAAAATTGAACCTTAAAATATCAAGTCTCCCTAAAGCCTGGCTTTCCAAAATCCCCTATTCTTGTTCAGATTGAGTTGCCACAATGCCCTCTGAAATATGTTACATTGTTGTGCTATGAACATTAAGCACTAACTGTTTCAAAGACTGTAGCTTTTGATGTCATGAAATGCAGACACTTTCTAACAGGTTTCAGATATGCAAAGCAATATAGTGTCCTTATGACAGAATGCCATTGAATGCATTCCATAGTCACATATTCCTTATCTAACCCTGCACTATGTACTATAATGGAAGGGTATAACAACTCATCTCTTTGGTCCATTTTTTTATTATTATTATTTCATAGTGATTTTGAAAGATTTGAAAAAAATCTTTTGGTGAGCTTACTCAGTTTTACCAAGATTTTAAGCAGGAATATTATTTAGGTGTTCCATTATTGAAGTATTCTGCTCTTTGTCATGGGTCTACTGGGGTAGAGCATGTGGAACAGACCTGGGCTCTTCCCTAACGTTTCCATGTGAGTATCATAATAAAAGGGATATGAACATAAGGGAAAACCTGCATCAGGATCTGAATGTGGGAAAGAAGCCATTCACGGAATTTTCTGCAAGATATTACAGTACAGCAGGGCACAGATGAAAGAATGTGCTGAAAACTGACCTACGACACCCCTTCCTCCAAAAGTAGTGTGGCATCAAAGGAAGAAAAGACAGTACATTTTGAACCTTCAAAACCTTCCAGTTGTGGGAATAAGTGGCAAGGCAGCCTTGGAGTGTCACACTTAACAAAGGTTTTCACTGCTATTGATCAACAGTATTCCAAAAGGAGAGATGACTGGAATTATAGTATTCTAAGGTCCTAATGTTTTCCTGAGGAAAGTTTCTCAACATTTAAGACATTTAGACATCTTAAGCTATAAAGATATAATTAAATTTCAAGAGTTACAATTAGCAGAATAAAACTAATGGGTATATAAGTCACTGCAGTGGGTAGGAAAACTTTTAAATCAATTATTAAAAGTTCAAGAAGTAGGAAAAGCACAATAAAAATAGAAAGACAAAATAAGATGTTAGATTAAAAAGTCCAAGTATTTAAATGTCCACAATAAATTTATAGGGGCAAAACTTGCCAATTAAAATATTGGTTTGACCAGTTTGGGAAATTTTAATATATATATTTAAATTATATATATTATAAATATAATTTAAATATATAGAATTTATTTTTATGCAGAGATATATTTAAACATATATAATATAAATTATATATATATGTATGTTTTTTTAGAAGACACACATATAAAATTGGAGGAAATGAAAAAGTTAAAATAGAAGGACAGAAAATGAGATTATAGGCAAACCTCCCAAGAAAACTCATACAGCTATGACAATATCAGAAAAAAATAGGCAATAAGATAAAAAGGATTGTTTGAGAATGTGGAAGAAACTGATGTTTCTTCAACCTTCATTTCTGTTTCTTGCAGGGCACACTACTACACTACATTACCCAACCTCCTCTGCTGGGAGGTATAGTCATGTGACTGAATCCAGCCAATAGAAAGTGAGAAGAGCCTGTGCTGCTTCCAGGCCCAGGATTTAAAGAAAGCAGTAATTATTTCACTCTCATCCCCATCCCATCCATCAGGAGGATGCAAACAACATCAAGTCCCCAGGGAATGACAGAAGTATAAAATAGAGATCAAAAGTCCCTCAATCTTGGAAGAAAGTCACTATAGATCAGAAACACCTATATTAGACATAAAGAAGTGTTGTGTGAAGCCACTGATGTGTTTTCCTTAACAAATAAGAAGGAATACCAAAGACTAGACATTTTCAGCAAGGATAAAATGCTGAAGAGCAGAAAGGAAATGTATATATTATGAAAACAAAAATTAAATAAGTCCAAAAATTTAAAAGCGGGTCAAGGTAAATAGAATTAAGAATCATGTCACTAACCCATTGAAGAAAAAAGATCTTAAAGCAGATTAAATAGAGTGAGACAGGCTGTAACAGACACAGACAAGATCAATTATAACAGAATATTATGACAACTTCATGAAATGGCTGATTTTCAAGAAAATATGAATTATCAAAATTCCCTGGAGTAGAAGTAGAAAATCTAACTAAGCCAATAACCATGAAAGGAATAAGAGAGAAAAGGGAGGCTGTCAATAAATCATTTCCAAGAAGAAGACCAGATCCTCAAGTATTCCCACCAGCTGTGCACACAGAGTCAAGAAAGAGGTAATTCCTATGTTTATACAAAATATTTCATGGCACAAAAATAGTTTTTAGAAAAACCTTCACAAGTCACTTTCACAAAGCTAAACCAAACTTTATATGAAGACTCAAAATAAATATCACAAAAGGATAATTAGCCTTTCCTGTTGAAAAGGCCACACTCTGGATCCTTCCCTGGATGCTCCCCAGTCTTTCTCCTCTCTTGCATTATGTACTCTTCAATGGCCAGGAGTGCACCCCTCATTCTTGGCACACAGTAGGCCCTCCGTAAATGTGTGAATGGATACCTGAGGTGAAGAGCTTGACAAGACAGAGCGCTAAGCATTAACCTTGTTTTCTCATTCTAAGCACCTCTCACCCCAAAAAACAGCCAAAGGAAACAATCTTCTTCTCAAAGTTCATACTTCAAAATTCTCAACAAAAATATCTTACTACAACCTCAGAGGATCCCACCCAGGTAAACTCACACTCAAAGGGAGACTTGTCAAGAAGCAATGCTGAATTTGTTATCAAATGTCCTTATCCCTGGCATCCATGACACGGGTTCAGAGAAACTACAGGTTTTTCTCCTACAAGAAAAACTTTTCTTCTGAATGCTTTGTCCCTATTCTCTTTTCTGGGATCAGGAAAAGAGTCTGTCCAAAGTTACTTTTCCTTGCTTTCTACAAATTTTAATCTTTCTAATACTTGGACAAACAACAACAACAAAATCTAAGCATACTCCCTTGATTTTTAATTGGTACAACGATAAGCTACTTTTCAGGTCATCATTAGCCTTCCTCTAAGGTCTGAGAAGAATTTGATGTTAAATTGTCCATCTATTTTTTTCCTTCCACACAACATTATATGAAAAAAAAAAACTGTATGAACTTCAACATTATATGAATAAAGGGCCCCAGTACACATGATGGGAGGAGAAAGAAGATCCATAAGCAATGGTGTATGAACACAGATGTGGCCTTTCCCTCAACCATCCATGGCTCAACAATTTGAAAAGAATAACTTTCTAACTCTTTTGCTAAGAAGTAAGCATCCAAAGACCTGCAGAGGCCAAGCTCTTTCCATTCTCATCTGCCCAAATCCTTCTCATGTGCCCAAGCTTCACACCTTGCAGACCGCCAAGTTCATCAGGGACTTCCATTCATTCCACTTGCTATGGTCTGAATGTGTCCTCTTACATTCATGTGTTGGCAACTTCACTCCCAATGCCACAGTGTTGATAAGTGGGATCTTCAAGAGGTGATTAGGTCACGAGGGCTCTGACCTCAAGAATAGATTAATGTAGTTATCTTAGGAATGGAACTTCCCAACCTCTAGGACCGTAAGAAATAAATTCCTGTTCTTTAAAATTACCCAGTGTCAGGTTATCTATCATAGAACACAGAGTAAGCCAAGACACTAATCCTTTTGGTTAGAATGACTTTGATAAGCCTGCCCTCCTGCTAAGCTCCTATCCACTCCTCCCACACCAGGACCTAAAGTCACTCTCCCTATAAAATCTTCCATCAAGCCAGAATTAATCACTCCTGTGTCCCAGACCATCATCATATACTTAGGTTGAATTATTTAGTTATTATTTGAATATGACTTTACTCCCCCTAATAAATACAAGCTTTTCCAGGGAAGAAACCATGTCATATTTGCATGTAGGCTCTCGCATCCCCAGTGCTTGGCACAGTGCTTTGTGTCACAGGGGCTCAGAACACTTCTGTCAAATGGCCCTCTTGAGAGTCTACTGGTGGCCCACTGCCTGATGCAAGCCAGCTGTAATTTGATGAAAAACTTGAGTAAACATAAGAACTGACAAAATCATCTTCTAACAATGGAAAAATTGTGTTCAAAAGGAAACAGGTGGAGGACAATGAATTTTCAGACTGGCCAAAGAAGATCAGATCCAAATTAAATGAGAAGAAGCCTGACAGAGAGGGACCTGTGAACATTTTCTCTGCCCTGATTCTCTTTATCAGTAAACTTGGTTCTGAAGTTAACTTTTTTTGAGGGAAGACAGTGGGTGATATGAGCTAATGGTTTTCATTGCCTATTGCTGCATAAGAAACTACCCTGAAATGCAGGAGTTTAAAAAATAATTATTTCACTCATTTACAATTTTGAGTCAAGAGTTCAGATGGGGACAGACTGGATAGTCCTGTCCCATGTGGCACTGACTGGGATAGTTACTCGGTGGCATTGAGCTCACGGTCAACTGAAATAGGGGTTCTAAGAAGGCCTCGTCTCATGGGCCTGCCTAGGACCTTGTATCCCTTGGTGACTGATCTCTTTCTCTCTTCCACCTCTACCACCCCCCACCCACCACCACCCCACACATACATGGTTGACCTGGGATTCTTCACAGCATGCTAGTCTCAGGGCAATAATGCTTCATACATGGATGCTGGCTTCTAAGATGGCATGTCCCAAATGGTGAAAGTGGAAGCTACAGATCTTTTGAGGCCCCAGTTTCCGATATTCAGTCATTATAGAGTGACTTCTGCTACATTCTAGTGGTCAAAACCAATCATAAGGCCATCCTGGATGTAACAGGAGAAGAAATAGCCTCCACCTTTCCATGGGATTGAAGGCAAGGAATTTGTAGTCATCTTTAATCCACAATACTTATTTTTTTTCCTGGAAGCTGATGATCTTGGGATAAACAAAATATCAAGGTCTAGGCCTCCTTACATGAGAATATAAATCCTCTCCATCAGGCCATTCTTCAACATAAATTCCTCATCACTATAATACATAATAGTTTACTTGACATATAGTATATGTTCCTGGAACATGTCCATACTTTAGTATTTTTGGCAAATGAATCACATTGTAAATTTATCGAAGGAGTTGGCTAGTTAGAGGAAACCTATTCTTTTGCAAGAATTTCTCTTGCTCATTTTAAAAATGGTTCCAATTCTTCTTATCTTTATTCATTTTATTAAACACTCCTTGATAAATGCAGTGTTAAATATATTCATAAATGTTTTATTAAAAACTGATTTTATAAATTATAAGCTTTTATATGAATGAATTCATAAAAAGAAAAATATTACCAGAATTACTAGAGGTGAACTGACATTTTTACTAAGTCCCCCACCATGGTTTGAAACCTCTGAAGTTGATTTTGGGAAAGACTGATATACTAGGGATATACAAGTAGCCAAAACATCTTTTGAATCAAAGCCTGAAGCATTTATTCAGCGAAATCTTAGGTGGCAGTGTTGAGAAAGGTTACTTTAAAAATTATTGATAAAAATTGTCATTTAAGCTTCGCTCTCTAGCTACGTAACAGCTAAACACTCAATCGAACATTCTAAGATTTGGGAGCTTTATTTTAATACATAGTTCATTAACCTTGGCTGTATAAGAAAAGTCTGGGATTTTCAAGTCAAGTTTAATTTTCTCAAAAGGATCAACACCGTTTTTTTGTGGTAGCTGTGACATCTAATTGTCTCAATGTTTTTATGGAGTTAATGAGTGAGTGAGTACTTGAGTGAATGTATCACTTGTCTCTTTCCTAAATAAGTTCAAGAAGTCCACAGGCACTGGAGAAGCTATCTAAATACTGTAGACAGTGGCAGCAGGATTGTCAATTTTCAAATTTTCAAAGATTCAGAGTCTCCAACCCAGTCCACATATTAAGCCCAGGTGTGAAATGAGGTAACCTGACACTTTTGCTAAGACCTCCCCCCACCAGCTGTAAAATGAGACCAAGAGGCTTCTCATGTTGAAAATATAGCATATATTCTAATATAGAACACTCATGTTCCACACAGTTAGAAAGGTCTAGACTCACATCTTTCAATCTGCCAATGAATTAAATCTATGACTTAGGACCTATCTTTAGCTTTTCTGATTAGAAAAATGGGGATAATGGTAATCAAGCCTCTTCCGTCTACCTCATATGGTTACTGGATTTTGAGAGAAATTGTGTGTGAATACATTGGGAACTAAAAAGCATGTATTGATATAAAATTATTTTTGAACTTTGGCAAGCAGATTAATGATGATTAATAATTGCTTGAAAGTAGCAGCATTTGAGAAGAGCATAAGATGAAGTATTGATGAAGCTCTTTAAATTATAAAGACTGAATAGCACTAAAGTGTTGTCCACTCTCTCCTCCCAGAAATCACAAGCCGTCTTCCAAGCAAACCTTGTCCTACCTTGTACCTGTCTCTGCTGTTAACATTCTATAGTCAATTGTGATTATTTGATGCTGCATCTTGCTCCCTCCCACAGTGTGAGGACCTTGATAGCAGATTGGGCCTCATCCATTCTCCTTCTCCTTGTATCTGTAACCCCCAGCACAATGTTTAGAACATGGGTGAGGTCCTATAAATATTTACCAAAAGAATAAATTAATAGTGACCTCAGATAGTCACTGAACCTTAACTTCCTTATAAAAGAACAAAATGAGAAGTTTGCTCTAAATCCTTACAACACTAGTATTTTCTTCAGGCACATCAAGCAATAATCAAGAATTTCTGGACACACTGGAATAATTATTATAAACATATAAAAATGAACAATTAAAAGTATCATAATCATTCCTTTCTAATGGATCAAAATTATTTTTTTTGCACCTATATTCACAGAGATTACAAGGAATTGGCTCATGCAAATATAAAGACTGATAAATCCCAACACCTGTGTTGTAGAGATCCAAAAGAGCTAATGTTGTTGGCCACACTCTAAAAGCTGAAAGGCTCAAGACCCAAGAAAAGCAGATATTTCAGTTAGAGTCTGAAGACAGAAAATGGATCAACAATCTTTAAAACGACATTAGAACTAATGTCATTAATAAGTTTCCAGCATTTATTACTAATGGAGTAGCTGCCTTCATAGACAACCAGAATTGACAACAGCTCAGGCAACAGGCAAGAGTCTGGTCGACAAAAGATTCTTGGCCTATTTCTCCCTCTGTTTGGCTAGTTGTGCCTGAGCCTACGTGCACCCCCACCAGCTCCTACCATCAAATGAAAGACCCTGCTGGTTCTTATCCCAGATTAAACATGCCAAGAATCTTAAGGACAGGAGTGACTCCAGGAGAAGTGACTCTGGCACCTCTGGGTGGCATGTCTTTGCCATGGAGCACCTGAAGCCTACAACCAACAACCAAGCTGTGGAAGGCATCTCTGAAAGTTACAGTAGGACAAGTTGACCAATTGTTTTGTTAAATTTGTTGAGCAGCAAAAACTACAATTAGCAGTTGGGGTGGGGGTTATTGCAAAATATAATTGTGTTCATTGACTTCTGTGACCTTATACTCATTGTTTATCTATATAAAATTTATACTTGAAGACTTTTTTCCCATTACTATTTACTGCCCCTTGGAAATTTGAAAATAAGTGGTCCAAATTCGGAAGTTAGATGTCATTTAAGCAATGAGTAAGATCAGGTGGTAGTAGGCATAACTTCCAAATAGACAGCTCTGTGAGTCCCAAGACTGGGTTAGTGGCCAAATTCTAATGAGCCGCACTTGCTTTTCCTCTAAGATAGGCATCTCAGGAATAGCTGGAGTCTTCCCATTTCTGCCCAGGTGTTCCCATTTCTGCATTCAAACACAGGTCCTGATGGGTTCAACCATCAGCCTCTTATGGGTGGATGGAATTCTATCTGTCTATCTCCTTTGGCCCCAGACTGAGTCTCATTGATGCCTTGGAGTCAGTTTTACCTTCAGTCCTGAGTAATGGATTGGTCTTGTCAGCTATTGGAACAAGAGGTTTGTCTTCACTGCTACAGTATTATTTGAGTGCTAACACTGTACCTTTCAATTCTCCATTCTTTAGGGTTCAATGAGAGAAAAAGAACCCCCAAAATAACTTTAGTGATTCACTGAAAGCACCCTGCTTTTCTAAAATGATCTTATGTCACAGAAAAAAAGGAGGGAGAGAGAGAAACTTTTTAAATGCATGAACTTTGTCAGTGGCAAGGAAATAATCATACAGAAAAACAAAATTCCACAAAGCTTCTACAAAGAGAAAATTGCAGAAAGGGTAGAGGCCCTGCTTGGTTTCTACATTGCTGCTTGTAACAAACTTGATAGACTTGCCTGGAATGGTCTCCAATTTCTCATCTAAAATGCTTTTTAGTTGAGAGATTTTCAATGTAAGATTCATGGCCCACCCCAAGATGGCAAAGGGAAAAGGATACTAACTCTTTAATAATGCTGCTACTAAATCCTAAATGTGGCTTCAAAAAGCCATGTTATTAAGAACTTAATCAATGAAAATTCCTAATTCAGAGCACACAGAGAAGTAAAAGCTTCACCTGTCAGCATGGGCAGTTAGATTCTTGGATTTGCTGTGTGCTCCTGTAATTCATTCTATTATCCAATAGTTTTCAGATTGCATTTATCAGAACTCAGCTTTTCCTTATTCTTTAGGTCTCTTTTAAGGCACATTTTTCAAAGCACTTTGAGATTACCAGGGAACATGTTCTTTGAACGATTGCCTTGATTTCTCTTCCAGTAATTACTGGATACTGACTACAAAACACTGTGTTGGGTTCTCCTCCTGAGCTACCACTCCAACTCTGATAGCCACAATTCTCCAAGGGCATCATGAAGATTTCAACAGTGTTAAATCCCAAGGTTACACAATGTTTTAGTTGTTTGTTTTTTTTTTCACTACTGTAACCAAACAACAATTTTAGAGGATGAAAAGTTTATTTGGGGGGCTCACAGTTTCAAAGGCCTCAGTCTATAGACAGTCAGCTCCATTAATCTGGGTCCTAGATGAGGCAGAACATTATGGCGGAAGAATGTGGTGGAGGAAAGCATCTCAGAAAGGAAGCAGAAAGAGACAAAGGACAAAATACAAACCCCAAAGGCACACCCACACTGACCCACCTCCTCCAGCCACACCCTGCCTGCATTTACTAACCGGTTAATCCAGAGCAGGGGATTAATACACTAATTAGGTTAAGGCTCTCAAAACCCAATCATCATTTCACTTCTAAACTTTCTTGCATTGTCTCACACATGTGCTTTGAGAGGACATCTCATATCTAAGTCATAACACACAATGAGTATCAGACCTGTATTCAAACCCAGGTCTTCTAAAACCCATTCTTTCTCTGGGTGTCCCTCCTTAACATGAACTGTCGCTTTCTCCATATGAAATGTCTCACATCTTTCCAACCTCCTCTTCCAAAAAGGAGGTGGGAGCCTATTCAACACAATTCTTGGAGCTATACTTCAAGTTAACTGCTTCAGCTATATTACCTTCTACTTTTGGGGGGGGGAAGTAGCAGGGTAAACTTCTACACATTGACAGCACCCCTTGAGAGGAAATGGCCTTGTTGTGTTGTGGAGAAGCCCAAGGGTAGGTCTATTGTGGGGTGAATTGTCTGTTCAGAGGGATAAGCCTCTTGAGAAATTAAAATCTAGAATAATTAGTGAAGAACAAAAGACAAAGTCGGAGCCCCTGATAGATCCAGCCCACACAGGAGCTGGAGCTAGACAATTAGAAAATGGCTCCCCTGATTTATTTAAGCAGGTGTATGAAAGGCAGGGGTAAGGTTTCAAGGGTAGAATCTTGCTTCCTGATGTCTTATGGTCAGCAGGTTGACTGGCATCTTGGCAAGTCACACCCATCTCAGAGAGGCTGTGCGGCTGGGTGATTGTAGCAGGTCACCCATCTCCAGTGCTGTGTGGGACCTTTGGCAGAGCTTGAATAGGGCTCACCATATGTCTGGGCAGTCAACAAGAGGGGGTGTCCACTGGAAGTCCCCAGATTCTCCCATTCATTAGGCTGTGGTGTGCCACAGTCCACACATAGCCCACGGACAGCTCTCAACACAGGGCTCTCTGGGTTCCTGACCAAGAGCTCCAGCCCTGCGCCTCTCACTCTCTCCTCCTTTCCATACATGGCTTCAGTGTTTGCTGTTTACACAATGTGCATGGACTCTACCCTGTTCTCACTTCCATCCTCTGGCAGATCACTTTTCCCAAGCCAAAAATCAATGCACAGTATTCTCCCAATAGAACAGAATGTTTGAAATTGAAATAGAAATGGAAATGGAAAATCTGGGAATAAGGTTCCCCCTGTAATTATAATTGCTTGTTACTTGTGACACATATATCTGTAACTAAATATGTATCTGATTAGCCTTCCCTAAATTTTAATAGAAAAGCCAACTCTGTTTGTACAAACACACATAGACTCCATTGTATGTTCTCCCTTAACAAAGCCGTCAGTATTAAAGAAGACATTGACCACCAACTTTATTATAAAATACATTCCTATACTATAAAGTATAGCTTAAATCTCTCTAGAAAACCCTACTTATTTATGATTATTAACCAAAAATCATATTATCCACTTCACTTTTATGGCACCTGGCATATTCTCACTGCTTGGCTCAATGTAACATTTGGTTGAATATTCTTAAACAGAATGAGATAATTCAAAATCATCAATTGGAAACAACTTAGGGTTCCTCTTGTCAATTGTAGTTATTGGTTTGCTTAAGCAGAGATCCCAATCTATTTCATTCTCTGTTTTGTAAAGCAAAAAATACAAATTTCAACAATGTATAAATTGCACACATAGAACATTTCACTCACATGGCCCCTAATTGGTACAAGAGCCCAAATTTTTCATAGACTTTTGGTGGTGTTAATGTTGTAATTTCCTTCATGTCAGAAAGATCCAGAGATTAGACCATGGCATGTCCGGACTATCGGGGATTTTAAAGACCTTGATTTAGCAGTTTTTTGACAAAATCACTTTATCAGTGCCTGTTTTCTGGTTCTGCTGATTGTTCAAAGAAAACATCCTTGTGACGCACTGTTGAAATAGTAGTTGTGACAGTCCTGATGCTTTCAGCTACAAGTAACAGAAAACCCAATGAAATGAGGCTTCCACAATGAGAAAAGGGTGTTACCTGATGTATAAAGAAGTCTAGAGGTGGTCAGTTCCTGAGAGCTGGATGCTTGGTCTCTTTCTACCAGTCTTGCTCTGCCCAGTAAGTAGAGCCCTCCTTTATATTGGCAAGTTGACTCCAGCAATTCCTAACAGTACCTGCAGGCATGACATCCAAAAAGGAAGGCATCTTCCTGTGTTTCTCTTTATATATTTCAGGGGGAACATTTCCTTGAGACTTTCATGCAGTTGTCACATGATAGATAACATTTACAGGGGGCTTGTTTTTCCTCCTATAAACCCAATTTCTAAACAAGTTCATTTCTACTAGGAAAGGGATGGAAGCTTTGAGATAAGTAATCCACAGCTTCTGCCACAGAGTTAGCCCAATATAACCCATCTCGCCCTATGCACCTTAGAATTGCTATGTGTTTGTTTACATATGCTGAAACCCTCTTAATATCTTTATCTCCACAACATTCTCATGCATTCAGATTTTAAGGAAATCCACCCAACTTCTCAACAATATTTTCCTTTTCTATCCTGAGCCATTTTTCTTCCAGGAACACTAAAAAAATACCTAAACACAGACCCTTGTGTTATTTGTAGGCCTATCTGGGAATCACACCTTCCAAATCATACAGTTTTGGAAGGAAAATCTACCTGTTTTTGACCCTTCAGCAAGGAAATTCTTCCAGGCACCCACCCACTACCTGTCCAGGAACAATGGAACAATGATCCATCCAATATTTCCCAGCCCCCATTTTTTTTTTCAGAATATGCATTCTTATGAAATTATGAAGATTAACTTTGTTCTATTTCATATAATTTCTGGGCTCACAGATTCCTACCAAAGAGAACTAGAGGAAACGGCTCTTCTCTGACTCTCCCAACCAGGCTGGTGCAGCTGACTTGGGTGTGCTTCACAGAACCTTCTGCCCCCTCCCCTACATCTGATTTGTTTCAGTCCTGAGTCACTTAGACCAATGGTTTTTCTCCTGGCTAAAATGAGAGCTGACTTTTCAATGTTTTCTTTTACTTTAGTCTTGGCCCCAGGTAGAAATGTAGGATTTGACTGGTGAGACCATTACTGATAGCCAGGTGGCCATCAAAGAGGAGAAAAAAAAAACTCATAGCAGGGAGTGTTGTCATAATCTATAATTTATAAACCCTGTCACTTTGTTAATTGCCCTTAGAAATTTATTATTGTCACCACCAGCAGCATTCACTGATGAGACACAGGTCAAAGCTCTCTCCAGCTGCTGGAAGAGAGAGATGCGCAGGGGAGAGAAGGAGGTGTCAGGAGAAGCTCCCAGGAGCAAGGGCTTGAACTTCATTATCTCTTTCTCCATCTTGTTTACACCTGTCGGTGAGCCAAGCTTGCATGCACCCAAGGAAATTTCTACCTAAATCTGAACTGAGGAACAATGGAAGTCAGCATACTAGCGAGATTACATGGAGAGCCTCATTCTGGAGGGCGTGTTCCAAATCTTCTACCTGCATCCAGTTCTACCATGTGGGCTCCATACATGGGTGCTCCCCCCCAAATACTCAGGAATATGCAAATAATTCTTCTTGCTAGGTGTCTCCCCTTTCAAAGCATTTCTGTTTTCTTATTAACCTCATCCCCAGCTACAATAGAGGGCACTTGAATATCACATGCAGTAGAGACCAAGTCTCTCATACGGGTCCTGGTGGTGCTTTGGGGTGGGAGACAAGGGTTGGGGAGTTGGAGGGGATGATGGGAGGGGCATATTGATTTTAACATGTCTTCGATAAACCCATCAGTATTTGAGAACGCTTGCGAGTCACACTTTGGGGACCAAAGCCTTAATTATACAATATAATTGTTGTTAATGGAACGTGTACATTTCAACCCCAGCAAGCTGGATGGTGTTTAATGCCAGCATGACATATCTCCCAAATCGTTGTCTTTATTTGTGTAAATAGGAAAAAAAGCAAAAGCTGCATCAGCCCGCTGCATAATGAAGAGGGAGGGGATGTGCCGCCTGTACTATGGTGGCCAGATGCTCTTTTATCTCTCTTCAAATCAACATGCAGAGCTGGTGGTCCTCAAATAGAAAGCATCTTTCCTCGGGGATGGCAGCACTGAACGTTTGGAATGATAACATTCTATAAATAAATAAAAAAGATTATTAAGAACACTGTGTAAATCTCCTCGTCAAATACCCCTTCAAGCAACCGTCATCAGGAATGCAGTGTGGTCCCCTAATCCCAGTGTATACAGATACACAGCATAAATACAGTATTTAACAAGCACCCGAGAAGAAGCGGCACTCTGGCAAAAAAGACTCATTCTGGAAGAATGCACATCCCTGGCCCCCCAGTCTCGTTTGGCTGCTCCCCGATTTCTGTTCTTGATTTGATTCTCCTGCCTGAATGAGACACCCACCCCCCTGACTGAATCTCAGGTACAACCTCCTATTGAAATAGAACACACAAACATTAACTTGTTTCCCACGTCCTTATTGTTCCACCTCGATGAATTCACAGGGTATCCATTAGAAATCACATCACATTTGCAAACATCCACAGGCTTCCCTAAATTTTGACACTGTCACAGGGTTCAAACAGGATCAGAGATGGAGATGAGGGCAGATCTGATGTGGGGTCTGTGAGGATCTTACAGGGTCTAATCTGTGTGTGTGTGTGTGTGTGTGTGTGTGTGTGTGTTTTCTGTGTCTCCCACTATTTCTTCCTGAATCTCCTTTTTTCTTCTTCTTCTTCTTTCTGCCCTTGGGATTATTCCTCAATTTTATTCTTTGTTGTTCATGGTTTGGGATCTAGGACTGTAGATCATGGGCAGCACGAGTTTTGAGCTAACAGAGAGGGTGACATTCTGATGGAGAGTACAGCCTAAACATAATGTCCTGGCTTTCTTTGTTGGCTTCCGGTGCATTATAACAACTTGCAATCTCCAGGTTCGGGGCTGCCAACAAATCAGTACCCCATTGTCTCCTCAGCCCACTTATCTGTCCAGGTCCAAGCACTTGCAGATTCGGGTTAGGTGAATGCAGTACTTCTTCCTTTTTCCCTCAGCCTGAAATACAGTAACAAGCCACCCAGGCAGGGTCAGGTAGCTCTGCCAATTAGGGATCACTTTGGTGAGAGCCCATTTCTCCAGCTGTCCTTTGCAGCATTCCACCACCCCAGCTTTGCTTCTCTCCAGGCTGGTTGGTGTGTGAGAGGGGAGAGTGGGCTCCTGAACATTTCCCAGCAGGGTCAGCCACAACCAGGAAACAGCCTCAATCTACTCTTCCCTTCCCCTTTAACATCTTCCCTTTCCATCAAGCCTGCCTTGCCCTGGGTCTGCCAGGCACTCATATCCCTCCCCTGCCAGGTTCAGAGATATGACATGATGAACCGAGGGCACAACCCAAGGGGACTGCAGGAGGCTCCACTTCTAACTTGAATCCTAGGCTCAGGGTGATTTAGCCCCTTAGATCATCAGCTCAATGTTGATGGGGACAAAGTGGCTCTGCACCTGATAAGTTTCTCAGGAATGATCGACTATCTTTCAACTATCAGCAAGAGATGGTTTGGGAGTGTCTTATTCCTATGATTTCTATGCCCTCCTTTGTTACACCCAAATGCTTAATAAAATGCAACATAAGTTGAGCTGTACTGATTTGCCACACACACAGGTTAGATAACCTGAACAATGGGAAATTATTTTCTCACAGATCTGAAGGCTAAAATTCTAGATCAGGTGTCAGCAGATTTGCTTCCTCTGAGGCCTCTCTCCATGACTTGTAGATAACTGCTCCTTGTTATGCCCTAGTCTTTCTGCTGTGTGTATATCCCTGGTGTCTCTGTGGGTGTCAGAATTTCCTCTTATAAGGACACCAGTTAGATTGACTGAGCATCTGCTGGTCTGCTGATATGACCTCATTTAACCTTACTTGTCATTTTAAAGGCCAGGCCCTATCTCCAAATATTGTCACAGTCAGAGGTACTAGGAGTTGGGATTTCAAGGCAGGAATTTGGGAATCCCAAACTGGAACACTTGTACTTCAGATAGCATCAAAAATTCTTACCAAAGTTTGCCTGAAATGAAATGGAAACCTTGTTTCTAATTCTCTGTTGATGTCATTGTGTTTTTCATCCCTGAACAATGACATTTAGTGACCAGTGCAGTGACTAAAAAGGCCGGGGGGAGAAGTAAATGCAGTCAAAAATCAGTTCCTAATGAATCCCATGGATCTTTGCAATTCAGCTGCCCCCAAGAAAAGTTTCCTCCCCCAGCTTCAAAATAAGAGTGTGCTATTTTGTGTGGTTGGGAGGAGAGGGTTTCTTTGGTATGGTTGCTTTGGTCTCACAGTATTTTCTACAAAGAAGTTTCTTTGAAAATTTTTAATTAATACATATTAAAAATTATGCATATTAATGGGATTCAGTGTGACATTTCTATATGTGCATACAGCGTGCACTAATAAAATCCAGCCTCTCTTTGTCTAGCCCAGTCCACTCCCTCCCAGTGTCACATGTCATTATTCTAATTGCCAGCATGACTCTTTTTAGCCTACACATGAGACAAAACATGCGGGCCTTGTTTTGGGTGTCTGGCTTATTTCACTTAAAAAAAAAAAAAAAATATATATATATATATATATATATATATATATATATATATATATGTCTTCCAGTTCCATTCATTGTACTGCAAATGACAGGATTACATTCTTCTTTAAGGCCAAATGATACTCCATGGTGTGTGTGTGTGTGTGTGTGTGTGTGTGTGTGATATTTTCTTTTTCCATTCATATGTTGATAGATGACTAGGCTAAATTTCATGTCTTAGCTATTATGAATAGTGTGTATGGCACTCTCTTCTTTATTAAAGGCTTTATTGATTATTGTTTATTATTTATGTTTATTACTTTTTTTTCTATAGCACTGGGAATTAAACCCAAGGGTACTCTACCACTGAGCTATCTCCTCAGGCCTTTTGACTTTGCAGCAGGGGGTACCAGGGATTGAACTCAGGGGCTCTCAACCACTGAGCCACATCCCCAGCCCTATATTTTATTTTAAGACAGGGTCTCACTGAGTTGTTTAGTGCCTTGCTTTTGCTGAGGCTGACTTTGATCCTCTTGCCTCAGCCTCCAGAGGTGCTGGGATAACAGGTGTCTGCCACCGCCCCCAGCTGCCGTTTGACTTTTTTTGAGACAGGATCTTGTTAAATTGCTGGGACTGGTCTCAAACTTGCAATCCTCCTGCCTCAGTCTCCTGAATTGTTAGGATTACTATTGGGCTGTCATAACAAAGATTGCTTCTATCCAGTTCTCTACAGGACACCTTGTGACAACTTGACAAATATTATCAGCTAAAAGTCTGCGTGCAAGTTGAATTGGCAGAGAAAGAAAGGGACTTTGTGAAGCCATTCCCGTTTGATGAGCTTTCCAGAAGTGCACCCCGAGGTTTGGATTTTCATTTATTTCTCCCTTCAATAAATATGACCAGTAGTTTGGAGCAAGTATGAGTAATGTAAATAAATAGGAAAATTATTGCTCCAGACCTCAATTAATTACACAAAAGCCATCCCCAAAGTGTGTCCCCATGCTTCTGTGCCTGATGGTTCGGCAGCTGCTCGAGGGGAGACAAGTCCCTGAGGTCCCTCTGGCCCTGGCCTTATTTGAGCCTGGCACAGTGAAGGATTTGAGGAGACCCAAAGACCCCACTGTTGGGCAGGGCTGCTTCCTGGGGGGGAGCTCTGAGACATAAAGACATCCTCATTTACTACAAACTGAATAAGAACTACACCCTTTGGTGTTCTCGGTCCCTGAGCCTGAGAATGATTTCTGAAAGTCACATAGGAAGAAGACATTTTGATCAAATATGGCAGATAGTACACACATGTTTGTCTCTTTTCCATCCATAACCAGACTGAAATGGCAATGAAGGACTTAGAGAGATATAAACCCACAAGTCCACAGCAGTGAAGGAGACTTTCAAAATATTTTGACGGAAGTAAAGGGTTGGAGGAGTAGCAATTAGCTGAGCAGAGTAGAAGAGGCTACAGCGTAAGAACACCATGTTCACCCACGAATCCTGGAGAGGCTGGGCCCTTGGGGACTGCAGAGTTCTCCAGAGATGGGGGTGAGGCAGAGGCACTATGGAAAGTCCGCATGGGTACTGTTCATACCCAAGTGGGTGCGTCTCTTCCCTCACTCCACGCCAGCCCACCAAATACCAGCCCCTCTCATTGACCTCCACCGGCTCGTCCCCTGCTCCATCCTTTCCAAAAGGGCAAATATGTCCTCTTGAGAAAACTTGCCCCAGAGAAGCTCTGAGTTTAGCTAACATCAGGGTACAGGGCTGAAAACAAGACACTTCATTGAAAGTCTATTCCAAACGCCCTTGATCTCTGCTCCCTGAACTGGAGAGAACAGACATGCACCTCCCAGGGAAGAGACAGAGGGAGGATTCTCCAAAAGAAACTGACTGGCCTACTGAAAAGACCCACAGAGACTCCATTTGAAACATTCTTCATCAAATAAGCCAGTTCATCTCCTGACAATACCTACTGAAGGACAAGCCACCTCATGTACAGTCTCCCATGAGCTTTTCAGACATTCAAGGATCACGGGACATTTGAAGATGAGATGTCCTCAAACTAGAAAAAAAAGAACAAAACAAATAAGCTTTTTTTTTTTCTTTTCTTTTTCTTTGCTAGGAAGACAGGTACTAAAGGAAGCAGAAAAATATAATGATCATCAGGAAGTTTTGAGAACATATTACATTCATGAAATAAGAATACAATACAATCTTTTTAAAATTATAATCAGAGGGCAAAAAAATAGGAATGTAGTAACTAAATAAATAAAAGGCAAAAATATTCAATGGAACACTTGGAAGAGAAGCTTGAATGACTATTCTTGAAAAGTCAAAAAAAAAATGGATGAGAGGGAGTAAAAGAAAATAAAAGGGCCTGTCCAATGTATCCAACATCTCAAAATTCCAGGAAGAGAAAAGTTACAAAATACAAGAATGGAAATAACTCAATAACTGGTTAAAATTTTCAGAATTGAAAGACATGATTTTCTAGAGAGTATCCAGCACACTGTACTTAAAAAGAAACAGCTACCAAAGCCAACATGAAATCTCAGAATACCATAGACAGGAAAGATGTTAAGTTTGCACAGGTGAGAATTTAAAAATGAAAAATAAAAATGTCAGTGGGTCTCTAACTAGCAACACTGCAGCCAAATAACGATATAGCAAAGCCTCTGATTTTCTGAGGAGAAAAAAAAAAAAAATTGTTTTCGTCTATGTCTATACCAAACCAAACACTTAATCCAGCATGAAGATAAGCAAAGACTAAGAAAATATACTTTTTTCAGATAAGCAAAGACTAAGAAAATATAATTCCTGTACAATCCTTTCTCAAGAAGCTAACTGGAATTGGTGACTTCTCCAAAATTTCTTTCTAGTTCACAAGGTAAAACAAAATCGGAATCCAGGAAATAAGAGGGGGGGAAGTAAATTCCAGGACAAAGCAAGAGAAGGAATCCTCAGGAAACTGTTCAGTGGGCCTGAAGAGCAATGGCTGCAGACTTCAGGAGTCTGGAGAAGTCCAGAAAAAAAAAAGTCTCCAGGTTGGCAGTGGGAGCCAAGTAGGAGCATTCTAGAATATTTGATACATCAAATCTATGGAAAATAGCATGAGAGGTGTTTCACACAGTTGTCAGAGGAGTTGAGAGACATTAGTGATAGGTTGACAGAACACCTAACAAATGAAAAAAAAAAAAAAAAAGCAATTATCACTACCATGACAGAAGGTAAATAGATAATGTCTAAAACAAATAAAAAATAACAATATTAACAGATTATTTTAAATGGGGTAGATGCATAAGAAAAGAGGTAAAAGAGAGAGAAATATTGCCAATACAGAGAGATTAGGAGGTAGGGAAAAGTAGAACAGAGATACTTCTGAGTCTGATTTTAAGTCTTTTGGTGGTAAATTCTAGTTATCCCTCAACACCTATGGAATTGGCTTCAGGAACCCCATCAGATACCCAAATCCAGGATGCTCAACTCACATAAAAAATGGTGTAGTATTTGCATATAGCCTATACACATTCTCCCATTTACTTTAAATCATCTCTATAATACTTATAATTCCTAATACATTTACATAAATGCTATGTAAACAGCTTTACTATACTGTTTAGGGGATGATGAGAAGAGAACACTGTGTACATGTTCAGTGTAGGCACAATTTTTAAGAAGTATTTTCAATCCAAGGTTGGTTTTGTTGTGGATGTGGAACCAGAGAATTCAGAGGGCCCACTGTCCTTTAATAAATATAAAAATTATTCTAGATACATTAACATATAGAAATAGATAAAAGACAGACAGGAGAATGGACATGAAGGCGAGTTTGAGTAGTTAACAAGGAACCTTCTGTTGACACTAGAAACCATCCAGGGGAGGCCCAGCCTGTGCCAGATACAGGTGCTACTTTGCTGAAAACGGAAGATGAGCGTTGGGGAATCAGGCAGAAAGAAATTACTTTTTAGATTATGCAGGAAAAATTCTGGCTTGGACTGAGAAAAAAAAATCACATTGGAATTAAGGAAAATGTACTGGCTTCTGGGAGAATCTGGCAAGATAACCCGAGATGGTCACAAGCCAAGTATGCATTGCCCAACTGCAGGGGAGGTGACTCACATTGGATCCAGGTGACGGTGCCCCCTGGAGTTATGCAGGTGTGTGCACCAGCCCTACGGGGGGAGAGATCCAGGCCCTAAGTTTTACTTCTTAAACTGTACCTCAACTCTTTTGAATTATATTTGGTCATTGTATCTACCTGCATTTATATCACTGTAGCCGATAACTCTTCAGACATTAAGGAGGAAAAAGAATTGTTGCTTTTAGGAATAACATTGCTGTCTTTTAAGGAATTTGCTTCAGAGAGAGATGAGGAAGTTTTAAAGACTCCAAATAGTAGCAGAAGTATCAACACAACACAGAACTGGGTTTGGTGTGGGGTGTCACAGCCATTTCCTAACTGAAGTGCAAGAACACAGGCTGGTCACTGGCTTAACTGGGTGTCAAAGATATTTCTTGAGATGAGGAGTTGGGCTAAAAATATTATATGGCCTATTTCAGTTCTGAACGCTTTGCAATATCTAAATTACATTCTGCTAGAAGGGTATGGGTTTCCCTATAGGTTCAGGTTCTGCTCACAGGGCTTCCTCTTCATACCACAGAAGCCCACTCTACTGAATTTTCTATATGAGTTTTGAGTCAGGCCCAGGAAAACTTCCTCTTATGTTTTATCCTTCTGGCTTTAACAAATCCACTGTGAAAAGTTAAAACAAAATCCTCTACTTCCTGATCAAGGATCTCAGTGGAAAAGATGGTCACAAGGCATCCTTTGGAATATCTCTGCTTGTTGTTCCAGTTGAGGGGGGAGGTGGCTAAAGAGACTTTTATCAAGGCAAGGTCATCATGTAAGAGTCTTCCACGGGGTTGCTAAGGAAACTCTCGTTGGTGAAAAAAAAAAACACACAGTGTTTGTGAGTCGCCCTTAAACTTGAGCTCTAATCCTTTTGGTCCATGCCCCCTCTGCAGTTTAGGGAAGCACACTTATTAAAAGTTGTACCCCAGCTGACCAGCAGGGACTAGGGTAACCAAGATGTCTGCAGTCTGATTCCAAGTTTTCTTTTCAGCCTGATCTGCTTCACACAGGACACAAAATGGCTGTGGTGTAAGCATGACTTAACTTGCATCTTAACCCTTTTCTCAAAATTCCAAGTCCCTGGGATGTTTAACTTTTGCTCTCCATTGGGGTCCTTTGCACCTTTCCAACCTAGAAAACACTTTTCCTGACCCACTACCAACCCAGTGCACTTTTCCTAAACCTCACTGGCCGAAGGGTCAACTCTGCCCATTAAGTTTCAAGGCACTGACTCCTCTAGCACTCCGCATCTATAGAAAATTTTACCGTTCTTCCTCAATTATCTTGAACATTGCTTGGGGCTTCTCTATCTCCACTAATCTCACCAAACTATGAGTGTCTTAAAGCAGAAAGTCCATCTTGTACTTCTCAATTTCTCTTAAAGCAGTTGGTGCATAGCATAGTAGTCATTAGGTCTTTATCTTATCATTATTATTATTATTATTATTATTATTATTAAATAAGATACGTTTCATCCAGAGACACCCACTACAGAGCACATGAAGAACACCTACTGTTTTTTCAACTCTAGAGTCATTTTTGTCCAACAAACCTAGTCACTCAAATTTGACGACCTTCAATACCAAAGGTCCAGAGTTCATTTCCTTTTGAATACAATATTGGCGAACAGAGAAGGCAATGTATCAAGAGACACAATGGAGCTCAGTGGTTATCTCCGTGGGGGCCTCCATCTCTCTGCAAAATTGGAATAACAAGAGAACCTATCTCATAATGCTGTTATGAAAATTAAATAACTTAATAATTGTAAAACTACAAACTGAACAATGTCTGCCTCATAGTAAGTATTCAATAAATACTAATGAATATTATTACTACTTTTTCTTTTAAACTTTGATTCAACTCTTATTTGACTATTCTTTCACTCAGAGCTCTCTCAAATAGGAAAAAAAAAAATTCTCCCTGGTAGCTTTTAATCTCTTTTATGATTTCATTATATTTTAACAATTCTTCCTTGATGACAGAGTACCACAGAGGACTCTGAATGACAACCAGACAGATGATCCAAGCCTCAGTTGGGCAGATGAGACCACTCCTTGGCCTCCCTCATTCGAAAACTCTGTATGAAGGATGGACTTTTTCTCTTTGGCACAATAAAAACACTTGCAATAATGAATATGAGATTTCTACAGAAACATAACTAGGAGTGTGCCAATTAAATAAAATGAAGCATTTTCAAGTATGTGAGTGACTTCAAAACATCAGAGGTTCTTTGCATTATGTTTTAGAAATTTTGAATCTCATACCATTACACATTTCTTAGGGTGCCTGTTAACACTAAGTCTTAATACAGGAGGAAAACCTCTCTTTCACCAATGTTTCTGGTTAGCCTCTTACACCATCAGGGTGGGGGTGGGTAGGCTGCTCCTGAGGGAAACCCCTCTAGGCCACAGTAAGGCCTGAGATTCATGCATGGAATCCCTTCTCATGCTAGAGGTAAGATGGGCATATTGAGGGGCTCCCCCTGAAGCCTCCACTCTGGTATGCGATCAGATGGACAGGGAGACTGCTAAGGGCTGGGATCAGTCTGTCTGCAGGCTGGAGCCCTGTCCCCAGGTGCCACTTTGTTGACTTGCCCAGCAGTGTAAGATGAGAAAATAGTTATGGGCTCAGAAATCACAGTATTCATCCAAGAGTCTGGAGAACCATTTGCTGCCATGGTGATCACCTAGCTATTTGTTCAACTGGCCAGGAAAGAAGTTTATATACAGGTGGAAGATCTGGGAAGAGGAAAAAGAAAGAGGAAGAGCCTCAATATTTATTCATTCTCTCTCTCTCTCTCTCTCTCTCTCTCTCTCTCTCTCTCTCACTGACACATACAGATTGAGAGAAGAGAGAGAAAGGAGGGAGGAAAGGAGAGAAACTAAGAAAAAAAAGTGAGAATTTGGAGAACTAGAGGGGCAATAAAGCAGAATGGGCCCTGGGAAGCCCCGCACAGGGTGACAAGCCACGCAGCAGCCATTGTGTGGAAGGGCTCTGCCGACTCCGCTCTGCAGCAGGCAGCCTGCAGGCCCTGGAGCTGTGGAGCATGCGGCAGCTGTGCCTGCCTCTACCTGCTGCAGCCGAGTTCTGTCCTGAAGGTGCCCCAGAGGCTGCGTCTCCATGAACTGCCAGGGCAATTGATAAGTCGTTGGTCGGGAAGTGGGGACGTTTACAGGTTCAGACCTGAAGCTCGGTCCTTAAAATGAATTGGAAGCATCTGGCTGTTTTGCTGTTGGTAGGTAATGATGCAGCCGCGTCCCACACCCAGATGTGATTCTACATTGCTGCAGCTGTTCTGGTGGGAGTTTCAACACCCAAAACATCTGCTACTGGGACTCTGTGGTACCATTCGCACTCCATCTCTCTGGGTTCTTATTCTTTTTTCCCAGAAAATGTACTTTCTTTCCGCTCGGTATTATTCTGTTTTCCAAAGGTGTCATTCCCAGCAAAGGGATGCCCACCATATTCTATGTAACATGGAAGAGAAATTCATATCATCTTCAAAATTCACAGCCCAACTGAGGGGGTGTGACACTAATTAGTTTTATGAGGTTTGATGAGATAGAACATTATAACCAGGCAAAGACTTCATTGTTTATGACACACTTAGAAGAAATGGCTGTAATGAAGTCACTTCTGTATGTTAAACACATTGGGCAGGGGAACACCTTTAAATTTGAAAATGTTTATCTCTGGGATATTTGTCTGCATCATCAAACTGCATGCATAAAGCTCTCTCAGTACTGCACATTTCACAGATAAAAGAGTCTTTTAAAGCATGAGACCCTCAAACATTTTAGGTGATTTATAAACTCACACCATCGTTCTGAAGATCAACAGGAAATATCAACCATCATAAAATATTCACGTACTTTGACCCAGCAGTTTCTGGGAATTTATTGTCAAAAAAAAAAAGATCTTTTATATGGAAAAGGCTTATGTGTAATTATGCTTATCATGGGATTAATTACAGTGAAAATGGTTTTGATCTATTATCCCCAAATACGGAAATAGTTAAGATAATGGGGTGTCTCTACTTCCATAGGATACATGGAAAATCAATGTGAAGGACTGAATAGTTCCAGCTGCTCAGACAGCAATTAAAAGGATATTTACTGATGGTAATAATAACATGGGAAAACACATTTGACATATATTAAGTGAAAAAGCAAAAGGCAAACTTGTTTGCACATGATGCTTAGAATCGTACCAAAACTCGCCATTTGAAAATGACCCAAAGTAATTGCTCCGAAACAAGAATAGCTATCGTGTGTTTGAGTGATAGAATTATGAGCAATTTTCTTCTTTTTTCTACTTTCCTAATTATTTGTGGTTATATTATTTGAATCAATTAAAAAACAAACAAAAACACAGAAAGTGGGTCCTTACAGGAAAGGACATGGGATCTGCCAAAGTAAATGAGTTTGGAAAAAGAGTAAGACCAATTCAAATCAAATCCAATGTCATCAAAATCTGGAGCTAGCAGGCTGCACCTAGAGACCTATTTCCCCCATTGCAACCCCAGCTTTCTGCCTATTTTATCCAGTATTTTAAGGAATCCTTCACCTGAGATGGTTGAAAATACAGTGGTAGACTATTTTAAAAAAAAAACTGATTTTTATGAAAGCTCATGAATAAGCACTCACGGGTAAACTTATTTTCCTTAATTTCAATGATTGAAAAAACTTGGAACAAGTCTTCTTGCTTTGGTTCCAACAGGTACGTTTCCAGGCTCTCAAAATTGGGGAAGGGTGGATATAGATCTTGTGTCCCACTGTTCCCAAATGTCTTTACCAACCTCATATTGAACCTGAAAGAAAAAAGACATAGCCAATACTGCTCTGGGCTGATTTTCTTTTCCTAACAGTCCTCTCAAATTTTAAAATAGTACAATTGATTTTTTTTTAATATCCAAAAATACACGGCTATTTCTTAGCATTAATAGAGGACAGCTTTAATTTAGGAGTGAAAAGGGATGATGGAGTGATGGGAAACTGATTAATCTCAAGGAAATGCTGACCCAGCATCATGGCCCTCACGCACACCATTATAATTCTTTGATTTCCTGTCACTGCAGACAGTTTAAAAAAAAAAAAAGAAGAAGAAGAAGAAAGTAAATAGGAGACATGGAAAATCAATGTGAGGTGCTGAATTGTTCCAGCTGCTGAGGCTCTGTTAATTACATCATATTTTCATGGAGACATTCAGCTCAGACTTGCCAAGTGCCTGCATCTGGAGGGGAAGCGACTGCCATCCTGTTGGGGAACCTCTTCTCCCCAGGCATCCCAGTTAACTGCAAAAGGACAAGCTACCCCAGGAAAGCAGCTTGTTCAGACTGACTCTCTGAAGCAACGTCCCGAGGATCACCAAGTCTTCCGTTACCATAGAGATAAGAGGTACAGGGAGCTGGAGAGGGGCCCACAAGAGTGGCGCGGGAAGCGGGTTCGTCGGTATGCACAGTATGAACCTAAGAAAATGCAAGTCTTTTCTACTTGGATGGCCAGGCCTTGGTGGGCTGAGCAGGAGAGAGCAAGAAGAAATGAGAGGAGGCCCCGGGAGCAGGCAGAGAGAAACAATGAGAGCAGAAGGACAGGGCTTAAAGCTTTGTGAAGTGCCAGGCCACGGGGGAACCGCAATGATTTCCTAGACAAAGTCCTCTGAGCACCTACTCTCTTGCTAAGCAATAAAAGGAAGCTCCCAGCGCGAGCCCAAACTTCATGGATTGTTTCTTGAAAGGCCTTTCCTGTTAATTCAGATCCTTCCAAAGTCCTCTCTGTTTTTCCCTCCTCCTTTCTATCCTATTCTCTTTCCTTTTTCTCTTCTCACATCCTTCCAGAAGTTTCCCAGCCTCCATTTTTCTTTCTATCTTTATGTGCACTGAGATGAGCTCCTCCATCCAGGGATCTTTATCTCATCACAAACTCATTCTCCTTCCCTCTCTTTGTTTTTTTCTATCACCTTCCTTCCCTTGTTACCTTCTTCCTATTTTTTTCTCATTATAGCTTTTGGAACAATTAGCTGAAGAAAAATCCTGTGCTATTGAGGATGCTCTGAGACATTTCCTAGTGTCCAATCCCTGCTGCAGCCCTGTTCTGTGACAGAGTCTGTTGTCAACAGAATCGCAGCCCAGTCCCGTGATTTTCAAACCCTGTGTTCCTCAGAGAGACCCCAAAGGTCCTACATATATTATGGTTTAATCTCATCACTTAAATATGGATTTTCAAATTTGTGACACCTACCTCCTATTCTCTCCCCACCCACAAAATTGAACATGTTAACATAAATTTAACATATATTTAAATATACACACACATGTGTGTACATAAAAGTAGTGAAAATAGAGTGGATTACACTATTTTTTAATATAAATAATGAGTTCTAACATGTTCTAACTTGTGCCAACAAAGGAAGTCATTGGGCATGAGTTTGGATATCAAGATTCTCCTAGTTTCTAGGAACTGAGTTATTGATTGGGAAAGTTATAGGGCTGCACAAGTACTCGTATAAATTCAGGCCTATTCATGACTGTTTTTGCAAAAATGTATAAAAGTACAGAAGAGAAGGATTCAGTTCAGGACCAAGCAGGAGGCCCTGTCCCTCTTCTTGTAGGGTAAGTGAATTGGTGCAATTGTAAGCCAGGTCGTCCCATATATGAGACTTGGTTTTAGCTCTTGTTTTAATGTCCTGGTTGCTTTCTGAATGACTTTCCCATAAAAGGCATTTGAGGACTTAGTAAATATCATAAGTGATCCAACTTTCAATTTCTTACTACTCCCCATGCAGAAGTCCAAATCAGTTTGATGAAGAGAGTCACCTAATATTGCAAAGCCAACTAGCAACAAACTACTTTCATTTCCAACTATTTATCTGAGCCCATATGCTGATTCCAAAAGCTGATCGAAGGTTAGAACTATTACCTAATTTTGAATTTTGTGATCATTCAGATAGTTTCATATTTGTGATTTATGACATGAAGATAATTGTCACAAATTCAAAATAAAATTTATTTTAGTAAATTATCATTTAATTGACCTTATATATTAGGATTCCATTTAGCTTTCATTTGAAAAAGAAAAATGCTTTGAGACAAAAAGCAAAACAGTTGAAAAGCCCTGGCTTCCCCAGTGTCCCTTGGTCCCCTCCTGCTCTGTCTGTACTTCAATTTTCAGCCTCAGGGGACCCAGTGCCTATATCCTCCCCTCTCTCGGGCCTTTATTTTCTAAGCAGTTCTTGCTCCTTTATTTCCTCCTTTCAAACTTGATCTGAGGACTCTTTCCCTAAAAATCTGGCCCCGCTGCTGTACTTGGATAAACAGGCTCATACTGTAGTGGTCCTATGCAAAAATAATTTAAGGGGTTAGCACTGCTTGCGGAATGCAGATTTACACTTACCTCAAGTCTTGGTCAACCTATGTCAAGAAATTAATCAGCCACAGTAAAACTTTAGGTACTTGGATGTTCAGTAGAACCTACAAGAGGCAACCCTTAGCCAATCTTATCTTTTCAGTGTTTGTCAAACTCTAACCAGTAGCATCAGAACCACTTGTGTAGTGCCTGTCACAAAAGGCAGAATCCTGGGACCTAACCCGAACTCTCTGGTGTCTAAGGCCTGAAGCTGCCTTTTAAGCAGATTTCCCAAATAATGCTGCACTTTGAAGTTCAAGAAGCACTACTGCCGGTCATTTGCTGTACCTGGTGGGCGTAGAGCCCAGGTTGGATGCTGAAGCTTCCTGTGCTCCCTTTGCCTCCACAGGAAGCTACTTGAAGAGGCTTGCCAGGTGGAGAAGTACCCAAAGAGGGACAACGAAAATCTAGAGAGAGGACAGAAAACCTGGTAAGCAATTTTGAAAAGCAAAAGAAAAGTAATCCAAATTCCCTTTTCTCCAGCTCCAAATTAGTCCACCAACAGCAGCAAAGGACAGGTAGGTGGGGAACAGCCTGAATCACCTAGGACACCCAGCTCCTGGCACATCCTGAAGGAGAGGCGGCAGGAAGAAGGAATGACCGGCACAGGGCAGTGAATGGAGGAGACAAGAGCTCAGGAGAGATACAGCCCCAGCTCCACCTGCCTATGCAGCAAGGGCTTCTGGGATGCCTTTGTTTTTCAGGCTTCTCCCAGGCCGCCCAGCGACTCCTGAAAGGCCAGGGCAGAACGCACTTGAGCAGAGCAAGCAGCTTCCCTGCCCTGGCACCTCCTCAGGCTGTCATTTGTACTTCTGTTCTTCCTTAATGAAAATCCACCACGCACTCCAAAAGAGGAACGGGGACATTCGTTTTTATTCCACATGCATCTCATTTGTCTTCAGTAGGTTCTTCCATAATCTCATCATTATTGCTATGGCCCTCAGAGGACAGCTGACTTGCATTAATCAGCAGAGCCCCTCATCCCTCACCAGATTCTTTACACTTTTACCATGCCCTGGGGCACCCTAACTTACTTGAAAAATTAATAAACCTCCCCCCTCTTATCTTACCTTATTAATGTCTGTCTTTGTAACCCATTATCCCCGCATATCATCAGAGATCACTGGAGGGTGCGGTGGTCACCAGCTTTTCCCCTCATTCTATCCGGAAGCAGGAATGCGCCCCCACCCCCCCTTGAATGACCAGAAAGAAAATGGCCTTCATGGGCCAGCAGGGGGTTTGTTTACCAGCTCAGATGGCTCCGTGGACCAAAGGCAGGAGAATTCTTAGGCTTCAACTAAAGGCCATTAAGGCCCATTAAGTTGTTCTCTCCTCCTCCACATCCCTCGCCCCCTCTCCTGTGTACCCTAGTAAATCTGACTCATTAGCTTTGGATGTTTTGAAATACTGGTACATTAATCACTTGTGTTTGCACACTGTTTATGTGGGTTGTTGGTCATGGTTTGTAGTTATACTGGCTGTCTCCCTTGCTTACTTAAAGGTACAATCCAATTGAAAATAAAGATTTTTGCAGGTTTGCTCATTACACACAGTGTCGGCAGCTGGTGAGTGTCTTTTGCAATTCATCAGAGGCCTCCCAGACCACCTGCTCTCCGCATCCTGCAAACAGCTGGCTCTGGGTAAGTACCATAAGCTATTACCTTATCCACCAAATAAATAAATAAATGGATGGATGGGTAGAAAAATAAATAAATAAATGGAATCGGCAGCCCTGAATCATTGCTGCTGCTTGAAGGGAAGAGTTCATTTTTAAAAGGCAAAAGACACATCTAGCCCAAACCTTGGTGGTTCCATTTACATGAGAAGAGGGGAGGGAGATGAAATTCTCCAAACTCCAAGTGCAAGTATTTTGTCACTTAAGTAACAAGGCAATTAAAAAAAAAAAAAAAAAAAAACACTCAAGGATAGGCTGTGGTTTGGTACAGAATGTGAAAGGAATAGGGATGGATTTAATTGCCTGCTGGACTTTTTTTTTTTTCCCCTCCTGAAAACTCCATAGGGAGGCTTTGTGGAGTTTGAGCTAAGGCCACCAGATGTCCCAGGATTAAGAAGCCAATCCCTGTTTCCAAGGTTGATACCACTTTAGTTTTATTATGATTTTTTTATCCCAATTATTGACCTTGAGAATGACCCTCTGGGTGGCTCTGCCCCGCCCCAGTCTGTTGTAGCAGAACTTGAGGATACAGAAACTAAAAGGTAATTAGGGGTGTGGGGGGCAGGCACTTGGCTGTGTGTCCTTTTGAGAAACTTTTGAAGTTTGTCACACGTGAGATTCTCTGAGGTCTACTTGAAAACTTTCTTATAATTTGGAGCTGGTTTTCCTAAACATCACCCAGTATAGTTATGATCCCCATTAAGGAAAATATCATTCATGATATTTGTTAAAGAACACCAAGGCAGTGGGTACTCAAGGGAGATTACCAAAATGAATTTTCTAGTAAGGGAGAGAAAGCAGGCTCAACTCCAAACACAAGGAAAAGTAGGGATTTATAGGCAAGGCACAGAGGATAGAAAATTACAGAGGAAACATCAGGGGTACAAGGAGGTTCTGCCTAAACTGACCTAACAGGATTCTCACATGAGGGAAGCCAAAATGATCAGACTTATGGAGGGAAGGATAAGGACAAAGAACCCAATCAGGTATCAAGGTGACCAGATATCAAGGTGATCAGTTATCGAGGGTGGGATTTAGCAGGTGTGTTAGTCAGCTTTTCACCACTATAACAAAATACCTGAGGCAGGATACTTAGGAAGAAGAGGGGTTTATTTAGCTCATGGTTTGGAAGATTCAAGGACACAATGCTGCATTGGCTCAATTCCAGTGAGGGCCCTCATATCATATCAGGGGTACGAGCAAGAACAAATGATCACATCTTCAACAGGAAGCCAAAGAGCGCTGGGCAAGGTTAAGTTCAGGCTGTTATCACAGCTCACTCTAGCAAGAACTCACTGCAGGAAACCAGCATTCCCTTCTGAAGACAGTGTCCCCAATAACCCAAGGGCCTCCCCTCAGGTCCCACCTCTTAAAGGCCTATACCATCTCCAATAACTCCTTCCTAGAAGCCAAGTTCCAAATACATAGACCATTTGGGGACAAACCACATCTAAACCATAGCAGCTATGTTCTTGGTAAGATTGGACAATGCCTGAATGTGGATGAATATGGAAATCCAAAGTCAGGATTCAGAAGAGCTAGAGTTTGGCCAACTAGAGAGTCTTTGTCATCTCCTAAAATGACTTACTCTGTTCTCCACAGGACACTCGATATCTACCTCTCTGTTTATGAGCTTTGTCAACCAAATGCCTGAGTGAATCTCTCAGAAATTATTATTTTTATTTTACAGCTGAAATCCTAATAATTTTCACAGCTTTTATCTTTGCTACTTTGTGAATTAACATGAAAATACATTTCACATTTTACCAAATTGAAAATTTAGTAAATGAGGATATATCTATATTCATACATTTTTCTTGCTATAATTCTTCCAGAATTTTCCCAATAAGAACCTAGAGGACAAGTAGCATCAGTACAACCTGGGTATTTGCCAGAAATAGCAGACTCTCAGAAACAAAGTCCACATTTGGGGTGGGGAATACTGGAGATTGAACCCAAGGGCACTCTACCTACTGAGCTACATCCTCACTCCTTCTAATTTTTCTTATTTTGATACAGGATTTTGTTAAGTTTCTAAGGCTGACCTTGATCCTCCTGCCTCAGCCTCCAGAGTCATTGGGATTGCAGGTGGACCACAGCTCACAGCTGCTCCTCTGATTCTTTTAGTTCAAAAGCAAGATTGCCACCGGCCACACCAAGACTAAAGTGATCATAAGAATTAGAAGAAGAAACACAAACCAGGCAATTTTCTCACCAGTTCATTGAGCAGGCAGCACAATGAGGTAGAAAAGAGAGAATTAACAGAGTCAGAAAAATCTGGGTAAACTTTCTGATTCTGCAGTTTAGGAGAATCCTGACTTTGAGCTAGTTCCTCCTCTAAGGCTTAGTTTCATTACTTAAGAATGGAGATAACAGCAACTCCAACGCCTACCTTTAAGGGAAATTTCATAAATAAAGGACACCTTATATGCAATCACACAGAAAGCTCTGAAAAGTGTTGTACATGTATAATTAAATCTTAATAATAATAAGTGATAGGAGGGCTGCAGTTGGATCTCTTACCAATTGGATGAGAAGGAGGACTGCAACCTCACGGTAGGTATGGAAGAGGTAAACCCTGGTATGCTATAGTGACACAGTTGTTAACATTTTTGCTGGTGCATTTTCTCTGTCCTTTGAGAAAAATGAGAGGTATATTGAATACTAGAAATTGGGTAGCTGTTGCTGAAAGCTGCTGGTTTAGTGAAACAAGATTGTAACCAGCTCAAAGTGAGTATTCAACAAAGTAAATTTATGGAAGTCAGAGGATCTTCTAGGTCACATTTAAGGAAAAGCTGATTTCTGGTAGCCAGTGGACAGGCAGAGAGAAAAAGCCAGGGTCACAATTTAATTGCTACCGTAGCAGTGCTTCAGAGAAATTCTAGAAGGTTTCTTATGCTGAGATCAAGGTCCTAATAGGCAAAGTGTAGGCCCCTGAGACTTGGAATGGAGATATCTGAGCAATAAATTGAGGAATTCTTACTTCCAGATCCCCCTGGGACCTAGAGCAAAGGCCCATTTCCCTTTTTTAGAAGTAGTGACCCCTCACAACTGGCCTGAAGATCATTCAGAGGCCTCAGATGAAGCAGGTGTCTGCATTAACATGTCAAATGTCCCCAAGGCCACCCCCAAGTTTGATGATTCACTAGGAAGACTCACAGGACTCAACATATGGTCCTACTCCTGGCTGTGATTTATTACAGCAAACAGATACAAAGCAAAATCAGCAAAGGAAAAAGGCACAGGGGGCAAAGCCCTGGGAAGAGCAGGCCCAAGCTTCCCAGGGTCCTTTCCGGAGGAGTCACACAAGACATGCCTAGTGCTCTCAGCAACAAGTTGCGACAATACATCTGGAAATTTTGCTAATCTGGGCAATCCTCTAGACACAGCCCCAGAGTTGTTATTGGAGAATGGTCATGTGGATGGCCTTTGCCTGTTATGCACCAAAATTTCAGATGCCCAGAAGGAAAGAGGTTGTTCAGCATAAGCCATATTGTTTGTACAAACAATGTTAGGACAGCGAGCCTCTCTTATCCATTCCAGGAATCCCCAGTCTGAGTTCCCAAATGCTACCCAAGAGACAGCCTTACGAGCAGGCCTTTCAAAGGACAGCAGTCAGGCTTCCATGTCAATGCTTTTTATCTGCACAATCAGCAATGATATGTTTTGCAACAAATCACCCCAAGACTTAGTGTTGGTCAAGCAGGGACTCTGACCCAGGAAACAAATTCAAGGTTCAACAGGTGTTAGAAGGTGCCAGACACAGGTAGGATAGTAGCCATGCTTTATCCAGTGGTGGCCACAGCCTCCAAGCCCACCAGAAGTCTCCGTCAAAGTGTCTAATTATAGCCATTTTGGATTTGCCCCAACAAATTCTTAGCATAACTAATATTTATTTGTTTGAAATTCTTCGAGTTAGCATGCAGGACTGGGGTTAAGTTGGATGGTTTGTCTGTATTCCTGTGATGTTGGTTGACTCTCTCCTGAATTTGTAGTTAGTTGGAAGTCTGGCTGGGGTTGGCTTGTCCCCACAATCCTCTCTCATGTATCCTCCAGTTGGCTGCAGCTATTACCCAAGACACTTCAGCTTTCCCTCATGTGGCTCTACACATGGTCAAATTCATAACAAGGCCCTTGGGTTGCAAGAGGGAGAAAAATAAGTTGCGTGGCTTTTTGAGGTCTCAATTCATAGGTCATTCAATATCATTTCTAATGCTCCCTTATAAGTCAACGCAAGTTATATGATCTGCCCAGGTTCAACAAGGCAGAGAAATGGACTCTACCTCTTGATGGAAGGAATGGCAAAGAAGTGCAGGAGGAATTTGGTATCATATTTTGCAAATTACCACAGTGTTTGTGCTAGTCATCCATTTATGCCTCTTGGTCCAATCTACTCTTCCTTTGCTCTGCTTTGTCATCCTGATACTAGTCTTAGTACAATATATTGATAAAGGGGACTGGAGGGACAGAACAATCCCACAGCCAGAGGAATGGATGTCACTTAGTGTTTCCATTGTGCAGATCTGCATGCAGGAAGCCTAGAAGTACCTCACCGATTCTTGTGGACAAGTTCCAGCCTCCTTGAACCCTACAAAAATTTTCTCCACCACCCAGTGGACTAATTCCTATAACCAGCTCAATCGGTGCCTTCCAGTTAGTTTCTTCACCACCAAAACACTGTGTATTCCTATGGCAGCTGTCTTCAAGGTGGCCTGGACCTCAGCCTCAATGGAAGGGGATGGAGTCTAAGATCTCAGCCCTTTCCTCTACCACATTCCCTCAACCCATAGAGTAGATGCTACTTTGAACATGTGCCATTTCTACATTCATTAGTGTTTTCTCTTAGCCCTTTTTATAGTGAAATATATCTTCCTACTTAATATTTCCTTGGATTAAACTCTCTCTGTTCAAATTACCAACATAATTTCTGTCTCCTGTTTGAACTATGATTGATATCATTCCCCAAAAGACAATGCTGTCCCTAATGCCCCTTCTTAGAAACAGAGAGATACTAAAGTCAGCACACCCTAAATTAGCCGATCCTCTAAGGGGACAAAGCAGCAACAAGATCTGGTTGATAGTTTCCAGCAGGAGTTGGGAAAGTGAGCATGGGATTGGGTAGTGAGGTAGAGCCATGGAACATAAAAGTAGACAAAGAAGAGTTAATCAGAAGCCGAGGCAAGAGCCCCAGATACAGTACTAACACACTGCAAGGGTAGCTCTTAGAATCTTGGGAAATATAACGGTTCATGCAAATGGACCAATCAGTTAGAAATACTGATATAACAAATGGTCTAGAAAAAGAATTCAAGACTCATGAGCCAGAATGCCAAAGGGGATGTACTAGGTAAGCCTGGAGATCCCCTGCCAATCAGCACTGTGCCACAGTAGGGCCCTGAAGACACTTTGATAAAGAAGGAAAAGAATATACTCATGAAAAGGCACTGGCATTGTTGACAAGTTTTGTGGGTCGAGATTGAGACAAGGAGACCCCATAACAGAACTGAACTCTGAAATCAATGGAAATCTTGAAATAACAGAGACTTAGTGGCAGCCCTTCACCGTTAAAAGAAATTACCACATTTTAAGGCAAGGTCAGAATGGCAACCAGAAACCCTCAGAGAGCTATAGAGATAGGAAACAGCACATGGTCTTCTTATGGGCCAGACTGGTGGAAAACCATCAAGGGTATGACTCAATTATAAAACTGAAAGAAATCATGCATGGTTTATCTGCCCTAATAGAAATTCATGATAGATTGATCGATAAGGCTTCTGAACCAGTTTTTAGTTTCAGAATGACTAAAGGAAAATTCAGGTCCCTGAGACAAAAGAACTTACAACACCATAGCAAAGTGCATTCAGTAGCAATTCTCCTGGTTCTTCCCCAAAGTGATCTACAGACATTTACTCATATAACTTCCCAATGGAAAAATCAAAACTTACAAAGATTGTTGGGTCCAAGGGCTATGTTTATTTTGATTCCCAGTGATCTAAAGCACTATTATGTCTGTCCATTAGAACGAGGAAATATGGAGCCATCCATGACCCACATCCAGCTCACCTTGGCTCCACTGTGTCCATGAACTCATCCAGTGATCCTTTCCTTGTTCTCAAAATGTATTAGGATTGTTGGACCCAGGGACTCATAGCACCATCACATCCCCCATAATAGGGGAATACAGAGGCCAATAATGACCAGGGTTCAGCTCATTTTGTGTCCCCCAAGTCCATGGATCCATCCAGGGATCATTTCCCTGTTCCTTAACATATCATCGGGATGGACATACAGGATAAATGGCAGAACTTGTACATCAGGTTCTTGATCTGTGCTATAAGTGCTGCAGTGAGAAAAGCCACGTAGAAACATCTAAAATGTTTACATAGCCCCCCACCCAACCCAAAATACTAAACATAAAACAATACTATAGCCCAGGGGAAATCGCAGTAGTTAGTGCCATCATCAAAATTTTAATGAATGTAGCAATGGTGACGATCATGTTATCTCTATTTAATTCACCATCCTGACCTAACAGAAATACTGGTCATGGTGAATGGCAATATACTACCTCCAGTGGTGTGATGGTAAACACTAACAAGAGGCTCTCCAGGAGTGGGGAGGCTTGTTGTGTAGCATTTGCTAATTCCCATGGTATAATGCTCCTGCTATAGGTTCCACAACCAGCTTACATGGCTCCTGAAAACTTGGCAATCAACTCCCAAGACCAATATGGGACTGCTTCTGTATACCAACAGACATAGACTTAACTAAATAGAAGCCTTATTGCAGCTTCTGTGCCAGATGTGGTATTTCTACTAGAAAGAATGATCTGTGGATGCTGAGGAACTTCCGGATCCTAGAGCCTTAATATGGATGTGCATCTGAGCCACTTGTGGATGCTATGGCCTAAACATGGATGTACGTTTGAGGAACTTCCAGATCCAGGCACCTAAACATGGACGTGCCTTTGAAACTTCTGGATCTGGATCCAGGGGCCTAAACATGGATGTCTGAGGAACTTCCGGATCCAGGGGCCTTAGCATGGATGTGTGCCTGAGGAACTTCTGGTTGCTACGGCCTAAACATGGAGGACTGATGAACTTCTGGATCCGGGGGCTTAAACATGGACGTGCACCTGAGGAACTTACGGATGGGAGGGCCTAAACATGGTCGCCTGAGGCACTTCTGGATAGTAGAGCCTAAACATGGATGCTGAGGAACTTCCGAACCCGGAGGCTTAAACATGGACGTGAACCCGACGAACTTCCAGATCCAGGGGCTTAAACATGGACGAGCGCCTGAGGAACTTCTGGATGCTACAGCCTAAACATGAAGGACTGAGGAACTTCCGGATCCGAGGGCCCAAAGATGGACGTGCACCTCAGGAACTTCCGGAACCGGGGGCCTAAACATGGACGCCTGAGGCACTTCCAGATCCTAGAGCCTAAACATGGATGCTGAGGAACTTCCGGACGGGGAGAGGGGGGGAGGGCAGGGGGCTTAAACATCTGGAGGAACCTCTGGATCTGTGGGCCTAAATATGGATGCCCGAGAAACTTATGGATCCGGGGGCCTAAACATGGACACCTGAGGAACTTCCGTATCCTAGAGCCTAAATATGGATGTGCACCTGAGGCACTTCTGGATGCTACGGCCTAAACATGGATGTGCGCCGGAGGAACTTCCGGATCCGGGCACCTAACATGGATGTGCACCTTTGAAACTTCTGGATCCGGATCCGGGGGCCTAAACATGGATGTCTGAGGAACTTCCGGATCTGGGGGCCTAAACGTGGATGTGTCCCTGAAACTTCTGGGTCCTTGTGCCTATAAAGGGCAGGGCGTGACTCTCAGAAGGGACGTGGCCCATGAAGGGGAGCCGAGTATGGGGCCTGTGGGGGCAGACTGAGCTCTCGCACGCTGAACTTGAATGTGTCGGTGGCCTCACTTCCCGGCCTTCCCCTGGGTATCACTTCCTCCCCTTCCAGGTGGTGCCGGGGAGGAAGTGAGACCAGGTGCAGGGGCCAGGCCACGGTCTTTCTCCTCGCTTAGCCAGGCGCCCGGCCTGGCTGGGGATGGGGACGTCTTATGACACTAGCTGCTTCCTACATCCCTGCCCCAGGACCTCAGGGACCACAGGCGGGGAGTCATTGACGTGATTCTCCCCTGGCCGTTGACCCTCAGCCCTGGGGTCTGCCCAGGGAGAGCTCTGTCTCCCAGAGGGTCAGGGGGCCCCTGTGACCTGCTGCTCCTTACCCACTGTCATCCTGGGTGAGCAAAGGTCAGGACACTAGACGCTACTGAGAGTGACGTCTCCTGGATGGGCGGCTGGGGACTTTGCCTCTGTCCCCAGGCCTCAGACACCGGATGATCCCTCCCAGAGACAGAAAATAACCCCACACTGCCCAAGACTTATTTTTAAGCTTTGGATAATGAAATTTTCCTGCTACCACCTTCTTTGTGAAGCCAGTTTTTCAACAAAGACAATATTCAGGGGGTGGGGGGGGCGCGGAACAACATGGAGTCAATCAAACCAAGCTGACACATTTCTCCAAGAGAAATCTGGATTTGGGGGAGAACAGCCATTCTCAACTGGCGAAATAGTGAAGTTCCCTTGTCCTTATTTTGTGTAAGAAAAATAAATAATCTGATGTTAACTCATCAAAAAAAAAAAAAAAGAAGAAGAAGAAGAAGAAGAATGATCTGAATGTGTCCTTTCCAAAATTCATGGGTTGCCAAAGTGATAGTATTACAAGGTGGGGCCTTAACAGGTCATTAGGACTTGAGGGCTCTCATTTCATGAATGAAATTAGGGCCTTTTGAAAAAATGCTTCTTGCTGCATCAGACTGACTTGTCCTTGGGTCTTCTGCCTGTCAGTTTCCTTCCCTCTGAAGGACATGCTGTGGGGTGGCCATTGTGGAATAAGGGAACAACCCTCATCAGACAAATGAACCTTACAAAATACCCACCTGTAATATTTTGATCTAGCAGCACGAAAAAGACCAAAACAGCAATCTTCAATATAGCCGTAACTATTGAGCTATTAACTTTTCATTTCCATCTGTCCATCAGTCTCAGAAAGGTTAGGAAGAAGTTCTATTTCTTAGAGCCTGGCTGACAGTGTACTTCTATGGTCTTTCCCCAGGACCTTGTTAACTCTGTTAACTCCTCCCAGGTCTCCGTCATAATATGGTCCAAAGGGACTTAGACATACCGGACATTTCACAGAACTTCACATTTGCTCACCATATAAATGACATCATATTAATCAGATAGCATTTGTAGAAAGTTGCAGCTGCTTTGGAGTATCTAAGAGATATGAGCTCCAAATTCAGGAACCCCTCATGCCAATGAAGAGCTTCAAGAAGTCAGCCTAACAAAATTATTGTATCATATACATTTTCAAAGCCATCACTAGGCAGGTACAATCAGCACTGCTACATGGGTCAGAATATTCAGCAGATTATTTGAGAAAGAAAGGAAGGGAGGAAGGGAGAGGGGAAGAGAGGGAGAGAGGAAGGGGGAGAAATACACTGTGCGAAGTTTGAAACAGTTCTGAAGAGTACTCCACCTCCAACCCAGATGTTCCTCTGCAGAACTCCATGGAGAATCAGCTGAGGCCTCAGTTGCAAATGGTCTGCTGTCAGCCTCCTCCTCCACCCACTGCTGCCTTCCTCACCTCTTTATGGATGTGTCTCAGGAGCATGCTCCAACAAACCCTGGGCACCCAACTCTCCATCTCAGAGTTAGTATCGAAGGAACCAGATCTGAATCAGCATTCAATGGAATTTTGAATCTATCTTTATCTGCTTTTTTTCTCTTTATTGCTTCTTATCAATGTTGTTACTGTTTTTTAATGCTTCATGATAAGATTTCCTCAGAAGGGAAAAAGTGGCAAAAGTAGAATCAGTCAATATCTCACACTGGAAGAGATTCCTTGGGTTTTACTGCTTTGTAACAAACCATTGCCTGCTAAAGCTTGTTCTAGTTTAGACTTTGCCACAAAATCCAGCACTATATCATATACATTTTCATACTGACAGCACTTTCCAGCATAAATTTAGGAGGCACTCTAAGGTTATGTTCACCCAAAAATGAGCATAATCGACTAATTGACTACACCAATTAATTGAATACAATCAGCCCCCTATATCCGTGAATTTACATACTTGCATTTAACCAACTACAGATGGAAAATATTTTTTAATATTTCATTCATACCGAACATATAAATTATTTCCTTGTCATTAATCCCTAGTCCCTGGCACCAGATGAACCAATATCAGGGCTCTTGGGAGTATTCAGAAAACAAGATCGAGACACTAAATAAGCTTATAGTTATTAGGGTATCGTTGTCCTCCAAGTCCTTTGAATTACAGAGCTCTCCTCTTCTCTCTCTCTCTCTCTCTCTCTCTCTCTCTCTCTCTCTCTCACACACACACACACACACACACACATCGCACACAAATCTATGAGTTCATGCTGGTAACCTCCAATTCCAATCCAACACTACAGGGTACCAGATAAAATACAGAATGCCCAGTTAGATTAGAATCTCAGATAAACAACAAATAATTTTTTTCATGTAAATATGTCCCCAATGGTGTCCTATGTTTTTATTTGGCAACCTCAAATGTCCCTATTTCCATCTTTCGCATAGTGAGATCCCAGGCTTTGTTATCCTTACTGCAGTCCTCAAATCCCCCAGGACAGAGTCCATCTCAGCCCCACACAACCCCTCCCCACCGTGCATGCAAACCCTGATCCCTGCTTGGCTTGCCTACTTCATTCTGGCCTGCTGATGCCTTTGGGTGATGAATGAAGAGAGGGAAAGAAGAAAGAAAATAGTATTAAAGAATGTATGGGGATTGAGGGGGGAGGGTACAGTTACCATAGTAACAAACTACCCCAAATCTCAATGGCTTACCAGGACATTCATCTCTTGCTCACAGGTCTCCAGGTGGGTTCCAGCTCTGCTGAGTTCTCCTAGGCTCTGCTGAGCTCCCTGCATTTTCTCATTCTGTGTCCGAAGCTGAAGAGGTAGCTATGGAAGGAGACTTTCTATGCCAGGTGACAGAAACTCAAGGGACAAGCCAAACTCATGGTGCTTCTTAAAAGCCTCTGCTCAAAATGGGCCATTGTCCCTTTCATCCACACTCCACTGGTGAAAGCAATCCCATAGCAAAGCCCAAAATCAAGAGGACAGGAAAGGAAATTATACTCTGCTCATGGTAAAGTACAGGTAAGTTGGAAAGTAATGAATAAGAACAAGTAACACCAGCTACCACCCAAGGCAACTCAGTAAGAGCAGAGCAACCAGCTCAACCACCATACATAAAGGACAAATTTCAACGGAAAGAAAAACAAAAGGGCTTTCACATTGAATATAAAAAAATAACTGTTCTGAATATAAGGATATATCTAACATAACATGAATCGGGTTTCTTGAAGGAATAATAAAAGAACAAAGGGGCTTGTTGTTATTATGTGAAAATTTGACCCCAAATATTGCACAAAAGTCCCTAGTAGACTGTTATTATTTAATCTAAAAGTCAAAGAGGTTTCCTTCCCCAACAAGTCAAGTTCCAAACTTTAAATCCCTCATTTAAAAAAATTCAAACCCACACTTACCAGTCATAGAAATGAGGTTTGAGAAAGAACAGCCAGAGATGTACTCTGCATAGAGATTGTAGCTTCTCATCAAAAATATAGCATGTTTACAAAAATTGAACCATCTTATACTGCAGAGAAAACCTCAATAAATTCCAACTCATAAGTATTGCTTAAACCAATATCCACTGATCACAGGAGTAAAAGAGAAAACAAAATTGTTTTAAAAAAATATATAAATAGATTAATTTCATAGAAAGAAACAAGGAATGAAGCCACTCCAGAGAGATTGGACCCTTCTAAATTTCACTGCTAAAGAAAAAAAGTCAAAACTGCAATTTTGGGATATTTTGGAGAATAAAAATAATGGAAACACTGCATATATATGCTAAGGCTGGCATTTCTAATTAAAGGGGAAAAGATGTTGGAACAATTAGCTAGCCTTCTGGGGAAGAAAAGTAAATTTGGATCCTTACTGCATAATTCCTCATGCCAGATGAATTCCAGATGGATTAAAAATTAAAATACAAAGAAGGGAATCCATACTTAGCCTTAGATTTTTTTAATATAGTTTAGGGGTGGCCAAGGCCTTTCTTACACTAAACTAAAGGCAGAAACTAAAAAAGATAATATTGGTATATTAGACTCCATTAAAATTTAAAGTTTTTAAGATAAAAACAACTAAAAGCAATTAAATTCCAAAAGAGCTATTGCTAAAATTTAAAAACAAAATGTTTAGTAGCCATACTATGCTGAAGTGATCATTTAAGTCCATATGAAAACTTGAAACCCAATGGAAAAAAATGCAAATTACATGAACATTTCAGAAATGAAAATTACAAATGGCCAGAAAGTACATAAAGAGATGTGTGGACTTGCTTCATGTGTAGTAAGCACAGAAAATTGTTTACGAAGATAGACAGTGAAATGACAAGGATTACCCCTGGGAAGGAGGAATAATTCAGGGTGGTTTTTCCTTTTCCTCTCTCCCTTATAAAACAGGCTTAGGGTTTTGTTTTGTTTTGTTTTGTTATTTTTTTTTAATTAGTAGGTATTTGTTTTATATTTTTATGATTAAATTATCCAGCATACTAAAAAGAAACAAATAAAAATTGAGGAATCTACTTTTGTTTTTCATAAAAATTCTTTAAAAATCAGTTTGTAAGACCGGCACCTCGACACACACCTGTAATCCCAGCAGCCATGGAGGCTGAGGCAGGAGGATCCCAAGTTCAAAGCCAGCTTCAGCAACTTAGTGAGACCCTGTCTTACCAGTAATAGAAATGAGGTTTGAGAAAGAACAGCCAGAGATGTACTCTGCATAGAGATTGTAGCTAAATAAAATATAAATAAAATATAAAAAGGGACTAAGGATGTAGTTCAGTGGTTAAGTATCCCTGGGTTCAAACCTTGGTATCAAAAAAAAAAAAAAAAAATCTGTGATTATGTAGTAGAAAAAAATTACTGACAAAGGGAAATGTTCACTTTATATTAGAGAATTGATTGAAAACAGACTACAAAATTATGATTTAATTCTTATTTTATAGAGTAAATATATATACATTTTATATATATACTAAATAACAGGTGTTTTTTTGCCAGATGCAGGTTGTTATATATTTTTTCATGTTATCCATCTCTCTACAGCAAATATTTAGGAAAAAAAATTTCAGTTGTGTTTAAACAGTAAAAGTTATAATCACTATAAATAGCAGTCCCAAACTATAAATGAGGTCCCCATAATCATTGCAAGGATAAGATTTTCCAATTTTCTTTTTTGGAAATAAAGTTGGAGCCCTGTCAGAGATGCAGGATAGTGAGGGAGCCACACAAGCCAGGCACAGAAAAACAAACACCATATGAACTAAATTTATAGGTTGAAACTAAAAAAAAAAAAAAAAATTGAACTCATAAACATAAAGAGTAGAATGGTGTTTACCAGGACCTGGGGTGGGGATTTGGCAACGGGCTGGAGAATGAATAAGAAGTTGGTCAAAAGACACAAAGTTTCAGTTAGAAGAGTGGAATAAGTTTTAGTGATTTGTTGCACAGTACAGTGACCTAGTTAATAATATATTGTATATTTCAAAACTGCTGAAAGGGTAGATTTTAAATGTTCTCATTACAAAAAAACAAAGTATACTAGGTGATGGATGTGTTAATTAGTTTGATATAACCAGGCCATGATGTATACATATATCAAATCATCGAACCCCATAAATACATATAGTTATTATTTATCATATCAAAGTTTTCAAAATAAATTTTTAAATAAGAGTAGGGCTGTGTATTCAGTATGTAAGCTTTGAGTGGCAATTTATATTCAACCAAGATCCATGGGGCACCTGATAGTCCCAGGCATCAGGGGGGATAGGATAAATCACATGGAAGTCCACTTTTCATGTGGCCCAGAGTCGAATGAAAAGATGCAGATTATACAGAAAGTCAATTGGGCAATAACAAATGTACAAGCCAGACGAAAAGAGGGTGTGAGGGAGGACCAACCATCCCAGTTTGCCTGGGATTGAGAGGTTTCCTGGGACATGAAATCCAAGAAAATCCTACCCAAACCATAAAACATTGGCCAATGTAGAATGAGGATTTGGGCCAGTGGAGGGTTAGCCTGAGTAGGGCTCATAAAGATACTCAGGCCTATTTTGTAGGAGGGAGAGATCCCGCCCTGGTCTGCTTCCTGACAGGTTTTTAGCGAGAAGGCAAGAACTGTGTTGGAGAAGAGAACTGGCTTTACAGTGGGTCACTTTCTGATTTGGGGGTTACCAAAGTTCTTCCAGAATTGAGGTGGAAAGAGATTATATCCTGACAGAGGGCCAGAATCCCACAATTTCTTACCCACAGGGTGAGGATGAGTCAGGTCTCCTCCATGAAGAAGGGGTCTGTTGGCAGCCCATGGAGAACCCCTGCTGTGAGGCTGCAGTGCTGCATGACCAACAGCGGTGAGCACCATTCCTATAGAAGGTGACCATCCTGTTGAGGTGAAGTGGGGTGACTCTCGGGTCCTGGAGGACACTGAGGCTGCTTGCCTGGATAGCATGCAGGGATTTCCCAGAAGAGCCCTGGAAGACACTATAATTTGACTCCCAGTAACTCACTCATACCCAAGGAGTAGTCTTCTATTTGTAGGAGGAATGAAGGCAAAGCAAGGCCCTCCCCTGTAGGATGCTGCAGAAGGCAAGAACAGAAAGATGGGACATTGGCAGTGACTGTAGGCTGGGCAAAGCCAAGGAGAAGATTAACGCTCAGCAGAGGGCAGCTCAGCAGGTGATGCAACAGCAGAGATGATACTGGCACCGAATCCCAGAGAGCTGGCCACAGGTCTCTTGGCTCCAGCTGAGTTCACAGGACCCTCTTGTTCACTAAGAACCAAGGACTGCTATTGGTCCAACACATGTACAATAGCTTGCATCCCTGAACTTTGAAGAGGCCATCAGCCTCTGACCGTAGAATTCTGATCTCAGGGTCACTGAAAAAGGAAATTGGGTTCCTATCTTTTCTACTTTTGTTTAAAAAAGAGAGAGAGAAATTTTTAATATTTATTTTTTAGGTTTCGGTGGACATGACATCTTTATTTTATTTTAATGTGGTGCTGAGGATCGAACCCAGCGCCCCACACATGCCAGGTGAGTGTGATACTGTTTGAGCCACATCTCCAGTCCCTCTACTTTTAAAGGACAAATTCATTTATGTAAAAATCTCCTTACAAGTTATTCCTCACCCCAGCATGCCCACCCTGCTCAACACTGACCAAAGTTATGATACAATTGCTCTTTCTTGAAATGAAGAGTCAACAGTCCATATGTCCTTGTGGGACCCATTCCCTGTGAGCTGAGAGAAGTATGGCCCCATTATTCCCTGGGACTACAATAAAGTAGCAAGTAAGTTCCAATCCTGGGAAAAGGTTCCCCAGGAACACACTTAAAAGCTATGCTAGCATCCCCCCCCACACACACACACATACCAGCAAATTGAGCAAAGATCTACTTAGATGTTGCTGAGGAGAGTAAGACAATAGAGATCAAGAGCAGCTGTACTAAGGCATACATGGGGCTTTCCTAAAATATACTGCTGCCACCTACCAAGCCAAGTTGATCCAGCACAGCCTCTGTTAGTCTTCTAAATACTGCCAGCATCAAACACAGAAGTGCTCGACTCCCTCCTCTAAGACATACTCTGCTCTGGGGATTTGCAAATGACTTCTGTGATTACTAGTCCCCTGGATCTGCCTCCACCAAAAAGGGATTCTGTGGTCACATAAGTTTGGGCAAACACAGCATGCTGGAGCCCACTGCCTTGGAGGACATTAAGATACCTCCTCTGGGCCTGAGATCTGACAGCCCAAACTGTGTTCCATGGGAGATAAATGGTAATAACAAACTGTGACTTCTCTGTGTTGTCAGATTTTCATCACCCTGACCAAATTATCTGACAAGAACAACTTAGAGGAGAAAGTTTATTTGGGGCTCCTGGTTTCAAAGATTTAGTCCATAGTTGGCTTGACTCTGTTGCTCTGGGCCCAAGATGAGGCAGAACACCTTGGCCAAAGGCATGGAGGTAGAGCACTGCTATGTTCTTGGCCGACCAGAAGCAGAGAGAGGAAGAGACCACAGGGAAGATGCACCCTTCCATGGCAAATCCCTAGAGACCCACCTCCTCCAGCCACACCTCACCTGCCTACAGTTACCACCCAGTTAGTCCATTCAAACGAGGCTGGACTGATCAGCTCTCATAATCCAACCATTTCACCTCTAAATATTCCTGCATAAACCCAGGAGCTTTAGGGGACACCTCATATCCAAAGCATAATACACACTGATTTTTTTTTTTTTATGTCAGCAACAAGAACCTGTGTACCCTTCCTGAAATACACTGTATTAGAGTTCCCACAGGGACAGGATCCAACTTGGAAGGTTCCAGAGTCTTTACTCATTGGAAGGGAGTATTTGCAGAGCTGTGGGTGGAGTCATGGAAAAGCATTAAGAAAAGGGAGAGGCACCCAGAGATCAGCAGCAATGAGGAGCTCTGACCATCCTGGGTCAAAAGGGCAGCGGGAGAAGGAGCATCACTGGAGGTCAGTGGGGGCTGGATCTCCAGGGAGGAGCTGTCCACCAGGGAAGGAGCTGGAGGAAATAGACTCTTCCAGAAAAACACCAAAGAGAGAGGAGTAGGAGAAATGCTTTTCCAATTTCTGTCCTCCACATAGAAAGGTTAAAGGTGAAAGGGGTGTAGGTGAACCATGTGCGGGAGGGAGTGAGTCTCTGGGGGATGGAGCAGGGAGAAAGATGGCAGCTTGTGGAGTCTGGGAGCAGGAACACAGTCAACACAGAATAACAAGTTCTTGGCTTATGCATCAACAACCAGAGGACAAAGCAAGAAAAGGTGGTCCCTTCCCTGTGAAAAGTTCCTCCGCTGTTAGGAAGTTTTGTTTGCTTCTTTCAAGTTCCAGTAAGAATAAGGGGGTCGGGTGGAAAATAAGAGTATCTAGAATTTTGCGTCACCATTGGCCAGCAATTCTTGTCCTAAGGAGAGCAGCAAGGAGTGAGATGTGGTTTCCTGTGTTATCCTTTTGTACTGGCAGGGTTGTAGCTGCAAACCAAAGAACCTCTCCCCTCTCCTCTCCCCCAAAGGGGGAATAAACTGAGCTGGTTTTGGGCCCAGGACCATTCTGAGAGCAAAAGGCATTCACCTTCAGTCAGAGGGCGAATAATACCCAGGTGGTATTTTCTACTGCCTTACATAGGAAATAAAAAAGATAATCAAACCCCTTGGAGTAGATCTCTATCTCTTGATGTCCTTAAATTTACATTTTATTGCAATAAAAAAAGAAATCAAGTGAAGACCTGCTCCAGCAAGGAGAGTTATCCCTAATTCCGATGGTTCATAAAACACCCCTTCTTGGAAATCTATAATATGCAGTATTAAAATCTCCAAGTCACCCTCCAGAAACAAATCCATGCAACTCTGCTTAGTCCAAGATTTCCCATACCTGTGTGAAAATAGGGCTTACTTATTTTTTTCCAAGCACCCTTTGGAAAATACCATGTTCTGCTATATTTCTAGGTTTTATTCAACTGAAGACTTAGCTGAGCTGTGCAATAATTCCACCATACAGCCAAAGAGAGGAGCCAGCAGGGTCATGCCCATTAGGAAGCTACATGACAAGCCATACTCCTCTTAGGCAAATTTAACAAAAGGAAGAAGATAGTCTCACAGCCTAGTAAGAAGAAAGGATATGGTAATCTCCACTAGATCCACCTGCATATAAGGTTGAGACTGGGTAAAGGACAGGTAGCCATTTTCAAAGAAAAGGAAATGGGTAGATAGCTTTCCCCATCAACTTGTTTCCAGCAGCTCCCAGGGGAGGGGAAGGATGCACTTTCCAACACATGCAGTCCCCCCCCACACAGCTCTTTTCCTGCCTTTTGTTCACCTAGGCATGAGAAGAAAGGAAACCTGAAATCTATAAATGGGCAAGACACACCCCCTCTCGTGGATACCAGCTCTGGATCCCCTTTTCCCCCAGGAGAAGTCTGTTTCTGTTCTATCCTTTAAATAAAACTTCTTTTCTATGCTCACCTCAGCATTTCTCAGTGTTCAATCTTTAACCCTGGAGAGAAGAACTGGATCCTGATTTTCAAGACTGGTGCCAGCTGGGGACTCAGCCAGGGTGTCTCAGAGGTAAGCTCCCCTACACCCCACATCTTTCTGAGGTGTGCCTTGTATCAATGTGACAAGAAAATCTGGGCTGAAAAAATAACTCTGAATAGATAAACTCCAGATAGGGCAGAGGTGTGGGAGGGGAAGAGAGGGGGCATGGGGTTAGAAATGATGGTGGAATGAGATGGACATCATTATCCAAAGTACATGTATGAAGACATGAATTGGTGGGCTGGGGATGTGGCTCAAGCGGTAGCGTGCTCGCCTGACATGTGTGCGGCCCGGGTTCGATCCTCAGCACCACGATACAAACAAAGATGTTGGGCCCGCCGATAACTAAAAAATAAATATTAAAAATTCTCTCTCTCTCTACCTCTCTCTCTCTTAAAAAAAAAAAAGACATGAATTGGTGTGAATATATTTTGTATACAACCAGAGATGTGAACAATTGTGCTCTGCATGTGTAATATGAATTGCAATGCGTTCCACTGTCATATGTAAATAAAAAAATAAAAATAAAACAAGAAAGATCTCTAAGAGAAAAAAATCTGAAGAAAGAGAGGAAGAGAAATGGAATTTTAAAAGGAAGGAGGGTTGCCTGGGATTTCTCAGAAGAGGCCTGATAATTCACAATGAGGATTTTAAATTTGACCCCAGGAGCCAAGGGGAGCCATAAAGACTGGGCAGAACCCAGAAAATGAAAGTAATGCACAGGGAAGCTGGGAAGAGGACCAGATAGCATTCAGAGAGCCAGCTAGAAGCTTATACTAGTCTTTGTTTTAAAAAGACCTGGGCCAAAACTAGCACGGGGACTCTGAGGTAGGGATGAATCTGAGAAGTAACTGAGCTAGCAACTTTACGTCTCACTGGCAAAATTGTTTCTAGGGGCTAAAGAGGCAAGGGAGTTAAAAATGAACTGAATTTATGAGCCTAGTATGGAATTCCAGGCTTCAAAGGATGATCTACCCCAGCTCAAATTTCAAATTTCTTGGCAATTCTTCCTCTCCACTTTAGTGCTTCATCATCTCCGAGTGAGCTGGCTCTCACACTCCAGTGCCTTTGTGCCCATCAGCTCTGATGCCAGAAACAAAGGCAGTTGGATTGGGGGAAAACAAGTCCAGAAATAATAGAAATTCAACCAAAAAAAAAAAAAAAGGAAGGCAGGAATGCATTCTTGGGTTCTAAAAGAAATTTTTTTTCAAAAGACCTGGAGATAACCTTATAAAAAACAAAACCACAGACTGTTGTATTCTATGATCTTGGGTCCAGGATCTTTCCAGGACCTCAGAAGTGAACTTAACCCACCACTGACTCCACTTTGGAGATGGGAAAGCTCAGCTGTCATTCTAAATGATGCTGAGAGTGGCACACAAATGGGTGTTGTTTAAATGATCTTCTACATGTGCCCAAAGGACACCTTGTTTAATACCAATGTGTCTTGTCTTATAGAAACATCCTGAGAGCCCCTCAACTCATATTGTCATAGGGTCTAAGTGTTAACTGGAGATCAGCCGCACACTGAAAGAGAAGGGGAGTAACCTCAGCAGGACAATGGAGAAGCACCTGTTCATATCATCGCTGTACAGCAAATCTTTATCATTTTCCCAAAGCTCTTTTATCCACTAAATTGCTGTCATCCGTTCAGTTATTCTGCTGGTAACCCAAATACAAAAGTTGTGGTCATCTCTGATTTCCCCTTTTCTGTTTTATTAGTTCTGTATCCACGATGTCCCTCTCAACTGTTCTCTCCTTTTTGTTTTCACAAGACAAATCCCATAAGGTTGAACTCTTCTGTTAGTCCATTTTCTATTACTGTAGTGAAATACCTGAGGCTGGATAACTTATAAAGAGGTGTATTCAGCTCATGGTTCTGGAAGTTCAAGGGCATGGTGCCAACAATAGCTTGGCTCTGGGAGGACTTCATGGCAAATGGCTTCATCATGATGGAATCATAAACAAGAAGGAGAGGGAACATCACCAAAAGGAAAGCCAGAGAAAGATGAAAGTTCCACGAGGAAGACTATAGGAATCCATCAATTTCCAATGCTGCAATACCCCAAAATGATTTTTATGAACAGCTTCTTACCCTCCAAGTCTGCTACATGGCCAGAGTAACTTGCTAATGCACAACTAAGGTCAAGCATGTCTGGCTCAATCATAACTGCCTAACTCCAAAATGCCCAAAGACTCCTGTGCCCAAGATGTATTTGCGTGGCATTAACACTTCTATTTCAAGTGCCCATGTAATTCCCACAACATATCATTGACCCCTGCTCCCCTTTATTTACTTGGACTATATTCTTTTTTTAAAATTTTTTTATTGATCTTATTATTTTTAAATACATGACAGCAGTGGAATGCATTACAATTCTTATTACACATATAGAGCACAATTTTTCGTATCTCTGTGTATAAATTACGTTCGTGCCAATTTATGCCTTTATACATGTACTTTGTTATTTTGGGGAGATTTTTTGCATTACAATTCTTATTACACATATATACCACAATTTTTCATATCTCTGTTTGTATATAAAGTAGGTTGACACCCAATTCAGACATGCACTTGGACAATGATGTCCATCACATTCCACCATCCTTGCTAATCCCCTGCCCTCTCCCTGTCCCTCCCACCCCTATTCCCTGTCTAGAATTAATCTAATTCTCCCATGCTCTCCATCCCTACCCCACTATGAGTCAGACTCCTTATATCAGAGAAAACATTCAGCATTTGTTTTGGGGGGATTGGCTAATTTCACCTCTGTACCACAAATATGCCTCCATTATTTCCTATTTGCCTTGGCGAAATGATGTAGTATATAGCTTTTTCAAAACTGCAAGAATTCACAAGCAGAAAATTCCTATTACCTGCACCTGTCAAAAAATCTCACCAACATCAAAATCAAAGCCTTTTTCCAATGCCACGTGTTCTCTGGCATCTCTGCTTTATCCCTGTTACCAAAAAGCAACCTCTCCCTCTTCTGACCTCTGTGGATGGTTTGAACACAATCTGCACTATATTAAGATTAATTAGATTGGTATCTTAACCCCCCACACACACACACCATTTGAACATAAGTTCCCTGAGGGCCAAGCAGTGCCTTGCTCCTGTCACCCCCTCATATATGGTAGCTTAGTGCCTTCCTTGACAAATGTTTACTGTTTAGTGATCAGATAAACAAACAGTCTTAGTTAGAACCCACACCCCTTAGCAAACTGGAAATAAATGGAGAATATGGAATATCAATGGGAGGCACTGCTCCAGCTGCTGCTGCAACACTGTTAATTACACAATACTTTTATTGAGCAATTCAGTGGTAATTCTTGCCGCTATTCCTCCTTAATAAGATCCATTGTGCACCATAAAATAGTAACTGGGATGCAGTTTGTATTCCACATGCATCACATTTCTTTTTAGCAGGTTCTTCCATATCCATAATCTCATCATTATTACTATTACCCTCAGAAGACAGTTGACTTGCATTAATCAGGCCTGCTGCCATTCCCTTGCCAGATTTTCTGCAGTTTATTGTGCTTTTGGACATTTTAATTAACTTGAAAAATTAATTTTAAAATCTTACCTTATTAATGCTCTGCCCCCTCGGAAATCCCTTCTTCTTGTTTATTATCACTGACCATTTGAAGATGAGGTCGTTAGTGATTAAATCTCCAGAGAACCTCCACGCCATCTTGCCTTAGACTCTCTGCTATTTTTAAATGAGATGAGAAGAGCAATCCAAAATATTTAATTGTGGTGGGGGAGGAGTTCTGTTACTTGGGAGTTAAAAGACTTATAATTTCAATTATGCCATAACATTTACTCCTCAACTACCTACTCTCCACAGAGTCCAACAATGTTAGTTTATTAATGCCATGTACAGAGGTAAGATTTGTTTTACCCACTTGCCAGACCAAAATGAATAAGGTATCAGATCTAGTGGCTAAGAACATTGACACAGAGCCTAATAAGCAGAAACTATCACATAAAACTAATTCTATATCCTCAGTGCTCTGTCTGGACCCTAGGAAATGCAATGGCATGGTCTTCAAACAACGTGAGTTCTTCATTTTCTAAACAAGAAAATGAAGTGTTAGTCAGCTTTCAGTCACTTTAATGAAATATCTGAGACTGATTCACTTAAAAAGTTAAAAGGTTTATTTTGGTTTGCAACTTTGGAGACTCAGTTCGTGATCAATTGGTCCTGTTGCTTTGTGGTGGCACACCATGGCAGGAGTATATGGTGGAGCAAAACAACACACCTCATAACCAGGAAGTGAAAAAGAGAGAGCAAGGGAAAGACCATGTACTTGTGCACTCCTTGTGTTAACTCAAGCCCCACCCAACCATCTTCCCTCTCCAGGACACAGATGCTCACAATCATGGACCATTTATTCATACACCATTTTAGTCATATGACCCAAGAAATAAATACTCAAACCAAAACACTCATATAGATAACTTTGAATACTTTCAAGAGGGAGTTTTATTTGTGCTATAATTCCATTTTAAACGCCTGCAATTTTTATAGAACAATAGAGAACTATTCTACCCAACTGCTTCTAGTTTGAGTTGTGTTAACAAGCTATCTTGGGGTATGAATTGAGTGTAAAGAACAGACACCCAACAGAGCTAATCTATTGCAAAAATCTTTTAAAGATACCCATTTGCAAAGGGTACCACCTAATTCATGTTCCTGTTACATCCTTTTCCAGTTGAACATCTTGAACAACTCACCTACCATCTCAGAGCCTCAGTTTCTCCACTTGTAAAATGAAGATAATAATGAGACTTTATATTATATAGTTATTGACACTATTAAATGCATGTCAAGAGATTAGCCTAGTTTTAGAGACATAGTAAGTATTTAATAAATATTAGCCCTTAGGAACAGCTACAATAACAACAGAAGTAATAGTAGGATAACTGACCCCAATGAAACTGTATGAACTCAAATCTCCAAGTCTGTTTTATCAGAGGCTATAGAGTCTCTGGCCAATCTGCTCAATTCTCTACTGAGAACTGTCTTTCTCTTAGCTTCCTAGTTTCTTCTTTTCTGTAATTCTGCTGAACACAGCTAAAATGAAGCCCTGCCACTAGAATAGAGAATTCCTAAGGGTAGCTATTTTGGTGGATTTTGTTCCCTATTGTGTCATACGGCAAGGGGCACATTGCTAAGCCCTCAATCAGTCAGTATTTGTGGGATGTATGGCAGTTGCTACAGCACCCGCTCAGGATACAAGTCTACATGAGCTTATGTGCATCAGTAACCCAGCACCACCTGGATGACTCAGTCTCTATATTCAACTACATATTCCAGGAAAAAGATATGATCAGCCCAAATGTGGGTCAAGAGTCTATTGTAGTCAGCTCAACAGAAACCAAGGAGGCAGAGTCGCATCTGGCCGCCTCCTCTAGAATAAATTCTCTAAGAAGGAAATAGAAACAAGTAGAGCATTAGAGCATCTTTTGTTCATAGAGCATAAAAGTTCAGAGGAGAAATGGTTCAGGGTTGGCAAGAGGCATCAAGGATGGCTTCCCAGGCTTGGTAGTATTTCAGGTGGGTTTTGAAGGTTGGCTATGGGAAGATGAGCTATGGGTATGAAATGAGATAGTTTTTGTAATGTCCCATTCATTAATTTTTTTCTTGATATTTTACAGTGAGAAAAAGCACACTTCATCATTGTAACTAAACTGTGGCTGAGTTCACTGTGTACAAAGTTCTGTAGTGAATGTCTAGATATGCAAACACATGTATGCTGATCCTGCCTTTAGGTGCTGGGTGAGGAGAAACAACCTAGACATAGGAAAATAAGGATTCTATGAATTCAGAGGAGGAAGAGAACTTTTGAGGCTAGGGACGTGAGGCTGTGCTGAGCATTAAGCAGAGCATGCGAGGTAGAGAGAGTGAAGGAGTGTGGTCCATTCTCTACTTGGCTTACAAAAAGCCATTCTCAGCCCCCTTCTCCCTGCCCATCTTCATTAGCTACACATTCACTTTCCCAGCCTCCCTGAGAGCTCAGGGGACACAGAACTCCTGGACAATAAGACATAAGTGAAAGGTGATGTGGATTTTGCTCTACTGATAATGAGCCAGGCATCCCTGGAGCCCTTCTTCCTGACCTAGCCAAGGATGGCACACGGAAGACTGCAAAAGCGTGCCTGCAACAGCAAGGGTCTCATATAAGAGAAAAGAGCACCCTCAAATAGGACCGGGCACACCAATTTGAGGACATATCCCTCCTTTCCAGCTTTTTTTTTAAAAAATGATTTGTCGAAAATGTTCCTTATGATCCAAATTATTTAATTGTTTCACCTTCAAATTCAGATCCTAGTTTTTCTCTGCTTTCCTACATAAATTAACACAAACCTGCCACTGTCACTTGGTATTTCTTTTACAATTTACTAGAAATAGATTCAGTCCTTCCAAAGTGTCCCCCTCACCAGGTCAATGCACCCACCCTAACTAGGCTTAGTCTCAAGCGCTCTTTGGGGACGAACACTGTGCTCAAGACTCATTACCTTTTTTCTAAGTAGGAAATATTTTTAAGAGAGAAACAAATAGGTGGAAATGCCTTATTCACTCAAAGGTGGAGAGATAAGAACGTCTAAATCTGATTCAATATGTGGAAAATTGGCCATGTGTCTAATATTCAATGACTACACGTCATCTTAAAACACTGATTCCATCCAAGTCTCCAGATTCCATGAATGAGGGAAGTCAGCTTTTTAATAGAGACTTACAATGAGCTCCGCCGTGGCTAGCTTCTCTGTGTTTTGAAGGGTCCTATTGGTCTCTGTGGTCCAGGTTGTAAGTGCTCAGTGTGCAAGAGCTGGTATCATTTCATGGATAAGGAAAAAGATGGGAGCGGGGTGCTTAGAAAATGAACAAACCTCCTCTGGGAGTTTTCACAAAGTCACTGTCACTTCCCAGTCAAAATAACTACAATAGACAAAATATGTGTACCTCCTCCAGACTCATATGCTGAAACTTCATCCCTAAGGTGATGGTACTAAGAGGTGCAGCCTTTGAGAGGTGATTAGGCCATAAGGGTGCAGCCCTCATGAATTACTGCCTTTATAAAAGAGACCCCAAAGTGTTCCCTCTCCCTTCTACCATGCAAGAACAGAATGACAAGACTGCCACCTATGATGAACCAGGAAATGGGACCTCACCAGACACCAGGTCTACCAATACCTTGATCTTAGACTGCCCAGTCTCCAGAACTGCTCATTTTCTATTATAAGAGCCCAGGCAGACTACAACACCAACACATTTTTAGAAAGTACTATTAGGACTGGGACCCATAGACTAATGACTCCACTAACTAGCAGGCAGGAAAAGAGACGAAACTAACGCCTAGAAGTATACCCTTCCCCTAGAACTTCACAGGTGCTGGGGGAAGCCTGCTGCTTAGGCTGATGACCAGGACTCCCCCAGGTGGTCCAAGTTGTATGGAAAGGTTTGGGGCTTGCTAGAGACACTGAGCTGGCCCTGTCCGTGTGTAAAGATTGGTGGAAAGCAAGAGTTTTAGAGTCAGACACCAGCTCCAACATGTCCTAACTGTTTGACCTTCAGTCATATTATTTAACCTCTTTGCAGGTAATGGGCTCCCCTATCTGTAATATGGAATAGTGAGAATAAATTGCTTTAATGCATCTAAAATGATTCAGGCAGTGCCTGGCACATATAAGAACTCAATAAATGTTGTCTCTTATTATTTTGCTATTATTTTTATTATCATCATTAATTATTATTATTGCCACCAGTGGGTTCAGAAGTTATCTCTAATGCCCAGAAGGCACTTGGTCAATACTGAATGAATGCATGAATGAGCGAACAAATGAACAAACAAAGGAGCAAACAGGAGGGGATTGTCACCAGGCAGTGCATGATTAACTGTGGATTTAGTGAGTTCTGGAGTAAATAATTTCCTTGCAGCCTCATCTGTCTTTGAAAATATGTGTTCGTTTTCAAATCAGTCTCAATATTACAATTTGCAGATTTTTCTAATATGCTTCTGGAACACAATTTTTTTAGCAGCTGAAATATTACAAATGCTAATGTTTAACAAATAAATAGCTCCTTAGAAATGGGAAACAGCTCTTATTAATCCTCATGGTAGGGAGATCTGTTTAAAATTCTAATTTGCTTTGTTGAAGGCTGAGAACTCAGGTTGTCATGTTCACCCGGAGAGGATACCTCTTAAGGAGTAAATTAGAAATTGGAAACACAGCTTCGGAGGGACTGTGTGTCCCTTTTAAAATGTCTTTTGAGATCTACTCAAATAAAAGAAGAAAGAGAAGTCCTGCAGAACCTGGCCATTGTGCCTCAGGTCAGGGGCAGGAGGAGCTATTGGAGAGAGGCTAAATAGAACCATCTAGGAAGCTCAGATTGAGTAAACAGATGTGGGGAAAAGGTAATTAACACCAGCATTTTAAGTAGAAATGAAGGTCAGACACTGACAAAAATGATCTGGGACAACCACAGACAGGTGAACCACAGAAATCTCAATCTTGGGGTTGAGATCACACATTACACAATGAAGCAAAAGAGCTGTAGCTATTGCCATCTAAGGAAAAGAACCTTAAGGTTCCATGGCACATGCTTATGGGTTTGGCCTGGTTTATCTCCTGGGACCTGAATTTCCTTATTTAGCCAATCAATTCTGTCTTCCCTTGGAGCTCCCTCTAGGGGCTGGCCTTTAGACCATGAGTCAGAATAAGTCAGCATGTGCTTCCCTGATACTCACTAATGACAGCCTCAGGACTTCATTTCTGCCTGGACAGTTGTCTTAGTCCTTTATCTTTTTCTATAACCGAACACCAGGGTCATTCCCAAAGGCTGGGCAATTTATACAGAATAGAGGTTTATTTAGATTCTGAAGGCTGGGAAGTTCAAGAGCACAGAGCCAGCATCTACCCAACCTTAGGTGAGTGAGGGTCTCATGCTGCTTCATCCCATGGTGGAAAGCAGAAGGTTAAGTGGGCACATGGAGAAGGAACAAAATAAGAGGAGTAGCCTTGATTTATAACCAGCCACCCTCAAGGCAATTAATCCACACCCACATGAAAAAGAATTTAATCATTTTTTACAGCATAATCACTACTTAAGGGTTCCATCACCTTCCAACACCATTACAACAAGAATTAAATTTCACTGTGAGTTATGGCAGCTTCTAGGACAAAATGCATAACCCGTACCAGAAATAACAAGTATGCCAGGGTGCATTGAGTGCAGAATGCCCAAAACGGGGAGCAGGTAGTGAGACTGGAAGTGGGATCCTGGTCTCCGAGGGCCAAACTCTTGAGCCATTTAACCACAGCTCAGAGCATGAGTGAGGTCTGGTCTCTGTAGCTCTGGGTGATCTCTGTACTAGGGACTTCTTTCTAGAATCAACTTTGTAAGCCACTTGTTTGCATGCAAGATATTGTTTAACATTTGCTTTATTTTGTCTTGTAATGTGGTACTTGGTTTCAAATACAGTCAAATGTCCTTTTTACTTTGTATTATTCCATATTTTATGATAATACCACCCTAATCCACACACCTGCCTCCTAATAAGGGCACCTTTTTAATTTATACCACATTTGCTCTCATAGTTAACTCTTGATTTTATTGCCTTCCTCATTTGTAGAAGAAAAAATATATTTTTTCAGTAAAATTTCACTGTTTTCCCCACACACAGATTCTTCTCTGCTATACAGCTAGCACTATCCCTTGATTTCTACTGACAATCTTTTGGCTGCTTTTCTCTGGAATTTGCTATTCATCCAAGTGTCCAAACATCCAAGAACTTCCATCCCCACAATCCTCACTGCCTAAGGTATTTAGGAGTTTCCTAGCTGAGTGGTTGGGAAAAAACCTGGCTCCGCATGAGTCAGGAGTCAGGAGTCTACCTTCTGCGCCCTCTGACATCCGCAGCACACAAAGCCCTCTCTTCAAGCCAGGATTGAGGGTTTTCTCCAAATATCCCAGCACAGGCTGGTCACAAACACACACGTTCCTACTTTCCATGCCTTTTTCCAACATGAATGCTTCAAGGCAGCCTTTCCTTGTGGGGGTAGTTTTGTGAAGCGAGAGAACTAATAAAGAAAAAAGAAACCCATTAACACAATTTGATTCTAACTACATTGTCGCTGATTGCAGTGTAATTCTGGATGGGTTGTTATTCTTTAGTTAACTGGGAAGAAGAGACATTATAATTTTGAGGGTAAATGAGATGGACCATAATTCAGATTATTGTCTGATTAAAGTCTCTGGGCTTGAATTAAAGTGATGGTACCAGAAAAATAGTGTATTTTGGAAATAACTTCGTTTTATTACACATGTAATCAAGATAATATTGGTGTTTCCATTCGTCTTCATATCCAGATGGGTTGGCCTCTAACCCATTTTGTACTTGTAAAAAGTCCAGTGTCTACTCCAGGACTCTGGAAGCTTCTGAGTCCCCTTTGTCTCCTCCTCCTGCTTCCATTGACTAGTTTAGTTTATGAATCAACCAGCCACCTATATCTGCTGCCCATACTTGTGCCTTTCCTAAGACATTAAACTCAGGTTTGGGCTCTACCTCCTTTTGTCTTTCTACCTAATCAAAAACAACTTGTGCAAGAATAGCAGACTTCACTGAGGATGCGGGAGGGCAAAGGTTGGCAGCCCCCACTGGGCCCCTCCATTGGTGCCCTAGCAGGTGGTTGGTTCAGACAGAGTAGGCTCTGCCTTGAGCTCAGCAGCACTGTGCAGAAAAGAGGAAGCTGGAAAAATAGAAGTCTGGGAAATAGCCAGGCCTACAGATGCCACTCAGAAGAGACCCGGAAGACAGGAGCCTGATGGAGGAGCCCCAGAGTTATTGCCATAATTAGTCTAGAGATCAGGAATGCAGTACCATAATAACAACTCTGGGCTGGGGTCGCATATAGGCTAAGCTCTTTGAACCCTCCTCCTCCTGGCTCTTCTCTATAAAGCATTCTGACAGATGCCTGTGGCCTACTGAAGCCCAGAGGCCAAGAGGCCATGCACTCTGGCAGCTGAACGCCTAGCAAGAGTCTGTGTGTTTGTTCCTAAGCCTATTGATAATCATGTACATGTGCCCCACATGAATTATAAATGGGAAAGGAAGTAGAATTGGTGTTTCTGTGAAAACTAAGTTGAACTCTTTAGAAAGATTTGTGTGTCTAAAAACTTGCTTCCAAATTACCATTAGGTAACACACTGGTAAAAAGACTTGGAGAAAACTATAAAAATGCAAAAAGGATCTGAACTTGAACTTGCTTCTCACATCCTAAATTCTCTTGACTAATGCAAATGAAACAAAAAAAACCAAACAAGTTTGTATGCTGCATGACAAGTGTGACTTATACATATAAATCTATGAAAAACTCCAAAGAGCAGAACCATAGGAGGTCTTGATCCTCCTTCAAAAGAATATATATTTATTGTGTCTGCTTTAAATTTTTTGAGGCATTTTTAAAAATTAAGCCAAATACTTGATCATGTCAAGGAAGAGGGCTTATATCAAGCCTTGGAATTTGGAGAGCTAGTATTATGCTTTGTGGAGCATTCTCTACATTCTGCAGATTCTCAGCCAGCAATTAACAAAATACAGGGTCCAGAGATCCCAGGGGAGACCCAGAAGGACATAGGTAGAGAATTAATATCTGTGTCAAAGGGAGTAAGCTCAGGACGGGTCCCTAATCTTAGGAGGATACTTAGGCAGATACTTGACAAAAGCAGAGGTCTATCATTTTTATTGGAAAATGAGATTTGTGCAAAGGGGTGTTCTAGACTTGTTTCTAATCCAAATTCCTGAGACTAAATGGCAGCAAAGATTCTTGGGTTACAACAGGAGTGATGGAAAAAAGGCTGGGAGTAGTGTACATGGGGACCCCAGCAGGTATGGCTGAGCCACCAGGTACGTACCAGGAAGGTGACCTTCATTAAGACCCCACCCAACAAGATTACAGATGATTGGGTCACAGTGGTTATTGAGCTAGATTTGACTCGACGTACCACATAAATAGCATCATTTCACACTAAACAATCAAAATTGGGGAAGTTGATGTCAAATCATTGGGTGATTATCCTGTTAGTGCCCGGGAACCTGGCAGCACCCCTGAGATTGAGCTCATGACTCTGTAATAATGAACTGAACATTCCAGGAGACAATGACTTTAGGAAGAGGTCAGTCCAACATCAAAAATGTAGAGGAACTAGGAGGTCAGCCTTACAAGGGAAAGAAGAACACAGTCATTTCTCTGAACCTGAGGATCTCTTTGGATTCATAACAATGTACCAAGGGGTTCCAGGTAGTCAGGGAGATGAACACAAACTGTCACAAGCCATGAAAGAGGGAGATAGAGATCTAACCCGGCAAAGGACCCTGGGAGGTATCTTCATTGGCATCTGTTATAACTAAGCCTCTCTGTTATGCTTCCTTTTAGTATTAATCAGAACTCTGGATTATGCATGATAGAATTCAAATCAAACTAGCTGAAAGCAAAACTATAATTTACTTATCAGAAAAGACACTGGTAAAAAGACTGGAAGAAAACTATAAAAATGCAAAAGGATTCTGAACTTGAACTTGCTTCTAATATCTTAAATTCTCTTTCCTAATGCAAATGAAGCAAAAAACAAAAAAACAAAAAAACCAAGAAGATCAAGAAAACTCATTAAGATCAAGAACATTTGAACCCAGGAATCCAAATGCCTCTAACACTTGTCTCTCATTATCTCTTTCATCTGCATGATAACTGCACCCTCTCTCACCACTTAGATCCTTCCATAGTGATGAATATGGCCACCACCAAGCCTTGAATTTACCTCTTACACCAACTGCTGCCAGAGACTGCCAGGACCTCTGTCTCTCTCTGTAGCCAGAGGAAGGGTTCCTCTTGGCTCAGTTTTGATCATGTGTCTGTACCTGGGCCAATCAATTGATGCCAACGGTATTGGGCACATCCACTCTTGTCCACGCCACCACATCTCATCATTTATACCATGGCATGATCCCTATAGCACTCATCATGAGCTGGATGACATATTTAGTGTATCTTTTTTATCTTCTTAATCTTCTTCATAAAAATTATATATTCATGGTATATGTCTTGTTTTAATATATGTATACATTGTGAAATGACTAAAACTAATTAGTATATTACACACTTATCATTTTTGTGATGAGAACACATAAAACTGAGTATGTCTACTGCCTATTTTCCTAACTGGAATGTAAATTGATGAAAGTGGACACACTTCACATGCCTAGGTGCCTGGCTCAGGAATTTACAGGGTCAAGCCTGCTCCTGAAGGCTACTAGTGTCCACAGCAGGGAGAAGAAGACAATTCACAACAGCTAAGCTATGGAACCAACCTAAGTGCCCTTCAACCAATGAATGGATGAAGAAAATGTGTATACAGAGTAGAATATTGTTATATACAGAGTAGAATATTGTTCAGCCAGGGAAAAGAATGACTTGATGAATTTTGCTGGTAAATGTATGGATCTGGAGACTATCATGCTAAGTGAAATAAGTCAATCCCAGAAAACCAAAGGCTGAGTGTTATCTCTGATACACAGATGCTAACATACAACTGGGGGGAATAGGAGGAATAGAAGTTTATTGGATTAGGCAAAGGGGAATGCAGGGAAGGGAAGGGAAGACGGTGACTGAATGGGACATACTTTCCTCTGTTCGTATATGAATACAAAGCTAGTGAAATTCCACATCATGTTCAACCCCAAGAATGCGATCCTAATTAGAATAAGTTATACTCCATGTATGTATAATATGTCAAAATATACTCTATTGTCATATGTATCTAAAAATAACAAATAAAAGTATTTTTTAATTAAAGATAGAAATGGAACTAAAACCTGAAATGGATTTCACAAAATTCAGTCCACTTGATGATGTGACCCCAACAACACTTAAACAACTAAATTCTAGAGTCCTGAAAATCTCAAGGCAGGAAGCTGGGGTGATCAAATATTACCCTTCATGAACATATTTACTTAAATGCTTTAAGTGATTTTTCTAGCAGTATGCCTGCCTGGACACATTTCAAACCAAGAATGAAATGAAGCACAATTGAAAGAGACCAAACCCAAGACCCACAGCTCTGTGGAACCCCCAAGCATCCAAACTCTATCCTAAAATAGCATTAATGAAATTATTTGTGAACCCCTTTGAGAGCCACGGATATCAAATGCAGAACACTGTAAAACATTCCAGGGAACATGCAGCAAATGCAGGCTCACTTCAAGTTTCACAGACACCCAGTTGTCATTGATCCTCAATGTTGGATGTGGTTCCTTATTAGAGACAGAACTCTTTAATGTCTGCGTTTTCAACCTCTCTTTCATTTTCATTTTGGCTCTTTGAATTTTACCCCCTTTAGTCTTTTTTCTCCTTCTTCTCCTTCCCCTTCCTCCTCCTCCTCCTCATCCTCCTCTTCTTCTTCTTCTTCATTAAAGGAAAAAGAAAGAAAGTAAGCTTTGAACTTGACCCTTCATTGAGATGGCTCTATTAGAGGAAGAGATGTTCCTACTTCTACAGCTCTCCAGAAGAATGTCTTATTCACAGAAGAAGTAAAACTAGAACCATTGAAGATTTCCACCACCTTCTGCAATAACATCATTATCATAGCAAAACACAGATTTTAACTTCATTCTTACAGTTTTTTCAGGCTTTAGGTATTTTAGCCCATTTGAAAGTATTAAATGCATTGGGAGATATTTGGAGATGGCAGGTACTGATTAGAGTCTAAACAGAATAATTAAAAAGAAATTGGACTCCATTCATCAAATTCATGATATAGGGAGCAGTTGCTGAGCTGGACAGTCCAAGAGTCACAGAATTAATTGTTTACATTTTGGTTTTGTTTTTTTGGAGGGATGTTTGTTTGTTTGTTTGTAATGCTGGAGTTTGAACCCAGGGCTTTGTGTAAGGTAGTCAAGTTCTCTACCACTGACCTACATCCCCAGCCTCTTGCACAATGATCTATAATACAGCAGTTCTATCTTGGAAACAGTCAAAATAATGAGACCGGGGGTTAAGACATCAATCCATACTTGGCTAGGCAGTGCATTAGTCAACAGAATCCCACAGACTGGGCAGCCTGGACAATAGCCATTGATTTTCTCATAGCTCCACAATCAAGGTTCCAACATGGTTGGTTTCTGGTTTCTTGCATCAGGACACCAATCCTATTGGATTAGGGCCTCATCCATGATCTTTTCAACATTGACTTCCTTCTTAAAGGCCTTTCTCCAATACAATCAAGTTGAAGTTTAGAACTTCAACGTAAGAATTGGGGAGACACAATTCAGTCCACAACAGGTAATATGAGCCTACCTAAAATGTATTTTTCTACTGTTTAAACTTTTTAGGGAGGTTTTCTCTCCTTCTTTTCCTCCTCTTCCTCCTTCTCCTTCTTCTTATTTTGTTTCCCTATTATATACTGAATCTTTCCCAATTCAAAGCCTTGTGGTAAGTTACAAAATGTTCTTCTTCTGTTACTTTTTTTAAACACTATTAAAAGTATGGAATCCTTTATTACTTTAACAAAAAGGGAATAATTCACAATTAACTCAGAAGAATCCCAAATACATTTTTCAAAATAGTCCAAACAATTCACATTTGCTCTTAGACCAGATCCAATTCAACATAGCAATAAAAACACAAGAGGGAACAAATTGGACCTGACCTCCAGGGGGTTACTTCTAACGTGTATTTGATATATATGACTTTATACACACAGTGAAGTATGACAGACACAGTATAATTCCTAAGCATAGTCACTCAGTAAATCTGTATTCAACCAAAGAAATAGCAGTGTTTTGATGGGGAAGGAAAATCTGAACACAGATGGGCTTCCTGAGAGTATAAATCCACATATTTGTCTGCACTGTATTTGATGGGCAACTTACATTTCCAAGAGATTTTTTTATTATTATTATTTTGAGACAGCGTCTCACAAGGCTGCTTAGGGCCTCGTTAAGTTGCTGAGGCTGCCTTTGAACTCGCAGTCCTCCTGCCTCAGCCTCCAAAGTCGCTGGGATTACAGGCGTGTGCCACCAGGCCAGACACCAAGGATAAGTTTGGCTCTATGTAGTTTTTTTCCTGATGACATGTCTTCAAAAATTAACTCCAAAAATAAGTCTTGATTTTAAAATGTATCATGACAGGGTTTAAGGAAGAAAGTGGGGGTTCAAATGGCCAACCACAAAAGATGAATAAAATTTACCTAAGTGGCAGGAAGGAGGGACAGTCGCTCTCCAGGGAGAGGGAAGAGTGTAAGCAGAACACAGAGGCAAGTGTGCAGTCAGAATGGCGTGGGCAGGGCTTCTCAAACTAATGTGCTCAGGATGAACAGAGAACCCCTTAATATGCAGACTCTCCTTCTGCCCTGGCAGGGTGACTCCCAGGTGGGCTGAGGCGAATGGAAACCTCACCTTGATGACAAAGCACCTACAAGGAGATCAAGGAGATAAACTGCAAAAATGTTTGCAGGAGGACTAGAAAGAAGGCAGGGTCCTTTGTTGAGATGGACTAAAGAAGGCCCTGAGAGCCAGACTCAGGAGTAGAACCTGTAATAAGGCATAACTTTTGAGATGATCAAGCAAAGGTGTTCACAGGAAAGTGTTAGGAACCTTGTCAGGCAGAGCCTTGTGGGGACCATGCTGGGAAAGAACATTGGGAGTTAATTCAGAAGGTGGGAGAATTTGCCTCTCAAAGAGAAAAAAATCCTACTACAGAGGGCAAATATTTAGAGAGATTAAGAACAATGAAAACAACCCAATTCAACCCACTTCATTGTGAATTTATACCCAAAGGCCCTAAAATGGGTGCTAATCTATGTCTTTATAAATGCCTCCAAATGAACAATTATAATTTCTCTCCCAAGTTTGAAAATACGCTGTGTTTATCTATGAGAAATATTGCATTGCTATTCCAGCAAGCCCTTCAAAGAAATACCATCATGAGCAAATATTTATACACCAGTACAGTATTAAAACCCATAAAAATACAACATTTACAAAATTAACCATAACAGCAGAAAAAAATTCATGCCAAAGATCGACTTTTCATCCTTTTCTACAGCAAGAACAACATGCATAGGAAAAAAAAAAAAAGTGCAAATCTGGAAGGTATATTTTTGCCAGGATTTTGCTACCAATTGCTTGGCAGAAATTGCTTTTTTAAAAGCTGATCAGTACTCCGAGGTGTATTGTTTGGACCGAGCTCTAGATAAAGATAAACATTCAGGCTTCCATGGGCTGGAATCACAAGAGTGACTAGCAAAGTTCACAGGAGCTGAAAGACCCTGGTGCCAATTAAAAACCATACATCCCATCACAGCAAGGAGGGAGGCTATTGAATAATTGAATAATCTCAAGCCATTCCAAAGGAGAATAAACAGATGATGGCCCCGGTCCCGTGGAGACTGGATGGAGCTGTGCGCATTAGAGTGCTCTATATTTTCTTCATACTTTGATTAATTATCCAGCTGTGCAACTGTCATTAACAAGGATATCTCTGAATCATGTGGCTCCGACAGTAACCAAATCTGGCTGTTCCTTTCATTTTTTTTTCCCCATCCCGGTAAGCACCTTGCTGTTTGGAAGAGAGTAGCCCGGTATGTCACTTGAAACAAGCAAATAAATGCTCCATTCACTGCAGACGACAATGAGACAGTCTTTAGATTGTTTTCCACAGTCCTGCGGATGGGCTTGTTGGAGACAAGCCTGGGAGATGAGAGAAATACGCCAGTCTGCAACTTGATCCTTCCATGGAAAAGGTTGGGAAATACCAGACTTGAAAGGAGAATGACTGTGGTTTTTTTAATCTTATTCACGTGCCTGTGTGTTGATTTATTTGTGCTACAAATCACCACCCTATCATTCCAAAAGGGGCTTAAGCCTGTGGTTCAGGTTCCAATATGGTATGTCTGTAAAGGATATTTTAATTTTTAAGGCATCCAGAGTATAAGCCAAAGAAAGCTATGCGAAATTGCAGTTTTCTCTTTCAACCAAGCATGGGAGGAAATACAGAGGGGTGGGAAGGCTTCTCAAAATAATGTCATGTCAACGGTCACCTATTTCACTTGCTCTTGGTAGCTGTGATGAAGGTGGGTGTGTAATTTTGAGTGAGTCACTTAATCTTTTTTTTTTTTGGGAATTGAACCCAGGGGTACTCTATCACCAAACTACACCCCCAACCCTCTTTATTTCATTTCATTTCATTTTTTGAGACAGGATCTGTCTCACTAAATTGCCCAGACTGACCTTGAACTTGCAATCCACCTGCCTGAGCCTCCCAAATCACTGGGATTACAGGTATGTGCCACTGTGCCTGGCTAAATCACTTAATCTTTCTTCACCAAAGTCTATGTACTGATTAAATCTGGACAATATAATGCATGTTTTCTCTACTTCCAGGGAGGCAGCACAGGTGTTGGGAAGAACCAGCATGTTTATTAATATTCTAATTCCCTCTATTTCCCAGCCCTCCTGCAGTTAACCAAGATCTTGGGATTAGTTCCAGCCAATGAAATGTGAGCAGAATGATGCGAGTCACTCCCAAGCAAAGGCAATACCATTCTCCTGCTTCATACTCTCTCTGCTCTCCTTCCAGAGCATGCAGCTGGAAGCCCTTAAACCTGGGTCCCTGAGTCAATGTGTGGAGCTAAGACCCCTTGCCAGTTATTCTCTAAATCTATCAGGAGCAAAAACCAAACCTTTGTCTGGTAAAACCTTCCTTCTCTTCTCTATCAGGGAAAATTTTATTCATCCTTGAAAGCCAATCACAATTGCCATTTCCTCCACACTTCCTCCATGGAATTGTGGTCAAAAGTTCCAGGATTCAAATTTCAACCCAACTGGCTTGGCTTCAGGCAAATCATTGAATTTCAATATTCTCACCTGTAAAATGGGGTTAATGAAAGGTGCCAGGAAACTTAAGGGATATAAAATGTGAAAAGTTCAGCACAAGGTCTGACATTGCAAGGGAAAACCATTTTTTGTTACTTTTGTGAATCAATACTACAATCTTACAGGTTTTTTAGAGTCTCATATGCCAAGACGATATATTCATCAACTTCCTGTCTTCTACAATAAATACCTGGGTCTCACACTGGACAGGTATAAAGTAAATGTTTAAGGAATGAGTAAGCTAAAAAATATATAGTCATAATATAATATATAATATAATATAATATAATACCTAAATTACATAAGAAAAAAGAAAAATTGGCTCTGGAGATGGTTCACATTCTCTCTGGAATGTCTCAACTTTCCTAAATGAATCTGTTTGTGTCTCTGGGGGAAAAATAGTCTCTGAGAAGCAAAAAAATAAATGAGGCTGAGAAAGAAAATAAATATGAGAGGATAAAGCTTGGAAATGGACAGTGAAAAATTTTTAAAGAAATTATGTTGATCTGAGAAATATAGAGATGTACTTTTGTGTTTACAGGTGACCATTTTTAGAGAGGTATCAGAACAGAAAGCCAAGGCAATTCTAATGCTCCTCTTTCCCCTGTATTTTATACTCTTTCAATGAAACATTTACATTTTTAAACTTTAAGGATATACATTATATAAAACGATGCTCTGGATTCTTCAGAAGTCCCTAGGTAAGACCAAAAACAGATTTGACATTATTTTACAGAGTAAAGTAAAAATAATAATAAACCAAAATGAAACAATGGCCTTAGAGTATGGGTCAGCTGCTTTGATGTTTAGCAGCATCTTTTTTAAGTTTGTGTAAAAGTGTTTCTCCTTGTTGTAACAGTTATCCATCTTCCCAAAACTTCGTGAATGGTTCCTCACAAAAGCTGGGTTTTCATTCCTCTACATTTTAAGCAACAGCGACATCATGTGGTCACTCTGATGACTGACCAGTCTCTCCCAACTGAATGCTCACAGGGAGTGCAGCCTTGCTTTCCCTGCCCCATACATTCACTGAAAAAACATTCAGTCACTCAAGTGTGGATTCCCTGCTTAGGATAGGGACAGTGAACTGCATCTCTACACAAACTTATCTAAAGGATCTTCCTGTCACCACCAAGTTCTTAAACAAGCAGACCTATTCAGAGAGAAAATTTGTCACATGGCAACATGGGTCACCTGTGTTTGACAAAACACCATTCAAACATTACTGGTGATGAACTCATTCTAGAAACCTGATTCAGAAATGACAATACAGTGTGTGCATGGTCTTTTTCCACTACTGTCCATAAAAAGCTTCCTCAATCAAACAAAGACCCCTGTTATGCACTCGCATGACCCCCCAGTAATGCTTCACATACAATTTATCACAAACCGGTGACCACTAGTCAGGCTCTTCCTCCAGTAAGTCAGATGCTTCATGAAGACAGGCACGAGATGCTTTGGCTCAGTTTGTTTCTGCAGCCTCTGTCTCTCACTAGGAGATACTAGGTCATTCATTCATCAGATACTTATTGAGCACCTACTGTGTGCCAGGCACTGTTGTAAGTGCTACAGATTTCACGGTGAATGAAACAAGAGTCCTTTGAAGCTTAGTTTCTAGTTAGAGTCAGGCAGTAAATTTAGGGAGGAGGCAGGAGTAAGTGCTAAGGAGAATAGGGGATCCCAAGGGAGGGGGTGCTAAGTAAAGTAGAGTGCTCAAGTTGAGTGCTCAAGTAAAGTAGAAACCTGAGGAAAGTGAGGGAGTAGGTCCTGGGCTAACAGGAAGTCTCTAGAGAAGTGTATGGACTTTAATGGAAGGAAAGAGAAAGAACTTGTGAGCCACTGCACACTGGAAAGAACCAGACACAGAGAACGTGGGCTCTTTCACTAGTGAGCTGTGCAAACTCAAGCTTCCCTTCCCCTCTCCTTTTCTCCACTAATAACTGACAAATTTCGATTAGGTCATTGCTGAACTCCCAGCCACTTTTAAAACTATCACGAAAATTCACAGGTTATAACATTTGATGGTATTTTGTATGTGAGGACAAGCACATATGCATGTGATTATTCACCCAAAGCAATCCCAGACGTTTGGGTTTCTTTCAAGGGTGGTTACACAAAAGCCTCTATTTGCTTATTTAAAAGAAATTGATCTGGAGTCTCTCAGTGCAGAGATTGGTTGGCATTACATTAAAATATCCACTTACTTTTAGATTTGTCGTTGTGTGCCCAAACTCAGTAATTGCTCAAGGCTCAGCTACAAAATTTCAGAAAGCCGTTAAGAATGTGACATTTTACCAAGAAGAGAGTTTCCTGTTTTTTAATTCCTTAGTTGGATGGTTTCAGCCGTATTGATGAGGCTTAAGTCTAAGGATCTCTGATAATGCGATGACACATACATACACACAATAAATAGAATAAAAGAGAGTACAAAAGCCCACTAAGTGTGCCTTGCTTTAAAATGTTTCTTCAACTTTCATCTACATTCTCACATGTGGAACTAACTACAGAAGAGAGAATATGTTGGCTTAGCATCAATGGACTCATGAAGATTTCAGGAATCAGTAACCAGCCGAGCATTTGCCCAGAAATAGTTTCTTCACTGGACCATCATTTTGCATTAAATGTCACCAACAGAGATTCATTCTTTGAGCCCAGTTGTTATTTCTAGAAAATTCTTATTAAAATGCAAAGATGTTCCCAGCAAAGAGCCAACCATTCCACTTCTAATTGTCGTAAATGTCTCAGGAAGAACTCTCAAGATCAAAGGGGACGCAGAAGGATCCAGCCTTGGACAAGATGTCTGACATGGGAAAGGATGGCCACAGTCAGGAAGCAATGCAGTAGGCAAATCAAGGTAAGAACAAGTAGGTCCCAGCTGATGAGTTCTGCCGTGAACACAAGGCTTTAGAGCGAGACTCTCCTTCTCATGCATTAGTCAACCCCACCAGCTCCATTTTTGCAGATGAGGAGATAGAAGTTCCCCTGAAATCTCACAGTTTGGTTTCCATCCCAAACTCACACACACCCCGTTGTGTCTGGCTGTTTCTCTCTGTCAGGAGTCCCGGATATCTCAAAGAAAAGGGACTATTGGAAAGGAAAAAGGAGGGCGGTGCCAGGAATGATAAGAAAAGAGAAAAACAACCCATTGCCATTCTGTTCTTAATTAGCCCAGCTCCTTGCCCCATGCCTGAGCAGTAGAGAATTATGGGTACCACAAGGCCACAGGCACCTCTGTGGCAGCCATGGGCCATGTTGAACAGGATGACTAGTTGTGGAACATTCTGGAACAGTGCTTTTGAGGCTGAATGGTCATAAAGAAATGAGAGGTTCAAAAAGGAGCCCCATCACTTCTACACCGAAAAACTTTGGGCACGTCAATAACCTCTCAAAGTCTCGGTTTTCTCCTCTATAAAAATGGGGATTAGCATACCTACCTACGAGTATTTTGTGAAGATGAAATTATATCGAACCTAGCTCAGTGTGTAGCACACAAACCAGGGGAACTGAGCTCATTGTACCTGACCCACTTCCACTGTGCTTGCCCCTTGAGCTGTACCTGCTCCCACTCCCAGGATCCACCCCAGTAGTGAGCGGCTGGTCCTCTTGCTTCCCAAAATTGTCCCTACATAGATTGAAACTTTTTCATACAATTCCCAAGCAAGTCAGCCTGAAAGTGGAGCCCTCATCTGCCACCTACAGAGGAAACACTGGAATAAATCCTGGGTGTGGGTTAAGGTCCTGAGGTTCTCTGTGAGTTTATTCTAGATTGAGGGTGAACCAGGAGAGAAAGTTAAAGAATCTAAGAAGGCAAACCATAGCTAATTGGTTAGAAGCAAGAATTCCTACAGCAGGCCTTGTACTAGGATACCTGGGACAAGGGTCATCAATTTCTCAAGCCATGAGAAAAGGGTCAAGGACACCTAACCTGGGGGAAGGAAACAGGCCAGAAGGACAGCTCTGCTCCTGGCACTTTTCCCCAACCTCATTCCATTCCTTCTGGATGTGAATGTCTAAGACACACTAAGCACACAATAAATATTTGACTGATGAATTAATAAATTATGAATAGATCAAATATTAAATGGATGGATGAGTAGATCTTAATCTATATAATTTATATAATTGCATTCCTACCAGCTTTGAAATAGATTTTTTTTTTTAATGGAGCTACATGCACTCACAACGTGATCTGCCACAGTGCAGTGACTATATTTGCTAATGTTTGTTCTGCCAGTGGGAAGGCATATCCCAACACCCAAGTTCATTTTTCTTGTGTCCTTCCATCCTCTGAGCCTCATAGCTTGACGGGTTAACACAGCCATGCCAAAAGATAGTGTGCCAAAGAGAAATAAGGTGCTGTGAGTGTTACTACGACATCCCTGAAAGAAGAAAGCATTTATTTCTTGGAGTTACAGATATACATGAGAGTTGGTTGCTTTATTGCTCTTGAAATTGTCCATCTGTGACTCATCTACTCTTGAGGGTGTATGTGTATTTCCACATCTCGTATTTCCAATATTAACATTTCCAAAAATATTAAGCTTTTCAACGAAAGAAAGGCAAAGAGAGGGTTAACCACTGCCTCGAGCCTCTGCAGAAAAGAATAAAATCTTTAACCTAAGGCCTCATGCCTTCACTGTGGTGGGCAGCTCCTTCGATAGCAGAAGCACAGTGTGGAGCCCAGACGAACAAGTAGACAATGAAAGAAAGAGATCTTGTGATCTTTACATCCTTGGATAGTCTTGAATTCCACACAGCTGTTCCTAGACAAAGGGACATTCTGGAACTGGAGTCTTCTCCCTCGGGATTGATCTTCGTGTCCTTTATTACCCGCGAGTGGCGGGTCTTTGGCACCAATGATGAAAGCCAGTTCCCAGGCTGCGGTGGACATAAAGGCTTTTTGTGATTTCCAAGTGTGTGAGGAGGCAGGCAGGAGCAGGCACCCGGCACTCTGGCAACCCCACTCAGATCTCAGGGACGCTGTGCGCCCAGCTCCTCCCCACTGACCTGGGAAGGCCCCGACAAGCCACTTCAAGGAGATTACCTCGTTTCTCTTTTGCAGCTTTCTCTGGGTTTCCACGGGGTGGTTGCCTGGACATAACACACACTGGCAGTTCATCTTAATAAAAAGCAGAACCAAAAGAGCCCGATCAAATCCCCACCTAAAGGAATTCACAGCAGATGCTTTCAGAGAGCCCAGGGCTCCCTTCACCCGACATCCCTGTGAGGGGCCGTCCAGCCGTGGCAAGGGGACCAAATAGATGCAAATTCCCACTGAGGAGATTTCTTTCTCCCCTCGGGCATCTCTACCAGGGTTGTGCAGACGGTGATGTTCTAACTGAAACGTTTTTGAAAAGAATGATACTGACCTCAATTTTAGATTGACTCCAAGTTTTGGCTAATTAATATTTTATTTATTTGAATTAAATTGAGCACTCACTGCAATGACCTATTATCACAACCCCATTCCCAAGATGAGCCACTAACATATCCACATATCTTGTAAGGTTGTCTAACTCTCCCCAACCTATTTCTTTCTCCCTTTCTTCATTATCCCCAGTCTTACCTGGTACATATGTCTTTCTGATTGGGGTCTTTGTATTCACCCCAACGGCTACTATAATAAAGTGCCACAGACCAGGTGGCTTCAACAGCACAAAGGTACCATCTTCTCATTCTGGAGGTTGGAAGTTCAAACAACAAGGTGTTGGCAGGATTGACTTCTCTCGATGGCTGCTGGGGCAGGAATTGTTCCAGGCCTCTCTCTGTGGCTTGTAGGTAGCTGACTTCTCCCTCTGTCTCTTCAGATCATCTGCCCTCTAAGCACAACTGAGTCTAGATTTCCTCCTCTTCTTATAAGGACACTAAACATACTGGTTTAAGGCCCCACCTAATGATCTCGTTCTAACTTCATTCCTCTCTAAAGACTATCTCCAAATACGATCACATTCTATAATACTGGGGGAGTCAGACTGAACATGAATGCATGAATTTGGGGCAGGCGCGCAACCCAGCCTCTAACAAGGAGCTTTGCCCAAAGTAGTGACTGTTGAATTGAGGACACAAGCAACTTCTTCAAGCTGGACAAAAAGCTTCCAGAAAACATGCAGTTTCCATGAAATCCCAATGAGAAAAGTTCTCCCCACGATAAGATAGGAACTTGTTTATACTGAGCATCAAGCTGCTGTGTATATGTGTGTGTGTGTGCACGTGTGTGTGGTTTGTTTGTGGTGTGTGTGTGTGTGTGTGTGTGGCATGAGACAGCAAGTCACTCCCTTAGTGCATTTCCTAGAAGCACACTGTTTTTCTTCTTTTCAATTATCTTCATGTTTTATACTCTTCATATTTATTTGCACCTAGTGAGACCTCCATTTAATACACACCATGAATGTTGAGCAATGCAAATGGCATATTCTATATGCTTGAGATATTCAGAGACTAAGTGCCTCCCACCTCCCTCCACACACCATCAGGGAGGGAGGGAATGTGGGATGGGGGCTCATTCACTATAGGTCCTTTCTCGGTTTATCCTTGCTCTCCCTGTCTCTTCTTTAATTGCTATAATAAATACCTGGCTAATAATTAACCATAGAGAACTAAGGGAGAGCTACTCCATTCTGCATCCAAATCAGAGCTGGAATCTAGAAGCTCTCGGGCACATCGCAGGCTCTGTCCCCTGAGGGATTTCCGTGTAGTGTAATGGACAAGGGCCACTGTCCACACTTCCAAAACAGAAGGTCACCTGCCCTGGAAGCACCAAATAAAGCATGCGGGCTTGTGTCCTTTGTGGGATTCTTCTGACTTTTGATTCTTTGCCACTTAAGAAAATCCCAGCATTCATCTGAACAAAGATAATGAGGGGGTTGAAACCAAATACTGCATCCTTCGAGAAGGAGGTGAAGGAACTTGCCTAGCTAGCACTAAGGAGAAAATTCTTAAAAGCTGCCAGACACACACACACACACACACACACACACAAAAAAAAAAAAAAAAAAAAAAAAAAAAAAAAAAAGATCGATGGCAAGAACTGGGAAAAGTTATAAAGAGCCCAAAAGTCGGTATAAGTTTGCTGTTACCAACGAGCTGTCTATAAAACCCGTCCCCATGAGTAGTAAGCTTCCAGCCACTGGAGTATGGAAAGATATACCATGGCACCAAACACAGTGTCGTTCGAAGAGCCCAATCTTTGGAATTTGCATCCTGGTCACCCCTTTCTAACCATGAGACCTAGATAACTCTCTGAGCCCCAGTTCCCTCATACAAAATGAAAGTCACCGTCTCTAGCACATGGCAGGTCCTCAATAAATATGACCACACCCCCAAATGTTCCCCTTCTTTCCCGGGTCCTTTCTGTACAGTGACAGGCACTAGAAAGCCTCATTTCCATTTCTCTTGTTGAACAAACTGAGACAAGCCAACCCCCTCAGCATGGATGTCTGGCTTTGAGTGGGGGGACGAATTCCACCACAGAATTCCTCAGGGTGACTGGAGCAGGGCACGGAGTTTACCACCATGGTTCTTTCCTTCCTATCTGCAGGGAACCAAGATTTGAGCACGGCTGATCACATAAAACATTCAACTCCATCTTGCTGGTAGTTTTAACCATGCTTAAATATTTCATTGAGAACATTTTTCTTTGAAACACTCTCTTGTCTCGTTTTTTCACAGAGAGTGACCTGAATTAATGTGGAGAGGCCAGAATAGAGAGCAGAAGAAATGAATACAGGGGAAGCTCTAGAGCTAAAACAGTTGAACATCCTCAGTATCATGTTTGTGTACCTGTCAGATGAATTCAACGTCCAAGCACGAAAATCTTCCAGTGCTTCAGAGATATTACTGAGTGGGTGCTTACGTGTTTTAAGAGGCAGAATACATAGACACTGTGCTATGGCTGGCCATGGTTTATCCCCTAGAGGTACATGGGCTGGAAATTTGGTCCCCAACACAGCAGAGTTGAGGTGGGACCTTTAAGAGGTGGAGCCTCGTGGAGGGTAACTGGATCACAGGGTCACTGCACTCATGAGTGGATGAATGCTGTCTTGCATGGGTGGGGCAGGTCTCGAAGGTGTAGATTAGTTCCCAAGACTGCGGTAGTTATAAAAACAGCAAGCCGCCAGGCACAGCGGTGCACGCCTATAATCCCAGCAACTCAGGAGGCTGAGGCAGGAGGATCACAAGTTCAAAGCCAGCCTCAGCAACTTAGTGAAGCCCTAAGCAACTTAGCGAGACCCTATCTTAAAATAAAAAATTAAAAGGGTTGTGGATATGGCTCAGTGGTTTAGCGGTCCTGAGTTGAATCCCTGGTACCAGAAAAGAGCAAGACTACTCTCTCTCCAGTCTCTGTCTTCCTATCTGGTCATGTGATCTTTTCCACATATATTCCTGTTATTGTGATGCCGTCTGCCACAAGGTCCTTACCAGAACTGAGTGGATGTTGGCACCATATTCTTGAGCCTCCAGAACCAAGAATTAAGTAAACCTTCTTTCTTTACAAAGTACCCAGCTTCAGTTACTTTATTCTAATAATGGAACAGTCTAATACACACACTATATTCATCTTACTCCCTGAGATAAATTAAATCAATGTTCAAAAATGTTTACTCACTGCTGGGCTGAGAGATGTAGCTCAATGATAAAACACTTATCTAGCATGTGTGAGGCCCTGGGTTCTATCCCCAGCACATTACACACATGCACACATACACACATTTATTCCCTGCCTTCCTCCTCCAAGACAGGAGTATACTTGCCCACCCATGTTTGGAGTTCAGTCTCATGACTTGCTCTACCCAGTGAAATGTGGACAGATGTGTCAGGGTACCAGTTCCAAGCCTGCTTTAGAGGCAAGGCGTTTCCGTGTGCTCTCTTACCACTCTGGCATTGCACTGAGAAGAGATCCCTGCTGTGTCCTCTGCCACAGCCCTGGAATGAATACTCATGGAGCCAACCAAGAGGTCCCTCCCAGCAGAGCACAACCTGAAAGCACAAACCTGCAGGTCCAGGAGCCAAAACACACGCCTCCTTCTCACTTAAGCAATCCTCATGTTCTTCAAAGTATTTCTGGTGCCATATGATGTAACTTTTACTACATAATAAAGTGGATAGTACGTGGACATCATTGCTCCTGATCAGTATAATAAATACGTGTGTGTGTGTGTGTGTGTGGTGTGTGTGTATCAATGTAATGAAAAAAACCATCTGGTGGAGGACAGTGGCTAGAGGAGTCACAGAAAGGAATCAGCCTCCTGAGTTGTGGGTGATGGGGGCTCCCCAACATATGCAGCAAGTCATCTGGCCCATTTTTATGTCTCCTGAAAGAGTAAGATGTGGCTACGAGACCCCAAGACTGAGCTATGATCCAAAGTAGCCTTGAATTAACTGATTTTAAAATTCTTTTTTTTTTTTTTCAGAGACCTCAATGGCCCTATTGATTGGACCACTCGTGCGTCAGTCTTTATAAAGGCTTTTGTGGTTCAACCGCACTGGGGTCCTTGGTCTGGGGTGTTAAATCCTAGATGTGTCGTTGCCATCAATTAATATGGATTGACTGTCCACGTGGGGTTTGGCATCGTTGCTTAAGCCCAAAGCTCAGGGCCCAGGGGTCCCCAGCAGAGCAAGGGCATTGATTTCATGATGCCTTCTCCTTGACAGACGGCGGGTCTCTCTCACTCTCTCATGATTAGGAAGAAACTCAAGCCATTGCCACTCAACCGCCACTACTAGAGAACATGGAACCCCAAGAGTCTGTCTGGGAATCCGCTAATCTGAAAGAGAGGACAGAGTGGCCCGGGAATATGCAGGAGTCACACTGGAGCCTTAAATGTGCACAAAGCACAGTTCGCAGCCGTGAACTGGCTGTGGCGATGCGGGCCTTATGGAGCAGGTGCTGTCTCTGGGTGAAAACGCATGGCTCCAAACCCAGGGCAGCAAGCTGGAAAGAGGAGTGGCAAGGTTTGGAAATAAAGCAAGACGTTGAGAAAAGAGCAACTCAGTGAACGTCAGAATGTGCCGTTTCCTGCCTGTCTCTGGCCTTCATTATGAATAGAAAGCAGGCAGGCTAGAGTCCCTGCAATGGGAAGAACCAAAATGCAAAAGGCCTCTCTCATATTTATTAACAACACAGCCCGTACACAAGTGTTGTGAGGAAAAGGGAAGGAAGAAAGGCACCCTACGACTCCCCAGCCATCCCACAGTAGGTGCTCCTCCAAATGTGGATCATCTGATCTTACCCTCGGGTTCTGCCCACACTCTAGGAGAGGACTTGATACAAAGGGCAAGGGTCCTTGGGGGTCATCTTAGAATTCTGCCTCCCACACAGATGTACCCACTCCCCCCCCCCACCAGGTTCTGGAGTCCTCCCTAATGCCCTCAAGACTCTGACCCTATTCTGGTCCACTGAAATTCAGCCCACTTGTCCAAATCCAGGAGACTTGTCCAGATCCAGGGAGCTAACCTGATAAACTAACATCCAACTCTTACTGAGTTCATGTACCCACCTTGACCATCACCTATGCCTTTTTAATAAGAGCATGGTCGTGTGGGACTTAAAAAGATGGCAGACAGGAGCCAGGTGCTGTGTTGCATGCTTGCAATCCCAATGACTTGGGAGGCTGAGGCAGGAGGATCAGAAGTTTGAGTCAAGCCTCCGTGATTTAGCGACATAGTGAGAACCTTAAAAAGGGCTGAGGATGTAGTTTGATGGTAAAGTGCTCCTGGGTTAATTCCTCAGTATATAAATAAATAAATAAATAAAGGCAGGAGAGAAATTGGACCTTAGCTCTTAGCTCAAAGACACTGAATGGTGGAAATTTTGCACTTTGACAAGCTGGCGAGGAGGATATGTTAGGTCTAGAGAGGTTTTGGGGCATCTCTTAATCACATTAACTTGCCTCCCCTCTTCTATTCTGGGTGATGCCTGCTTTCTCTATCAGAGTATCATCAGAAAATAAAGTCTATAATAGTCCTCTGGTATCTAGGGGAGATTGAATCCAGGACCCCTATAGATACCAGAATCCATGGATGCTCAAGTCCCTTCCATGAAATGGTGTAGGATTTGCATATAACCCATGCACATCTTCCTGTATACCTGTGAACACGGTAATGCATGGATGTAACAAGAACTTCAGAGAAGCAATGTGCCTAGAGCAAGGCAGTAACTGTCACACACACCTGATCACGCCTGAAAAGAAGAAATTTTAAGGAACCATTGCAGGGACAGGTGCTGTCAGGTCAGATCACCACCAAAAGACAGAACCCAGATTTGACCATCAGGGTGACTTCATGATGCTCAGGAAGAAACTAATTAAAATGTGTAAATCCCAAGAAACCCGGAAGTCAAGAGAGTCCGCTGCTCAGCTGTCTGTTCCAGCCAAGGGTCGGGAGAAGCTAGAGCCCTTTCAAGGTACTTTCTGGACTAGCACGGGCTAGAGCACTTTCACGGACTTTCTAGAGACTGAGACTAAGGGGGAAAAGGAGAATTAGAGAACACACAGACCCAAAGCCTCAGCATCTAATTATCTACTTCCCCCACCGGTCTGTGCTTTGTCACGGACACTCCATAAAGTTAATTCAACCCACCCTTGCATACAGAATAAAAATTCTTCCCAACACCTACAAAACCCCCCTGAGATGCATAGCAGTAGATGTCACGACTCTTGCACCCTGAGGAAAGAGCATTTCCTAGTCCATTGAGAAGAATCAGAACCCAGCAGCATTTGCAAGAGGGAGGACAGGAAAGTCAGAGCAAACTGTCCCCATTTCTTCTGAGAAACTTGCATTTTTTTTTCCTGATTTGTGATTGCAAGAACAAGCATCCAGAAGCTTCTTCATGTGGTTTTCCTCCACTGTGTTTCTGTTCTGTGATGCAGTAAGATGGCTGCACTTATGTCATTATGTCATTATGTCATTATGTCCTTGTCATTATTTTTCTCCATCTCCAGTCTTTCAAGATGAATTGCTCGTGTTTTTTCTATGCAAGCAAAACATGAGAACAATCACCATTAGCAAAAGCATAGAATTCTTCTTTCGGTGGACACAACATCTTTGTTTGTATGTGGTGTTGAGGATCGAACCCGGGCCACATGCATGCCAGGCGAGCGTGCTACCGCTTGAGCCACATCCCCAGCCCCGAAAGCATAGCATTCTTAAAAGAATATATATGCTATTCAGAAACTATGTTCATGAAAAGAGAGTGGCCTTTTTAGACATTTTTAGAATTTTATACAAATATTAATTTCATTATTCTTTTTTCCCCCTCTTTTCTTACAGATTTTTTGAGAAAGAAATCTTTTTAGGAAATACTTTTCCTCACTAAGGCATATTTATAAAATAGGAACCACAGATTATATGTGGAGCTAGAAATATGTTCTAAGAAATAATTCATAGTCTTGTGACAACATAATTTATACAGGGAGAGATGCTAATTTCCATGCATCCTGATTTATTTCATTATTAATTCTTACAGGCAGTATATTCTGTTATTATTGAACTTATTTTAGATCAGTAAGTTTTCAAATTGGCTTATGATCAATTCATAAAAATACTGGAAGTAATCAGATACATAATAAATTGTTCCACAGAGTCAGATATAACTACTATGTAACAGTATATTGAGATGATATTGGTTTTAATCAGCTATCCAAAAAAAATGGAAAATTTATACCCTTCTCTGTTTAATTTAGATTATAAAATTCACCAGGGAAATCAAGGAATCGGATAGCTGATAGGAGTTCTTAATAGCAATTGCAGTAAAACACATTTCACTGCTTGAAATTTGTGAGCCTCAATTAATCATGGGCTCAAATAGTTTTTAAAAGTGTTTTATAATCCAAATATTACTATCTCAGTAAGACACTCCAGCGTGTTTATTAATCCATATCTACTTGCCTACTCTCCTTGACCTTCAGTCACATGTCTTATAGCTCAGCAGGCTTCAAGCAAGATGCCAAAACTCCTGCTCCGTCTAATTGCACAATTTTCAGTTACTCTGCACCGTTTTCTTCCCAAAGAAGCTATTTTTAAAAGACTCCCTCACCAGTTCAGTTTCCCATTTTAAGGACAATAGGATATGCATTCATATATTCTTGGAATTTTAGAGCCTTTTCTGTCATTCCACTTCAAAAAAAATCATTTTTCCGTCCCTGCCTCTTTTTTTATTTTCCAAAATAAGACAAACTCATCATTAAGCTCTTAATTATGAGAGTCTATTCTCCAGGGAGAGAGATGCTGGGTGCCCTCATCAGCTATTCCATTCATTCTTTCCCTGCTATCTCTAGACCCTCTACTCTAAGAGGAAAGGGTGGGTCTCTGACTCTTACATCTCAGTTGCCCCAGCATGTAGCATTGTGCACAGAACTTAGTACGTATCTGACTATCTCACTGCAAATCCTCAATCAGCCATTTTAGACCATTTCGCCTTATTTTTTATTTTTTATTTTTAGAAAGGGAGAAATACTCTTCAAAGATTTGATAAATACAACCTTGGATGTGATCTAACACACTGTTAAAAGATATCAGTAGAAACTGAAGAAATGCCAAATTCTTCATCCTGCCATTCAGGACTCTCCACTTCTCCTGGCATGTAGGTAGCCTTGCCCCCCTTCTCCCAAGCTTATCTAATTAACTGGTTCCCAAACACACACACTGCACTTGTCCTGCCCCCACCTCTCTGCTCATAGCACTCTCTAAACCTGGAATGCCCTCTCCTAAAACTCCACCTACCAAAACATCCACCCGCCTTACACACAGTGTGGCCCAATAGAAAGAGCACAGACTTTCCTTGGTGTCTTTACAGTATTCAGAGTTAACTACCATGCACTATGGGAATACAGTTTTTGCCTCTGCTTTGGGGATGTCAATGGGACAGTAGGCAAATTACTTAAATTATCTGAACATGTGTCTCCTCATTAGCAAAATAGGGATAACCTAGATACTAAATGATTCTACCATGTGTTTAAAAAATAGAGTCAAGCATGGTGGTACACACCTGTAATCCCAGCAGTTCAGGAGGCTGAGGCAGGAGGATCTCAAGTTCAAAGCCAGCCTCAGCAGTTTAGCGAGGCCTCTAGCAACATAGCAAGACTCTGTCTCAAAATAAAAAATAAAAAAGGGCTTGGGCTCAGTGATTAAGCACCCCTGGTTCTCTCCATTGAAGGTACTACCTCTAGGCAGGTAGTACCACGATTTATGCCTGCCTTGACGTCTCTTAGAAATCCTAGGTCCCTCATGACCCTTCCATGTGAATGTTCCACAGACATCACCAACACAAGTCCAGAACGGATCCCACCATGTCCCTTCCTGCCACACCCTACCCCTCCGTCCCATAGAGAAATCTTCCCATAAAACCCAAGCTTTTAATTCCTCCTTTCAATAAGGCTCTTCATTTGGAAAAGTTCCTCCCTTTTTTGAAACACTATGGCCTTTCCTTGATGTCTTTACAGTATTCACAGTTAACTACCAGGCACGATGGGAATGCAGGGTTTTTCCCTCCCCTTTTGGGATGTCAGGTCTTTTAGACATTCATGAATTCTCTCATGAAGTCTCTGCAGCATTCTCCAAGTGGAAATATCAGTTGCATTAATCAATCAGTGAGAGGGAAAGACAGTGGACAAGGAGAACAGTCTGCTTCCTGGTCGAAATTAAGACACACAAACAAAATGCTTTGATGTCTATATAAGATGCACAGAATTTTTCCTGCATTCAGGGATGAAATTATTGGCCCGAAGGGCATTTTGAGAAACCACCTGGTTCAGAGATTTTGCAAAACTTTTAAAGTCAAAAGACATTTATATGCCTGTAGTACCAGTGGCTCAGCAGGCTGAGGCAGGAGGATCATAGGTTCAAAGCCAGCCTCAGCAACTTAGTGAGGCTCTAAGTAACTCAGCAAGACCCTGTCTCTAAATAAAATATTTTAAAAGGGCTGGGTATGACTTGGTGCTTAAGCACCCCTGGGTTCAATCCCTGGTACAAAAAAAAAGTCATTTATGTATAAAAATTAAAATGCACAAGATTGATCAAGAGATAAAATTTTGAGTATAAAGATACACACATAACATAGTAAGAAATCAATACCAGCTTTAAAGTCAATAGTTTGTGTTAATTAAGCAAACCTGAATTTCATGTTCATTTATTTATTTAATAAACACTGCCAAGTAATAAGTGCCAGACATTTTTCTAAATAGTTTAGAACTATTAACTTATTTTCTTCTCACAATGCTAAAGGTAAGTATTATTATCCCCATTTTATAGATGAGAAAACTGAGGCACAGAGTTTTTACATGATATCTCCAAGGTCATGTGATGCATAAGTTGCAAGATTAGAATTCAAGTCCAGACAATGTGGCTCAAGTGTGCACACTCATAACAAACCAAAAGAGCTTCCTCATTTACTATTGTGATTGTTAATATTAAGAAAAGAATAAAACAATACTGTGGTAAACAGCTTGAGAATAGAATTGTGAATGTCATGAAACATTCTTTTTTTTCCTTCTAGATGATGGAAAAAGAGTTGAATTAAAATTTTATCACTGTACAGAAGCTTAATTCACAATAGCTAAACTAAGGGTCCTTCAATAGATGAATGAATTAAAAACAGTGATATATATATATATATATATATATATATATATATATTTTTTTTTTTTTTTCCCAATGGAATATTACTCAGCTTTAAAAAAGAATGAAATTATGACATTTGCCAGTAAATGCATGGAGTTGGAGAATATCATGCTAAGTGCAATAAGCCAATTCCAAAAAACCAAAGGCTGAATATTTTCTCTGATATGCAGATGCTAATTCATAATAGGGAGGGTGGGCACTAGTGAAAAATAGATTTATCTTAGATTAGGTAGAGGGGAGTAAAGGGAGAGGAAGGGAGAGGACTTGGGAATAGGAAGGATAATAGAATGAAACAGAGATTATTACCTTATGTATGTATATGACTGCATGACCAATGTGATCCTACAACATGTGCAATCAGAAAAGTAAGAAATTATACCCCATCTGTGTATGATATATCAAAGTGCATAAATTCATTCTACTATCATCTATGACTAATTAAAACAAATAAAAAATTTTTTAAAATTTCTCACTATACCTAGGCACAGTGGCGCATCCCTGTAATCCCAGCAATTTGGGAGGCTTAGGCATCAGGATTGTAAGTTCAAGGCCAGACTCACAAACTTATCGAGGTCCTAAACAACTTACTGACACTGTCTCAAAATAAAAAATAAAAAAGGCTGGAGATGTGGTTCGTTGGTAAAGTGTCCTTGGGTTCAATCTCTAGTACAATAAATATATATATATAAATATATATATATATATATAATCACTGTACATAACAACATTTATACTCACTTTGCTACTATGGTCCTTACTCTTTTTGACTGACTGCTGGGTTTTATTTGTTCTAATTAGTTATACATGACAGTAGAATTCATTTTGACACATGATACATAAATGCAGTATAAGTTCTTATTCCTCTGGTTGTGCATGAAGTAAAGTTACACCCATCATGTAGTCATATATGCACACAGGGTAATAGTGTCAGATACATTCTACTACAATTCCTACCCCCATACCCCTCTCCTCCCTTCACTCCCCTCTGGATTGACTGCTCCTGGATCAAGAATGCTTGATTGACTTTTTATAAACAAAAAGCATGGAAAAGAATTAGGTTAAGAAATTGTTTCTTTGCCATCTTTATAATTTAGAAAAATAATCACCATTTCATACATATTAAACATTTTAACTCTACTTTTGTAGAATAACCCATGGATCATTGTTAAATTTCTCTGAAAATGAAGTGCCTGAAAAATGTTCCTATCCACTTCTTCTATCTCGAGGCATAAATGAATGAATGGATAGATGAATGGAAAAAGAAAACGTGGTATATATAGTCAATGGAATATCTAAACTTTATCTAAATGGGAAGATTCAGAAGCAGCTTAGCACAGGGACTCTGTCTTGTGTGTCTGTGTATCTCCCTATGCTTAGATTAGCGCTTGGTGTAGTATGAGTGCCTTACAGATTTCATGAATTGAACAATTTGTTTTCTAAAAAACTACAAAACAACAAAAATCCCACTTTTGCATTATTCAATCTGTTTGCAGAAGGATCCCTGAGGACAGGAAAGAGAGAAGCTGAACACTGAAATCCTAGAGCCAATAAAATTTTGCCCCCTTCCCTGTGGGGATCACACCTTGCAAGACCACACTGTAGGGGCCTCTCATTGCTGATCCAAAAAAAAAAAAAAAAAAATGGTGGCATGCCTCCCAAAAGCAGGAGAATAAAACAAAGCCTAGAAATTCTCCGTAGCCAACCCTCAGAGGAAGACATAGACCATATCTTGTCAGTGACTCCCCTAATAGACAGATTCCAACCCATTAGATGAGAGACTGTTGAGGTTCTAGGATGCCTACATCTCTGCTCCAACCAAAAAAAAAAAAAAATGTCCTCTGTGAACAATGAAGCACCACAATGAGAAATTCTCAGAAACTTCAACAATGGAAGGGGACCCAATATTCATCTAATACCTCCTTTTGGTAGGTCGTATTCCAAGAAGAAATTAGGTTGGCAGAAGATCCAGAACCCCGAGCTCAGGGAAGAGAGGAAGTCTGGAACCTGTGTTGCTTGATCCAAGCCCAACACCCTCTCAGGTGCACTTGGCTTGGTCCTCTGTGTTGTCAGCAGAAGGAGGATCTTAAGCTTTATCTGCCACTCATGTGCAGCATTTCCTAAGGCTCATTCTCACACCTCCCTTGCAATTTCTTTCTATCCCATTTTTTTAATAATTTGTACTATTTGTTACTTACTAGTTTTCTTAAATTCATGTACAACCTTTTAATCTGTGGTAGAAATTTCCAACTATCCTATTATTCTGCCCTTTTGTTCTTGGGGCAATAGAGCACCTTACATCACTATTTCTGGCTGTAGACAAGACAACCAACTCTCCTTTATGTGGGTAGAGCCATGTGACAACAGAATATGAACATACATAATATCATACATAATATAGGGATTTCCTTATTTAAAGGAAACCCCTTGCCATAAAGTCCCTCTTTCTCCCCTCTGACAAGGTAGAGCTAGCAGGGTCATTGGCAATCTCAGTCCCCCAAAGGACAGTGCCACAAAGGATGACAAGATGACACAATGGAAAGAATCCAAGTCTCTCCACAAATCTAAGACACCAGCTCCAGACATTGCTGACAAACTTCTTATATAAGATAGTGTACCTTGGGGATTTCTTGTTACAGCAGCTTAGCATTTACCCTAACACAACATCCTATGTGAGAATAGCCATTAAAATTTTATATATTATTTACTTTTTCCTTTTGGATGAATACATGAAGTTACTTAACTAGTCAAACAGATAATATTTGCTCAAATGCCAGCTAAAAATCATTCCTCTGCATGAACACCCAATTGGTCAAAAAAAGCAATGTCAAGGAAGCAAAAGTAGGCTTTGCTAAGGTATCTCTTGGTTGAGGGTATGCAGACATGGAGAAAAGAGAAAGAACTACAAGAAAAGCCAGGACTGGGCATTGGGATTGTAACTCAGTGGTAGAGCACTTGCCCAGCACGTGTGGGATACGGGCTCAATCCTCAGCACCACATAAAAATATTAATTAATTAATTAATTAATTAAAATTAAATAAAGATATTGAGTCCATCTACAGAAAAAATTTTAAAAAAAGAAAAAGAAAAGCAAGGACTGGGTACACTAAAAGTAATCTTCACCTTGTTCACCATCTGACCTTGGTGAGCTGCTATCTGCCACACAGTCCAGGCAAGAGGCCAGAGAAGTCCAAGGTCTCCATCACCCCTTCTTCAACCATAAAAGAACGCTCCTATTGGTTGGGACAGATATCCCTCCACACCACCTCCCACCAAGAAGCCAAGGTACATGGGACTTCACGCCAATGGGTGCCATTTTCCAAGGCAGGGCTGTAATAGAGGGTCCATCCAGCTTGGACCACTCAATCTGCCCTGAGTCCTACTCCCTGTGCAAACCAAGAAGAGGCACAGCATTCAGGGCACCGAGCCAGAGGCAGCATGGTCTGTGTTTGCCAAGAAAAGGCAGCAATTTTGTGTGTATTCCTGTTGGGCTTTCCCCTGTATCTCCTTCCTCCTGGGCCATGTGCCTGAGAGGATACAGATTGGAAACACCTGGGCCAGAATGCGCCTCCCCTGACCCTTGCATCCGCTGCCACAGTACATGGCCTTGCCCCTGACTTCAATGAGTCTCTGGAAACTTAAAATACTGTTTTGCCTGGGGCCAGCTTGGAAGAGAAGAAAATGAGTTTTTAAACTAATTTTGAGAAAATCATATTCATCATTCTAGCTTCCCATCTGGAATTATTTAAAACACACACTGGCAGGTTCTGCCTTGGTCTCTGTCTCTACATTTGACCCCTGAACTGAAGCAGAACAGAATCAAGGCAATAACTATTTCTCCCTAGAATATGGCTGATGCTACCAAAGAGCCCTTGCTGGAATCTCCCCAAAAGTCATTATGGCTACAAAGAACCCAAGTTCTCCTCCTCGGACCATACCCACCCATCACGGTAAACACATTGGAGTACAATTCCTCAGTAACTACTTTCATGTGCATGGAGAGAAAAATCTCCTGTTTTAGTGCCTGAGCTAAGCAGAGTAGACCTGGAAACAAATCACTGAATCCTGGCAAGAAAAACTTTGAAGTTGGGCAGAACAGGTTCTGCACCTAGTAGTTGATTCAACCCAAGAAAATTAATTCATGTCTATGAGCTTCAATTTTCATGCTCCGAAAAAAGGAGCAACGCCTACCACAGAAGGTTGTTGGGTGAATTAAATGTAATGATACACACAAATTCAAATAACAGAGGGCCTGCTAGGTACTTCTTAAATGTAAATTCTCTTTTGCCTATTTCTGCTTTTCCCCTAAAACAAACTAGTATGTTAGATGGCTTAAATGGAACAGTGAGCAATTTTTGTTTTGTTGTTTATCCTTTTCTATATTTTTCCAAAAATTATTCAGTGATGATTGCTTTCCTGAATAATAAAATGAATTATTTACAAGGAGAGCAAGGTGTAGTCTCTGTAAAAAAAAAAAAAAATCTACTTGTGGGACTGTGGCTGTAGCTCAGTAGTAAAAGTGCTTGCCTCATATGTATGAGGCACTAGGTTCCAACCTCAGCACCACATTAAAATAAATAAAGATACTGTGTGTTCATCTACAACTAAATCAATATTTAAAAAAAAAGAAACCTACTTGCGTTGACACAAGCTTAACTTCATGTATTTTGTGTGTTTCTTCTCAAGAAGAAAACTTGAGAAACCACATCTTTTAGGGTAGGTTTTTTTTTTTCAATTGATATTAAATATAAGGGAAATCTCCATAGTGATAAAAGCAAGCTCTTGTATTATTTTTTTAGATTTCATGCCATCAGAATATAAATACAAGCAACGGTTAAACTATTACAATGGAAAACTATAAATGCAGTAGTATTTCTTTCATTACTAGATTAAACAATGGTTCTGGGTATAAATGGAGCCAGTACTTTGAAATTTTTGATTCTGCAATAATGTCTACATATATTGTAGTATTTAAACATTTCATTATTTTTAAATGATTAGTTAATATTCGATATTTATAGCATTTAGTATTTATAACACTTTGTTATAAGTGAATGTTATTTCTGTTTATATTATTTATATTATAAATGAATATATTTATATTTATAAATTATAAATAAATTCAGAGTCATTCTTTCCTAAAAATCTGATAACCTTAATCCCTATACACTAAGATACTAACCTTCAAGCACCAATGGGTAATAATGAGTGCAATGCATTCCACTATTGTCATGTATGTAAAAAATAAATAAATAAATAAATATAAATAAATTTTTTTTTAAAGTAGGATCTTGGTACAATGCTGCTACTAGAGGACAAGTAGAACCTGACTTCCACTGGCTGGTATTTGTCCCTCTGGTTTACTATATTAAAATGAGAGCAAAGATGACTTAGGCAAAGACACCCAATTCTGTTCAGCTGTCACCTGCAGAACCTGAATTCACCTAGACACTATGTCCCAAGAATTTATTGTAAACCATCTACATACCATGTCACTATTATTGGTTATACAATATGAGGCAGTTCCTTAGTATCTGCATAAATAACATTTCATGTTTCCTTCCCTGGTGCCTCACTGTGTGAAGGAAACAAGTCAGAAGATAGAACACACAAAAGGAGTGCTGGAAAGAATAGGTGCCTCCTTCTAGAATCAGGTGAGCTGCTGCAACCCAGCTTCCTGGAGGTCAATTCTGGGACCATCCAGTCCAAAATTGGATGGACAGACTCATTGAAGGAAATTCTTTAAAATGCTCCCCTGGGCTCCACCTCTGGAGTGCTCGAGTCGTAGGTATGAAGTACTATTTAGGAATCCAAATATTTAAGTGTTCCCCGGGTAATTCTGAACTCGGTGCCAGAAAGTCATATTTATCCGCCACCCTACTCCGTGTGAGAGGTGAACTCTTCTGTAATTATCTTGACAAAAATAAAGCTTACAGAGGGCTGAGGATGTGACTCAACAGAAGAGCCCTTACCTAGCATGTGTGAGGTCCTGGTTCCAAACCAGCACTGCAAAAAGAACAAACAATTTTTTAAAAGTAAAGCTTACAGAATTTTTATTTGCAGGGCTGGATACGTTTGAGAGCAGGAAAGGGGAGGTTAGTATGGAGAACATATGCTTTTAAATATTTCTGCTCAATAAATATGTATTAGATATCAACTGGGTGCTAGATAGTGTGTTACAGGGTAAATTGGCAAATAGCTTTAGCCTAAGCTCTCATTATCCTCAAAAAACCTATTTTCTTCTCAAAACAATAGGAAAAACCCCTAAGAAGTTATTGAATAAATTAGTAACCAGGAATATCACAGAAGGCAAGAATGGCACAACTTGCTAAAGTTCTAATAGCCCTGTTAAAATGAGGTGGTTAAGCTCAGTGCTGAAAAAAAACCAACTGTTCTATGACCCAGGGCTGAGTGTAGTTTTATTGTATAATAAATAAAGTTTCCAAGACCACTATGACAAGCCCCAGAAGGGACTCTGGGGGTTATTGTTGAGTCCCTGGGAAGGGTAAGAATATAATGGACAATAAAGGGTAGAGGGATGGAAGTCTAAAAGTTTTGTTGATCATATTTGTAAATTTAAGTTAAAAACAATCATACTAGTCCAAAAATTGCAGATTTGTTATATTGAAGAGTTTTTTTTTTCTTTTCAAAACATAACTGAGACTGAGTAGACTTCTCCTTCCATAATAACATCTTCCCTTAATGGCCCACCCCCGAAAAATCACAGAAAACATGAAAATGTACTCAACACATTGTAAACAAATAGGACACTATTAAAATGCAAACTTTTTAACCATTTTTACTAGCAAACAGAAAAATTGATAATTCACTCTCAATGTCATTTGAATTGGTATTTCCGTGTCTCCCTCAGAGACTGCACAAATCCAGCTCTGGAAATTCATCCTGAAGATATTCTCAGTACACAATGGGTGTAGGGTTTTTTTTGGGGGGGGTGAGAGAAACATTCTAAAATTAGATTATGATGATGGTTATGCAACTCTTTGAATATACTAAAATTTGAATTGTATACTTCACAATATATAGATGACTATGAATTAACAGTATATGGATTATATCTCAAAACAGGTGTTCTCAGAAGAAAAAAGAAAAAGAGGGAATGGAGAAGAGCCAGGCTGTAAGATTGCCAAGAGTTCCACTCCTCCAAACCTTGCTTTTGCTCCTCTAGAATTTGCAGTCCAGAGAGGCTGTCGGGCCTTGCTAAGGAACACTGATGATCAGGACTAGACAGCAAGTCTCAGTGCTCTGGAATAGAGACTTGTCCTGGATTGGGAATGTTGCTTCAGTGTGGCCCCTCTTGTGCCCACACATGGAGAGAGGAAGCCCATCTTGTTGGAATAATGGGGTGTTGATTCGACCTGCACCCAGCACTACTAAAATGGACCATGTATTCAATATTCAATAAATATTTATTGGGAAACCTCCAAGAGTCAGGCAGTTTGAAGGACTGGGAGGGAACAGTGAAGGAGATAAAACATTCTGTTTCTTCATGGAGCTTGTAAGTCCACAATGACAACCACCCATCTCTATAATGTGTCCTATGTTAGGTACTGCACAAGGATTATCTCTTGTGTCACTCTTATAACACTCCTATGAGGAAGGTGCTTTTACTATGCCCCTTTAACTGATGAAAACACTGAGGCTCAAAGAAGTTAACTAGTCCAAAACCATAGAGCCAATAAACAATGCAGTCAGAATTCAGTCTTACACTTTGACCTTGGAACTATGCTTATCACCCCAATGCTAGTCTAACAAGAAGAAGTGGGTCACATTAGATTGGGTAGAGAGAAGTGAGGGGAGGGGAGGGGGAGGGGGGAATGGAAGGATAGCAGAATAAAATAGACATTATTATTGCTGTGGTTATATACGTGACTGCATGACCAATGTAATTCTGCAACCTGTACATTCAGAAAAATGAGAAATTATATCCCATCTGATTCAAATGTACAATATGTGAAGATCAGTGTACTGTCATGTGTAACCAATTAAAACAAATTTTAAAAAAGAAAGAAAATGAATAACAACAATAAAACCAGCCCTGAGATGACTAGGGCAAGTGGGTGGTGAACTGAAGGATAAGATCCCATAAAGAAGGTGGTTGGGGGCAGCTGACCTTGGAGATGGAGAAAAGGAGACCAATTCCTAGGGTGAACTTGAAATTGAATGGATGGTCCTTAACAATGGATTAGCATGGGGAGGAAAGGAAAGGGAGGGCAGATGACTCCTAAGACTCTAGACTGGTATCAGGGTATCTTTTATTTTCTGTAAAATGTTGCTGTGACATCCTGGGGTCTTGCTGACACTTCAGGGACTGCCCCCATGGTCAGCTGCCAGCAACCGCCTCCTTTATGGGATCTCACACTTGAGTCCACCATCCACGTTCCCTAATCAACTCAGGGCTGGGTATGGGATCACTGGGGACACTCTCTGCACACCAGAGCCCATTGAAATCATCCAAACTAGCCCATCCTGTGTACACTTGCTCAGCCTTGCCGTTACCTCCCACAGGAACCACCACAAAGTCTCTGCCCACAATTCTTCCCTCTCCCACTGTATCCTAATTCTGGTGCTTCCCTCTGCGGCCTCCATGGTATGGTGGACCCCCTTCCTCTTAGGAAAAAAAAAAAAAAAACTGTCTTTCCCTTCATCTCCCTTTCTGTGGGCCTGGCTTTTCCTCAAACTTTCTATTGATGTACTAGATTTTAAAACATGCTAGTCAGTCAGAATCTTGCTCCTTGGGAGGTAGAAAGGAGACTCTGTGCCAAGCAGAGAGAGACATGTGTGTAGCAGAGTATGAGAGCAGAATCCTCGTTGTAGCTTTCCAAGTATCTCCCCTGGCTTGAGATCGAGTGCCCATGTCCCTTGTGGGTCCCTGAAGGAAGCACAAGAGTGCACAGGCCTGTCCCCTCTCTTCCCCATCCCAGCTCCCAGCCCCACCATGTCTCAGCCTGCTCTCAGGTTGAGAAACAGAACTGGCTTTGGCTCCATGGTCTTCATCACACAAGGCTGAAGGAAGCCCTGGTGCTCCAGGCTGGGAACGAGGCTCCGAACGACACCCTCACAGCACTGTTCGCATCCCACAAGCTGCACTTGGACACCCAGTGCCATTGATATGGCAGATATCATTTTAACAATAGCTTCCAAGATAATTATGTCAGTGAACATCTGTGCCTGGGGAACTATAGTCAGGGTCTGTGAGAGGGTGGGACAGGGGTGACTGAACATATCCACACTATTAAAAGAGGTAAGAATTAGCAGAGGCACTTAGAGGGATTTCCAAGAGTTGTTAAAGGTGATCAAAGCCTTTTCTTCCTCAATAAGACCTTAATTGTGCTGAGAGTTACACAATTAAGCAGTGGGTAGCAAATAAAATGCCCTGGCTCTCTTTGCAAAGTGAAGCGAGGAAATTGTGAAACTGGGTTTCAACCAAGCGACATTTTCAAAGTACTGCCAGAAAAGTTACCAGGCACTAGACTGAGGCCCAGTGAGCATGGAGACAAGCTCACTCCACAGCATCCACTCAAAATTGCTGACGCGGAGGCAAGAAGGGCCTGACAGGGAGGCCAGGGTAAGCTGATGGCGTAGAGGGCACAAGAAGTGATGTGGTCTGGTTGACGTCACCCCTGGAAGAGGCACAGTCATGAATAGCTCTCACCTGCTGGCCTGTTTCCAAGTCAGGGGCCACTTTTGGGAGGGGACACATTTGAACTTAAAGCCTGCTATAGTTTGGATCTTGAATGTTTTGTGTTAAAATTTGGTCCCCAGCCAGTGGCACTGAGGTGGAGAACCTTTAAGAGGTGAGGCCTAGTGGAAGGAAGCTGGGTCACTGGGGACGTCCTCTTGAGGGGGATATTTAGACCCAAACCCAACCCTGTCTCTCTTTGCTTCCCAATCTCACCATGAGACAAACAAGCCTCCTCTGTCACCATGATATACTTATGCCCCCAGAGGCCCAATGCAACAGGATCAAGCAACCATGAACTTAAACTTCTGAAACCATGAGCCAAATAAACCTTTTGCCTTATTAAGTTAATTATCTCAGGGATTCTGTCGCAGTAATGGAAAGCTGACTAACACTGGGTCCCTTCTACCTACTCACTTCGTTTTGATCCCATTCCCAAGAGATGGCAGGTCAGGGTCCTCAAAGTTGGCCTTCCCCGTGTGAATGGGCAGCTGTTTCCCAGGAGATAAGTGAGATGGCAGACTCTTTGGGGCCTCTAGAGCACTCAGCTGGTTGCATGATATCCTCTCTTCACTGGTCCCAGCCGTGCCTGACTGAGGCTACGCTCAGGACCCGGACCTTGACTTATCTTTGTATGTCCCTTGCCCAACGCCATGCCTGGCACATAGTCCATAAATGTTGAATGAATGCATGACCAAAGGGAAGAGAGGGAGGAAGGGGGGTAGCAAGAAGGGAAGAGAAGGAGGGGAAGGAAGGAAAGAGGGGAGATTGGGAGGGAGGGAAGAAGGAAGTAAGGAAAGGAGGAGAAAGAGGGGGAGAGAGTGGGAAAAAAGGAAGGGAGGAGGAAGAAAGAAAAGAATAGAGAGGAACAAGGGAGAAAGGAAGGAAGGAAGATGGACGAGATCCCTGGGACATCGCTCCCAAGCACTGTCCCAGCTTCTCACCATCCCCTCCCGTTTTCCCCCATCCATGTCACCATCCTGTTTTCTCAAGCCCCCAACTCAGGACTATAAGCTGACATCCAAATTATCTGACAAGCCAATTTTTGCAAAGGAATTGGTGAATTAGATGACAATTTAATTTCTTACTAAACCGTAAACAGATCTATACCTAAACCAAAAGCTGCTTATGGCAACTCCTGTAGGAGAAATATGGGAAATGATTGACAGGCTTTGCATGTCCCTCAAATGGGCCCTTCCCCACTAGGAATGGAGGAAGTCTCTAGAATTCAATGCAAAATTTGTCCAATGCTTCTCTGGTCTCATAGAACTGAGCCTCTTAATCATTGTTTAAAATAGGAAGGTTTTCTTTTACACAACTCGAAATAGGAACCCCTCCAAGGTAATGTCAGTTCAGTCGAAACATTTAGGGGAAAACTCTATCAAATTTGAGTATTAATCCAACATTGCTATATCACAGAATTGCTTCTTGAGCCCCAGATCATCCTTTAGATGTCTTTACTTGCATAAAAAAAAAAATTTAAAGTAACTTACTCCTGAAAAGTATTATCATACTGATCCTGTCCAAAAAATTAAATACTTAATCTTTGTTAGGCAGGTGTAAAGAATCCAAATCTCTCTCTATGTCATAATAATTTATCATTTAGTCTTTGGATGGATAACACTTTTTCTATATTTCATTCTTGGATGCTATTCTATCAGAAAAACATGAACACAAAAACCAAAAGAAATGAAAACTCGAAAGGAGCCTTAACATGATGAATGGTATTTGCTTTCATTTCAAATCACTTTTGTGTATTTCTTTGAAAGGAAAATAAGAGCAATTCTTTGTAAAACAAGAAATACTGAGATGTTTTTTCTAGAATGTTGAAGTGGGGCCTCTAGCTTTCCATAGGAGCATACAAACAGCCAGAAAACGGCACCTTTGTCTTGATCATTGCCAACATCACTCCTCCCTCTGCACTCTTCCTACATTAGTGAGGGTCACGGTTATCACCATCTCTGCTGTTAACCTTTAAGACCAGTGAACAGAAAGTGCACAGCTTCCAAATGCAGGTAGTGATGGTTAATCTTCAGCGTCAACTTGACTGGATTGAGAGACTCTAGAAAATTGATAAAGCACACTTCTGGGTGTGCCTGCAAGGATGTTTCCAGAGAAGATTGGCATGGGGGTCAGCCAACTGAGAGGGGATTCTAATTGTCTTCATTCTACAAAATATAAAACTGGAGTTCAAAGAAGCTAAGTGATTTGCCTGAAGTTATGCAGGTAGAAAGAGGCCCCTCTAAGAGTTAGGTCTGTATCTATTGGACTCCAGAGCTGACATCTGATCTTAGACATTGTCCAACAGCTGGGGGCCCAGATGGAACAAAAACTGAAGAAGGGGAAGCTGTTACTATCACCTGTGAGACTTCAGATTCTTCAGCCTTTGAACACAGACTCAAACTCACACCAGTGACTCCAGGGAGCTTTCAGACCTTCGGTCTCGGACTGGGGTGACATCATTTGTCCCTCTCATTCTGAGGTTTTCAACTTCTTAGACTCAGCAGCTACTGGTTTCCCTAGTTCTCCAGACTGTAGACAGCCATTGTGGGGTTCTCCAGCCTCTGGTCATGTAAGTTAATCTAATAAGTCTCTTCTCGTATACACATTCTACTGGTTCTATTCTTCTAGAGAACGCTGAATAAAACACAGGTGTTACCTTATCTAAATGAAGATACAACTGATGTCCTTTCCGCACACAAGGACAGTTCTCAAAGAAGCCATATGGCCCATCTCTCTAGAAGAGCTGAGGACAGTTCACACTTTTCCTCAACATGGCAGGAGCACCCTGGAGCAGGTAGGTGCTGGCTACATGGAGAGCAGAGAGTAAACAGTTAACCCTGCCATCTAGGGCCACCTACAGACCTCCTGCCCACCATTCCTACACAGAGATTGGCCACTGCAAGGCAAGGTAAGGGTTGGGATTATTTTACTTACATCCCTTCAAAAGCAGGAAAGAGAAGCAAGCATACTGGGAGATTGAAAATTTTCCCTTCTCTCATTCTTCCCCACAAATACAGAGCAGAAGTTTCCATAGAAAGCAGCAAGGATTATTTTAAAAGTCTGGACTTGGAATTTTACCATGTTGGGTTCACTCCTAGATCTTCAGTGGAAGTCTAGCTGTGCGATGTGGACCTGAGCTCCCATTTCCTCATCTGTAAGGCTTCTTCCTCTTTTCACAGGGTTACTTCACAGGGTAGTAGAGACTTTCAAATGGAAGAAGGGATTGAAATGCCTTCACTTGGTAGAGTTCCACAAATAGTTAACGTCACTATTAAATGCTATGTCATGTTCATTGCTATAAAAACTCCCTACAAATGAGATCCAGTATATGCCAAATACCATTGCATCTCAGGGGTAGATAGAGTAACTGCAAATGGAAATCTCAGAAAGTCTTGCCTAAGGGCGGTGGTCCAGAAGAGTCTGCTGTTCTGAAGAGCCCAACTGAAGGGCCCATTTCCCCTCTTCTAACCTGGTGAGGAAACCTGGGCATACAATACAGCCTGTCATTTCTTTGACAAATCCAAAGAAGAACTAAAGAGCATAACTCAGAGTCTAAACCAGATTGATTTCAGCCCTGGGGTTGGATCCAAAGGCACCAAGTCCAACCTGCATATGCAAATTTACAGTATAGCGAAAGCTTCACCATTGTTAGATTGGAGGTGAATTCCTTGGGTCACTAGATTGTGTTCTTAGGATTGAACCTGAGTATTGAATCTCTCATATAGGTCCTAGAACAGTCCAGAAACCATGTGGAAAGCACCCAGAATACCTAATCTGAAGGAAAATGCAGAATCGGCCCCATTCTGCAGTGAAATACCCTTCAGTGTTTTCCACTGATCTCAAATTAGGTTAAAACACTTACCACATCATGCATAGCCCACCCACCTGGCCACATATCACTTTCTCCTTCCTGCTCCATAATCCAGTCTTAACCTCTTTCAGAGCCTTCAAAATGCTATTTGCTTGTCTGAAATGCTCCGCTGCCTCATCCCACTCTCCTCTTTTCCTAGCTGGTTCCTTCTTATCCTTCAGGCTTAACCCAAATGCCCTCAAGAAGTCTTCTCTGAAGGCTCAAACATCTTCCCACAGCACCGAAAGCTTCCCACTTCCCCAAATTCATCATACTATAATTATTTATTTAATTAGTCTAAATTACTAAGGTTAAAAACAAATGACCCAGGCCCTATCTATCTCGTTTTCATAATCTTCTCATCACCTAACACAAATCTTGGAACAGACTGAACACTCAGTGAAGGATTCTGAGTTAGGTTGAACCATCTGGTCTACCTCCCTCATCTCACAGACCAAATAGAGACAGACCCAGCCATTTCAAGAAACTCAACTCACTCAAAGTCACCACGAAACTTTAGTTGGAGCCAAAAATTAGAATGCAGCTTTCCCAATGACCAGTCCCAGGGTCCTTCCCATGCCTCTTTCCCCTTTTTGACAGCACATAACCCTCAATTGTTGCAACTGCTGCATTTAAGCAAAATTGATTCCAGACCCATCCATACTCCCCATTCCATACGAGAATGAACTAGGAAGACCGTGATTTCTCAATCCACTCTGGATATGCTGAGACTGTTATTTGGGCATCCCGCAGCTAAGCGTACAGTTAGCATGTAGGAGCACAAGCTACCCCCACCACTCCATTCCTTGCCTTGGAAAGTAAATGCCACATGACAATATCCCTTTGGTATAACTGCTGAAATGGCCTTCTTTCCCCCAGTGAGGAAACATCCCAAATGAGTGCAAGGTTCCCTCCAGTGGTGTCATTTTCAATGAAGCTTGCCTGTGTCATTTGCAGTTAGGGGTTCATTGGTCAGAAGTGTTTTCTAGGGATGCACACAATGGAAACCATTAGAGAGATACTCAGAGCCGCCAGCTAGCCCAAAAGTTTAATCCACTATATTAGCTGTAATGATGGTAGGCAGCTGCTAAAAGAGAGAAAAGGCACAAAGTAAGAGAGCCAGGCTTACACCAACACGTTCACATGAGGTTTCAACAAGACCCCCTAGTGCTGAATTTAATATAATCACAGCATTCATAATCTCCTCCAGATTACTAAAAATGTCTCTAAAATGCTTTAGATAATAAAAGGATCTGAAAAAGACTATTCAAGAAACCCATATGCCTCCTCTGTAAGTTTCTGTAGTGGAATTCTATTATCCCTTTTATATGGTTGCAGGGGGGACTCGTTACCCTTGGGATAACTTTCAGGATCATTTCTCAGCTGGAGAGCTTCATACAGGAATCCCAGGAAAAAAAAATGGTGACATCCTTCTTTAGAAAGCATTGAGTAGTGCAGAAATTCTCCTCTCTGCAACCAGGCTCATCAAAAATAAAGCAGGACTTTAGAGGAGAGAGAGAGAGAGAGGGAGAGAGAGAGAGAGAACTTGCTTCTTGGGGTCATTATAAAGGACCCCAGATTCGCACTCATCCATCTGATCAGTGATAGCATGTCATCTGTGCCAGAGAGTCTGCGTGCGAAAGCAGCCAACGCAATACCTACAGTACAAATTACAGGCTTTGATCCCAACTTGCCCGTTAGAGCAGAGAACTAAGTTTGCTCTTTATGTTTTATATCTCCAAACATTTCAGAGTGAAGAGATGAGAAAGTGTATTGAATCCTTCGGTTCCCTCTTTATCCATCTCTAAATGGGATCTCAGGAATTTCTGTGCTTACCTCGCCTTTTATCCAGCCTGCAGTGTGACTCATCTGCAAGCACAAATTACCTCACTGAAGTATTCTTAGGAGAAATAATTAGCCACATGCCCCTCCTCTGCACACCCTCCTGCATTCCTCGGGAGGCCCCGATGCCTGACATAAATCATTTAGTCCTGAGCCCTCGCACACACCTTTCCCACTGGATTCCATAATTGGCAAAGTAGTTGCCAACTGGGTTTAAAGTGATTTGAAATTGTTTTCCATCCAGTCTTGCTGATAGCAAAAGGTTTCCCCTTTACCTCAAGCATGAGTTACAGTAACATGATTGAATGTAACCAGTTATTCAGTTCAAGCTGTGATTCTGATACAGTATAGACAATATGAATTCCCCTGAGCTCAGTGAGGCCATCTCAATGGTCCGTTTAAGTCCAATTCAATTAGACTCACTATGGTTCTTAGACTTTCTTAGGTATGTTTGCGGCAGCCCTCGGGGTTGAATGTGAGACTGGTATTCATCTAGGACTTTTAAATTAGGTCTCAGGTGTCATCATTCTAAATGAATTATTACAGTGGTGTGTTCACACTGCTGTAGTTGAAGTTATGTTAGTATCTCCTCTCAACCATTTTAATCCACTGTGGAACGGAACTTGTCATGTAAGGTCTCTGCCAGAGAGTGACTTTTTCCTTGAAACCTAGTTTTTAAAATAATTGGTCTAGCAAGTAAACACTGTGATATGCATTTTCTTTTTACAGAGGAGAGAAAAAGACCACCTTCATTTACTTTTGGTCTTTCGTTTGTATGTATTTTTGTCTTATTTTGCAAATGAGCGACATGAAAGGATAGCTCTCAATGTTGATTTCTTTCCTTTTTTTTTTTTTAACATTTAATAGTTTGTGTCTTGAATCTATCTCTATGAGGCAAGGGGGAGTTAGACCTGAAGAAAAAGTATATAGATTGGTGGGCTTTTTGTTTTTTTCCAGAATTTCCTATTGTATGCCTCTATAATCTCTCCTTCTGGAGCCTCAACGAACATTTTCTCCTTTCCTTTAATTTCCTGGGCTTCCTATGAGCCACAGTCATGACATCAGCAAGCATGGAGGAACATCTGTCAGTGTGCAGCTACTTCAGACATATTAAAAATTCCATGATCATTCGCCCACACTGGAATTGCCTAACAAACTATAGCTTCAAGCCTAGTGATGGTGACATTAATGCCATAGTAGAGGGATCAGCCAGCCTAATAGAGAAAGCACCCTATGCATGTGTCATCAATAACAAATCACATGCTGGGGAGAAAATAAAATAATTACAGGACCTACTTTTCTTTTTTCAGGCAATTCAGACACTATGGCAATGTTCCAACTTCCCCCAAACCAAGGGGTTGCTATAATCAGCCTCACTCTGAAAATGTATACAAGACAGGGCTTAAAAACAACGGAGCCATGAAATTCAGAACAAAGCAACAACAGGTGAGCAGATTAAATGGGGCACTAATTGGGTGGTACATAAATCAGAAACACAGAATAGGAACAGATCCTAGGTGTATGATTGTTCCCAAAGAAGGAAACACTGAACTGGCACATTGACTGATACCTCCATATGCTATCTCTATGATTATACCTGTGACTCTTGTCTATTAAGGGCACAAAGGAGGTGATATTTTGCAGCTACATGGGAAATTTGATTGATACACCCTAACTGGGAAGTTCAAACCCTCCCACTACTCAAGAAACCTGAATTATACAGGACAACAGTGCTCTATTCACACACCCAGCTATGTTTACTTTTAGTTATCACTAGAAAGTTCTCAGCAAAACTGTGGTAGCCCTCATATTTGCCTATTTAACATATGCACAATAGAGCAAGTAGAGAAAGAAGTTCTCTCGATGGCTGGAGGTGACTGAAATGATTTCATTGTTGAAAAGCAGCTGTTTCAAAAGATGGTTTAGCCATTCTGATTTCATAAATTCACTTCTAAGGAGTCAGCAAGATATTGCTCACCTGGTTGGATTTTAGTTCTGATAGGATTTAGATAATGAGTTAAACTGATCTTATCTCAAGATTCTTTGTTCTTGCCATTGAAGGGTTCTTCCCTGAAATGTTTGCATAGTTTCCTCATTGGCTACATGGATTCTCAGTCCAAACATCTCCAGAGGCTCCTGTCCTGACTGCCCAGCCGACATAGCCCCTGACCCATGTCACACTCCAACCCACTGTCGCATATTCTTTGCAGTCATAGTACCTGAAATGACCTTGTTTATTTATTTGGTGACATGGATAGAATTCACCACTAGAATTTAGGCAGGAAATCTGTCTTATTCACCCTTGTATCCCACCCCATCCCCTGCCCTGGGCCTAACATGCAACAATAAATATCTATAGAACAAATGACAGAATGAAGAAATTTTAAAAGTATCCACACACAGAGACACAAAAGCTGTTAAGAATTCAAGTCAAACTATTCCCGGTCTTCTGATGTAAAATAAGGATCTATGCCTGAATGGGAGAATCAGAACGTTGGTACTATCAAAGATCATAAGGGAACATGTAAACAGTCTGACGTAAAATAAATAACAAATCTAGGATAGTCAAAGCAGAAAAGGAAAAATAGAGACCATTCAGTGATGGAGGACATTGAATTCCTAGGTTATCATCTTAGTATTGGGATATATCCATAGTATGGTTATCATCCATTGTATTGGGATCTAAAGTTGAGTATCCAGGATATTACCATGAACATGTAAGAAGAGTCAGTCCCATGTGGATTTCTAACTCTGGAATTATGGAAAACTAGATGTCTCAGAAAGGAGCACTGGAAAATGCTGAATAAAATATGACGAGCATCTTTTTCCTTTTTAAAATGGCAGTAAAATGTGCATAAAATGAAATTTATCATTTTAGCCACTTGTGTTTATTTCAATGGCATTAGTATATTCCTATTCTTGTGCAACCATCCATCACCAGAACTCTTTTTATCTTGTAAAACGGAACCACTGTACAAATTAAGCAAAAATACCCTGTTACCCAGCGGCTCTAATACTATCCAGGAAGAAAGAGATCCGACTACAAGGCTGGCTGCCCCAGAAATATTCAGAGTCAAATTGGTAAGAAAAGAGATTTTATTCAAAGCCAGCTTTGAAAGAAGAGAAAAGAAACTTAATAGTTTCTCCACTCCACTTCTCTGCCGTCTGTCAGGGTAGAGGGTCACAGCTCTCCCAGTCTCCATGCTCAGCAGGAGGAAGCCATTCCCAATTTCAGATGGAGGCCCACAAATTCAGTTTGTTTTACCCCCATGCTTTCTCTCCTGGCCGTCACCATTCTGGCAAACACCATTCTATTTTCTGTCCCTATTGTGAATTTGACTAGTCTGGGATACCTCCTATATGTGGAATTAGACCACAATGCACCTTCTATGACTGGCTAATTTCACTTGGCATAATGTTTTCCATGTTCACACTTGCTGTAACATATCTCAGAATTTCTTCCTTTTAAAAGCTGAATAGTATTCCATGGTAGGTGTGTCCTTCATTTTATTTACCTATTCATCTGTTGATGAGTACTTACACTGCTTCCATCTTTTGACTAACATACTACTGTGATCTGGTTGTATAAATCTCTGCCTGAATCCTTGCTTGCGATTCTTTTGGTGTCATATATAGGAGAAGAACTGCTGGATCATATGTTAATTCTATTTTTAATTTTTTTGAAGAATTGCCATTGGGTTTCCCAAGGTAGCTGAACCATTCCCTATTCCCACCAACAGAACATAAGCATTCCAATTTCTCCATATCCTCCACACTCTTGTTCTTTGATGTAGCTTTTTTCGGAGGGGGGGGGTATTTTTAACGGTCCTAAAAGGTGTGAAGTGGTATCTTATTGTGAGTTTAATTTGCTTTCCCTAATGAGTAATAAAGTTGAACATCTCTTCGTATGCTTATTGGCCATCTATAGATCCTCTTTGGAGAAATCAAGTCTTTTGAACATTTTAAATTGTATTGCTTAGGTTTTTGTTGAGTTGTAGGAACTCCCTTATCTGAATATTAATTACTTTTCAGATATATGATTGACAAATATTTTCTCCCAGTCCCTGAGTTTTCAAAGTCTGTTGGTAGAGTCTTTTGGTGTACCAAGGTTTTTTTTAATTTTGATGTAGTAAAAACGGTCTTCTAGCCAGGCATGGTGGCGCATGCCTGTGATCCCAGCAGCTCGGAAGGCTGAGACAGGAGGGTCGTGAGTTCAAAGCCAGCTTCAACAATGGTGAGGCACTAGGCAACTCAGTGAGACCCTGACTCTAAATAAAATACTAAAAATAAATAAATAAATAAGTAGGGCTTGGGATGTGGCCCAGAGGTTAAGTGCTCTGAGTTCAATCCCTGGTTAAAAAAAAAAAAAAAAAACTCTGATTGCACAGCTAAACTGGTGAGAAGGACTAAGGCACGTACTTAAAGCCATGCATTAGGTAAAATCTTACATCCAGAGAGGTAGTCAAGTCTGAGACCACAGTTTGCCTGACACCTGTATGCCAGATCCTGGATATTTAGATCCTTGTGTCCTACCCAATCATAGATGGTGAGAAAGAAAACAAAACCTATGGTCAAGCAAGGCAGAATTGCGACTCCATAAAGTGATACCCTCAAAGGACATTTTTTTTTAAGTTGCAAAGGGAGACAGTAGAAATACTTAGCTGTCTCAGCTTTATGTTAGGTTAGAGAATTGAAGAGAGAAAATTCTTCTCCTAGTAATTCCTAATAGTAAGCTCATTTTCATGAATATTTGGGGCTGTAGTTCATTACTGCTGAGAACCAGAAAATTCAAGCTAAACATTTATTTTAATGCAATCTTGGTTGGTAAACATGGTTGAGACTTTGAAGAACAAATACAATTGCATGGAACATGAGTTCACAACCTCCAGATACATGAGAAAACAAGCTACCCCAGTGGAGTTAGCAGAAGCAGCAAACCAGAAAAACAAAGATGCTAACGTGCAGATATCAGATTAGTAAGAGAGTTACTAGAAATTACATGTTTAAAAAATCCTTCTAATGTTTTAAAAATTATGAGGGTTGAGATATTAACAAAGATTTCTGAAAATTTTCTAATACAACTTCCAAACATGTCAAATTGAAATGGAAAGCAAGCAATGGGTGGGTGAATGTTCTGCTTAAATAGAGCTAAAGAAAGAATATGAAAATTTGGGAAGCAAGATGAGTAGATCACAAAGAAAACAGCCCTGAGAGAGGCAACAACAAAGCAAATACAAGAAGTTAAGAGACATGAAACCTGAGATCTAGAGTAAATCTAACTAGTTTCGGAAAAATAAGAGGAAGTGAGGGAGACGCAAGCATCCAGATCTGGAAAATATCTACCATCTGCAGATTTGGGAAGCCCAGGAATCTCAAGAATAATTTAAAAAAATATAAAACTCACTAATCATATCATAGAGAATATTTTTTAAAAAAAAACAATGCCAAGTTTTTAAAATAAAAAAAAATGTTTACTTACAATTGAATTAATGGCAAGCACAGAAAGTAGTCGAATAATAACTACAACAAACTGGGAAAAAATAACGTTCAACCTAGAACTTTAAAGACTATCAAGAATAAGGACAAATTTCCTATCAACTGGCTTTCACAGAAGGAAATTCAAGAACATATCCTTCAGGAAAAATAAGCATTACCCCAGAGTAGAATCTGGGATGCAAGAAGAAGGAAAGATGAGAGAGGGAAAAAAAATCATTAACTGCCTAAAACAAAAAAACAAAAATATCTAATTTGTGGAATTGAAAAGCAATCAAGCTGGAACTAAAAAATAATAATAATAATAATAATAGCAGCTAAGTCAGAAGAATATGAAACCTTCTGTAAGAAAGAAAAAGTAATATATTATCCTCACCTTTTGCAAGGCTCATGACTGAGATCCCTATAACAAGAAGACAGATTAGCAAGAGAAAAACATAACAAATGTACTTAATAGGAAATTTGCATGCCATGAGAGCCTTCAGAAATAAAGACACTAAAGGACAGGGTAAATGTATACTTTTCTGCTTAGATTTAATGAAAAGTGGACATTCAGATAGAAGTACAATTAGACAAAAGGGGATCTGAAGGGAATGACAATAAATGGACAGGAATCTTCCAGTACTGGCTTGCTCTGATTCCAAGATGGCATCTCTGTCTTAGCTCCTCTCCTCCAGGTATAAGGAGGATTCCCCTGAAATGAGAGTCTTATGACCTTGTCTTCAGGAAGATGAGAATTATTTTATGGTCTGCTTCAGAACATCAGAGAGACCTTCCTACTTGTGCTGTTTTCTCAAGTGCCAATATGCCATATTTGGAGGTAGTATGTTCTTTGTCCCATCACATCCAAACCAGTAGACAGGGAAATAAATGAGAAATGGAAAAATTAAAGTTAGTCACAAAAAAAGACTAAAAAAGGGAAAAAATCTTTGAATGAACAAAATATTAAAGTAATAATAATGGTAAGAACAAAAAGAAACATTGTTTCCAACATAATTCACAAAGACATAAGCCAATATAACACAGAAGTTATAAGTAAAATCATGTTCTATAAGTCACCATACCCATATGAATCTGAATAGACATACATCTTAATATAATCATATCAGGGGTTCAAAATGACCTTTATTTGTTTCAAAAAGTTGAAAACGTGCATTTACTAGACACATATGTAAATCCACAGACACACACACACAGACACACACACATATGATGCATAGAAAAATCTGGAGGCATAAGAGGCCCCTCATAACTTTATGTACTTTGCGTTATTTGAAATTATTTATATAATAAGCATGCATTTGTTTTATAATACAAATGTAGAAAATGCCCCCAAAATGCATCTAAAGGGGTCTGAGGGACTCAACACAAATTTTTTAAAACAAGAGAATAAGATGAAGGTCATAGAGAGAAGAATAAAATATAAAATGATATACAGTGGTTTAAAAAAACTTAATTTGAGAGGAAAATGTAAACAAAGAAATTAAGCAAAATGGAAATGTTCTTTTAAAAAGTAAGAAATTGGGAAACAGGAACACCAAAAGGTTACTTAAACATTGCTCCTATTTAACTTTTGTGACTAATAATAATAATAATAATAATAATAATAATAATGGCTCTTTTATTTACTAGTTGTTTTGTTTCTTTAATGTCTGCTGGTTTGTTGCCAAAGCTCTAATTTCTCTGCAGCTAATTAAGACCCTTGTCTGGATTTGGACCCTGGAGATAAAGGTCACAACTGCGGGTGGGGCTCTCAATGTTTTAAACTGTTATTCTTTGAGCTCCTAGAAGCTTAACTCCTCAATTACCAACCTGAAAAATGGTGTTGCTCTTTTCAGAAGACAAAACCCCTGTGTTTAAATCTTTGCCCATTTAACCCCTCATTAACTCATTGAACCCCTTTGACTGAATTTACATGTTTATTTCTCGCAGCTTTGGTATTTTCCAGGGATAATGCTGCCTGGGAACATCATTTCTATCTCTCCAACGGCTAGTTAACATCAGGACCCTGATCTTCCAAATTGCCACAGCTTTTTCAGCATGAAAAGCCCTGAGAGGAAGGTGTTAATCAGAGCAATACCTAAAACAATTGGACTCTGGGTACCTACTCAGTTCCTGGAGTAGAAGCAGGCTGAAAATACCCAGTGGCACCCAGTCATCAAAAAAAAAAAAAAAAAGGTTGTGAAAACTGAACAAAAACACTGACAGGAAAGGAGGAGGCAGGAAATGAGGTAATAAGTCGTATAAATCCTCAAGTCTACCAATGTGTTTGTTAAGAAGGAAATGAAAGAAAATAAAGCTGCCCCTCTCTACTGCTTAATTTATAGCCCAACATGGGAACATTCTGCTAATGCAATCGTTGGGCGATTCGGTTGTGCAGGTAGTTATTAAGTTCTCAAAAGAACCTGTAAACTAATTGTATGGCTGGTGAAAATTTTTAGCCTAAAAATATTATAGCCCAAGGCACTTTATTCTTAAATAGGGAGAAAAAAACCTGACCACCCCGTAAGGGGACGCCTCCCTAAAGGGTGCTGGGCATATTGACTGACAGTGGTCTGGTTTGTCCTAGGTGAAGTTATTTGGCCCTTTATTTCCAACACAATAACCCTGATGTAGCAGACTGTCCCTACGTGCTCCAAACAACATGAGATATTCACTTCTTCTCTATCATGTAAATCTTCAGCTTTACAATGTGAATTTTCATCTTCACGAATGGCTTTACCTATGGGCAGAAGAGGCAGCTTCCTCCTTACCATGTTTAGAGCAATTCCCTGAATTGTGTCCCTCAGAATGGCTGAACACCTGGGACTCTAGAAACAATACCACTGAAATGAGAGTTTACAACAGCATTTGGGGCAAAGAAATTTCCTTTTCTCCAAGTTTCCTTTAAAATGCAAGTGTTACACAGGAATGATATACAAGTCACCCACATCACACCTTCAGTGAATGGCACAGGGATGCTGACCACCTGAGATGAGAGGTAAGGCCTTCCGTTACTTTATACCACATCCGTTCAGTATAAGATGAGGAGTTTGGGCTAGATCCTTCCTCAGGAGCAGGAGTTCAGGTGAGAGTAGGTTAACAAGGATCTCCTGATGAGGATCTTTGTCATAACCTCCGCCTGTATACTCCTCCCCTTCCTGCACCCTGATCCTCTTGCCCACCAACACCAGCATGCCCCAGACTCTCCTTAAAAATCCCAAGGTGTGGGGCTAGGGTTATGGCTCAGTGGTAGCACACTTGCCTGGTATGTGTGAGGCAACTGGGTTCGATTCTCAGCACCACGTAAAAATAAATAAATAAAATAAAAGTCTATCAATAACTAAAAAAAATATATTAAAAAGAATCTCAAGGTTTGGGCTAGGGTTGTAGCTCAGTGGTAGAGTACTTTCCCTGAATACAGGAGGCTCTGGATTGGATCCTCAGCATCCCATAAAAATAAATAAATTTAAAAAAAGATACTGTGTCCATCTACAACTAAAAAAAATTTTTTTAAAAATCTAAAGTTTTCTCCCAGGAATAACATGCTACAATTTCAATACTTCTATAATATGATTCAAGCATTTCCTGCCTTCCCTAGTTATGGGCCCTTCAGTTATCTAATAAAAGTTATGAACTTCACAGTAAGAGGATAACTTTAAGAAAAGCATCCAACATGTACGTTGGCACAAACACAAGGGATGTTTATTTCTTATCTGTGTAGCACCAAAGTGGGTGCTCCTGGCTCAGCAGGAGGCTCTACTATAAGTGGTGATTTAAAAACCCAAACTCTTTCTCGTCTATGGCCCTGCCACCTCAGCATTTCCAACGTCCGCATGCCCCTAGGCAGTCAACACGCAGGAAGGGAAAAGAGGTGCAGGTGGAGTGAAGCCCAGGTCTAGAAGCTGCATACAAAACCACCCTGATCCTCTTTCACATGTCAGGGTTAGGGTCCATGAGGTTAAAAATTCCCTGAATTAAATCCTTTTCTTACTGAGATTTTTACTGAGACGTTATATGTGGAGCACTCCAAAGGTTCAGAAAAGGAAGATGAGGAGGGGCAAGACCACACTGCACCCTACAGGATTTTACCCAAGTGCCAGCTTTCCTTACCTCAGGTCATAGAATAAATACTGGCCCCTTCCATACGGTTCTAGAGGAGTTCTCAGCTCACACACACACACACACACACACACACGTGTGTGGGGGGATGTGTGGGGGTGCATATACATCTTGTTGGAATTTACAAGATTTATATCTATATAATATGCATATCAGTCATACATTTATCAGATATGAATATGAAATATTCATAATGTTCATAAATTTATATGAATAGATTTATTATATTTATGACATAAATATATGCTATTCTTATATATGGTAAATATATATTTGTCTGATTTATGTCTTATGCTTAAGCAGTTCAAATTGGTAACCAAAATAATAATTCCCCTTTCAAGAACTTCACTTCTTTCTCTAGGAGGTACAGCTATCCATATATCTATCCATATAATCCATACTGCTATCCATATAATCCCATATATTCACCTACCACAGTAAATAATGCATCAGAGACTATGTAGTCAGTGGGGAAGTGTCATACGAAAGGCATTTAAAATGACAATCCTACTTAGAATGTCCTGCTTGTGTATGCGATTTTTTAAGAAGAACATTTTGGCAAATACACAGGGTCATATCCAAACAGTGTATCTGCATCCTCCAGTGGCTATTCAAACAATCGAAGTCAAGTTTTTAAAGAGATTTTCAGATCCCGTTCAAATAATTCCCTGTGTTAAATGTGAAACAAGAATAAAATAATGTCAAATAGCATACAAAATAACTATTATGACACTCATTTTAACAGAGGAATTTTTGAAAAGAAGAAAGAAAAATAAACAAGGAGCAAAATTTTCAACTACTTGACCCTCGTATAACTTGTCAAACTCTCATTGTCTTTTTTTTTTTTCCTCTCTGCAACCCCTTTCCCAGATACAGAGACAGAAAGAGAAAAGAAGAGTCTAAAATTCCTTATTCAATAAATCTGGTGCCTTTAGAAGTTGGCAGAATAGTTGTACCTCTCAAAAAAATAAATAAATAAATCATTGGAAAGAAGTATTTCCATTCTGCCCACTGGCCCCCACCCATTGTCCACCATAGTGAACTGCATAGACCACCTGGTTCTAGAAGATCTGCCTTCTATTTGTCATCACAGGTGCTGGAAAAATAAGAATATGTGCCTTCAGAAAGTGGTCATTCCAGATGTGCATAACTGTGTGTGTGTGTGTTATAGGTCAAACTAGAAAACATTTCCCTTAAGTTTGAACAGTTGAAGATAGATACATTACTTCTTAAAGATATATTACTTGGACATTTTACCTTTCTTTTTAAGACTTACAGAAACTAGACTCCATCTCCCCATTTTCTTTCCTCTCTCCCCCATCTCAACCATTCTGCTCTGCTTCCTCCATCCACATTGATATTGGAAGCCTCACCATGCAGAGAAATTCAACTACCTCTCCTCTATCATTGCCCAAATCCAGCCATTGACCTGCCTTTGTGTATCAGACACCTCTCTGCTCATGAAAAGGATTTTCACAAAACCAAATCCACCCTCCTCGAAAAGCCACATGAACTGCAGCTAAGTCATTATTCTTTCTTCATTACATATGTTAGTTGAGAGTTTGAAAATTTTTCCCACTATAATTTTTCTGATAGAATCCTCTGGTACTCATAATCCAAACAGGGGTCATTTCAATGGTTTCTTTTATTGTTACAAAACACAGTTTCTACAACTCTCCTAAGGAACTCCCACTGAAGACCCTTATCTCTGCAGATGGTCTTGCACATCAGCTTAAGCAAACAGGGGAACCAAAACAACATGAAGTTGACCTTTGTGAAGTGAAAAAAAAGTGGAATTCCATTTGTGATTTCATGTCCGATGTATTGTATACATTCTAGGTACTCGATAACGCTGGTTAAATGAGTAGTTGTAAAAATATGCTGCTGGAAAATAAATTCTAAATTCTTGCTTGCAATTAACATTTTAGATGGGGTAGATAAAATTATAGCTCAACATTCAACATTTGTCAGGAAGGATGTAGCCTGAGGGGCAATGTTGCCAGTGTGCAATCTAAATAGCACCACTACAATAATTAGTTGAGTAGAAGGAAATTGATTCTGCATATTTTTTTAAATCTACACAGTATGTACTCATATAAAGCTTAAACTGGTTTAAACATTGAAGTGATTTATGTAAAAGCCCAGCAAGAATGACAGGAAGTACATTCAGATGAGAAAGGTATTGTCAACTAGAAATATGAACGTGCTTGTGGTGTCTTTCTGGTGATCTTAATTTTATTGTTCTGAACATAAACATTTGTATGGTGCAGGAATAGAAAAGTCCCACTTGTTCTCAATGCCTTTCAGGTACGTTGTTATATAATACAACCCAGAATGGATTGGTAGATGCCATCATGTTTTTGCAATCGTCACTGTGCCATAATCCCAGAGTTTGAAATAACAGAATCTAACGAAAACTTTTAAATAATTAGGTGTATCTGTTAAGGTCTGTAAACAAGCAAGATGGCGAGAGGAAAAATGGCCATTTCGAGAAAATGGAGAGGATTGATGCAGTATGTTTGTGTCTTGTTTTGTCTCAGTGTATTGTATTGTCTTTGTGATGAAAATATGGAAGGGGTGAGAAGTAAATTGATAAGGGAAAGAGGCACCCCAGTGGAACCAACAATAGTTAGGGCATGTGTTGATAAAAGCCCAGGAACTCTAGTCAGAAAGAAAAAGAAAGTTCAGAAGAAGAAGGATTATCAGGAAAAAAGTTGCAGCAAAAGGCTACTACTGAATACTTTTCGTTACCGAAGGATGTGTGAAGCCGCGCAGAGGCTGCCGCGTGTGCAAGCCGGTCACGGCTCAGCAAGGACTTTCCAAGCAGCGGCAGCCGGCTCTTCCCTGCCCAGGGAGCAGGATGCCACCGCTGAGAGCCCAAACCCAGACCTGACCCAGAGGCACGGTCTCACAGGCTCTTGCTCCCTGTGCCCAGTGGCAGTTTGAGTCCCGGACACTCCCCATCTGGGGCTGCCCGAGGTCCCTGCAGCCAGGCGAGGACATACATGGAGCCCCTAAAGTTTGGTCATTTCCAATGTCAATAACTACAATGGTTCTCCCACACCTGGAAGCTAATGAGTAATGAGCACTATTAAGGCCTATTTCAAATGTAAACAACCTTTAGATAATGTACTAAATTGCTCAGAAGGTTGTTTTCTTAGCGCCTGCTGGAATACTACAGGATTTTCTTTTAACATCATTGCCGGAGTTCCTGCCTTCATCCCAGTGCCGGTGAGGACGAGGGTGGAAGAATTTCCAGTGTTGCTGAGAACCGGAGGAGACTTCGGATCAAGCTAGCTGCCTGCAGAACTTACCTGGACTGTGAGTTAATTGATTGAGACACTGCTTTACCTGGACTGAGACAACAAACTGTAATCTACCACAAATTGGAACTTGGTATCTTTGCTAACGGTGTCATTGCTGGTATATTTCCAAAGCTTCTTACTTGGAGCCATCAATTGGCTTGGTATTATGGCATTTTGTATCCTCCCTTTCTGCTTGTAGCAGATTATTTATGGTGTTTGTGTAAAACCACTATGGTCATTATTTAAATTAAACAAAAGGGGGAAATGTTAAGGTCTATAAACAAGTCAAGATGGTGCCTAGCATTTTGCCAGAGGGAGTAGTTTGTGAAGTAACACCAGCGAGCCATTAAGTGTGGAGATTCCTTATTGGTTGACTGCTGTATCTAGTTTATGTTAATTAAGATAAGCTGTGTGGAATGTATATATACCCCTCCTGTCCTACAATAAAGGGCTCCCACTCCTGCTGTATCGATGTACACAAGTTGCTCGTCACCCCCCGGTTATTTTGCTGCAGCCGGACTGCGGCAGTATCTTTACACTAAACTTGCATACATGGAGATTCCAGTTTCTATACTTTGTATTAACTGTTATCATTTCAATCTGGAATGTTCCCTAAACACCCATGTGTTAAAGGCTTGTTCCTCAGCTTGGCACTATAGGAAAGTAGATACTAGTGGGAGGTCCACAAACCTCACAAGGTGGGTCCTAGTCAGAGGTTTAGGTCATTAGGGAATGCCCTTAGAGGGGACTGTGGGACACTTGGCCTCTTCCCTTCCTCTCTTTTTCCACTTCCTGACCACATGAGGTAGACAACTTCCTCTGCCATATGCTCCCCACCATGATGTGCTCCTTCTCCACAGGCCCAAAAGTAACAAATTAACTGGCCATAGCCTGAAACCTCCAAAACTGTGAGTCAAAATAAACCTTTCCTGTTTCTCAGTTGATTATCTTAGGTATTTTGTCATAATAATGGAAAACTAACCAACACAAAAACCTATGACCATATTTCTGCTATTGTATCTACCATGTGTATTATAACATTGGTATACATCTGCCACTTATCTACCAGCTCTCTGAAACACACTAGATCTTCCTCCATGTATAATACCCAACATGAAAAATCTTTCAAAAATGTTTATTACATGAGTAGATGCTATGATTTTATTATTTGTACTTCTGGGCCTCTCTGATATTTATAGTCAAAATGAATTTCTTCTGTCTGCTCTTGAGGCAACTTATCCAACTCTATAACAGCAGCTAGCATTTTGTTTCTTTGGAGCATTATAATATACAGGCACTGTGCTCTACACCTTAAATGCATTCTCAATTAATCCTCAGCACAACCCCAAAGGGTTGACATTGTGGTTCTAATTGTCTTCATTCTACAAAAGAGAAAACTGAAGTTTAAAGGAGCTAGGTGATTTGCCTGAGGTTACACAGCTAGAAAGAGGCCCAGCCAAGAGTTAAGTTCTATCTGTTGGATTCCAGAGTTAACATCCGATCTTAGGCATTTCACGAAAAGTCTATACCAGAAATGAGCCAGAGGAAAAACTAAGTGCCCATTAGTAATGGATAAAAAGCATCTTGCCTCTCAGGGCCTTGGGCCTTGTAAAAATGCAGGGTTCTTTACCTCTTCTATCTACAGTAACTCCAGACGGGGGCCCTCAGCTCTCCCGTTTGGGCTTCTAAGAGAGGGAAGGAGTAGAGCCGCAGAGATGCTCCCACCAGGGGGTGAGCCCCAGTCTACACAGAAGAAATGGAAGTCAGAAACAGGTCAGTCTTCCTCACAGCTATAAAATGCAAAGCCTTTCTGTAGTTGTGGTCCTACAGATAGACACCAGTGCAGAACCCAGATTTGATTACGAGATTCCACCTTACACCCAGCTCTAGGGAAAGAGAACTCTATTAATTAAATGTACCTGCTGCTGAATTTGGCAAATTCCTTCTTTGCTTACCAGGAGCATTGCAGGAACAGCACAGTATCTGCCTATAGCAGAGTCATCATCTGGTGCATCATAAGATCCCAGGGAGGCCAGAGGGCCCCACTTATCCTGCTCCAGAAACTGACCCTTTCCAAGGTCGTTCCTTCTGTACTCCCTAGACAGGGCCAAGCCTCTTTGTCCCAACTCCCAGAGCATCCTTTGCAAATGGCTGTGTCACATCATATAGCAGCTATGAGAGAACAGCAAGTGTGTGAACTGAAGAAATACCTCCCTGCCCGCTCCCCAGCCCAGCAGTGAACTGGGCCGCCTGGAAATCTGTAAGCCTGTTTTCTGGGGACCTTCAAACAGAGGTGGTGGCCATTTGCCCAGGTCCTAGGGCAGGGAGGGGGCAGGGGGAGTCATGCATTTGGCAGAATGTTGAAAGAGGTGACCTCTAATATGTGACTCTCCAGTGCCCTGAGTGCTCTGCTAAGTCTTTGTGTGACACACTCTTAACACTCTAGGTATCCAGACAAAGGGGGAAACCATGGCTTTCACTCGGGTTATTCTGAGGATGATTTGCAAGCGCACCCAACACCTAAATCAGTCCATCAGCCAGGTTACTCCTTGGTAAGACAACTTGTTTTTCTTTGTTAAGTTGCTTATTTATAATCCACCCTTATTTCGCAGAAGCTCTGGGGGTGACTGCAAATGCAAATTGGACAAAAGCAAAAGTGTTAAAAATGCAGAGGCAGACCTACAAATACTCCAAGTCCTAGAGAGCCTAACGTCGGTGTCCAGGGTATTTCTATGGAGCAATAGTGACATCCAGTGGTCGATTATATTACACCAGGATGAGGTTTGTCATTTTCCCTCAACCTAGAAATAATTATACTCCAAAAATTATTTTTTTCAGCAACTCAATTTGGGGCTCTTCTGAACTTCAAGAAAGGCCTGGATGTCAGGTCTTGGGATGCAGAAGAACATTTTCCTCTGTCTCTCAACTTGCAGCTTTCATGTCTGCAAACAGGCTTCCTTCAAGCATAGAAAAAAAAAAAAAAGACTTCTGTACCGCCTCATCTATAAAATGGAGCAGGTAATAAACTACCTGCCAAATCGGAGCCAGCAATGAGTTACCACGGGACACACAATGGGTGAGGACAGTAATAAACATGTACCAGAGGAAAACAGGAGAGAAGGTGTTCCATAAGTCAAATCAAGAACAAAGAAAGGAAAGCTGAAAGAAGGAGCCAACTCCTGCCCAGGCAGACAACTGCACAGAGGGTAAGGGCCTCAGTCTATTTGTGCTTTGATCCCCAGCAAGAAGCACAATATCCAGCTCACAGCAAGGTTCAGGTTCTTTTTGACTCTATGAATAAATGGATGCACTGGGATTTTCTAGCTATTATATCCCCAAGGATCTGCCAGTAAAGAATTTTGTGGGTCTTCCCAGATCAGTCGTTGTTATTATTTGTGGTTGTTTTGTATTTTTGCAGTGCTGAGGATCAAACAGAGCAGGGAGCTTAAACATGCAGGCAAGCACTCTACCACTGAGCCCCAGCCCCCCGCCTCCAGCCCCCAGCCCAGTTTTGATCCAGAGGTTGCACCTCAAGGTTACACTGGAGACCAGCAAGATAAAGCTCACAGATGCTCTGGAAGCCTCAGAGTAAACCAGGCTGGGACACCAAAAGGAAGTCACACGGGAGAAGCTGTGTTAGGGACTGAATCAACATAAATCCCTTCTTTGTGTGGAATGGACACATGAAAATATACACGTGCCATTATCTAATTTGCCATGTGCTTGTGGCATTCATGGCTGACCCACACGAACTGACAGCCCAGGAAGAGTGGCACAGGAGCTGTGACAAGTGGCAGTCCCAAGGCTCCTGAGTCGAAATATTCCCTTCATTCCCTTGGGGCATGACAACCCACTTGCCACAGGCAAATATAAAGAGGCTTTGGCCCTAATGTGCTCTAAATGGTTTTGCTTATGTTGTAACTGAGACCATTTATCTCATCATAAGTAAAATATTCATAGCAATAATATTAGATTCCATATAAATATTTTTCTGTTATTTTAGGAGTTGGTTACATAGGAAAAATATCTTTGTTTAGAGGATTCCGCTGCATACTATGTTGATTATATTGCTACAGGGCTAGCAAACAAAGCAAAATACTTAAAGGTATTGTTCAAATATCATATCATGTCCTCTGGATCCACCTTGGGGAAAAATGGTAAAAAGACTCCTTAAACAGCATCAAATGACATTTTTACATAGCCTGTAAAAAATGGCCAGAAACGATTATTTCCAAATCATCATCCTATAACCTCGAAAAAATGCAATAAAACGTGATATTCTTGGCAAAAAGTAAAATGTCTGAGATTCTAATCTCATGAAAAATACAGAGAAATCCAAGTCAATTTCTTCTTAACACTGTAATTGACACAAAACAGTAAAAAGTCTTCTAACAGTAATACATTTGTATTAAGAATTATTGGCCATTACTAGGAAATTGTTTCAAAAGGACGCAAATATAAAAATGGTTAGTACAATTATTATACTCTCTTCCCTCCATGAAATATGATCGTGTCAATGTTGCAGCCAATAGCAAATGGAAGGGTGAGAGTGTGAATTCATTTAATGATTTTTCTACATCTTCTGTGTAGATGGGCTCCAGTCTAGATTAGAATAAAGAGTCGCAAGAATCAAGAATCGCTGAAATGATTGATCAGGAGTACAATACAATCTTCCTGCCCGATGGGGGCTCCTGTTAGCAAAGTGTCATTTGCCTCTGATGTGTTGCATAATCCTCTCAACTTCCCAGCAGTGAGCTCAGCATCCTAGAATGGAGCTGGCCCTTGGTTCTCACAAGTAATTCTTTTCAAGGTCCCAAAGCCCAAATATCAGAGAAGAGGGAGAGGTATAATCTGAGACAAAAGAAAGGGTCTCTCTGTGTCTGTAGTTATGGATGCCATACTCTTGTTATTTGATTCATTTCGGTCATTGCATAACAAAAAGGCATCGTACAGAAATACAGCTGTATAAAATGAAAGTCAAATTTAAATTAATTTTCCCTGAGATTATTTTTTTAGGATTCCAAGGCAACTTTTAAAATAATTAGACATAGCAATATTTTTTAACTGAATATCCTTCCTTAGCTAAAACCTCTTCGGGGATTTCCCATTGCCTGTCTTATAGACTCTACCTGTCTTGTAGAACCCACAGGTCTATCGTTCTGACCACTATATACCCTTGCCTGCCACGCCTCATACCCTACCTAACCCAAACCTCCCCCAATGAACACTCAACATCACAAACAGCTAGAAAAACAAATAAAGGATTCATTTATGTGTATTTCCCATTTATCCTTAATCATTTAACAAACATATATTAAATACCTTCTAGGTGGTTGACCCTGAGGAAAAATTATTATTCCTGTCCCAAATGATCATAATCTGTCAAGTGTCACAGTATTATCTCCACCTGTGATGAAGGCAACAGGACACTCACCTACAAAAGCTGAGGGCTTCATGACAGTATAAGGTGACACTGGTTAGCCCAAGCCTCCAATCAGGCCTGTGGGCCAACCCACCAGACCAGTTACCCACAGAAGATGAGACATTGGAGAGAACCGGTCTTAGGGGTGCAGAATAAAATGCAAGGGAGAGTTCAGTGTCGTCCAGACCTTTCATGATCACCAGATTCTTCATGAGTCCAGAAAGAAACAAGGCTCACTACCTGAGTGAGAAAGATGATCAGCCTGGGGATTGCCCTGGTATGAGCAGAGGATGCAAAGGACTCAGAAAGTTGGGCAGAGGAGTAGTTGGTTTAAGTCCTGGAGTAAGAAGGGGGTGAAGGAAGTTCAACTTTGGTACTTGGAGAGAGAGCAGCCATAAGAATGTGCAGGTCGCAGAGATTGATGGAATAAGTTGGCCCAATCCTCAATGGATATGGGGAAAGGAGGATCAGGCTGTGAACAACTTGGTACCCAGATCTCACTGCTTACCAAGATCTTTCATCAATGTTAAGAAGGAAGGTTGTGGAGAGGTCTCCAGTGAACAATGAATGGCACATCTCATTTTCTCAAGGGCCACTATTTATTGAGTCCTTACTAATTCCCATGATCACGTATGTAGTATTACGACCTCTAGTACGTTACAAAAAGTTAGATAAACTAGCTTGCTCAGCATCCACACAATTAATCATGTGTTGGGAACAGATGAGGTAGAGAGGGAAGATGGGAGGGGAGAGGAGGGGGGATAGTAGGGGATAGGAAAGACAGCAGAATACAACAGTCACTAATATGGCATTATGTAAACAATGTGAATGTATAACTGATGTGATTCTGCAATTTGTATTTGGGGTAAAAATGGAAAAGCATAACTCACATGAATCAAATGTATGAAAGATGAAAAAAATGAAAAAAAAATCATGTGTTGGGGCCACAATTCTAAAACCAGTACCTTGTTTTATTTTGTTTTGTTTTTATTGGACCATTATAGTTATATGTACTAGTTGGGTTCATCCTGACAAACTCATACATTCATGAAATTCAATTTCAGCTCATGATCCTCCCCCTTTTCCACCCATCCTCCCTTCCAGGCCCCTGTTCTCCTACCACTATTCTACTAGACTTCCTTTTCCTCATCTCTTTATTTATTTTTTATTATAAAACCAGTACTTTTAATCACTGGGCTTTGCTTCCTTGTGAGACGCCCTTGAGTTGCTTACCTGGTTGCTTGGTTGCCTACCTAAATCTCCTGGGAATCATAGTTCTAATACCCACTAAGATAAAGCAAATGTAGGTAAGCTGTTCTCCATCTAAGATGTTAAGGAATATTCTGAGTTCATTTCAGAAATTTCAGACTGACTTTAGCCTTGAGGACTAAAATAGCCAGTTCTAGAGTCCTGGGGAGGGAGGGAAATGTCTATCTAGTTTATGCTACAAAGCAGTCACTGCCTATTTAGGAACAATTCTAATAACTGAAATGCAGGATCTAAATAATGAAAAAGACAAAAGCTATTCCACTTTGGAAGTCAGCTATGCAAGCTGATTATGTCTGAAGGGGACTAATTTCTCTGTAACTATGACTGGAAGGCATTGATGGTTGTCCTTGCCCTGCTCCGTACAAACTGTTGGTGCAGTAGCAGTTTCTAACATGGTAGAAGCTAGAGAAGAAATGTCATGCTTCATCAGAGACAAAGAAGAGTAAAGAATAGTCAACTGAAACTTGGTGTACTGAATAAAAATACTTGTAGCACTACTTCATGAAATGATCCATTTATAAGGCATCAACTGCTTTATGCAATATCTCATCACATTAAAAATGTTCCTTTCTGAGAGTAGGGGTGTGGCTCACTGGTAGAGTGCTTGCCTAGCATGGATGAGGCCCTGGATTATATCCCACGCACCAGGAGAAATAAAAATGTTCTCTTCTGGTTCTACATCTAGAGAAAGTTGAAATATGTTCTTAGGAATATCTACGTGATAGGAAGGAATGTTTGTAACTGTTTTAGTTAGCTGTTTTTGCTGTTGTGACTAAAAGAACCCAACCAGAAAGGAGGAAAGGTTTATTCTGGGGCTCAGAGTTTCAGAGGTCTCCATCCACAGGCTTCATTCATTGGGCTCAAGATGAGGCTGAACAGCATGGTAGAAAAATGTGGTAGACAGAAGCAGCTCACATGATGATAAGAGAGCAGAGAGAGAGAGAGAGAGAGAGAGAGAGAGAGAGAGAGAGAGAGACTCCATTCTCCATATACAAAATATATACTCCAATGAACAACTTCCCAACGAACCACTTCCTCTAACCACATCCCACCTGCCTCCAGTTACCACTCAGTTAATCCCTGATGGGATTAGGTTGAGACTATAACCCAATCATTTTCCCCCCAAACCCTCTTGTATCATCTCATACATGAGTTTTTGGGGGACACCTCACATCCAAACCATAACAGGAACTATGCCTAAAAATGTATTTAAGGGCTACAGGATTAAAGGTGCTGCACATTGAAATTTTGAGTATGTATATTTAATTTTGGAAACAGGACCTCTATCTTTTATTTCTTTCATGCCAATAGGAAAATGTGTGTGATGTGCAATTTCAGGTTAATGTTTTCTCTTAACTGTTTAGTGACATAATAGAGTATGCAGCTGAAAATTTGTCACAGCAGTGCATCTAGAATGATAATATCCCAGTTATCATATAACTTGCACTTATTTAGAAAAATGAAACAGCTCTTTCCCTTGCTCTCTCCCTCTCTCTCTCCTTCCCTTCCTCATTCATTTAATTCAGTAAATGCTATATGAAGGAAAAGGAATATATGCAATCCACCAGACCAAGTCTTTTCAACCTTGACACTATTGGCATTTTGAGCCAGATAAGTGTTGATTGTGAGGAAGCTGTCCTGGGCACTGTAGGACATTTAACAACATCATTGGCCTCTACTACCAAATAGAACAGTACCGTGCCTCCTAGTGTGACAACCAAAAATATCTCCAGACCTTGCTGAAGTTGCCCCACTTGAGAAAGATGCCCTAGCCTCCTGCCAGATACACTCCCCAAGGCCAGTAGAAAGAATTAATTGTGTTCTGATTTTCCTGAGATGTGGTCAAGCAGCTATTTTCTTTGCCAGGGGTCAGTGTGTTTCTGGACAAGAGAACCTTAATCTAAGTATCTCAAATGCACTGAGAATAATGATTGGGGCCAGGTGCATACAAAGAGAGTTTTCACTTCTAACATTTAAGTACTTTTTTGATTTTGTTTTTTAATTAACCTCTGCTCCCAACCTTTAATACATCTGGTAATGTTGTCAAGGAGACAACCACCAGCTAGTACATTATGGCTGGGCCTAAACAACTGGCTTTTGTGCCTTTCTGTTGTTTCCACATGCACACAGTGGACCTTACCAACTCCTTAAATCAGAGCTGGCTGCATAATGATAATATCTAAACAAGAAACTCATGGATTCAAGTGTCCTTCTTTTACCTGGATTAGAATCAGAGAGACACGTTTGTTTCACCAGATGGAATAAAGAGGGAGTCTGGCAATGGTGATAAACTGCAGAGTTCTGCTAAATTATGACCCAACTTGACATTTATATGAGCACACGCCTCTCCATCTCCAGAGATGATTAGATTAAGTGTATTTTAGTTTGCATGTCATGCATGCATATCCCAAGAGACTTAGGGAAAGGGGCAGATTGTGACCAATATCAATGGTTTTACTCAAATATTTATATTGCCAATAAGCTGCGCTAATGCTACCTGAGCTAGGGAACTGCATTTCAATAGTGTGCACACAGCCTTTTCCATTTCAGGATTAGACTGATCACACCTACTTTTGCTCAGAAGTTGAATGAATATTTCTGTTGCTGGGATATGAGATCCTCATTTCCTGTATGGGCATCATGCCCCATAGCATTTTCTACCTCCAGAGACTGAAATCATTTGCTCAGAGATTTTTGATTTACTTCGTTAACTTCCAGAAATCTCAGGAGAAGCCCAAGACAAAACCCTGGAACACAATCTGACCAAACAGAACAGAGTCTCTGGGTACAATGGGAGGTAGTGCAAGTGTCTTCTGTACTCCTACTAAGCTCTATGCAGGGGTGGGTGGCAAAACATTTGTGCTTCAGAAAAATTCAGAATGAGAACAGAAATGCAATGCAAAGTCACCAACAACAAGCCAAGCCCACCATTTTGTCCTTGTTACAAACTAAACCCCCACTGATGGCATCCAGGGGGTATTGCTTATATCACGGAGCCATCTGCTCTTAAAAGGAGAGTAAGCCATCATAACTTCAGATTTCAGATCTGATAGTTGGAGAAATAGATACAGAATATGTGTCAAAATGCACTGGCGTCCAAAAGGAAGCAATTAAGATAGTTTTAATTTTTTTATACATTATTAAATTCTTCCAATCTGAAATGTTTCACTCTTGATTTTTGAAAAAAAATACTAGATAATAATTTAATGTTGTTAACTTTTAAATTACTTTATCTGGGAGCCTAAGCTATTTTAATTGTAGAAATTTATGTTGTTTCTCTTGCTTCCCCTTTGTTCTTTCTGTATTATTTAATCTATAAATATTATGACTATTCATCTCGATTTAGCAGACCTATTCCAAATATTGTATCCTGTTGCTATTGTGTCAGACCCATGTGTTCCAATTTTAAGGTCCAAAAATACCTACCAGTGTCTGATAAGCACAATATTTTGGAAAGAGGAGTCCCTTGTCCTGCCCAAGCCTCCAAGATTCTATTACACATACTGTCAGCCACAATGGAAACTCCATAATTCATTTCCCTCTTTGCCTATATTTACCCTCACCTCAATCCACAAAGGATTTCAGGCAACTTACAAAAGTATATACATCACAAATGAATAAAATAGTTGAAGGAATCAGGGCAAAAGCAAAGAAGGATAGGGCACAAGCCACAAGTAAGGTCAGAACGCAGACATGGGGCCCTATGGAGTTGCAAGAAGTGAGCCCAGTGTGACTTGAAGCCACATAGTGGCTAAATCAATGGCAGAAAGACAGTCTGTGGTGAGTTGGAAAGCCAACTGTTCAAGAGCAGCTCAGTGGGATGTCAAGTCCTGAAAGTCATCCCCCACGGTGATGCTTCCTGGGGAGGCTGGATCAGCCAGGGACCTCAACAGCATCTGCATTAATTTGTTTTCCATCTTCCTGGACTTTATCAAGGCAACGCCTAAGCCCTCCCAAGTAGGAAATGGATCATGTTCATTGTTAAAAACTAATTGTTGGGGGGAAAAAAACTAATAGCTGGGAAGGGAAACTTGGAGACATCACCCAGTGATTCATAGGGCTGAAAACACTTTTCCTCTTTACTTGCTGCTTACAATGTCCTTCCATGATTTCTTGTCTCCTTTGGCTGCAGCATGCTCCAGAACTCTCCCTTCACATAGAGGAAGACTTAACCACCCTATAAACCTACTCTTAGAAAGTTGTGTAAAAGTTCCAAGCATTCAATAAGGCTTCATATTAATCAGGGCCCACAGTGCTATAAAAACATGTTTCTTTCTAACATACAACCTACTGATGTTTTAAAAAAAAAATGTGGATACTCTGGGATTGCTTTTACTCAAAACTTTCTGTAGTGTATACATCTTCCTAAAATAATTTGCCCTTAGTAAAATCATTTTTTTTTGGGGGGGGGGCAGGGGGTAGATCGTGGAATAAAAACAGGCAACAGAGAGTAATAATGAATATTACATGCTCTCATAAAGAATGTCTTCAAAGGAGGGGAGGATTGCCAGCATTACTGAGTAATGATCTTTGAACACAGCATTAAAGTTATAGCATGAAGGAAGGGAGATAAAATATTTAATGACATCTTAATATTCCTAGATCTTGCAAAAAGCCAAGAACTGGTCACAGTTTATCAGTGGCTGTACATTTTAATGCCAATAGACAACAATTTTTTCCAATCAGAGTAATAGACTTACCAAGATCATGGGGTGGTAAAAAGGGAAGAAATAAAGTAGGCTATAAACTGCTTGGAAATCCTGTCTTTTCCAATTGACTTTTAATATGGATGTGGAAACTGGGCTTGACAATCAATTGGCTCACTTGGCTAACAGCTTGGCTGGAGCCTCAATAAATATTGAGGATGTTTCTATGAAATAATCTTTGACTAACCACACTCAGGATGAGTCCTCTAAAACCCCACTCACCTCTTGGGACACAAGTGTGGTCAGAAATTATTTTTACATCTGGTATGTCATTGCTCTCAAATCTTCCAATCCTTCCAAGATGGGTCAGTTCAAGGAGAATTATACAGAGTCATCTCTAAGTACCCACAGTTCCAGGACCCTGTATCCCCCACAGACACCAAATTCCACAGATGCTCAAGCCCCGAATGTAAAATGGTGCACATCCCCCTATATACATTAGGCACACCCCCTATATACATTAAATCAGCTCTAGATTGCTTGGGCCTAATACAATATAATGCCAGGAGAGGAGTTGCTATGTTATATTGTTTAGGTAATGATGATAAGAAAAAAAGAAGCCCATACATGTCCAGTACAGGTGCCATCGTCGTGGAACTAATTACATCTTCAGTCCACAGTGGGTTGACTCCACAAACATGGAACCTGCTGGTGGAAAGGTAGATAAGGCAAGGAACCTTCTCTGTCACAAGGGGAAAGCCAGGCATGAGGGCGGGGAATGTGAAAACAGAAACTATGGAAAGGTAACGTACTGAAAGGCCATCTGGCCTAGGATCTCACTGCATGTTCCCTTCCTCCTCCACTCTACCTCTCCCTTCCAAGAAGCAAGGTCCTGACTGATTTCTTGCCACAGAAATGTGAGACAGTAGAAGCTACTCAAAGTCAATGGCCCTTTTTTCCTTTTGTAAAAGTACCCAAGCTTAACCAAAACAAAGGATACAGAGTATATTCATTTTTGAAGGACTGCCATAACTATGTGGCACAGACTGGGTGGCTTAAACAACAGAATTTGATTTCTCACGATTTTAGAGACCAGGAGTCTGAGACTCGAGGTGTTGGCAAAATCGGTTCCTTCTGAGGCCTCTCCCTTTGACTTGCCACTGGACGTCTATGTGGTCCTCTCTGGGCAGGCACAGGTCTGGTCTCTTTGTTTTTTAATCTTTTTTCTATGGACACCAGTCATATTGGATGAGCCCTTCCCATGACCTCATTTTAACTTAATTTTCTTTTTAAAGGCCTTATCTCCAAATATGGTCACATTCTGAAGTGTTGGGGGTTAGGACTTCAACAAGTAAACCTGGGGGGATGGGGCACCATACAGCACAGAAAAGTGTATACAGGGAAGAGGCATGAAAATCCTGTGGGCAGTCCAGACCCACAGTGGTACCAGGGAGCACCTAGGGAGGTGACAAGACGTAGAAGGAGTTGCTCTGGAGGATGCCTACGGAGAACAGAGCTAAGAAGAGTGTCTCTCAACCCCCTCCAAGATTCCTGGGTCCAAAACAAAGCACACAAGCAACAGAGCTTCCCCGTCTGAAAGCAGGACTGCTAAGAATTTCTGTGATCAGAAGAACAGGGTGCTCAAACCTTAGGACCCAAATCCCTTGTGGAATTCAGGGATGGAAGTCCTCAGAGAGCCATAGTGAGGAGTAACACTGACTTTCCAGACCACCCTGTGGAATAGGGGCTCAGCAACAGATTTTATTATTATTATTATTATTATTATTATTATTATTATTATTATTTTAATATTTATTTTTTAGTTGTAGTTGGACACAAGTGAACTACAAAAATACCTTTATTTTACTTATTTACTTTTATGTAGTGCTGAGGATCAAACCCAGGGCCTCACACATGCTAGGTGAGCACTCTACCGCTGAGCCACAACCCCAGCCCAACAGATTTATTATTACTTAAAGAAAACATTGAATGTGCGCATTCTTGTTGCTTGTAAACTGAGTTTATACCTGCTGGAGTGGGGTCAGGATATATATAAAGTTTGGGGGAAAAAATAACAAAAACAGGAACATATTTATACAATGAGTCAATCAGTGTATCTAGAGCTGGGCAGAAGAAGGGAAGGGCTCAAACTAAGAGATCTTGGGGTACAAGGCAGTTTATTTGGACTTAAGAGTTCGGATTCCTGACCTACTCCAACAAAATATTATCTCCCTAAATTATGGTAATAGTGGCTAATGGCTGGAAGATAGTGTTCTACCTCCCTACCTCATCCAGTCATGCCAGCACTTTCATTTGAAATCAGTCCTGTAGTCAGGCATGGTGGTGCACACCTATGATCCTAGCAGCTCGGGAGACAAGAGGCAGGAGTTCAAAGACAACCTCAACAACTTAGCAAGGCCCTAAGCAACTCAGCAAGACCCTGTCTCTAAATAAAATAAAAAATTAAAAAAAAAAAAAGGAGTGGGGGCTGGAGATGTAGCTCAGTGGTTAAGCATCCCTGAGTTCAATCCCCAGTACCAAAAAAAAAAAAAAAAAAAAATATTCCTGTAGTTCCCCTGTTTGTCTTTTTTAATTTATTTATTTGTTCTGATCAGTTATACATAACGGCAGAATGTTTTTCGACTCATTGTACACAAATGAAGCACAATTTTTGACTTCTCTAGCTGTACCCAAAGTAGGGTCACACCATTTGTGCAGTCATACCTGTACCTAGGTTAATGATGTCTGTCTCATTTCACCATCTTTCCTACCCCCATGCCCCTTCCCCCCTCCCCTTTGCTCATACAAAATTCCTCCACTCATCCCTCCCCAACTCACCCGCCCGCCCACCCACCCACCAATATAAATTAGCATCCACTTATCAGAGAAAACATTTGGCCTATGGAGTTTTGGGATTGACTTACTTTGCTTAGCATTAAAATATGGAACGCTTCACGAATTTGCATGTCATCCTTGTGCAGGGGGCCATGCTAACCTCTGTATCGTTCTAATTTTAGTATATGTGCTACGAAAGTAAGCAGCCCCCTACTTATCTTAACTCCCTTATTTATCTTAATATTTTAGTACTGTTTGTGGTTGTGTGTCTCTCTGGTTCATGCAGTCCTCCTATTTAAATAATAAACTTCATGAGAGTAAGAGCTCTATTTTTTGCTTCCTTTGGGCTGCCTGACAGTATTTAGAGTCATTTTATTTTGATCAGCTAATCCCAGGTCACAGTCATGACCAAGAAGTCTTTCTTTTCTTCCCTCCATAAATGTAAAAAAAAAAAATTAAATTAAATTAAAACCATGAGTCCCTTTATACTCCTGTGACAAAATGGGAAAACTGGTGTGAAATCTCTCTATTCCTCCATTAACACAGGTTAAAGATGTTAAGAAAACTTTTCTTGCAGGTAACTATGTTCTAGAAAGACCAATGAGAGAAAATAAGAGATCTGGCTTTGAGAAAAGAGAAAGTAGCCAGAGAGGCAAATTCTGAAGAAAAATGCATAAGAACATGATGGATTCAGTTTAGGATAATATTAGCTCTTGAAAGTACTCCCCACCCTTCTCCTACTCCCCAGCCAAATATGTGCCTAGAGTTCTGAATCACTAAAGAAATAAAGCAAAATAGTGAAGCAAATATGAGATCAAAATGCCCCCATTATTTCAAACAAGGTTGATATTACAGAACATAGTGTCCACCTTCAGGCCGAGCCCCTGAATGAGACTGTGGCTGGTCCTCCCCACTCTGGGAGGACTGGTTACTCTTAGGCTCCCCTGTAGTTGCAAGATCTTACCATGAGCAGGTCAAGAGCAAGATGCTCTCCGAGAGCAGCTCACCAATGAGGGAGTTTCTCCTCTCCAAAGTGGAGGGGGAGCAGAGAGGTGAGAAGCGTTAAGCCAGTGGACAGGAACCCCATAGATGAACACGTCTGAAGTGAAGAGTCACTCTTCTCCCCCTGGTGGATACACCAAGCACAAGATCACCAAGAAAACTGGAGCCCTCTGGCAGGCAGATACAGAGAAAGATAGGGGTGTAGAGGAAGGAGGTCTGGGCTGGGACACCATTTGGATATCATCAGTGTACCCATAGTGGTAGAAAGCGTGAGAGGAGATACAGTTTCTCAGAAAGAGGATGTGGAGTTTGAGGAAAGAGGAACTAGAAGTAGAGCCCTTAGCAAGATGAGCATTCAAGGGCATAAGCCAGGAAAGAAGGGGCGGAAGAGGCCAGAAGCTAGCAGAAAAAGGAGGGTGTCGTGAAAGCCAAGAAAATGAACCTGAAGAATGAAAACCAAGAAAAGAGTGAGCAATAATACAATGCTGCTGGGCAGTCAAGTAAAATGAGATCATGTTCAGGACTTGGCCTCTGGGTAAACTTTGGAGCACTTTGGTCCTTCTGAAGAGTAGCTCAAGAATATGGGAAGCCATATTGTAGTGGATTGGAAGTTGAGAAAAATCTGTTCCCTGCCCTCAAGGAGAAAAGATTCCCCCTGGTGGCTATTTATAATTAAACAGGCAATTACAAGTGGCACATGCCTGAAATCCCAGCTGCTCAGGAGGCTGAGGCAGGAGGATCATGAGTTCAAAGCCAGCTTCAGCAGTGGTGAGGCACTAAGCAAGACAGTGAGACCCTGTCTCTAAATAAAATATAAAATAGGGCTGGGGATGTGGTTCAGTGGTCCAGTGCCCCTGAGTTCAATCCCTGGTACCAAAATTTTAAAAAAGCACAGTCTTTATCATGGATTCATGAAGATGCCCCCAGAAGGTCCAAAAACATCATGTGCCTAACTGTACGCCTGGTATATGTGTATATGTTTCTAGAAAGAGGTGTACAGCTTTCACAAAATTCATTTGCCCTGTACAAAAAGACAAGACTGATTACTGAATGAGGTAGGGTTGATTCTATACCCTCATAAAAAAAAAAAAAAAAAAACAAGATTAAGTCCTGGGCCATGGGGTCTAAGTGGGATAGGAAGAGAACTAAAACCAGGAAGGTGACGCTCCTGAAAGTGTTTAACCCGCTGATATCTGAGAGACACTTGAAGGGCTAGGTGAGGAAAGCTTGATAGAAGAACAGGAGGAATGAAAGCAAGCAAGAGACAGCCAGAAAAGTCAACCTAAAGGTAGAATATTAATTACTAGAGGTTGAAAAGGGAGTAAGGGGAAGGTGGGTAAAGGGAGGTTGGGTTTGGTCAATGAACATTTTTTAAAAATATTTATTTCTTAGTTGTACACAATACCTTTATTTTGTTTATTTATTTTTATGTGGTGCTGAGGATCGAATCCGGGGCCTCATACTTGCTAGCGAGCGCTCTATCACTGAGCCACAACCCCAGCCCCCAATGAACATTTTTTATATGCTTATTGAAATATCACACTGAGGTGCTGGAGTCATGGCTGGTTGGTAGAGCGCTTGCCTAGCACGTGTGAAGCACTGGGTTCCATCCTCAGCACCACATAAAAATAAATAAATATAGGTATTTTGTCCACCTACACCTAAAATATATATATATATATATAAATATATATAAATGAAGAAATATCACACTGAACCTCATTAATAAGTATAATCAATATAAAACATAATAATTTAAAATTTTTTTAAGGCATGAGACAGCCAGTAGGTCAGAACTACCATCCATTCACAGGGCACATAATTGACCGGTGCCCGCTTCATTCAGGCCACAAGGTTAATTCCTGGGACAGCCTCCTTCTCAAAGAGTTTGTGTTCAGAAAGTGAGATGCTGAAACTTGAGGATTCATAGATGCAAAGTCTCATGTTCACAACTGCAGGTGGGGGGGCAAGGAAGGAAGGGAGGAAGGGAGGAAGGGAGGGAGGGGTGAAGGGAGGGAGGGAGGAAAACCATGCATGGTGATTGAACCCACCAAGCTGCCAAGGCTGGTCTTCTGTCCACTCATTTGAGTCATCAGGGGAAGTAGAAAACATCAGGATGACAATAAAGAGAGTGAGAGAGAGAGAATTAACATGTTAAAAACTTTGCATTTCAACTTTGAGCTGACATTGCAGCGAGACTCTCTCCAGCTGCTTTGTCTGGCCATGTCAAGAAGTGACCATGATTTATTGTGCCACCTCCGTAATTTCAATGCTCTTGATCTCCCACTGGAAGCAGTGACAAGCAAGGTTAACTGCTGTGTGAGGAGACAGTATGAGTAATGCCTCGCACACGGAGCTGGCACTGATCTACAGCATGAGCCGGGGACGCAAGGATGTAACCATTGGTTAAATTCCTTTCAAATGGCCACCTCCCAGATGCCCTAACACCTTTTGGGACAGCCGGGGTTTGTGTGGAAAAATACCCTGAGTTGTGTTAGAAACTATTTCCTTGTCCTTGTTCCCTCACAAACAAGGCGGCTCACACTTGCATTTTGGATTGTTAGCAATAGCTAATGTTAAGTGGCCACACCACGCCAGGTCCTGTCGACATGTTTTATGTTTTTTCGTTCAGTTAATCTTCCGCTGGCCCTCCCCAGTGGTCATTCCCATTTATAGAGGAGAAGAATGAGACACAGACGATTGAATAACTCAACCAGGAGGGCAAAACAAAACCAGGACTTGAGCCAGGTGGTCTGACCACGGGAGGACCCAGCTATGTTATCTCTCTATTACATTCTTATTCATTTAATACAATCCATTCATTCTAACTTTTTTTTTCTTTAACCAGCTTGGCTTATGTATATATTTCAAAGGCCTTTAGTGAGTAAATTGGAATGTGTAAAACAATTTCTTTTATCTTCCAAAACCACAGTTTGTCTTAATAAGAGGGTTTTTGTATCAGCAAGTGTCCTATGAAGGCACTATTTTTTATGCTTATGTCTTTTCCTCCAAATTCAGGAAAAAGAGAAAGGAAAAACTAACATAGAGTGAACATCTGCTTCCTTCTGAATATTGTGTGGGTCCAGAAAACTTGACAATGGCCCCATGGGGTAGGTGTCCCTTCCTATCATTTAGATGGAGAAATGGAGGCTCAGGAAAGTTAAGGACATTTTTCCAAGTTTAACTCTGTGAAAGACAGACATGGGCTGAAAAGCCTTGGCAATTTCACTTAACCAGGAGTGGACACCTACATGTCTTTCTTAGTAAATTCTGGTGCCTCCTTATATGGTCAACCCTTCATGGGTTCTGCATCCACAAATTCAACAAACCACTGATTGAAAATACTTTAAAAATAAAAAAAATAAAACTTGGGTCTGTACTGAACATGTACAGACCTTTTTCCTTGTCATTATTCCCTGAACAAGAGAGAATAACACCTATTTCCACAGCAATTGCATTGTATCCTTTATTATTAGTAACCTAGAGATGATCTAAAGGACACAAGAGGGTGTGTTTAGGTTGTATACAAATATTCTAGCGTTTTCTATAAGAGACTTAAGCATCTGTGGATTTCAGTATGCAGGGGAGATTCTGGAATCAATGCCCAGTGGATACCGAGGGCATTTGTATTTTACCTACAAATGAGGGAAAATCAGAAGAAAAGGAGAAAAACAGGTGATAGCTGGCTTCAGAGCTTTCATATCCCTGAAACAACACAGAAATGGCTTCTCCCTCGTCCAGATTTCCGCAAGGTCTGTCCTAAGTCTTATCAGAGAATTTAGATGACAGTTGTCTGGGCGACAACCTTGAGATGCTACACTCAAAGTTTTCTTCTCTGGCAAAAAGCCAAACTCCCTCCCACGTCTGGCACACGCACAGCACCTGTGTGAGGTCTTCTGCTTTCCAAAGCACCTGAGAACAGGTCAAGGATGTGTCGTTATTGGGATTTTGTCCCCCACAGTGACTCGGCTGACAGAGATTGGGTTCCTGGAGAAGGAGGTAAGGGGCCTACCCTGCTCTCTTCACACAAATATCACCTTCATGGTAGCTTCCCAGCTCTTTCACTAAAGAGTTCTTGAAAGTCAATTCAAATCTCACTTCAAACTCTTTTTCGCTTAGAGAAAAAAAAAAAATGCTGTTGTTTTTGTCTAATGGAAGTACTGTGCTGTGACTGGATTTGTAACAACAGTGTGTCAAAATGCCAAAAAAGTGTGTCAAAAATAACATTTAAAAAAACTCAAGGGAAACATGTTAGAGTCCTAAATGAGCATTTTTATTTCTCTGTGTTGAAATTTGTTAGTCTCCTCTCAAGGGTCTTAATAAACCTCAAAGAAACACACAACACTTAATGAACACAATTTAAGGGCCAATTCAGTCCTTGATACTCCCATTACTGTCAAAACATCTCTCACTTGTATTTGTGAGTTCTCCTCTTCCAAATCTCTCTATTCAATTTATTCTTCAACGGATGCTTATTTTCCCAACATCCTTAACCTCCAAAGCATATGCACATTGCCATGAAGTTAATCAACTAAAAATGATTAATTTCAATTTATTTTCTTTGTCCCTGTTGAGGAAAACATCACAAAGCATTTCCTGACACATTACAGATAACAGTCAAATTCATGGCAATCCTATGTCGCCAAGAGCTTGTATATTTAATTTAGTGGGCTTCGAATAATTGTTCAAGAGAGTGTGTAGGCAGTCTGCTTGCCTCCCAAGGTCTGGTTGAGAAAAGATAAACATATCTAAAGTTTCGAGTCAGTGCAGTTACTTTCAAAGTATGATAGGGTCTTTATGCATAATTCAAAAAGGAAGTATCTATTTCCACCAAGCCCCATAGTGAGGGTTTGATCCAATACCAGGAAGCCCCTTGAATTTCCTGGTTCCACCACCTCAGTGGTCATCCTCAGCAAGGTCTACCTTGCTTCCCCACTACAGAGCCAGACACATCACCAAACAGAAAAATAAAAGCCAGAACATCCCCACTTCCTGCGCAAAGCAATTGGCAAACAGGAGAACCTGTGGCATATTAGGACCATAGTTATTTTTGCAGGAATTATTTTAATACTATATGAGAAAGGATGTGTCTTCTTGGTTCAGGAATGGTAAAGGATGACATAAGCTAGAATAGCTGGCGGTCATTTTTACCACGATGTGGGGAAAAGAAAACAGTGAAGTCAATGAAGGTAGCCAAGAGCCAAAAAAAAAGGAAGAATCATTTTGAAAAGCCTTTTAACCCTTGGATCCAGCTATATCTAAAGTCAGATCCACTCTCTTAAGATTTCCTAGCGCATGAGCCAGTACATTTACTCTTGCACTCATGATAGTTGGCTCTTGCTTCTCTGCATCCTTTAATAATATTTCTAATTTTTCCCATTGGCAACTAAAGAGAGAATTTCATAAGCTGGACAGCATTATGTTTCCATGTGGGTGGGTTTCATGCTGTTCTGTTGCTGTAGCTATATGCTGCAAAGATGCAAAGTTTATGGTCAGATTCCCCCCAGAAACAGGCTAAAGTTGAACATCTGCCCATCCCTCAGTGTTCACCTTTCCCACACCATGCTTGCTAGGCGCTCTCATACATCTTTGGTGGGATCAAAACAAGTGCAGTCTTTCTACATAGCAATGTACCCTGGGGATCAAAAGTTTTGGAAATACCCATATTTGGGAGATTATTACAAAATTATGAAAAAAAATCATTAATATTAATGGTTCAAAAATGAAAATCCATACAATTATCTCCATAAATGTTGAAAGGGCACTTGAAAATTTCAATATCTTCTTTTTTTAATATTTTATCAATACTGATGGATCTTTATTTTATTCATTTATTTAAATGTGGTGTTAAGAATCAAATTCAGAGCCTCACACATGCTAGGCAAGTGCTCTACCACTGAAACACAAATCCAGCCCCCTCAATATTTTCTTTAAACTTCTTTTTATCTAAACAAAATAGGAAAAGATGCATACTTCTGAGGTATAATAAAATATACTTATCTTAAGTCAAAATTCCCCATCATACTGGGAAAAAACTACCTATTCTCAGTAAGATGCGAAACAAAAAACGATGTCCATTATATCAACTACTATCTAACATTATTTTGTAGATATTAGCCAATTTAATAAAACCAGAAAAAGAAATGAGGCATAAAAATGAGAAAAGTGAAGTTATCATTATTTGAAGGGATTTAATAGTTTATCAAGAAAATCTAACAATCAACTTTTTCAATATGGCAAAACTATTATTAAAACTAAGAACAATCATAGTATAACTAGAAATAAAATAACTACATAAAATTAATATATTGAACATATATTAACTGTACAAGCAACTATGAGTTATATTATAAATTGAAATAAAAGATATTTTTATAATAGGGACATAAAAATATCTAGAAATGAACTCAGCAAGAAATGTGCATAATCTACATGAAGTAAACTTTAAAATGTTACTAAGCGGGGCTGGGGCTGGGGCTCAGCGGTAGTGCACTTGCCTGGCATGTGTGAAGCATCGAGTTCGATTCTCAGTTCCGCATATAAATAAATACAACAAAGGTCTATCAATAACTAAAAAAAAAAAAAAAGTTATCAAAAAAATGTTAATAAGGGGCAAAATGACAATAAATAAGTGGAAAGACAACCGTGTTCTGAAATAGGAAAAACAAATTATAAAGGTGTCATTTCTCCCCAAATTTATCAATGAATTTAAAAACAACCCTAATGAAAACATTTATATGATTAAGAATAAAAAAGCAGGCAACGCCATTTTAATGTTTATGTGAAAAAATAAATGGGCAAGACTATCCCCAAAAAATCTGGAAAGAATAAAGAATAAAATAAAACTGGAAATGCTAGGTATGAAAATACATTATAGGGCTGGGGTTGTGGTTCAATGGTAGAGCACTTGCCTAGCCCATATGAGGCCCTGGGTTCAATTCCCAGCACCGCATATAAATAAATAAATAAATAAAAGTTTATTGACAACTAAAAAAAATATTAAAAGAATAAAAAAAAATTAAGAAATACATTATAAAGTTAGAATAATTTTTGAAGTATAAGACAGCTCATGGGAAAAAATAGACCTATGTAACAGAAGAGGAAAATCAAGAAATAGTCCTAAATATGTATGGCAATTTAATATATGTTAATATTGATATCCCGGAGCCCCGCAGTCAGTTTCGTGAGTCAGGAGTCAGTCTTCTGGGATACACATCCCAGTTTCATCATTTTCTACTTCATTTCTCTCTGCCTTCAAGGAGATGCAGGAGATCCTCATATTTCACATGGTATTCACAGCCCACAGTGCCTGACACTTAGTCAATCTTTAAAAGTAATTGATGTTTTGCATGGAATACATTTGCATTTTGATTTCAGACTATGATTTCAAATCATGGAGATAAACTTTCTTTTTTTAATTTTTTTTTAATATTTATTTTTTAGTTTTTGGCGGACACAACATCTCTATTTGTATGTGGTGCTGAGAATCAAACCCAAGCCACACGCATGCCAGGCGAGCGCGCTACCACTTGAGCCACATCCCCAGCCCTCGTGGAGATAAACTTTCTTAATAACAGCCAATTCTCTATTCTTCTCCATTCATGCCACTTTCCAGCCATTTGGGGTCCTGTCATAGGGTTCGAGGTTTTCTTTCTCACCCTCTTGCATTAATTCCACCTTTATTTGCCACGGGAACTCCTGCTGTCTCGGAATCCCACACCAGCAAGAAGCCTTGGGGACTTTACAAAGACTTGGTGCTGTTGTTGTCTTGGGAGGGCTGTATGTCCTAAGAAAGAGGGAAGGAATTGGAGGATGGGGAAGGTTGGGGGAACCCAATACCAACAGGTTTCCAGAATATTTTTATATACACTTGAAAGCCAGGGCGACCGTCAGAATCTTCTAAGTGGCGAAAGAATTCAGGATGTCTCATTGACTGATTTCCTGGCTAAACTCTAAAACAAGTGTGGAGCCCAGATCTCACTCTGAACAGCATTCTTCGTGAAAAAGAACCAATGCTCCTTAAAGATAAGTCTGATTTCAGGACTAGGTCAAGAAAGTTAAAGATGTACTTAGAATACTTTGTTGTACCAGAAAATAAAGAAGTACTCAAACAGTGATGAACACATGTCAAAAAAACGCAGAGACTGAAGGGGCTCCCACTGACCAAATTTGGGACAATTTGAGCATTATATTAAATCATAGTAATAATGGAAGAAGACCCTGTAAATAAAACAAAATTCTAAAAATTTCACAAGAGAGAAGAAGAAGAAGAGAGAAGGAGAATAAGAAGGAGGAGAGGAAGAAGGGGGTACTGAGGAAGAGAGGAGGAGGAGAAGGGAAAAGGAGGAGGAAGCTCTTCCTTATAGTAGAAGATCAATTAATAATATAGATGAAGATAAATGATGAAGTTATAAAAGTATTGATGGTATAAAAACAGTAGGTCATATTTTGAAGAAGAATAACACATGTATATGGCCTGAAAACATCTACCAAAAATATATAATTGGTTATGTAGGAAGAACCATAAATTTACAGTGGAGAAATTTTACCCAAATTATCAAAGTCATCATTGCTATAACCAAGTAAAGCACTAGAAAGCACTTAAACCAAGTCATCACTACTAATGAGGCAGGCTTTTACAAATTTTCAATCATTAGTAAAGAGACATCCTGGTATAACGCACAGAGAAAGATGTCACTTCCAAGGTACTTCTGCCAAATGTGCTTAACCTGAATATAATCCTGAGGAAACATCAAATAAACCCAAATTGAAGAATCTTCTATAGAATAACTATCCTATCTCCTCCAAAAATATCAAGGCAAAGAAAAACAAGCACAAGATGAGAAAATTTTCCTGATTTAAAGACAACCTTAGCAACACAGAAATTAGCAACACAATGCTGGACTAACTTCTGACAGATGGTGAGGGGACAGGGCTGGGTGTGGGGGTGTTAACCAATGCCTGGGGTGAAACTCTTGCACTGAGGATTTCAGGAAGGGACATCAGATCATGGTGTGATGTCAGTATGAAGCAGAAGCCCGTTTCCCTACGGCTGCAGCACAGCTCACATCTGCAGGGCAAACAGCATTGGAAATAGGAGACCAGACAGTCACCAAAATGAGTTGATTGGTTTGTAATCCACCTTAGACATGAGACCCTTTCCTTCACTAGAAGATGCTTCTGGGACCAGGTGCCATGGCGCATGCCTATAATCCCAGCAGCTCCGAAGGCTGAGGAAGGAGGATCATAAGTTCAAAGCCAAGCTCAGCAACTTAGCAAGGCCCTAAGAAATTTAGTGAGACCCTGTCTCTAAATAAAATATTTTTTTAAAAGGGCTGGGGATGTGGCTCAGTGGTTAAGTGCCCCTGGCTTAAATCATGGTACCAAGAAAAAAAGAAGAGGAGATTTCTGGGAGGGAAGGGTAACTTTCTGGTGCTGAGGACACCAAAACCCTCCTCTACACTCTTAACTTGTGTCACTATCCATTATAGGGACACCAGTTTGATTTAGCTGCAGATGTTCTTGCCCTACCACTTATTATTTAATTCTGGGAGGTAATGAAAAACTCCTCAACACCCACAGCCATGGCAAGCTCTCCACTGCAGGGTGGGAAAGGAGCAATGGGATATATTTCTTCTCACAACTTATCAACTTATCTGTTTTTTTAATGCGAATTTGTCTGGGAAAGGCAAGACTAACTTTTTTTATACATGATTCATATCCTTATGAGGTCATGAGGTTAGTCCTGTCATTAAACAATGACCAGTAGAAATTAAGCCTACACTAGAAATGTTCATAATTAATCTACTTTTTTTTCCCAGAAAAAGGAAACCCTAAAGTAGTCTGATGACACAGAAAAATATAGACTTTTTTTTTTTTTTTTTTTGGTGGTGGTGATGGTAATGGGAATTGAACACTGGACCTCCTACACATTAGTCAAGTAATCTAAGCTACATTCCTATCCTATTTTATTTTATTTTATTTTACTTTATTTTATTTTATTTTAGATAGAGTCTTGCTAAGTTGCCCAAGCTAGTCTTGAACTTGTGCTCCTCCATTATACTAAGTGAAATAATTCAGTAACAAAAAAACATACTGTATAAATCCACTGACATGTGGTATCTAGAATAGGCAAATTCATAAAAACAGAAAGTATTGTGGGGTTACCAGAATCTAGCAGAAATAGAGAATGGGAAGTAATTTAATGGGCACAGAATTTTAGTTTTACAAGATGAAGAAAGTTCTGGCTTGGTTGCACAGGTGAATGCACTTAACACTACTGAACAAAACATTTAAAAATAATTAAAATTGTGTATTTTATATTGTGTGTATTTTTCCACACCTAGGAATATTTTTAATTCAGTTATTTTATTGATCAAAAATGGAAATCAAAGCAGAGTAATAAATTTGTCATTTTGAAGGATTGGCAAATACCCTTAGGCACCACAATGACATCAAGTTTCAGAAAAACTGAAGACATCTCTACCAGCAGCACCTACATATAAAATGATGGCCCTCAATTTCCCGACCAAGTGTGTGTTTTCTAGCATCTTCTTCCTGTGTCCACCAACAAAAGGTAAAGCATCATTTATTATATTCTTCATATCATCCATTGTAAATATTTAATAATAAAAGCAAATCTTCTGTACACATATATTCCAGACCCTGTTTTAAAGCACATATGGAAACATTTATTCTCACAAGTCTAGGAAGTAGATAGTATTATTATCATTCTGTTTTATAGAGGAGGAAGGTAAGGCCTAGAGAAGTCGTGGTAACCCACCCCAGGTCACAAGCTAAGAGGGCAGAGCTAGAAGTTGAACTTGAGCAGTCTGGCCCCAGGTCTGTGATCTTAATCATGCTGATGTACTGTCTCCAGATTTATGATTACATACATATTTATCCTATGTATAAAATATTTTTATCTCTAATCACCCAAGAGACTCTTATTTCAAGAGCATTTCAGCAGGTGGGAATGGTCAATGAATTGTTGTTTGCTACGATTTAGTCAATACATGCCAAGTCTTCGAGCACCCCTGAGCACAATTTATGGCTGAATGTACAGCGTCCCTTTCAAATTGGCTGAGATCTAAGTTTTTGCCTCAAGGAATAAGTTTCTATTGTGGAATTTCAATCTCGAGTATATAGAAGAGAAGAAAATTCAGAGACAAGAAGGCCTTCTTAGTACTCCAAGTCACTCAGGGTGGGCAGCTTGATCTCTGGCCTTGCATGAGGTCTCCTACCATCCCAAAGCTCCCTTCTAGTTAGTATAGTGGACTTTTCCTCAGCTCCACATTTGCCCCTTTATGCTCCAACTTCTTTGTCTGGAAAACAAAGCTAATTTAAATATCTATAATATCTCCAAGCTAGACAAGGCGGAGCCTGCCTGTAATCCCCTCCACTCAAAAGGCTGAGGCAGGAGGCTCTCAAGTTTGAGGTCAATCTCAGCAACTTAGTGAGACCATCTCACTAAAATCTCACTGAAGTGAAAAGAAAAGGCTGGGGACATGACTCAGTCATGGAATGTCCCCAGATTCAGTTTCCGGAACCCCCCAAAAAAGCGTACATCACAGAATCATTATAAGAATTAAATTAGATGACATATATAAAGTTCCTAAAATGGCTGGCATGCAGTGATAAGTGTTCGTTGATATTGTCATGATCATTCCTACCTCACAGTCAATTTTGCCCCACTTTGCATTTCATATAATTGTGCCACGCAGCTACTCCCTCCCTGTGGACGGTTCTGCCCACTTCACGACACCCCAGTAGAAGACTTCTGTTAGTGACTGTTTTAAGTTGAATTGTGCTCTTCAAAAAGACATTGGAAGTCTTAATCTCCGGCACCTTATTTAGGAATAGTCCTTATAGATGCAATCACACTGGGTCAGGGTGTCTGACTCGCATCCTTAATAAGGAGAACACTCACACAGAGAGAGAACACCTCTAGGCAACCACAGCAGAAACCGCAGCGATGCATCTAGAAGCCCAGCAACATCACGTATTGCCAGACACCCCCAGAAGCTAGGAACAAGGAAGGAAGGCTATTTCCATCAAGCCTTCAGAGACAGCATGGCCCTTCCGACATCATTATTTCAGACTTCTACCTTCCCGAAGGTAGAAGAGAATAAGAGAATACATTTTTGTAAGAGAATACATTTCTGCTGTATCAAGCCACTCAGTTTGTGGTATCTTGTTATAGCAGCCTTAGGAAACTAATACGATGACCTTTGCTTTTCACATTTCCTTCTCTAAATTTCCCTCCGTGTCTCTCATAGGACCCCCATTCACGTGTCTGTGTATGAACCTCCTTCCTCCTCTTAAGGAATATCTCAGTAAAAGTCTAGTCACAGGGCTCCGTGTCAGAAACTGCCTGGCTCTAGAGTGGACTTTTTGTGGGTTTTTATTTTTAATTTGAGGTACATTAATTCTTCCCCCCCAAAAAACATGAGGGTACAGCAAAAGAAAATGACACAAGAACACTGAAATTCTTTATTTACCTCTGTCAGGGTTAGGGAACAATATGTTCAGAGAACAATCTTGTCTTGCTGGGTTATGGTGAATCCTCGTTGGGCTCTGGCCATTCATAATCTTGATGTCCTAATATTCTTGCAACTGGGAGATTGACAAAGAAACCACTGTCATTTCACCAGCTGATTATTCAATTCCATATTCCTAAATCTCATTTTTTCCAGCTTCTCTGAATTAAACATTACATTTTATTTCAGCTAAATCGCCCTTGTAATAGGCTGAATCTTATTCTGTTAGAGATTTTGATGACTTCTCCATTGATGGAACATAAAACAGTGTCTAGCATATATACATTTTTACAGTTTAATTCTGAGCTCCCAAAAGATAAATTGTGAACCAAATGGGGAAAGAGACATGAATAAATAATACCAGCTGAACAGACTAAAATATGTAGGGAAAGTTAAGCCCTTCTCAGTAAATGTCAAGTATGAAATTGTTTTATATAATTTTATTCATTGGACCTATCCAACTCCCACAAGATTTCATTTGATTTTCAGAGATTGATGCCATTATGTTCTGCATTCCGAGTATGAGATCAAAACATTTCCCATGCCAGACTAGACTTTCCTGCACTGTGATGCAGAATTTGTTCAACAACAGTGCCTTCCCTGGAACACGGGGGAGCCTATGGTTCTGCTAGACCCTACCCAACACCACTCCCTGCAGATGGGCATGGGTGGGCAAACACTGTGAGCAGAGGCCTGAGCAATGAGTTCCCACTCCTACAGCTGATCAGAGCAAGGAAGCTTAATGAGGGAGCAAGGGAAATAGTCCTCATTTTCAACAGCTATTGTCCTAACCAAGGCCAACTGGAGAGACCACAATAGCCAGACCATATGTATAGGCAGATGTGGTAGAGATCTTTCACCAAATCATTGGCCTTTTCCTCCCAGACACACAGCTACATATTCCAACCTCTCTTGTGATGACTTGTGGTGGGGTCAGTGAGTTCTGGCCTTGGGAATGTAAATTGAGGTGGCAAGCTTGTTTTGGAAAAAAAAAAATTACTCTTGATACTTATTAAAGATGGTAAGGAAGACTTTATTCCAAAAGGGACCATCACAACAGGGACTTGGAGTCTTACCGTCGGGGAGGGACATTAGACTCCACTCTGAATACAGCATGGGCAAGCAGGCATCTATAGACAAGCAGAGCAGAGGTCATTGGATGGAAAATTAATAAGAGGAAACATCAGAAATGAGGGGAATTCTTGTAAACCACCTCAACCAAGTTCTTGCTGAAGGCAAGTCAGGGTGATAAGATACCAAGTGTGATCAGAACCAAGGATAAGAAATGTTTTAATGGATTTAGTAGAATTCTTGCTCACGCTGAATTCTATAAGGACAGAGAGGGGAGCCTGAGGTCTGACTTAGTCCACCAGAGGACTTAGAGGAGACTGACTCAATTTTGGCCACAGGAAGGTCTTTATTGTACTCTACTTTCAGGACTGAGCTCCCATGCAATCCTCCCCACCCCCTCTCTTCGTCCTGCCAGCCAGATTCAGATAATCCAAGAAAAATCTCCAAGACACTAGGGGAGGGGGGGAACCCGCTAACTTGCTTTATAAAGGGCTTGATAATAAATATCTTAAGTTTTAGATGCTCTACAATCTGTCACAACTACTCAATTCTGCTGTTGCAGCAGGAAAGCAGCAATTGACAAGATATAAATTGTGTTAGTCAGCTTTTCATTGCTATGTCCAAAATACCTAACGAGGACAACTTAGAGGAGGAAAGATTTATTTGGGCAGATGGTTGCAGAAGTTCAATCCATGGTCGGCTCCAAGGTTCTGATTTTGCTTCTAATCCATCCTGTTTTCCTTCATTTTATTTTTGCTTTTTAATTTTTCTTCTTTTTTTTTTTAGGTAGATGGACACAATACCTTTATTTTATTTATTTTTGTAATGTGGTGCTGAGGATCGAACCCAGTGCCTCACACATGCTAGGCAAGCACACTACCACTGAGCCACAACCCCAGTCCCCTGTTTTCCTTCTTTACAGGGGTGGCAGAATTAAACTGGTCCATTACAAATGATTCTCCATTGGATTTAACCACATTCAATTGACAAGACTTGACCACACTTTACCTATAAAAAGACTCATACACATATACACACATATATGCGGTAAAAGCTAATATTCTATGCTTCAAATATCAATACCCTTCATTTTTAGAATCAAATGGCATAATAACAGTTACACTGCTTTCACGGAGTTAAGCGGGTTCTATCCAAAACTACACAGAGGTAATAAAATATTATCCAGACTGTGTGACCAGATGTAGTTCTTTGACACACTCCTAGGAGGAACAAGACTGACTATGGTCTTGTCTTGACCCTGCCTCTTCTGAAGCTGCAATTCACCTCACTTCTAAAGCTACAGAAAAGAAAACTGTTATACATTGAGTTCCAAGCATGTGAGGGACATGAGCCAGAGTCACAGTTGAGCTGAAATGGGGATTAAGTGCCTGGCTGACCCCCAAGCAGCCCTTTAGACAAAAGAATCTTTTTGTCTGAAAGAATGGAGCCTGCAGCAGAGCAGAGATGGAGAGAGGGTGAAATGAACAGGGCCATATGGTGTTGGCTCTGAGCCCAGCCTGCAGGACCAGGTCTGAGCCCTACAGTAAGAGGCTATAGGCAAAACGTTAAAGGTGTTATTTTCTTGAGGGACTTCATGAGATATAAGATGTAAGTGGGAAATCTTCAAAGCCCTTATGAGTAATAGAAACAGGACAGGAGCACTTACAGCAAGGTCTTGGTTTGCTGGACAATAGACAGAAATGAATTGGGGGCCAAGAGGAGACTGTTCATAGCATAGGTAAAAGCACCCTCTTAGGAAGCTCAGTAACAGTGGAAGGAGATGGAGGACTGAGGTTCTAGACTTAAACAAATGTAGTAAATTGGTTATAGAATTGTGGGCATTTCTTACAAAGAATACTAGTTGGGATTGTCCAGAGAAACAGAACCACTAAGGGATACATCTATATAGAGATTTATTTTAAGGATGAGGCTAATGAAATTATGGAGGCCAACAAGTCCCAAGATCTACCAGGTTAGTTTTTCAGTGGGAGACTCAGGAGAGTTAATAGTTCCAATCTAAAGGTAGGGAAAAGCCCATGTCCATCACAAAGGAAGAATTCTCTTTTACTCAAAGAAGGGTCGGCTTTTCAATTGATTGGACAAGGCCCACCCACATTGAAGAGATTATTCTGCTTTACTCAGTCTACTGAATTTAAGTCAATCTCACCCAAAATCACTCTCACAAACACACTCAGAATAATGCTTGACCAAATATCTGGGGAATCCAGTGACCCAGTTTGCATTTCAAATTAACCATTACACAAAGTAACCTCATTTATTCATATGGACTGACAATTTTGGTGGGTTCCTACACCATTTCATGGAACTTTCCCAAAAACTTTGAGATCACTGAGGTAGGAAAAAGTTTAAGTGAATTTTCTGAGGTCACAGGTAGCAGAGGGCCAGGATTTTATTAAACCCAGGACTTCATGTATCAATCAATAGTTGCCAACATAAGAATTCCTTTTTATTAGCCACAAAGCACCATACCTTTGTTTAGATATGGTTTAGTTCTTTGGGGCTGCTATAATAAAATAGTTCAGGCCGTAGTCCATAAACAACAGAAATTTATTGCTCACTATTCTGGGGGCTAGGAAGTCCAACATGAAGACATCAGCAGATTTTGTAAGGGCTCATTCCTCATAGACAGTACCTCCTCACAGCATGCTCACATGACAGAAGAGGCAAATAAGCTCCCTTGGGCCTCTTTTATAAGGGGACCAATCTCCTTTATGAGAACTTTGTCCTCGTGATACAATCAACTCCCAAAAGATTGCCCCTCCTAATACCATTACATTGGTAATTAAATTTCAATATATAAGGTTGGGGGAACACAAGCATTCAGACCATAGAAGATTTTTTAAAAGAATTTTTTAAAATATGTTTTATTTATTCACATCTGGTGCCAAGAATCAAACCCGGTACCTCACACATGATAAGCAAGAACTCTACCACTGAGCTACAACCCCAGCCCCATAACATATCTTGATGCAAGTAGACAAACTAATAAAAAGTTGTTGGAACAACTAGGGAAAACCAAATGTGATTTTGATTTAAGATGATATTCAGAAATTATTATAAATATTTTTAGGAATAATATGGCAAGTAAATGTAGAAAACAAAAATCATAGACCGTTACATGACAGTAGTTTTGAGATGATACATTTAAATAAAACCATTAAAAAATATAGTTCTAACCCTCACTTTCTCTCAGCTTTACAACCACAGGAAGAAAATGTTTAAATTCCTTGACAGTCCTCCCAAAGTTCTGGGCCTTATTCTTATTGAACAGCAACCTACCTACCTAGGTCACTTGCCTTTCAAGCAACCATAGCTAGGAGGTTTAACCTTCAGAGCTAAAAAATGGAGCCACCCTGTGCCCTTATTACACAAGCTGTTATTGGGCAAGAGGTGTCTAAATAAAAGTGGGTGCTACTAAGAAGACAGAGTGTATGGGGTTTAACCCAGTGGCAGAGCACTTGTGTAGCATGGTCCTAAGTCAAGAAGAAGGAGAAGAAGATGAAAACAAAGAAGAGGAAGAGGAAGAAGAAGACAGAATGAGTGATGAAGGGTGAGCTAGTCCTAAGGTTTTAGGTAAGAAGGAAAGTTGGCCCTTTGGGGGCGGAATGTTTCCCAATGACATGGAAGTCTTAAGAGAAATGAGCTATTCCATCCACAATTATTCCAGACACATTAACTTATTGTTTCTTTTATAGGCCGGAGGCTTTGTTGTCTTTGCCTATGGTAACTCCCTCTGCCAGAAATGGCTCCCTCCCACCTGTCTCAGCTTATAAAGTTCCTGCTTATCTTTGATGGGCAGCCCAGATGCCACATTCTTCAAGAAGATTTCTCTGAACTCCTCCCATCTTGGCATTCCTCCAAAATTCAGATGTTGAAACCTATTCTCTAATGCTATAGTATTGAGAGATGGGGGCTTTAGGATGTAATCAGGTCACAAGAGCAGAGCCCTCATGGGATTATTGCATTTAGAAAATGGCTTGGGGGAGCCTGTTTGTCCCTTTTGCCTTTCTGCCATGTGAGGACACTGTATTTGCCCCTTTCTCCATGTGAGGATGCAGTCAGAAGGCGCCATCTTGGAAGCAGAGTGCAGGCCCTCACCAGGCACTGAATCTACTGGCACCTTAATCTTGGACTTCCCAGCCTCCAGAACCAAAAGCATTAAATGTATATTATTTATAAATTACCCAGTCTAAGGTATTTTGTTATAGCAGCAGGAAGAAACTAAGGCACAGCCCTCCACACCCAACCTGATCCAACTCTTTCAAACCTCTAAGGCACTGCACAACTCTCATGGCACCTCTTCTCTCGGATTCAAGGAAAGCACAGCTCTTTGTGTTGTCATCTTATTCCCCCTCCACACTGTGAACTCTCTGAAGCAAACCTCTGTTTGTCCAGCAATATGCCCCAGTCATCATTTATGGAATTCCATTCAATTCAGCATGTAGAGGTCTGTGTATTCTCACAGCTATTTCAACCACCATTAAAACAAAACAAGATGTTCTATTGCTTATTCTGGGTGATGACTCCAGAAGCATCTTTTTATTATTACTACTATTATCATTCACTCTTTAACATGTGTGATACAAACTATTTAAGAATTACAAACTAGAAAAACATAATGAGTTCTCACGGATTCCCCATCAACAACACATTGCTTTCACACATGAAGGACTGCTTAAAGTGTAGAGAGTAGGCTATTCCCTGAGATTAATTCTGCTCGGGATCCCTCCCATGCTCCTTGGAGCTGGGTCACTGCTACCTTAAGAAAGCACTAGTTGAAACTTGATGCCTATAATTCTTAATTACAATTGCATTGCTGGCTTTATGTGCATCTCTGCTCATTTAAACTCAGTGCTGACTGACAAATTGTGCTCGTCTGCCTATTCGACAGTAATTTAGTCAGGCAACCTGCAGCTTGCACCAGATTGATGAGCAGCTGTTTGATCTGTTTGGGGGGATGTATTGTTGTTTTCTTGGAGGAGGCTGCTTTGTGCAGCTGCCTAACGGATGAATAGTTTTGTCTTCTCCAATGACATTGTGAACACTCTGGATGGCCACTCCTGTAACTGCAAATGCATGTTCCAAAGAAAAAAGAAAATCAATCACCCACCATCCCAGAAACAACATCATGCAGAAGAACAAGACAGAATAGCTCTTCAGATCCAAACTGAATTCACGCTGCTGTTTTCCAGGCCAGCGGAAGTTCTGGTTGAGACTCAAAATATGGCTATCCTTAATCCTCAAATCCAAACCTATGCATTTGGTTACATGTGATGGCTTATCTCTAAAGCACTTTGGGCTAGTAAATGTTGCCTCTGGGTAGAATAACCATACCCATAGCTCCAGGGCACATACAGTTCTGAACTACTCAATCTTCCTCTGACATATCTTAAGCATGGCGAGTTTCTGAGTTAATTATCTGAATCTTTGAGCAGAGTTTATCTCTCCCCCTCCCCTGCCAACAACTTGCATTGTATTATTTTTCCAATTTGGGTCTTTCATGGTCCCTGAGGTCAGGATACAGAGTTAAAGAAAAATGTCTCCAAGGTACAAGCAAGTATTTTATTGAGATATAATTCACATACCATGCAGTTCACCCATTCAAAGTATACAATATTTTGGGTATATTATATCATTAATTTTAAGCTGTGGTAAAATACATATAACAAAATTTGTTATTTTAGCAGGGCATCATGGTGCCTGCCTATAATCCCAGCAACTCGGGAAGCTGAAGTAGGAGGATCATGAGTTCAAAGCCAGCCTCAGCAACTTAACAAGTCCCTGAGTAACTTAGCAAAACCCTGTCTCAAAAAATAAAAAGGGCTGGGATGTGATTCAGTGATGAAATGCCCCTGGGTTCAATCCCTGGTTTAAAATAATGCCACTTTAGCCATTTTTATGTCTATAATTCAGTGGCATTAAATACATTCATAATGATATGCAACCATCACCATTATTTCCAAAACTATTTCATCATCCAAATTCTGTAACCATTAAGCAATAACACCTCATTCCCTTCCCCTCCAACCCAATAATGTGTAATCAACTTTCTGTCTCTATGAATTCGCATATTCTAAGTGCCTCACGTAAGTGAAATCATGTAATATTTGTTCTTTCATAACTGCCATTTCTGCTTAGCATGTTTTCAAGGTTCACCCACGTGGTAGCACTCATCAGAAGTTCATTCCTTTTTAAAACTGAATAATATTCCATTGTATGCATTTACCACATTTTGTGTATCCATTCATCTATTGATAGAGACTTAGGTGGTTGCAACCTTTTGTCTATTGTGAATAATTCTGCAATGAATATTTGCACATCATTATGTTTGAGTCCTTCTTTGCAATTCCTTTGGAGGACACCTAGGAGTGGAATTTCTGGTCATATGAAAATTCTATGTTTAATTTCTGGAGGAACTGTGAAGCTGTTTTCCACAGTGTCTGTACGATTGGACATTCCCACCAGTGCACAAGGGTTCCAACTTCTTCGCATCCTTATTTAAACTTGTTCTTTTCCACTTTAATTGTTGTTTTGTTTTATAATCATCCTAGTAGGTATGCCCAGCACAATTTGATCCTTAGAATCTGAGGAGCAATTTTCACAAGCAGCAGTGTGAAAGAAGGAGACTGGCCATTTTGGATTTGAAGATACACTGACACACCAGGCACAGTGACACTGACAGACCAGGCACAGTGACACTGGCCTGTAATCCCAGCAACTTGGTAGGCTGAAGCAAGAGGATTGCAAGTTCAAGTCCAGCTTCAGCAACTTAGCAAAACCCTGTCTCAGAATTTTAAAAAATAATAATAATTTAAAAATTAAAAATAAAAACCAGCTGGTGATGTAGCTCAGTAGTAGAGCATCTCTAGTACCAAAAAGAAAATACACTGATGCCACCATTTTTAGGAATTTAATCTAGGTCAGCTTTAACTATAGATGTTTACTGGCGGTCTCATTTTATGTCCTGTGACATAAAGAAAGGGCACTGGGGACATAAAAGTTATAGAGATCCTCCTCACTTGAAAAAATGTTAATTGGTTCCTGTTAAGGGACAACATCAAGTAAATTGATGAGTTACCCATAGGTGGCAATAAAGTATGGACATGTAACAATCAATATATTCTATACTCATCTGTAAGGAAGTTTTCCAGAGTTGAAGACAAATATCAGGGGACAAAATTCAATTTCTGAAATGAGTCAGTAAGAATCAAATGACATTCACTTCTCGAACTCCCAACCCTCATATCAACCCAAAATCACATCACAGCCAGTCAGGTTGATTCCCTCTTCAATGAGAAAATAAAAGCAATTACAATAGGACCCTCAGATCTCTTCTTCACTGGCTCCCCCATCTCCTTTCCTGTTGTCTGAAGAGACCCTCATTTTCAAGACCACCTGTCTCTTGGGGCTTGCCCTCCCAGGGGTGCCAGGCCCCCTCAGCTCTCCTGTCCTTTCTCTCTGACATCTTCCTTTTGAAGCCACAAACACCTTTCCTTCACTAAACTCCTGAAACCCAATGTTTCTACTGGAGAAGCCCCTGACATGGTGAGCATGGAGCTGGTCCTATTTCACCTCCTTAAAGGATTTGTCCTGTCTCTTCCTAAATCCTCCCTCTCACAGGACTTGTAGCATATTTTTCCTTCTGTTTCTGTCCATGGCTTCTCTTCTTCAACCTCATCCTTGAATGTAGGGATTCTACAAGGTCAGGTCCCGCCTTGCTCTGTGTTGTCCCCCAGTTCATGTGTTCCTGCATCTTCTTCACCAAATTTACAGTTAATGAGTCTCCAGCTCTTACTGCTCAGAATTTCAGAGCCACATCACTTCCATCTTTCTGTAGACAGTTTCACTTCAAATTTCCATCCTTTCTCTCAGACTCAACACACCTAAAACTGAACTCCCTGTTCTACCTCCAAATTTTATTCTCGATTTCCCCCATCTAAGTTCATGGTACCAACATCATCCTGATCATCCATTCAGGAAATGTCACATCCTAAATTCCACATTTTCTAATTCGTTGTTAACATCCAATTACCAAATGCCTTCCATTCTACCTTCAAGTATGCGTCACTCCTGTCACCAGGGCCTCATCCTTTGTCATTTCTTCTTTGAACAATAGTGACTGGTTGCCCACACTCTCCATTTTTTTCTTCAAACCACTGCCACACAATATTCAGATATGCTTTCTGGATATGTGATTCCATTCCCCAAAGGTCTGCACAGTTTCCACTAAGAATTAACTTTTTATTCTAAGAATAAACTTATTTCAATCACTGAAGGACCCTTCTTTATTGTTCTGAATCAACGTCATAAACAGTATGAGAATCAGCCACCTACCTTCACCCCCAGCTCCATAACACAGTTACATGTTAAATGTACATTTTATTTTTTCTGCTATTTGCAGAAAATTGGAAAATGCAGAAGAGCTTAAGAATAAAATTCAATCATGTTTTCTAAATGAATGATATTTTAACCTCTTAGTGTGTGTTTCATGATCAGTGTATTAGTCAGTTTTCCATAGCTGTGACCAAAATACCTGACAAGAACAACTTAGAGGATAAAAGGTTTATTTTGGCTCATGGTTTCAGAGATCTTAGTCCATGGTTGGCTGGCTCCTTTGCTCTGGGCCCAAAGGAGCCATTATGGAGGAAGGGCGTGGCAGAGGTGTTCTGCTGCCTTCCTGGTGGCCAGGAAGCAGAGAGTGAGGGTGGAAGAGACCATAGGAACCTTTCTAGGCCACACCCATAGTGACGCACCTCCCCAACCACATCCATCTCCCCAACCACATCCACCTCCCGCAGTTACCACCCAGTTAGTCCATTCAAACTAGGACGGACTGATTAGATTACAGCTCCCATAAGCCAATCATTTCACCTCCTGTATTAGCATAGAGCTTTGGGGGTACACCTCATATCTACATCATACCCATCAAACGGGTAGTTGTCATGAACAGTGTCTCCAGGCCCCTCCAAATGTCTGTAACTAAGCCTCCTCATTTCCTGAATAGGCCACACCCTTTCCTGACCATAGGCTTTTCCCAGCCTGAAATTCCCTTGTGCCTTTCCTTCACCAACCCAGCTTTGAAAAGTGAGGCCACCCTTTATTCCTGTCCCTTCTCCCACCTCTGGTCAGAATTAATTTCTTGGAACTTTGACAAAATGCTGTCCCTTATTTAGCACTTATTCATCTCCTCACCAAGTTGTTGATCAAACATGGACTGATGGGGTCGGTTAAGGGGACAGATAACTGGAGAGGCAAGGGCCAGACAATGAGCAGTGTGAGCTCAGGGAGTGAGAAAGGAAGTCAGAACCCCTGGGTTCACATGGGAAGGTCGGAATGGCACCCCACCTCAGTCTCCTAGCCAGGGGCTCTCACCTGTGGCCTACTCTGAAGTCCTGCTCTGGCCTTAGCTTCTTGGCCTTAGAATCTAGAAGGGACATAGTCTCCTGGGAGTGACCCACATCCTTCCCCCTTCACTAATGACTAACTCACTCTGAGGTACAAAAGCCTGACTCTCTTGCTTCAGGGGCACAACTTTTCAATCAGATTTAAGTTCCAGAGAACTTCCCTCTCTCCAACCCTCCAGCCTCAGTAGGCCCAGGCTGGCCACTGACCTAGGACCACTATTTGCTCAGCTCCCTCCCTCCCTTTCCCTGGCGTCCCTCACTCCCTTCCCTCTGTAAATCCCAGGCACCTCAGGTGCCGGCTCATGTTTGGGCCTTGTGCCAAGTCTGTGCTCTCTCTGGGATCCATTCTCCTGGTCTCCGAAGTGGGGGTAAAGTTAATCCCCAGAATTGTGAATGAGGACCTGTGGAAGCACTTAGCTGGGTGCTGGGAATTAACAAACACCCATTAAATGTTCCTGAAATCTGAGCCTCTGCCCTTCATAAAGGCCAAGAGTGGATGGGACGACTGGAAGGAATGTTGTGTGAGGCTGAGGGTGAGGTGTTCTGCCTAGAGGGACAGGGGGAGCGCCACTCAATTTCAGACACCTCTGGCCCACTCTGCCTCAACTTAGCACATTCTAACAAGTATTCCACCCTCTCTTTCTTGATTCACTTATTAATTATGTCTAGCTCTTCCTAAGCAGTCCCCCAAAAAACTAGGACTGCTAGGCATTCCATGGTTGGTCAATACGTGCCGACTTAGACACCTGGAAATCTTCAGTGAAGAAAACGTTGGCTTAGATTCAACTCATGTGCTCTTGGCAAAAGGACGGTGGTGCGGATTCTGATGAGATGGATGTACTACAGAGGAACTGGGGTGCTGTCCTGGGAACTTAGAGATGGACCCAGGAGGAGAGAGACAGGGATGACTCACACACGGCTAGGGAATAAATTTCCCCCATTTGTTCCATGCTATGCACTAACTACCATGCAGCTGTGATTTATGGGTCTATCCAGTCTTGTCTACTTTTTATTTTGATCACCAAGCACTTGAGGATTCTGCTTGCTTGGAATTAAAAGAATACCTTAATTTTCAAGCCGATAAAAGATCTTCTTGCAGATCAACCAGGAGCATTTCATCTTTTCCTCCTATGATTTCCATCCCAAAGCATACAGCCCAATGCAAGAAACAGACATCCTGGTTGTGAATTAGAACGTAACCAGATGGTTTTCCAGTTCTGGCCATCTAAATACCCTGTCATCTGCATTACATAATTCTTATAGAAAGCACACTGCTTTAATTGTGCAGCACGGATCATGACAGATTGCTCAGTTTTTTGACATCATTTTCTTCAGTGTTTTCTCTGCTCTGAGCTTAGGGAAACTAATTATGTCCAGGTGGGGTCCAGGTGCAGGTATGTATGCAAACTCCAGAGAGCCTGCTTAGATATAAAATGGTTTTGCTGGAGTGTTCCTAGCTTTGAAAACTTGCTCTCTTGGCCCTTTTTAATCATTGCTCATTTCTCTCTAAATATTCCCCCATCTTCATGCTGACTAATGAGTAATTGAAGTCCTGAGCAAACAGGACCAGCTCTGATAAGGAAGAGAGCATTCCCCGGGCCCCTTGGCCAACTGTGGACTGTCATTCTCCAGTCTCTTAGGAAACCTCGCTTTACAACACATGGACTCGTTCTTCCAATTATCATCATCGTGGACAATGCTGAAATGATTTAGCTTCATTTCGAGTTTAAAATAGAAAATTGTACTTGTTAAGAAGATATATTTCCTGTTATCAAAAGTAACTGGAGTGCTAGAGATGGATGGTGATGATGGTTGCATAACAATGTAAATGTGCTTAATGCTGCTGAATTGGACATTTAGAAATGGTTAAAATGGTAAATTTTATGTCACGTGTATTTTACCACACATGTATTTTACCAATTATACCAACAATTGGTACTGTTTCTAAGTTCAGGAAGTGTGGTCAGTAGAAATTAGAGCAATAAGCCATGTAAAAATTGATCTAGCTTCATATCCGTATCACTGATAATGTGACTATCTGACATTGAATGCCCCCAGCTTGATGCAGGGGGAAGGACACAGTGCCACCTGTAAAATATTCTTGTCAATTGACTGTGATCAAGCTTAAGATAGAACTCTCAGTAAGACTTTCCCAGTTGGGGTTCCTCAACTAAATCCTGGATCCACAGAAAATGAGTTGAACGATGATTTATTCAGTTCTCCCAATCATGGAACATAGCTGGTGCCATTCTATGTGCCTAATATAAAAGTTAATTTATCACATAAACCCAGTACCTTAGCGCAACTATACTCAGATCTTCTTATAGATCCCCAGTTGGGAAGGATCAAAATAAATGAAATAATCAGACAAATCCAGAATGTGAGACATTCAACAAAACAGCTCACATGGCTACTCCAGAAAGAAAATATCATGGTGAAAATGTGGAAAATAGTCAATTAAAAGAGAGTAAAAACTTCTCTCACAGTTTTTCTTGTTGCTTCCTATCTGTTTGTTTGATTTGGTTTGGTTATCATTTGTTTATTTTTCCCACCTTCATTGACAAGGGCTCACACAGTATGTGCCAAACTTGTCTCTTTCAACATAATATCTGAGATTCATCCATGGTCTGGCATGCTCCATTATCTCTTGTCTTTTTATTGCTGTGTAGCATTTTTGTATAAATATGCCACAATTTATTTGCTAGGGCATTTGGTTAAAAGTCAAGTATCAAGATGCCCATAACTTATTTTCAAATGGTCAGCAAGTGTGTGTGTGTGTGAGTGTGTGTGTGTGTGTACACGGAGATATAGACAACATGAAAAAAAAACATGGAAAAATGTTAAGTATTGTTGGATACAAGTAGTATATATAAAAGTATTATTTATTTTTATTTTTTACAACTTTTCTGAATATTTGAATTTTTCTAAAACTTAAAAATATGTATATATGTTTGAGGGAAGATATACAGATCTGAGGAGACTGGTTTTAAAGGACAAAATAACTAACCAGAAGACCCTAGAATAAAAATCTATGAACCTTGAGTCCTAATTGTCATCCTGGACTCTGCCCCTGTTTCATGGTGTTAAAAACTGATTATTAAATTTGAATATAATTTGTTAATGTATTTCCTTCTGCAATGTACCCCAAAAGTCTACAGTCTATCAGTTTATACAGGTATGCCAAAGACACCTGGAGATTCATCTTATAAATAAATCGAACTTGCATTGTACCTGAAAACTCAAACTTCCCTCCACAAATCTCTCTTTCTCTCTCTCTCTCTCTCTCTCTCTCTCTCTCTCTCTCTCTCTCTCTCCCCCCCCCTCTCCACCCATCTACCCCCTCTCCACAGCCATATTCAAAATCACTCCACAACCACCTTACCCAAATCCTATTCCCTTCTTATAATGTAAAAGCTAAATTGAAAGCTAAGTGGCCCTGGCAGCCCACAAAGCCCTGGTGATTTGTGCCCCTGCACGGGAGGGGACAGGACAGACTGCAGTGCTTCTGTTTGAGGTCCCCTTGCCCAGCTGCAGAGCTCAGCAGAGCTTCTCAGGTGGCTGGGCCGCTTTGAAGGTTTACTTTCAATTAAAAGAAAGGAAGAAAGAAAGAAAGAAAAAGACAGAAGCCAAATCAGCAGCTGTCAGGAATGAGGGAAGATTTATTCAGGGTGGTCAAAGGGGAGCTTGGGCCGCAGTAAAGGCCTGAAGGTAGACAGGAAGGAAATTCAAGCTGGGAGAGAAATTCCTCCTGGCAAGGTCAGCTGGCGCCGGGCTAGTCCTGGGTAAGGCTGCACTAAATCCCTGTTGCTGGCTGCCTGGAAAGGGAAAGGAGGACTTGGCTGGGGGACACTTGGGTGGGGACGGAGCCTGCCCAGGGGGAGCAGGCAGGCGGGCAGGGCCTTGAAAGCACAGCTTATTAATCAGACGAAACCAGGCCTGAGGGATGGAAACATGACTGATTTTTAAATTGCTTCCTGATTCAAAAGCCGGTGTTGCCCACCTCAACATGTGATGAGGGGTGACCAGGCCAGGTCCCTGGGCGGTTCTGCGTGCTCAGAGCTTCCCTTGAAGTCGGCCTGCACAGAGAAGCCCGCAGATGTGCACAGAATAGCGGGAGTCCGGCCTGCGGTTTTATCGCCTTTCATTTCCTGTCTCAGCTCTTATGTGGCTTCAGACGTGTGACACGCTAGTGTGAAAAGTAACGTGTGCTTTTCAGAGGGATTGAGCCAATTTCCCCCCTTAACCCTGAGCCATGCCCAAGGAACTCGTGGAAGTGAACTGTTGAGCTAGACGTGTGGGTTTAAAAAAAATTCCCCTCAGCCCCTCACCTTGTGTCTCCATCTCTACTTCTTCCACTCAATCTCAGATGCAATTGGAATATGGAGCCAGGCATGGGTACCATTCTATGGATGTCCTGTAGATCTGAGAGTTACCCATATTACACCTGCTCTCTTTGCACCTTTACATTACCATTGAAGCTGCCAGTTTTACCAGGAGATGTTGACTGAAGATTCACTCCAGACCTCCTTAGCCTGTGACTACTCTAAACATCCTATAAACACAAATATGAATGTGTGTATACATATACATATGTGTATATATAACATTATATATGTATAGTATATATGTATATATACACACACACACAATCATGACCCAGATGATGGCATTTTGGCAACATCACACTGCACATATGACAATGGTCCCATCAGATTACACCACCTAAAGACATCATAGCCATCTTAATTTAAGTACACTTTATAATGTTCGTACAATGATAAAATCACATAATTCCTAATTTCTAATCTCTCAGAACATATAATTAAGCAACTCATGACTATATATATATACACACACACATATGTATATACATACATACACAGAAAGATATTTAGAGAGAGTGTGTTAGTAATCATCATTCTATCACTGTGACAAATATCCAAGATAATTGACTTATAAGAAGGAAAGGTTTATTTTAGCTCACAGTTTCAGTCCATGATTGCTTGACACTGTTGCTTTGGGCCTATAGCGGCATAGCACATTATGGTGAGAGTGTGTGGTGGACAAAGATTGTTCACCTCATGACCCCTGAGACACAAAAATGTGAGAAAGGAAGGGCTTGGGATTCCATGACCCCTTTCAAGGGCACACCCCCAATGACCTAACTTCCTCCCATTAGGCTCCACCTCCTAAAGGTTCCACCCCCTCCCAATAGGTCCACAAGCTGGGGAAACATGGACCTTTGGGGGACACTTGAAATCTAAAATATAACAGAGAGAGATTTGATTTTTTTAAACTAACAAAATTATGATAGATAAAGCTGATATTTGTCTGATTTCCAGACACTATCCTTTTGGGAACTTTCCTGTCATTTCTGACAGTTCCCTAAGAGATGGCCTCTCATACCCACACACCAGTCTGTCTGCTAGAGTCAGCCTGAAGCAATCCCCCTCTTTCTAGCCTCCAGCACTGGCTCTCCTTCGTCCTTGAAGCTGTCTGGGTGAGAGAGTTCCAGTACTACCAGTGCCCATCAGGAGAATTCAGTGATCACACAGGACTCCGGTGATGGGCTGCTTCCATGGGAGCCCCACATACCAACCAGCTGTCAAAACAACGTTGGGTTTCTTGCAGGATGGAAGAGAATGACTTCCTCCCTAGCTCTTCACATTGTGACATCTGGTCACCAAGGCAGCTGTGTTATGCCAAGAGAATTCCCAAGTCTCTCTTGAAATGTTTTATCAACTTGAGGGGTCACCTCTTACCTGGATGGGAATCCTTTCATGTAAAATGATTCCATAACTTCTCATCTTTATTCCTCTCTCCAGAAAAACTCAAATATAAGCCAAGAAGAAAAACAAACATTATCAACTCTTTCCTTGGGTTTTGTTTTGCTTTGTTTTTGTTTTTTTCCTCTTTCTTCCCAGATTTGCTTCCCCAAATAAGTCTCTGTTTCTCAAGTTGCAAAACAAAACCTCTCAGAATTTTAACAAATGAAACAGATATTGAAAGAGATGGAATGAAGGTATAAACTGCATTAACTGTTTCTAGGACTGTCTTCAGTCAAAACTGCATATTAATCTAAAAAGCCCATTGTAACTGCCAACACTTACCTTTCTTTTTTTTTAATTTATTGTTTTTTTAGTTGTAGTTGGACACAATACCTTTATTTTAATGTGGTGCTGAGGATTGACCCCAGGGCCTCGCACATGCTAGGTGAGTGCTCTATCACTGAGCCACAACCACAGCCCCAACACTTAGCTTTCTTAACAACAGCTGAGATTGAGAAATAAGTGTATGTGACTCATAAATAATGCCCACAGCTGGGTGCCGTGATGCACACCTGTATTCCCAGCTAATCAGGATATTGAAACAAGAGGATCAAAAGTTCAAGGCCAGCCTGGGCAACATAGTGAGACCCTGTCTCAAAATAAAAAGAGCTGGGGATGTAACTCAGTAGTAATGTGCCCATGGATTCAATCCCTAATACAAAAAGTAATAATAAAATAATAAATAATGTCCATGTTTGTGATAGATTTATTTCCAAAAAAAAATGACTAGAGTAACTTTCACCAAGATGTACATGATTTCCCACATTTGCAGTCTTTATAATATTGAAGACATAGTCTCAAAAGAGCAAAGTCTGAAGAGTAAGGGATACTTTGATTTAAATTATATAGAAAAAAAATTTTGATAAGATGAAGATTTGATGAGGATTACCCACTTTCTTTATTTGAGGGACTGACACAGAAATAACTCAAGTGATTGTTTTGTTAAAACATACAGCAACAGTAAAGTCAACCCCAACATGCATGTGCTGAGTGGATAACCAGGGAAGCCATGCCCATGACTAAAAATTTAAAATGTGGCTGCACTAATGGCACATGGTGTAATATATAATATTGGAAATTATTTTGTAATAAAAATAATTTTGTTTTAAAAAATTATTTTATAATAAATTATTCTTATTACAGAATAATTTCACTTTTTACTCAGAAGGAGTTCTATTGATTCTTTAGGGGCAGAGCATCAATTAGAACTGATCTGCAATACCAAGTTTAGCCAGAGGAGGGTGCTTTCTAAAATAGAGAAAATGCCGTTGAAAATCCTGATTTTATGAAAAATTTCAAGTTGAAAAATCATGAATTTGCAGCTATCTCTGACTGTTAAAGATTTGGATACTCTGGTATATGGCCTTTACAATGAGAAGTGGACACCTATTTTAAGGTGGAAAGATGGTTTAAGTGTAGATGTAAGAGAAATGTCAAAAAAATAATTAAGAAAGATGGAATAGGTTTGTATATGTGTAAGACAGAAGAGAATTATTCCTTTTCAGTGAAATTTGAGGAGGAAAAATCTTTAAAGATTTTGAGGTGCTGGAATGCAATAAATCTTTTAAAGTCAATAAACCATAATATTGTTATAAAGGAAGGTCTAGCACATGACCCTAGTGAAACAGAGAAAAACTTTTGTACTTACATTAGAGTCTCAGGAGACTATAAGGAATGTGGGGTGGGACCAGTTGGTTTGGCTCTGCATATTTGTGGACGTGGATGGGTGTGTGGAAGTGTGTAGTATGGAGATGTGTGTAGATATGTGTGGATGTGAGTGATGATGAACGTGTGTGGCTAGTGGATGTGATAGTATTTGGATGTGTGGGGGTGTGTGGAATTATGCAATGTGTGGATGTGTGTGAATGTGTAGTGTGTGTAGTGAATGAATGTGGGGGACTGTAGTGTGTAGATGTGGGTAGATAGATGTATGTGGTGTGTGTAGTGAATATGTGTGTGGTGCGGATGTGTGGTTGTATAGCTTTTGGGTTGTGTGGTGTGTGTGTGGAAGGTGGAAGGTCGTGTCAGGGGGAGGCAGGGGTTGGCCAGCTGTGTGTTCAGTGGAATGCCCACACACACACACACACACACACACACACACAAATACCCTTATGCAAACACCCAGGGCAAATTTGCCTTCTAATGGGTGAAAGACATCATTGTTTTGTTTTTTTAGAGTTTATGTTGCCTTAACTGATTTTCTGAGTTTAATTCAATATAAAATATTAGGACGTGAGGGGCCGTTATCAGATTTCTTTACATTGTAATACAAAACAATCCCTCCTGTTTGTTTATTCAGTGGCTGTGCTGATGGAAATAAAAGCGAGGAAAAGCGTGTGGAACTACTGCCATCTGGTGGAGAACATGGAAATTGCCACGTGGTGTGGTGAGAAGGCCCTTAAAATGGGATATTGATATTGAATGTTTTTTGTTTTGCTTTGACTTGATTTGTTTTGCTGTCGTTTTTGTTGCCATTTGGTCCACTAGCCTTTCACCTCGTCCCAAAAGCCTAACTTATTAACTTCATATCCCCCTAACTGTTGAGACCCCGGTGGAATGAAGCTTAAGCATCTGGACTCTGGTTTTACATTCCCCGGGTTCCAGTGATGACTTCATTACCTGCAGATCATGTTGCCTGCAGCAAGTCATTGACTCTCCTCTTTCTTCAGGATCCAAGGAATGGGGTATTTAATTCTGTGCAGGCAGAGTAAGCACCAGACTTCATCCTTATCACCCATGTGATTTTATTCCAGCTTGCTCCAGCCAGAGGCTTGTCTATACAACATCCAGGAGAACAGCTACGTGGCCTTGCTACAGGAAGACTGAGCTGCCCCCAAAGATGCAGGCCAAGCAGGGCAGCTCTGCAGCACTACACTATCAGGCACTGCCCTCTCCTATGGGTACAAACATCATCCTGCATGAAACAATCAATCAAGTTATGTCACTCCACTGCCACACGTGTTCCTGTTTGTGTTCCTGTTGACTCCATGTCAGATGATACATAACTCCTTAAAGGCACAGATTCTGCCTACCCTTCCCCCCAGCAGCCAATTCATGATATGAACCTTGCTGGACTATTATTTCAAAGTAGCAGACATTTTTCTCAGTCTAGAGAATAATTTGAAAGTGTATGGCTTTCAGAACTCCAAACCATCCAGAGGATGAAGCCAGAGGAATCAAACTCAAAAATAATGACTGAATTCAAACCAATTGGATTCAGAAATGAAGAGTCCAAGAAAAGCAGAACATCCAACCTGTCACCTACCTGTCCTCTGGGCCATGACCCAGATGCTGTAGACTGGGGACAAAGAAACAGGAAGGACTGAGTAATCACTTAAAAACCATTTGTCTTTCAGTTTCTAAGAAGAAGCTGATTAGCACCTTTCCATGACGGAAAAAGTGTATTTTTTTCCATCTTTGTTTTACTATTGGAAATTTTAAATAAGGATGTACATCAGAAAAAATGTTTCAAAAGTTGCCCTGAATTTTTTCTGCAGGATGTTTTCTTTTTTCTCTCTCTCTTTTCTCTTTGTGTGTGTGTGTGTGTGTGTGTGTGTGTGTTGTGTGTTACTAGGGACTGAATCCAGGGATGCTCCACCACTGAGCTATAACCCAGCCCCCCACTCTTATTTTTTATTTTGAGACAGGGTATCACTAAGTTGCCCAGTCAGGCCTTGAACTTGAGATCCTCCTGCCTCAGCCTCCTGAGTAGCTTAGATTACAGGTGTGTGCCACCTCTCCAGACAGCACGTATTCTTTAATGTTCAACTCTTTATGACCGACCTCTCTAAGAGAGCAGAGAATAGGCAGTATTGACATCTAAAATGAGACGTAAACTATTTCTACCAGTACTTTTACAGAAACTACTAACCATGAACCAAACTGGCTGGTCCTACTTAGTCCTCTTCCTCCTCTTATTCCTTCATAAAATTCTAAGCATATAAAGAAATGACTACTGGCATTAAAATGAGAGAGACCATTTGATACAAAGTGCATAACCAATGGTTAGGTCCTAGTCTCTGACCTAGATGGCAACTTGAAGAGACTGACAGGAAGGATTAAGGGAGAGATGCACAGAGCTAAGAACAGCTTCTTTGCCCCCAGGGGGCCCTTCCTCACCATCCTCACAGTGCAACTTTACCCTCACGAGTGCACCTAGACCACTGGTATTTTATGCAATTTGTGTTATTTCAAAATCAGTTATCCCTGCTACTAAATCATTTCACAATGAATATGTTCCTGTAAAGAAGTAGCCATGACCTTTTAAAAAAGAGACTGTTCTCTTGCATAATAATGTTTATGTCTTGTGTCCAAGCTCTCACACAAGAATAAGCAATATCAGTGTCTACTTCTTTCTTCTACTTAGCTTTTGGTGGGTATGTTTAATACACAGTAGGGTAGGTGCTTGACATGTCAGTGAGCTATTGTCAAACAATGAACACTCCCAGGATGTAGACTTACTATTGTTCAGGCATCGCTGGGTCAGCTGTGTGGTTCCTCTGGTCTGGGCCATGCTAGGAGCTTTCAGCAGAACTCATTTTGCCTCCTCCTCACCAGGCAGCTGCTGAGTCAGCTGGAGGCTGCCAGTCTAAGGCCACCTCAGCTATGGCAGCTTGATTCTGCTCCACGTGGTCCCTCATCCTGCAGCAGACTGGCAGCTGGGCAACTCCCAAGAGACAGAACAGATGTGCACAGGCCTCTTCAAGCCTAGGCTCAAGCAGGATGTTATTTTCCTGCCTATTGGCAGAAGTCTATTGGCCAAAGCAAGTCACTCTGGATGGGAGGGGCTGGAAAGTCACAGTTCAAAAGGTGGGGATGCAGGAAGGGGTAAAAATTGTGTTCATCTGAAGGTAAATATCTAAGCAAATGCCTTTTCACTAAGTATCAGCTGAGGTACTATGGCATACCCAGCTGTGTTAGTAAGAGAAAACCCCTGAGTAAAATTCCTGTTCCTAGGGAATCTAAATCTTATTGGCAAGGTTCACGGGCATCTTTACCATAACTAGCTAACCTGTTAAGGCCTCAATAACATTTGTTTGATGAATACATTCATGGGCCATCTAAAGTATTCATTTTTCAAACTCTCATAGAGTAGTAGCCTATTCAGTTCATTTGTCATGTATATATCGTATTTCAGCGTGTCTAAGATACATATTGTTCATTTCTCAACTCTGAAATCAGAATGAGACTATGAATGTGATTTTTTAAAAAATACTGCATCATAAACAATTTGTAGCATTTCCATTTATGGTGGTAAATAAAATAACTTATTTTACATTGACAGCATCTTACACTGAATGAAATATATCATATATGAAATATATTTTATTTTATATATAATTTAGAAAACATGTATGAATATTTAGGCATGCTTCTCTTGAGGTTTAATTGGGAAAAGTTTTCCTAGGACCACTCGATTCTGTGCACAGTCAAGCCTCCAGCGATCACATGAGCTCTATAACTACTGATTTATAAATGTTAAAGCCAACAGCTGAGGCATAACAACTTTACATATTTATACATTTATAGAAACTTACTTCTCAATTTTTCAAACTGCTATTAAATGTAAAACATGTATCTCTTATGTAATTAAAGAATAAGTGTATATAAAAGACATGTACATTTCTAAGCCATGCACTTAACAGATTTTTTTTTTTTGTAATTTAGTGTTCAAAATTAACCAGCCTTAAGAAGGCCAAGAAATATAAAAATTATTAAACTGTATGAAAAGTCTGAGAAATTGTAGAAGGAATACTTAAAAAAAACTGTAGGAGAGATGAAATTAACTCGGAGAAAAATAAAATTTTATGACATTGAGGAATAGAAAATATTTAAAAGTGAACAAAGGACAAAAACATCACCAAACTAATACATTGTGAATTATCGGTAAGTATAACCTGTATCAACTACATTATAAAGGAATAACACTGAGTGCTGCAATATAAAATATTGGGCAAATTGAGTAAAAGACATTAAATAGATACAACAATATTTGAGAAATAACCATTGACATCTGCTAGGTCAGTGGTCCTATGGTCCTCTCACCATTTCTTACCTGTCCTCTTTTCCTGGTATTTCCACCCAAAGAGTTGTAGCTTGTATGGAAGTTGGAAGAAGAGGGCAGGAAGAAGGAATAGGACAAGCTCTTCTCTATCCCTCCTCCTCTTCTGTGATTGCCAGGATTTTCTTCTACCACACCACACCTCCTTCCTTACTGGGATCAGGGACATAAAATCTGGAAATATACATGAGCTCACCTGGGTTCACTGCAGCTCCCCTGTTCTTGCCAACTCAAATCCAAACACACCTGCCCACTGATGATCACAGAGCTCCCTACCCCCAATTGAGGCTCCTGGCTCTATTGCATACTTCAGGGAATGATTTTCAAAACTGGACACATTTGTATTGCTACCAAATAAAAAGCTGAAATTAACTTATGACTGTAGCAAACATTGTACATAAAAAGAGAAGAGAGACTCTGGACTTTCACAATCAAGGTTGTACCAAGATCTACAAAACAAGGAAGAGGTGATGACTAAGAAAAATAGTATTTTGTGGCTATGACTTTACAAAAATATTTTATCAATTCATCATTAGACTGTTATTTACTGGGATAATGTTCCATTGGCGTCCAAGTGCAGAGTTTTCAATTGTTATGGTTTTATGGACTTTTTGGGGGCGGGGTGGGTAGAGTGGAATGGGCAAGATGAAAACCAGATGAAATTCACCTTGGTGAGATGAAGACTAAAATTTACAGAAGTGAGAACATTATCATCAAGAGGATGTTGACCGATTGTGTGATGGTATTCGTTGCTTTTTCATACAAAATATTTTTAAGAAAGCCTTCTGAAAACGCCTGTGACACAATGGATACAAAAAGGGATTGACAAAGGAGTTGAACCACTGCAGCCAAAATGCAATTCTGTACCAATCTGATTTCAAACGCTGCTCTGGTTTGTAAATTGAAAGAACAACTGTGGACAGAGAATATGGAGCCCAGCAAATGGCAAAAACACCCAAGAGAATAGCCAGCGACTTGGCTAATTTTTTAGCTCTGAGCAGTTCCATATGTTCTCTTTGGTGAAGAGCTATAGAATCCGATTTGGAGAGGGAACTAGCTTTAGAAGTGATTGTATTGCTATTCACGTAGGTTCTGAAGGAAAACAAGAGACTGTGGTTTCTTCCTTGTCTCTCTGAACCACAGGATGATGTTGCATCCTTCCCTGCAGGAAGAGATATCCTTGAAAACAGTCCATGTCTGGATGAGTGCCCGCAGTCTCTGGAGGAGACAGAGGTGAGTCCAGGATGGCTGAGGCACCTACCAAGATTACCCCGCTTCCAAAGGCTCCAGTAAATATGCACATTGAAATAAGCAACTAAGATGACTGGGACCAGGAATTCCAAGAACGACGTAATAAGGGGGATATACCATTTCAAAAAAAATCCAGGTTCACATTCCTTATTATTATTATTCTTCCAAGTATTATTCTTCCAAGACTCTGAAACCAGAATTGTTGGCCCATTTACCAAGAAGGCCAGCACCCAAACGGCCACCATCTGAGTGACAATCTTCAAGATCCCAGTATGTTGAGCTCTATAAGACACCTACAAGAGACCAAATAAGTCTGTTTCAATGTCATGAATATCTGTTGATGCACAAAGCATCTCACAGGCTCTCAGAAGTTTCAGGGATGTGCAAGAGGTTGAGACATGATATATAACATGGGTATTGTGACATGTGCCAGGACACAGAGTTCTATTTGAGTGGAACCTGAGCCATAATGTGGATTTTCTTAATGATTGTCAAGGGGAAAATTATAACCTTCAAGGTTAAACCTCTGACACCAAAAAAAATGTCAAGGTTAATATCTAAAATTAGAAAACAGATATTCCCACCAATAGACATTCATCTGAATGTTAAACTGAAATAACGTACACTGGATCACATTATTTCTCAACCTGCAGGCTGGATCAGGGCAGGCATTCTTTTTAATGCAATAGAAGAGTCAATGTCACAATGCATCATGCAGAGTTATTGTTTGATGATGGTTTTTCAACCAAAGCAATATACCTTTGGGAATACAGATACACATAGGGAGAGAAATGCATGTACTATATCACCAACCTAAAACACATTTCTCACCATGGTCCCAAAGTTCAAAAATCATGCCTTATCAGATTCCACTTTTCAGAAAGAATCTACTCTGCAGTTCATTCTGGGGCCTGAAGGTGGCGTCAAGAACAGAAAGAAGGACTCTTACATCACTCCCAAGAAGATAAGCACACACCCAAGGATGTTTACATCTGCTGTTGGGAAATACTACAGTGTTACTGAGAATTACCAAATCACTCCATCCACAGCGTTTCCATCAGACAGATCACAATGCCAACTCTGGGATGGTCAGCCACTGACAAAAATGACTATGGCAAACGCCACTGCTGATTTTAAGGGTAGACAATGTTCTAGCTCCACTGGGTGACAAAGACAGGCTTCTACAGGGGAAAAGGCTTCTGTAAGTGATGGCTGACCTGGGATCACAGGATCCTTGTGTCAGGCCTGAAATCATTAAGAATATCTTCTATGTCAAAGGACATCTAAGGCCCACCATTCTATACGAGGGATAAATATCTGGATCAAGAATTTTGTAAGGGCATTTAGAACAGGCAAACTTTCTGAACCTCTTTTAGGTCTATAAGTTTCCTTCCAGTTCAAACATTCCATATGTTTCTACTTTCCTCCCTTTCAAGAAAGGAAATGATTTACTCAGGAAATAGGAACGTGCCTGCCTTTCACTGTCTCTCTTTTTTTTTTTTTCATTTTTTTTAGTTGTTGATTGACCTTTGTTTATTTAATTATATGTGGTGCTGCGAATTGAACCCTTGTGCCTCACACATGCTAGGCAAGCACTCTACCAACTGAGCCACAACCCCAGCCCTCACTCTCTCTTGTGTAGTATTTTCTCATGAGTTTTAAAAGCTAGCCTACGGTGTTTGTCCTATTTTTAAGGGGTATAACACTTCTAGCACTGTGTTTCTTTGTTGGATGTACCTGCTAAGAAGAGATGACCAATGGCTGGAGGTAAGAGAAAACTGGTTAGTAATTTTTAAAAATAATAAATATTTTTCAACTGTGGGGAAGTGGTTTTCTCATCCCACCATACTACTGGCATTTCTGAGGATATGCTAAGATGCTAACCAGAACCATGATGACCACAAATGCCTTCTGCTTCTTTATGCCACTAATTAATACATCTCTTGCACTAAATCTAATGACTATGAAGATGGTAACAATACCCAGATGGACATAAAACTGCATTTCGTTTTTTAATTACTCTGTTCTGCCTTTGTGATGATATAATACAATATGCTGGAAAGTGATCTTTCATTATGCATAAGGTCAATTGAGATAATAGACATCCAAGAGATTTGAGAAGAGAATTCCAATCCCTTCATCTTGAGGGAGCATTTTGGACAGATAGGCAGCTCAAGGATCACTTGAATCCAGACACAACCAGCTGGGGTGGCCTCCTAAAATCCATTGATGCCCAAGTTCTCACTCATTGCTCCAATAAAATACCCAAATTTCTGTCTGTTGAATTTATTTTGTGAGGCAGAGAAGCACACTAGGACATATTGGTGTTAAAAATGAGATGAGATTACCGACATAGTCTAAGTGCCTGTTATGAGTTGAATTGTGTCCCCCAAAAAAGATATATTGAAGTCCTATCCACCAGTACTTGTAAATGTGACCTTATTTGGAAATTAGTATTTGTAGATGTAATCAAAAATGAGGTTGTATTGGATTAGGGTTCACTTTAATCGAAAATTACTGAATTAGGGTCCCCCTTAATCCTATAGGACTGGTGCCCTCACAAAGGGAAATAGACCAGAGACCCTGCGTCTAATGGAAGAAAAAGTAGGCCCAAATCTCCATCATGTTGGATCAGGTCCTGACTTCCTTAACCAGACTCCAAAAGTGCAAGAAATAAAATCAAGAATCAATAAATAAGATGGATTTAAACTAAAAAGCTTTTTCTCAGCCAAGGAAACAATCAATAATATAAAGAGAGAGTCCACAGATTGGGAGAACATCTTTACTACATGCAGATCAGATACAGCACTAATCTCCAGGATATATAAAGAAGTCAAACTTAACACCAAAACCAGAAATAACCCAATCAATAAATGTGCTAAGGAACTGAAAAGACACTTCTCAGAAGATATACAATTGGTCAACAACTCTAGTAATTAGAAAAATGCAAATCAAAACTACTCTAAGATTTTTATCTCATTCCAGTCAGAAAGGCAGTTATCAAGAATACAAACAGCTGGGGTTGTGGCTCAGTGGTAGAGTGCTCGCCTAGCATGTGTGAAGCACTGAGTTTGAACCTCAGCACTACATCAAAATAAATAAATAAAAATAAAGGTATTATGTCCAACTACAAGTAAAAAAATTTTTTAAAGAATACAAGCAACATTAAGTGTTGGCAAGGATATAGGAGAAAAGGTACACTTATACATCACTGGGAACAATGCAAATTGGTGCAACCACTCTGGAAAGCAGTATGGAGATTCCTTAGAAAACTTGGAATGGAACCACCATTTGACCCAGCAATCCCACTTCTCGGTTTATACCCAAAAGACTTAAAACCGGCATACTATAGTGACACAGCACATCAGTGTTTATAGCAGCACAATTCACAATAACTAAACTGTGGAACCAACCTACATGCACTTCAATAGATGAATAGATAAAGAAACTGTGGTATATACACAATGGAATATTACTCAGCATTAAAAGAGAATAAAATTATGGCATTTGCAGGTATTGTGAATGGAGTTGGAGAATATTATGCTAAGTAAGCCAACGCTCCCTCAAAAAAAAAGGCCAAATTTTCTCTCTGATAAGTAAACGCTGATCCATAATAGAGGGGGGGAAGACATGAAAAGAAGAGAGGAACTTTGGATTGGACAAAGAGGAGGCGAGGGAAGGGGAGAGGTCATGGGGGTAGGAAATGTGGTGGGATGAGATGGACATCATTACCCTGGGCACATGTATGATTGCACTAATGGTGTGACTCTACATTGTGTACAACCAGAGAAACAAAAAGTTGTGCTCCATTTGTGTATAAAAAATCAAAATGCATTCTGCTATCATGAATAAAAATAATTAGAACAAATAAAAATAATAAATATTTTTTTAAAAAAATAAGAGGAAACAGAGACACAGACACTCAGGGAGAAAACCATATGACAACAGAGGCATAGATTGGGGTGGAGAATCTATAAGCCAAGGATTTTTGGCAACATCAGAAGCTAGGAAAAAGAATTGAACAGGTTCTCCAGAGCCTTCTGAGAGAGGACAGTTCTGTTGTCCCCCTCCTTTCAAGGTGAGAGAATAAATTCCTATTGTTTCCAGCTACATGGAATCTATCCTTCTAGAAGATTCTGAGTACTGTAATATTGTGCTGCCAAATTATTGTCATATTTCCATTTCTCAGGCCAAGCCCACCCATTGCCTATCACATCACCTGTTCTAGAGTCAGAGCTCAGCTTCCCACTACCACTTCGGTGAACTTACAGGAATCCTAGAAGTCTTCCTTCTGGTTTCACTAGGCTTCCCCGGAATCATTAGCTTAGTGCCTTCATGCATTCACTCCTGGAGACTGTTATGCATTCACCTCTGTGCTGCATACTAGGGACAGGGATCGAGGCACTGCCAGATATGTCCTCAGGGTAAGACTCAGAGAAAACACACACACACACACACACACACACACACACACTTTCTCTCTGATATCATTTCTCTTCTCTCTGAAATCTCTAAGCACTTTTTCTACATGGGCAAGCTGTCCCTCTTCTGCCCACAAGCATGAGGGTAGACACAAAAGCTTGGACAACCCGTGAAAGAAGTCTTAGGAACATCCAATGAAAATTAAAAAGAAAAATTAATACATAAAGAAAGGAAAATTTAAAAGTACAAATGGGAAAGATTCTGATTAAGAGGACATAGAGTATTTAAAGTAAATATATTTTTAAAGCAAGAACTCTATTTTGCATCATAACCAAGAATACAGACAAGAATATTCATAGAACAGTAGTTGCCTTTATGATGCACAAGGTATTCTGATATTTTCTACCCTAATTTTATATTCTGTTCTATTCTATTCTATTCCTTTTTTTCATTTAAAAAAAATAAGCAACCAATTAAACTGATTTTATGACTCAATATTGGGTAAAGTCTTGCAGCTTGGAAAATGCAACATTATTGGTATCTGAATTATTAATCCAAACTGATCTATACTTTCTCCATAGTTTGACCAATATAAACTGCAATGAACCCTGTCACTAATTAAGTACCCAATACCAATTTGTGGAAATAGCTGGCTGTCCTCTCGTATTCATTTTACGCTTTCCCTTAGCCATATGGTAGCACAGTTATAGACCATAGTCCCCAAATTCTTGTAACTAAGTTTCACCAATAAAATGTGAGGAGAAATGAGAAAGCGATTCTGCAATACTTACTTTAAAGAAATTCCTTTTGTCTTGGACTTCTGTCCTTTCCCTTTCTTATATAGAACCCAGAGTAACAACAGCCTAATTTTAACTCTGCAGAGAATAATAACCTAGAGCAGATGTAAGCAAACTGCTGTCTGTGGAACAAATGTGGTCCACCTCTTGTTTTTCTAAATAAAGTTTTATTGGAAACAATTGTGCACATTTTTTTTTTACCTATTGTCTAGGGCTGTTCTGTGCTACAACAGTGAAGATGAGTAGTTCCAACCAAGACCATAGTCCTTCAAAGCCGAAAGTATTTACTATCAGGTCCTGTAAAGTAAGTTTTCTGGTCCCAGACTTAGAGGAGAGGGTACAGAGCCAACCTGTTACTGGGGTCCTGGAGCACAGCCTTCCACTTTTCCTGGACTGGTCTGTGATCAAGAAATAAATTACTGTCTTGCTTGAGCCTCATCATTTTGAAATCCCTTTGATCCAGCAGTTTGCCCTTTGCTTTATCTAATACCTTCTCCCAAGTGTATATGCCTCCAAGTCACAGAGTCTTCCTGGAGGGGAGCCATCACTGTTTTCTCAAGGTCATAGCATAGTACTTAGACCATGTATTAAACCCATGTACTTCTGGTTCTGCCTCCACTTAGATTATTTTGATCTTCCAAACAGGGTCTCTGCTCATTCACTTCTATATCCCATCACTTAGCAAAATCCCTGTCACCCTATAGTTGCCCAAGGATTTAGACCCCTGAGAGTGAGAAGTGAAAGTGTCCCATTGAGGCCTCAAAGATTTCAAATTACTGCCCCATATTTCTGAGGCTTTTTTCAAACTGATGTTCTCCTTTGTTCTGTTTCTGAGAAATTTAGCTTGCTTAAGAATAGTTACTAACTTATTGAGGCTATTCCAGATTTTGGCTAAGTTCAGACTTCCTTGGCATAGGTCTAACACTGGCACTGGGACTTGGTCTTTTGGGCTAATTCCACTGTATAACCTGGATTCTCCTTTTGGTCATTCAGAACTGATTTTCTCATCTCATTCAAAAATCTGGGGTTCTTTCTAATTGCCTAGCAAATTCCTGAAGAAAATATTCAGGTCTCAACTTGTCTATGGAGTGGAACCTACTGTGAACCTCTCATATATCCAGCTAGCCTGGTGCTTCCTTTGATGCCTTCCCATTTCAGTAGTTCATAGGAGAGTGACTTACCTCAACCACATAGACTAAGGGCCATTGAGAATTTTGTAACAAAAGGATCAGATTCTTCAACAACAACAATAACAACAACAACAAAAAAAGACTTAAATATTAGACTTTAATTATTAGACTTAAAAAATGTTTTTGTTGGGATTTGGGTATAGTTCAGTGGTAAAGCACATATTTAGTGGTAATTTCCTGGATTCCAGCTCCAGATAATTTGAGAGACCCAACATTTTCATCTATATTTCTAAGAAAAATAAATTAAACGTTTTGACTTACAGCATTAGAGACTGACTGGTATCGATCATAGCTGATGAGGACAATGTTATACACAGATGCTGTACACAAAAGATGGTCAATGATGAGCCAAAATACACAGAGTTCATTTCCCAAATTCCAACCAACCAGTGTGTGAGGGATGTACAGAGGAATGGAGATCACACCTGTTCAGGGGGAAAACAAGAAGTAGCAAATAGCACACATGGATGAATACAAAAAGGTAGATTCAAATGGGTACACAACACAATGATATATCTGAATTCACTAAACATTGTTTAGAGCTGCATTGTCAGTTCTTATCATTACAACACAATGATATATCTGAATTCACTAAATATTGTTTGGTTATTGCTATAACTTGGATGAGAATCCCCCAAAGGGCATATATAGAAGATTAGTCATAAAAGCAGCAGTATTTGGAGGTTTGTGAACTTCTAAGAGTTGGGGCCTTTTGGGAGGTGTCTCGACCCCTTGCCCGCAAGGAAGACGCAACTCAGGAATCTTCTTTCAGCAGTTTATTCAGGCCTTGATTTAAGTATCTTTTAGTGACTCCCTTTCTTTCTCCTCTCCGAGGGCCCAAGCACAGCCTAATAAAGCCTCCCACGTACCAATCTTAAGCCGCCGCGTGGATCTTTCTTATAGGGTGGCAAGAGATAGCGTGCCAACTCTCCACAAAGGAATTTGTTTATCACAGGCCACAGTGGAAGCCGGCGCCATCTTCTAATGGCGGCCACAATTTACAACAATGGCTTACTACAGGGAGGTCCTTAGATCATTGAAAACATGTTCTTGAAGGAGACTGCGGGACCCCAGACTCCAAATCTCTCTCTGTTTCCTGCCTCTAGATGTGAGCAATAACTCTGATATGTGTTCCTACAATTATGATCTGCCATCTTCATCAGAAGTCGAATCAATGGGCCAAAACCAGTCTCGGATTTGAACTCCAAACTGTGAGCTAAATAAACATTTTCTTTTTATAAGCTAATTGTCTCAGATACTTTGTTGTAGTAATGCAAAGCTGACCAACACAGTTATATATAGAAATTCACAGTATTTCACTACACAGCTCAGGACTGACTTTCTATGCACTCTAAATGTGATTTTTTTATAATAGATGTCATGAACAATGTACCTCCAAAGGCTCCTTATTACTTTACAATTTAAATACAGATCCTGACCTCTATTTCTAGTCATATACAGTAGAAACCATCTTTATGTCCTTCATGATCCAACCCAAAGAGAGTGGGCTTCACCAAACATAACCCACATTTTCACATCTCTTTCTCTTTGTTCACATCATTCTTTCTTCTTAGAATGTCGTCCTCTTTTATTTATTTATTTATTTATTTAAGTGCTGGGAATTCAAACCTAGACTCTTGCACGCATTCTTGTCCTCCTTTTTTTCTACTGAAAAAAAATGTGCTTATTTCTTTATCGTTTTTCCCTAAAGTCAAAAAACTGACTTCCTCCTTGTCACCTTTCTTGGAATTTCTTTGGCAGAAGTGATCCCTCTGTCACCTGCGCTCTCCTGGCACTTTGCCACTTTGTCTCTTCTTCTCTAATTTCATTCCATTTTACATCACAGTCATCTTTTAATTTGTCTCTTTTGAGGCTGAAGAGCATGTCATAAATCAACGCTTACATTTTCTATGATGCCTAGATTGATTTACACGGTCGTTTGCACATTGAACTTAAACTAATAAGCTAATATGTATTGTACAAACGACCATATGTCAGACACTGTGCTCTGTGCATCATAAATATCATCTCACTTAATCTTCATAGAAACTTGGTGAGGTAGGAACCGTGCTGAATTAATAGTTAAGAACCAACTACACAGAAAGAAGAGAGGAACAATTAAACAAGACCCACTTATCTAGTAAGTGGAGAAGAAGCTGAATCTGAAACCAGAAACTGTGATTTCAAAACCCTTGATTCCAACCACAACCCTTCACTGAATGAACAAATAAGTAAACTCTACCATGGCAATTCACCCCAGCACAGAAACTGCTTACCTGTGAAAGTAACCAAGCTGGGTTCCCCTTCTTTTAGTTTTTAGGGTTTTTTAAAAAACTGTGTTGACATTTCAGACAGGTGTCTTTACTTGCTGAGAATATGACACATTAAGTGGGAACTCAGTTGAAATCTGATTTGGGTGATTATCTTCATATTTTATCAGGCACTTACAGAAATTCTTATTTTAGGTGCATGAGAACCAAACTAGCCTATCATTGTTGGTGGGACTGCAAATTAGTACAACTACTCTGGAAAGCAGTGCGGAGACTCCTCAAAAAAACTAGGAATGGAATCACTATATGACCCACCTGTTCCACTCCTCAGTATTTATCCAAAAGACCTAAAATCAGCATATGATAGCAATAACATCCATTTCAATGTTTATAGCAGCACAATTCACACTAGCCAAGTTCTGGAACCAATCCAGATGATTGTCAGTAGGTAAGTGGATTAAGAAAATGTGGTATATATACACAATGGAGTTCTATTTAGCCATAAAGAAGAATGAATGATGGGATTTGCCAGTAAATAGATGGTGACATGGAGAAAATGCTTAAGTGAAATAAGCCAGACTAAGAAAATCAAAGAATGAATGTTTTCTCTCATTTATGGAAGCTAGAACAAAATAAGGGAAAGAAGATAGTTGGAGAGGGGATCAGATGTCATAAAGATAGGAGGTAGATCAGTGGAGCAGAAGGAGAGGGAGGAAGGAAGGGAAAGGGGAGGATTAAACGGAATGAATTTGACAAAAGTCAGGCTATATTCATATATAAGGCTTCTGAAGGGAATTTCACTTTTACACGTATGTAGAAGAAAGGAAGTTTAAAAGAGTAAAGGAAGGAGAAGGGAAGAGGGGGCTCAAAATCAAATTCCTTGCAAGTTTGATTTTGTCAAAATGAATTACTATGTATAATTATGATACACTAATAAAAATACATTTTAAAAACAGAATAAATCATAAATAAGTAGAGAGAAAAGAACAGAAACAGGGAGGAAGAAGGAAATAGCCCCTGAATTCTTCCAAAACAAGACAACATGAGACTACAATGGCAAGATTTCAGAATCAGTGGAAGGGAACACAGAATGTAGGATTCTTATCTGGATTCACATACAGAGTCATCAGATGGACACCATAGAGAAGAAGAGCTGCATTGTCAGTTCTTATATGTATGTAGTCCCAATAAACTTGCTTTATGTTTCAATTTTATTTTTCATATTTATTTATCTATTTATTTATTTATTTATTTATTTATTTATTTATTTATTTATTCTTGGTAATAGGGATTGAACTCAGGGTGGTTTAACCACTGAGCCACATCCCCAGCCCTTTTTGTATTTTATTGAGAGACAGGGTCTCATTGAGTTGCTCACTAAATTGCTGAGGCTGGCTTTGAACTCAAGATACCTCCTGCCTCAACCTCTGGAGCTTACTGGGATTACAGTTGTGCCACTACCGCACCCAGGTTCAATTTTATTTTGAAGGCAAAAATTCTCATCTCAACCCTATGCACACAATTGTAAAACAAAGAAGATCACTGGGTTTACCTGAGACAAATCAAAGTATCTCAAAAACAGACACTTTATGATATTTTGGCCCACGCCAGTGGATTCCAGTGTTTGCAACATGAATATTTTCACAGCTGCACTCATTTCTCCCACAGAGATGCCAAGAATCATTTGCATTATAGACATCACTAACTTAAAGGTTAAAGGGAGCCAGACATGGTAGTGCACTTCGGTAATCCCTGCGGCTCGGGAGCTGAGGCAAGAGGATCTAGAGTTCAAAGCTGACCTCAAAGCAGAAATGACAAGGCACTAAGCAACTCGTGAGACCCTGTCTCTAAATAAAATACAAAATAGGGCTGGGATGTGTCTCAGTGGTCAATTGCCCCTGAGTTCAATCCCCAGTACAATATCCCCCCCCACAAAAAAAAAAAAAAAAAAAGGTTAAAGGGAGGGATCTGACTTAAATCCTCTTTTTCACATGCATTTTGGATTATATGAAAGAGGAAGGGTGTGTTCAAAACCATAGAAGCAGCTTGAATTGCAGTCAGCTTAAAACAGACTCTAATCTATTTAGTTTTAGTAAAACCCTGCTGTCCACCTTATGTTCTTGTGCTGCGTTTTAATACAAATGTCATGTTCTCAGTTCCTCTGTCTAGAAGTCATAGAGATATTCTGAAGGAGTTTCTGAAAAGTGAATATGAAATATCCCTCAGATTTAAGCGTTTCTACAACTTTTGCTCTGAAACTGTGCTTGTGGGTCAAACGAACTCACTGAGGAAAGCCAAGAGCCAATTCCTTGAACACAACAATGAGCCTTTGACACATTTGATTTAGGAAAAACTGAAGTGAGAAATAGCAAATAAACTCTATTAAAAGAATGTTGGGAAAGGGCTGGGGCTGGGGCTCCGTGGTAGAGCCCTTCCCTTGCACTGGGTTGGATCCTCAGCACCACATAAAAATAAATAAATAAAGATATTGAAAAATATGTATTATTTTTTTTAAATGGGGTAAAGGGAGAAAGAAAAATGAATAAACAGGGCTAAGATAAGGAAGGAAGGACAATGAGAAGAGAAGCTTGTGAGACTCTGAGGACTCAAGTCATGCCGGGTGACTTGCTTCAGCCCAGCCGCCCACCTCCCCTACTCCTGCGCCCCTCGCTCATCCTGCCCCAGCTCCTCCGGTCTCCCATGCACGGCTCACCCTCCCACCTCCCTCCTCCTCACTTGCTGTTCCTTGGCAAGAAATGCTCTTCCTCCAGAGAGCTGCTGATTTCTCCTGTGCCTTTCTCAGCGAGCCCACCCCCAATGCTTAAAATGGTAACCCCCACCCAGAACCCTGCCTCCCCCTCAGCCTGCTATATTTTTCTCAATTAACACCCTCTAAAATGCTACTTTGTTTTATCTACTTATTTAGGTAGCTTATTATTCAGCTCCACTTCCCTGCACCTAGCAGAAACAGAACACCAGGGAGCAGGACTTTTTGTCTGGATCTTCACGGCCATGTCCCTGGCCACTCTAGAGAGCACCTGCTTCAGAATAAGTCATTGTGGAGTGAATGAGTGGATGAGGGTGGGATGCCCAGTTTGCTTCAAAATTGCCGCAGTCTGGGATTGCGCCTTCTTTTCAAGTCAGCCTAGCTGCTATACCTTTTATGGAAAAATGACAAACAAAAACTGAAGGGAGCCAATAGCCTCAGTCAGTCCTTTGGGCCAACAAAGGGACAAGTGGATGACGGTAAATGCACAGAGGTGTTAAGGACTAAGTGTTCATCTACCCTCCCCAATTCATATACTGAAGCCCTGACCCTCAGTGTGACTGTATTGGAAGATGGGACCTAAGGAAGAAATTAGGGGTAAATGAGGTCACAAGGGGGTAGCCCTGATTCAATAGGAATGATGTCCTTTAGAGAAGAGACAACAGAGAGCACTCAGAGAATGCCCATGTAGCCAGGCACAGTGGCATATGCTTGTTATCCCAGCATCTCAGGAGCCTGAGGCAGGAGGATCGCGGGTTCAAAGCCAGCCTCAGCAACTTAATGAGGCCCTAAGTCATTCAGCAAGACCCTGTCTCAGAATATAAAAAATGGCTGGGGGTGATGCTCAGTGGTTAAGGCCCCTGGTTTCAATCCCTGATACAAAAAAAGAAAGGCTACATGAAGACACAGTGAGAGGGGACCTGTCAGCCAGGAAAAACGTTCTCACCAGGAGCTTGATTGTCCAGATCCTGGATTCCCAACTTTCAGAACCATGAAAACACATCCCTGTTGTCAAAGCCACGCAAACTCTACAGTCTGTTATACCAGCCCAAGTAGACAGAGGGATGGAGAGGTAGAGAAGGTGCTAAATAGGCACATGAAGGTATTAAAGGTAAACTTTAATTTATCCTGGAATTTTGTCTTGGATTGGCAACACTTTTCACCCCTGAAAATCCCATCCAGGCCACACATGACATGGCTGCATAAGCTATAAATGCCCACAGTACATGTAGACACCCACAGATGGAAACATTAGCCATGTGATCGCAATTTTATAGATATATAGATATATTTTTCCATCTACATTTATCAAGAGTGTATAGATGAAATGCTGTGCAGTCAAACTATATTGATATATCTCATTTTTATATCATCTGGTATAGCTGGTAAAGGAATTTTTCCCTCAATAAGTCTTTGCTTTCCAACAGTAAATTCAGCCTGGGAAGCTAGCTATGCAGCTGCCACAAATTTAGATTTCAACAGGAGGTAAGTTCTAAAGCCTGTGAGGAAGGGTGTTTGGCCATGTGTGTATGAGGATCTAATCTGCCATCATCACAGGGTTCCGGTGATCTGGGTTTCCTGACCCCAAATACAAATAATGGCTGCCTTACAGCTACAGAAAACCTCTCCTGACATGCCCTACCACTACCTCCCAGAGTTCCTCCAAGCTCAGAACCAAAAGGCACATTTCAGAGGATGGCAAAGGGGAATATTCAAATCTTGTTACAAAAAGCTCAGGGACTGTCCCAATTCTTATGTCATAGCAAGTGCCATGTTAAATGAGTCACTCTGGATAAAGCTGGCAAGGACAGGGGAACCGTGAAAGATGAGACTGGAAGATGACCAGAGATTCTGTTTGGCCTACATGCAGCTCCTCTTAGCAGGAGTCAAACCTACACCCACCCTCCTGCTGATGGAGGGAGACCAGCAGGAACACTAAATAACTACATGTACCATTTCTTAAAGACGAGGCATATCTTTGTGGTGTGGTACTCCAGCCCTGGATGGTGGGGAGGAGCTGCCTTGATGTTGCCCTTGAGCCAGACATGGAGACACTCATTCCCACATTCTTATCTGAAACCATCTTTGTTCAAAAGCTTCAGGCTCTGGGTTCTCAGTCCTTTCACCTGGTCCCTCTCTACTTCCAGGGCAGTCAGGGCCTCACTCCCATTGGGTTAGACAAAATACATCATCTACTTTATATGCTGATCATCACTAAAAGCCACACAATTCTGTGGAGGAGGAGAAGAGAGATAAGTATATTTATAGCAGAACATTCTGTACGTTCACATAAATAGACTTGTATATTTGTACATGTTTATGTGAGCATAGAGAATAATGTGAAACCTACATAAAGCTGCAAATGTTGGCTAGCTGGAAAAATTGAATGGAGGAGGGAAGCAGGAAGACTGATGCTTTTTTTTTAAAATATTTCTACATTGGTTATCCCCACTTTATTTGTGACCCTGTCAATTTATGCCATGGCTCCTCAATCAATTTCCCTGAACAACAGTTTCCTCCAGAACTTTGAAGGCAACATCAGAATCACAACTGCTCTCCCCAAATGCCCTTCACTTTCCCTGTGTGCCAGCCCTTTCTTAGTACCAGAAGCCCAGTCATTGACTCATCTTTATCTTGACCAACCCCACCCTGTGCAGATCTGCCTCCTGCCCTTCCTTTCTACCCTCATCCTGGCTCAGAGCCTTGCCACATGACCTCTGCCTGGATTGCTGCACCATCCGCCTGAAACATGCTCTGCATCCTCCAACCTCTCCTACCTCCTATAGCTCGTCTGATGCCTCCGAGAGAGAGTTCAATCCATTCACTTGCTCACCTGCTTTTAAATCCTTAAATCTCCACATTGCCATTTAATAATCCAGACTGACACTACTGCTTACTTCTATTCCCATCCAGCTGACAATACTATTTAAAGCTCTTGGCCATATAGATTTCACTTCCTCCCTTGCTGTTCCCATTTCAATTGTCTACAGACCAAACCCCAAGCTCACCCAGGGAGATATGCATGGTGACTTCATAGCAGCATGTTGATTGCTGGTAATGCTTGGGATTCTTCTCTCCTCCCCATATCTGCCTATGGAAATTCTATTCATCTTTCAACAATTAATTTTGAATGCCACTCTCCACTAAACATGCTTTATCCCTCCTCTGAATGACCTCTGGTGGGTCTTTGTGGGGTCCTACATTACTCTATATCTCTCTAGTTATTTGTGAATTTCTTTATTCCACTCCACTATATTGAAACCTCCCTGAAGGAGAATAACCTACTCTTCTATAAATCCCTTGATTATCTAATAATACCTGCACATATAGCTGTATTGACACACACTGTGTACTATACTAATATTTGTGAATTTGGTTTGGGTGGACATATATCTATAGAGAAATCAAAAGAGAAGAGGACTAATATTTGTTGAGCAACCACTGTGTTCCAGGCAATAAATTAAGTAGTCTTTGAGTTTTGTTTCATTTTAACATAAATGCAAGTTTTATGAAGCTATAAATGAAAAAATCTGAATATGCCAGAATAAATTATACTAGAAACTCCTTTAAAATAATGCCAGTTAGTTGACAGGTCTATATTTATATTTATTATAATATGCATTATTAAAAAATGATAACCAGAAGAAAGTAAAACTTAAAAAGAACATGTTTTCAAAGAAACATTAATTTGATCTCTATGGTCTCATCCAATTATATAATGCTATATTATATGCAAGGTAGTTGAGTATATTTTATAATATCTGTTATGCCATAAAATAATACTATTAAACATACTATTTAACTGACCTGAATATCCCATTTTCTGATTGTGCTGATTACCAGCATATGAGTTATTCATATTACCCTAACACTGTGATAATGAGGAAGCTATATGTACTTAGAAAGAAATACCTATAAATCTAAACATACAAGGATAATAGTTCCAGAAACAAGTAACTCTTACACTAAAATAATTTTATATCTATTTGGGACGTACTTTTATTCTATACAAAGGAAAAAAATCTTTTCAGATGAAATTTCCATTATCACACTGATTTACATTATGTATAATATTCCCTTAAAAGTGCCATATAGACCCCTTCCCGGATTTTAATATTTTAACGTTTTTTGTGTTAATCCCTCCATCTCATAAATTCCCTTGAAATATTAACCACTTATTTTAAGGTTTTAGGAATAAATTATAAATGGAAAAGGTTATTTTAAATAAAGACACAACTTACCCACGAAGAAATCAGAAATGGCCAAGTTAAGAAAAAAAAAATTACTTCGATGTCTAAGGTTTTTGTCCACTACAAAAGCTAAAATAACCACAGCATTTCCTAGCATTACGGCAAAAGCTAGTAAAGACATTAAAAATGCTAAAGTAATTTGATAATTTGATATTGAGCTACTTGTACTATTAGCATTTGACATCACATCAAATGATGAAGAAGCTCAATATAGCAAAATTCAGACAGACAAACGGTTCTGACAAGTGTAACTTCCAACCAGATACCTAAAATATATAGTCTCCTACTCAAAACAACATTTTTTAATCTTATGCTGATCTCATAGTACTTCCTGATTCTTGATAAAGTATAAACTTGTGGTAACAGTTTCCCCTTAACTGACATTGAAAAAGTATTTCCAAAAAACAGTGAAATGTTTTTTCTTAATCAATTTAATATGATTCATCCAACCCCAGTAGAGCAATATTATATAATATCTACAAAATACAACTTATACATTGCACGGATAACAAGTTGGGCTCAAGTGAAATTCAGTTTTTAAAACTAGTATATCCAGTTAAATACTCTCTTCATGTCAGGATGGAGTGGTCCACTTAATTGCCCCATCTGAAACAACCAAAAAGTTGGACAAGGGTTTTCAAGGCACTGGACAGGAGGCAATGAAAGGCAGTAATCCCTGAGAGAAGGGGGAACAAGGGGAGCCCTGAAGTTGCCCTTGGATAGTGTCTTGAGAGTTTCCACGGCCCAGGAAAGGAGGCCAAAGCCAGGCAGAACCTAGCTGACTCCCTGGGATGCAGAGATGGAGCTGAGAATTAGGAGTACTAGAGAGATCTCTGGAAGAGAGAACCCTAGAGGTCTGCAGAGGGCCTTCCTCATGTACTTAACAGAGTACTTAATCAGCACAGGGCAGAGAAACATTCTCAGGCAGGGAAAAGAACCATTTGAGAAGATTAGAGGAAACAGAACCCAGTGCCCACACAAGGCTAGTTACAGTGCCTGTTTCTCCTCAGCAAGACAGATTAATGGATGATTAATGGAGCATTGGATGGTCAACCCAGAAAGCTCTTGCTTAGTAGTGAGGGATAATTACTCCTGTACTAAATATTTCTTGGGTCTTGCTAATAACTCTTAAAAGCAAAACTTAAAAGAATCAAAATCAAAACTATCTCTAAGTAATTTGACTGCAGACTTGGACATAGCTCAAGATTATTTACAGAATATAAAAATATTCAAAACCCAGTGATGTAAAACTTACAACCCAAGCAAATATAACTTACAATGAGGGGGGGAAAATCAATCCATTAAAACCAACCTAGTATTAACAAAGAAGAGCATTAAAAGAGTTGTTATACCTGTATTTCAAATTTACAAAAAATGTAAATATAGAGAAGTTATTCTTTAAATATCCAAATACAACTCTCGAAATAAAAACTAGAATGTTATAATTAAAAATATACCGGAAATAATGAATGGCAGATCAGACATTGCAGAAGAAAAGATTGGCGAATTTGAACACAATGTAATATAAGCTACCCAAATGAAATACAAGATAAAAGAGAATTTAAAACAACAATTAACAGAGCACCACCAAGCTGTGGGACAAATTCAAGTGACTTAATATATGTCTAAGAAGAATCCCTGAAAGAAAGGACAGAGCAGGGAACAGGAAAAAAAATTTTTTTTTCTAAATTTAATCACCAAAAATTTTTACAGTTTAATGAAAACTATAAACCAAGAAGCTCATTGTATCACTAACACAAGAAACATAAAGAAGGGCTGGGGTTGTAGCTCAGAGGTAGAGAGCTTGTCTAGCATGTGTGAGGCACTGGGTTCGATTCTCAGCACCACATATAAATAAAATAAAGGTACATTGACAACTAAAAAAAATGTTAAAAAAAAAAAAGAAAACTATACAAGATACATCAAATAAAATTGCTCCAAAACAGAGTTTAAGAAGAAAATCTTGGGGCTGGGATTGTGGCTCAGCATTTGCCTAGCATGTGTGAGGTACTGGGTTCAATTCTCAGCACCACATACCAATAAATAAATAAAATTTTTAAAAAAAGAAGAAAATCTTAAGAACAGCTGAGGGGAGAGAAGGCACAAAACATGCCAAGTAAGAAAGACACGAATGACAACAGATGGTTTCCCGGAAGTGATGCATTCAAGAGTAAGGTGGTTGCAACCTCTCTCAAGTGCTGAAAGGGAAGGAAGTGTCAACCTAGAATTCTCTGCTTACTACAAATAGCTATCAAAATAAAGGCTTTTTCAGACATGAAAGCTGAAAGAATTCATCACGAGCAAACTTGCACTGTGAGAAATGTTAAAGTACTTCAGGAAAAAAGAAAATGATACCAAGTCTGAACATGAATATATACAAAGGAATGAAGAGCAACAAAAATAGGAGTCTTCCTGCTTGTCTCTCCTGATAGTATGTGAGTTGTATGTCGGGGGGGGGGGATCTATTTTGCTTCATTTGATTACTTTTTATTTGTCTGACACATACAGGAAAGTGCACAAATCGTAAGTGTATAATTGTTGAACTTGAACAAATTGAATATACCCATATAACCATCCTCTATACTGACAAGCACCTAAAAATCTCCCCTTTTCTAGTTATTCAACCCTCATGAGCAAGCACTATCCTGACATCCATAAACATAAGTTAATTTTGCTCAGTTTTGTTTTTTTATAAATGGAGTTATGCATTCAGAAATTGTGTGAAAACACCTTTTCATATATGGTCATCTATATGGTCTGTGTTTCGTTGATTTAATAATAAAGAAATTGTTATATTATGCTCCACTATAATTTAATTTCATTTTCAATGCTTTTAAATTTATTAAAGTAAAAGAGATTGATTACATTTGCCCTTTCTTTATATTCCTCACTGGAATGGCAAAAACGATTCTTTCCCACTTGCTCACCACAACCTGAGCCTGGGACTCCTTTATTTGATAGTTTCAACTAATATCTACCATCTATTAGATATCACTTAAAAAACAGAATCCAATCTTAGTAATAAACATACAAACATCTCTGAATTCAGAACCTACATCTATTTTAGCTTAAAATTTACAGCAGAAAGACACAATTTCTCAAAGACAAAGATTCTGGTGAAGCAAGGGCAAGCAGAGATTCTCACCACCAAATTCCATTCCTCTCCCTGGAGACCTGGGAGGAGAAACTCAGAGTACTTCTTGGGACTTCCTACCTGTAACCCTTAAGTCAAGACACTTAGTTCACTGCTAATGCAGACCACACTACGTTAGACAACATCAATGGGCTAACACTCTCTCTCCCCTTCTCCCTTTCCCTCTCCCTCTCCCCTCGGCCCCCCCTCCATATATATATGGTACTGGGAATCTAACTCAGGGGTGCTCTACCACTGAGCTACCATCTCCAGCCCTTTTTATCTTTTATTTTGAGATAAGGTCTCATAAGTTGCTTAGGGTCTCACTAAGATGCTGAGGCTGACAATCCTTTAGTGTCAGCCTCCCTGAGTTGCTGGAATTATGAATGTATACCACACACTACATAGATTTATTATTTACCTTCAAAGAAGAGAATTAATAGGAGATTGGAAATAGATTAGTAAAATGCCTGCTTAAGAAGGGCATGACAGGGGCTGGAGTTGTAGCTCAGTGGTAGAGTGCTCCCCTTGAATGGGGAAGGCACTCTTCAGTCCTCAGCACCACATAAAAATAAAGGTGTTGTGTCCATCTACAACTAAATATATATATATATATATTTTAAAGGGCATGACAAAGAATCAAAGGGCTGGTCTATAAGCCTCCAGTGTTATGTTTCACAACTTAAGATGAAGGGGACTAAAAGTAGTTTCCATGAGATAAATGATTATACTTTTCAGTAGAGTTAGGGGAAAAGAGGTCAGAGGCAATATAGGTATTAAAACACGAGTCTCCCCTGCTTCAATACAACTCTCTTTGTCAGTGGTGGTTATGTTATCTCCTGAAACCAGGGTTGCCATTAAAGATCCCAAAGTCTAGTAGTATTCCAAAGCAAGGTAATATGAATATTAACTTGAACCTAAATGCAAAAATTCCAAAGGGATTGATGGATTGGATTATTTATTCCCTGCACCTCATCAAGTTGAAACTGACTGTAAATGTTTTTTGTCTCGTAGTAAGGATAGTCCCATTTCTATTTATCCAATCCAAGCCACTCCATATTTATCCAGTCTCTGATCCCCCTGATTGGGAATGGGGAAACCCCAGAAAAATCTTATCTTGCTACCAGCAAATGTAGGCTATCCCTGTGACTTAGCCAGAGAGACCTACCTCACAGGAAAAAATATAGATTTAAGTTAATAATAAATGGATAATGATTCATAAAAGTGAAAATTGTTGCTGAGGATAGTTCATAAATAGCTGTTACAAAAGGTAAGAGCTTATATAATTGTGGTGCCTTTAGAGAATCTCATAGCAAAATAATGATATTCTTTTAAATTTAACTTTAGATGCCTCTTGGAAAAAAGGAAATTGTTTTCCAAAATCTCCACTTCTGAACAACTAAGAAATAAGCAGGATAATAGCCAACCCAATGAATACACACATGCTTCAAAGAGTGGTCTATGTCCTCAAAACTTATGAACAGATGGAAGCTTGGACCATAACTCTAGGAAGAATACTAATGTGACTCTGTCTTTTGGGTTCCATTTCACAGGACAGGGTTATTATTAAGGACCTAAGTTGGGAAGCAAACTATGGAAATACATATCCAGTTCAATCTGGTGAATACTTATTAATACTAATCTGAATATTAAAAGACCATTAATTGTAGTGTTGAAGAATTAAGGAAAATACTAGGATAGCCTAGAAAGTCCCATTTGTCAAAAATCATGTGTAAAAATAGCTCTTTGTCTTGTTATTGTGGGTGGAAAGCCATAAGAAGGTGGAGGAACTGAAAGAGTAGGCATGGAACCCAAGTTCTGACCTATACCACTTCTCTCAGTATTTATCCTAAAGAATTAAAGTCAGCAGCATACTGTAGCGATACATGTATACTCGTGTTTAAAGCAGCACAATTCACAATAGTCAAATTATGGAACCAGTCTAGGTGTCCACAAACAAATGAATTGATTTTTTAAAAATGTGTATATATATATACACCATGAAGTTTTATTCAGTCATAAAGAAAAATGAAACTTGAGAACCTCATGTTAAAGTGAAATAAGCCAAATTCTGAAAGTCAAGAGTCATGAGTTTTCTCTCATATGTGAAAGCTAGAGAAGGAGGAAAAAAAGCAAGAAAGAAAGGTGGAATGGGGAAATTTTCATAAAAATTGAAAGGAGATCAGTAGAGGAGAGGAACCAGAGTAGGGGAGAAGGGGAAGGAAAAGGAAAATGCTGGGGAATGATATTGGCCAAATTATATTATATGCATGAAAGAATATGTAACAATGAATTCTAGCAATTAAAAAGTGGGGGGAAAAGAGGGGAGGAGCAATTGGGACACTTGGACCACTGAAAAGGGGAAACAACTAACTCTTCCTTTGTGGGCTTACATTCCTGAGAATGAAAAGCCAGAAAGTCTGTGTGGATGACTGTGAGAAACATTATAGCATCACCAAAGCAAAATCCACTTAGTAGTGACTAGTTCTCACATGGCCTTAGCCTGAGGGGGCCAACACTGTTGGATCCAAGTTTAATTCTTGATCATAAGAAAGAAATTAGTATTCAATATCAACAACACTTCTCATGGATCAAACTTGCATTAGCCTTATCAAAAATGAAGATTCGTGTGAGAATTTGGAACGGGGCTGGGAATTCACTATAGATGGGAAAAGGATATTTTGAAAGAAAACAAATAAAAGATTTCCAGTGTAAAAGGGAAACCTCCAAGACATCCTCCCCTTGAAAGAAAGACCAGGGTGGCAATAGAAATGGCAACCTAGCACTGGCAAAATGGGCTTTGCAATCAGAGCAGACACTAAGACAATATGCCCAAACCCAGTGTGGGAATGAGCTTGCATGTCAACACAGCTGGGTTATTAGATATCTTAATTTAAATGGAGTCGGAACCATCCCAGGCCCAATGGCCAAGGATTCTCATTGCAGAAACATAGGGTGTGCACTTATTGGAGGCTAATGGGTTATCCAATCTATGGAAATTTGTAATTGGAGAATACAACCTATTGAAATTCTCTTTAACTATTTTAGTGCTACAACTAAGTGCTAACCATTCTTTTCCCATAGTGCAATTTGTGGATATTGGACACATTTCAAACAGGACTAGAGGACTTACAATAGGGAACAGATGGGCCTTGTTTGGGGACATTCCTCACAGGGAAATATTATCCGTCAAACCATGTAATCCAAGAAAAGGAATGTGGTTATGTTTACAAAAGGTTTGGAGTGCTAAAATAAGAGAGACGTGGATTTTAACATATACATCCACTAGAAAAGGTAGCTTTTGTTGGGAGGGAGAAAATAATCCTATGCAATTATGTCTAATTTATATTAAACCATGTATTAGAGTACTGCAGGATCCTAGTATATGGTGAATATTGAAACCATACGTAAACTTAATACTCTAGAAGCTAATAAAACTTATTATGAGGTTGTGATAAATTGACTTGAGGAAGATTTAGACTTGATGCGTCATAATTAGTATTCTTGAAATCATTCAATAGATGAATTACTTTAGAGTACCCATAGCTTAAATCAGGCAGGCAAAAGGGGTATAAAGTTAATGCAAAATATGAGACAGTTTGTATTTTGTGCAAGTATTATTGGATTGATCAATTCTCTGTTTAAATTCATACCAACCCTTAGTTATTACAGATATTTGAATTAGATGCTTTTTGATTGTCTATGTGATTATACAATGCCATACAGCAGGTAATTGCTGTCAAATGAAGAGGTGTCAGTTAGCCTTGATCCTGGTTGAGGGGGTGGTATGAACTATATTGTTACAATTAATGTCAGAAGACCTGGAATTGCCCTGAGTTGTCTTGCTTACATATCTGCAAGGACTGATACTGATCAAGCCATAAGACGTACTGATTAAGAGTATCTTTCATAACTATGAGTCTGAGGAATTGGGGGACAGTTTGTTTCAGCTTTCAGCATTGTTTCTTGTTACCAGAGATTGATGATTTGCACTTGGTCACCATGAGACCAAAGGGGCTTTGCTGGTAGAGCCTATTACTTAGCAATAGTATTCCTCTGGGACCAGCAAGGTTTCAGAAGCCCCAACTGAAACTCCATTTGGGGCTCCCTGGAATCAAGGTGTTCCATGCACATGTCAGTGGTTCCTGGTCCTAGAGAGGCAGCATGTATGTGGCTTTTCAAGGAGAGGACATCTGGAACTCAGGCCTGGCTTCTCCAGCCCTGTGGTAAAGAACCTTTGACTGTGAGGCATTTCCTTCTTTTAATGCTGATGTAATATAGGATCCTTGCAACAAACCACAGAGTAGTAAACACTGTCATTTTGGTTCCTGTGAGTCTTCTTTAGCAATCAAACCTTAATTATCACCATTAGTACAGTTCACAATCCAGACACTTTAGGACAAGAGCTATAATGGTTGTAGTTTTTCATCCACAAATTTCCTTTGCTCCCCAACACCTTTCTCCCCACTACCTCTCCTCTCTCTTCTAGGACAAGAGTTCACATCCCTCCCGCAACAGAAAGCAGACAGCATTAGAGCAAAAATTGCAAAATATAAGAAAATGCCAGGACTTGGTCTTTTCATTAGAGGAGTGGAAAAAAAAAATCCTTGGAAATGGAAGGGCAAGGCCTTTAAGTGAGAAAGGGAGAGGCTAAAGAAAAAAGACTTCAAGGAAAAATGCAGATGACAGAATGAAAATGAAGACTGAGTGTTCTCTTGGGCCATCTCTAAAAGCTTGTATAGCAAGGCACAGCTGGTACAGCTCAAGAAAGTAGAATCACAAAACCAGTGACATAACTCAATCCCTCTCCACCCCACTGAATGAAGAGCTACTCAAACATGCATCAAGAATTAATCTGTATTCAGAACCAACAAAGAAGAGAAAGTAGAGCAGGTTAAGGAGTACTCAAGAAGTCAATTACAAGTCAACAGGTCTCTTCATTTGTGCTATCCCAGAAGCAGGTCCTAAAACATGGATTTGAGTTCAAGTAATTTAACTAATATATGATTCGGGGAAATACTAAAAGTAGGGGAAAGAAAACCAGTAAGAGTGCAACAACATCAAGCAACTTTTTGCAGCCTGAGATGTTGTGGGTCAGGTCACTCAGAAAACACACCAAGTCCCAGTTTTGTCCAAATTGAAAGTCTTTATTTAGATGGTAGCTGGCTGGGGGGGGGGGGGGAATCCCCCCACCCCCACCCATAACTGTCTCTGCAAGGAATAGTCCTGAGTAATTTAGGATATTTAAATGCAAAAAAATGCAAAAACCACATCCTTAAGTTGACATAGCTACAAGCAAGCAGGTACAGAAGCTGAATTGGGCAGTAAGCAAGACAATGCAATGGGTACACTGGTATTTCCCGTGGGACTTTCGAGGTTGGCATAGCAGCAAGCAAGCAGAAGAAAAGTAGATCAAAATGACCCTAGTTCAGAACTAGTTAGAGAATGGTTACTAACGTCTAGACAATCAATCTCGGACAAGGTACATTGCCCAAGAAAAATGGAAACCAAAGAGAACAATTTTACATTGTATAAGAATTGCTATTTTGTGTTGCCAAGTATGCTATGCTAGGTAACTATTAATGAGTACAGAGATGGGGCTTACCCATGAGAGAAGCATTTCTTACATGATATAGAGTCTCAGGGTAAAATGGAATCTGTTTGGTCATTGCCCATATACCCTGGCCCATAACAGAGATGCAAATACATCTCAGTCTTAGGCCACCAGAGAAATTCCCAGGACAAGGAAATGTAGATTCTAGTCACTGGGAGTCAGCAGGTGTGATCACCAAGGACTAAGGAGAGAATGAGTCAGGAACCTGCAGGGTCAATTAGGCAAGGGCTTTTACCCAGAGAAGAGTAATGACAACCATCTTCCCAAAGTTTACCTTTTTTAGACTCAATTTTTGCTAGGGACTCAATTTTCAGACAAAGAGAAAGGGTCTACTTCATGGTTAACATTTGAGGGCTCTATATGGGATTTTTAAATTTGGGTGCTGTATCTAGCTGTGTCTTACTTTATATTCATGTCCTGAAACTGAGCCATCTACAAGGGTACATGCCACCCAGTGCACCACTCAGAGCTACGATGGACACAAATCTATTAGCTGAAGGACACCAAAAGGCAAAATTGGCAAAAACACTTTTCACATGCAAAACACTCCAAGAGCTTAAAGGTTATCTCCCAGGTACACATCAAGGGCTAAACTTTTATGTGAAACATGCAGGTTTGGATAACCCAGGTCTGTGAAGTCAATCTTTTACTTGACTCCACTTATCTTTGGTAATTCTTCAAAACTGGATGAATGATGGAGATAAAGAAGTAGCTGCAGGAACACAACAACCAAGAAGCAGGATGAAGAGCTTTAGCAGCTGTTTCTACAAGAAGTAAAGAAGAATTAAGGAACTCAAAATCATACAGAAAAAGTAAGGCAGCTTAAAGAAGGAAAAAGGAGAAAAAAGACCAAAAAAGAATGAAAGAAGAAAAATGTTATAAAGAAATTACATAATTGTCTCAGGAAGAAAACAGCCTGGTCCTTCTACTTCCTCTTCTTCTCTAAATGTAAACCTGCTAGAAAGTCTCTGTGTGGTGATGATTTTAATCCCTGACTATGAAAGGAGATGAAACATACTGGAGACCAGCTTGCAGAACCCATCATCTGAAGGGGAAGGTTGACTCTAGGGCTGGGGATGTGGCTCCGATAGTTTTTAAGCACCTGGGTTCAATCCCTGGTATGCATACCCCCTCCCCAATAAATGACTCTGGCTGTGTCCTTCTGAACATTCTAGCAAGATGAATCTTTAACTCAATGTATAATTGCCTGGCATGTACTTTTCACAGTGACTGGTCAAAGTGAAATGAGGTTTATCTCTGTTCTTAACTATATAAGCACATTTAAGGGATTAAATGAAAGGACCTGAACAATGCCAACAGGCCATGGATCACTAAAATAAAGTTATGTTAATTCATTATTTAATAGGAAATTGCTAATTGAATATAAAAGCCTTTAATTGCTCTACAGTCTTAATTAAAAGGGCTTAAGCATGAACTTTTACACATTAAAATCCATGATTATGGAACAGTTTCTGCAAATGGGTTGTGTCAAATGGTGAATCCACCTATGAAGATTACTTATAATAGACAGTACCTGGAGTTTTATATGTGTGTGTGTGTGTTTTAATTCATAGATTTTTTGGGGGGGCGGGGGTACTGGGGATTGAACTAAGGGACTCTTGACCACTAAGCCACATCCCCAGCTCTATTTTGTATATCATTTAGAGACAAGGTCTCACTGAATTGCTTAGTGCCTCACTTTTGCTGAGGCTGACTTTGAACTCAAGATCCTCCTGCCTCAGCTTCCCAAGCCACTGGGATTACAGGTGTGAGATACTGTACCTGGCTAATTTATATAATTTGAATTTTTAGAGTACCATAACTATTTTATAAGAATAGTTAGATATACATCAGGTGTGACTGGGGTGGCTAACATATAAGTTTGAAAAAGATTTGACACTTAGGGGTAAAGTTCAATAATTTAAAATAAATTCAAATAGAATAAAACTCTGAACTTGGCACCTAACCAACTCACCTGATTTTCACATCAGGTAGGACAATGAGATTTGGTCCAACATGATTCATCAGTATTCTTTTTCCTGAGTTATCCACCTGGCAACCCACTTCATTAAAGGCAATTCACCATATTCTAAGGCCACAATTTAAGATCCCCAGGGTTGTTAGGTTGCTTTCTCTTTCCTTATTACCAAACACAGTCCAAAGAACAAACACTTGATAATTTCTGAGCTGAACCACTCAGTGGACCCACTTGTGCCCCTTTACAATCTTATCTTCAGGGGTTGCTGTCATTTTGTTTACTTACTTACCTTATCATGCACTATAAAGCTACCACTGTGTTTAGCAACCCTTCTTTCTGTCCCCTTCTCACCAAATGCTCTGTAGAGTATCTACTTTTAAAGTCTTGAATTAAGAAATACATAAAATGGCAACTACATCTTTGTTAGTGGGGAGATCACGGAAGTTGACTAAGCATAAACATTGCCTATTTTTGAAAGATAATTTGAAATTGTGGAAAAATGTAAAGACATCCTTTTGCCTCTTGTTACTGAGCTAATAATGAATGAGGCAAAGAAGAATACAGATTGAGGAGAGTTCCCACTCCTTCAGGTCTTCTTTAAAAGATCATTAGCAATAACTTGCATGCAATGAGTGGAAAATTGTAAAATCAACTCAACTTTAAGTCATACTTATCTATTTATTTTTTGAGGATGCAATTTTAAGAACTACAAGTACCACCTTGCACACAAAGGCCTCCACTGTATAAATACAGCTTATACATATCCACCAAAATTTTGAAACAAATTGTTGAAACCTATAGTGACTAAGTTATTGGGGGTTGTCTGTTGTCACATACCTTGTGTATTAATGTTCATTCATCAACAACCTCACATATCAAAACAATAATCTTTCCAGTATATTAGTTGACTAATTTAGTTTTCAGATTATATTTTATAGAATGGATTATGATTATTAATGTCTGGGTAGCCATTTTAATTTACTTTAAAAATTGTTTTTGCAGTTGTACATAGATGGAATACCTTTATTTTTCTTTTATGCAGTGCTAAGGATTGAACCCAGTGCCTTACATGCGCTAGGCAAGTGTTCTGCCACTGAGCTATAGCCCCAGCCCTACTTTTATTTACTTTTAGTGAAACAAATGATAAAGGAATTACATATCATACTATTATTCTACAGTGGACTCAAAATATCCTGGTTCATTTTGTAAATGCAACTGCAATTATAAGTACACATACTTGTCTTAGAGTAACACACAACATGATTTTAAAAAATAAATTCTTCATTGGGATGTGAATTTAATTATTTTTCTTTCTTACATATGAAACTGTAAAACTAGACACTTATTTAAGCTGAAACTGGATCATCTTAATAAGGAAACATTTCAGAAATTCACATTGCAAATATATGTATAATTTCTTGATGCTTTTCAGTATGTTTTCATAACAGATTTATAATTTTATTGAAAATGTATTTCATAGAAAATGCTCTACAAATAATTATTTTGGCACATATGACATATCTTTTTTATAAACCATCCTCCAAGTGATGACAATCATATATATCTTTGTTTTTAACTTTTTTTTTTTTTTTGGTTGTAGGTGGACACAATACCTTTATTTATTTTTATGTTGTGCTGAGGATCAAACCCCAGACCTGCTTTTAACTTTTTATGGAGATAAAATTTATAATAATTTCACCCCTTTGAAGTAGGTTTTAGTACTATATAGTATGTTCACAAAGTAATACAACTGAATTTCATCACCCCAAAAAGAAACCCCATACCCTGAGTCATTCTCCATTCCCTCACCCCCAGTCCTCTCCTCCTAGGCACTGGTAACTACCATCTACTTTCTGATTTCAGAGGTTTGTCTATTCAGGACATGTTACATATAGAATCATACAATAAGTGGTCTTTGTGACTTCTTTCACATAGCTTGCTTTCAAGGTTCATCCTGCTTAGCATGAATCAATAATTCATCCATTTCTTCTTATTGCTGAACAAGATTCCATTGCATAGATACACCACAGTTTATCTATTCATCCACAATTGGACATTAGGGTTGTTTCCAATTTTGGTTATTATGAACAATGTTACCATAACATTCACATACAACTTCTTTGTGTGGGATGTGTTTTGCCAGGCACAGGTACACATACCCATATTCCCAGTTATTTGGGATTCTGAGGAATATGGGTTGCAAGTTTGAAGCCAGTCTCAGCAACTGAGACCTTGTCTCAAAATGAAAAATCAAAAGGGCTGGGGATGAGGCTCAATTAATAAACTGCCCCAGGGTCCAACCTTGTCCCCCCCCAGCAAAAAAAAAGAAAAATGTTTTCAATGTTCCTAAGTATATAATCTAAAGTGGAATTGTTGGATAAATGATAACTCCATGTTTGACTTTTTAAGGAACATAAACTTTTCCAAAGCAGTGACACCATTTAACATCATTGGCAATGTACAAAGCTTCCAATTTCTCTGCATTCTTACCAACCCTATTCTCTGTTTTTATATATTATTCCCATTCTAGTGGATGTAAAGTGGTATCTCTCTGCAGTTCTGATTTGCTTTTCTCTAATGACTAACGGTGTAGAACATCTTTTCATGTGCTTTTTGGCCATGAAATCGAAGTATCAAAGAAAACTCCAGAAAATAAAACAAGGATGTTCAACAGGTAGATCTATGAAAAACTATGCCAATAACTCATCTATCATCCAATTTATTATCAGATTATAATTTTGCCTCCTAAACTTTTCACATTTGTCTACATATTTTCAACTGCATTGCCATTATCATAGTTCCAACCATCACCATCTCTATATTACTGCCATTACCTCTGAAATACTTCTCCTTTCTGTCTCTGTAAATCTGACTACTCTAGGTTCCTTTTATTAGTAGAACCATGGAGTATTTGTCTTTTTGTATCTGATTTATTTTACTTAGCATAATGTGCTCCAGGTACATCCTTGCTATAGCAGATGTCAGAATTTCCATCCATTTTATGGTTGAATTACCCATTGTGTTTATTTACCACATTTTACTTTTTTTCTATTATTTATCTTTCATCTTTGTGTGTGGGTATTAATGATCAAACATAAGGTCCTGCACATGCCAGGCAAGTATTCTACCACTTAGCTACATACCCTGTTCTTCTTGACACAGGGTCTTGCTAAGTTGCCCAGGTTGGTCTCACATTTGTGATCCTCATGCTTCAGCCTCCCACGTAGCTGGAATTACAGGCATGCACCACCACACCCAGCTTGTTTATCAGTTATCTTTTGATGTTCACAAGTTGCTTCTACTTTTGGCTATTTTGAATAACACTGCTATGAACATAGGTGTGGAATATCTCTTTTGGCTATTGTGAATAATACTGCTATGAACATAGGTGTAGAATACCTCTTTGGGACTGTTTCTTCAGTTCTTTGGGGTGTATATCTTGAAGTGAAATCACATGGTAGTTCTATTTTTAATTTTTTGAGAAATCACCATAGTTCCATAATGGCTGCACCATTGTACATTCCCAACAGTGTGCAAGGGGCATGTTACACATCCTTGCCAACACTAATTATTGATAGTAGTCATCCTATTGGTATGAGGTGATAATGTGATTTTGATTAGCCATTTCTTTAATGATGAGTGACGATGAGCATCTGTTCATGTGTTTGTTGTCCATTTGTACATTTTCTTTAGATATGTGTTTGTTCAAATCCTTTGCACATTTTTTAACTGGATTGCCTGATTTTTGTCACTGTCATTGTTTTTAAGCTATAGTTCTTTAGGTATTCTGGATATTAACTCCTTAACAGATACATGATGTGCAAATATTTTCTCATTCCATAAGTTGCCTATTCAGTTTGTTATGTTTTTTGATATACAGGTTTTTAATTTAGATGCAGTCCAATTTCTGTATTTTTACTTTTTTTGCCTGTGGTTTTGGTGTCATATTCAATGGGTCCTATTACTTTCTAAAGTGTTTTTAATGCAACAATCTAAGAGAGATAGAACAAAAAATAGATAATACTGAGTTTAAACAGAGTTTCCCAAAGAGTCAACATTGATGCCCAATTTATCCATACTATGCTCATTTTCCCTGGAACTACATATATTCTGTTTTCTTCTTCATGATACAACTTGAACATCTAGTTCAATCTGTTCCTTTTTGTTTGTTTAAACCCAGGCTATTAAGCCAAACCACCAGCCCTATTTCAAAGCTATAGACATTTTGCTTCTATACATTCTTAGAGTCTTGATTCTGTCAAATCATACAGTGCTACAAATGATAACTTCTTTGAAAACGTCTCTTTAGTCTTAAGTCTAAATTACCTTTTGGCTTTAAACTGTGCTATTGTATAATTCAATAGATGTGTCTCCGCTGAAAGGAGAAGAGATTCTTCTGAATTTACTCATTCATGCCCTCCCACATGTCCCAGTAATAGAGAATCACACTTGTACAGTCAGCTTTCTTCCTTCTTGCCTTCCACCACTGGTTTCCTGATTCAATTTCTGTCTGGGCTCCAAACAGTCTTCTGCTTTGACTTGAAATTCTTCCATAATGCTTATTGGGTCACTTCTTTTCTCTTTTCAGGGAAGTTTCTATAAGTTCCATCCTCAGGAAATCCTATTTTCTCTTGAGGACTGGCTTCTCCTTTGCCCAATGCTTCTTTGTTCTGTTAGAACTTCAGCATTATATCAAGATTGACAGCATTTGGCAGACAGCTGTGCCAAACGGCATCATGCAAATGAGGCAGAGCAACCACTGCAGGAATCCAGGGATTGAAATAGGTGAAATGGCTTCCTACTAGGAAACCAGGTGAGATTTGAATGGACCATCATATGCCTAACTGAATGCCAATCTTAACTCCTCCTTCTCCCTCAGTATTCACATTAGCAAGTCCTCTCTATTTTATTACCCCAATATATCTAAATTTTTCTACTTCTTCCATCATCACTATCAATAGCTCAGTTCAGGGTTGGGGGTAAAGCTCAGTTGTAGAGTATGTGCTTAACAGGCTGAAGGCTCTGGGTTTGATCCCTAGCACAGGAAGGAAGGAAGGAAGGAAGGGAGGGAGGGAGGGAGGGAGGGAGGGAGGGGAAAAGTTCAATTCAGACCACTATCATCTATCACTTGGCTTTTCTCTTGACACTTCTTTGTACCAATATCTTTTGACTACAGACCAATTTGATCTCCTTTCTTCTCCAATGATAAATGACATTTCACCCATTATCTCATTTCATTCAACCCTTCCAAAAATCCTAGAATTATTTTACAGATGAGGAAAATCGCTGAGAGCCATAGCCAAGTAGGAATGATGCATGGCATTTTTGGTTGAAAGGTGATGCCAGCAAGCCATTGAGATGATATAATTATGTTAAGATCTGAATTCAATTGGATATTAGACCCCTGCTGTCCGCCTCGGCCTGCTACTTTGGAGCTCTAGGGGGACTCCCAGAGAGTTCCCATTGGTTGGGGAAATGCAGTAGGAGGGAATTCCGGAGGAGGGATTTCCTGTTGGGGTAGTGTGTCCTGGGAGAACACCACGTGTGTGGTTCTGCATATTTCCCAGGAGTGTGCGTGGCATTGGCGGGAGTTTCAGAAATAAAGTGTGTTCCTGCTTGAGTGGCTCGTGATTTTGTGCCCAGCCAGACTGCGGCAGAAAATTAGGTTTAAAGACATTGTCTAAGAACTTGTCTAAGATGACTCCATGTTCAAGAAATGGAAACACAATTTAAATCTAAGACTTCAAACTCTACCTCTCCTTAATTACAAACACATATTTGTGATTCATTTCTTGTCCCTGTAGAGAATCCCAACTCAAAAATCTGGGTTAAAAGGGAAAGAAAGCCTCGACCCTACATTCAGATGCAAAATCCTATGTTAACATTGTGTGACTTGTCAATCCCCCACCCTCTTATTTTTTTGTGATTCTGGGATCAAATCCAGGGCCTCACACATACTAGGCAAGTATTATACCACTGAGCTATAACTCTATCCTGTCTCTCCCTTTTTCCTGGTTTATACAAGGGGTTGGCAAACTATAGTGTGCAGACCATAGTTTGGCTTATGATTCAAGAATGGTTTTTACATTTTTACACAGTTGGGGAAAAAAAATCCAAATAATATTTCATAAAACATGAAAATCACATAAAATTCATTATCCATAGTTTTATTAAAATACAACTATGAGGAGCTGGACACAGTGGCACATGCCTCTAATCCCAGTAACTTGGAAGGGGCAGGAGGATCGCAAGTTCAAAGCCAGCCTCAGCAATGGCGAAGTACTAAGCAACTCAGTGGGATCCTGTCTCTAAATAAAATACAAAATAGGACTGGGGATGTGGCTCAGTGGTTGAGTACCCCTGAGTTCAATCCCCGGCACCCACCCCCCAAAAAGAAATACAACTATGTATTCATTTACATATTGTGTGTGGCTACTTTCAACCTACAACAAAATTGAGTAATTGTGACTATATGGCCCATAAATCCAAAAACATTTAATATATGATTACAGAAAAAGCTTGCCAACCTCTGGTCTATATTCCAGAATTCCCCCTTGTTTCTCTGTAACTAAGTAGTCCTTTGATATCAAGCCATGGCTGGCTGAGATACATGTGCTATCTTACCTCTTAGCTTCTAGTCCTGACTTTGTTCTATCTTGCTGTGAGCCACATCTATCAAGCATGACAATACTACGAAAGAGAAAGACAAGATAAAATTTGCAAGCAAGTGTGATCAATGATAGTCACTCAATTGCTTTATAAGCTTTTTAAATCTCAATACAGAAAAACATGATAACTTTCCCAAACTTGCAAGACTAGAAAAAAGTAGATATAGGATTCAAATCCAACAGATTCTTAACTACTGTACACTATTATCTCCCTAGGAAGCTGAAGATCTTGGTAATCCCAATGCCAACCTAGAATTCTAGGTACTGTTAAAATCCTCAGAAATAGCCTATCTAAAAGTAAAAGACTTTATTGAATTCTTTTCACATGCTAATCACCACATAAACCTTTTGTATGTGTATGTGGGTGTGTTTGTATGTGTGTATGTGTGTGTGTGTTACTGACTGGGGATTGAACCCAGGGCCTCACACATGCTAAACAAGCACTCTATCACTAAGCTACATCCCTAGACCTAAAAGGCATCTTATTTAATCCTAGATAGGGGAGTGTATAACTCATATTTTTATAACTATAAAAGTGATGGCAAAAAATGATTAAGTTCCTGGATTATACCAGTGGGTTGGTGATGGATTTGGAGGCCCTCAGATATGCAAACGTATAATTAAATTCCCTACATCTGATCTGAAGTTGATAACAAGCCCTAACTTTCCATTCCTGGAAGAGAGGGGAAAAAAAAAAAAATTTCTAGGTAACTCAGTTCAGATATAAAATGTAGCAATCAAAGGTGTTTAACATTATTAATCATCTGGGAAATACAAATTAAAACCGTAAACTGATGCCAGCACACACACCTTAAGAGCTTAATTAAAATAAGAAAGGCTTTACTAGATATAGACATATTGTGACTAGAACTTGCATTTACCACTGGTAAGAGTGTCCACTGGTATAAACACTTTGGAAAACTGCTTGCCAATATGAATGCTATGCTGGAGTTTATATGTACTAGCTTACAGAGAAATTGCTAAATTCTTAGGTATCATGTGAGCTAGCTGACTTCACTTTGGTTGTCTGAAATTATGCAGAATGGGAATATAACACACAGAAACTAGTAATCAGCACCCACCCCAGAGCCAGTTGTCAAAATATACCAGCACACCACTGGGCAGTATTTACCAAAGCTCTACCTACACATATCCTATGACCTTGCAAATCCCCTCCTAGGCATATGCCCTATAGAAATGTTTACATATATTCACCAAAACTCATATATAAGAATGTTCATAGTAGCACTAATTGAAACAGCTTTAATCCAGAACCCAAATATCTCTAAACAGAATAAATTAATTGAGTCTTGTTCATTCAATGGAACATAATGCAGTGATAAGAATGAAAGAACTACTGCTACCCACAAGTCCCCAGCTGAATCTCAAAACAGACAAAAACAATCTCTGGTATCAGAAGTCAGGGAAGAAGTTATTATTGGTAAAAAGGGAAGGAGATAATGAATGGATGAGAAACAAGAGGATTGGGAGGTACTCAAATTGTCCTTGATTTCTAAGTATTTGTTATGTAACTGTGTTTACTTTGTGAAAATATCTCAATAAAACATTCAATTTCAAAAATCAATCAATTTCATAATTGTATATCCATATGCAAGCAAAAATAAACTTCATCCCCTATATAAAAACTAAAAGTGGATAGCAGATTTAAATGAAAAAAAAAAGCTGTATCACTTTAAAAAGAGAAAAGAAAATCTTCATTACCTGGGGTTATGCAGTCTTTAGACATGACACCTAAAGAATGATTATTAAAAAAAAGATTAATTAGATCTCATCAAAATTAACCTCACCTCACTCTGCAAAAGAAACTGCTAAGAGAATGACAAGCCAGGAAATAAGAGAAAATATTTATAGATCATGTATCTAACAAAGGAAATTTATCTAGAATATATTTCCTGATCTTGAAAATGTAGTATAGTTTTACAAAATGTTACTGTTAGAGAAAGCTGAGTTACGGTTACACAGGACCCTGAAACTATTTTCACAACTTCTTATGGGTCTACAATTATTTTAAAACAAAGATTAATTTTTAAAAATGAATATGAAGAGTTTTGCCAACCAGACTGCCTATTTTCTCACATTACTGACTAGAATCCTTAGTATATTCTAATAGAATACTAATGGGGTATAATTGATAAAACTTTTCTAGAGAGAATTCGGGCTAAACCAATCAAGACCTAACAGAATGTGTAAACATTTGAACAAGGAACTCCATTTCTAGTTTTTCATAAGGGCATAATCAGAAATGCATACAAAAATTTGCATACAATGATGCAATTTTCCACATTTGTTTGTAATAGTGAAAAGGTGAGAAAACTTAAAAACTGGAAATAACTAGGGGACTAGTTTGTATATGATGGCATACCAAGAAGACAGAATACAATGCAGCCATAAGAAGTTAAGCCATAGAAGAATATTTATTGACATGGGAAAATGTTAACAATATACTTCTATATGAAATATGTAGGATACAAAACAGTATATACAGTTTAATACCATTTTATGGAAAGAAAAATAGCCATATATACAAAATCATGCATAAGAAAAAATAATAAATGTACATACCAAATGTTTATAATGATTATCTCTATTGTGAAATTAGAAGTGATTATACAATTTTCTCATTAAATTTTACCTGCCCTACAATCAGTATCCAGTTTATGCTTTTCTTTCTTGGTTGTGATTAGTTTGACATAATTCTCTTTAAACAGGCTGTTTCATGATCCATACCCTCAAGAACATACTTTTGGTACAGCTTTGCTATCCCCATTTAAAAAGTATATGTGACTTCCTTTTATGTACTGGGATAAGGAGAATATTTTAAACTAACAGAAGAGACTACAAAACATTACAGATCTATCAATAGCATAGATCTAGTTAAGAAAATTATTACCTGGATAATCAGAAATCCTCTATTTAATAGAAATTTCAAATAGAAATAAATACATAATTTCATTAGGGTTTTCATTAATGATAGACTGTGAAATACTCTACCATTAATGAAGGGTATGATGAAGAATTTTGAATCTCTCCTCTTACCAGCTGACTTTAGGAAAAGAGATTTGGGGATTTTTTATTCAGTAAAATATGGTTAGTAATTTTGTAAAAAGGATCAAAAATAAGATTTTTTTAAAGTAAGAGAAAATGAGATAATTCATATAAGAGGTGTTTTGTTTTCTCTAAAAACCCAAATAAATGCTACATAAAATATCAAGAAAGAAATTAAAATCAACTCAGATTTGTTATTCTGCAGAAAATGCTTGCTATTTCTTTGCCCTTCAGGTTTGACATACCAATATTATAAAATTATTTTAATGTTAATAAACAGCCTCTAATTTCTTCAATAATTTTAACAATTAATACATAGGATGTACTTAAACATTTCATGGAAACCAAGGTAAGTGCTCCAAATACATATAAGTTATCCTTTGAATCTTGATAACTCATAACATTAAATAATGCTGAAAAATAAGATTTTATATCTCCAAATTCATCCTAGTGTAAAGTTGTTTACTTGATTATTACTAGAAATCCCTAGTAAGAGTTGGCACTTTTAAAGGTGAAATATTAAAGAAAAAAAGAAAAAAATCTGTCCAGCCTCTGATGTTTTCCATGCTCTAGTACCATTTCAAAGTTGCCTCCTAATTTCTGTCCTCTCCCTTGGGAGGAGAATGCCAGACAAATCTGTGATCGACTGAGTAACTGTTAACAATTGTAATCATATCTGAAAGGGAAAAAATTTACAACTTTTTATATCTCAAAGGTAAATTTACTGTCTAGAGGTAATTTTCATAAAATATTGATTTTTCTCAAAAGGATGACTTGCTAAGAATAGAAAAAAAAAGGATTCTGTTTTCCAACTTAAAGATTTGTTCCTCTTCTCTCTACAAAATCATGGAACTAGAAAAGCTTGCTGGAGCACTGATGGGAAATGTATATCAAATTTATAACATACTCATGGCCTTACTCCAGTGTAAGTATCCTCTATCCCATTATACAAATGTCCCATTAAACATAGTATAGCTTCTAGCATGGTTCTAATTTTTCAATGAGGATCACAAGAAAGGTACTTTTGGGTTGGTAAAAGAAACCAGAATATTACATCAACACATTTCAGGGATGAAAGGAGCCTACTGATACTCCATATTCATTGTTTAACATTACGAGAATTAAATGAAAAAAGGCTGCAACTAGAAAATCACTTCATGAAATTACACAATCACCAATTTGTGATAGAAATTGAGGCATAACACTTAGGCTAACAAATATGTTAGATGAATTATCACTCTGACACATAACTGCAGATGGATACTGCTGGATTTTCACTTAATCAATTACTCAATGATGAACACTATAAAATGAAAAGTGACATACTTATGAACTGAAATCACAAGAAGAAACTCTCCAAGATCAATCTTCAATGAGCTCCTATTCCAATAAGCCATAAAGACCAATAAAAGGCAATATTCATTTAACAGTGTGAGAATCCCTATGACAAGAAATCGGGTATTTATATTCCTCTGGAGACATTTCTTCCCCACCTAACAAAGGCACTTGTCATGTACTGAAATGGACAGTTAATTCTGGTACTGCCCTGGGCAACTGTTACCTTCCTAAAATCTTTGAAGTAATGATCAAGTTCAGATTAATTCTTCCAAATAAGCCTAAAACATACATGAATATAAAATAAGTTCTCTATTTTTGGCATATGATATAACCAAGAAGGAAAAGATAATGCTGGTGTCCACAATGAATTGACTGACTTGAGCAGTCGAGGATATTCTCTCTGTACATTATATTCCTTGATGACTATGGAATGTGTATATATTTGTAGGCAAATTAACCTTTCATATAGTTTCAGGTTTTAATGTTCACTCCTCTTCTTGTCTTTTTTTACCTTTTTGTTCTTTCCCAAACCCTTAGAGGATTCCTCCTGAAAAAGACACAAATCAGTGCAGCATCATTCACATGATGATGAAAGCTTACATGTAATCATAAATATAGTCTATATATAATGGTGAGGGTATAACTACTTTGATATTTTTGTGTATGTGTCTTACAGGGCAGTTTTACTTAGTTTATTATAGCATTTTCAAGGCCATCAAGGATAATCAAGATAAATAGTGTTTAGTTGATTTATATTTGAATAATTTCAACATTATTTAATCTATTTCCATTTTCCCAAGTAAAGCAATAAAGCTTAATAAAATAGATACGAACACACTTAAAACATGAAACAAAATAAACTCAAGAGTATAAAGAAGAAAGTATCTAAAGGCATGCCCGGGGCAAAGGAAGACACTAACAGAATTTTAGAATTTTATAGATGTTTAAAGAACACCTAGTCCCATGTGACATTTACCTACAATCTCTTTGGGCCTCAATTTTAGTGGAAAACTAGTTGGTTGTTAAAAAGTTTTCCTAATGTAAACTCTATGAACCTATAAAATCAGTACTCAAAAAGATGAAGTGATCTGTTCAAGGTCACATGACTATCCTGTTGTGACTAGGGTCTAAGGGTCCAGTTTCCTAGTCTAAAGGTTTTACTAATGTACCCTTCACACTCTGATTCATTCTTAATTTTCTTAAGAAACTAGATACTGGGGCTTGGAATGTAGCTCAGTGGTACAGTGCTTCCCCAGCATATGCAAGGCTCTGGGTATGATCCCTAGCACCACACACACCTGTAATCCCAGCAGGTCAGAAGGCAGAGGCAGGAAGATCCCAAGCTCAAGGCCAGCCTCAGCAACTTAGCAAGGCCCTAAGCAACTTAGTGAGACCCAGTCTCAATATAAAAAGCAAACAGGGCTGGGGATGTAACTCAGTGGTAAAGTGCCCCTGGGTTCAACCCCCAATGATAACAACAACAACAACAATAAAAAGACAAACAAACTAGATATCAATAACAACTTACAGGTGAACTTGTATAGTTCTTCTCCACCAGTAGGTTTCTGGCACAGTTGTTGATATGTTTAAAGCGATCTGGTCCTAGCAGAATCCCTCCATACCAGCGTGATACTACCACCATGACATTCCTCACATTCAAAATCTGTTATTTCCAGAAGCATAATTAGATACACAGATAAACATGTACAAATGTGTTTTTTTAAAAAAGGAAATAACCCACATATAAAATTGCACATAAAATTTCCCAGTGATCTTAATGGCAGAGTCATATGAGTATGCACTAAGATAACTAACAATTCAAGGGTAACACATTGGAATAGAAGGGAATTTGGAAAACCAACACCATGTTCCAGTGTCCTTAAATTCCAAACTTTGGGGCAATATGGCAGAGTAAACAGGAGGGGAGACCATGCAGGCAGAGTTTTAATTCCTGATGACTTCAACCACAATAGCACATTTTAGGTAGTCTTTTTACCACTAGGCCAAAATGACAAAAAAATAAAATAAAATAATCTGCTTCTGAACAAGCTCTGGGAGAAAATGGGCTGCACACGTAATCTAATGCCTACCAATAAAGTCTTCATCAGTTTGACATTTGTCAAATGCTGCCCTTAAAGTGAAGCCCACCAATGTACAGGCCCACATACAGAGTTCCTATTCAAGGGAAAGGCTTAGTTAAGAAACAAAGCTCCATATACTTTAGCAGAAGAAACCACAGTAACTACCTTAGGAAAAAAACAATCCATTCTTAAAATTAATGCACAATCAATGATCACCAGACAGATGAAGAAAATCCAGCAGCATGAAAGAGAAAGGACAAGATAAACAAACTAAAATGGATCAGGAAACATTTAAGGGTGAGGACATCTGGGGGGAAAAGCTCTAATTAATATATGTAGAGAAATTTAGAAGATAATGCATCCATAAAACCAGAACAGGATTCTATGAAAAAAGAAAAATAGTGAACAAGAAAAACTTTTAAGAATTAAATACATGGTTGCTAAAAAATTTTTTTTCTTAATTTAACAGAAACTTTGAAAGACAGTTAAGAAAATGTCTTAGAACATAAAGACTATGAGATGGACAAGTTAATTTTTTAAAAGAAACATTCTCCATTAATACAGAAGTTCTAATATTCAACTAATAGGAGATCCAAAAGATAAAACAGAAAAGAGAAGAGGAAACTGTCCTAGAGAGAGAGAAAGAGAGAGTGTTTCCTTCAAGTTGAAGAAAATCTTCTATTGCCTATACCTTGAAAACAAAGCACTGGTTATAAACCATTTGCTTTCTTCCCTGTAACCAATCATTAAAATTTTCAGTTGATGTTTAAAAATTAACTATTAATTTATAACATTTAACTGATTTATTTATTCCTAAATGGAGCTCTTTTATTGAGAAATTTTATGGCTTGTACAGAATAGGTCTCACAAAGTTTAACTTAACACCTACCTCCATGAGATGGAGAAGACGCCCGCCAGCTGCTGTTTCCCCATCATCCTCACAGTCCTGCAAGAAGGTCTGTTTATCCTCACAATATATCCTAGAAATACATGTAATGAGGTTACACTCTGAAACTGAAAGTATTATAATGGAAGTCACTTGTTGTAATCAATTTGATTACTTCTAAAATTTTTGTTTTAAAAAATTGTTCTTGAAAATTCATTGACAATTTACTATCCAGTATGTTTCACCTTTTTAAAAAATATATATATTTAGAAAAACTAAGAGCCAAAGGTGTCTCCTGTATATCAGAGATGCTGCTTTCATGGAAATTTAATCTACACACGACATTTCCCTTAACATCAAATCTATGAGTAATAAACAACATTCACTGAAAAATATTTATTGAGAATATGCTATATAGAAATATAATGATAATCACTACAAAATGGTATAAAAAAATAACAGCATACTCCTGTCTTCAAAAAGCCTAAGATTCAGTGAAACAAAAATCACATAAGATTAATACAACCATAAGTTAATATTTCATATTTTCCTCTCATTCCATCCATCAATCATTTCTTTCTTTTCCCCTTTCTAAGTAGGAATTAAAAGACTTATTTTTCTCTTTAAAATCTGTTCCAGGATGCTTATCAATATTAGAGATAATCATGGTATTTTTATCATTTAAGTCACTGGAAAAGTTATTCAGAATAATGATGCAGAGTAACATCATTATTAGTAGAATAAGCTTGTCAAATAAGTGTTATAGATAAATATATATAAATATAAATACATTATTTGTATCTTTTATATTGTTTTATATTTATAGTTAACAAATAAGCATATTAAATATAAAATATATAACATCTTTTTTAGTGTGTGCTTGTGTAGTACCAGTTTAGGCCTGCCATCTAGTGGATTTTTTAGGCCCCTACAATGATATCATGTGAAATGACTAATGTGGTAAAGATACCCGCCCAACTACAGCCATAAAATGTTGGAGACTTTTAAAATAAACATAAAAAGCTATAAAAGCTCATCTACATACATAATTCAATTATATTAATCATATATTACAGTAATAATGTTCATTCATTCATTCTTCCATCCATTTATCTATTCATCCATTCATTTATTCATCCAAAAATACTGACTACTTACTATGAGCAGGCTCTATTTTTATTCACAGTTGACCTCATATAAGGAAAAGTGAATTAGTACTATTAAACAAAAATTTATATGACAAATTTAAGAATGACGAAAAGAAGCCAAGGGTTGGTTTAGATTAGATTTGCAATTATAACCTAATCCCATTATTTTATGGAACAAATGAAGAAAATTTGACTATTTAAATCAGTACTGTTAGATTATAGGGAAAAAAGGATCTATAGAAATTTTCACTAACCCTTTCCTCACATGCCAGGAAGATGATGACACAGCATCCAACAGCTGTGTGTACAGTAGCCTGAAGAACGCCCCACAACTACAAAAGGAACACAGCCCAGTACCAGGCAGTGACGTCTTAAAAGGACCCTATGCATTCAAAATATACAACTCAAAGTCAAAAAAGTTCATTGTTTCTACTCCCAATGGGTTCCCCAAGCCTCCACTTAGTGTCTTTTTAGTGATACACAATCCTGACAAGCTCAGTTCTTTCATTTCCAAAAATCAATTACAGAAGGGAGGCTGAGGAAGAAATAATCAGAAAACTAGGGCCTGAAATAGAATAATCAGCACATAATTTAGCTTTCTTTTTTGATAACTTGGGTCAACATTATGTACAAGGTTGTTGAAGCCACATAGGAATAAAATAAAAAGAAGTAAAATTGAATTATATTTATTTTAATTATTAATCATGTAGCAATAGGATCTTTAAAAAGATAATATTTGGTACAATTGCTGAAATAATCATAATTAATTTACATAAACTGTTAAGTGTGCACTAAATAAGCATGTGGAATTAACAAATGGTAACTATTATTAATAATTTTTACAGCACAAACCACTGAGAGCAAAGTTTAATCCTTCATTTTCACACCAATAGCCTTAAATCATTAAGAATATATTAAAATTCTGTTCAGTAATACTGTTTAGAAGAAAAGTATATAACTAATACACATTTAGCACCACAAAAAATAAATAAAATTAAAATCTCACATTTCCAAAGTGCTACTTTTCAATGTGAGTTTTGAAGAGGCTAGGTTTTACAAATAGGTCTCAATCGAATTTTAATTTTGCACCAAATCCCTGTATTTATATTCTTTTATTTTAGGCCTAAACTAGTCCTTAAGTTGTCTTATGTTGCATATTAAAAAATATACCCTTTATGTCTTCATTTACAAATCAGCGGATTTGTATACATTAGTATTCAAAACTAAATGTGGTGAAAGAAGCACTCTTTTTTTTTCTTTTTTTTTATTGGTTATTCAAAACATTACAAAGCTCATGACATCATCTTTCATACATTTGATTCAAGTGAGTTATGAACTTCCATTTTTACCCAAATACAAATTGCAGAATCACATCAGTTACATATTCACAATTTTTACCTAATGCCATATTAGTGACTGTTGTATTCTGCTGCCTTTCCTATCCCCTACTATCCCCCCTCCCCTCCCCTCCCCTCTTCCCTCTCTACCTCATCTGTTGTTGTTCAGTTCTCTCCCTTGTTTCCCCCCCACTTTCCCCTCACAACCTCTTGTATGTTATTTCGTATAATGATGAGGGTTTCCTTCCTTCCATTTCCATGCAATTTCCCTTCTCTCTCCCTTTCCCTCCCACCACTCATCTCAGTTTAATGTTAATCTTTTCCTCATGTTCTTCCCCCCTGCTCAGTTCTTAGTTGCTCTCCTTAAATCAAAGAAGACATTTGGCATTATTTTTTAAGGATTGGCTAGCTTCACTTAGCATAATCTGCTCTAATGCCATCCATTTCCCTGCAAATTCTATGATTTTGTCATTTTTTAGTGAAAAGAAGCACTCTTAATCCACTGCTCACAGGAGCATAAACTTTTGAAAACCACCTTTGGAAAAGGTAAAGTTTCAAAAATGTTCATGCTTTTTAATAATTCTACTCTTTAAGAATTTATTCTTATGCACAAGGCCCTGGGTTCAATCCCCAGCACCACCAAAAATGAACAAATAAATAAATAAAATTCAGTTTAAAAAAAAAAAGAATATAACTTTTTTTTTCTAATTATAGCCCCATTTCACTAAAAAAAAAAAGTTCATGTACTATTATTTATAACGTTGGAAAATATGAAAAGCTAAAGCAAAAAAGAAATGTTTAAATAAATTGTGGTATGGAGCCTCAAATAAATAACAGTAATTGAAATAGTATTTATCAAGTAGTTCTAACAACCTGGGAGGATGCTTTTGTTAAATTAAGAATAAAGAATATAAGGGTAAACCACTGAAAAAAATTGTTTGCATAGAAAATATATAAAACTACAGTTGACATTTAAAGTCAGAAAATGCTAGATTTTCCCTCCAATTCTTTTTTCTTCCCTTTTCTGCAGTTTCCAAATATTCCACATAGCTATTACTATTATAATGAAAAAAAACACATATAGTGTTTTTTTAGTTATGCATCATTTCCCAACCCTTGTTTACAAATTGCATATTCCAAAAATTGTGATAATCACTTACCTATAGGCATAAATGTTGTGGGTGGCACTAGCTATTTTCTTATTCTCATACAATTTGGCAAGAACCATTTTCACCTTCAAAACAGCAATAATATAAAAAAGGTAATGTATGCTTTTCATTTGTTCTGTGAATAAATGCTAGAAAAAAATATCTTAAAGCATATTAATATTAATATTGTATTAAAATAAACAGTCTTTTAAAGAATCTTCTAGATTCTGAAAAGGCCATTTCCAAGTTTCCTCCTCAGTGTAGGGGCAGAAATGAGTACTCTCAATCAGTATAAAAATGACCGACCTGGTATTTTTTTCAGCACTAATTATCAACAGATTGGTTTAGGCAGGAACTGTCTGAGGCTTTGTATATGAAAAATTCTTCCCCATACAGAGAATTTTAAATGCAAATGTAAAAACTTCTAAACATCAGCTCTGAAATTTATTCAGTGTGGTAATTATATGATAATGATATGTTCCAAGTGTGATAAGTAGACTCAGGTCTTAGAAAATAACTGGCAGTTCTTTTCCATCAAAAGGGAAGAAGAGCTGGGTGTGGTGGTGCATGTTTGTAATCCCAGCAAGTCAGGAAGCTTAAGCCAAGAGGATCGCAATTTCAAGTCCAACCTGGGGAAATTGACAAGACTCTGTCTCAATATAAAATTTAAAAAGAGTTAGAGGTGTGTCCCATTGGTATGATGTATGGTGTGCCTGCATTTAATCCCAAATACTGAGAAAAGCAGGGCAGGGGACAAGGAGACGACATTCTGCTCAGAGGAAACAGCATGTGCAATACACACATGCAATATAATATGACCAGATTTAGCAAATAAAAATAAAGGACAGGAGCTGGTGTTATGGCTCAGAAGTGGAGCACTTGCCTCGTGCGTGCAAGGCCCTTGGTTCGATCCTCAGCACCATATAAAAATAAATAAATAAAAAAAAGGTATTGTATCCAACTAAAACTAAAAAATAAATACTAAAAAAAAATAAAGAGCACTGAGCTAAGTTCAAATTTCAGATAAACAACAAATATGGATCAATATAAACAAACATAAGTAAAAACATGCTCCCATGTAATAATGTTTACCTGAAATTCAAATTTAACTAGATATTCTAGGAGAAACATAAAATGAAAGGTTCAGAAAATTTCATGTAGCTGTTATTTAAGAAGAAGAATGAGATTATATGTGTGTCAGGAATGATAAGCTAGGATCATATCGCAAAGGACCTTATATAAGAAGTTTACATTTTCCCTTGTAGACAACTGAAATCAGCAAAGATTATGTATGTGAGGGAGAACGGGGGAGAATAAAATGTGATCATATTTTCAGAAGACCTGTAAATGGCAAGGAGTATGAAAGAAATACTGGAGGCAACAAAAACTGAGCTAAAATTGTACAGGCCAATTTGAACCATTAATTTCACAATCTTGTCTTTATCATTTTATAACTCTTCAGATTCTCAGACTGTGTGTGTGTGTGTGTGTGTGTGTGTGTGTGTGTGAGAGAGAGAGAGAGAGAGAGAGAGAGAGAGAGAGAGAGAGAGAGAAAGGAGAGACACAGACACTAGGTATTGAACCTAGGGTTTTGCACATGCCAGGTAAATGCTCTGCCAATAAGCTACATTCCTAATCCTTCTTGTTTCTAATTTGAGACATTTCTGAGGCTGGCCTTAAACTTGCCATCCTCCTGCCTCAACCTCCCAGAGTAGCTGGGATTACAGGCATGCATCACGATACCTAGCTTCAGCCAATTGATCCATAAAGTAAAGTAGGAAATGACCACTTTGATTTGTTTCAATGTTCACATAGTTCAAGTGACTATGATGAAAAACAGAAAGAGGATCTAGGATGAACAGATTCGGAAACGAATGTCTACAAGGGACCTTGATTGAAGGGTAAAGAAAAAAACAGGATTCCAGAAGAGGAAAGACCAGAAAGCTACACCCAAAGCTTGGTTTTAATCACAAATCTATGTAGAAAAGAACTTCCTCTTCTAGAGATTAAAAGAGAAATGAAAGGCCTAGTACAAAGAACTGTATTCCTAAAAGATCTTTTCAAAGAACTTCAAGAGGAAAACAGCAACAGAAAACCAAGGGAAGACACAGATCCCTAAAACTTGTGGTAAATAATGAGATATTATTATTATTTTATTATTATTATTATTATTATTATTGTTATTATTTACTTGTATACATCAAATTGGAATTGCCTCATACATCAATTAAGTTTAACCTGGAGTACATTATAGCAACAAGAAAGAAGAAAAGGATTTTTGCTAAAAAGAGAGTGAGAAGGGAAAAGACCTAGGAATAGTTTTTGATTAAAAAAGTCCCCTATTTATCTTTTAATAGGAATAGGACACCTAAGGGAAATAAGGAATCCTAAAACCAGGAAGCAGAAAGGCCAGGAAGCAGGAAAGACTGGGATCAGCCCTTTTGGCTACTCTTCTCTTTGTTGGGCAACTGTCAAATGAACTTAGTTTCACAGAACTCCCACTGAAAAGGGCAAATAATTCTTTTAAACCAACTATTAAGCATTATAATTTTCTGTAATCACAAAATGAGTTTTTCTTAGATTCACTGGAGGGTTAAGTCCCATTCAAGAGACCAAGTGCAATTTTGAAAGTTGTGACAAACAGAAACAAAACTAATCTTTTATGATTCACAGTAATTTGGGAGTAGGGAAATAGTCCCAAATATTTTTTACCTTTTTTTCTTTATTTTTTAATAATTTTTTTTTAAGTTGTAGTTGGGCACAATACCTTTATTTCATTTATTTATTTTTATGTGGTACTGAGGGTGGAACCCAGCACCTCATATGTGCTAGACAAGCGCTCTACTGCTGAGCCACAACCCCAGCCCCAAATAATGTTTTATCTTATGTGAAAATTAAACATTAGAGCAAAATTAAAGGTATTACTGCAAAATCATTTACCTGACTTACTTTAGCAAAACAACATCACAGTGAGCTAACTTTACCTGTTTAGGACAAACTACAGGAGCCAAGTGGGCCTGAAAAGTACTTCTTCGGTCAGTAATAGGAATGCCATGATCAATCGGAGGTAATTCTTCTATTTCTATAAATTTAAAGAATAAACTTGCTTTATTTTTCAAAGTCTTACGTACACATACTGAAAAATTGGCAAAGGGGGAGAGAAATCAGGCAATAAATTTAAATTATACAGCAAATTAAAATAGCCATTAATAATTACTAAATTTAAAAATTTTTTAATTTACCAAAATTAAATTTAAATTATAATTTGAGTAAAGAGTCTAAAATGTATATAAGATAAAAATACTTGATTTATAAATGCCAATGTCACTCAGTGGAGATAGTAGGATTGAGACTCAAATCTTGAAGTATTACAGCAACCAAAGTTGATATGACATATAATAATACAATATGTAGTTTTTTAAATAATAATACAATGTGTAGTTTTTAAGAGTGTAAAGATTGACAGCTGCTAATATACCCCTACTTCCTTATTCATCTATGGACAGACCTCTGGGATGAGAAATCTGTTACTTTAAATTGTATAGCTACAATATATCTCCTTATAACAAATATTTCCATTTCTTAAAATGGAATACATCAATACTATAGCCAAATGGTATTCCGTGAAGAGTACTATGATGCCAGTTATTGTGTCTCTTCAAAAAGTTTAAGCATCATTAATTAACCCTTAAATCTGGTGAGAAATTTAACCATCCTGGTTGCTACTAACTGCCTCATTTAGGATGAAGTTAATGAAGGAAAAAAAAATCAGGTTTTGGTAGGATGCTATGGCCTTTTTTTTTTTTTTTTTTTTTTAGTGCTAGAGAATAAACCCAGGGCCTTGTGCATTCTAAGTTCTCTACTACTGAGTTACATCCCCTGTTCTGCCCTCTTCTTGAATTGCTTTTGGCCTCTATACTGATACAAATAAATCAAATATAGCATACAAGTCAACATGAATTACTGACCTATTGGTGCTATTTATGATAACTGATTTTTCACCCTTTTTCTTTAAATGTTGGATTCTGCTTCCCAGAAGTCTTATGTCAAATCCATGGATATATAAATGATTAAAATGGAGCTACTTTGGTTGAAGCACAAGTAGGAGCTCTGGATCCTCTCCCCTACTTTCATTTCTACTTCATGCTCTTTTGCTAGCCCTGGAGCACCACCTTTCAAAAACCTTAAACTTTCAGAATACTATTTTTAAAAGCTACTGTAAAATAACATAGTAAACTGCTCATCTTCTAACCAAATGCATATTTCCTCTGGTCTATAAATGTTTTTGTAAGAAACTTAAAAGAAACGGAAGATAATATTGAAAATTTTAAAAATACTAAACCAGAACATGCTTTCTCATATGCACATAGAGCTATATACACATCAACATATTTATAAGTTGAATACTACTGTGAAACAAATTTGCTGAAACAAAAATTAAATTTTTAAGGGTATTTTACTAGCTTTATTTCAGTAGTTCTACTTTCCATGTTACCTTATTTATGTTTGTGAGCATAGATTGAAGTCCAAAAATCAGGAGAAAGTTGAAAAACAAAAACAGAATATGAACTGAAAACATTAACAGCCTTTTTTTTAGTTTTGATATCTCCCATCATTAAGTCAAAACTCTATAAAGCCAGGGAAAAAAAGGAAATTTCTATTTTTTTTCCTCACCATTCTGATAGATCTGGGAAAACACCAAAAGGGTCAACAGTCAGGAAAAAAAAAAATCTGTCTGTAAATTAATAACTACTTCCTAACACCTTAGTGTTTACTAAATTTCCATAAGATGCCAAAGAATAATTCACAACACTATCACCCACACTCCTCATAAGAAACCACTTAGTGACATTATACCTGGTTGATTTTCACTGATATCAAAATCCAATGCTTTCACTGGGTTCTCTGGCTGACATACTAAAATGAGATCGTCTTCACATTCAACATCTTCCTCTTCAGTTTTCTTCTTCACATCTGGGCCTATGTGGATATGAGACTTCATGATTATAAAAAAGCAATTATAAAATCACTCTTACACAAACATAAGGTCTTACAAATTGGTGTGAGTATACTATGTATACAACCAGAGAAATGAAAAATTGAGCTCTATATATGTAATAATAATTATAATGCTGTTATATATAAATAAAAATAATTAATTATTTTTTTTAAAAAATTAGGTCTTGACTCTAAACACCATTCTTCAACAGAAAGAATCAGAATTCCTCTTCCTTATAACAGAATTCCAATGAATAAATGAAGAAAATGGAGAATCATCATTAGGCAAACAACATAGTAATAACTACTGCTGACAGAATCTTCTGATGGATACTAAAATGTAAATGAAAGTTTAAGGAACAGGATATTAGCACAGCCTTGACACGTGCCTATAATCACAGCTACTCAGAAGTCCAAGGCAGAATGATCATGTCAGTCCAAAAGTTTAAGGGACATCACGTCTCAATTAAAAAAAAAAAAAAAGAACTTCCCACAAGACACAAAGGAAAAGTTAAAAGGTATTAATTATGATAGTTCTTTTACATGTTAACTTGGGTACCCAAGTCAGAGTACACAGATATTTGGCTAAATGCTCTTCTAGATGTTTCTGTGCAGGTATTTTTTTTATGAGATTAATATTTAAATCAAATGACTCTGGGTAAAGCAGACTGCTCTCCATAACAAAGGTGGACCTTATTCATAAAGAATGACCTCCCCAGAAGAGTGAATTTTCCCAGCAGACTACCTTTGGACTGAAACTGCAACATCAGTTCTTCCCTGGTTCTCCAGCTGCTGGCCTACCCTGTAGATGTTAAGACTTGAAAGCCTCCACAACTGTATAAGTCAATTCCTTAAATCTCTTTCTCTGTACACACAAAGACACACAGACATATACACACACACGAACATACCCATTTCTCTGGAAAACCCCAACACAGTAACTTAACAATGGAGACATCTGGCACACACCACCTTAACCAAAGGATCAAGGTAAGCATCACCAATAATACATCAGATTGATATTATGAACTCATGGAAATGATGTATTTATACAGGACACAATATCATTTTTGTGGTATTTGTGCCAAAAATAGCTAATCTTATTCCGATCGTGAGAAAACAATTAGCAAACCCAAACTGAGGGGTATTCTACAAAATACATGATCAGTACTTTTCAAAAGGGTCCAAGGTTATAAAAGTAGAGGAAAGAATGAGGAACTGATTATAGAATAAAGAGAAGTCATAATTAAAGACAATGAAGAATCCTAGACAGGGTCCTAAAGCAACAGAAAAGGCATTAGTGGAAAAACTGGTGAAATATGAATAAGCTCTTTGGTTTACTTCACAGTACTGCACTATGTTATTGATATTACAGCAACGTAATGTATGATGTTAATAGGAAGTTAGGGTGAAGAATATAAAAGAGCTCTTTGTACTATTTTTACAACTTATCGTAAATTTGAAGTCAGTTCAATTTTTTTGGTGAGTGGGGGATACTAGGGACATATCCCAGAGGCTCTAAATCACTGAGCTACATCCCCAGCCCTTTTTATTTTTTATTTAGAGTCAAGGTCTCAATAAATTGCCAAGGATCTCACTAAGTTGCTGAGGCTTGTCTCAAACTTGTGATCCTCCTGTCTCAGCCTCCAGAGTTCCTGGGATTATAGGCATGTGCCCTGGCAAGTTAGTTCAATTTTTTTAAAAAACTGGAGTTATGTATAATTACTTCAAATTTAAAATTTTTATTCTAGAAAAACAATAAAGAATAAATTTGTACTTGTTAACAGTAAAATAAAAATAAACTATTCCCTAAAGAAGAAAATTCTCATTCTGATCACTATCTCTTACCCTTATTAGTTCTTCAGAATTATTATTAATCCTTCCGTTTTAATGTAATATCTGCAAAAACAATTCATTTTTGTTTTTATTTAATTTATTTATTTTTATTTAGTGTGAGGATTGAACCCACTGCCTCGCACATGCCAGGCAAGCACTCTACCACTGAGCCACAACACCAGCCCCATGCAAAATAATTTTATTTATTTTATTTTATTTTTTGCTACCGGGGATTGAACTCAGGGGCATTCAACCACTGAGTCACATTCCCAGTTCTATTTTGTAGTTTATTTAGAGTCAGGATCTCACTGAGTTGCTTAGCACCTTGCCATTGCTGAGGCTGGCTTTGAACTCGAGATCCTCCTTCCTTAGCCTCTCGAGCACTGGATTATAGGCATGTGCCACTGCACCTGGCCCCAAAACAATTTTAAAGAAAAAACCATCAAATTTCTAAAAATTCAAAATTATGAATTATACAACACAAATCAAGAACCCTAAAACTTGAAAGAATGACTTAACTATATACTGTGGTTGCAGGTGGAAAAAGGAAAATGTCAATTTTAAGATTAAATTTTCAAATTTCCTAAAAGTTGAGTACTCCAAACTTTGGAGTCCTAAATGTTTATTGATATACATTCCATTTCTGCACTTGTTCTAACTCTAAAGGCAGGCTGGCAGAAGTTATTTCTGTTTGAGGAATTTTGATATCACTTTTCTCACAGATCCCTAAAATGCTGCAAAATCAGAACATGTATTATAAAAAATTGAGGAAAATATTTCAAAATTAATTATTATATGGTTTTAATATCTTTGTCATTTACCTCTGATTTTATAAAAGCAATAAAAATATCTGTCTCTATAAAAAAATGAAAAATTCTCTAAAAACATATATATATACTATTATCAACTCTAAATGTAAACTAATTTTGCTGAGGGAGGCCTAAAGAATTGGTTCTCTGTAAATAACCCTCTAAACAATTAGTAAGAATAAGTTACTGGATTTTTTAAGAATCCTTTTGGCCTCCAAATTAAAAATAATTCTACCAGTGGTATCAATAAAATGCTATTTAAAAGTACTTTTAGAGTTATTTTTATCTCTAAAAAGTCTTCTGTGGTAAATGGAACAGACTACTAAATGTGAACAGGAGACATTAGAGATTTCTACATTGTCATAAGCTTAATGAAAGATTAATAAAGAGCAGAATATCAATTTCCAAATGTTCTACAACTAGTGGTGATGGCTGAATTGTATACTTTAGAAGGGTGAATAATTATGGCATATGAATTACATTTCAAAAATTATACTCAAAATTAAATTCTATATCCTAATATTGGTCACTATTCTTCTCAGGTTTTTTTTTTTTTTCGAAAAGGAGTAGATTCATTTGAAGCTAAACTCTATTTATGTAGTGTATAATTCATGAAGAATGTTATAGAGTTCATATTACCTTAATGGAAATTAAAGAGAACAGATTTTGTCATAAGTTGTTTCACCAGAAAACTATTTCTATAAAAGTATAATATGAAAATTGCTGGGTATGGTGATGCAAACGGATAATCCTGGCAGCTCATGAGCCCGAGGTAGGAGGATCATGAATTCAAAGCCAGCCTCAGCATCTCAGCAAGGCTTTAAGCAACTTAGAGAGACCCTATCTCTAAATAAAATATAAAAAAAGGCTGGGAATGTGGCTCAGTGGTTGAGGATCCCTGGGCTCATTCCCCAGTACCAAAAGAAAAAAAAAAGTATAATATGAAAATAAAGAGGATAACGCTTTAAAAAAAAAAGGAATAACCATAATTACCACAGGTAAATGAACTTTCCAGGGAAATTTTTATTATATACAAACCACAAACCATAAATTTTCATGTTAAACTTCAATTAGAATATCTTTGTGAAAATTTAATTACCATAATAAGTTAAAAGAGCACTGATATATTTTTCATTCCTACCTGGTTCTGTCATCTGAGATTTTTGTATTAGCACATCTCTTATTTTCTCCACCCACAGGTAAAGAATACTTTCACCAATATTCTGTCTAAAAAACATTCAAGAGAAAAAAAAATTGTTATTTCAAAAAAATTCCCTTCTCAAATTCAAGAAAACAGAAACATATTTACAATTCAAGACATTATTTTAAAAATCTAACCATGCCTTCTTCAAAAGTATTTATAAAAAGATAAGATCACCAACACTGCATCTGAGTATTTAATATAGATTGTTTATACCAACATTAAAAATCCCAACTAACTCCAAAATTAACTTGGCTTTACTTACAATAAACAGAAGAGTTAAAACCAAAGAAGGGAAAGAAAATTTCTAAACTTGAACTGAATGCACTAGGTAGTTCTAAATGTGATTTTGCTTCTATAAGAAGATACAGTTTCAGTATTGGTGTCTAATCACTGCTTACTTTTCTAAACTTCTGAATAACTTCCAACCATTTACTCGGTACAACTTATCATTTAGGATACTTATTTCAACAAATAAAACTGCAAAGCATGTGGGGAACTCCTTCATGGAGTCAATTCAGAAGATCTAAAAGATAATCAATTCAAAAGTTTTATAGCCATACCTTGTTTTTGACAAAATATCCTATTGCCTAATGGATTCATTTGGTTACAAATAATGTTTGGCTGCCCCTGATGAAAACTGTCTTAGAGAATCACTGAGAAAAAGAAATGTGTCCTGGGTCTTAGAGACATGTCCATAGTTAAGTTGCATGATAGAAACAACAATAAAGAAATGGCCAACTATCTGTTCTTTAAGTAATAACTCAAATTTTAGGTTAGTTTTTGTATATGTTTTAAAAAAATCACCCCACTATATCATAGCAATATCTTACCTTCCTTTGAAAGTTCTCCCTTGAAATTGTTCTATCATCACTCATCAGCACCCACCATTTTAAAACAAGCATGCAGAAGAAAATGAAACAAAAACTGCTTTCAAATAATTATCAAACCCTCCCTATATCAACTGAGAACACTGGTGAATTTCTTTTAAACAATTTCTACTACTATCCATTCTTCTCAAAGGAGTTCATCAGACACTCAAGATAAAATGTATTAAGGACATACTAAACCCCAGGTTCATTACATACATCAACACCTTTAATCCTTATCATTGTCTTCTGTATTACTTCCCCATAACACAAATGAGAAAATAAACTTTACAGAAATATATTAACTTATCCAAGACAGTCTTCTAAGCAATTTAAGAAGTCCAAAGCTGATTTAAGAACCCAGGACTGAGGTTCAAAGCTCAGGTCAACTGTATTTTTGCTCTCCTACGGAGAGCTATGATCTTAGGTAAATAAGCTACTTGATTTTTCTGAGTCTCAGTTTCCTCATCTATAAAATGAAAGATTTACAGCAATTTGTTTCTAAAAGTCTATAATTCTTGCTTATAAAAAATAAAAATTTGGGGGCTGGGGTTGTGGCTCAGTGGTAGAGTGCTCGCCTAGCATGCATGAGGCACTGGGTTCGATCCTCAGCACCACATAAATGTAAAATAAAGATATTGTGTCCACCTAAAACTTAAAAATAAATATTTTATAAATAAATAAATAAATAATTTTAAAACAAGCTCTTAAAGTTTAAAAAAATGAAAAACTTCAAATGAACCTCTCTCAATTTATTCAACAAATCTTTTTTTTTTTTTTTTTTAAGACAGAGAGAGAGAGAGAGAGAGAATTTTAATATTTATTTTTTAGTTTTCGGCGGACACAACATCTTTGTTTCTATGTAGTGCTGAGGATCGAACCCGGGCCGCACGAATGCCAGGCAAGCGCACTACCGCTTGAGCCACATCCCCAGTCCTATTCAACAAATCTTTCAAGAGCCTCTCCTATACATCCCATACTACCTATAGACTTGTGGGTATGATAGAGTGTGAGGTGATGGGGTTTCTTTAGTCATTACTTTTAATCACTACCCTAGCAAATTATTAGTTTTACATATAACTCTATTTCCTAATCTCATGCCATTGAATTCTTCACAACATCATCATCACCCTAACCAGTGACACCAGCACCTGTGTTTACTGAACATTTTCTACATAAAAGATATGTTAAAATGCTTTATGTATATTACTTCAGTTAATCCTTACATCTACTCTTTGAGACAGGAAAATCATCCCTCTGCAAATATAAACTCATATTCAGACTTAAAAAATCCTTAGAAAGATTTTTATAATTAATAAGTAATTTTTCCCCAATAACAAAGAAAATTAAACTTTCACTCCAGATTGCCTCTCCCTTGGCCCATGGCTTCCTGCAGAGGAATATAAAACAGCACTGCTGTTCAGCATCATTTATTGACTACTTTCTTCACTAGCATTTAACAGGACTGCTGTTGAAAAGCCAGCATAAGGAAGTCACAGGGTGTGAAAGACTTCCTGCATAAAGTGAAATCATTCTTTCCCTTAGACCCAAAGGCCATTACTAAAAGCAGGATTGGGGTGGGGGCTGTCTATCTTTGGGTTTTTTGTTTTTGTTTTTTTTTTTGGCTCATAATTGTTGTTACTCTTATATTTGTATTTTCTCTAGTGACAACAGTGTATTCCTATCTTTAAAGTATCCAAGAAAATTTGGTAAGAGTGGCCTTCAAACTTTTGCTATTGTTGCAATGAAATCTTTTACAGAACCAGAAGCCAATTAAACTAACAAAAACTGAGTCCTGTATATTAAACCTCTCATCCCCTTCCTCAAAGAGCCCTAAAGGAAGTCTAAATCCTAAGAACTCTGGTACAAAATTGGAGAACTACCCATTACAGACTGAAATGTTAAAATTTTATCTACAAAGTCAAATAATAGAAAAGAAGCTAAAGATAGAAAGTCTGCAACAAAATTTGTTTAAACTTGAATAACTCATATTTTATCTGATCTATTTGTTGAATAACTCAAATAACAATCCAATCTAGAAAGAGTACAACAAAGTTACAACTCTAATTTTACCTATGGCTCTAATATGTGTAGCTTTAATTGTATAATATTTACATTTGCTGACTTTAATGGTAAAGCTCTGCACTATAATGCTATCAGCTGTGTGACCTTAAATCACCCAATCTGGGTTTCAGTCATTACATTTTCAAAATGATAAAACTGAATGAGATGAGTCTCTTAATAAGAACAACAAAAATGATGACTACTTGCTAGTCTGAGTCTTGAATGTTCCTGAAAGGGCTACTGTTAAACGCTTGGTTTAACCCTGGGGAGGGTGGCAGTCCAAGGAGGTGGCAGAGTCCTTCAGAGGTGGGGCCTAAGGTGACATCCTTAGACCACTAGGCACATGTCCTTGAAGATGATTGTGAGACCCTGGCCCCTTCCTCTTTCTATTTGCTCCTGACTCATGATATAAGTAGTTGTATTCTGTCATCCATTCCCACCATGAGGTATGCTGCTTCACCAGACACAAAGCAAGGGGGCCAGGCTGGAATCTCCAAACCTGTGAGCCAGCATAAACCTTGTCACTTTATAAACTGGATTATCTCAGGTATTTTGTTATAGAGATGTAAAGCTGAGTAAAGCACTGCTACTGTTAACTAAAGTACATTGCATGGGTTGTGTCATTTAATTTTCACAATATTATCATCCCCAGATGATAAATTGATGACAAATTTAATGATAAATAAAATTAAATGACAAAACGCATATAATTTTCACAATATTATCATCCCCAGATAATATTCTTACAGATAAGAATACAGACATAAAAAAGTCACACTACTTCCAAAACTGACTACAGAAGCCTGGTCCAGAATAGCCTTATCCTCTGCCTAAGCTTAGACAGGTTACTTTCTGTTTTTATGCCTCAAGCTTTCCTTTTCTTAGAGCATTGTCTTTGGAAAACTTGCCATTGTAAATTCTTTCTCTACCTTTTAAAAATATATATGAATTGTTTTATAGAAGACCCTTGTCATATTTTACAACTCAGATACATCTCAAGAACCTGAAAGACAACTCCTAGAAAAACAAACCTCAAGGAAGACAGTGACCTTATCTCTCAGTCTGTGAGCCTAATTGCAAGGGGCACCATTATAATCAGTAATAACCCAAAATGTCCGCTATATCCACTGATTCACCACCCCATAACATGCAGTACTTCTACCATAGCTCTTTCCAGACCTTAAAAACTTTCTTGCCTTTCATTTCAGAAGAGTTAGGTAGGTCCAAACTTAGCTCTGGCCTCTCCTTCCTTATCCCAATAAATTTGAAGAAAAGTCTTTCTTGTCTGTATAACTTTGTCCAGTGCAATTTCTGCTTTGACAAGCCTCACTCAACAACACTAAAACCTATGATTCCGTGATTCATTAAAATGTGAAGAACAGCCAGGATGTAAAGCATGTGCAAAGCCCAGCACCACAAACAACAACAATAAAAAAAGCTATAGGAAATTTAAAAAATTAATTCTCGGATTTTTAAAGTAAATGTTGTACCTTTAAGAGGTGAGGCCTGGAGGGAGATAAGTCAGATCATTGGGGACGAGCCCTTGAAGGAGACAGTAGGACACCAGCTCTCTTCCTCTCTTTTTCACTTTCTAGTCATGAGATAAGTGAGAGAAGTAGTGTTCCTCCACCATGCCTACCTGCTATGATGTGTCACTAGAGGACCAGAGCAACGAGGCCAACAAAGCATAGATTGAAAACTCCAAAACTATGAGCCAAAATAGACTTTTTCTCTTCATAAACTGATTATCTCAAGTATTGTGAGAGTAAAGGAAAGCTGACTAACATGACTTGCAAAATTCCAAAAATTAACAAGTTGCCTCTCACCCAACATGATTTTGCTTTTATAGGTCCCTCTACCAGAAAAGTCCTCCCCTTTAATTACCTGGCAAGCAAAAATCTCCTTCACAACCTTATCCACATTCTCTAATTCATTACTAAAACATCAAAAAGTGCTATTGTACACAGCACTTAGTAATCTTCTCACTGTATTGTATTGTTACACATTCCTCTTAATTTTAAATCCCAAATTCCTAATAGGATGCCTAATAATGAAATGTTCCATAAATGTTTACTGGAAAAACAAGTTTTTTTTCCTGATTTTTTTTCTCTCTCCATAAGGGGAACTAATCATAATTTATCTTTTCACCTAGGCAAAAATCAAATTTACCATTCAAAATGATGTGAAATATATGAATCTTAATGTGATAATATTTAGAATCATAAAAACTAGAATCATTAAAAATTTACATTTATGTTATGTTTAATTTTTGAAGTTAAAAAATATTTTTCACTTGATACCCCCTGCTGGAATTAAATGGAAAATATGATTAAAATTTGTCACAGAAAATTTTATTGTTGTTGTAATGAGGCTCAACCCAGCAGTGCCCTACCACCAAGCAACATCCTTTAGTACTGGGGACTGAACCCAGGGGTATATCACAGCCCTTTTAATATTTTGAGACAGAGTCTTACCAAGTTGCCTAAGCTGGCTCCAAACTTGCAATCCTCTTGCCTTAGCCTCCCAAGTACCTGGAATTATAGGTGTATGACACCATGCCTGGCTTTATTTTTTATTTTGAGATAGGGTCTTACTGAGTTTCCCAGGCTGGCCTTGAAATTTCAATCCTCCTGCCTCAGCCTCTCAAGCAGCTGGGATTATGGATATGTACCATAGCATCTGCTTTCATTCAAAATACCATATAATGTGTATTTCTATTTAGACCACTTTGTGTGAAAATAATATCACTGGACTGAGGTTATTCAAACACTCTAACAAGACAATATGACCCATATTCCTTCTTTAAAACACACTACTTTATAATCTCTGAACTTTCTTAAATCTCAAATAGCTCAGAAGAACTAGTTAGGGAGAACAAGCAAGTTATGTTCTACTGAAATGTATTCCTTAGTAAAAGGAAAGACGTTGAGGATAGGGTAAAGGTAAGTGGGAAGCCATTTAAGACTATATAACATTGCATAGGTAGGAGAAAAATCTAACTGACAAATGTGTTTAACATGATAGGTGGAAAGATTTTTCAAGAAAAAAGTAAGTGGTCAATATCACTAAGTTACAGAGATCAAGTAAGATACGAGTTGAAAAATGACCATCAGATATATCAAGACATCAATTCTGATTAAATTTGCAGTAAACTTAACTTACTCTACTTTAAGACAGAATAAATTAGCAAATAAAGAATTACACAAAGAAGTTTGTTTAAGCACAAAAGTGGGAGTGGCCAGTTAGGTTAGACAGATATCAAAAAACACTTAGTTGAGAAAATAACATTTATAGGCCAAGGATAAAAGAATCACTAAATGGGGACCCAAGAAAGGCACTACTTCCTTTAGAAAGGAACAAGTCAAATGGATTCCATAATGACTTACCATGTTCTAATTAAATATTTTGGGAGGAAAAGAAACCTGGCCTGGATCCCAGGGACACAAAAGGAGTACTCTCTGTACCAAATGGGGTGGCCACCTAGAACATATAATAGAATCCTTACTAGTTCCTGGATTAGGAAAAAAAATGATATTCCAGAATATTATTTGTCTTAATAAATTTATATATATATAATTAAAATTAATCCAAATTATCTTATCTTCTTTGTACTAATTTTTCAGCCTCCTAACTGATGTCCCACACTCATTTTCACTGCCTTCCAATCAGTCTCTATTTTTCTAGTCTTCCAATCCTAGAAATAGGATAATCTTTTCAAAACGAAAATCTTATCACTGGCATCCTACCACTTAAAACTCTCCTCTACTTCCAATTATGTTCAGGATAAAGACAAAAATCCTTAACATAGCTAACAAAACTCCACAGGATTTTCCCTGCCTACCTCTCCAGGTCATTTCTCACCACGTTCCCTCCCTTTCTCTTCCCATCTGATATAACCATTACTGTTTCCTAAAAGGTGTCAAGCTCCCTGACACAGAGCCATTGTACATTCTGAGGCCTCTCACTGGAGTTAACATCAACAAATTAACTTAGCTTAGTCAAACAAGCTGCCCCTGACCTCCTAGACTAGGATAGGTCTTGTTTCAAACTCAGTTAGCATAGTACTGTTTACTTTCCTTTCATAGAATTTATCACAGCTTTAGTTTTACATACATTTTACAATGTATAAAGACATCTTCCACCTCCCTGTAAATTCTAAATGCCCTGGAAAAAAGGAATCATTTCAGGTTTTGTTAACCATGTGTATCCAGGATTTAATACAGTGCTTGCCATGTAATATTTGTTGATGAAGGAATGAGGGAAGGAAGAAGAAAAAACTCTGAGTCTTATGGCGTAAAAAAAGAGAAATTATCTTTAAAAGCATTTGGAAGTTTAATAAATAATTATGGTTACAATTCTTCTATCAATTTCATTCTACATAGGCTATGAAAATATAGTATATGTAGTGGCTAGGGAGGCTGAGACAGGAGGATCAAGAGTTTAAAGCCAGCCTCAGCAAAAGTGAGGTGCCAAGCATCTCAGAGAGAACCTGTCTCTAAATAAAATACAAAATAGGGCTGGGATGTGGCTCAATGGTGGAGTGGCGCTGAGTTCCATCCTGGGTACCAAAAAATGTATGTGTGTGTGTGTGTGTGTGTGTGTGTGTGTGTGTGTGTGTGAAAGATATAAAAATCTTTGAATTTAGGTACTAACATATCACAGTCTCAGTAGGGCACAAAACAGAATCACTAACAGAATATTTTTAATCACCTGTTACTTACATATATATTTCTTCAAGGCTGTTTGATAAATCCACACGTTCTTGCCCTTTAAGCCAAGGAGCACTAAGAATGAATAAAGCACAATGAAGAATATTTTTCAACGATTGCATTAACATTTCAAACAGAAATTACTGATTCATACATAGGTATACAAACACAAAGAAACATTAAAATGTTTCTTTGTGTTTGTATACATCTATGTAGTTACAAAATGCTCATACTGACATTAACTCATTTAATTCTCCCAAGAAACTATGAAAACCCCAACAAAAATTAAATTCAGTTTTTTAAGAAATCAGAAATCATGGTCATTTTTATTCTACTGAATCTACTGTGTATATAAACTATATGTATATTTATCGATTTAGTTTGCTTTTTTGGTCTCACATCCTGGAATTCTGCAAGAGAGCTATTTTGAGTCTGAAACATTTTTGTGCATAGACTGTTAAGATGCCATTTGATTTGTATGTCTTTTTTCTATTATTCAGTTTTAATGGTTTAAAAAACAAAGGTGATTTCAAAGGGTATCATAAACTGCTCAAATTTACATAAGTGGCAGAACAGGTTCTAGAATCTCAATTTCCAGATTCACAATATTTGCTACAATACCATAAGTTCCCAACTGTTGTTTCTAACTGGTGTTTCAACATCTCTAACAAGTAAGCTGTTCGTCAAGTGACTATAAAAATAATTTTTCTGGGGCTGGGGCTGTAGCTCAGTAGTAGAGCACTTGCCTTGCACGTGTGAGGTATTGGGTTCATCTCAGCTCCACATAAAAATAAATAAATAAAGATATTGTAGCAACTACAAATAAAAAAATTAAAAATAATAAAAAAATATTTTTCTGAAAAAGAACATTTATGTTTGCAAACATTCCTTTATCATTTGCAATACATTTTTTTAACACAAACAGTAATCCCACTAGTCAGTAAAAAATTTTGGTAACAGATTTTTATGCAAATCTATTCCCGTGGTTTATACATATTACTAGATTAAGGAGGCAAGGTAGATCCCAGGTTGCTTGCATCAACAGGTCATGACTCATAAAGATTAAGCTTGGACTTAGAAGAAAATAGTTCCTCAATAACAAGGAGGAGAGAGAACATGGAGAACCATGAGAAGTACCCTGGATAATTCCTGAAAGGGAAGAAGTCTTAAGCAGAATGTTTTGTGGCTAGGACAGAGGTCAGGAGAAATTCGAAGGGTCGGGGTTTCCAGATCATTAGGCTGAATAAAGAGGAAGGTTTTCTTCCCCATCTCTAAAGAAAATTCTGTAGCTATTTAACCCCTATGAACTCAGCGATTCTCTTTTATATTAAGTGGCATAATTCAATGTGTTTTTAGGCAATTTGTTTTTATTTAAATGTTCTACACCAAATTGAAAAGGTGTTTCTAATCTGTTTTAATAAAAGTATTTTATATAAAATGCAATGCATAGTACAGAGAAATATCTTTGAAAATATCTTTTTAAAAAATATAAATTTAGAAATAAATATAGCTTACTTCAGTTGATAAATAGGTGGAGCTGTACCTGGATATTCGTTTGGTAGCATCACCTAGAATGCAGTTTTAAAACAAATCTGTTTAACAATTCATTATCATTCAAAAATAATTATATTTATAAAACTAGCCACTGAACAAATTTCTATCCTGCCAAACTTAGAATCATTGGTTTGTTAAATCTCAGGAGAAAATCACCAATTTATGCTTCTAACATTGAATATGTTGTTAGTGATGCTGCCAGTATTTTAAGGAGTAAAACAAATTATTTGCAGAGAAAGTAAAAATAATATAAATAAAATAAGGGCAAACAATGCAGAGTATGGTGGCCCACACCTATAATCCTAGTGACTTACGAGGCTGATAGAGGAGGCTCGAAAGTCTGGGGCCAAGCTCAGCAACTTAGCAAGAACCTCTCTCAAAATTAAAAAAAAAAAAAAAAATTTAAAGTGCTTGTGGATGTAGCTCAGTGGCAGAGCACCCCTGGGTTCAATCTCCAGTACCCTTCCTGCCCCCAAAAAGAATAAGGGTAAAGAAAATATTTGAAAGGAAAAGGAAAACTTGTAACAGGGGCATTATGCCCTGACCATAAATGGATAGAGTAACACTATAAAATTTTCCAGATATTTTTCTGAAAAAATACTTTAAAAATTTTTAAAAACCCAGAACAAACCCTAAAAAAAATCTATTAAATATGAGCTGGGTTCAGTGGCACATGCCTGCAATCTCAGGGACTCTGCAGGCTAAGGCAGGAGAATCAGGATTTCAAGCCAGCCTCAGTAAAAGCAAGGCACTAAGCAACCCAGTAAGACCCTCTCTCTAAATAAAATACAAAATAGGGCTGGGGATGTGGTTCAGTAGTTGATACCCCTGAGTTCAATCCCTGACACCCACCCCTCAAAAATCTACCAAATATTATATATGAAAAAGTTATAGAAACCATATATTTTCAAATAAGTTTTATTACAAAAATAAAAAAACTCAACTTTAGCACCCTTTATGTTGAAAATACAGGCAGTCATCAAAGAAGATGTACTAAGAGAGAAAGCTACAGCTAATCTTTTCATTTATTTTATCCTAACTATAACTGATCCTCAATTAATAAAGAAATAGAGTATCTACTGTTTGGATCTACATTGCTATCCTATTGTTCATTTTATATATCAGCCATCCTTCCAGGTTCAGAAACTCTCCCATTATATGAATGGGATAATGAAAGGAAATGAAACTCAAATCTGTCCAAGGGACATGAACACATTTAATAATTGAAAAGAATTGGAAGAAGAAAGATTGAAACAATGCATGCACAATTTGAGGGTGATCTGAGATTTAACTATCTACATGTTTAATCAATCAAAACAAAAGCCAACAACAAAGATAATTTAGAAAATAACACATGCATGAATAATCATGAGGCTTCCATAGGCAATCATAGTCAATACTGTAACTGGAAAATGGCTGTAGAGAAGCAGAAAAGAAAGAAAGAAAGAAATATATATATACACATATATACCTGCAAGCAAAGTGTCCATTTGGGGTCATCTATATCATCGCTAATTCTAATACAAAATATTTTGGCACAATCATCAATGACACACCATTCCTCGCCATAAATGGCTGCCATTGCTTCAATTTCCTCATTCTGAAAGTTGATTTAAAAAAAAAAAAAAGTCAACAAATGAACAGTGTACATATACCCTTAAAACCTCTTCTCAGTACTTTATATGGTATTAACATTCAACATCACTATGTTGGATGAAGGATTACTGGATGAGCCTTAATAAGCAAAAATGTTCTTAGCAGGAGGTCACCAAACCTCTCTCAGGGTGAGGGACACTACTACAATGAATGGAACTGGCCACACAATGGCCTTCTTGTGTTTTTGGCCCCTACCGAGCCAAAATATATATGCACTTCCATACCCTTTAGTGAGATTCACAATTAAAAAGACAAACTATGTTATTTTAAACAGAAAACTCCCACTCTCACCACTAATAGTGTTTCCACTCTCCCTATATTCTAGTGGATATTCTATGTTGTTTTAGTTTCTTTTCATTCATTATTATTTTTATTTTATTTTTTAAATTTGGGCACAGGCCTGGGGCTGGGTGGGTTTTTTTTGTCTTTTTGGTATCCAAAGCCTCAAAATATTTCAGAAATAATAATTTTGGTGTGAGATTAAAAAATAATAACTGGACCAAAAGGTGAAAAATGGAGAAAAGTATATATTCAACTCTGGATCATCTCATTTTGTCCTTGAGGCCCTGGTGGAAAAGACTTATGAGGGCCCACGTGAATCTTACACAGAAGAAAGCTCAAAATCAAGAGAAATATAAGATTTGGTGGACTCTCTGGAAATTCCAGGGTCTGAAGAACCTTGTCCAAGGTGACCCGGGAGACAGGGTGGGATGCAGAACCCAGTTTTCTGCCTCCGGCCCAGAGCTGCTCTGTCGCGTGCTAATGGTTGACGAGGACACCGTCCGAAGTAGGCCAAACCCCGAAGACGCTGAGAAACAACCGGCCCGGGAGCGATAGCCAAAGGGGAAGCGCCAGGAAAATGGAACGCGGTGGAGCAAATGAACGGCGCGGCCGGGCGGCCGGGCGGCCCGGGCGGTACAGGCGGGAACCGGAGCGGCCCTGGGCGGAGGCGGCCCGGGACGGCGAGGCAAGGCCGAGCTGAGCCTGGGGGTCAGCGCCCCGCCGGGGCCTCACCTGCCTCTGGTCGCTCCCTGTGTCCCCCTCAGCCATGTGGCCCCGGGAGCGGCCCTGCGGCCGCCGATACCCAGGTCCGTAGAACGGGGGCAGGGAGCCGCGGCGGCTAGATGTGCGCGGGCTGCGGCGCGGCCCGACCCGGAACCGCAACCCGGTAACGCCGCATAGCCCACATCTGCTTCCGGGTTGCGGGCCAGGTGGTGCGAGGGGCTCCTGGCCCCCGGGCTTCGGAGGAACCCACGCCCGCGCTTGCGTCCTCCCGGCCCTTCAGCTTGGTGGGGACCCGGGGGAGGGCGGTTGACTTCGGGAGCTGCGCGAGGCCTTCCGGGGTGTGTCTTCCAGAAGTTCTCAAGGGTTGGGGGCTTCTGCTCTCCCACTGCGGCCTCAGCACGGTTGGAACCCCCAGGGGACGTTGGGCACTCGGGTTACCTGCCACATTTGGGAAAGGACTCAGTCTCAGGCCCCAGTCTTTACGTTTCAATGCAGAGATTTTGTTTGGTTTTGTTTTAACATGTTTTAAGTTATTTTGTTTGATTTTTGCAAACATGGTTCTGAGTTACCGAGAGCAGCAGAGGACAGGCAATTTAGAAACATTAAGGGGGAAACCTTATTATCTCACTGTTGTGTTGCAGTTGGTTTTTTGTTTTTTGTTTTTTTAACGTCCTTGAACATTTTGTCTGAGAATGCGTTTTGTAGGAGATACTGGTTATACAATTAATATAAGGCTCTTTGTTTCATTATTCAAAAAATTTGAATCAGTATGTGTCATTCTTATCCACCTCCAACACACTCAATGACACTTTGCAGTACATTAGTTACAAAATATATTGGTCACCTTCTACCAGACACATCAATGGAGGTGTTCATTCTTATGTTTAGAAGGTATTTTATCCACTCTCACTTCTCTTTTTTTTTTTTTTTTTTTTCACACACACACAGAGGAACACTCTAAATACAACATCTTTCCTCTTAATAATGAGCATTTCTCTGTCCCCCTTTGGAACGCTTCTCTGAGGTAGGGGTGCACTGGCAAAGTACCTAGAATTGTTAATTTAACAGACTTGTTTTAGTATACCAAACATTGGAGGTACAAAATCAAATGTCGTGCATTGCCTTTGAGAAACTGAAGATTGGGGCGGGGGGGGGGGGGGGGGGGCGGGGGGGGCGGGGGGGGGCATAAAAGTAAATCAACAATAAAAGTGTCTTAGAATATCCTGTATATAGTTTGGCAAAGAACAGTGGGAAGACCTTTGCAACTACCAATTGTTCAACAGCTTTCTTTCCTTCTTTCACTCTAAACTCCTCCTCACCACCCTCTTCATATGACTTACAACTTCTACTGCATAAAATAATGCTTTTCAGGGCTGGGTTTGTGGCTCAGTGATAGAGTGCATGCCTAGCATATGTGAGGCACTGGGCTCAATTCTCAGCACCACATATAAATAAATAAATAAATAAATAAATAAATAAAGAAGATCCATTGACAACTAAAAAAATATTTTTTTAAAAAAATAGTGTTTTCACACTTAAACATGTTTTTAAAAAGACCGTAGAAGCCAGACATGGTGCAAGCCTATAGTCCCAGCTATTTGGGAGTCTGAGGTAGGAGGATCCTGAGTTTTAGGCCAACCTGAGCAACATAGGAAGACCCTGTGTTTTGGGGATGTGGGGAAGTGGGACCATGAAATCCATTTTTCAGTGAAAGCTATATGTGAAACAAATTAGATTGTTCTGGCTGAGATAGTGATGGGCCCAAAATTCCAACTACTAAGCAACCCTTCCTCTCTAAGTTCCCTCTCAAGGACTTGAAAACTCAATTTTGAAAGCCACTGCATTAAACCTTAACCTTCTAAACATAGTGCAAAATATTACACATACTACCTCTTTTCCTGCCACATTACAGCAATCCAGTTGATATTACCTTTTGCAGATTATAATCATTTTCTATTGATCCCTGTTTCTTCATAAATACAACCTTTACGTCTTCTGAACTTAAATTCTAAACAGAAAGGACTTTTCAGCAAAGGACAATGGTGGTGGTGGGGGAATTATCTCCCTATTTCTCTAACCTGCTTAGCCCCAGACTTGAATATGCAAGGAGCACTTTGGAAAAAGGAGAGAAGTGATTACTGAAGTTAAAAGTGTTGCAGGCAACCCGTATTTTGAAGAATATATTGGAAAGAAGCACAACTTTATAGACAACTCATTTGAAAAAGATAACTTGGTATGAACCCTGAGCAATTGCATAAACAGACTCTGGGACTACTCTACAAATAATAATGGTCCTGTACTGGAGGAGTTTCTAAGCTTGATTTTGCTGATTTCTACTCCAGTGGGTACTTAAACTCAGTGTTTAAGCTCAGTGTGCTCAAAACAGCTCAATAACCTTCTAATATTCCTCCTCCTGTCTTCCTGATTCAATAAGTGGCAACCCTCAAAACATCAATGATTGCCTAAGCTTGAAACTTACAAGACAGTATGCTCTCTAAATTCGCTGTATACTCTTAATTTTTAACTCCATCTCCAGAGAGCATGTTCTTATAATTCCGGTTGCTTAATATCTCTTGTAATCCTTCTTATTCTCCTTCCTGTCTCTCTGATTCCATCTGGATACTCTTCAAGTTATTCTTACTTCTCTGCTGAAGTAATCATCAAAATACACAATTCTGGACATGTCTCTCCTTCCTTGAAACCATTCACCACTCCCCCTAGCTCTCATAATAATACTTAAACACCTTAACTCACAAGGTATGTTTCTGGCCTTCTCTCTAATTTTGTCTCCCATTTGTTTCAGTCATACCTACTTAATCTATTTTACTTAAGTTTTGCTTGAAAAAATAATTCCATGGCTTCAGAAAAATATGAACAGCACTGTCTTAAACAATAGTATGTAAGGAATTGAACCAAAATATGTCAATAATTATTGTCTGTGACTAGAGTAAGGAAGGGAACAGATCCTGTTAAAGAGAGATGGAGAGACACATGGTTAGGATGATAACTACAGAAGTCCTGAGACAATGTGGAGGAAATATATGTGGCTGAATCCCTCAGGACTCCCACCTAGAAGAGAAATGGTGAATGGCTGCACCAGAATTTCTACACAGTACGGATTTTGGAGCCAATATTGTTGGTGTTTTAATGTGCCTAAGTTTATATTTTAACAACTTGAAACTTTTTGCTTACTATTGAGAAACAATCTAAACCAAAGGTATATGATTGAGATTAGAGAATACCAAAGCCCTATCTTGATAACAAAATGAGTACACATATGTGGAAGACACAGAGATGGTCATAAATGGTTATGCAGGTAATGTGAAGGGTTTGGCAGCTGAGATTTTATGGGAGGGGTGGGGTAAATTAATGGAAAAAAACCTAACATGAAATTGTGTATATCTGACAACAACAGTTATATCATCGGAGCTAAGATATTAAGTCTGTGAAGAGTTTATAAACCTATGGTTTGTATTGGATCTTCCAAGTGTCTCTAGGCCCTTGCTGCTCAAAGTGAGATCTAGCACCCAACAGCATCATCTTTAAAGAATGCTTCTTAGGACTACAGAAAGTTGGCCCCCTTTCAGATCTCCAAAATCTGCTTTTTAAGATTCCTAGGAGATTTGCATGCATATTAAATTTTGAGAACCTTGCATGATGACCAAAAGAAAATACTTCTTAGATCTTAGGCAACAGGGAGAGTACTTGACTGATGGTTCCAGATATTATGTTCTATGATCTATTACTACAGTAGAACAAGACCATATTCTTCATGGACTGCTATCAGGTGAGAACCAGGCAGAATTAGAACAGAAGGCTTATTCTTGGGAGATGTGACACTCCTCTGATGTGAGACTTGAGCTCCAGACTCAGCTGAACTTTCCTTAAAACTACTGCCATACAACTTTCCTCCTTTTCCTTTGTTTTCCTCATTCACTCAGGGTCATATTCATATTTGATGATTCACTGAATCTCTTCAGTCTCCTTCCCAATTTTCTCACATAGATAATTCATTTTTCTTACACATTTAACTTCATCTTCATGTCTTCCTCTCCAGGATCCAGACAACTGAAAGCTGCTTTAGAGCACACTGTTCAAAGGTGAATTTTTGTCCATATATTACTTGAAATAATTATTTGAGAGGCCTCTAGGCTCAGATGATTCCAGTGCATTGGGTTCTTTCATAAGCAAGCTGAAACCCAACTAAATGTTAACTTAAGTTTAACCCATCAGAAACCACCATCTAACACCTAGCCAGAGACTTTACTAAGCAGAAATTGCCAAACAACCTCTAACTAGGGACTCTGCACTTTAACCAATAGAATACTTTTTGTCTTATTTCCACAAATGCCTTATAAAAGTTTCTTCCCCCTGTTCCTTTGGTAGAGCACTGAACTATGTGTGCTCTAGTGCTGCCCAATTCATGAATAATTTAAAGATCAAATAAGCTCATTAAAGTTTTAGTGTGCCTAGATATATCTTTTAATAATATTAATTTGTGCTGGTGTGGTGGCTTGTGCCTGTAATACCAGCTGTAATACCAGCTGAGACAGGGCGATCACAAGTTCAAAACCAGCCTCAGCCACTTAGCAAGGTCCTAAGCAACTTAGCAAGACCCCGTCTCAAAGGAAAAAAATAAAAAGGGCTGGGGGTGTGGCTCAGTGATTAAGTGCCCCTGAATTCAATCCCAGCTACAAAAAAATATATAAATAAAAAAATTATCTTATAATATTATCTATTATGTAAATATTTTTGTTAGGGCAGTATGTCCTTAAGACATAAAAACATGGGCTGGGGTTATAGTTTTTAATAGAAAAGTTGTGCTTAGCATGTGTGAGAAACTGTGTTAGATCCCTGGAACGCCCCCATCCCCCAACACACACACATACATGCACACATGATTTTTTTTTTTTAAAGTACAAACCATCATGATATACTATTAATGATATTCACATGTTTTTCTTAGCACCAGACAATGAAAGCCAATGTAGTGGACTACAGGTCAACAAACTTGGAGGCTATTGTTTCTCTTTGTGCCATTTATTACCAGGTCCACAGTGTGATATACTATAGCCAGGAAGAGTCATAAAGATACAAAGATGAAAATGTTAGATACTGGCCTAGGGATGTAGTTCAGTGGTAAACTACTTGTCCAATATGTATGAGAGCTTGGGTTCAATCCCCAGTATTGAAAAAAATGCTGAATATTAAACTATAATTTTATGCAGAATCTTTGTCAATGAAGTAGTCAAGGAAACAGTCAATATTAGCAAGTAATTGGGGAAAGAAGAAAATCCTTTCATGTTATACTGTTACTATAAATAATACTACAGCCTGAGAATATTAGCTGACATTTATGTAAACACCAACTAGAAGAAGTAATGGTGCTATAGGCATTGCCTAACTTCAGGAGATTCAAAGGGAACAGAAGGGTAATATCTAATGAGTGAAACTAAGCTCACAGAGGAACTGTGAGGTAAGGAGACCCTGTTACACCATCTCCAGCTAGCACCTCCAGTTCCCAGATAGATACCCTGTCCCAAATAAAGTATGCAAGTACTTCACCTCTAGGATAGTGATTGATTTCCCATTGATAGTGTATCCAAATGTGTATTTTGTAGAAATTAACCCTCAATATGTACAGTGATCAAAGGGAGAATGTGTTCTGTGGTCATTCATGTTTATCATCATTGTGTTAGACAGTCTGATATATTGTATACTAGAATATTCAGCATCCTGAATATTCTAATAGACAATATAAATTTCTATAAGAGGTCAATAGTGTATAGCTCTTCACAAAGAAATTGACCAAGGAGTCCTCTCTCTTTCTCCCTAAAATCTTGGAACAGTAGAATCAATAAAATAAAATATTTTTTGAGGGGCTGGGGCTGGGCTCAGTGGAAGAGTGCTTACCTGGCATGTGTGAGGCACTGAGTTCAATCCTCAGCACCACATAAAAATAAAGGTATTTGTGTCCACCTACAACTAATATATATACATATATATGTATGTATGTATGTTTATAAGTACTAGTCTTTTATGGTATCTTTATACTTTATCTTCTAATGATACAATTCAGGGTCATTATTATATATATTTTCTGACTCAATATTGGGAAAGACCTGGGTTCCCACCAGCCAAAAATACGAACTCTGACTTTTTTATTTTTCATTTTTAAGAAGTCTCTTCTTAGTAAATGTATTTCTAGAAGGGATAGTTATCAATTCTATTGTTAATTACTTGTTAACAACTTTAGCAAGGATTGGTTTAGCCAACAGAGAACAGGAAGGATCCTTGGTAGAAGTTAACAGAGGAGTAGGATAAGCATTCCTCAGTGTTATACACACTCTGTCTCTTCCATGCTGGATTTCCTTACCGCTTTACATGACATCCTAAATTTGTTTTTTTTTTTTCTAAATGCTTTTCTTGACTAAAAGTAGAAAATGAGAATATAGTTAGCTTCCCCTTTACCTCAAAATCAGTGTTCAGAGATGGTGTGTGTAAAATTCAGTGTTGGTAAGAAAGGCAAATTACCTGTTTTCCCTCCAAATGAAATGTTCTTCCCTTAGTTCTTCAATGGCTGTCTCTTTAGCTTCAGTTCTTGGCATAAGGATCCTCCCTATCAAAGACTTACCTGACTGCTACAACAACAACAAAAATTTCCCTCTCCTCTTTGATAATGCTCATTAATCAAAGGCCACCAGGAACACACTGTAATCTAACAAATTTGGGCTTATTAGATGCTCCTAGGTAGCAAGTGAGACCCCACGTTTTGACAAAACATGGAATGTCTCAGTAAGAAAATCTTACAAGGGACTTAGAGGATTGGGGCTTGTGTTAAGGAAGGGGGTTAGTTCTGGATTGGGAGCCATCATGAAATAGGAGTATGATTGAGTATTTAATGAGTCTTCATTGGGAGGCAGGAGAAACCAAGAGGGACTGAAGCTGCAATGGGTAAAGGAGCAGTGTTCACTCATGACAGCTGGGAGAGAAGGATGTTTGGTCATTTCAGTGGCTTGCACAGTGTCCTTGGTTTTACTTCAGTATCACAAAGTGACCTTAGCTGATGTTGTTTTGCCAGGAGATTATTTATGTTCCCCAGGAGAACAATGCAGTGAGTGCCAGGACCCTTCCCAGCTAACAAAGGGATTTTTTTTCCCTTTATAATGTCTTATTCTGTATGATTTTCTTCACAATACAAATCAGTATACAACAATTATCTAACATTTGTTGTTGTTGTTTGGTGGGTTTTTTTTTTTTTTTTTTTTTTTTTTTTTTTTTTTTTGGTACCAGGGATTGAACCTAGGGGCTTTTAACAGCTGAGCCACATCCCCAGCCCTTTTTTGTGTTTTATTTACAGTCAGGGTCTCACTAAGTTGCTGAGGTTGGCTTTGAATTCACAATCCTCCTGCCTCAGCCTCTGCAGCCATTGGAATTACAGGCATGCCACCACCACACCAGGGGACAATTATCTAATTTATGTGTCTTTAAGGTATTTGTGATTTATCTTCCTCAACACATACAAGCTCTGTGAGGGCATAAGGGTCATCTTTCTTATAATTGCTGTGTCCCTAACATCAAAAGCAGCCCTGACATTTGGTAGATACACAATTAATATTAGTTGAATGGATTTATACATTAGATGGCTGGGGAAGGGGCTCATCTGGAGCTGGGAGAGGGAAGGGAAGTGAGAAAGTGCCAAAGCGCACCCCTATGGTACAGCCATTTCAAATTATCTCTAGGTTGCCATGTCCTCTGTAATAAGATATCGCATCTGGGTGGGTAAGAAGCTAGTAAGTAGAATGAATGGACTTTTAAATTATAATTAAAAAGTTTGATGAGATTGTGAAATGTTAAAATCCAATTTATTCTGTCTGCATAGTTACAGAAGGTATTCCAGGCCTTGCCAATTTGGACTGTTATTACTTTCGCAAAATAGAAAAGTCCTTTTTATCCCCTTCATACATTAACATCATGAAGTGGTTTGCCAAAGCTATCATTTTAAATGCCAGGCCAGAAATTTTTCTATATATGAAAAGAATGGCAATAAATTTTCTTTTCCCCTCTCATTAAAATACTTTGATATGTCTAAAAATCAATCTGAACCTTTCAAGGAACACACTGTAGGTGAATATGCTTCCAACTACAGTTAAAGACTTAACGACTATTAGCCACCATTTAAAGCTATATTCTCAAAAATATTCATTGAACCATTGTTCCAAAGCTAGCAAAATTTGTATCCAAGATGCAATAGTGATGATTTATGTTTATATTTACTCTTTGCATAGTTTTTATTAACTGTTTTTGATGCCTCCTGGCACTTTTTCTTACAAAGATTTTTTTCTTACAATTACTACTTGGTTGAATTCAATAAAATTATTGAGTGCCTTTTTTGTGCTATGTGTGACACACTATGCAATTCATTTCTAAGAAGACTAAGAAATTGTAAAGGAAAATACATAATTCTGCCTTTTTCTGTAAGAACCATTATCAGCTATGTATAGCTTACTGAATTATCTTACCTAATTGGTACTGAAGAAATTAAAAACTATTATCCTTAGTTTTTAATTTCTAAGAAATTAGAAATTAACAGCATGTTCTGAGGCTGATATGGTGTAGACTTACACTGCTATGAGAATAGAGTTTCTTCATGTACTTGGAGAAAGCTCCAGAGACAGGATACCTATGTGCAGATACCAACTTTGCCAATAACTAGCCATTTGGCATTTCTTTTCTTCAGTTTCTTTGTATATATGTAGGAATAGTATCTATTTCATAAATTATTTCAAAAATTAAGTGATATTTAATATTTTTTAAAGGGCTGAATATACTGCCTGGGACATAGTAAGTATTCAATAAATATTACTTTTCTTATTATGTTACTATTATATGTTATGACTATATTTTTATCATTAAGTTTACAGATCTGTAACTGATTAGTGGACATTTTACAGTAAAAGATCTCTACAATATTTCATATAGAAAACAGTATGGAGTTTCACTATGTAACTTAGTCACAATTTTTTGAAGCAAGCTATGTGTGGAAATTTCATGAGTGTTGTTTCATGAATGAATATTAGTAAGACACAGTCATTATCATTCAGGAGTTTCCATGTGAAAATTCAGAGACTGCTGTGTGGTGAGAACAAACTCTAGATTTCTTAATCTGTTAATGTGTATGGAAAACCAAATTTTCCTGTTTCTCATCTCCTGCAGCCTATTGGATTATATAAATTGACACATGCCCCCTCCACAGAGCTTCCTTGATCTCATGGCCTTGGTTAAGTCTGTCAGCTACTCATTTATATCTTCATTCTCTCTCTCCTTCCCATTACTTCTCTACTAGAGTTAACCATCATTTATTTATATCTACTCATCACCAAGGTATGGAGTACTTGGCCTTTAGCAATAGCGCACAGAGTATAAAGGCATGAACTAGCAAAATATACTATTTGATTCATATCCTGACTTATGTGCTATCTATGCAAACTTGGGCAAGTTATTTAGCTTCTCTGAGCCTCACTTTTCATTATTTATAAGAAAGACAAGGATGTTAATGTCTACTTTGAAAACTGTAAGAAAGAAAAAAAAACTTAAGCTCCTAGTACTTTTTTTTTTTTTTGCATGTAGTAAATTTTTAAGAAATAATAGCTTATATTACTGAAAACAAGCTGGGCACAGGCACATGCCTATATTCTCCACTACTTGGGAGGCTGAGACAGAAGGGTCACTTGAGCCCAGGAGGGGGAGACCAGCCTTGAAAAAATAGTAAAACTCTGTCTCAAGAAAAAAAAAATCAAAATTTATCTATGGTGTCGTGTCCTTAGGTGCACAAATGGAAATGGTCCCCAACAGGAAAAGTAAGGGAAAATCAACTGAGAAAAAGAATTAAGTGGCTCAAATCACTTTATGGGGTGGATATAGTGGTAGATGAACATTAGAGTTACCATGAATAATCATTTCTTAAATTAATGAGAAGTGTCTGAAAACTTTCAGGATGTGGTTCTAAAATGGAACTTTGACTACAGTGGTCACTTGTATACCCTTTGATGGAACAAATTAAATGACCCACAAAATAGAGAAGCAGACCAGAACTATTAACTTCAAGAAGATGTTCAAACTCCCAGATTGAAAGGAATAATATTTTTATTTTGGGAGGCCAGCCAAACTGGATCCATAGAATAGGAACTACTCAAGAGAAGCTGTGACTGCAGAAAAACACTGCCGTTACCAAAAATTTTGACAAAATATCAATAGGGGTGTGTGGTGGAAGGGTAAGGAAGTGACAAGTGTCAGTGGTTAGGGGTGGAGTGGTATCTGTATACCTCAACCTGTTTCCCTTCCTGTTTATTCTTTCTTGCTGGTACCTCTCATCCTCTGAACCTAACTTAGAAGCCAAAGGACAAGGAAGCTCAGATGGTTCTATTCCTAGAGGCTATCCTACCAGAAACAAAGCAACAAAGGGCAGAGAATAGATTAAGAAAGCAAATAGATAGTTCAGTACAATCAATCTGGAGTTTGAAGACATTGAGAGGACAAAAATGGGTGGATAAAAGTGAGATAAACCATTTTCAAAAATCCTCCAGTGCAATCATCTGTACATTCTACAGTTGTAACTCTGAAGGGCATGCATCAACAGAGTGGTGCTCACAGTGGAAGGAACCTGGATGTCTTTTTATTTTTTTATTTTGAGACAGGGTCTTGATAAGTTGCTTAGGGTCTCATTGAGTTGCTGAGGCTGGCCTCCAACCTGTGATCCTCCTGTTTTAGCCTCCCAAGTTGCTGGGATTACAGTGTGAATCATTATGCTAAGCTGCTCACCTTAGGTCAGGTCCTATTATCTCAGCCTTAAACTACAACAGTAACTTGTTAGCATGTTTTTCCAGTTCTGTGCTTTTCTCTTCTACCCACCCTGCTTCATGCTAACAGATCTCTTCTACTTAGGCATCCTTTGTTCAAAAGCCTCTCCATCTTCTCCAGTCCCTTGCTCAGCAATCAGTGCCTCTATAAATCAATTACTTACATCAGAATCTTGGGGCCTCCTTTATCTTTCTTGCCCCTCACCACTCATATGCAACCAACTAATCACTAAATTCTTTCTGTTCTTTCAACCTGTTCTCTACATAACTACTCAATTTATCTTTTTCTGCAATAGAAATGGAATCCTGACACTCTTCTGCTTAAAACTCTTTGGGGTTTTAACTCCATGGTCTTGAGAATGAATCTCAAACTCCTTGGCACATGGTAAAGGGTCTTTCATGATCTGGCTCCTGTAGGCCTTTTCAGTCCTGGCATCTCTCCCAGCTATCTCCAGCTGGCAGGCATGCATCTTATACTATAACCTTGCTGAACTAATTTCACTTTCCCTAATGAGGCCCATGATCACTGGCCTACAGTCCTTCTCACATGTTGCTCTCTACACCTAGAGTACTCTTTCCTCCTACCTCTCACCTACTCTACATTTTTTGGACTCAACTTTCTTGATTGCGATTACTACCCCTTCCTTTATCCTTGGATTGCTACTACTCAGAACAGTGCCTGGCACCTGGTGGGATCTTCAGTCAGAGAGGTCAAATATATCATTCATGTTCTTGTTGCTGGTTAAGAACTGAGATATGGTCCAGCCTTCTGATTCTAAGTTTTGCATACATTCCACTCCTTTACACTGGCTCCCACCTTGCATAAATCATCTCTGGCATAGTCTAATGTCCCAGTTCATTCATTCATTCAAAAAATATTTTTTGAGGACTAGGGCTAAAGCTCAGTGGAGGAGCACTTGCCTAGAAATAAATAAGAATAATTTTTAAATATTTATTGATTTCTTAATATCTGCCCATGTACTGTGTTAGATAAAGATGGTAACTGATAAACATGTTGTTCCTTGCTTTCAATCTATTTCTAGTCTGATAAAGGCTAGAAATGTTTTCATAGGAGTAAGTATTAGGTAATAATTTAGCCAGTAAGAGGGGCAACTAGCCTAGTAATAGGGGGTCAGGAAGGCTTTTGGAGTCTAAGCCACACTGCATGAAACGTAAACACCAGCAAGACAAAGAGGCAGAAAGGGAGACTTTAAGACATGGGCAAAGGTTCTGAAGATTCGGAGAGTGTCAGTACAGGGAAAAGTTGTTCGTGATTGCAGAAGCACAAAACACTGATAATACTGAGAAATGAATCTGGATGTATGCAGAGTTTTATGATGTTAAGGAGTTTAGACTATATCTCAAAGGCAATTCAAAGACAGAGCTGAATTTTAAACAAGTGAATTTAAATCAGATTTAAATTTTAGATTTAAATCTCTCTTTGCAATATAGATTAAGGTTGTGGGGAATAGTGGAAAAGATAGGAGTAGGATAGAAGAAGAATCAAGAATTCTTACCTCCAATAAAGAGAATATAAAGAGGCAAGCAGTTTGGGGGAAGAGGAGAAATTTCCCTTTTGGTTGTATTTAGTTTAATTAGTTGGTGTGTGGGTTAGAAGCTCAGGAGTGATGTTGGGACCTGAATTGCTGATTTGGGAGACATGAGCATATAGAGAGTTATTACAGCCATGGGAATACATGAGCTCACTGAAGAAAAATAAGAGGGGAGATACAGTAATTTACGGCAGAACTCTCAACATTGAAGGGAAGAGCCAAAGACAAGGATCTTGGGGAAACTGAGGGAAGAGCATTCTCAGAGGAGGGAAGGGTTATCAGTTTAATGCATTGCTGAAAGGTCAAATAAGGAAAGAATTTATAAAGACCTGTTGGATTTTGCAAGGAGGGCTTTGGTGTCCTCAGCGGGAGCAGTTTCAGTGAAGTAATGGGAGCAAAAGCCAGAGTGAAGAGAGTATAAGAGAGAGAAAAGAAAGAGCCAGTGTAGACCACTCTTTCAACTAGTTTAACTCTGAAGGAGGGAAGAGAAAAAGGGTTTTACCTGACAGAAGGGTTTTAATGGATGGCAGCATTTCTGCTGCAGGTAAACTTTGAGAACATATAAAAGTCTAGGAGAGAGACAGCTGAAGGGATGAGATGGAAGGAGCAATCATGAACGCTGGTGGAAACTCTGGCCTTACCTAGGAGGGGACCTGTTCCCTTTTAACAGAAGAGGAAAAGGAAGCAAGGATTTTGGTGCTGGTAATTTTGTGGGTTTGGTGGCAAAAAGTTTGGGGGCCCTCATCTAATAGCTTTGGAGGTGAAGTTGAGAGTGTGAAAGAGAGTGGTGGGGTGTGGGACTTGAGGAAAGTGAAAATAATGCTGTGAGGGCAGGAAACCAAGCTAGTCCTGGCCTCTTTCCTCTTCGTTTTCTCCTTTCTCTTGGCCATCTCCTGCAGGATTTATGGCCTCAAGTCACCTCCACACAGATGATCACAAATTGACATCTCTAGACCAGACCTCACTTTTGAACTCTCAATCTGCCATCCATACTTGGGTGTCTCAAAGCCTCCTGCAACTACCTTGTTGAGGGCAGGCCCCAAATGGCTGTTGTTAAGGCTCCCTCACTAGGACTTATGGTGGGCTATGTTATGCTTTTAGTGTGTAGCCAGAGCTGGGAACTGGCTTTATTATGGTTAGTCAAGGTCAGAGATGCTGTGACTCACTGCATAGATCCAAGGTCATAAACATTAACTTGTGAGCATGCCCCCTGCCACGTAACCTGTTGGCAGTGTGCCCCCTTTGTTTGAGCTGCATATAAAAAGGGCCTAAGGAAATGGGCAAAAGGGGAGCTAAAATGAAACTGGCTGGGGGCCAAAGCTGAAGCTGGGGGCTGGCTAATGGCTGTGCCATCACTGATTAAAGCCTGTCTACTATCCTAACTGCATCTTGCATCTTCTTTGGCCTGCAGAACCCCGAATCTGTTTCATGGGTCAGAGTCCCTGCATGACATACCTGTCCCTCTTACTTTAGCTCCTGATTGACTAGATTGTTGAGCCTTCCTGGGGATTCAGTCAATGTTTTGTTTCTAGAAAGTGTGGTGTGGTCTCTGATGTGCAAGCCCCTCTTTTAGCTTTGCCCACCCTCTTCCCTCCTTCCACCCTTGGTCACTTTTGCTTATATTTCATTTGCTTATATCAGATTAAGAGCATGACACCCCAAAATATGGTGCCTTGGCACACTGAAATCTTTGAATTGAGGAAGGAATGGTATATACCAAAACCAAGAAGAAACTGAACAGACAGGTCTTGCAGGGTTCCCCTCAGTCTTTTATCATTAGATTATACCCTTTTATTCAATCATATTCCTATACTGCTGTCTATTCTTCATTAAACCTGAGCATAGGAATTGGGAGTTTAGCTCAGGGGTACAGCACTTGCCTAGTAAGTGGAAGGCCCTGGTTTGATCCCCAGAGTAACATACATACTCAGAAACCTAAGCATAAAAATAGATTTCCCTGGGTCTTTGGATCTTCATTTTTGAAGATTCTTGTGTCATGTAAAACTTGGATTAAATAATTTGTTATGGTTTTCCCCCATTAATCTGTCTTTGTCAGTTTTATTTCAAACCTAACCAAGAACTGGAGGAAGGTTGAGGAAACATTTCCTCTCCTGTATTTAACATGTTGTTCCCTAACTCTTTCCACATGTTCAAGTCCTATCTATTTCAATGTCTTCATTTTCAAAGCCACCTTTCCTATAAAGCATTATCTGATAGCTCTTCACTGGGCGGGGGGACCCCAAACTTACTTCTTCTTATTCCTCCTTTATCTGTAATTTCCTTGTGGGGGGCTTTTATTATTTTCTCTCTCTTAATATACTTGCTGATTTATAGGTTTTATATTGTCTTCCATGCATTAGATTAAGTCCTTGAAAGCAAATCAAGGTTATTGTATTGTTTATATAAGAATTGATTATTGAATTAATGATAAATGACAAATTCTCTGTTCTGATGCTCAAATTCTCTCTACATGTCATTATTCCAATTTTCTTTCTGTTGATGATTCTATATAACATCATGAATATTTGTGAATGATTCCAGAATCTTTTTAGCTCTGAGCTCTTGCCTAATGTGTACTTCTATATTTTTAATATCTTGCTTCATCTTTTAAATTTACTATGTTGGAGGCACCCATTTATTATTTTCTCATGTTTTCTATCCAAAACAGGCTAAATATAAATACTACCACTTCTAAATGTCTTCACTGTTCTAGTACTTACAGATGAAGTCTTCCCCATTCTTGTTTTTTAAATGTTATTGTAATTTTTATACCTTTATTTTATTTATTTTTATGTGATGCTAGGAAAGTGACCTACCCACTGAATTATGACCACAACCCCCAATTCTTTTAAATTTATTTTATTTACCATTTTAGCTGTTATTATGGCTATTTTGTTAGTTTTTCATTGTATACTGTGCTTCCCAAATTATAGTATAAACTTCAAGAGGCCAGGAATTTATATATAAATGTGTCACTTCTTTGCTACATCCCTTCCCTCCTTTCTATAATCTCATTTCCCCTCTCTTTCTTTTCCCTCCATCCTCCATTCTCTTAAGAAAACTTAGCTACCACCAGGGGGCAGTGGAAATGTCAGAGATTGGGAGGAAAAAAAAAAAAGGCTAAGGAAATGGGCTCAGGGTTTACCAGTTGATTCTTGTAATAGAACTTAATAAAATATCCCTACATTCTCTAGCTTCATAGAATCAGTTGTTCTATGCTTAATTCTGGCTGCTAGGTTTTGATAGAAGAAAGTATCTGTGAATGCCGTGATCAACTGGTGCATGGGGATAGGTTGGAACATCTTGAGAATGTAAACCAGAAGGAAAAACAAGGCAACTCTGCTAATGATGCTTAAATTTTTAGAGGAATGATCTGTGAAAATGCAGTTAAGTTTATTCTGTTCAGCTGAGGACTAAAAGGTGCGAGTTGTATGGAGTTAGTTTTTGCCTCATTAAGAAGAACTTCTAACAGCAATGATGGAAGAAAAAGTGGTTTTGGATGTATTGTGAAGTAAGCAACCTGCAGGTCTGAAAAGTTCCCCAAACTAGGGGAATTTCTCTTCAAAATGTGGTTGATGATAATCTGGCTTTAGGTTTGAGGTTGGATTAGATGATGTCTGATGACTCTTCTAAGTCTGAGTAAAATCCAGGAGTCGGTTATTTGATCCATATTTCTAATTTAGGCCCCAAAATGGGCCTATAAAATCTCCCTTAGATCTTTGTGACTTTGGTGGATGAAGTAAAATCATGGTCTGTGGTAACTCATTCAGAGTGAACCCTTTGATCTGACTGAATCAGGTGCTGAGAGGTGACTCAGGAATAGATGGTAGGAGTTGGCATCCTCAAAAGGAGATTTATTTTACTTTACTTTTAGAATACTGGGATTGAACCCAGTATTGAACTGAGCTACACCTCAAGTTCTTTTTATTTTCTAAGCAAGACCTAGTCTTGCTTAATTGCTGAGGGTCTTGTAGAGTTGCTGAGGCTTACTCAAACTTGAGATCCTCCTGCCTCAGTCTCTCAAGTGGCTGGGAATACAAACTTGAACCATTTCACCCAGCAAGAGATATGTATTTTAGAAGCCACAGAAGAGCAGAGAACAGTAGACTCTATTCAGCAGACTCTGGGGCTATTGAAGAGAGAGGAAGTATTGATGTAGCTTTTGGTTAATGATTAAGAAGGGGAGAGATGAGAGTAGGAAAGGGGAGTAGTGGTATGTTAGGCTATTTATAGGCTCAAGGACTAGAGAATGCTCAGGTTGTAGTAGAGGTTATAGTAGGCAGGAATTTATTGCAACAATACAGAGAAATAAAAGTAGACAGGTCGATGTTGTTCTGGAAGTTTGTTGAAGATGTAACTGCAGCTGGCCTTTCAGCAGGGACCATCACCTTGTGCACCCTGCTCTAGTGTTTCCACACAGTGAGGTCTCAGTCCTTCTCTCTCTGTTCTTGCTTCTGGTGCCACTGATCATCTTTTCTCTACTCTCCTTCCTACCATCCCAGAGCTTCTGTTTTCTCTCTGCTCTCACTTCCCTCTCTATGCCTTTGTGTATCTACCCTGACTGAGGAGTGTACTTTGTGGTCATATGCCCAAGAGAGAAATTTAGATGGTTCACTGCCTCTCAATAGAGAGCTTTTCTGTTGAACAGAGTGCATCTACCAGACTTTTGGTAGAGAAATGCCAGTTAGACCACCATCATGCTCCATCTGTTGAGCCAAGAATAATAAGCTGTATAAGGAAGTCCTGAAAGGAGGCAATGGCAGGGCAGATTTTCTGAGGCATGAAAGAAGTGGTAGTGTAACTTTCAGGAAGTTGCTTCACCAGACACTTTTGGAAGGAAAACCAGAGTGAATTCATGATGAATAAAAACAACGGCTAAAAGTCAATCTGAAAATACTGTCCAAGGAGTTTTTTTTGTTTTTTTTTTTTAATGAGAAAAAGTATGAAAGACTCTCTTTTTCAACTTGTCTCCCATGAAAAGAGACAAAAATATAGAAAAATAAAAATAATTAGAATGTATTTTTCCCAGCAATGATACCCTGGAAAAACTGCAAAATTCCTCCTGCCCAGATGCCTAGTCCAGTACCCTAGTCCAGTCCTCAATAGGCAAGATTTCAGCTATTTTTTTTGGTGTCTGTGTAGTACGTTCCTTATTTGCTTAAGTTAATTAGAGCCAGTACTTGTTGCTTGTAACCAAGAAACTCTACAAAGAAAGTAGTCCTTTCTAAACTTCTTGTGTAGGGAGTCAGCAAAATCAATCCATGGCAGAAAGCTGATACTTAGATATCTGTGCATCACAGCCCCCAGGAAAAGAGAGACAGGTTCAGAATTAAGTATAGATCAAAAGAATTTAATATTTGAAAACATGCCAGCTCTTTTTAGGTATTAAATAAACTGGGGAAAATGGCACAAATGACAAAAATAAAACTTAGACAGCTTTTAAAAGAAAAAACCTCCAATGACTTCATATCTTTGATGGTATGGAATTAATAACATTACAAAGTATTTAATATGTAGGTGTAGGGATGGTTAATTTCCCCCAACTCAATGATTTATCTGGATTTGCCTGTTGACATCTGACCTACTTTTCAGCATTCCAGGCAGTAATTATCCGAAGCCCTCCCCAAAGTCTCAGTCCATAAAATCCTCCTTTTAATAGACTTAACAAGCCTTTAGCATGCTCCTGCAGCACTTCAAAGTCACATTGGCACCAGGGGAGTGTTTTAACACATGCAACACACGAAGTGCATTCTGGGGTTTCTCAGGCTTAAGACAAAACTGTAGGGACACAGACATTAGGAACTGTAATCTGGGGAGACTCATATTCTGGAGGGAATCCTTGGGATGTGAGAAGGGAATGGTGATAGAGTTTTGGGTTCTTAAAGTTCTTGAGAAAAAGGAAATAATCTGAGATGAATCCTGTTTGAACCAGGCAGTGGACTATTCTGATGAAGTCCATCCCATTCTTAAAGTTACCCCATTAACTTTTCAGTTTGGTTCAGGCAATATGGGAATGGCAGGACCAAAGTTATGTTACTCTTAAATCCCTTTCCCATCCATTCAGAGATTCCATTTCTATTCCTACTTACATACATTGCAGATAGGGATTCCAGTTAATGTGCTCTGCCTACAAAGTTAAAATGTCCACCTGCTCATATGCTCAGAAAGGAGCAAGGAGGAAAGCATTTATTAATTGGTTCCAGAGGTTCTGTGTCTGCCAAATGTTTCTCAAAATCAAGTATGACACAATTGGGGCAATATAGTAATTGTTTAGTTATTTGAGAACTGCAATGTGGAAACTGCTAGTCATATATGGCTACTTAAGTTTAAACTAATTAAAATTGCATAAAAATTCAAACCAGGGGCTGGGATTGTGGCTCAGTGATAGAGCCCTCGTCTAGCATGTGGGAGGCCCTGGATTCCATCCTCAGCACCACATAAAAATAAATAAACTAAATAAAGGTATTGTGTTCAACTACTTCTAAAAACTAAATATTTAAAAAAAATTCAAACCATCTATTACATAAGCTACATTTAAAAAGGTCAATAAGTGGCCAGTGGCTACTGCACTGGACAAGATTTATGGAACATTTCCATAATTGCGGAAAGGTTCATAGGACAGCAGTATTCTGGAATAATGAATTCCATTCCACCATCATTGTGTTTTTACCTGTACTAGTTAGAACAAACAAACAAACAAACAAACAAACAAAAAACTGCCCAGGAGAGACAGGGAATGTATCTCAGTGGTAGACTGCCTGGCTAGTGCGCACAAAGTCCTAGGATCAGTGCCCAATGTCAAATAAATAAATAAAAACTTCCCAGTAGATATCTTTTTTTCTCTCAAGTATTCTTATATAAAGGTGTGCTGTATTGTGTAAAAACATAATTAGTTATCCCACCAACCTTGGAACCTGTGATTATTCTAACGCTTAATATTTCATCCTCCTCTAGTTCAGCTAGGAACTGTGTCTAAAGAAGGTGATTACAAAGTGTAAGTCATAAATATAGGCAATTAAATCATTACAATGAGAATGAAAACTTTCCTGGAATCAAGCGGAAAATTATTTCAACAGTAAATTTTATTTTTGCTGTGAAGATAGTTCAGTATTCTTAAAAAATAAGCTCTGAACTTTCTTAGACAAATATGAACGCCTTAGTTACTATATACTTTGCAGTTGAAATATTGTGCTAGCTAAGTGCTTGTTTTATTCATAAAAGATGATGGTGTCTGTATTACACAAGCAAGGCTATTTGTGTACTTCAAACACATCATTCTAAAAGATCTGCCACTTGATGTATCTAACGTGTATAGTGCAATTATCAATTGGCCTGAAACAGGTTCTAAATGTTTCTAGGATTTAAAGAACTGTAGTCCCTTTAAAAGTGATTACTATTAGGCTCACTGAAAAAAAGCTCATTAAATATATTTGTAAATTAAAATTAACAAATTTTTTTCAAATGCTTGTAAATTCGTTTTTAGTTTATGTAAATTTTTGAAGTTGGAATTATACTCAAGTTCCAACCTTCACATTATAAACTATGTGCTAACTCCTCTGGCTAGAACTTTGGTGTATCTAGTCTAAAAGATTATTTAGTGGAGAAAGTGAAGGAAATTTTTAAAATCCTTATCTCTATGCATTCCTCACTCCTACATAAATGTTTATACCTGTTTGGCATTTTAAGGCCATCCTTTGAAAATCATGAAAAGAAAAAGCTGTATAGCTAATTTACATTGCTAATTAAGTTCCCATAGATCAGACCTCAACCAAACCAAAAAAGAAAACAACAACAACTAGGTAGCTGGGCGATGTATTTGTTTAATAGCGAGCTTGCTGAGTATTAATCCAGTATTTATATTTTGCTTAAGCTGGGGGTCTTCCTCTCCGGACACCACCACTTTCTTGTAGACTTCCAGGTAGAGTCCAACTCTTCTTTGGCCTCAGGAGGTAGTGAGAGGAGCCCGAAAGTTGACAAAGCCTGAAACATCTGGCCGCGCAGTGCGGGAGCCAACCAGACTGGAGCGGGCCTGACCAGAACAAGCCGGACAGTGGGCGTGGCGTTCTGGGGGCGTGGCCCCGTGAGACGGTCACGTGTCTGTCCAGCCGCCAACAATTCGGGAAGGCGCGCGCGCGCGCTCTCCAGGCCGGCACCGGGGAGGGGCAGTGTACCCTAGCGGAGTCGCACCGCCTCCCTCTTTGCCGGGTGGCCAGCGCCCGGGCCCAGTAGGGTCCTCGGGAGTGCGAGCCGGAGTCGGAGACGGCCGCTTCAACAACGTGGGGCTGGCAGACGGAAAGCCTGTGGTCGTGGCCCTCGCCTCAGGAGTTGTGGGAGCCTGGGTGACCGCGTAGGTCAGTTTCTCGCGGCCGACCTCGCCTGGAATCCGAGGCAGCCTCGGGTTCCTGCCAGCCCGGTGCTCCGGGTGGTCTGCCCGCGCCTGGTGGGAGGTGAGCGCTCCTCTCCCGGGAGTCTCGAAGGCTGGTCAGGTTCGAGATGCCGCAGCGCGATCTCGGCTTCCCGGCGGCGGCTGGCTCCCCCAGCACTGCAGGAAGTTGTTAAAAGTAACAAACTGTTGGCATTTGTTGCACTTCCACTACGAGGTGCTTCGACTTAGTGCTGGTGCCACATGCATCACCTACCAAGCCTTCAGCTGCGTGCTTTCTTGGTACTTCCATGTGTGCATGGTAACTTTTAGTTTCCCTCTAACAACGGGAGGGGAGGATTGATTCACAATGGAAGTCACGAGTTGTTCATGTGACCATGTTTATTATGTACCGCATGGTCGGTTCAACACACGTGAAAAAATCGTAGGGGTATCAGCGTGAAAGACCGCAGCTGCACAATAGAAACTGGTGGGAGGTGAGCGCTCCTCCCCCGGGAGTCTCGAAGGCTGGTCAGGTTCTCACTTATCCTGAGGCCCTGATGATTGGCAGGAGATGTCAAAGGAGGTTATCCTGACTTAGCTTTCAGGTGTCTTTTTTTTTTTTTTTTTTTTAATGCAGACAATATTGTGAAATTGAATTGTTTGCAGTGAGATAGTGTAAGTTAAGGGTGCTTGAATGTTCCTAATGTACTTGTCAGGCTTTATGAATGGTTGAATAAGTCAGTTGTGAAACCAGTGATGTGTTTCCCTAGAAATTTAAGTATGCACAGTAGTAGATGCATTTTGGATATAGAGTTTGGGACACCCTCATCTCTTTACCCAGCATTTGGAAAATAGTTTGTTGGCTTGAAGTCTATCAGTGTTCTTATTCTAACTGTGATACTTTGGAATTTTTGCCAAAGTATGCTAGATAATACATTCTGAACCCCTCAGCTGAAATTGTAAAGCTCTATTAATCGGAGAATAGCCACAAAATCTGCTCTAAATCTCCCCAATTCTAAATTACTAGGTGGAATCTATCCATAGGCTATAGGAAGAAAACAGTAACAGTGATTTAATTTTTTTTCATTTCCCCCAGACAAAGTAATTTTCTAACAGCGTTTAAAAAATGATATTCAAAATGGGAGTTAACAGCCATAAATTGAGTAGAATTTATCTGAAGTAGTTGTATCTGTATGTAGGATTTTGAGAATGTCTTTTATCAGATGACAATTGCTAGATATCTAATTGTGAATCAGTAGGAATTTGTGGTGGATGGCTAATGCTTGTCCCTGGAGGCTGCTCATTTTTGCAGGTATTGTAGCAATATGTGGACCTGTGTTTCAGATCAGCCAGGTTGTATATCTTAAAGACACTCCTCCCCCAGAATTGCCTTAAATCAAAGAAAAATTATACTGTTTAACACCAACAATTAAGAATACAGCCAATCTCTTTTGAGTGATGTCTGTTAAATAAATTACAAGTTTTCTCCTTAGAGATACAGCTATGTATTTGATCATGCTTTTCAATTGGAACTCTGTTGTGGCAATTTCTTAACCTGTTGACATTACTGTTAAGCAAGCTTCATAAGTATTCCCTTAAAAAATCAAAGTAGAAATATACTTAAGTGAGAACACTTGGAGGAGACAATAAGCTAGTATGTGCATGTGAGAAATTGAACATCGGAAAATTTAAGCTGTGTCTATCAGAATTTTGACTCTGCAAATTCTGAGCAGTTCCTAGAAAGAGTACAGGTTTTGGCTATGCAGGAACCTGCTTATACCAACAATTCATTAATGAAGTTTCAGTAAAGATTCACACACTCTGTATAGTATATATTTACGATTTACAATCCTGGTGACATGTCTTTTACGATGTTCGTGATCCCTAGAAATGTTGAGTTTTTCTCACTTTACATGATTTCCCCCATCAATGTTATATCCATATTGTCAGTACTAAGGAGGTGGGCAAATATAAGAAAGTTTTAATGCAGTCAGTAAGAGGTTGTAGTAATTTGCTGATAGATTTTTATCTGAGTTCTTATTCATCAACCTTCAAGTAGAAAATGATGCACTATATAGTGAAGCAGTCCTTCACTGGGCATTTCCCTATCATGTGACAATAGAAAGTAACCACATGTGTATTTTGTGTTTAAAGCTTCCGTTTAAAAGATTGGAGTTGTGGTGCGTGTCTGTAGTCCCAGCTACTACTCCAGAGGCTGAAGCAGGAGAATCAGTTGAGACCAGGCTTTCAAGGCCATGTTGGATGACAGTGAAACCCCTGTCTCAAATAAACAAACAAAAATAACAAGAACAACAGCAAATAAGTCCCTATAAAGAGAAACTTCTATGATGCATAACTGGTCATTGAATGTAGAAAAAATCATAAATAACCAGTGAATATATAGGGTTGGTGTCTAATTATGTCAATTTGGCAGCAATATTGAATATGAATAAGAAAGTTCACATATAAAGTGAACAATAATTTGTTATAAACATTGTATGCTGATTTCAGTGGTTTACATGCTGTTATAATTATAGTTCAACTGTCATTTTTCCCCCAGAGGAGCAATGCTCTTAATGAGGGGACAGAGATTAGAGGGAAAGTTTTAGTGAATTAAAAATTGATTGCCAAGTGCACCTGTGAAAATACACCTATATTTTCAGTTACTCAGGAGCCTGTGGTAAGAGAAATGCAATTTTAAGGCCAGCCTTAGCAACTTAACAAGACCCTGTCTCAAAGAAAGGACTGGGGATACTGTAGTTCAGTTGTACAGCACCTGTATTAAAAAACAAAAAACAAACAAACAAACAAAAAAACCCCCAAAAAACCTTTATAAAACAACAATGTGAATGCTTCCTAAAATAGCTCTTATAAATTGCTGTTTTCCTTGAATTGCTGAGTTTTGGATATTTCTTTTCAGATAATAAAGCTTTGTAAAACTAGAGGGACACAGGCAAGGTGGTGCACACCTGTAATCCCAGCAGCTCCTGAGGCTGAGACAAGGAGCGTTGCGGGTTCAAAGCCAGCCTCAACTGTGATGAGGCACTTAGCAACTCAGTGAGACCCTGTCTCTAAATAAAATACAAAATAGAGCTAGAGATGTGGCTCAGTGGTTGGGTGCCACTGAGTTCAATCCCTGGTACAAAAAAAAAAAAAAAAAAAACAAGTGGAACGACATACTATAATTCAGATTTTACTTCCTCAGTGCTCACATAGGAACAAATATTAGAATCAGTGGCCTTTAATTTTAGAGGCTGATTTGAATTTTATGAACTATATAGCTTTGTCACAGCTCATGCTTAGAAGTTACAGCTTCTGGCTGTTACTCTACTATCATATTTGGCAAGTAACTTTAATTTTGTGCTTTTCAGTTTTTCAATTCTGAAATTGGTGTCAGATCACACATGAATCTCTGCCAATGTTGAATTTCTAAAACAAGCAAAAAGTGCCCTTAATGGTTTGGGTTAAAACAAATGTCATACTTGTGTGGGAATATATGTGTATATGAGTGTGACACACATCGCTATATGATCACATCAGAGAACTTACTGATTGCTCACTACAAACTAACAAGATTTAGAGCAGAAATTAATTTTCTTGTCATTGCTATGTTTTTAAAAAGTAACTTTAATTTTTAATACTTTCCCAATATTAAAAGAATGTCAGGAAGAAACATATCATTAAGCAGCTAACCACTTTGGAGTGAAGTGCTAAACATGCTACAGTTTTTTTTTTTTGTTTTTTTTTGTAAACTTTAATTGTTGGATGTATTTCAAAAATTATATTAATATCAAGCACAAAAGCTGTATCTGAGAATTTTTTCTGGCTTGTGTGTGGGTGTAGACACGCACGCTGGAGCCCTAACCCAGGGACTTGTATATGCTAGGCAGTTGCTCTATCTCTGAACCACATCCTCAGTTGTGTAAGTTTTAACCACTACATATGGTTTTAATGATTTCTGAATTGTTAAACTCCCCAATCCATTTGTAGAACCGTTTCATCATTTAAACTAAAACTATACCATTAAATAATAGTTCCCATTTTTCCTTCCCTTAGCCCTTGGCGAACACTATTCAACTCTAGTCTTTATTAATTACTAGCTATGTTGTAAGTGAAATCATACAATGTTGTAAGTGAAATCATACAATATTTGTCTTTAGTGTGTCTGGCTTATTTCACTTAGCAAAATGTTTTTAAGGTTCATCTATGTTCTAGCATGTGTCAGAATTTTCTTTTAAAGGCTGGATTATATTCCATTGTGTGTATTTACCACATTTTGTTTTTCCATTCAACTGTCAATGGATTTTCGAGTTGCTTCTACCTCTTGGATATTCTGGATAATGCTGCTGTGAACATAAGTGTTCAAATATCTGTTTGATTCCCTCCTTTCAGTTTTTTGGGGGGACACAGAAGTAGAATTGCTGGATTATATGGAAATTCTATGTTTATTTATTTGAGGAACCACTGTACTTATGTTTTATGATGTGCAGTTAAATATTACAGGGATGATTGAAAAAGTTTAGCTTGGATGTCTTTGAATTTTAAACTTTTCAAATACTTTTAAAACTCTGACACATTGTTAAATACTTAAGTTTCTGATGTTGTGGTGAATTAGCTCTTATCGAACTTCATTATCTTTAAATTATCTAGGAATTTTCTACTTTGATTCTAGAGAATTCTTTGATTTTGAAATTATGCTTAAAAGTAGCCATTTAAATTATAAAATAGATTCCTGACCAAGTTTACCATGTCATGATCGCCTTTTAAGCCAAAAGTTTTAGAGTCTCTGCTAAGATTTCAAAAATGCTGGGATCACAGAACTTATCTACTAAATTGAGTTTTCAGCAGCACAAAATTATCAGGTATGAGCGCCGGTTTAATTTATTTGTAGTGTTTAAAATACAATAAAATGTAGAAATTTGCTTTCTACACAAAGAAAGAAAATGTAAATTTGCTTTCTTCAAAAATAAATAAAAATTAAAAGTTTGCCTTCTTGGTTTTGGAAGAAAGGAAACATGGCAGAAACGTTCTGTAGTCTCCCAGTTTTTGAAATCCACGTTTTCTGTCAAGTTTTTTTCCCTTGAAGACATTCTTATGACCATTAAATTCTCTAATTAATAAATTAGAACATGGAATTGGGTGAATGTGAAAAGACTGAATGAAAATCATCCCCACAAAGTGATCAGGAAAAAATACTGTTTAGTTCAATGATAAAGTCTGGCACCATGGCTGTCATCTCTAGTCCCAAGTAAATTGGAGGCTGAGGCAGGAGGATAGCCTGCCTCAGGGATTCAAGGGATTCAAGACCAACCTGGGCAACATAGACCTTACTCAAAAAACAAACAAAAAATCCAACCAAAACTATATTCAGTATAGCAAAAACCCTTTCTAACAAGCTTCATTAAGGGATAACTTGTGTTTTTCTTTGGGCTTAAACATCAGAGACAAAGCACTTTTCTGTAATAAACTCTCATGGTTTTGGAATCTTTTAAAAAAATCTGTTCAACATGAATTTGATTTTTTTTTAATCAATGTAATTTTTAGTCACAGAAATTAAATACTTTATAAAGAAACATCAAATTAAGCAAAGTAGGAGTTAATAATTCTAATAATCTTGGAGGATATTTTAAAATGTTCTCCCTTCTTTGGTATGATTTTTATTTCCTATAGCATGTTAGAAATAAACTTAGTTTTCTTTTGCAAGAAAAATTGTAAATTCATTCTAGGGGGAAATTTGATTGCTCCCAAAGAACTATGTCTCCATTCATCTGGTTAACTGATATTTGATTACCTACTGTGTTCTAGGCACCATGTTAGATAGGGATATAATGGGGACATAATAGTCACAGGATACTTGTTCTGGTCTAGTTTATAGTCCAGTCCAGGAATAGCCAAAGAAATGGAGTGATTGGGAATGGAGGGGGCAAGTCATACCTCTCTCCAGAAAGGTAGAAAGCAATTTATTTGTACATTTGCCTTCCCCATTACATTTACGGGTTTTTCTAGCGTAAGACATGGTTTTATCATCAGTGTGTTATCAAAGGTCAGAGCAATGTCAAAAATGTGTAGCCTTCAACTCAGTGTTCACTGATTCATTTCCTCGTGTGGTATTAGGGATAGGGAAAGTGGTTCTGGCCCTAATGGTGACAGGGGAACTGCAGCTTCATGTGGATGTCATGTCGAACACCTGAGCCCGCCTCTTTCATTTATGCCAAAGTTTTCCTCCTTTCTGGTTCAAGCTTCACACCCTGGAAGCATGCCCAGGTATCTAATATCCTAAAAGTAAAGTCCTCACCTTCTCTTCAGAAGGAAGTTACTTTAAAGGGAACTAGTTCTTTTTTATTCTCCACTCATTCTTCAATGTACCAATTTTCCCCTGCCACTTATTTCCACTGAAAAGTATTTCATCAATGGCCTTCTATTTGCCAAACCCCTAGGCAGTGTTAGGCACTATCCTTCATACCCTTTTTTGGCATTTCATTCCCATTCACACCCCTTAAGTGTGCTAATATTCTCTACTTCTAATACTTCTGTGCTGATACCCTCTACTCTCTCTCCCTCTACTTTTAGTCTTTTTTTTTTTTTTTTTTAGCTCCTCTTCACTGTCCCCCTCTTCCAGTATATAGGGCATTTTACCCCTGTGATAACTCCTCCTGGTGTTTTTTTTTTTTTTAAATGAGGGTCTTACCCATGCCTAGCATGTGCTCTGCCACTGATCTACACCCCCAGTCCCAACTGTTTAAATTCTAACCTATAGATGCTCTCTTGTGCTTAAGCTGTTATTACTTAATTTCTTAATAAGCATTTCCATTTCCCACAGGAATCTCAAACTCACTACAACCAAAATTGTATCTTTTCTATCCCATATCTTGATTGATTTCTATATTTTTTTATCTGGTTGTACAGGTTACAAACCTTGTATACCCTTGTGATGTTGGGGAATGACTTTAGGAACCGGTTTAAATTTCATTTTCTCTGTAATACCTTCCATAATTAATGTAGGCAAAGAGCTAATGACTCCTTTTCTTCATGCAACCACTGTCCCTTATACATTGGTGCCACAGTCTGGCTGGGCACAATTCAGGAGCCACTTGCCAAAAGAAATGAACTTTATTTTAGAACACACACACCGCACCACACAGCTCCTCAGGAAAAACCTTCAGAGCCCAACTGCCACCAATGGCTTCCCACAAGCCTCTCTACCTCCCCCACTCCCCCTGCTCTTGAGGCTGATTGGCTGGGTTGCATGGGCAGAGCCAAAATCAGTCCCCCAATGAGCAGCTCCATGGGTGGGGAAACAGCCCAATGAGCATCACCGCAAAGGAGCCAATCAGTTGGCAGCTAGAAGTTTGCTGGGGCCACTGTGAGCCAATCATCAGCTGGCAGCTGGAAGTTTGCTGGGCTCTCAACATCTCCCCCTCTCTGTTTAAACAACAAGCATGTGGCTTAGGAACCATGCCTGCCTTAGGTTGTCCAATACTACATATGGTCCTTACCCGTCATCGGATGAGCTGACCTCAAGGCATCAGCCTCCTGTCTTAGGTTGGTACCATTGCAATTGGATCTTACCCGTCATTGACTACCAGTCCAATATACAGCCACACCTGGGGATAGGTCTTTGTACCATCAGTGGGGTGAGGTTCTTTGCCTCACCTCTGTTGGCCCCCAACTTTTAGCTGAACGACCATCACAAGCAGAAAGGAGGAGGATACACCAAGCCAATTGATGGCTCCTTTTGGAAAAATTGTACCACCGATGACACCATCTGCAAAAATACCCCAACACTACCACAAGTCGCTGCACCAACAGATAGTTCACAATGCATACAAGTGAGTTCACAATGCATACAAGTGATACATAGTCCAGGCAAGTTCTGCAAGCAGTTCAGTGATGGCTATTGCAGAAGCTGTAGATTGGTTTTATCTTTGTCTTCACCGGCACTGGGATGAAGATAGGAATTCTGGCAATAATGGCTAAAGAAAAAAATTATGTAACATTCCAGAAGGCACTAAAAGAAAACAATTTTCTGAACAATTTACATTATCTTGAACAGAATTATTAAATATAATGAAAAGGAAAGGTGAAAGTAAACAAACAGATCTGTTAACCTCCTTTTTTGTTCACATATTAAAACAATCCTCAACAGCTGTTTACCCAATTTAAATTAAACCATTTAAATCACATGAATAAAAAAAAATTTGGATCCATTTTTTCATGAGAGCTCATCATATATGATGTATGGACATACGTACATACAAACATACAACATAAAACACAAGTGTGCACACAACACATAACATAATAGTAAAGGCCTTATAACATTTTACAGGTGAAATCTCCATTGCAATGTTTAAAAACTCTATAGTTAAAAAATAGAACTGATCAGCAAAACATTAACCTAGGTCTGTATGAGCTAAAAAAACAAAATAGAACTTCATGATGTGGGAAAGGGTAATAATAAAATAGATATTGAAAAAAGCATCCTGGTTCTGTCGCAGATGTAAGAATAGCCAAACTGGAGTTTTGGATATCAGTTGTTATGGATTTGAGCCAAATCATCTTCTTTTTGGTCTGTAGAAATCGCTTTAGTTAATCTTTCTGGAATCCAAATCAGCTGCTGTTCTCCCTGTGGAAACACACAAACAGACCCCCGACTCCAGACAATTACTGGGTCAGGACCTTTCCATTGTCCTGTTAGAATATCCTTCCAAAGTACCTTGGGCTTATGTACATTTTTTGGACACATATGCCTTTCCGCAGCACTAAGCCCTGATGAATCAAAATTTTAAAAGTTTAGAGTAAAAAGGGTTATTTTAAGTTTATCTTTGGGGTATATATACCCCTTCCCAATTCCCTCTTTTTGCTTTAATAAGTACATTTTAATAGTTTGATGAGCTCTTTCAACTATGCCTTGTCCCTGTGGATGGTATGGGATTCCTGTTATATGAGTAATGCCAAATGATGAGCAAAATTGTTTAAAAGAGGTAGAAATATAACCAGGGGCATTATCTGTTTTTAACTGTTTTGGAACGCCCACAGTGACAAAATTTTGTAAACAATGAGCTATAATATCTTTAGTTTTTTCTCCGGCATGAAGGGAGCCCATCAAAAATCCAGAAGAAGTATCAACTGTAACATGCAAATATTTTAATTTTCCAAATTCTGGCAAGTGTGTGACGTCCATCTGCCAAATATGGTTAGGTATCAGTCCTCTAGGATTGACTCCAAGATTAACTTGTGGTAAAAAGGTCACACAGTTTTGACATTGTTTTATTATTTGTCTAGCTTGTTCCTTAGTTATTTTAAAATGCTTTTGTAAAGTATTAGCATTGACATGGAACTTTTTATGAAAATTTGTAGCTTCTTCTAGTGTAGAGAAAATATGTATGTCATGTGTAGTTTTATCTGCTAAATCATTGCCCAAACTAAGGGCTCCAGGCAATCCTGTATGTGCCCTGATATGTCCTATAAAGAACGGATCTTTTCTGTCCCAGAATAGACTTTGTATAGTGGAAAGCAAAGAGAAAACAGTAGAGGAAGGGGAAATCCTACCAGCATCTTCAAGGGATACTATAGCATTAACTATATACTGACTATCGGAAAATAAATTGAATACAGAATCTTTAAACATCACAAAAGCTTGTAATACTGCATTAAGCTCTACCTTTTGAGCTGATTGTTTGGGTACTAAAAATGTAAAAGTTTGATCAGGTGTAACTATTGCTGCTGTACCATTATTTGACCCATCAGTGAATATATTTGGAGCATTCATGATAGGTGTTTTTCTTGTCATTTTTGGAAAAATTACAGGATGTGATGACCAAAAAGACAATAAAGGATTAGATGGTAAGTGGTTATCAAATGAAACATTAGATTTGCACATGATTATTGCCCAAGTATTTAACTCATTAGCTAACTCATCAATTTGATTCATAGTGTATGGAGTAATAATTTTATTGGGAGAAATTCCAAACACTCCCTTTGCTCCTTTTATTCCTTTGAGTATTAATTGTCCTACAGCCTCAGGATACCTAGTAAGAATAGTGTTAGGAGAAAAAGATAAATGTATCCATAATAATGGACCTTCTTGCCAAAATACTCCTGTAGGAATATTTTTTGTTGGTAGTACAATAAATAATAAAGGCAAACTTATATCAATTCTATCCAAATGCATATTTTCCATATATGTTTCAATGATTTTTAATGCCTTTCTTGCTTCAGGCATTAACATTTGGGGTGAATTTGGATCTGATGGACCTTTTAGGATATCAAATAAAGGTCCCAACTCTCCTGTTGGTATACCTAGATAAGGTCTTATCCAACTTATGTCTCCTAATAACTTTTGAAAGTCATTAAGTGATTTGAGTTGATCTACTCGTATTTGAATTTTTGGTGGACGGACCATGGTTGAGGATAATAGAACTCCTAAATAATTAATTGGAAGATTTTATTGTACTTTATCTATTGTTATCTCTAGATTATAATTTTTTAATAAGTTTGTAAGTGTGGCATAACATTCTAGCAATGTGTTTTTATCTTTGTGTGCTAATAATACATCATCCATATAGTGAAATATTTGTAGTTCAGGATTTTGATTTCTAAGTGGCTGGATTACTTTGTTAACATAAATTTGACACATAGTTGGGCTGTTAGCCATCCCTGGAGGGAGTACTTTCCATTCATATCTCTGATCGGGACCTTCATGATTCAGTGCAGGGATAGTAAATGCAAAATATGGACTATCCTCAGGATGAATTGGAATTGAAAAAAAAAATCTTTAATATCTATAACTAAAACATACCAAGTTTTTGGCAAAGCAGACAATTGAGGAATCCCCGATTGAGCAGGTCCCATAATAACCATCTCATTATTAATGGCTCTTAAATCTTGCAATAATCTCCATTTACCAGATTTCTTTTTATGACAAAAATGGGAGTATTATGGGGAGATACAGAAGGTTGTATATGTCGTTCCGCTAATTGTTGTTTGACCAGGTCATGGGCTGCTTGTATCTTTTCTTTAGTCAGGGGCCACTGAGGAACCCATACTGGTCTTTCTGATTTCCAAGTAATTTTTATTGTCTCAGTGGCCCTCTCTGAAAATCCAACCCATGTCTGTCCGTTCCTTGATCTATTTGTATTGGTGCTGCTATACCTTGTTCTTATTTTTATAATCTTTTTCCTTTCCTAAAACCTTGTCTAGTCATAATAGTGGGTGCATTTTGGTTGATGTTATTTGTTAATGTCAACCCTGATTGATCTAGGACATCTTGTCCCCATAAATTTATGGAAAGATGATCCAATACATATGGCTGTATAGTTCCTTCACATCCTTCAGGATCCTTCCAATCTAATACCATTGCACTTCTGGGGATTAGTCGCCACTCCTAGGCCTCGAAGCGTTTGAGTGGCTTGTTGTAATGGCCAATGTTTTGGCCATTCTTGACGAGAGATGATGCTAAGGTCTGCACCTGTATCCAGTAGCCCATTAAATTCATGTCCTTGAATATTTAGTTTTAGCATGAGGCGAGAATCTAAATTTAAAGAAAGCATAGCCCAATCTACTCCTGTGGAGCCTAATCCCTTGGAACCTCTTTCTATAGTACGACTGGAAAATTTATCATGTAGGCTGGGTATTATTAGTAACTGTGCTATTCTATCTCCTGGTGAAATTACTGATATGCCCTTTGGAGAACTGGCTATAATTTTTATTTCACCTTCATAATCAGGATCAATTACCCCAGGACTTATCATAAGTCCTTTTAGAGTAGAAGAGCTACGTCCCAATAATAAGCCTACTGTTCCTTGGGGAAGAGGTCCTTTTACCCCTGTGGGAATGATTTGAACTCCCATCTCTGGAGTTAGTACTGATCTGGCGGAGGTGCAGATGTCCAACCCTGCGCTCCCTCTGGTTTGTCTGATGAGGGATCTAATGGACAATGTGTCCTGGGCACTACCCTGATGGGGTTGCTGGGTTCCTCCAGTGCTCCGTATATTTATGGTCTTGGGCCCCGGAGCATTGGGCCCCCCTGTCCATTTTTTGGCAATGGAGCCCAATGCCTTTCTCCACGATATCGTGGATAAACACCTGGTCCTTGTTCATTTTTTGATAATGGAGTACCCTCTATGGTGGTTGGAGAATGGCATTCATTAGCCCAATGTCTCCCTCTATGGCATTGTGGGCAAATACCTGGTATTCTAGTTTTGTTAAACCCTCCTCCTATGGGGCAATTCCTTTTAAAATGTCCTGTTTGTTCACAATTGTAGCATGTTCTTGGCCTGGCATCTAAAGCCTGTTTTACTGCAGCTGCCACGACTTGCTCTTGTTCATTAATGTCTCTACATAATTTAATATATGTGTTTAAATCTTCATGTTTCCATGGTCTAATGACTTCTCTGCACCAACGATTTGCTTGCTCATAAGCCAGTTGTTTTTATTAATGGCATTGCTTGTTCTGTATTCCCCAAAACTCTGGTAGCTGTTTGAATAAGCCTATCTACAAATTCAGCGTAAGATTCATTAGCTCCTTGTATTACCTTAGATAATTGACCTTGTAAACCTCCATGTCCTTGTAAAGTCTTCCATGCCCTAACCGCATCTACAGCAATTTGTGCTGTATACGCCAGGATCATATGCAATTTGTTGCTGCTGATCCTCATAGGGTCCGTTTCCTAACAACATATCTAGATTTCTCTGAGGATAACCAGCTGCTACATTTCGCATAGCCGTCTCCTTGCAAAATTCCTCATTGGTAACCTTCCATAACAGGTATTGTCCTCCATTTAGCACAGCTTTACACATATTAGCCCAATCTGCTGGCGTCATGTTCAGGTTGTTAATGGATTCGACCATGCTTACAGTGAAGGGTGCTTGAGGACCATAGGTTGTTACAGCCTCTTTTAGCTGCTTCACTGTTTTGAAATTTAAAGCATGGTGAATTCGTTGCCCTCCTGCCTCAAATACAGGGCATGTTAATATTTGAGATCCTGTCTCAGGATCCCAACTATCAACTGCGGGGGTTGGGGGTCTCTCAGCATATGGAGGTGGCCTTGTTGGTTGGACACTTACGTCCTCTGGTGATAGAAAGGTGTTAGTAGCAGTCTCCTGTAGAGGTGGTGCTGTTGGTTGGACACTTACGCCCTCTGGTGATAGAAAGGTTTTAGTAGCAGTCTCCTTTTGTAACTTTCCCCCTGATGGCTTTTTCTGCTCTACACTTTCTTTCTCTGTCTGACTAGCTTGAGAGGCCTTCTCTTTTACTTGAATTTTTTCCTCTGTCTGACTAGCTCAAGAGACCTTCTCTTTTACTTGAATTTTTTTCTCTCTCTGACTAGCTCGAGAGACCTTCTCTTTTACTTGAATATTTCTACTATAACTATAATACAACCCAAGAAGATAACGCCAAACAAAACTGAAACAGAGTGAAACAAAATTGGAACAACAAAAAATCATTATAGCCTTTCTATCCTACTAAAATGTCCATCTGTCCTTTCTCCCTACCTGTTCCTCAGATGTGAGCAGTTTTTCTTCCATCTTACACATCTCCAGGGACAGATAACTTAAAACAAAAGTGAAGCAAAACAAAAGAAGAATCTTAAAATGGCTACCCTCCTCTTGCCCTGCCCTCAGGGGTGAGCAGTTTACCTTATCCTTACCCTCAGTCGTTCCCCGTGCGAGCCACCAAATGCCGCAGTCTGGCTGGGCACAATTCAGGAGCCACTTGTCAAAAGAAACGAACTTTATTTTTAGAACACACACACCGCACCACACAGCTCCTCAGGAAAAACCTTCAGAGCCCAACTGCCACCACCGGCTTCCCACAAGCCTCTCCACCTCCCCCACTCCTTCTGCTCTTGAGGTTGATTGGCTGGGTTGCGTGGGCAGAGCCAAAAAAAGTCCCCCAATGAGCAGCTCCATGGTCTGAAAGGGCGGGGAAACAGCCCAGTGAGCATCACCGCAGAGGAGCCAAGCAGTTGGCAGCTAGAAGTTTGCTGGGGCCGCTGTGAGCCAATCATCAGCTGGCAGCTGGAAGTTTGCTGACAGCTGGAAGTTTGCTGGGGCCCCTTTCGGCTGTGGCTCTCAACACATTGGAGTATTTTGACACATATGATTATCATTTGCATGTTTACCCTGTTCCTGGAAAGCAGGGACTGACTATCTTATCCATCATGGTATTTCCTGCCTGTAGCAGCTCCTGCCATTAGTAAATAGCCAAGAAACATAAACTTTAATCCTAATACCAGCATCTATGAGCAATTGTCATGGTTAATATATCATAGGAGGTTGTTTAGATAATAGATTTATCTTTTTCCTATTTGCAGAAATGGAAGAATTTAAAAATATTTTTTTCTATCATCTTGGGGTGGTGAGGATCCAAGGTAACGTAGAATACTTCTAGTATGTTTTAAAGATATTTACTTCAAATATTGTTTAATCCTTTAAAGGATGATAAGAATATGAAATGAAATCTCATATAGTATGCTAGCAAGTCTAGAGTCACTTCCAGTTTAACGTATTTGACTAAAAACATATAAGATCATCTGTGATAAAATGTGCATTTATTTAGACATGTAGATTTTTAAAATTTTCAATAACTTACACTTGCCTATTATAAAGAAATGCCTTTAAAATAAATAAACAAACCAACCAACTGACGAGGGCAAACAAACAAAAAATGCCATTATGTTGTGGGAAATTTAGAAAATTATATTTAAAAAAAAAAGGCTTTTAGGGCTGGGGATGTGGCCCAGAGGTAGAGTACTTGCCTACTGTGTGCCAAGCCTTGGGGGCCATCCGAGGCATTACAAAGGGAGAAAGAAAAGGCCCTTATTATCACTCATAATTTCACCACAAGGAGTAACCACTGTTGTCCTATTCTTATTCTGAATGTTTAGAGTACATATAGAGATTATATGATACCACATATCTCTACTACAAATGAAATCTTGTTTGATTTAACAATATATTGCAATTTCATAGTTTTAGAAAGTTTATGACACTTAATGTTTTTATATTCAGTTATGTGAATGAACCTTTATTGATGAACTTTATATATATAATGCTACAATTAATGTAAGTATTGTTAAAAATTCAAATTGATTAGTCAAATGTTATTTTAATAAGTGTAAGCATTAATGAATGCAAAGGGGATTTTTTATAAAAGCCGATTAGCATATGGTTGCTGATAGAAGTCTCTCAGGAAGCCAGGTGTGGGGCAGGCCTGTAATTCCAGTGGCTCAGGAGAGGTGGAGGATTGCGAGTTCCAAGCCAGCCTCAGCAATTTAGCAGGGAACTCAGCAACTTAGCGAGCCCCTGTCTCAAAATAAAAAGGGATAGGGATGTGGCTCCATGGTAAAGCACCACTGGGTTCAATCCTTGGTACCAAAAAAAAAAAAAACTTTCACAGGAAAATTTACTTTGAAAATAGGTTTTGGTGGAGAGTCTGCTTTATCTGCCCAGAGATTTTGTGGAGCTTTTTCAAAGGAAGTCAATGAACAGGCCTTGCCCAGTATGGTTATTTATTAGGGTTGTAGTAGGGGACAGGTCATGGCCTCTGGTTGGCAGGAATTTGTAAGGAAAGTAGGCTGCTTCTGAGTATAGAGGCCAACCCCTAGTTCTCAGGTACAGGTGGAACAGAGCCCTTCTGAGGGGTGGAATGAAAATTCTTGGCAGCAAAATGTGGAAAACCTGTAATTTTGCATGTGATCCACACGGCAAGTATGGATAAGATCTAGGCTAGCACCCAGCTACATTTCAATATTTCATTTTACTTTATTAATTTCCTGTGTCTCATGTCTTCTGCTTTCTTGGTTTGTGAATTTGGGGCCATATCCTCCATTAGTTTCCTAAAAAATTGGGAAATGAGAAGTAAATTTTGTTCTTTTTCATGGAAACTTGTAGAATCTTGTTTATTATAATAGTTCTAAAATTTCATGATGCTGTGCTTTAATGGACTTTCTTTTGTCTGTAGACCAGAAATTGTCCAGAAGTTTTGGGTTCTCAGTAGGTTCTACATTGTTGTAAATTTATCTGAATTATTTTGTCCTGCTGATTTCTGTATTTTCTTTTTCTCAAACTTCTGTCATTTGGTTGTTCTACCATCTCAACTAATCCTCTTGATTCTCTTATATTTTCTTCTCTATTTTCTCAGCAGCTATATTTTGTAGGAGGTATTCTCAAGCTTATTTTTCAATTCTTTTGCTGAGCTTTTATTTTCACTATTTTTAATTAACGGTGTTTTTTTTTCCTATAATTTTAAGAATTTTTTGGTATTACAGGATTTTCAACTTTTAGCTTTTTCTCTGAATAATTTGTCTTCTCTAGGTTGCTTTTCTTCCTGTTTTTGTTTGATTATAGTCTCTTTCTTCAGGTTTTTGAGACTTTATTCAGTTATCTTGACCTTGGTCATGGGCCCTCATCTAAGAGTGGGGAACTAGAAAACGGATTGGAAACTTAGGAAGCAGGGGGGGTTCATTTATTTAATCATGAGATAGGGTTTTGCTAAGTTGCTTATTAAATCAGTAAGTTGCTGAGGCTCACTTTGAACTGGGGATCCTTCTGCTACAGCTTACCCAGCTGCTGGAATTACACCTTTGCACCACAGTGACTGGCCATTAGGTGGGCCTTTCACCTTAAGGTTCATTTGGTGTGGACATTTGCTGGGAGCTCCTGTTGTCTTTCTCCTTGAAATGTATTTTCTTTTAGGGACTATAATTAAAGTCTCCTCATGGAGAGAAGTGCTTGACTTGCCAGCACTAGAAACGTTGGGGGTACTGCTGTTAACTCTGCATGGACTATTATTTTCTGAAATTATGCCTTCAATATTTGTTATCCATCCTCTATCCTAGAGGCCTTCTCTTTTAGCCTCTGCAGTAGATTTTTTTCTGACCAGTTCTCTGTTGTTGGACATGGATTGTTTCTAACTTTTCACAAGAGTAAGTAATGCGGTCTTTATGAATATGCTTATAAGATAATCTGGTGTGTTTTTGTAGGATAGATCCCTAGAAATAGTTGTCCATACAGAGTAAGTAGGGTATGTGCATTTTGAAGTTTATTGATATCACTAAATTGTTGTCTCTCCCTATAACATGAAAAATTTTATGAATTTCTATTCATCTTAGCAGTTCGTAGACATGCACATTTTCTGTCCATGCCAGTATTGGCTATTTTAATCTTTTCTTTTTTTACTTTTGCTAATCTGGTGGGCGATAAATACCATTTGTGTTTATCTGTATTTATTTGATTATTAGAAATTTGATTTATTCTGGAAATTGCTGTTCATAAGATTTGCTCATTCTGATATGTTTTAAATTTGGTTATGGGTCTGTGTTTAGTTTGGGGCTTGGTAAGAAAATAGAAAAAAAAATTAAATTTAAGTGTGTTCATTCCAGAGTCCTTATTTATATTTTTACTATTCATTTTTTCAGTTTTTAAGTATTAATTTATACTACATCACAATGTTTCTATGTGACTAGTCATATTTTAATTGTATATCTGGTTATTGATGCAGTAATAATAACTTTATATAATATTACATATCTGACAAAATACTTTTGTATGTATAATGTTATAACAGTTCATGAGGTTGGTTGAATTTTGCAGATGAGGAAACTAAGGCTTTGAGAAGTTAAGAAACTTGCCCAAATATGTATGTATTTCTTTATAATAATAGAAAAGGCCAGGTTGTGGCCCTGCAGTACAATTCATTGTGTCTGTTATTAGTGGCAAATAAGGATGATTCTTTCCCTTTTCTGTATTAGCAGGTAAATCCCCAAACTAATTATGTTCTTAGATAATAGCAATGTTATTTTTTTTTAACTAGAAATGAACACAGAAACAGAACAACAGCTTCTCCACCATGCCAGAAATGGCAACATTGAAGAAGTAAGAAGGCTGTTAGAAACCGTGAAGAGGAAAGAAGTAATTGCTGACATTAATTGCAAAGGTGAGCTTTCACTGGATTTCATAGTTTTCTCTTGAGAATCCACACAACTCTATCATATACTTAACACTGATCTTATCTTTGGAAGAATCCCCACAAAATTGGGTGAAATGTATTCCCACTCCCCTCTAAGCTAGATCCATTCTTAAAATATTTATGGATCCTAAACCTTATAGCCTCCAAGGTTGAGCCCACGTCATGAATTGTCTGATAATTGTTTTTCTTCTTGAAGATACTGTAAGTTGAGCCAATAGGTCTGAATGATTTTTGTGTGTCCAGCATGTAAGATATTTTGGAGATAGTCATGCAGAAATAGATGAGATCCCCGCCCTCATTGAGATTGTTGTACTAAATCAATAAATCAGACTGTTTACATTACAGAATATTGGCAGTATATGTAAGTGTGGGTACTTTGGGGCCCCAGAAGAGAGGTAGTAACTTGAACTTCAAAGATTAGCTTCTTAGAGTAAGTGGTTCTAAGAGTGTGTAGGAATTAAACCAGGTGAATTCAAAGAAGTAAAAGGATTCAAGACAAAAGAAACAGCATGAGCCAAGGTATGAGTTGAGAGATTGCATATGCAAGAGCTCACAGCAGGTAGAGAGGAGGATAAAACTATTTGGGTAAGTAGCAGCCAAATCATAATGTACATTTTATAGCAAGGTTGCAAATACATTATATAGCCTTGCACTCAGAGGTGGAGAAAAATAGAATTTATTCTCTAAAATGGTTTAGCATTTTAATAAACCCCTTTACATTTTGGGAGCAAGGTAGATGGACTAAAAGTTAAATTTGGGGTACTTCAGTCTTAGTCCTTTTGATGAACACCTGTTTTCCCCTCCCCACTGGCTCCCCTAAATTGGCTTTTAAAGTGTAAAGGTGGGCCTTGCTTTGTTTGTGCAGTGGAGACAGATGTCTTCAAATCCGTGAGGTAGCCTTTGGTTCTGTAGTGACCCTTGTTTTCTTAGTGCTCCTTAAGCATTTGTAGCTGAAGTGAAGCTTAGCTATAAAGCTACACTTGGATCTCTCCATCTGTCATATGATACAGGTGGTACTCCTTGTCTCTTAGGAGACTTACCTGGGTCATTGTTGACTTTATGTCACCTGAGCCACCTTTTGTCACATCTTTATTGTATTCAGCTCAGCCACACTCCTTGTATTAGTCAAGCCTCTTCAAAGAAACAGAACCAATAGAATATGTGTAATTATAAGAAGGGATTTATTAGGTTAGCTTACATGATCAGAGGCTGAATAGTCTCACAATGGCTGTCTGCAGACTGGAGGATTAGGAAATAGTAGCTGCTCAGTCCAAGAAGCTGAAAGCCTCAATATGAGAGGGAGAGAGAGAGAGAGAGAGAGAGAGAGAGAGAGAGAGAGAGACAGACAGACACACACACACACCAGTGATTCAACCTGAGTCCAAGACTTAAGTAAGGCCTGAAAACCTCCTGGAGAGCTGTTGGTGCAAGTCCAAGGCTGAAGAATCTGCCTATCATGGACCAGCTAAAGAAGGATTGTATTCTCAAGAGCTTCCCTTTTTCCTTAAAAAAAAAAAAAAAAAAAAAAAAAAAAAAAATATATATATATATATATATATATATATATATATATATGTATATTTAGTTGTAGTTGGACGCAATAACTTTATTTATTTCTTTATATGTGGTGTTGAGGATTGAACCCAGTGTCTCACACATGCTAGGCGAGCACTCTACCACTGAGCCACAACCCCAGTCTCCCTTCTTCTTTCTTCTCCTGTTTCTTCATTTCATCTGGGCCTGTATCACACAGCTTCAGGGCAGGTCTTCCCCATTCAGTTCACTGATCCACAAGCCAATCTTCTCTGGAAACACCTCCACAGACCCATCCAACCAATCCATAAGTTTTATGGGTTGTCTAGGCATCCTTCAGTTTACTCAGGTTGAAAACCAAAATTAACTGTTGTGTTTTTAGTCCTCTCTTGGGAAAGTGTCATGTGGTAATGTATTGGAATGTGGCGTCCTAGGGTAGCTTTGCTTAGTTAAAAGTTAGCCTTCCCTCTCCATGCATTACAGAGATTGTTTGACATGGCCATCTTGAAGGTGGATGCTAAGATAGGTAACATGCTCATGATCTTTTCATTGTACCTCAGATACAGCTAGCTTGTTCTTAGCATCTTCTCAGATTATCTCACATCCTGCTTATTTTATCGTCTCCTTCTATGGCTAGTTCCTGTCCCAGGAAGGGCTGTCTTAGGATGGATTTATGGATGTTTTATTCCTTTTTCACACACTCTCCTCATGTCCTAGAGCAGCAAATCTCCTCCTGGCTTCACCCTCAGCTGGGAAGAAACCATGATCTGAATTGCTTAGAAACTGTAGTCTGAGTTGGCCAAAGTAATTTAAAAATTTCTCTGCATCCTTCTACAAAGACTGACTCTCAGTCTTTACTGAAGGGTTTTTTTTTGTTTTGTTTTGTTTTGTTTGTTTTTTTGAGATGGAGTCTCCCTAACTTGCCTAGGCTGGCTTCAAACTCAAGATCCTCCCTAGAAGCTGAGATTATAGGCATGCACCATGAACCCAGCTTATTTTTAATGCTAAAAATGTTTAAAAATCCTCAATGACCTTTTCTGTCTACCCTCTTCCCCTATCCATAGTTGCCTCAGGCTAATTAGTGGAAAACCATCTACTTAGGTAAAACTGAGAGAATTATGTTAATGGTTTTTTCAAAATTTCATCTCATTATACCTGTCAGTCAGCCTGTGTCTTAAGGGCAGTTTGAGGGGTTTATGTAGAGGAGTAACAATCAGATGATGTGCAGTTCTTTACTAAAGGGAATGGGTAAGTTTGCATGTAAGTAGTGTTTCCCTGTGGGAATTCCTTTCTAGCATTTCTTGATTTTTTTTTTACTTATATAATCAAACCCTAAGATATAAGGAAATGATGCAAATTAATATATTCCGTTAGAATGAAAGCTTAACAATCAATTTACAGATGATACTATTGGAAGGAATCTACTGAGCTTAAGTTGAAAGTGAGAGAATGAAATTTTGCAGGCAGAATTGAAGGTTAAGGTGAACATATCTAGAGTCTGGTAGGAAGATCTAACTAGTATTACTTATAGCTACTGCCTTATTATAAGCATGTGCTCATGGTTCTGTCTTTTGCTAATATGAGTCAGTCTTGTAAATAAAAATAAATATTTATATTTGTGTACATTATATACTTCATATAAATGAGTGGCATTTCAAGAAATAAGTTTGGGAAAAAGAACTTACATTGGCTGTCTCAACACATGCTTCTGAGAAGTGCTATCATTTTTCTAGGAGCTCCAGATGGGGAGTAATTTGAATATTACCCTATCATATCTGCTGATGTTTTCCAGCATTTTAATATTCTATAAAGGGTTATATTATTTGTAAGTAATTCTTAATCATTGAATGTTTTAAAATACTATGACAACTTATTATAGAAAATGTTTGAATTATTTTCAGAATTATTTACAATTTTGGAAATTGATTTTTTTTGGATATAGAATCCCACTTGGAAACACTAGATGTGAAGAGACCAGTTCAGAGGCTGTTTTAGTAAAATAAAGGATCTAATTGTGAGTAGATGGGACAGATGCAATGAATGGAGGTAATGGAGGAAAGTATATGTGATGTATTAATATTTAGGATGTAGAATTGAAAGAACTAATTGAATGTGGGGTATGAAAAGGAGAAAGCAGCCAAGGGTGATGCTGGTATCTGCCATGAAAAATTAGGTAAATAATAGGGCAGACAGTTGTGAAAATAAGTGAGAAGGGGAATGGGTAGTGTTTGTGTGTAAATGTGAATACATGGAATGAAGGACAAGCTCAGCTTTGTATTTCCTGAGCTTGAGGCACCTTTGTATCATCCACCTAGAAGGTGTCTGAGACTTGGAAGTGGAGCTCCATCTGGAGCTCCTAGAAGTGTTTTTAAGTCAACAGTATATAAACAATGTAGTTGGAGAGGGCCAGTAAATACCACTTTTGATATTACCAATAATGAACTCATTAGAGACAAATAGTTTCCCATTTGGAGGAAGTTCCAGAATTGTGAGACCAGAGAGTGCAGGGCTATAGCAGCCAGGGAGGACCGTCCATCCTCTTTGATACTATACTGTGATGCAGCAAAGTGGCAGATGAAAAGAGCCCCTGTGATTTGTTGTCAATATTTTAAATAAAAGTTGAGGATAGATTAAATGACGTGGTGGGAGATGAACATATTCTTCAGTGAATGGGTACTTGATTGGAAGGAATGAAGTGAAAAAAGCAAGTAAAAATGGGAAGGAAGAGTGAGGAGGAGGAGGATGATTGGTGGAGTTAGAGAAGGTTTGTTTTTGCTTGTTAGAGGGGAGAGACTACTTACTTGCTCCTTCCTATCAGCAACTAAAGAGGAAAAGGTTAAAAATAGGGGTGGGGTGGGGGAAATACTTGAGAAGCAGGAAGGGATGGGATCCAGAAAGAATGATTGGTCTTTAACATCAGGAAGGAAAGATGGTAGAATATGTAAAATAGAGGTAGGATGGTAGCTTTATTTCTGGGAAGCCCAAAAAGTTCTATGAAAGTTTCTATTTTTATTGTTAAGCTGAAAGATGATGTCACTGCTAAGGGTTGAGATGCCTGCAAAAAGGAGCTTGAGGAGAATAGTAATAGATTGAAATACTTGTTATGGAATGTAGGAGAGACACCTGAAGAGGTCATTAGAAGGTTTGCCTAGCCAAAGTGTGGATTCTTGACTTCATGATGTCAAAATCAATAGGGTTTTATTATTTTTCTTTACTCTGGGTGAGAAACCTGGATGGGGTTCTAGAGAAACTGAGCTATTATGTTTATCTTATTTTGTGATTTTGTTTTCTAGGCTGCTATGACAAAGATAGTGAAGCAAGGATATTGATTAAAAAAATATTGCCAGGCCATGGTGGGGCCTGCCTATAAACCCAGCTACTTGGGAATCTGAGACAGGAGAATCACAAGTTTAAGGCCAACCTGAGCAACTTAGCAAGACCCTGTCTCAAAATTAAAAATGGGCTGGGGATATAATTCAGTGGTAGAGTGCCCCTGAGTTTAATGCCCAAAACTGGAAATAAAATAAGTTGCTCGGCACAGTGGCACATACCTGTAATTCTAATGTGTGGGAGGCTGAGGCAGGAGGATCATAAATTGAGATAAGCCATTCTTGTCTTGAAGTAAAATAAATGAAGGACTGAGTATGTAGCTTAGTGATAGTGCACTTGCTTAAGCACGTGCAAAGCACTGGGTGGAAAGACAGACGATTCTCAGTGCTGGAAAAAAAAAGTTGACATAGAGGGCCAAGGAATACATATCAGATTTATTGAAGTCTATATTGGGGCTATTTACATGAATGAAAAATAATTAAAGAGCGAGGAACTGATTAAATAGAAGAATAAGAGAACTAGTATGAGGGTATACCCGTGAGGAAGCTGGCAGGTGGGGTGTTTGTGTTCATCAGGGTGTCCAAGTTTTGGCTTTGGCAATGGGTATGTGACATTGAGCAGCAATGGTTTGTGAGAAATGAGGGGAACTGAGAAGTCAGCATACTTGAATGGGCAGTAAGTACCCCAAGATGGTGTCAGGATTGATGGTAAGGAGACAGACTGTTGTTGTGTGGTTAGGGGTGAGTCACTAGAAGGCTGGCAGGTGGTGGCCTCAGAGTACACATTTGAGGGAACTATGGCTCAGAGGGCTTGCAAGGTGAGTGGAAAAGTCATTGACCAAAGACACCAGTGGGTTTATTTATTTATTTATTTATTTATTTATTTATTTATTTATTTATTTTTTTGAGAGAGAGAGAGAGAGAGAGAGAGAATTTTTTTTAATATTTATTTTTCAGTTTTCGGTGAACACAACATCTTTATTTTATTTTTATGTGGTGCTGAGGATTGAACCCAGCGCCGCATGCATGCCAGGTGAGCGCGTTACCGCTTGAGCCACATCCCCAGCCCAGCAGTGGGTTTTTGATGTGGAGGTTTACATGACTTCTCTTCAATGAAATAAGTAGGTGAGTGGGAGTCTCCATCTGAAGAATAAAGGGAGATTATGATTATCAGGAAGAGTTAGGCTTTATTTACAAATAGAAAGCAAAAGAAATGTTCATTGAACTACACTGAGGCTCTGGGATTTATTGACTGTGTAAATAGATGTTCCATGGGGCACCCATGTAAGAGGAAACAGATGGAGCAGTTTGGGTAAATGGCAGACACTCACAGGCACACTTATGGCAGCTCCAGTCCCGATGCCTCTGTGTGTATGTGGTGGGTGGGCATGTGTTTGAGGCCTGATGTGGTACTCTGAGGTTGGTAACTGAAGATTCCGCTGGTTCAGAACCTGATGTCCAGGATCTGAGAGTGTGTGTAATGCAGGTGAGGTTCTATAATCCCCTTTAACCATTAAACCACAGGCTTCTCCTTGGGAGTAATCCCCTGGGAGCAGTAGGCTCTTGGGCTGTGATGGACCCTCCAGGGTGGTAGGCTTTGGGAGTTTGATCAGGCTATAGTCTCTGCAAACCTGATTTAAATTTTACTAAGCTTTTGGAGCTATCTCAGCTCTATGCTGTAGAACCCTTTATCTTTTGTTTTTCCCTAAATTGATTTTTATAGCTTTAGTTTTTTCAGCATACCTCTCTTCAGCACCACTGCTAGAATCTGACATTTCATTGCTTTTAACTTTGATTCTGGCTATCTTGTTGGACTTTAGCACTCTGGTAACCCAATATCCTCATTACCTGAGATTTTTATCTGAAGTCAGAGAGCTAACAGTGTTCCACATGCTGCAGGAAATACTCTACTGATTCCACTGCCTTTGGCTCCTCTGTCTACTCTCCTTAAGTGGTACGGTTTTTTTGTCTTTTTGTTTTTTTTAAAGAGAGAGAGAATTTTTTTTTTAATATTTTTTTAGTTTTCGGCGGACACAACATCTTTGTATGTGGTGCTGAGGATCGAACCAGGGCCGCACGCATGCCAGGCAAGCGAGCTACTGATTGAGCCACATCCCTAGCCCAGTGGTACAGGTTTTCAAATAGAGTTGCTTGTTGTGAAATGTTATGATAAGACGACCAAGTCTTTGCTAGATGATGACAAGATAAAGACTCAACTCCAGATCCAGCAAACTTTACGGATCATGTAGTTTATGTAAGCCCATTGTGTCTCCCAGAGTACCTTTTGAGGATGAGGCTTGTGTTAGTCTGTCACTGTGACAGAGTGCCTGAGATGAACAGCCTAAAAAGAGGAAAGATTCATTTTGGCTCATAGTTTCAGAGATTTTCGTCTACAGTCACTTGGCTCTGTTGTTTCTGGGCTTGTGAGGAGGCAGAGACTGTCATGGCAGGAGCATCTGGAAGAGCAAAGCTGCTTATCTCCTGGTGGCCAGGAAGGGAAGAGAAAGAGCTCACTTTTATAACAAAGCCCTTCCCCAAAACTCATTAAGCTATGAATCTATGAATGGATTAATGCATTCGTGATGTCAGAGCCCTCATGACCCAATCACCTTCCAAAGGCTCACTTCTGAGTATTGCTGCACTAGGGACCAATCCTTCAGTGAGCTTTTGGAGGACATTAGAGATCGAAACCATAAGAAGGATGCCAAGTCAAAAAGATGGCACCCATCTGGATCATGTGAGTTCTAGTCTTTGCATTCTCTTGGCAGAAATTTAGTTTTTTGTAAAACTACATAAAAAACATCTAAAAAAAATCTTTTTCCATTTTTAGGAAGAAGTAAGTCTAACATGGGCTGGACACCTCTTCATCTGGCATGCTATTTTGGACATAGACAAGTGGTCCAGGATCTGTTGAAGGTCTATTTATGGCTTTACTTTTAATGACTATAATGAATAATTATTATGGAAATTATAGGATAAAAATCTTAGAAAAGCCAACTGAACCATAATAGTTTATTAAAGCAATAGCTCATCATTAAAAGACACTTAATTTTCTTTACTAAAAACATGAATTAGGTTAGCTTGATTAATTAAAATTCTGTGATTTTAATAATTTGATTTTTACATTATTGGCTTTTTAAAGTGGCAAAGCAGGCATATTAATTAATGAAGATATAATTTTCAGTTTTACAAGCATGACAAGTGGAAAAAATAACCAAAGTGCATCCCACATTAAAAAATAATGTCAGAATCTCTTAGCACTATACTTAATGAGATTTGAGACCTCATATTTCTCAATTCTCTGAACAATTTTTCACATATGAATGTTTTTGAAATTAGGTTGTATCTTATTCTGTACATTTAATGGGGGCATTTTTTTAATTTGAAAACTTATTACCTTATGGTGGAGGAAATAGTACTGTATTTGGAGATAGTTTTCCTTTGTTCAGTATGGCTGCTTCTAAAGTTGAGTGAAGATGTATTGATTTTTAAAGAAAATCCCTTTTTGTTCTACTTATCTGTTAGACTTTTACCATTCAGGAAACTTACTATTTATTTTTACTATGAACTGAATTTAGTTTTAGTAGTGACAACCAAACAATATTAGCAATTATTCGAACTTTGAAATGTTTAATTATTTCTAAAAATTAATTCTACTTTTTTCTATTTCTTGATATGTAAGATGTACTAAAATTTTCATGTTTATTAGGCTGGTGCAGAAGTGAATGTGTTGAACGACATGGGAGACACGCCACTTCACCGAGCTGCGTTTACAGGACGAAAGGTGAAAAACATTCTGATTTCAGTGTTTACAAGTGAAATATTTGGTAGAGCAGTCACCACTATTTTCTCTGTTATAACCATCTTCTCAGCAACTGGAAAAAGCCATGAGAAAATGTATAAGCCAAATATATTGGGCAAAGGTGTACAAACTTTTGAGTTGGACAATGAGGTCAAATGCTAAGGTCATTAGACCCCTATACCATCCTTGATAGAAGGTTGCTCAGCCTCTGCTTATGTTCCCAGCAATGGGGAACCCTGATTGTTCTTTTGTGGAAAAATAGCTTCATCAAAGTATAATTTACATTGCATAAAATTCCATATTATAAGTGTACATTTGAATGTTTTATAGTACATTTGCACAGCTATATAAATCATCACCATGATTCAGTTACAGAGCATTCATTAGTTTTGTCTCTAGATATATTTGCCTTTCCTCAAGATTTCTTACAAATGAAATCATGGACTTGTGTCTGGCTTCTATAATTGGGCATAATGTGGTTGAGTCTTGTAATACTGTAGCATATGTCAATAGTTTATCCCTCTTTATGAATGATATTCCATTGAATATACACATTTTATTATCTGTTTACCATTTATTGAAAGGACCATCTTTTTACTTTGATGAAAATCAGTTGATCATAAATATAAGGCTTTATTTCTGTATTTACTATTCTTTTCCTTGATCTATATGTGTATCCTAACATCAGTTTATTACAGTAGCTTTATAATTATTTTGATATAATAATCAAATGTTATAAATTCTCCAGCTATAGTCTTGTTTTTAAAAATTATTTTGAGTACTTCAGTACTTTATATTTTCATATATATTTTAGAATTGTCAATTTCTATAAAAATGTCTACTGGAATTTTAATAGAGGTTATTTTTTTGAATCTATAGGTTGGTTTGGGAAGATTTGCCATTTTAACAATTTTGAATCTTCCAGTCTATGGACCTGAAATTCATCTTCATTTATTTTTAGGTCTTTAATTTCTCTCAGCATTTTAACATTTAGAATATTTCTATCCTCAGAAAGAATCTTTGTTAGTATAAAGATCTTTCACTGCTTTTGTTAAAAATTGACCTGACCTTAATCGGTAGAATCTGGAATGCATCTGGCCTGCTGATGTCTCTGCTCAGTTAATGTTAGCATAGTTTTCCAGCACCCTTGCATCTACATAGCTTAGTGGTTAGTCGGTGTTTGGGTAGCAGTGGTCTCAAATGCTCAGTCCCATAGGTCACTTATACTCTCTACCTGTGGACCTGTGTTTAAGCTGGAGAGTGTTTTCAGAGTGAAGGCATTTTTCATTTCTGCCTCTGCTCTAAATTTCTGAAGTACGCTCTCTTGTTTTTCCTGATCATGAGTGATGTTTCTAGAAGCTGAGTGTGTGGATCTAACCTACTCCTTCTCTGGTTCTTTCATTTCTAAGGACTTCCTATTAGATAATCAGGCTATTTTGCCATTTGCCCTATATAGGAGGCAGAGTAATGGTCCCCAAAGGTGTTCATATCTTGATCTCTGAGATTTGTGAATATGTTCAGTTATGTGGTAAGGGGAAATTAAAGTTGCAGATCAAGATTGCTGATTGACTGATCATAAGATAGGAAAATTATTGTGGGTTATTTAGTATAATCACAGAAATTTTTAGAAGTGTGAGAGGGAAGTAGAAAAGGAGTCAGAGATGTGGCTAGTTTGATGCAGTGTTTCAGGCTTGGGAATTGTGGAGGAAGGGGCTATGAATCAAGAATGCTGATGGCCACTAGAAGATGGAAAAGCAAGGAAACAGATCCCCCCCCCCACACAGAGCTGTAATACCTTGATTTTATCTGATGAGCACCATTTCAGATTTTTTAAATACAGAACTATGGATAAAAAAATCCTGTTGTTTTAAGCCACAAAGTTTGTGGTAATTTTTTGCAATAGAATCGTATGCACTCCAATGGGAAAAGCAACCCATGCTATCAGTTATTAAGATTTTCCCATTTGTTTTCAATGGCATCTGCTACTTTTACTCTTAATGTCTCTTGGTGTAGGTTTTGCCTTTTGTTCCAAGACAAGTCGGTTCCATCTGGCAGGAAAGCTACTGGCTGTAACTGCTCTCCCTTCCCTGGCAAACATCTTTGGGCAAGTGGGGAAAGGGTTAACTGCCTGTGGCTAGAAGGCTAATGACACCTGGTGTTCTAACTTGAGTTCTAGCAGTTCCTGTAGAATAACTGCTTTTCTTGATTTATAGTTTCTTTTAGTGGATATCCAGCACTATGGATATGGTTAGTTTTGATAATTTCACCTTTTTTTATACTCATTCTTTAGAATAACAGTCTTCTGGGCTCTAAATGCCAACACAACCAAAAGTTGTTTCACTCCATTTTTGTGATTTTTCTGATAATTTAAATGATGTAGTAAATTAAGTATGACATAGTGTATTTGTTCACTTTGATAATTGACTACTGTCCAACATGATTCCTAAAGATCACTTATTTATTTCTGATATCGGGTATTGAACCCAGGGGCACTTAACCACTGAGTTACATCCCCAGCCCTTTTTATTTTTTATTTTGAGACAGGGTCTCTGCTTTAGTCAATTTTTTATTGCTGTGACCACAGAGAGCGGTTCTGTTTTGGGGGGCTCAAGGACAGGCAGAATATCATGGTGGAAGAGGGTGGTGGAGGAAAGTGGCTCAGGACATGATGATCAGAAAGCAGAGAGAGCATCCTCACAGACAAAATGTAAACCACAGGGTCACACCCCCAATGACCCACTTCCTCTAGCCACATGCTACCTGCTTACAGTCACCACCCAGTTAATCCCTATTGGGATTAATTCACTGAGGAGGTTAAGATGCTTATAACCCAATCAATTCACCTCTAAACACTTTGCATTGTCTCACACATGAGATTCTGGGGGACACAGCTAAACCATAACAGTCTTGCTAAGTTACTTAGGGGCTTTCTAAGTTGCTGAAGCTGTCTTCAAACTTGCCATCCTCTTGCCTCAGCCTCCCAAATTGCTGGGATTACAGGAATGTGCCACTGAACCCAGTTTAAGTATCTTTGAATTAGTGAATTTCACACCATTCTGGCCTATTCATAAGTTGATACTTATGAATCAGAAAACAGTCTTACTAAAGTTGAGAAAAATAGTACTTTTTATAATAAAACAATTAATAATAAACATAGGTTAATTGCTATGCTCAACTCAGGTTTCAAAAGTGAACTGCAAATTAACTTGCATGACCCATATGTGAACTACTTGCCGTTTCCCTTAAGAGTCTTGGATTTCTCATCTTTTTCTGTGGACTGCAGAATGTTCTATTGCCATCTATCTTTCACACATACCCATTCTTGAAAGTATAGCCCAAACATAATCACCATAAAATTTTTTTGACTTCTTGCAGTTGGAAGGCAGCTGTGCTTTTCCAGTTTTCCTGGACCATTTTATAATATTTTCAGTCACCTTATACCTTGTTATTAGAGTTACTGTTCTGTATGTCTTAGCTTTCCTACCAGGTTGAGTATAATCTTGTTCTCAAGGATTTAACACAGTTCATTTTGTGTCTTCACTGCAAGTAACAGATTTTACTGCCCATCTCTGTTCTTAAGTAAATCAAAATCAATTCATTATAAATACTTGGCTCTTCACATATTGGGCCATTTCTTCTACTCTGCTACTTTGAACATGAGACCATATAAATTGAGCTTTAGTTGTGCTGGGGTTGTAGCTCAGAAATAGAGCGCTTGCCTAGCATGCATGAGGCACTGGGTTCAATCCTCAGCACCACATAAAGTAAAATAAAGACATTGTGTCTATCTTTAACTAAAAAATAAATAATTAAATTGGGCCTTAATTTTGTTAGCATGTATTTTGTTATCTGTTGTATCCAAAGATAATATTCAGCTGAAATTAAATGGTTGCATCATGTAAAAATGCTTAAAAATTTATGTGCTTAATAATTAAGCATGATTGGCTGGGTATAGTGGCTCACACCTGAAATCACAACTACTTGAGAGGCTGAGGCAGCAGAATTGCAAGTTCAAAGCCAGTTTCAGCAACTTATCATGACACTGTTTCAAAATAAAGAGAAAGAGCTGGTTATGTAACTTAGTGGTAAAGGGCCCTAGGCTCAGTCCCCAGTGCCACAAAAAAAAAAAAAAAAAGGACAAAAAGTTACTTTCTGACTGTACTTGGGGAAGGAATCAAATTTTCTTGTGGCAATATAATCTTATTATCCTGAGATTTGTTGATTTAATAAATATATCATTGAATTGAAAAGGGATTTTATTACAAAGCATTTTAAATTCTTATCCTCTGGATTGTATAAAATATAGCTCCCCAAATTTTATGAGGGAATGGTCGACTTTTCTTGGTACATTAGCGACCCCTGCTGTTCACTGTTAAAAGTTAATATATCAAAAATTTTAATGTTTAATTTAGCTTTATTTTTCACTCAGTTAGAATTCTGAAGTTTTTAATGGCTTTTAAAATAAATTTCAAATGGGAATAAAATCATTATAGCAAATATTTGGATTGTAGCACTGAAATTTATTTATTTTTGAATGGAATTGAGAATGTATTCAAAACAAGTGCTTCCTATACGTCGGGAATGCCATCTCTCTCACCTAACTTACAGAAGTTATGTGTAATCCAGAGGTTTGTACCAGAATTCCCTACATATGGGTCACCTACTGCCAAACAACTTAATGTGTGTTTCATTTATTGGTAGACAGTTATCCTGAAACATACATAGGAATATTGCCATTTGTGCTCCAGGAAGTCAGCTGAGATGGATAGTAATATAGAGCAGTTCTGTCAAGTGTTGCTAGATCATACCTATGATGGGGGCAAGAGTGGACAGAGACTAAAGCCAACTGTGAGGCAATCTCAAGGGATGCCTCAGCCCACTGTGCTGAGAGCTCTGCAGAAGTTGGGGTGAGAGGCCAGGCCTCCTTTATACTCCTGGGACAGTCAATCATTGGATACAGGCTATCCTGGAAAGGAAGTGTGACCTTACATGATGTAACTCTCTTAAGCTGTGATAGTCTCTGACATGGCTACCAGCTAAAGGCTGCCTTCTGATCACTCCCAGCTCTTGGAGTAGCAAGTATTTATTCCTGAAGCGTGATCTTCAGGAAGCATATCACAGATTCTGTCACAGCCCACTCTTCATTCTGCTCAGGGCCTCTTCTTCATATGTTTCAGGATGCCAGTTGGCCTGTCCTCCTGGGGGATGCTTAGAAGAAGGCTAATGGGACTTAGAGCTCCTGTTGCCACAACCAAATTATTTTCTCCCAGCTCTACTGTCCATTCTCAATTCTACACCTTGCTAGCATACATTTTGGTCTTTGTGACTTTCATAGTGGTGTGACCAGGCCCTCATCCGTGGAGGTATGAGCCTTTCAGTTATTAGGCCTTTCTAAGATTGGGAAGCTATACTTGTCCATTTACTAGCGAAATTGGACATGAGAATACAATGAGATGCATGTAAATGTGTTCCTCTGTGTCCTCTTTGTGTTCAGCCCCACTTTTTTTTGGTCATTGGACCTTTATTTTTATTTATTTACATGTGGTGCTAAGAATCAAACCCAGTGCCTTTCACATGCTAGGCAAGTGTTCTACCACTAAGCCACAACCCCAGCCTCCTAGTGCTGCTTTCTTCTTTGATTCCTTTCCCAAGTACAGTCAGAAAGTAACTTTTGTCCTCTCTCTGTGTGTGTGTGTCACTGGAGACTGAGTCTAGGGCCCTTTACCACTAAGCTACATAACCAGCTTTTTCTCTTTAATAAAACAGTGTCTTGATAAATTGCCGAGACTGGCCTTGAACTTGCAATTCTGTTGCCTCAGCTATTTCCTCAAAAGTAAAAATAGCTGGGGATGTGATGAGTACTTGCCTAACATGCATAAGTCCCTGGATTTGATCCTAATCCCCCCACCAAAGAATTATTATGTCTTGCACTTCCCTTAACTGAAAAGGGAGTACCATGGCTTCACCAGGTTCTGAGACAGCATATTTCACACCTGGACATAATGCTCTAGAAAGGCTAACTAAACACTGGGCTTGCTGTCAAAGGACCACAAGGTAAAATGGTCACCACATTAGCAGAGGTAATTTAATTCTTTAGGATAAATACTGAGGTATGTTCTAGTTGGGTCAGTTCCTAATCTTTTGAGGACCCTTCATACTGATTTCCATAATGGTTGTACTAATTTGCAATCTCAATAACAGTATATAAGTGTTCCTTTCTCCTTTATGTCCTCGGGATTGAACCCAGAAGTGCTTTACAAGCTACATTCCTGGTTCTATTTTGAGACCAGGTCTTGCTAAGTTGCTGAGACTGGCCTTGAACTTGTAATCTTCCTGCCTCAACCTTCAGAGTTTCTGGGATACAGGTGTGCACCATCATGTCCAGCTATTGTTTGTATTTAAAAAAAAATTTTTTTGTAGTTGTAGTTGGACAGCATGCCTTTATTTTATTTATTTTTATGTGGTGCTGAGGATTGAACTCAGGCCTCACACGTGCAAGGCAAGTGCTCTACTACTGAGCTACAGTCCCAGCTCATATTGTTTGTATTTTTTATGGCTGCCATTCTAACTGAAGTGAGATAAAGTGTTAGTGTAGTTTTCATTTGCAGTTCTCTGATTATTAAAGATGTTGAACATTTTTTTCATATACTTATTGGTCATTTGTACTACTTTTGAGAAGCATCTGTTTAGTTCATGTACCCATTTGTTGATTGGGTGGTTGTTTTGTTTGTTTGTTTTGGTGTTAAGTTTTTGTAACTCTGTGTATTCTGGATATTAATCCTCTGTCAGAAGTGTAGCTAGCAAAGATTTTCTCTTCTCTAAAGTTTCTTCATACTCTTAACTGGGATACAGAGTTTACTTGTGGTAGTTTCATGGACATTATTAAGTGTATAGTTAAGTTGACCGTGTTCCTGAGCCTTTCACCTAACAGTTAATATTTTTAAATGTTTCATATTTAAGACTTGAGAGTTGTCTCTTAGAAAAATCTGTGTGTACATGCTTATGCATTCAATTTAGAGTGTCAGATATTGTAAACTTTTGAAAGAAAAAACCTATGACCCTTGCCCCATGATTGTCCACTCAGATTCTCATTTCCGTGAGGCAAACACTTTTTAATTTTAGTTGTTACTGTAGGGGTTTTTTTTTTAGTTAGACACAATACCTTTATTTTTATTTTATTTTATTTATTTTTATGTGGTGCTGAGGCTTGAACCCAGCACCTCTCGTGTGCTAGGCAAGCATTTTACCACTAAACCACATCCCAGCGCCACCCCCCCTTTTTAAACTTACCTGTTTATAAGTAACAAGCTTAGATCACCATTTTTTTTTCCAGTGGTGAGAATTGAACCCAGGGCTTCACTCATGCTAGGCAGGTGCTTTACCATTGAGCCATGTCTCTAGTCCTGTCACTGATTCTTTTTTTTTTTTTTTTTAAGAATACATTTATTTATTTATTTATTTATTCGTCTTCCATACATTTGATTCAAATGAGTTATGCATTTCCATTTTTACAGATAAAGCAATAGAAAAAGATTCTTGATTTCTTTTTCTATTGCTTTATCTGTGGCAGATAAGCATTTTGTTCTCTTTGTTGTTGTTTCTCTCTGACTTAAGCCTGCTCGAACCACTTTACTTTCCTCATTCTCTTATTGAATTACTAGGTTTTGGTTAAGTAAATGCTGAGTTTACATTATTAAGACTATGCTAGCTTGAGCTACATATATCCTATTTGTTTTCTAGATTTAATATCTATGTGGTGATTCTTCACTAGTTCTTTTTCTTATGTAATTATTAATCTCTTTGTATGAATTCCAAAGTTCTTTTTACTTTCATTGCAGATACAAATGTACATGTGTGTATGTATACATCCATACACATATATATATGTGGTATGTATATATGCATATGTATACATACATACATGTGACATATATGTGTCATGTAATGGTCACTTCTTGGAGCAGCTGCTTTCCTGATTCCTTGTGTCCCTTTGTATATGTGTGTGCATGCACACATGTGCACACACATACTGGGGTACTGGGGGGTTTAAGCTCAGGGGCTTGCACATGCTAAGCAAGCATTCTGCAACTGAGCTACATCCCCAGCCCTTATTTAAAATTTTTGAGATAGCGTTTCTCTAAGTTGTCCATGCTGGGCTTGAAAATTGCGATCCTCCTTCCTCAGGCTCCTGAGTAGCTGGGATTCTATGTGTGCACCACCATGCCCAGCTTCCCTATGTGCTCTTGCTGTCACCTGGACTAGTTCCACAGAGCTGTGCACATGATTGTCATTCTGGGAGTCCTCTTTACTACTCTCCTGTATCGGAAATTGCCTATATCTTATGTCTTTCTCAAGCAGACTTTAGAAGCTTCCTGGAAAAGATTGCCTGGGAAATTAACTCTTCTTGAGAATTTATATTCTAAAATACCTCTCACTTTGTGTTTGAGTGATAGTTTGCCAGTGTGGAGATTTCTGTTAGAAATCACTTTCCTTCAGAATTTTGAGGCATTTTGTCAGTTTTCTAGTATTTCATTGTTGTGGAGAAGTCTAGAACTTCTCTGATTTCTGGTCCTGGGTGTGTTACCAGATTGTTGTTTAATCATTGAAAGTATTTCAGCTGAAATTACAATGACAGAGAAACTAAAATATTAGTAACTTAAAATAAGATAATCTATTTTTCTTTCAAGTAAAAGTTCAGGTAGATAGTTTAGGGCAAGTGGCAAATACTCAAGATTCTTCTATTGTGTTCTACTATGTGTGGCTTTGACTATATTATCCAGTGTGTGAGAGCCTCTCAATTTCAGGAATCACGGTATAGGAGGCAAAAAAGGGACAAAAAGGCTTCATTTTTTTAACACCCTTTTCTTTTCTCGGGAAACTTTGCTCAACAAACCAATCTACTCTTATGGCTTCATTTTTTTTAGTTCCGAGGGGGTTATTTGGAAATCTGTAATTTTACCTCAGACTACTCTGCAAGCATCCAGGGCCTCTGTTCAGCTGCATGTTGGTGGCCTTAGCTACCCCTCAGGGAGCTGAAATTTCATGTATCTAAAATGGGGCTTATCTTCCTCCACATGGGCTCCCTGTGTAATATTTCTGTTGGTCTTTGAAATAGTTTTCACTCTTTTTTTTAAAGAGAGAGTGAGAGAGTTGAGAGAGAGAGAGAAAGAGAGAGAGAGAGAGAGAGAGAGAGAGAGAGAGAGAGAGAGAGAGAAGTTTTTGATATTTATTTTTTAGTTCTTGGCAGACACAACATCTTTGTTTGTACGTGGTGCTGAGAATCAAACCCGGGCCGCACGCATGCCAGACGAGTGCGCTTCCACTTGAGCCACATCCCCAGCCCCTAGTTTTCACTCTTAATTCTTCTTTCTATTGTTGGCACTTGGAAATATACTCCCCCCACCACATAGATTGCTTTATCTCTGTTATTTTATTGATTTTTTCTTGATTTCATCCTAAACAAGTGTGCCAAGTTTGTCAGAGCTTTCTAAAGTCACTTCATTTTTTTTTTTTTTTTTTTTTTCTCACAGTGCTGGAAATTGAGCTTAGGACTTTGCACATGCTAGGAAAGTGCTCTACTACTGAGCCACACACAGTCTCCCTTCAGTAGTTGATATCCAGGAATGTTCTCTGTGAAGCCTTGTACAATGTTAAGTATATAAGTATGTTAAGTGAAATAATTAATTAAATATGTGGGCAATTATTGAATGGTTCAGAAAAGAACAGTTTTCTCAGTGGATGAAAGGGATACCTGTGAGGGCAGAGTGGAAATTAAAAGTACCAGGGACTCGTAAATACTAGGTGAAGAATTCCAGATCTTGGGGGATGACGAAGAAAAAGATGACAGCTAATTGTTTTGTATCTATTCTAGTGTTAAAAGGCAGGATGATCTTTGAGCATAGAAAACCACAGCTGGACTCTAACTTTTTTAAAATTTAATTTAAGAGTAGTTATGCAGCAAAATGTCCACTGAGCAATTAAAAATAGGCCTCGCATATGCTAGGCAAGAGCTCCACCGAGTTACAGCTCTAGCCCCTACGTATTGCATTTAAAAATAGGTGGGAAAGGTCTGGGGGTGTAGCTAAGTGTTAGAATTCTTACTTAATATGTACAGGCCCTGGGTTTAATTTCCAGCACTGCAAAACAAAACAAAAGAATAAACAACAGCAACAACAAAAAAAACCCATATATATATATATATATATATATATATATATATAATATTAAATCCCAGATACAGATATATATATATATATATATATATATATATATATATATATATATATATAAATTCTATATAACATAGAATAATATATATAATAACAGAATAATATTGAGCCATGAAAAATATGTCATATACTAGACATATATATTAGAAAATAGGTGTATAACATAAAACAACTATTTCATATGGATGAAATTATGTTTAAAACATCTCAAGTTTGGGGTGGTACAGTGGTGCACTCCTATAGTCCCAGAGACTTGGAAGACTGAACAAGAAGATTTTAAGCCCAGGAGTTCAGGGCTGACAAGGGCAACATTAGTGAGATCCTGTCTCTTAAAAACAAAACAACATAAAAACTCAAACTTCTGCATTGGAAAATGATTAGAAAGAAAGAGCAAAATGTTTATAGTGGTCATTTAGTGATTAGGAAAATGAGTATATTATTTCCTTTTTTTGTTTTTGTTTTTTTAATGTTATTTAAGTACTTAACTATAAAAATATATTTTTAAATAACATAGAGGTTTTATCTTTCCTCTGGGCCATAAAATTTCCTATGACAACATGAGATATCACTTTCTAGGTTATAGCCACTGTTATTCTAGGAGTTAGAACAGAACTTAGTGTGGAGCTTGAAAGCAAGCACTGTCATTATTCTCTCCTTGGGCACTATATATCTCAGGGAAAGCAGATATCAAATTTCTATTATTGTCTGCATTTTTCTCCTCCATTTGTTTTAAGTTATATAACTGACCACTGGACTTTAGGTATATTTTCTTACATGACCAGTGGACTTTACCTGGACTTAACATATATTAACAATTAATTTGAAATTCCTAAAATAGCAATTAGCCACTTATACATGAATGAAACTGTCATTTGTTGTTTGCTTCATGATAAGCAATTCTTCAGTAGTATAGTACATCTCATTAGTTTATATCACTTCAGAGAATGTTATTCTATTTTCTGAATGAATCAAAATTAACTTTAAGAAATATAGGTCTGTTGGGGAATTATTGTTTCTCATCAGGCCTTAGAGGAATGATAAATGAATATACTATATGCTCTAATTTGAATAATGGCTTTTTAAACGTACACATTTAGTTTTATCACAAGAATAATTTTGGTACATGCCACATAATTTATTTTAAAACTTATTTATAGATGTTGGCTGTGTATTGTGGATTGGCAGTTTTCTAGGCAATCATCAATTATTATTACATTTATTTGAATCACTTATTGTCATAATTGATGTCATATAAAGATCCTTATATAGGACTTTTTTTGTAAAAACTCTGTAATGATTGATAATTTGGAAAAGGAATATAATAAATCTTAGCTTAATATGGCCAAAAATAATTTGTCTATTTAGGAATTGGTAATGCTTCTCTTAGAATACGATGCTGATACTACAGTGGTAAATGGAAGTGGACAGACAGCAAAAGAAGCTACACATGACAAAGAAATCAGAAGCATGCTTGAAGGTAAATATCATGGATCTTAACATAAGCATAATTTAGCTTAATTATAGCCAAGATCGACAGTATGGGTAAAATAGCTTCTAAAATATCCATGTAGATGACAAGAAGCCTGTACTCTCTTGTACTCTATTGATAATGTCATTTGGGGAGTAGTTATTTGTACACAAAATTATCTATATGAGAATTCCCTCATGGCATTTAAATTCTTAGCTTATACAAAATTATGCATGTTTTAGAAATATATTTTTCCAATATCCAGCAAAATAAAAGTAGAAAAAGAGAAATGAGGGAATGTAGTGGATAAGCTGGTGAAATATGATTGTGAAGGAATACAGAGGTGCTGTGCCAGACAGAGAAACCAAGTAGTGTGGCTACTGGGAGTGTTTTGATATTGGGGAAGACAACTGGCTCCATTTTCTTGAGGACCTCGTTGATGTATAACAGTTATTAGTGTTTTTATCTGTGTAATATCCTACATCCTACTTTTTACTATTTTTCCATTGACTTTAGAACTGAACTCTTCTTTCTTGTTCTCCAGTTAGAAAATGTCTGTGTTCAGACATCTTTATTTAAAATTTTTTTTATTAAAGTATATTCTTTATATGTATTAATAGGTTAGTGCAATATTTTCTTACATGCATACAACATACACTGATCAAATCCAATTCTTTTTTTTCTCCCACTTCCCAGTCTCCAGTATTCACTATTCTCCTTTTGGGTTAGCTTTGCTCATCAGATATCTTTAGATCAGTGTCTTAACATACTCCTGCGTTAAAACAAATTCTTTCATTGTCCATGAATAGAAGTCACATATACTGTCTCTGTCAGGCAGTATATCATGTGATTTGGGGACATGCAAAATGTATTGGTTGTAGTCTCTGCCCTTATTAAAGACTAAGACATTATAGACTAATTGAGAGGATAAGGTAACTGTCTTTGTTCCTGTCCTGTTGTTTTAATGTATCAAAATGAGAACCCAGCACTGAAGTTTTCCTGACAGACTGGAATGTTAGGTTAGCCTGACAAGTTGACATTTAATAAGAGAAATTGTAAAGACATGCTTTAAGGCTCTTCCAAAGCCTAAATTGTGCAAGGACAAGGGCTTATTTGACTTCACAGGTAATATGATTTGTCAGCTCATGTGGTCATATCCTGGGAAACAGAAGTAGAGACCCAATTGAGTGATTCTGTTCTAATGAGATCCCCTTAGCCAATATAATACCATTTGTGGGTAGATCACTAAACAGTCATTGGCAAACTACAAGAGGTGCTTTGAGCAACCTACGAAGACCATACATAGACCAGAAACCAGATCAGGGGATAATGCACAAAGAGACAGGAAATTTTTTATTCCAGAGAGATAGACATAGTTAGGCACAGTGACAGCATACTTAAATATCTGAAGAGCAGTTATTTAGGAAAGGATGATGTTATTTGTGGCAGAACCATGGCCAGTTGATGGCCCACTTGATATGGTACCAGGGAGTTGATATTTGGGGCCAGTGTATTGTCACAATGGTGTGAGTTGCCTTGGAAAGTGCAGTGAGTTTCCTATGATTTTAGTATTTGGGGAAACAGTAGACTACTACTTATCAGGCAAAAACAAAAAAAAAAAAAAAAAAAACAAACTTTTTTATGTTTCTCATTTGTCTTTTTATTTTGAAAAAGTCTCCAACCTATTGGAATATTTCAAGATTAATACAATGAACAGTTGTACTTCCTTTGTATGTCCTTTATTTAGATTCATCAATTGGTAGATATTTTGCCATACCTGAGTTATCGTACATATTTGATGTTCTTTACTTTTTTTATTAAACAATTTGAGAATAATTTGCGGAAATACTGATACTTCAGCAAATATCTCTTAAGAACAAGCATATTTTCTTACATATCACATAAGTTTAGTCTTTCCTCAGTTCTATAGGGATTGGTGTAGGGCATCCCTGGATACCAAAATCTGCAGGTGCTCATATCCCTTACATAAAATGTATTTGTTTATAATCTATGCATGTCCTCCCAAGTAGCTTAAATTACTTATGATCCCTAATACAGTGTAAATGCTATGTAAATAGCAGTTTTACTGTATTATTTAGGGAATAATTACAAGAAAAATTTGAACATGTTCAATACAGATACAAAATGTTTTATTATTTTCAATCTGGTTGGTTAAATCAACAGATGTGAAACCCATGAATATGGAGGGCTGATTTCATAGTGATCACTCTCAGGGAACTTTACATTAATACACAGGTTGAGCATCCCTAATTTGAAATTGGAATTGCTTGAAAATGCAAAAATTTTTGAGTACCATGATGCTCAAAAAGTTTTTGGATCCTTGAGTATTTTCCATTTTGGATTTTTGAATTAGTGTTGACAAGTGATCCCAAACATTTTGAATAAGGGGTACTCAACAATATTATATATGTTTTTTTATATATAAATTTTGCCTGTTGTATAAAAAAACTTTTTGTAGCATTTTCCACCCAATCCAGGATCTAATCAGAAGTCCTATGTTGTATTTAATTGTCACATCTTTCTAGTCATCTTGTATCTGAAACAATTCTGCAGGCTTTCCCCCCGCCCCTTTCATAATGTTTGACTTTTAGAAGAGGAAGACAATTGTGGAATTATTTGTAGAATGTCCCTCAATTTGGGTTTTTCTGTTTTATATGATCAGATTCAGGGTATGCATTTTTTTTTTTTTTTGGCAGGAATATTGTATAGGTGAGGTTGTGTCCTCACTGGTGCATCATAGGAGACACAGAATGTCACTTTGTTCCATTATTGGTGATGTTAACTCTGATCACTGGGTGGTCCACTGGAATTCTATGTTTTTCCCTTTGTAACTAATAAACTGAGGGAGAAACTTGAGACCACATAATGTATTTTGTTTACCAATAAATTTTCAGTCAGTGGTTTTAACATTCATTGATAATATTTGCCCAAATTATCTATTTCTGTGGTGATTGTGAAGTTGTGATTTTCTATCAGCATCAAAATTTACCAGATATTCTGCATTTCAATGTGTACTCCTCAAACCTGTGAAAGTATATAATTGTCTATTAAGGTGAAGGTAGATTTCATGACCTCTGAAATCCCAACTAACTCTGGATTCTGATTAAAATGAAAGAGTTTGGTATCTTATTAAATTTAAATTTTAATATTTTTTTGGATTTAGAGTATTTCCTTTAAGATGTATTCATGGAGATAGAAATATGTATCATTAATATGCAGCCCACTATTTTCACAAAAATACAGTGTCCTTATGAACAGCATCCACAGCAAGAAAGAGAATATTATCAGCACCCTAGGAGCCTCATCACCTGAAGTTGGAGTATTTGCTTTTCATTTACTGGATCAGCAGTCTTTGCTCTGAATAAACATAGGACAGGAAGTTTACAGGAACATGTGCAGGGTTTTCAACTCTAAATTCCTATTTGTTCTCATTTGTGAGCCTAGAAAATCTAGAAAAAAAATATTAGGGTATTCTTTATATTCTTTCCCTGAAGTGTGAAACATTATTTAACAACTGATATGTATTGTGCTGAGTACCTTATAAATGCCTGGATACATAAGAATTAAGAACAGGTGCTAGACTTAAAGGACCTCTGAGAGAGGACTGGGGATATAGCGCTAGATAGAAATCTTGCCTAACATGCATGAGGCTCTGGGATCCATCCAGACACTAAGGGAATAAGTTATAGGTCAGGATAATGCAGTAGTGGAGGCAGGTACCAGGGGATTACTGCTCTTGAAGAGCTCATAGTGAAAGGAAAGATGGAAGATAGTGGTTCCTATTAAAGCCACCGAGCGCCTACATAGACAGAGTCCAAGTATGGAAGCAAAAATGTGAGAATAGATGATGATGATTCTGAGTTACTTCATCATTTCTTAAGACAAAGCTAAACTGGTTTTTACTTTTCCTGTATTCAATGTTTGTGTTCTCTGTAGTTGAAATGCAGTGGTTTACATAGTATGTGGATCAAGGATTAGCATGTAGTAATTACTGTTAAAAAATGTTCATCTGTTTCCCCAGTAATCTGGTTCCCCAGCCTGTTTCTCTGCCCATGACTCGTCTTAGCCAGGAAAACTGCCAGGAGAATAATCCTCTCTTGAGCCTTTGCATAGGATATTGTACATGTGTGTTAAATGGGATTACTAAACTTTGTATGAAATTGTTTCTTTTCTGTAAGTCAAAACAGAATCCAAATCTAGCAGAAATGAGAATTTATTCTACTCTTAGATTAGGTTGCCAGTTGCTCTTTTCATGCAAACATGATTTGAAAGTAACATGGGCTTTGGCACCAGCTTGCCTAAATTCACAGCCCAGCTCCTCCACTTCATGACCTTGGCCAAGTTCCCTGACCTCCTGATGCCTCCATTTCTTTGTCCATAGAATTAGCATAGTAACAACTACTTCAGGGTGGGTAGGATGATGTAATGAGTTAATATTTTTTAAGTGTATTGAATAGCACTTGGTAGTAGTGTTATTATATTTATTAAGTAGAATAAATTTTATAATATGTGGAAGTATGTAAGTAGATTAAAACCTATCTGCATGTGTTTATGTGATTTGTTCATCTTTCTACCAATGCTATTTCTTATTATTTTTCTCTTCCCTTTAAAAGGTTCTGGAAGGTCTGAACACAGTTTATCTACCTTTCCAAGCAGATAGATACATAATAGTATTTCACTATACAAAAGTAATTCATAATTTTGTTGAGTATTATGGTGAATAAAACAAAGTCCACTGAATTGAAAACATAATTCCATCAAACTTGAAGGAAATTGAACTCATCTGAAAGGATGAGAGTCTATAGTCTGCATTTGAATTACAGTTCAAAACATTTTTCACTATGACCACATTTTTCTTTATATGTCTTTGTAATTAAGTTGCTAATAGGATGCTGACTGGTAGCAGAATCATACATGTTTTCTTTTTGCAGCTGTAGAAAGGACACAACAAAGAAAGCTTGAAGAATTGCTTTTAGCAGCAGCAAGAGAAGGCAAAACAGCAGAACTCACAGCTCTGGTAATACAACAATAAGCAAAAGGCAGTTCTTCAAGAAATTTTAAACTTAATGTAAAGTTCATAATTTCATGAACAGGGGACTGAAAGTGTCAGAGATTATAATAATAGGACAAAAGTCCTTAAATGTCTAACAACATTAAGCAGGTAAAGTTTAAGCAGGACACATTTTAAATGGTGATTTGTTTTTCTGAATTTCTGATTTACATTCCCACCCCCTGCTGAAAACCTGATGGATAAAAATCTAATTTTTAATAGAAAATAGTTAATGTAAGGACAACTTAAATTATTTTTTTGGATTAAACCAATTTAAAATTTAAACAGAATATGTAGGAGTCTCTAAAGGGGTAAGTTTTTCTCCCTAATTTTGATGAGCAGTAATTTCTGAAAGGAATGCTGTCCTTCTAGAAAATAGAAAAAAGGGATGTATTTCAGAATATTATATCATGTTAGTGCAGATTAAAAGCTTTGCATACTTTTTTTTTTCCTCCTAGGAGACCTACTTTCCAGTTTCCATTTCCTGCATAGTCTCATTAAACATGAAACTCTAAATTTGTTCTGAATTCAAGACTGAAGCATTGCCATTTGCTTTAAAGTTATTTCAGCTTTATTTGAAACAGCTCCTTTAGTTTCTAAGTTTAGTGCCTGAAACATTTTTTAAAATTTTGTGAAATGGAGACTATATAAAGAAGTTCCTAAAACAGTAAGGTGGGAACAACAAATTCAATAGAACTTTGACATTTACACATTTAACATCTATGGTTTTAACTCTCCTCAGGGACTGTTCATGGTAGCCTGATTCGTAGCTTTGCTGTCATGAGTGTGAAATAAATACAGAACTGGTCGGAGCAAGCACATTTGGTGAAATTTTAATGCCAGGGGTGGATAGGGTGTCACTGGCATAGCGTGTAGTGTCTTGTCATCAAGGGCTGTGGAAACTGGACATAGGCCTGCGATCTAGTGGCATTTGTGGGACGAGCACAGGAGTGGTAGGGTTGGCTGGTTTAGTGAGCCAGAAGTCATATATAGTCTAAATGCCAAACCAGTCCTGCTGTTCTCCAGGCTCTGCTTGAACACCTTCTGGGAGAAAGTCTGCTTTTGATGTATAATTCTGCATTGCATTTCTCTCATTGGTAGCTCAACAGGCCTAATCCTCCTGATGTTAATTGTTCGGATCAGTTAGGAAATACACCGTTGCACTGTGCAGCCTACCGGGCCCACAAGCAGTGTGCCTTAAAACTTCTAAAAAGTGGAGCAGATCCTAATCTGAAGAACAAAAATGGTAAGCATATTGATGAAAGCCTTTGCTGGTCATTCTGAAGCCATAAAATGCGTCAATATTATATAAGATTATTTTGTTTTAGTAGTCAGCCTTTGTTAAACTGTATGATCTCTATTTTTGAAGTCAAGGCATTCACTAAAGAAATAATAAACATTAGTTTTCTTTTCAGTTAAGATTTAAACTCTTTAGTATTGCTTACCTATGCCAAAGGAAGCACCAGTGATGACTAAGATAGATCTGACCCTTGAGGGAAAGATAAGTACTGTTGATTCCAATTGTAGTAGTTATGTCCTGGAACATTGCCACCAATACTGAATTAATGAATTCTGAACCATTGTTCCTAGAAGCTCAGGAGGTTCCTGGGGGCCTCTCGTCACATTTTCACCCACTGATCTATAACATTTGTGGGTCTGTTTAAAAACACCTTATTTAATATATATTGTTGATTCATTAATAACTCAGATCATGAGTAACGAAATCATAATTATGCCTGAATGAAGCTTGGCTAAGTTGTGTTTTCTGTGGAAGGCATATCACTATCTTGTACCTAGGAACACTAGGCAGTACTTCAACACTGTGCTTTAGGGCCATTTAAAACATCAAAGTCGCCAACAAAAACACAAAAATGTGACTCTGAATATAAACCACAGCAGGGACACTTGTTCCTTATGAGAGCTGAACCAAGTATCACCTTGTTCTAGCTCAACTTGTAGAAGAAGCTGGGCAAGTGAGTCTTGGGCAACTCAAAACTTTTCCCCACTCTGAGAATATGCATGAATAACCAAGAAATCACCATAGGTATTAATTTTGGTGTTAAATAAATTTAGCAATGGGAAAGTTGGCAAATATGGAATCTACAGATGTTGGGAGTCTAGGGTACATGCTTGACTATATCCAAGATAGAATTGGATAAACAGAAAAGAAGCTACCAGAAATGTCTTGGGTAATTAAAGGGAGAATATCCCATGAGGGCCTTTTATGTCACTTTAGGATGCTTCCCTCTGCCTGACACCAGCCTGTATTAGGACTTGTCAGTGCTCCTGTAGGAAGGACTTTGTATCCAGCTCCATCAGAGCCTAAATTATGTTTCATTGTAATAGATTTCTTATGGAACTGTCTGCCTAAAGACTAACCTCATTTGGCCAGGGATAACATTTTATTAACAGGTTTAACTAGCACCTAGAGCAACATATAGCACATAATATATTCTAATATGTGTGTTTGTTGAAGGTTTGGGTTAAATAAGAATTATTTCACATGAAGGAGTAGGTATTTGATATAGACTCTGAAATCCTAGTAGGATCTTTAAAAAAATCATGTCTAAATGTTTCAATTTGTATCTCTAACAAAAGGCCGTATCCTTAGGTTTTTCTCTAATTCTATAAACATAATACTTTTATTAAGATTTTGATTCCCTATGATAAGAAGTTTGGGAAAGGGTATTCTTGGCAGAGAAAAGATTACAAAAAGACATGAAGATGAAAACATAAGTTTAGGAGATATCTCCAGGTTGTCACATCCAAGAGCACATAAGAGGAACAGCATTAGGTACTACTGCATACAGGTTAGGCATATATAGTAGAAAGCCTTGGAATGGCAGGCCATCTTACCCCTTAATTTGGAAGGTCACTTGCAGCACACCTCAATTTGGAATAGCCACATTTCAGGTACCTATTACTACATATGATTTGCATCTACCATATTGGACAGTACGGCTCTGAATGTACCAAACTATTCAAGGCTCTGTGTTAAGTTAACAATGCTTTCCTCACTTGGCTTTTTTTTTTTTTTTTTCTTTATACTGGGGATTGAACCTAGGTATTCTCGGACAATGAGCTACATCCCCAACCCCTTTTCCTTTTTGAAGCAGGGTTTTGCTAAGTTGCTCAGGCTGGTCTTAAACTTGTGGTCCTCCAGCCTCAGCCTCCCAAGTTGCTAGAATTACAGGTGTCCACCACTACACCCAACTTGCATATGCTATTCTTTCTGCCAGAAATTCTTCTTTTCTACTTATCCATATGGTAAACCCTATTCTCACTTCAAGAGCTGGCTGAAACTCTGCTTCCCTCAAGAGGCTCTCCCTATATCCCTAAAATAGAATACAAGTTCTTCCTGGAATAAAGGTATGAGAGAAATTGGAGGATGGAGAAGGGGACATACCCACGAGAAGGGAAAGAAAATCAGTTTAATGGAAGCCAAAAGAAGAGAAAAAATTCAGAGCAAAGGGGTTTGATGTTATTGGTATCATGTTCAACTTAGACTGAAGAAGATAAACACTGAGCAAGGGCTGTGGAATTCATTGACTCAATGCGTGGGGGTCATTTCTGAAAGAGCAGTTTTCACTGGACCATTGTTGAACAAAGGCTAGGTTAGGGCTTAAGGATTGAGTAGGAAGTGAAGAAGCTGAGTTAGCACTACTTAACTACTTCCATTTAAGAACAGATGGCTTCATAGCCAAGTGGAGTTTTAAATTTTTATTTATTTATTTATTTTTGTTTTGTGTGGCATTGGGGATGGAACTCAGGGGCTTCACACATGCCAGCAAGTGTGCTATCTCTAAGCTACATCCCCAGCCTCAAATGGAGGTTTTTTAAGGCAAAGGGAAATTTAAGCATTTAAATTTAAGGAGGAATATGTAATAGAAAAAGAGCTTGAAGATTTAATTGTGGCAGAAATGTAATTTTTTAAAAGGTAACATTTATGGTAATAGCAAAAAAAAGTGGGTATATATTTGATAAAAATGCTTAGTTTTTTATGGAGGAAATTATGACCACAACATAAAAGAACATCAAAAAATAGACCTATCATGCTTTGGGTGGAGAGGAACTCAACATTTAAAAGCTAGGGGTTCTCCCAAAATTAATTTATGAATTCAAATCAATTCTAAGAAAGTCAAAGGTTCAAAATGTAAAAAGGGAAGAGAATCTGGGGTATTCTGCTGGATAAAAGGACTAATGACCCTATGGTAATTAAGACTCATTTATTCAACAAATACTTAGAGTGTTTATGTGCTGGGTAATACCAGATACTCGGGATCTGGAGCAGTGAAGAAAGCAAAGCAGGCAAGCCCCTGTTTTCAGGGAGTTTTGTATCTAAGTGAGATGGGAAGATGGGGGATTTAGAGTGCAGCAGTGATACAATTTGACTTAAGTTACATAATATCATCTGGCTAGCTGTAAGTAGAATAGACTGCAGGAGGGCAGGGAGAGAGAGGAACAGCAAGGAAGAGGCTGTTGGAATAATCTGGGTGAGAGATGGTGTTGACTTCAGTAGGATTGTGGCAACACAGGTAGTAGTTCAGTGGTTAGGTTTTTAATACGTTTTTAAGGTAGAGTGGCCAGGGTTTTGTCATGGTTTGGATGTGAAGTGGTCAAGGATGACAGAGTTTGACTTGAGTGTTTGGAAAATGCCTTTAGTTGTTGAGGAAGGGAAGGTAGCAAGTTAGCAGCTGATCCAAAGGGAGTTTGGCTTTTAAAGATATTTAAATTTTGAACTATCTATTATATAAATCAAGTGAGACATTTGAAAATAGAAATTTGAGGTTAATGGAAAAATCTGGGGAAGAAAGATACTTGGGAATTATTAGCACAAAGAGTTAATTAAAATCATGAGATGAATAGGATCTCTCAGCAAGATCTTGGTTTGGGTATTGACTCAAGGTAGATGAGCAGACCACGTAGTTTAAAAATGAAAGCATGCACTTATGGGAGCTTGACAGATGACAGAGGCACATTTTTTGAGTGGTTAAAGAATGCTAAGATCATAGGCTAGCCATGAGAAAGAGGTGATTTTAGATGTCTCTTTTTCATACTGATTATTAAACTCCATGTACTTTAAAGATACAATACACATTACAATCTTTAAACATTAAGAGGCTCTACTTTTGGCCATAATGGAGTTAATTCCTCTCCTTTATTCCTATTATTCATATTCTCACACTGGAAGTCCTAACAAATGTGATAAAGAAAAATGACTAAAGTCATTGAAAAAAGTAAAACTGTCTTTACTCACAGATTGTTATGATCATCCATATTAATAGTGAACTAGTATTCAATGTAAAAAGATCAATTATATGTACATTTTTAGTTCTTTTTATATATACATGACAGTAGTATGTATTTTTACATATTGTCCATGCCTGAAGTATAATTTATTCTAATTAGGATCCTATTCTTGTGGTTGAACATGATGTGGAATTACACTGGTCATGTATTCATGTATGAACATAGGAAAGTTATGTCTTATTCATTCTACTGTCTTTCCTATTCCCATCTCCCTCCTTCCCCTTCATTCTGCTTTGTCTAATTCATTGAACTTCTGTTCTTCCCCTCAACCCCTTATTGTGTGTTAGCATCGACATATCAGAGAATATTCTGCCTTTAGGTTTTTGGGATTGGCTTATTTCACTTAGCATGATAGTCTTCAATTCCATTCATTTACTGGCAAATTCCATAATTTCATTCTTCTTCTTCTTTTTGTGGTACCAGGAATTAAACCCAGGGGTGCTTAACCACTGAGCCATATCCCCAGCCTTTTAAAAATATTTTCTTTAGAGACAAGATCTCACTAGGTTGCTTAGGGCCTTGCTAAGTTGCCGAGTCTGTCTTTGAATTCATGATCCTCTTGCTTCAGCCTCCCAAACTGCTAGGATTATAGGTGTGTGCCACCGTGCCCAGCTTCCTTCTTGATGGCTAAGTAATTTACCATTGTGTATATATACCACATTTTTATTCATCTGTTGAAGGGCACCTCGATTGGTTCCATAGCTTAGCTATTTGATCAATTATGTTTTTCAATACTACTCAGAAACTGAACTTGAAAAAACCCAAGCCATTTATAATAGTATTATGATTTTATTAAATACTTACTAAGAAACTTGATGAAAAATGTACAAAACTTGTACACTGAAAAAAACCCAGAAAATTGGTGAGAGAAATATAAGAAAATTTAAATAAATGGAAGAGTGTACTACTTTCAGGAATCAGAAGACTTAGCATTGTTGAGGAATCAGTTGTCCCCAAATTAATCTAAGGATTCAGTGTGATCCCAATAAAGTTCCAGCATACTTTTTTGATACAAATTGACAAATTGATCATAAATTTTTATATATAAATGGAAAAGACTTAGGAGATGTACACAGTCTTATTTTAGGACAGTGTGGTATTGATACAAAAAATAGATAACATAGATCAATGGAGCAGGAGAGAGTCCATAAATCAATCCATAAATATGGTCAATGGATTTTGACAGAAGTGTTAAGGAGTCATTGGAAAAGGATAAACTTTTCAACAAGTGGTATTAGAAAAAATGGAATATCAGCATGCAAAAGAGTGCCCCTTGACCCTGACCTCATGCCAGATATAAAAATTAGCTTTCAATGGATCACAGAAATGAAAAAACTGGTTAAATCCATAATTTTTTTTTAAATCCAAAAAATCTTACTTAGGGTTTGGCAAAAAATTTTCCTAAATATGAGATTCCCAAATGAATGAAATATTGATAAATTGGACTTTGTAAAAATTAATATTTTTCTTTTTAATAGGTACTATTAAATAGCTCCTATGTGGGAGAAAATATTGGCAGAAAGTGCTTACAACAGTAGACTTGTATTAAAACTATACAAAAATCCCCTTATAAATAAATAGGAAGTAAGCAACCCAATTTGAAAGGTTCAGATACTTCACTAAAGAAGATATACAGGAGAGGGGAAAATGAGCATGTGATTAAAGGCTTCAGAGAGAGTCATTAAATCTAGATTAAAATTCATCCTCATGGAAAAAAATTACATGAAGATAAAGGGGTATATACTATGATGTTTATTTTAGATCTACTTAAAATAGAAACCTAGCTGCTTAAATCTTCTGTGGATTGTCCTTGGAATAATACTAAAATAGATAAAACTAGAGCTACATGTGTCAGCATGGCTAAATTTTGAATAGAGCAAATTGTAGAAGGATAGCTAAGTTGTACAGTAACTTCAACTTAAAGCCATATTTAACATTAAAATAACTTTGTTTATGAATACTTTTATGTATACTAAAAGTAGAAAGATGTGGGGCTGGGGATGTGGCTCAGCGGTAGAGTGTTTACCTAGCACATCCGAGGCCCTGGGTTCGATCCTCAGCACCACTTAAAAACAAACAAATAAATAAATGAATAAATAAAGGTAATTTAAAAAGTTTAAAAAAAGAATTATAATACTAGCTGAAGAATTGTGATTACCTTTTAAGATTAATGGCATTTTACATACATTTAACATTGAAAGGTAAATATATAAAAGAATGAAAGGACGGTTTAGGCATCTGAAAAGGATTTCCCTAGTGGGCTTCATGAATTATCCAGCAATGTGAGAAGCCACATTATACATAATTTTATTATTATTAGTTAAGTGCTAAAGTTGTTTTCTTGCCTTAATATTGGAGCAGAGGAACCCTAAAAGCTTGGACTAAAATGGGCGCAAAACTGAAAAAAATGGATGTTAAAGTATGATTCCTAAAATCTTTTTTACCATTTTATTAAAGTCTTCACATGGTTTCATACAAATACTATTCTCAACTGAAAAAATCTTCCCCTTTAAACATTAAAAGGTTGCTATTGAGTAGCTGGGACCACAGATGTGTGCCAGTGCCCTTGGTTCTCTTGGAGCTTGTATTTTGATGGGAGGTAATAGACAAAAACTGAATACATGCTATCAGGCAGTAAGGTCCAAAAAAATAGAAATAGAATAAAAGGAATAGAGAGTGATAACAATGAGCTATCACTTTAGAAAGGATGGAAAGGATGGAAAGGTTCTCTGCAGTGACTTTGAATAAAGAGCTGAAGAGGGACTAAGCCCTGAGGATCTGGCAGAAGAACATTCATGGAAAGCAACTGTCAAAATTCATGAGAAGGGAGCTTTTGGTGTATTTGAGGGAAAAGAATCTGCTAGAGCAGGATGTGCTGGGGAGCAGTAGGTGATATCAGAGTATGATGAGGGGCTTGGTCCTTTACAAGTATGGATTAGGGTTTTGAGCATGAAAATTGATGTGTCCCACATTGCTAATCATTTTATATCCTTATCAAGTAATCTTTCCTTTTCCATTAATGTCATATCTTTCTCATACATTTTAAGAATTTAACTTCTTCAATCAATAATGTGAAGAGATAGCCCACAGAATGGAGAACATCTTTACTACACACACATCAGATAGAGCGTCAATTTCTAGAATATATAAAAAACTCTTCCTGTAATATTTTGCCGAGGATGTTTTGAAGAGATGGTTTTCTAGCTGCAAATTCTTTTAACTTTTGTTTATCATGGAAGGTTTTAATTTCATCTTCCATCCTGAAGCTTAATTTCGCTGGATACACAATTCTTGGTTGGAACCCATTTTCTTTCAGTGTTTGAAATGTATTATTCAGGATCTTCTAGCTTTCAGAGTCTGTGTTGAAAGATCAGCTGTTATCCTGATTGGTTTACCCCTAAATGTAATCTGCTTCCTTTCTCTTGTAGCTTTTAAAATTCTCTCCTTATTCTGTATGTTGGGCATCTTCATTATAATGTGTCTAGGTGTGGATCTCTTATGATTTTGCACATTCGGCGTCCTGTAGGCTTCTAGGATTTGGGATTCTGTCTCATTCTTCAATTCTGGGAAGTTTTCTCCTATTATTTCATTGAATAGATTGCTCATTCCAGAGCATACTATAGGGACACTGCTACATCCATGTTCATAGCAGCACAATTCACAATAGCAAGACTGTGGAACCAACCTAGATGCCCTTCAATAGACGAATGGATAAAAAAAATGTGGCATTTATACACAATAGAGTATTACTCTGCATTAAAAAATGACAAAATCATAGAATTTGCAGGGAAATGGATGGCATTAGAGCAGATTATGCTAAGTGAAGCTAGCCAATCCCTTAAAAACAAATGCCAAATGTCTTCTTTGATATAAGGAGAGTAACTAAGAACAGAGTAGGGACGAAGAGCATGAGAAGAAGATTAACATTAAACAGGGATGAGAGGTGGGAGGGAAAGGGAGAGAGAAGGAAAATTGCATGGAAATGGAAGGAGACCCTCAGGGGTATACAAAATTACATACAAGAGGAAGTGAGGGGAAAGGGGAAAAATATAAGGGGGAGAAATGAATTACAGTAGAGGGGGTAGAGAGAGAAGAGGGGAGGGGAGGGGGGAGGGGGGATAGTAGAGGATAGGAAAGGCAGCAGAATACAACAGACACTGGTATGGCAATATGTAAATCAATGGATGTGCAACTGATGTGATTCTGCAATCTGTATACGGGGTAAAAATGGGAGTTCATATCCCACTTGAATCAAAGTGTGAAATATGATATATCAAGAACTATGTAATGTTTTGAACAACCAACAATAAAAATTAATTTTAAAAAAAGAACAATTAGAGGAGGAAAAGTTTATTTTAGGTCTCAAGGTTTCCGAGGTCTCAATCCATAGAGGACCAACTCCATTCCTCGGGGTCCAAGTTGAGGCGGAATATCATGGCAAAAGAATGTGGCAGAGGAAAGCAGCTCAGGATATGTAACCAAGAAGCAGCAAGAGACAAAAGACAAAAGAGAGAAAGAGAAAGAGAGAGAATCTCCCCCCTCACCACAGACAAAATATAAACCCCCAAAATATGTCCCCATCAACCCACCTACTCCAGTCACATCCTACCTGCCATAGTTACTACCCAGTTAATTCCCATCAGAGGATTAATGCACTGATTACATTAAGGCTTTCATAACCCAGTCATTTCACCTCTAAATTTTCTTGTATGGTCTCACCCGAGTTTTTGGGGGACATCTCATATCCAAACAATAAAAAGCTCAGAAACTAATGGCTCTGGTCTTAGTATTTGTGAATGGGGCTTGGATTCTGTTTTTTATTTTTATTTTTTCACGGTGTACTGGATTCAACCCAGGGCCTTGTGCATGCAAAGCAAGCACTCTACCAACTGAGCTATATCTCTAGCCCTTGAGTTCTCTTTCTTAAAGTTTAGAGATAGGAAAATTCTCACTTGAGTTGACCTTAGAAAATCAAAAATTTATTGGAATGATAACAGCCAATAGGACAAAGAAGGAAGCATTATTGCTTCATTTAGGAAGCATTAAAGATTTTATTTGCTTCAATAGTGATGTAAAGAAGTAAATCCATGTGTTCAAAATTACCTAGTTGCTGGTAAACTATGATTTCATTTATCTACCTTCTAGCTTTAGCTTTCTTCACTTGAGTTCTTGCTGCTAAAAACACATATCATAGCACACAGACATCCTTAGATATGAAATGTATATGTGTAAGTAGATGTCCATGATGTTTTAAAATAAGACAGCAGTCTCTTTATCAGGCTAAATTACTTCCAAGTTCACAAATACAAAAATTAACATATATCTGTAAAATAATTATTCAATTCAGATCTTGATAACATGGGTCAATTACTCTCCTACAGTCTCATACATGACACTATCTCACTTCTATGTTAAATATCTGGAGTTTGACATGTTTACTCAGCTCTGATAAAATATAATATGCTTATTTATATTTGCAATCACTGCTTAAATTCCATCCATACTTAAAGATGTCTCATATTTCTAAATTTCTAGTATGAAGAAGAACACTGTTTGACTGGATCTATGCTATCTGTTGCTATCTGTGACACAAACTAGTGGTAATACAGTATTCAGTTTGGCATGATTTTATATGGCCCTTTATCAGAGTGAAAATTGAATTGTTCTGTCAGATCAATCAGGCAATAGGACATCTGTTGCCCATGCAGAATTAATCAGAGAAGCAATCTTTCCATCAGACTTTATGTTCATATGCCTGCCTATTCAATTGGGTCCAATTTATTTTTCTTTATCTATATACCTATGCCTATGTTTTTAAGTTAGGCTCACAAATTTATTTGAATCTGACTTGACTTTTTCCTGAACTTAGTCTAGGTTCACCTTGGATTTTCAAGATAAAATTGAGAAATATTCTTAGAAATAGGTGAAAATCTTAATTAAACAGTAAAAATAACATAAAGAAAACAACATTTTTAAATAACAGCTATAAATATGAAAAGTGATTGTAAATTTTGGAAAATTAGTCTTGTTTAAGTGATATCTCAGATTTAGTTCATAGGGAATATCATATCTTCCCATTCCAAAGTTAAGCAGAGTAATGCTTGATCAATTTAGTGAGTGAAATGTATTCTTGTTTTAAAAGAAAACAAAATCACTTAATTAACAGTATAGCCACAATTATTACATCTAAATTTTTTTGTGTTATAATATTATTTTATAATTCATCATTGAATTGTATGGTAGTTCATTTCATGTGGTACAAAATAGGGTAATACACTGATTGAAAGCAGAAAAAAAACACATATCATATCCCATGGAAACCTCATAAAATTTATTGTAATTGAAAAGAAGACAGGGTAACTATTCTCTTAGTCAACCCATATGTCATTGCTTTCCTCTTTATTGCCTTTTGTTAAAAATAATCTATACAGATGTCTTAAATATTTATTGAGAGTGGATTTTTTGGAACAATATATGATTTATCCTCCTAACAGTACTATTGTATTTAAAAAAATGTGTACTATTTTGCTGCTATTTGATATACTGATCTGTTAAATATCAATTAAATCAAGGTGGTCAATGAAAAAAAAAACTCAAAAAAACAAAAACAAAAACAAAACCCCAATCAATAAATGGGCTAAGGAATTGAACAGACACTTCTCAGAAGAAGATATACAATCAATCACAAATGTATGAAAAAATATTCAACATTTCTAGCAATCACATGATTCTGCTACATTTGTGTACAATGAGTTGAAATGCATTCTTCCCTCATGCCCCCATTGCGTTAGAGAAATGAAAATTAAAAGTACGCTGAGATTTCATTTCATTCCAGTCAGAATGGCAATTATCAAGAATACAAGCAACAATAAGTGTTGGCAAGGCTGTGGAGGAAAAAGGTACATTCATACATTGCTGGTGGCACTGCAAATTGGTGCAACCACTCTGGAAAGCAGTATGGAGATTCCATAGAAAACTTGGAATGGAACCACCATTTGACCCAGCTATCCTACTTCTCGGTCTATACCCAGTGGACTTAAAATCAGCATACTATAGTGACACTGCCAATTCACAATAGCTAAACTGTGGAACCAACCTAGATGCCCTTCAGTAGATGAATGGATAAAGCAACTGTGGTATATATACAAAATAGAATATTATTCAACATTAAAAGAGAATCAAATTATGGCATTTGCACGCAAATGGATGTATTTGAAGAATATCATGCTAAGCAAAGTAAGCCAATCCCCAAAAACCAAAGGTCGAATGCTCTCTCTGATAAGTGGATGCTGATCCACAATGGGTGCAGGGGCATGGGATGGATGGGGAAACTTTGGGCAAAGGAGAGGAAGGGAAGAGGTGGGGGAATGAGCGCAGGAAAGATGGTAGAATGAGATGGACATCATTACCTACGTACATGTATGACTGCACATATGGTGCGACTCTACATCATGCACAACCAGAGAAATGAGAAGTTCTGCTTCATTTGTGTACAATGAGTTAAAATGCATTCTGCTGTCATGTATAACTAGTTAGAACAAATAAATAAAAATATTTGAAATTTAAAAAAATGTTTTTATGTCCTGTTTTCTTTAATTGTCTCTTCCTTTGCCAGTATTACATTAAAAAATATTTTTTGTTGTAGATGGACACAATATTTTTATTTATTTATTTTTATGTGGTGCTGAGGATTAAACCCAGTGCTTCACACATGCTAGGCAAGCACTCTACTGCTGAGCTACAATCTCAGCCCCAGTATTCTACTTTTAATGATTGTTTTAATGTCTGGTAAGTTTTCCCCTTATTCCTTTTTTTTTTTTAAATAAATTTCTCCTTTATTTATATGAGGTGCTGAGAATCGAACCCACTGTGGCACACATGCCAGGCAAGTGTGCTGCTGCTGAGCCCCACTCTCTTACTTTATTTTTTAGGATTTTCTTTGACCTTCTCATTTGTTTATTCTTTCAGGTTCCTGAAAAAGTTGGGATTTAATTAAAATTGTATTCTGTGGAAATTCATTTGGAGAGAAATGGAATCTATTGAATTTTCCCATTAAGGGACAAATATATATCATGCAAGTTTAAAATATTCCATCTTTTTTGCTTATCTCAGTCAATTAGAAATATACATTTTTGAAATGATTGGTTATGGAGCTCATGTAGGTAGCGAAGTTATTTTGCTTAATTCAAATTATATTTCATTGAGTTCTTATTGTATGTCAGGTACTTTAGACATTGAGTATAGAAATGAGGCTCTGTCATGGGATTTCATCTAGTTAGCAGGAGTTCAGAATTTATTTTTGGTATTAGGACAGAATTTTATGATAGAAATCATATTATCTTCTTTCCCTCTGCCTAAAGGAATGGTTTCTCAAAAGTGCCCTAAGGTAGAGTGAAAATAACACTGAATTGCAGACCTTTATAAGTCATCTTTCTATTTGGTAGTTAGAAAAACTAGACTGATTAATTTCTTGGTTAATGTTTAAAAATATTTTTTCCTCACAAAGAAATAATTTTTATCAGTTCCAGCTTTATACATTAGCAGTTCTATAAATTGACTCTAAAATAAATCCCAAACCCATATGCTTCTCTATATTAAAGACCATCTCTTTGAATTCTGAATGTCTAGGGCAAACCACCACTGCCTTTGACCAGCATTATTGGAGTCACCACTAATCTCTGATTTTTCCCTTACTCATGTGTATAAGCCATTTTCCACCCAGCCTCTACAATGACCTTTTAAAAAATATTGTGATGGAGATTCTTAAAACTTAAAAACTAGAATAGTATAATTAATTGATATGTGCCTCATTCTCCTTCAGGAATTCTCAGTAATGGCTGCTCTCCTTATATCTTGTCCTACAACCTGGATTATTTTAAGGAAGTTCCAGATAGTATGCCATTTCATCTGTAAATATTTCAGTGTGTCAAATATAGCTAAGCACTCCTTTAAAAATTACATGATGGTAGTACAACTCTGAACATATTAAAAACTATTTAATTGTGTACCTTTAATTAGTAAATTGTATGGTATGTGAATTTGTATCAGAGTTATTAACAGAAGCACAATAGTATCCTATTAATATGGTAATTTCTTTTTTAAATATTTAGTTTTTAGTTGTAGTTGGACACAATACCTTTATTTTATTTACTTATTTTTATGTGGTGCTGAGGATCGAGCCCAGGGCTTCATGTGTTCTAGGTGAGCGCTCTGCTGCTGAACCACAACCCCAGCCTGGTAATTTCTTACCACTATGAAATAGCTCAAACTCACTTTGACAGTTTAAACATAAGTCAGATCATCTTACTCTTTTATTTGAAACCCTGTGGTGGCTTTCTCTCATATTTAGATTAAAACTCTGTTTTTTTATACTGTCTCACAAATGTCTGGTATGTAAAGCCCTTGTATGGTATAGCCTTTCTAACTTCATCTCTTGCCCACTAATTCATTTCTGCCTCCCTGAAGTCCTTTGCATTAGCTCTTCTCTTTGCTGGAATGCCTTTCCACTCTGTTTTCATGAGGCTCACTCCTCCTTTTCAGTATAAATATCCCTTCCTAGAAAGGTCTTCCCAGGTATGTCCCTCAACCTCCAATCTAAAATATCCCATCCAATCTGTCAAATCTGTCATTTAAAAAATCTTGGCATAATATAGTTCATTGCCTGATATGTCTTTTTAGATCACTAACATTCTTTCCTTATTTCTGTTCTTTTCCTATCCTCCTATCCCATTTTTGTTTAATGTTCACTGCTGAATCCCCAGTGCCTACAGTGGCGATTGACACATAAATAGACTCTCTTGAAAAAAAATGTGCGATGCGTGATGGCATATGTCTATAATCCCAGTAATTTGGGAGGCTTAGACAGGAGGATCTGAAGCTCAAGTCTGCCTCAGCAACTTAGTGAGGCCCTAAGCAACTTAGCAAGACCTTGTCCTAAAATTTTAAAAAATAAAATAAAAAGGGATAGAGAGATGGCTCAGTGGTTAAGCACCCCTGTGTTCAATCCCTAGAACTTTCCCTCACCACAAAAAAAAATGTATAAAAAAGTTGCCAATACATGTCAAGTGTTTGCAGTTTATAAAAGGGCTAAGTAATGATTTAAATTTATACAATGTTTAAATAACTAAATTATAATCTGTTCATATTGTTTTAAACTATGTGTAACTTAAATTTTTTTTTTATTTTTTACTAGTGGGATTCATTGTTACAAATTCATACATTCACAATATAATTTGGTATATTATAAATACATTATAAATAAATATAACAATATAATTTGGTAGTTTGTGGTAATTTGTTACAGCAATCTTGGAAAATGGTGATTTAAGATCAAAAAGCTTGACAGATCTCAGAGTGTTCTGAGGTTAATCTGATTTGCTGGGTTAGTAGCTGCTAAAAATGAGACCCTAAAGAATTGAGATGGCAACTTCTGATAGGTGATTGTTTTGCAGAGGAGAGTAGGGTGGTAGAAATGGGGTAGTGTGGTTGATGGAAGAATGAAGATGCTTCAATTGCAGTTGCAGAATCAACTTTATAGTACAATTGAGCTCATTGGGGCTTTTTCCCCTTGTATTTTATACAGAACAGAAACCTCTTGACCTTGCCCAGGGTGCTGAGATGAAACATATTCTTGTTGGTAACAAGGTATGTAATAATGGGTTAAATGTACATAATAGTTTTAGAATTTTTTTTCTAAAATATTGAAATCTATAGATGCATTTTTAACAAAATATATTTTTGATAGGTCATCTACAAAACCTTGAAACGATATGAAGGTCCTCTCTGGAAGGTAAGTTCATATGGCTTTTTAAATTTCCTCCTCCACTGATGCACCTTCGCCTCCAACTCCATTTCTGGATCTATTGCTTTATTGCTCTTCCTTTTTGGTTTCCAGACCTCATTCTGCTATGGGGAGTCCTCTTTTGCTCCATGCTCACTATGTCAGGGGTTTTCCAGTAGAAACATTGGGTTTCAGGAGTTTAGTGAAGGAAAGGTGTTTGTGGCCTCAAAAGGAAGATGTCAGAGAGAAAGGATAGGAGAGCCTAGGGGACCTGGCACCACTGGGAGGGCAAGCCCCAAGGGACAGGTGGTCTTGAAAAATATGTGGGGGTCTCTCTTGAGACAGCAGAAGAATAGACAGGGGGCAGTCCGTGAAGAAGAGATCTGAGGGTTCCACTGTAATTGCTTTTATTTTCTCATTGAAGAGAGAATCAACATGATTGGCTATAATATTGGGTTGATATGAGGGTTGGGAGTTCGAAAAGTGAATGTTAATTTGAGTCTTACCGAGTTGTTTCAGGAGATTGAATTTTGTCCCCTGATATTTGTCTTCAACTCTGGAAAACTTCCTTACAGATGAGGTATAGAATATATTGATTATTACATGTCCATACTTTATTGCTACCTATGGGTAACTCATTAATTTACTTGATGTTGTCCCTTAACAGGAACCAGTTAACATCTTTATAAGTGAGGAGGATCTCTATAACTTTTATGTCCCCACTGCCCCCTCTTTATGTCACAGGACATAAAATGAGACTGCCAGTAAACATCTATAGTTAAAGCTGACCTAGATTAAACTCCTTAAAATGGTGGCATCAGTGTCTTTTCTTTTTCCTTTTTGGTACTAGGGATGCTCCACTACTGAGCCACATCACCAGCTGGTTTTTTTTTTTTTAATTTTAGAAAATTTTTTAAAAATTTGAGACAGGGTCTTGCTAAGTTGCTGAGGCTGGCCTTGAACTTGCAATCCCCCTGCTTTAGCCTCCCAAGTTGCTGGGATTACACGCCACTGCCATTGCACCTGGTGTGTCAGTATATTTTCAAATCCAAAACGGTCAGTCTCCTTCTTCTTTCACATTGCTGCTTGTGAAAGTTTCTGCTCAGATTCTAAGGATCAAATTGTGCTGGGCATACCTACTAGGATGACTATAAAACAAAACAACAAAAATGGAAAAGAACAAGTTTAGATAAGGATGTGAAGAAGTTGGAACCTTTGTGCACTGGTGGGAATGTCCAATGGTGCAGACACTGTGGAAAACAGCTTCACAGTTTCTCCAAAAATTAAACAGAATTTTCATATGACTTCATATAACCAGAAATTCCATTCATGGCTATGTGCTAAAGGAATTTCAAAGAGGAATTCAAATTTAATTGTGTGTAAATGTTCATCGCAGCATTATTCACAATAGCATACAATAAAATGCATACAATAAAATAAATAAATAAATGCATACAATAAAATATTACCAAGTCTTAAAAAGGAATGAAATTCTGAGCCGGGTATAGTGGTGTACACCTGTAATCCCAGTAGTTTGGGAGGCAGGAGGATTGTGAGTTCAAAGCCAGCACAGCAAAAGCAAGGGTTGCTAAGCAACTCAGTGAGACCCTGTCTCTAAATAAAATACAAAATAGGGCTGGGGATGTGGCTCAGTGGTTGAGTGCCCCTGAATTCAATCCCTGGTACCAAAAAATAAATAAATAAATAAATGAAAAACTGATGTGGGTGCTTTGGCTCTCGCCTGTATTCTCAGCTGCTTGGGAGGCTGAGGCAGGAGGATCCCAAATTTAAGGTCAGCCTCAGCAACCTGGCAAGACTCTGTCTCAAAATAAAACATGAAAAGGTCTTGGAACTGGGGATATAGCTCAGTGGTTAAGCTCCCCCAGTTCAATCCCTGATACAAAAAAAAAAAAATTAAAAATCTTAAATTCTTAAATTCTTCATTTCTCTTAAAAATTTTTCAGTCATTTCTGAAGTACAGCTGGTTTTTGATTAACTGGATTGATTTGCCCTTTTTCAACTTTATATGGAAAGGATTTGTATTCAGTAGGAACCATACTTTGAATTTTGCTCTTTTTCTGGGCTGCTGGGGCATTGGTGACATGCTGCAGCTCCTAGTCATCCTTGTGATTATGAGGGGAAGCAAGCAAGACTATACTGGGTGCTGTGTTGCCAGCAGTTTTGGAAACTGTGTTTGTTGTTTTTTAAATTTTTTTTTTTTTTGCAGAGTTGGAGATCAAACCCAGGGCCTTGTCCATGCTAACTATACACTCTGCCCTGAGCTATGACTTCAGCATGTTTTGTTTTTGAATCCCATTATTACTACAAAATGCCCATCTCTGTGTGTACATGAGATATTTAATACTTTATTATAAAATGGGCTTTGTAGTAAATTATATTGCCCAACCACAGGTTAATGAAAATGTTCTGAGTATATTTAAGGTGGGCTTAGCTAAGCTGTGATATTGGGGTAGGTTATATGTATTAAGTGTCATGTCCCCCCCCCCCCCGCCGTGTGTGTGTGTGTGTGTGTGTGTGTGTGTGTGTGTGTATGTGTGTGTGTGTGTGTGTGTTGATCGGGATGGAATCCAGGGCCCTGCACATATTGGGCAAGTGCTCTGCCATTGAGCTATACCCTTAAATGTATTTTTGACTTTACAGTATTTTCAACTTGTGATAGACTTATTGGGCTATAAGTTCATTGTAAGTTGAGGAGCATCTGTATATGTGATTTGGTAATTCTTGTGCCTTAAAATGTAAGTGATTTTTACACTTTGGACTTCAAGTAGCTTCACCTGATTGTTATCAATTGTTATAAGAATCTACAAAAAAGGAATTGGAAGAGTACTTTTTTCTCACTAAACTATAGAATTACAGTATTATTTTTGTTATGAACTTCAAACTATGGAGGACTTGGGAAAAAATTAATATTTGAATCATTACAGGGTTCACACATGAAATTCTTTTGGTTCTAAAAACTTCTTTGTGCTTAGGAATTACTTTTAGGATGAACCACATTATAGCACATAATTTCTTTTACAGTTGCAAGCAATCCTTTTATATATTTATGTTCATGTGTGCTTATATAAAATTAGGATAATTTTTTTTCTATTAGATATTTATAAACAACTTTGAGGAAATTGTTTTTGAAGTGCACAGCTGGTATATTTTCATAAATATTCCTGACCAGTAACCATAAATGTACTCCCCATTGATTTCACCAGTGTAGCATTTCTTCTGTTCCTGTCACCCTGAAGTGTTATGTTTTTGTTACTACACTTAGTATCTCAGTTCATGTTTGAACGTTTTTTAATGTTCTGTACTACTGTCTGGATGAAGACTCAGACAAAACTGTTAGCACTTAATTACTTTTTATCAATCAAGTATGTGTCAGCTTGGGAAATCTTTGTCATTTCTCCTTTAGAGTTCAAGATTTTTTGGCTGGAGATTATTCTGGGTAGTGTTAGAACATGGAGTCCTTTCATGGTATAGGAAACAGTAAGTATTATAATCTTTACACTTATTAACTTTCAGTATATAAATTTGAAACCTTACATTTTTTCACTTATCTCTTGCTTTTGTCTTGATTATTTTGAAGGCCTGATGCAGTCCATAATATTTATCGCCAGGGATGCAAACACCTCACTCAAGCAGTATGTACGGTAAGATGAGATATGCATCTTTTGCACATACTGTGAAATCAGTTCCACAAATGATTGCCCCAAACAAATCTTGAGATTCTATGCAATGGCCTCGAAAGTGCTTGTATGTATTTAATTTGAGAAAAATTAAAGATGTGGAATCTGTTTTGGAAAAAAAAATGTATATAATCAGCTTTTATCTCCACATATTGTGATGTGAAAAATGGGTGATCCAAAAACATCTATGTAGAGCTTTTAACATTTGGTGGGTGTGGGTGTCTTCATGAATCTAGATGAATCTAGATGCTAGAAGGTTTTTTTTTTTTTTTTTTTTTTTTTGTATTAAAGAAGAATTAAAAGCCTATGTCAATTCTATGGGAGGGGGCATTCTACATTTCTTTTTTTTTTTATTGGTTATTCAAAACATTACAAAGATTGCAGAATCACATCGGTTACACATCCACATTTTTACATAATACCATAATAGTATAGAATTGCACCAACTCCCTTGCCTTTATGTACCCAAAACTTGCTTATGTATAAAAGTAAAATCCTTGCTGTGCTCAGAAAAAAAAAAAAAAGCCTATGTCAAAATCAGCAGTCTTAGGTTCTCTCTATTCACTTCCAACTGTTTTACTAGCCATGAGAATAAGCAGGTTTTCCTCTTTAGAGACTGATCTGTCTCAAGCCCAGACATACTTTCTTGTTTCTGGCTTTAAGTCCATTAGGGTTGCCAGCATTACCATAGCAGTCTGTCTGTCTATCATACCACCTGCCTTTCTCTGTGTAAACTCTCTCAGGACCAGTGGGACTCCCTTGGTGGGATGAGTGTGGCTTGTTTCTAGCTTAGTCCCCTGCCCTACAGTACACCCTGGAGGTCCAAGAACCTGGCCCCTTCAGTGCCCTCACACCCCAACCTCCCTTGACATGAAACCAGAGAGCCAGTGAACCTCTGTAATCTTATCTATCTAATGTTTTTTTCCTTCTGTTGGTGAAATCTCTTCTGTTCCTGCCCTCGATTCATCTATTTAATGCAAAGGTTTTTATTCAGTAGGGTCCTTTATTCTCATTCTTACATTTTTTGCATAAGTTAACCCTTTGTACTTTTAAAATTTCTTGGCCTTTATCTTCAGTGGAATTGATTATGTTCTGCCATGTTATGCCTCACTTTGTTTAAAACTTTGTATTTTTTTGTATAATTGATGATAAAGCCTACATCTGTGAATTATAAATCAATGCAAGCTAATGGGCATTCGATTGAGTGACTTCGATAAAGCAGGCTCTACCCTCTTTCCAGTTTCCTTAGAAGCTTAGATTATTGAGATCTTTTTTTCTTATGTAGGAGTGTATAACTATAAATTACTTTTATAAAAATTGTGGGGCTAGGAATGTAGCTCAATGGTAGAGCATTTGCCTCATGCAGAAAGACTTGGGTTCAATCCCCAAAATAAAAAAAAAATTGTAAAATGCACATAATGTAGAACTTAATCGTTTTTGAGTGTATAGCTTAGTGGCATTAAGTATGCTTACATTGTTGTGATACTGTGAACATCATCCATTCCACAGAACTGATGCTATATCCATTAAACACTAATGCCTGTAGCCATCCCCATACACACACTCTGCGAAGCCTCTGGCAGCCACTATTCTGCTTTCTATCTCTATGATTCTGACTACTCTAGATAGCTCATGTAAGTGAAATCTTACAATATGTGTTCTTTTATGATGGGCTTATTCCACTGAACATAATGTCCACAAGATTCAAATACAGTCTCATTGGGGTTGAGACTTGGATATATGAGTTCAGTGGGGACAAACTCAGTCCCCCTAAGTAATCACTGCAATCACTTCAGCTCTCACATGGTCACATGGTACAATCATTAATTGCTTAAGGACTGGAGATACATTCTGAGTAATGTCTCTTTGGGTGATTGTATCATTGTGAACATCACAGGGTGTGTTTACACGAACCAAGATTGTTGCATTACTGGCCATATAGTCTTTTGGGACCATCGTCATATCCTGTTGCTGATTGATACTTCATTATGTGGTACATGACTGTGTCTTTTCAATCTTTTACATCTATTTGTGTCTCTGAATCTAAAGCCTATCTTTTGTTGGTAGTATATAGTGGTTTCTTCTATTTTAATCTAATGATCTCTGCCTTGTGATTAGAATGTTTAATGAATTTACGCTTAAGCTGTTATTCATATGGTTGGATTTATATTTACTGTTTTGTTATTACTACGTTTATGCTTTTCTGCTCTTCTGTTTCTGCAAATTAGAAATATTATTGGTGTACCACTTTTTAATTTTACTGTATTTATTTTATAAATACTATGTTATTTGAAATCAGTTGATAAAAATATGTTTATACTCTTTATAATCACTTGTGCAGTTACCTTTACCCATGCTCTTTATTTCTTGCTTGGGGTCATTTTCAGCCTAACAGACCTCCTTTACACTTTCATGTAAGGTGTGCCTGTTCACAGCAAGGAATTCTGTTTTTATTTATTTTCTCTTTGTTTCAGAACACCGGTTTTGCATGACAGAAGTTTTCTTTCAGCACTTGGAATTTTTTCCCCCTTCCTACCTCTGGCCTCTATTGTTTTTCATTTAATGGGTCATTTTATTTATTGCTACTTTTCAGATTTTCTCTCTCTTTCAACAATTTGGCTAAGATCTTTCTAAGTGTAAATCTCTCTGGACTTAACATATAGAGAATTATTAAGCTTCTTGGGAATACAGATTTAACATTTTCATCAAACTTGGGAAATTTTCAACATTTTTGCTTCAGAGATATTTTCAACCTCTTCTTTCCATGATCTTCTGTGATTCCAGTTGATTATTAGTACACATAACAACCTATAGTTTTCTGAGTTAGTGTTTATTATTTTTTTCCATTCTGTTCTTCAGATTGATCTATCTTCTACTTTAGTGATTCTTTTTTTGCCATCTCAAATCTTCTGTTGATTCTCTTAGTGAACTCTTCATTTCAATTATTGGTGACTTTCAACTTCAGGATTTCCATTTGGTTCTTTTTTATAACTTGTTTCTATCAATGATTCCTATTTGATAACTTATTGTATTGCCTTGTCCAGTTTGTTAAAAATATAGTATACTTACTTACTTACTTACTTATTTATTTCTGTATTGGGGATTGAACCCAGTAGTGCTTTACCCCTGAACCACATCCCCAGCCCTTTTTATTTTTTATTTTGAGTCAGGGTCTCACTAAGTTGCTCAGAGTCTTGCCAAGTTGCTAAGGCTGGCCTCAAACTTGCTTTCTTCCTGACTCAACCTCTCAAGTTATTGGGAATACAGGTGTGCACCACCATGTCTGGCTATTTTTTAAAGCATATTTTTAAGAGATTTTAAATTTCTGGCTCATTTGTGAGTTTTTTGCTTGTCCCCAAAAGTAAGTAGACCTCATATGCTGTGATGTTGGCCTTTCCTGATTGCTGCTGAGGTAGTTTTTTGTTTTGGTTAAGAGGGATTGAACACATGATGCTTAACCACTGAGCCACATCCTCAGCCTTTTTAAAATTTTTGAGACAGGGTATTGCCAAGTTGCTTAGGGCCTCACTAAATGGCTGAAGCTGACTTTGAATTTGCGGTCCTCCTGCCTCAGCCTCCTAAACTGCTAAGATTATAGGCATGCACCACCACACCCAGTTGTTTTTCAGTTTTTAGCTGGCTGTTATGTCAGTTGCTGAGAGAGGTGTTAAAATCTCCAACTATGCTTGTGGAATTGTAAATTTCTTGCCCTGTTATGGATCACACTCATATTTATGATTGTTTTCTTAATTGACATTATACATTAGCCATCTTTATCCCTTATAACACTTTTTGTTTCAAAATCTTATTTTGTCTGATATTAATATGACCACTCTGGCCTAATTGTTTGCAATAACATCTCTTATTCTATCCATTTACTTTGAGCCAATCTGTATTTTTATATTTATTTTTCTGTGTCTTATAGATAATATACATTTTGGTTTATATTGTCCATTCTGACAAATTTTGCTTTTTTAAAAATAAGAACAGCTTATTTTTTTTAATATCTTTATTTATTTTTATGTGGTGCTGAGGATCATACCCAGTGCCTCACACGTGCGAGGCTAACGCTTTACCACTGAACCACAACCTCAGTCCTAAATTCTGCTTTTTAATTAGATTTTCTTTTGTAACTGTGTTCTACTTTCTTGCTTCCTCATTTTTCAGCTAATTTTGGATTGTATCCTTAATATTATCAATGATAAGCTCTGGAGATTCTGGATTCTGATATTTTTTTTGTTGAATGTTTTCTCCTTTATGTTAGCTAGACTTTTTCTTGCCTCAGCAGTTCCAGTGCAAGTTTGGGTAAGCTGTTTTTGTATGAGCTGCTTTAAATCTTTTCCTGCATGTGTGGTTTATGGATGAGTTAGATATATGAAGAGATACATCCTGCCTCTCTCTTGGGGGATTCTCTTTCTTTTTCTAGTGTTTGCAGTTCCAGCTTGTTTTATTAATTCCCAAAGAAAGAAAAACTGGTTGTTCCACAGAAAAACTGGTTGTTCCACATGTACTCTTGTTGCTTCACATAACACAGGAACTTCACTTAGCCAGGAGAAACACCAGTGTGGGGGTAGGGAGAGACTAATTTCCATAGCTTCTCATTCCTTTTCCTCCAAGAGTTTGTGTTCCTTATTAGTCTGTTAGTGGTTAGTCACAGTTTCTTTATGTGGTTGCTTTTTGTTGTGTGTCTAAGGGGGTGGAGGTTACAAAATGCTTTTGTAGTTGTTTTGTGCAGGGAGGAAGGCAGTTACTTATAGGGTCTAGAAGCAGAAGTCTTCTCTTTTCCATTCTTAAATATCCTTCTTCTTTTCCAGCTCTTATATTTAAAATTTTTTCCTAATTTCTTCTATCCTCTTTCCCTTCTCCTTCTTTAACAACGTTATCTAACTACTCATTCTTTTACATTCAGCTTAAACATTTTCTACACTCAGTACAAACAAAACATTCAAGAGAGTGCATGAAGAAGAAATTGGAGCTGTAGTATATAGAGGATTTTACAGCCCAAATGTCTACCAGGTTATACTTAACAGAAAGAATAGAACTAAGCTACAAACCCAATGAACTATAAATATTTATCCTGGGATTGTGGCTCAGCAGTAGAGCACTTGTCTAGCACATGCAAGGCCCTGGATTCGATCCTCAGTGCCACATAAAAATAAATAAATGAAGTTCTAAAAAATATTTACCTTGAGGAATTAAGAGTGAGAAAGACAGACTTGATAAAGCTACAGTGCATTTGATATACCTAATGTATCAGTATTTTCCACAATTTTTATTGGTGTTTTAAATTGTTCAATTGGATGTTATTAAGCCACATTAATACTTTAAATATTATGTATGCATGAATGAATGTTGTCTTACTGATTTCTTTACAAGGTGAAATCCACTGATAGCTGCCTCTTCTTTATTAAATGCTTCGATGACACTATTCATGGCTTCAGGGTTCCTAAGAATAGCCTAAAGCAATCAAGAGAGGTAATTTTATGGGTTAATTTATTTTTCATAAAACATGGTGTTTAAAGATGAGTGAAAATATAGATTCAATATTAATATCTAAGATGTTGATTATAGTTTTAATGGGAACAGTTACATGAAGCTTCAAAAACTTGGCTTATGATGAATTAGTTCTTTTTTCAAATGTATCTGTAGGTATTTTCTATCAATAATTTACCATTTTGATTCTTTGAATTGAGGGGCTGCTAGTGACTTTGAAACAAAGATTAAATGATTATTTACTATACCCCTTAATTTATAAGTGGGAAAACTGGAGAATATAGGATTAAGGGTATTTCCCAAGGCCATGCAATGTGTGAATCATAGAACATGGACTAGAGCCATGTATTCTGAGACTAATTACAGTATAGCTACTTTGTGGTTAGTTGACCAATAATACAGGAGAAAATTGGAATTCTCCTGATTGAAATTCATGGTATATCATTTAATAAAAAGTTTTTATTCTTTCAAATCAAAGCAGTGTTGATAGATCTTTTTTTTTTTTTTTAATTTCTTTTGGTAAATCCCATAAAGAATTAAAAGAACCTGTTTTCCAAAGTAGTTAACTTGGGCCCTGCAAAGAGTTTTAAACAATCCAATCCATGACTGCCTCAACATTTCATAAAATGGTAAGATTTGACCCTAAGTAATACTATAAGAAAATAGACATGTATTATAGGCCAAACATTCTTTTTGTAAAATCAAGCTTTTAAAAAAAAATATTGTAAGTTAAGGCATAAGGGCAATTGTTGGCTACCTCAAAATGATCTTAGTTTCTTGTACTTATAGTTTGATAAGACAGTAAAGTTGGGCTCCATTATTAGGTAATAACTTACAGTGCTAAGAACCTGTTATTCTAAGTTTAAAAATCACTTATTATTTAATTTCTGTAATGTATTTGAGTATTAGTGAATATATAAAGGTATAGATGATATTTTAAAATATATATTGGGAAAATTTTTTAACCAGACATGTCATGGATAAGAGATAGCACCATTTGAATTTTGAGCCATAATATTTATTTCCTTCATGTAAATTTCATGCTTTACATATCATCGACATGCAATCTCTATACTCTTTGGAGTAAAAATGCCTTTCACTTAATTTAAATCCTTGGATTATTTCAGAACTGGCTGGAAGCAATTGAAGAGCATTCTGCTTATAGCACTCACTACTGTTCCCAGGACCAGTTGACTGATGATGAAGAAGAGGATGCAGTTTCTGCTGTAGACTTGAAGGAGTCCTTAGAGGTAAACTGAACATAATCTCACCTTTATAGCTGTCATGCAGGTTTTAATCAAGAATTACTTTTTATTAAAAGGTGACATTTTGAAATTATGATATCTGACAATAGTGGAAATAGTATTGCTCTTTAGTTTTATTCTATTGGTGATTATGTCTTTGTCTTGGTGATACTATAAAATGTCTCTATAAATATGCTGTGTGGATGTGGACCTGTACCTAGACATATCTATTTTAAACTCTACATGGCTGTAATTAGACTGCTGTTCTATTTAAAATCTGCTGCCAGTAGAGGGAGCATGCAGAGCTTGACTTGCTGCCCTTTATGACTTCACTGCTTATTTTAGAGTTTAGATAATGCAATCATAGTGACACATTTCTTGGTCAGTAGTTTCATTCAAAACCACTTGTAATCTGTAACTTCATTGCTTAAAGGTAAGGTCAGGTGTCAGTAATGAATGGAGAGGCCCTCGTCTGAAGTGACATCAATGCCTTATCCATTGAGGAATATCCGCATATATAATTAAAATGAAATAGGTTTGTTTTTGGCAGTCGGGGGAGGGACATCAATTTTATGACTATACCTTTTAAATGTACCTTGTTTATCAAAGAATGGGAATTGGGTGTGGAAGAACTAAAACTACGAAAGGATGATCAATTTTAACCTAAATGATTATGTTAAAGCATATGACTTTTCCTACTAAATTTAATCAGAACATAAATTAAATGATTAAATGAGGGCTGGTGAGATAGCTTAGAGCACTTGTCTCCGATATGCAAGGTTCTAGGGTTCAACCCCTAGTGCCTCTCCCCACACACGGCGGGGGGAGGGGGGAAGCTTATGAGTATGAATTAAATGGATTAGTTGTGGGATTTGAATGTTTCTAGATCAACAACTCTAATGAAACTAAGTTTGCTAACACCTGCAGAGTATTATTGATATGAGCCTGTAACCCTAAATATAAAAAGGATTTTTGACTCTTAAAATTTGTGTTGGAACATTAGAGAATTTAGGCTCTTCCATGTTTTGTTGTAGTCATTTTCTAGAATTTGTTGACAATTGCTCTACCAATGCTACCTCTGTTTTAAAGCCTAGGGTGTATTGTGAAAACTATAAACATAATTCTCAGATCAGTGAACTTTGCGAAAAATATCGACTAGAGCATTTACAATAACACCAACAACATTAAAACTGGGAAAACAAGGCTTAAATATAGCCAAAATCATGTTACACAAGTAAAATATAAAACTGAATTAAGTACTTTAAAATTTATTTGGTATTCCCTAAGTGAAAAGAAATCCTTCCCTATTTATCTCCCCTTAATATGAGGTATATGATTAAACCTGGAAGGATTTACAAAGCATACCAATATCTTTTCCAAGATTATGGTAATTTTAAGATCTTTTTAATGGAAGCTACAAATAAAATAAAAGCATACTAACTTGCATACCATTAAAAACTTTTTTATTTGGTTGTACTGGGGATTGAATTGAGGGGTGCTCTGTCACTGGATAGCATCGTACCCCCCTTTTAAACATTTGAGGACAGGGTCTTGCTAAGTTACACAGAGGCTAGCCTTGAACTTTAAAGATTTATGCCTCTGACTCCCAGAAAACTAGGATTACAGCAGAGCATCACCACACATGGCCCATTAAAAAACTTTTAAGATTTATTCTTTAGGACTTTTCAAATTATGAAAATTTGAGCTTATCAACCTCAACTATACTTTGTATTTTATTTCTTATTTAAATATTTTGTTTATATGTGAACTTCAAAACTATGAAAATTTTGCCTTATAGTGTGCGTAGGACATACCTGAAGTCAGTGAGAAGTTTAGACAGTGTTAAGCACTTTCATGTTTTGCAGACTAACGTATCTCTATCTCTATCCAACTATGAATGCTAACTCTGTATACCCTGATTCTGCCTCAGCATCTGGTTTGGAATAGGTGTAATCTCATATGCTTTGAAATGTGTTGAATCATAACTTGTAGTATCCTGCTTTGAGGATGTCCTTGATTCTTAAGTTACAAGGAAATTTGGAAGCCAGTTTTAGGAACAGATCTATTCTTTGTGGGTATAGATATTCTAAAAGAAATTTGTTACTCTAGAATTGGAATACATTTTTATTGTTCTTTAGTTATACATGACAGTAGAATGAATTTTGGCATATTATACATACATGGAGAATAACTTCCCATTTTCATGGTTATACATGATGTGGAGTTACATTGGTCATGTATTCATATAGGAACATAGGAAAGTTATGTCCAATTCATTCTATTGTCTTTCTTATTCCCGTCTCTTCTCCCTACCTTTCATTCCACTTCATCTAATTCAGTGAACTCTGTCCACCCCTGCAATATGAGTTAGCATCTGCATATCAGATCATTTGGCCTTTGGTCTTTTGGGATTGACTTTTTTGCTTAGCACAATAGTCTCCAGTTTTATTCATTTACTGGCAAATGTCATAATTTTATTCTTTATGGCTTAGTACTATCCCATTGTGTATATGTACCACATTTTCTTTATCCATTTATCTGTTGAAGGGCACTTCAGTTTATTCCATTGCTTAGCTATTGTGAATTGAGCTGCTGTAAACATTGATGTGGCCACATTACTATAGTATGCGATTTTAAGTAGGAAAGGAATACTTTATAATTATCTGATTTATTTAATTTATAATTATCTGAATTAATTATAATTACAAAACTGATGGTATTTCCTTGATATTAGTAAGTAGACTTAAAAAAAATTGGGGGAAAATGTTCATACTGAAAATGTGACGTATTTTATATTTTTCATCTTTCCAAACTGAGGAATTCCAGAAAGTTGAAAGGTTGAACATTTTCTATTAACCCTGTGACTCCTGTTGCCTTCAGGTTAGGCCTTAAGGAAAAAAGCCTAAGACAAAGCATAGACACATTGGCCTTGTAATGATGACTTAATGGCATCTTGAAAATATTTCATAAAAAAAAAATTGGAAGAGAAAGTCAAACATAAATATTGGTATAGAACTGCATATTAATAATTCCTATGAGACATTCATGGCTGTTAACATTTAGATTAATTAAAATTAAACTAAAAATTTAGTTTCTTCTTTTAAATAGCTACATTTCAAGTGCTCAGTAGCCTCATGTGGCTACCAACATGTAGATAGTGTTTCTGTCATTATAGGAAGTTCTAATGGGGAGTACTGGCATAGGCTCTTGGATACTTGAGGGTTTTATTGAGGATATCTTTATGGTATGGATCTGAACTGTATTTGTATTATAAGTTAGGAGATAACGCTAAATTTTAACCAAATTAAAAAGTAATATGAAACTTTCCTTATTTAAGAATAAATGATTCCTAACTAAATTGAATATGCAGAAAGATATGTGCATCAACATGAGACTGATAAAGATTAATACATATGCTCATGAGTAAGATATACAAAGTGCAAAGGGCAAGGTATAAGATGGTGTATCAAATATGCTACTAATATATTAGGAGAGAAAAACAGCAGGATGTACATACATCTATTTGTGTAGGCCTAGAGTAGGCCTGGTAAGATGAGAAATTAGCCTTTGGTGCCTCGAGGCTAGGAATGGGGCAAAAGAGGCTCTAGGACTGGCAGTCAGGTATGGGAGGGGAAGTATTTTTTCTTTCTACATTTTAATTTTTGTATAAATATCTACTGCAAAATGAAACATCAAGGAAATTTACAGAGCAGGACCACAATAACCACCAGGTCAGAAAGAATATATGTGAGGCTTGACAACAAGGGAAGATGGAATATGATGTTAGCTTTGAAGAGGATTTGGCAGGACTTAAGACAGATGACTGTTTTCTTCTAAGACGAAAGTTATCAGAACTCTATACTCTATTGAAAGTTTGAATTAATATTATTGAGGTATAATATTATACAGTAAAATGAATTCATTTTATGTCTTTAGTTTGATATATTTTGACAAATGTATATACCCTGTATAACTACTACTACTATCAAGATTGAGAACATTTTTATCACCTCAAAATTCCTGCACTTCCATATCCAGATGATGTCCTAGAAACTTTAAATGTCTGACAGTTAAAATACTGTCAGATGCATCTCAGGCAACCACCAATCTGCTGATACTGATGTAGCACCAGTGTCATTATGGCATTATCAGTGTTCCTGTTCTAGAATTCTGTGAGAATGGAATCATACAGTATATGTGCTTCAGTGTCTGTCTTCTTTAACTTCCTGTACTATTGTGTGTATTATTGCTGGATAGAAGGTAATCTGCTTCTGTTCTTTTTTTAACCAAATGTGGATTTTCTGTTGCAAATAATCTGGAATTAATTACTGTTCTCTTACCTCATCCACTCCTCTCTAGCCAACTACTGCATTTGTATACTATTTGAGCTGCCATGTAGGTGAGAACAAGGTAGTTTAACATCAGCTTAAGTCAAGCAAAACCAATAGCTAAAGTCTTATGTGGACAAAGGTTGTAACAGGAGACCTGTGTTGTCAGCGTGGCTCACCTGGGGTACCTTCTATTCCTCTGGGCATCCAGGGGATGTGATCCTTGATCTGTGTGCTGTGCCCAGAATCCTTGGGGAAAGTTAAAATACTTTCAGCTTCAGTATTAGAACATTTTTCACAGTGGGATCTCATTTATGTAGAATAAGTAAATAAAAATTAAAAAGAGCCTCTGACATAACATGAATAGCATTGAAATCAGGAATGAGAACTGTCCCAGACTCTGCAAAGCATTTGTAAGAATTACATTATATGAGTAGATATTTAGGATTTTATAATATAACCAGCAACTACTGAGGGGAAATGATAAAAAATTGAGAATGTCATATTTTGTTACATTAATCACCTCCATTCTTTTTTAGTATCAGTTAAATTCTTTAGAAGACACCTGTATGCCTGGCTTAACTCAGTTATGTGTAGTTGGCTCTTCTCCAGCCGACCTACTACATGCCTTTTTAAACAAAGCAAAAAATCTTTGATCCAGGAAACTATTTTTTTTTAATTGTCAGATACACTAAGGAAAGGTAAATGTATTTGAATGTGGTGCTATGGAGGACGTTTCCTGCCTTTTAATTATAACCTTAGAGTCACAGTCATTGCTTACTTTTGTGTGTCTAGACAACTTTCACCATAGAAAGGAAAAGAGAAAACAGTAGTATTGAGTTGCACATGAGCAGGAATGTTAAATATGTATAGAGTAAGAGCAACGATTTTCTGTTAATAAGTCATGAGTGATACATTTGGTTGCAGTGCATGTTTCCAGACTGACTTTTCTCCTTTTTGAACCTATATTCACATGTATCTGAAAAAATTATCAGACATATCAATTTAGGTCTTATGATGTTCTAAATTATGTTGTATAGGTGTTCCTCCTCTCCAAGGAAAGAAAAAAAATACAAATTATTTTTAGGTGTTGTTAGAACTCTCAAAGAATTATATAAACTTAAAAGAAAACATTGCCTGTCAGTAATATGGTACCATGAATAATTCTATTGAGATGGAGCTGAGCTTCATAAGTACTAAAAAATTTATAAGGTGAAATAGGAGAAAAGGGTGCTTACCTGTGTCACCTTGGCATGTTGAGCTATGGTAGTTTTGATTTTGGGTGGGCAAAATGTTTTTTCATAGGCCAGTTGAAATTAGAGTACAAAGGAGGGAAGTGTCAGAAGGCTAAATATATTGCTCTGCCCACTACAGTGTCATTCTAATATTTATAAAGTAAAAATTCTCAGAATAAAATTTTGATTGTCATAACCAAGCAGATTTACAATTATAATTTTTTGGCTTATTCTTCCCACATCTTTAAAGGGAAACTATATATAAAACTAACTACAAAATGACATTGGTTTTCCTCTTGTACTTTAAATCTGTATTAAGATGTCATATCCCTTATATCATAAAATTCTATATTTGTTTTGAGATCTAATTGAAAAGAACTTTCAAATTATAAAAAAGAGTATTTTCAGTGATTGATTTTACCCTATTTTCATAAGCTTCAACTTACTAAGAAAATGTCCTCATTGGTCTGATTTTGTGGGGGCAGTATGTATTAGATTGCTGGATGAAAGTCAGCTGGTGGTTTCCAAGCGGCAGGACCATCTGGATTTTTTTTTTCTTTTAACAAAAACAGTTTTCAAAATATATTCCTGAAGGATGCATTTTATAATTTCTTGATGAATTTAAGCAGACTGACTATAAGTTAATAAATCAGAAAACTCTAACTCCTCATGTATCCTTGGCGTAACAAAGATAGTAGTGTTAATTAATTTAGTTGTATATACTTACATGAGAGATGTTGAATGTGTTTAGAATTAAGAAATATTTATTCTATAATTGATTTAACATTATATTCAATTTCTAAGGAAATTTTCTCTCATTGTTTTCTTTGAAGATCTTAATAGTGTTATCAAACTACAAATGAAAGTTTTGATAGAAACATTAAGCATAAGTCATAAAAATCCTTTATTGATTTGTCTTAATTTTCTTTTTGTTTTCTAGAAAGCACAAGCATGTCAACAGAGACTAGATAGGGAAATTTCCAACTTTCTCAAAATGATTATGGAGTATGACATGGCTAAAGGTAAAAACAACATTACTAAAAATATCACTCTTTTATACAACCCATTTTTATAGGTATTTCCCCTTTATGGTTTTGTTTGTACATTTTAGACGATTTTGGGGTTTGAATTCAGAATTATGTTCGATAAACTATTTTATAATTTTAAAAAGGATGTTCAAAAATGTCTACTCCTTGAAGATGCTTATAGATTAATACTGATTTTATTCTTTTAAGAAAGAGAAAATAATTTAAATGAACATTTTGAGGTCTTTAAATTTATTTTGGCAATATAATAAGGATTCTGCTTGTGAATACCAGAAGACTTGGATTTTGGAGTCAGACTATCTTAGGTTGGAGTCCTTACTCTGCCACTACTAGGTGTTACTTTGAACAGTACACTTAATTTCTCTGAGCCTCTTTTCTCCCATCCTTACAATAAAGGGATTAGTTCTTTTCAGTCTTGGCCTTTTATAATTCTGTATATGTATATATGAACTTGTCTATATGATTATTAATCTTTCAGTAGGAACTTTTTATGTCTTCAGTCTGCATTATTTATGAATTATCAAGAATTAACTGTAGGTAGCTTAAAATCAAGCTTAAATATTGAGAAGAAATTGCTTATGATTAAAAAATTATCATGGTTTTTAAACTCATAACAGTTGCTTTATAATTGACTTAGTTACTTGGATTTTTGACGATCAATTTTTAATCATGAATTAGTTTCTCTCAATGGAATCCTAGTTTGTATGTTTCCAGGAAATGTGAAGAAATGTTAATACTAGAATAAACTGAGCATAAATATTCTATATTTGTCCATATGTACTTTAGGCATTCCTTTACTTCAACTCAGCAAACATGTATTGCTTTTTAATTTTTTTAACATTTATTTTTATCTGGGATAGCTTTGGTAAAGACAACAGTTAAAGTCATTTTGATTATTAACTTCAGGCTGGAATATTGTATTAGCACTATTCAGTTCTTAATGTACTTTTAAAATAGTTAACAGCTTCATTAGATATAATTCACTTAACAAAATATGTATTTGAATATGGTGCTGTGGAGGACATTTCCTATCCTTTTAATTATAACCTTAGAGTCACAGTCATTGCTTACTTTTGTGTGTCTAGACAACTTTCACCATAGTAAATGTACATGTAAAGTGTACAATTTGTTGTTTCTTAGTATATTCAGAATCATGCAATTATGACTGTCATTGAGCTTTTAAAATGTCATCTTCACCAAGAATCATTGAAAGGAAGAAGAGGATGGTAATGACATTTAAAAGATGTAAAAAAAAAAAAGTCTAGAGTGAGATGAAATATAAAGATTTATTCATTTAACTTGGACTAAAGCAAAAAAAATATCAGAACTATAACCAAACTAAGTTTAAAACAAAACGAAACAAAACAAAATCCTTTTAGTCAGGGGAAGGGATGTGCCTCAATGGTAGAGCATTTGCCTGCCATGTGTGAGGCCCTGGGTTTAATCCTCAGCACAGCAAAACAAACAAAAACCTTTAGTCAAATCTCTTTGGTTCAGTTTACCTGTATGAGATGATGGTATTCGTGTCTGTAATACTGATGACTGAGCAATACAATTTGGAAGAACTGATAAGAAATCAACATAGTGTAAGGATATGTATAATATTCAATATCAGGAGAGATTTTTCATTTTCCTAAGTGTCTTCTCAAAAACTGTGATATGACAAGCCTATTTTATATGTCTACAATAAAATTCAGTGGGCTAAGGTGCTCAATAAATATCTGATGAAGGAGTTAAAAATATTTATCTTCTTCACAACGGTGAGCACTTTCTGAAAGATCAATGTAGATGAGTAGAACATCTTTTAAAATATATGTATAAACAGTAAGTACATAGGGTTAAGATAATTTCAGAAATGAAATTGGAGAGTTTAAGGTAATGAAGACTATAATAATGCCAAGGGTTTGTACAAAAATAATCTTGTATTCAGTGTTTTATTAAAGGAAACTGGTACAAATTCTTAGCTAGTCTGTCAAAGACTTTTTAAGATGAAAACCAAAATGTTTGTGAACAGAATTCAGATGTTGTGATTGTAAATATCAGCAAAATTATATTAGCTTTGACACTTAGATCCCCTTCTTATTCAAATTTCTACTGTTACTAGTTTAACTTGGTATCTCCTCAAATCGACTTTATGACACCAGCCTACCCTTTGGTCTCCCTGTCTTTGGGACTCCCTCTGTAAATCAGTAGATCTTAAGGGATTCTTCTGAACCACATTCTGTGAAGAGTTGGATTATTATTGTCGGTTTAATTTTACAAAGGTTCTTTGTGATCATCATCATCATCATTGTCATCATAATTTTTGACATGGGATCTCACTATGTTGCCCAGGCTGGCCTCAAACTCCTGGCCTCAAGCCATACTCCTGCTTCAGGCTTCCATGCAACTATGACTAGAGCATGCTGCTGCATTTGGCTCATGATTTTTTTTTTCATCTGTTGAAAATCTTTTATAGATCCTTGCAACTATAGAATAAAACATGAACTCTTTATTCTGGCATTTAAGGGACGTTCATGGTCTAGTCACCTAAAATTGGGTCATCTGAAATTTCAACTTTTTTCCTAATTTTTCTTTCCCATGACCCCTTTAGAAAAAAACCTTTGACCAAACACATGCTTTGGCTAGTGTCTTTGGTGGGAAATGGCCTCTACTGAAATACTTTCATGTTTATGAATAGACCTTAAGCCTAATTTTATCAAGTGCATGTCAGAGTTTATGTATCTGACATTGGCAATACATAATTCAAGTTTCAGAGAATTCAGTATTAAAATGTCTATTGTTTTATCTTTACCAAAAGCCTGGTCACAAAAATAAAATAACCTAATGAAACTTGTGCTCCTAAAGGCCATGTTATCAGTCTGTTTTTCCATACATGCCTGAATTTACCCTTATGTGGTTTTGACTATTATAAATATGTTGTGCATTTATATTTGATCCCATCACTATGATGTTACCCTATATTCTTAGAATTGGGCTTAGTGGATGAAAGTGTTTAACATTTTGAGCTTGCTGATACACATAGCTAAATTAATTTCCAAAAGTTGGTTCTTTACATGCCAACTTTAATGCACATACTTTATTGTATGTTATTAAATGTGTATTATGAATGCCTGATTAAGGAAATTGAAATTATTTTAGTTATCTAAAAGAAAAATTTTAAATGAAAAGCACAACTATTCAATCTACTTAAAATTTTTTCCTCGAAATCCTAGGCTTTGAGGGAACAGACTAACCACCACCTTCACTGGCTCAAGTCACCACTGTGTTTCATGTGGATTATTAAAACAACCTCCCAAGTGGACCCGATTCTATGTGCCTCTACAGAGGCAAGTAGAGAGATTTTTCTGAACATTCATGGATTTGCCACCTTTGCTTAAAATGTCCAGTGGCTTCCTGATTATCTCATTTGGTATGAAAGACAAAGTCCTTCTAATGACCTGCTGAGCCTTCTAGGGCTCAGGGCTGAGGCTATAGTTCAGTGGTAGAGTGCTTGCCTAGCATGCATGCATGAGGTACTGGGTTTAATCCTCAGCACCACATAAAAATAAATAAAATAAAGACATTGTATCCATCTACAACTACAAAAAGAATTAAAAAAAAAAAAATTCTCTTCAGCCCTTAACATGTCTGGTCTTCTTTGCCAGGGCCCTTACTGATACTCCTTCCCTAAAATTTCAACTCCTCTCAACACTTGCCCTCCCTCTACCTTGCTTTATTTTGTTCTGTGTTACCTCTCAGATTGTGTGTGTGTGTGTGTGTGTGTGTGTGTGTGTAGTTGTCTGCCCTCCCCCACTAAGAGAGAGGGCAGGGATTTTGTCTTCACTCTCCAGCATCTAAACAGTGCCTGGCGCACATGATGGTGCTCACTCATGGGCAAGCTCTCTGGCTCTCATGTGCATGGGTGAAGGAAATGAGTGACCTACTTACCTACCTTATAAAAGAATAGTATAAGTCAATGAGACCTATACTAGAGACAAACTAGAGAAGAACCGCTGAGAACTGTGGAGTGTTTTGCATTCTTTTGTTCAGAGAAGTCCCATAGTTAATGCCCTTGGTTTTTGTATCTTCCTCCTCTCCTTTGGATCCAATTTTTTTCTTACTTGAGGTTAATCTTTGAGTAATTCTTTAAGAGAATCTGAGTTGTAAAATATCCCTTAATCTTTTTTCATCTTCACTAGGTTATAGTTATCTTCTAATTAACATTTTAAAAATATGATTCTATATTCTTCTGATTTCTATTGTTCTAAATATGATTCTTCTGGAGTTAATCTTTTTTTTTTTTTTTTTTTTTACTTTATCTTTGGTATTCTTCAATTTTGTCTGTAGGTCTGGATTTTCTTTACTCTGTATCTTGCTTGAGACCCTGTTCTTTAAGGATTCATTTGTTTTCTTCCTTCAATCTATGAAAGTTCTTACCTGTTATATCTTCAGATTTTACTTCTTTAATTTCTCTTTTCTTTTCTGACAGAACTACTGGCATTCATATGTTGAACCTTATTATTTTATCTCCTGCTTCTTAATTTCTCATATCGTTTCTGTTTTTTTGTTGCCCTTTTGTGTTGTTGTTGTGATGCTGGGGTTGAACCCAGGGTTTTATACATGCGTGGCACACACTCTACCACTGAACTACACCCCCAGCCCTTTCATGTTGCATTCTGAATAATTTTCTCAGTTCTATTTTTTGTACCAAGGATTGAGCCCAGGGACACTTAACCACCTAGCCACATCCCCAGCCCTTTTTATTTATTTATTTATGTATTTTTGAGACAGTGTCTCACCAAGGTTCTTAGAACCTCACTAAGTTGCTGAGGCTGGCTTTGAACTTGCAACCCTCCTGCCTCAGCTTCCTGAGTCTCTGGGATTATAGTGTATGCCACTGTGCCTGGCTCAATTCTATTTTGTCATTTTCATTTCTTTTTATAGTTTTCTCTGTTTTTCTATTTATTCCTTTGACTTTCTAATTTCTAGATTTACTGACTTTATAAGAAATTCTAGATGATGGTTTAAAATTTTTTCACACAGCAACATGCTTTTTCATATTACACTGTATTTCTGACTTTATCTCTAATAAGTATAAAATATCATTTTGAGCCTTTTTCATAATACTCTTGTATCTCAAGTTTTCCTGTTTTGTCTGCTATATGTACCTTATGATGGTTTAAAACTTCATTGAGAGCTCTTCAGTGGAATTTTTAAATTTTTAAAAAAATTTTTTCTGCTTCCTAGACTGTGGCAGTTTCTCCACAGAGTAGTTTTGTGTCTGTTCCTAGTGAGACTATAAAGATTTCTCTGTATTCTGGCTCATTTAATTAATTAAATTAAATTTGGATTTAATTTCTAGGTATGACATAAGCTAGATATTTCCATGTTTTCTGTTTACCACCCACCCAGAATAAAAGGCAGAAAGTGTCCTTTTTTACTGCCTCCTTGGGCCCAAGAGTGGTTTTTCTATTCTTGCTTTCAGTGGAGGTCTGACCTGGTACAAGGTATGACTTCTTTGATTTGGAGGCTTTCTCAACTTCCCCTCACATGTGTATGAATTTTCATGTCTTAATCCTCAGGTTTTGTGTTCTGACATCCTCTCTGTCCTTGATCTTCCCACTATGTCTTGTTGTAGCAACCTTGATTTTTCTTTTAGTTTCTAATATAACTAGGGTTTTTGTTTAGTTTGACAGGGACTGTTAATTATCTCATGTTGTTTCTGATATAAAACATACCCATATTTTGGTGGGGGGAGGGAACCCGGGAATTGAACTCAGGGGCACTCAACCACTGTGCCACATCCCCAGCCCTATTTTGTATTTTATTTACAGACAGGGTCTCACTGAGTGCCTTGGTTTTGCTAAGGCTGGTTTTGAACTTGTGATCCTCATTCCTCAACCTCCTGAGATTCTGGGATTAGAGGTGTGCACCAATGTGCCCAGCTTCAATATTCTACAAATTGTATTATCTAGTGTACTTGCAAACATAGTTTTTGCTTTATAGCAGCCCTATATATTATATTCAGCTGTTATATCCATTTTACAGATAAGCTAACTGAAGCACAGAGTGCTTAGGTAATTTGCCTAATAGCTAGTAAAAACCAGAGCCAACATTTGATCTTAGGCAGCCTTACTCTAGAGACTTTTCTTAACCAAGAAGAGTCCAGAATAAATCAAGAATTCTCTGTTTACTCCTGCACATTTGATCTATAGGTTGGAAAAATTCACAGATTTATAACCAGATCTCCAGCGTGAAGTAGACTTTGTTGAGGGCAGGTTAGCTTGACTGCTGTAATTGAGATGTTCAAATCCTTGTGGTTTCCTATAAAGAAGTTCAAAAGAGAGGATATGGGATTGAAACAGAGCAGAAGTTTCCAACCCACAATGAAGAAACCCCCCCTTTTTTATCCTGTCAATTTTTTCTTTCTCTCCTATTTACATATTTTGTAAGATCAGTCTTATCTCTCTTCCTTGTTCCTTCCTATATCCCCCACCATTAAACTAAAATAGGCCAGAGCCATTTTCCTATAGATGGTAGCATTATTTTCTCCTGTATTCAGGGAATATTCCATAGGGTAGTAAGAAAAATGCCAGTTAACAATCGGACCTGTGCACCTTGCCAGGAGCCTTCAGTGCCTTGATTTTAGTCTGAACTCTTAAGTTGTCTGGCTTTGTGACCTCGGTCTCCTCACTTCAGCAGTCTTACCTTTTCTCTCTTCCCTCTTTCTCTGTATTGAGCAACATGAAAACTTTTCTTGTGTGTTAGGTTCTTAGTATATGTTGTTGTCAAGGTATGAAATACTAACTTTTTCTTGTCTTGTGTTCCATTTCCAAAAACTTCTTGACATCTCTAAAACTAAACTAAGTGTTCCTGGTATGTGTTTCCAAATTACCCTGCACTTTCTTTGCCATAGCACTAAGCAATCTGTAAGGTAACTTTGAATTTCTGTTCCCTTCTCTGGGCAGGTGTAGCCATCTTGGGTCTTAAAAATGATAGGAAGAGTAAGCAAAGATATAGGAGGAAACAGTTGCTCAGATCCATGATAGAGGGAACTGTAAAGGGAGTTTCTGTTCTTAGTCCAAACTTTCTTCCAGGCAGCAAGGGTGAGGAATTCAATAGGCGAGACAATGTGGCTGTGAAACTGATTTAATGCTCATTTTCATGTCTGCCAAGATGTGTGGAAGACAGGCTAACACCACACCCTCAAATTCTTTCAAGCATGCAGACTAGCTTAATTTGTTTTATATCATCAGATTTATATCTTTCCTTACCTTGTTTGGGGCAGGCTTACCAAGATTCCTTGCTTGATCTGTTCACAGGTGGAGCTTTCTTGAGCAGATGTGGCTCTGACCTAATTACTATTTACTGATTTTCCTCATAAGGTCATTTTATCACAAGGTGAGGAGCCGTTGGGCAGTTCAGTCAGGAGTGATGCAAACCAACCACCTGATTAAAATGAATCTTTATTGCCTCACTTGACTCTCATTTGCAAAAAAATGCAAAAACATTCCATAGTTACTATTGCTTTCCTGTTTTATTTGACCCAGAAGGTCTCCTGCACTGGTATCCTTTTTTCCTTCATTTCTTAACATAATTATTTTGTTTTTTCTATCTAATCTTATGTTATCCCTCCTACTCTTCTAAAGTCTCCAAGGTAGTTGTTTTACTTTCTGTTTTCCTTGCTTGATGTCAAGTTCTATAAAGCAAAGACTGTCTCTCTTTACCTCCAGCGCCTAGCATGATGCCTGTCACTTGGTTGCCACTCAATAAATAGAAGATGAGATCCTCACACCTCTCTAGAGTTCTCATTGATCATAATTCTGAAATATCTTCATCTCAGGATTAGTATTTTTTCATACTACTTTTTTAATATTATTATATTTTTTAATATTACATGTATTTGTTTTATTGAGCTTATGTGGCACTAGGAATATTTCATTTTTAAGATTTAATTAATTCCCTTCTCTGTGTATTATTATTATTTCTTAAAATTAATTTATTTTTTAGTTTGAGGTGGACACAATATTTTTATTTTATTTTTTTAATGTGGTGTTGAGGATTGAACCCAGTGCCCCATGCATGCTAATCGAGCATTCTACCACTGAGCCACAACCCCAGCCCCTGAATATTATTTTTAATGTGCACAACTCATTTATTTGTCTTACAGCATCCCTGATATTATCCTTTTTAGTATTTAATTCATTTAATATGTGCCACTTTGAACTATATGTTCTATATACTCCAGCACAATTAGTGTAGTTTATAGAAGTCAGGTACTTGTTTAACGGACAATTTTTTTCAAACTGGCATCTTAATTTGAATAACAATAGGTAAATTTATATTCTTGTGACTGATAGATTATCATTTCTGATTTTTTTCAAGTTGCTTTTTTATGTAGAAGTCTTTGAAAGATAGTTGGTTTTATTTGAATGTGCATCTTCTTGTCCATTTTGAGGAAAGAATACTAATTTTCTGAGGAATTTATGTAATTCCAATGTGGCAATATAGTCATTTTTTAAAAAATCTTTCTTTTCATTCATTCAGGTCTGACCAGGGGGTCAGGTCTTTTATGTACATGGTCATGTACATTGTACTTTTTTTTTTTTTCCACCACAGGGGAAATTGTCCTTTTTTTCTTTTTATTCTTTATTTCTTATGATCTTTAGCTTTCTCACTAGATTTCTTAATTTTTGGACTATTTGTTCTCTTCTTGTTCATGGTTAAGGAAACAAACAAAAAGTTTAAGGTAGCACTGTTACCACAAAGTAAAGGAAGGGGGGAGGAAGTGAAATGCCTTTCATACATTTTTTTTTCTTTTTAATATCTTGTCACAAATTATAGAAATATTTGAGCAGTAATATGTTGAAAAATAATCACAGTATATTTCCTTGTGCTGCAAGTTAAAAAACAAAATGTAGCTTAAAGTTATCTATTTTTTCCTGGGCAGAGTGGTACACAACTGAAATCCAGCTACTTAGGAGGCTGAGATAGGAGAATCACAAGTTCCAGGTCATCCTGGGCAAGTTAGTGAGAGCCCTTGTCTCAAAAAAAAAGTGGGGTGCTGGAATATAATGTAGTAGTAAAGCACCACTGGGTTCAATCCCCAGTACCAAATAAATAAAAAGAACTGGGGATATAGCTCAGTAATAGAGCACCCCTGGGTTTAATCCCCATTACCCACCCCCATACACACACACACCAAAAAAAAAAAAAAAAAAAAAGCCTGCATCTTGATTTTCATTATACAAATGAAAATGTTTTCATTTTAAAATTTTTCAGCAAACTACGAAAATTTTTGATGTAAAATATAATAATCAAAACACTTGGATTTTCTATGCAAACGATGGAAATAAGATATTAATGTCCTCATTCATTTAATGAATATTTGAATCTTATCTTTGTTCAAAGCTCAACACAGAGTGTTTGAGGAGGTAAAAAGGTTTAGTGTTCACATGGGTAGCAGAGATATAACATATTATAATTCCTCATGTTTCTATTACAAAAGCATTGGCTGCTGTTGGAATTCAGGAAAGAGGCCATGTTTACAGCAATGTAAAGGAAAGACTTCATGGGAAGAATGACATTTGAACTAGGCCTTGAAAGAAAAGACTTTTTGTTGTTGTTGTTAGGTGGGGATACTTCTGAATATGAATAATTGTTATTTTCAATATTCAGGGGAAAAGGAACATCTTGAATAAAGATTTGGAAGAAATAAAAGTTGAGAAGACTATTTCTTTTTTTAGTTGTTAATAGACCTTTATTTTATTTATGTATTTATATGTGGTGCTGAGAATTGAACCCAGTGCCTTACACATGCCTGGCAAGTGTGCTACTGCTGAGCCACAACCTCAACCTCCAAGAAGACTAATTCTAAGTAAATAAATATTTCCAGGAAAACAGTCTGGCTAAAACAGATTCAGTTTATGGAGCAACTTAAGTGTTAGGCTAATAAGTGTAGCCTTTTTCTGTATTAGGAGAACAGTGGAGGTTGTATTAGAGTTTACTTTGACAGATAAAATAGTGCTTTCCCACTTCTTTTAAAACTTTCCCAATTAAAAATCATAGAGTATAATCATGAAAAAATGACAGATTGTGAGCTTTTTATATGTCTCTATAGTTAAGCTTTTTCAATATGATCTTCTAGCAGCTTTCATGACTTCAAAAATATTTCTAGTACAAAAAATAAACTTTTTTCCCCTCAAAATTAACAGATTTCTATAATGGACCAAATAAGGTAATATATGGGCCTTTTGGCCTTTATTCATGGCTGTTTAAATATCAACTGGCTAAAACAAATTTGCACTAATTCTCAATTGGCCACTTTTCTAGCTTAACACTTATTTCTTTTTATGTAACAATAGGTAAACATCATTATATAAGAAGCAAGCTAGTGTGAATTAAATGGCCCTGATATGCTTACTACAGTGTAGCATATGCCAGAGTTCATCAGTTCTTAAACCGTGCTACTGTGAAAGTTAATATTCATTTCTATAACTTATTTTAACATTAGATCACCAATGACATTAGATAACTGTGTGTGTGCATGAGAGAGAGAGAGAGTGTGTGTGTGTGTGTGTACTGGGGATTGAACCCAGGGTATTGCACTGGCGAAGTATGCTTTCTCCCATGCCACATCTCCCACCCTGAAATTAGGTAACTTTGATGATTCTGCTTTGGACAAAAAAATTTGCAGGATTAGTTTTTGTTTAAGCATAGTTAAGTATTCAAATGTGTTTGGATAATTAATGTTTTTTTAATATTAATCAAGTAGCTAAACAATAAATTATCTAAAACATGGTCTTTACTTTTTATTAAGCAGGTGATGGTACTTAATAAAATAAATCGCTCCATGAATTATTATCCTTCAGTCTTTATGTCATTTGTGCTATAAAAGTGGAAAATCACTAGATTACCCAGAAAATTTATGGAAGACAGAGACTGTTTTTATTTTTTCTTGTACATCTTCTCACAGGACTTGGTCCACAGTTCGGTGTGACATCTGTTGAGGTACTATTTAAGTCACATGGCATCTAGCATATGGTGCTTTTTTTTTGCAACTAAGTAGAGAATAAAGCTTCACAATGTGTATCAGAGATTCCAAATGGGGAAAAAAAAAACTATGATCAATTTATTTTAGAATATAGAACTTGTTTGTGTTAAGAATAGCCAACACTAAGAAACTACTCCATAAGATGAAAAATATGATGAAATATTTCTTATTCTGACATTAACAAAGGGTGTGTTTTCCCTTAATTTACTCTGACCTTTTTTGTTGACCACTTTTATGAGTTTTGAGAAATATTTTCTCCAAGAAAAGGATTCTTCTTTGGTTAAATGAATCATATTACTGAGAGGGAAGGGAAGGGGGGATAGTAGGGGTTAGGAAAGGTAGCAGAATACAACAGTCATTAATATGGTATTATGTAAAAATGTGGATGTGTAACCGAGGTGATTCTGCAACTTGTATTTGGGGTAAAAATGGGAGTTCATAACCCATTTGAATCAAATTTATGAAAGATGATATGTCATGAGCTTTGTAATCTTGTGAACAACCAATAAAAAAAATCATATTACTGTAGAAAATTTGGAAAAGTTCAAAAATTCTAAAGAAGATTAATATTCACAATTTTTATCACCCTGAAATAATGGCTATAAATAATTTGGTATGTGTTCTTGGTAGATTTGCTTTGATATCTTGTGTAATATTGAATGACACAACTGATACTTTATTTTCCCCTGAATCATTTCTCATCTGAGAATTTTTGTGTCTTCATAGGACCCAGTGTTCTGTGGCGTAATATTTGCAGACTGCTGACATTTGGGTTTACTCATTTGCTTTAGTTTATTGACTTTGCTGACCAAGTTTTAAGAACATTAAGTCAAGAGTATTTGAAATACAAATGATGGTAGAGATTTAATTGTCTTTCTCCTTTATTTTTTGATAAAAGCTTAAATGTTAAAATTTTTATTTAATGGGAGGGACTGACATAAAGCTTTTAATGTATAATTAACAAAAAGTCAAACTATTTCAACTAAGTAACTTTTTCTTGGTCAATCTGAATAGGATATGATATTTAACTTGTCTTTAAGTGATGTACCTTGTGGATTTTTCTATAAGCATTCTGGTTTTGTTGTTGTTGTTTTTTTAATGATAAATGGGTTAAAATTTTCTTAAGCGGATCAGGGAATATACAATACTATCATTTCTTTGTTTCCAACTTAAACATAACAGAAAAGGTACTGGACCTCCATAAGGGACACATTTTTTAAAATGAAAATACCTATTTATGCCAAACATTTGTCAAATAAGAACTAGAGGAAGTTGAATTAATGCCACCTTCAGATATATTACCCACCATTTCGATCCCAGAATTATTTGTCTCTTCTTAGCACTTTACTTTTGAATAAAATAACTTATCTAATATAAAATATCATGAAAGGAAATATTGATATCTTGTAAGGGGTGCTGTTCTCCTGGTGTGCTACTTTTCTTAAACTTATATAATTATTTAATTTCTGTTCCCTTTTTGGTAATCTTAGCTCTTCCCCTTGTAGGATACAGGCCTTTCCAAGAGAAGCCTTTGTCCTTTTTCTGTTGTGCCCTGGTGATAGCATATGCTTAACAATGTGCCCAAGAAACATACATTGTATATGCTTTGCTCAAGATAGCTGGAAGGAAACATGAAGTTATTAGTAGATATAAACATACTCTGGTGGTCTTAGTTTTACTAAAATTACCTAATAATCCCACTCACTTTATTTATCTTTTATTTACAGAAATGCTGCCATCATTTCTTCAGAAAGTTGAGGTTGTCTCTGAAGCTTCTAGAGAAACTTGTGTAGCTTTGAGTGATTGCCTTAATCTCTTCACTAAACAAGAAGGGGTAGGTCCTCTGGAATTGAACTTTTTATATAATTGCTTTAATGTCACATGCTTGATCATCCAATAAGTCAGTGCCTTTAAACTGTTCAAAAGTAGGAAGAAATTAATATTAACAAAGGAAAGGAAAGCATCATTTCTACCAACATTCAGAACTCACTTATTCTTGATTAAGCAAGATGATTCTGAAAAACCTATGTTTAGTTCTCTTGAATTTATTGATGTAGCCACATTTAACCAAGTATATTTAACATTGCAATACCTAGGGTTGTGTGCCATTTCAATAAGATAGATGTGAAAGTAACGATTTTTATATAAAAATATATAATGCTTATATTTAGTATAGAGCGTGTTGTTAATAACAATGTAAATTGAGCTCAGTGGATTAAGTTTTTTGGTGGTCTTTTCCTTTCCTCTCTTATTATTCAAAGATATGCCATTTTAATTTCCAGATTTCAATAAAAGTGGTATTAGTAATTATATTTCTTCTTTTTTCACCCCTGAGCATTGAGCCCAACACCTTTCACAAGGCAGGCAAGCACTTTACCACTGAACCGTATTCCTTGTCCTTTTTTAATTTTTTGAGACAGGGTCAAAGTTGCCAAAGCTGGCCTTCACAAAACTTGTGACTCTTCTGCCTCACCCACCTATCTCAGTTTAGTAATTCTTTTTCTAAGGACTGAAAAGTCATAAAGATGTATTTTGGTTGCTTAAACTGGTATGATGGTGCTGTTGCCTTTTTTTTTTTTTTCGTTTCATGACTTTAATGTAAGCCAAGGGGCAGTAGGCTTTCTTTTCCATTTTGTTACTTTCCACATCTATGTTTTGATCTTCAACATTTTACATCAATTAAGAATAATTTCTTATTCTTATTATAATTTTTACCTTTTGGTAAAGATTAGGTTTTAGTAAAATAAAAAAGATAAAAATGGTATTATGTTTTGTATATAAGCATCTAAATTTTTTCTCCATGATTAAAATGCAAGACTTGTAAATTCATAGACATTTTTTGGGGGGTTGTCTGGGGGTCAAACCCAGGGTATCACATATGGTAGGCAAGTGCTCTACCCAAGCCCCATGTACAATTTTTGAAATGCTATGTTTGTTATGTGTACAACAAATTCCATGTGAGTTTATTCCATATTTCCACATGGAAATATTAATCTGAATTTATTTTTTTAAAGTTCGGTCTTTATTTATGTTGATTAGTATGTGACAGACAGTAGTGAATTCATTTTAAAGAAATTTATAGCAACTCTTTCAACAGAATTCTATTACTGTCACAGGAAAAGAATTGTTTTCATTAAGCCTCTTAAATGGTTGATTCTTTCATTACTTTTTTTTTGGGGGGGGGTACTGAGAATTGAATCCAGGAGTCCTGTCATTGAGCCAACATGCCCAGCCCATTTTATTTTTTATTTTGAGGTAGAGTCTTGCTAAGTTGCTGAGGCTTGCTTTGAGCTTGTGATCCTTCTGCCTCAGCCTCCCATGTTGCTGGGATTATAGGAGTGCCACCACTCTTGACTCTCCTGCTCCCCTTTTTGTGTTTGGGGGTTCCAAGAATTGAACTTGAAGGCACTCAACCACTGAGCCACACTCCCACCCCTATTTTGTATTTTATTTAGAGACAGGGTCTCATCAATTTGCTTAGTGTCTCATCATTGCTGAGGCTGTCTTTGAACTTGCAATCCTCCCTTTTCAGCCTCCTGAGCCGCTGGGATGAAGTGCACCACTGTGCCTCCCTTTTAAAACTATTTTAAAAACATTACTTTTTATCTTTTTGATTTTTTTTTAGTTTGTATGTTTCAAAATTAGTTTGTTTATGTGGAATAGTGATTTGGTGTTGTAAATCTGGATAGGATGGTAGCATTGTAAAACATCTTTGAAATTAACTAATTTTGATGTCATAGAATTCAGGTAGTAGTTAGCATATTGTCAAACCAATTTTTTCTCACATGTCTTATGTGGTACCTGATGGATGTATTGAAAATGTTTTTGTTCTAGAGATGTGTGGTTTTAAGATTAAACCGTAGATTGAATATGTTGTGTTGGTGTGTGTTTCATTTCTGGACATGTCAACATATTCTAATTTTTAAAGTATTTTATTTTTTCCAAGTAAGTAGGTGTTTTTATTATCCTCGTTTATAAAATGGGGTCATTGAGGCGCGCACACACACACACACACACACACACACAAAAGCCTGGGGCTGAGGATGTGGCTCAAGCGGTAGCATGCTCGCCTGGCATGAGTGCGACCCGGGTTTGATCCTCAGCACCACATACAAAACAAAGATGTTGTATCCGCCGATAACTAAAAAATAAATATTAAAATTCTCTCTCTCTCTCTCTCTCTCTCTCTCTCTCTCTCCTCTCTCACTCTCTCTTTAAAAAAAAAAAAAAAGCCTAAATCCCTCTCTTTGTAAACAGTCCAGATTTACAAGAACTATTAGCCCAAAGTTTAGACTATTTAACCCCTTTTAGACTCTAAAGTTTGTCATGAGGATTAAATACAATAATATAAGCAAAATTCTTAGCATAGTTTCTGACTCACAGTAATCCTGAATAAAAGTCAGCAGTTAGTGTTCTGTGGGTTCTTATATTATGATTATATATTAAATAATATCATTATAATATTATTATGTACATTAAATGTGTTTTAGTTGTCAGTGGACCTTTATTTTATTTATTTATATGCAGTGCTGAGAATTGAACCCAGTGCCTCCCACATGCTAGGCAGATGCTCTACCACTGAGCCACCACCCCAGCCCCTGGATTTTATATTATTAACTCTTGGAATTCCTCTTCTCTGGAAGTTTTATGTCTTTAACATTGTGTTTATGTTATTTTGGGAAGAGGCAGTATTGTCTAGAGAGAATTTATTTGACTACTTGTGGAATGATTGTCGTGTTTTCTATCCCTATTATTTAAGTGACAATAGACTACTTAAAGTTTCTGAATCTTCATGTCTTTATCTTTGAAATAAAGTGACTATGTAGAGAGTTTCTAGGAGCATTGATCTGAAAGTCTGATGGTCCTGTTTTAGATCTCAGTCTTTGTTTAATAAATTATGAACAAGTTTCTATAAAATGAAAATACATAAAAACCTCAGAATTGGGTATGGTGAGCAAGTGTATGTAGGTCAATAATTTGTATATAGAGTATATTATATAGTGCATGAAACACAGTATTCATTTAGTAACTGGCATTTAATTTTTCAAACAAAAAACTTTTAAGTAATTAAGCTTTTCAGTAATTTAATGAAATATCATTTCAATAGAATCCATGAATTTTCTTCTGTGAAATAAGATTATAGTGAGAAGACACCCCCCTCAAAATATTTGAAAGATAAGTGGCATCCTTGAAGTTGGTCTTTTAAATGATCAAGAATGACAGCAGAGGAATTTAATAATTGAAGTTAGAGTGGCATAATTATGCTGGGTAATACCTCATTATCTGGCATTATCAGTTATATTGCTATTATCTGGAAATTTTATTAAAAGAGCAATAATGAACATTGAATTCAGACCTGATTCTAATATCTGGCTCTGCTAACTAATTTTCCTTTCACTCAGTTTTTAAACACATCTCCTTTTGGGTAATGGCCAGCTAAAATATCCATAGATTGTTTTGAAAAGTAAATGAGGTCATATTGGCAAAATACCTGTGTTATACCTGTTGCAAAATACAGATCAGATAGGTGTAGTTGACCTCAGCTTTCATAGCAGCAAAGCTGATTTTATTCTAATAAATAAATGTTGGCAGTTATGTTAAATTTTTGTTTTGCCTTCTTGAGGTGCTAGAGATTGAACCTAGTGAACCTAGAGCCCCTGTGAAAGCTTAGTAAGTGCTCTATCATTGAACCCTACCTTCAGCTCATACATTAAATCCTTTAATCCTAAAATTTTGAAACTTCATATTTTTTGGGTGCCTTAGGACTGTTGTTTTGTATGTTAATAATTACTTGGTGCTTTAATATAGAAATATCTCAAAGGATAGTTTTTATAGGACTGTGTGTTTTTCAGCTAAATGACTCAGTCATGCTGATGCTTTTTTAATATTTATTTTTTAGTTGTAATTGGACACAATACCTTTATTTCACTTATTTATTTTTATGAGGTGCTGAGGATTGGACCCACAGCCGAAAACCTGTAAGATTCTTTTCAGGGTGGAATACTTGGAAATGTAATATCATCAAATGTTAATGTTGTGTGTTTAATCTTGTCTGAGAATTTCATTTAAAAGGCTAAAACTGGTTTCATGGGGAAATTTTTTTGTGGGGAATTGAATCCAGGGGAGCTCTACTACTAAACTACACCCAGCCTTTTTTTATTTTTGAGACTGGGACTCATTAATTTGCTGAGGCTGATCTTGAACTTGCAATCCTCCTGTATCAGTCTTCCAAATTGCTGAGATTACAGGTGTACACCACTGTGCCTGGCTATGAATTATTTTTGTTTCTATAGTTTTCTTCATCACAATATGGTCTCCAAAGTGCTGAAATGTCACATGATATCATCATTGGTGCTCTCCGATTCCCACCTACTCCTTTAGCTAGAATCTATGACTACTTAGATATCTACCTTAGATATGTACTGAGCTCTGAATCAGTATATCAAGCTACCATTAGGACATTTACATATGGTTATATCAGAAGCATTTCAAAAACCAGTGTATCTAAAACTGAGTTATCCCTTTAATTCAGAGAAGTACAAGCCAGGATCATAGAGAGCTGTTTTTGGTTCATTATTCTGTATCATCAAGCTCTCTTGATTTAGTCAAAGCAGTTTGTTCAATTTAGGGATTTGCCTATTTGAAGTTGGTATGATCTCACTTACCATACATTTTATACTTTCATGTTATGTCTTTTGAAGAGGTGTGACCGAGGTGTGCGACTGGATGATGGTGGTACTAAGTGTTTGGTGTAATGGAAAGATTCAGACTCTAAACTGGAACCATCTGAAAGTTTGGAATTTATACTACTCCTCTTGGACTAGGCACTGATATATATTTGAAGAGCAATCACACATCCATGTGATTTACAACTCAAGTTAGGATTTCTGTTTGTTTAGCTTTCTGCGCTTTCTAATCATTTACTCGGTTTGTGTCCTAAAGGTTGTAGCAATACCTCCTTCAGGCCTTCACCCTCCCTTAACTCTCTCATCTCTACAGTTTCCTCATCTCCCTATGCTCAGAGCAGTTTCTTTGTTAAAAATTAGACAATCATTTATATGCCATCAACTGCCTACTACTTACTCACCCCAATTTTTGTCTGTATCAGCGCTCATTCTTCTTTTATTGGAGACCTTTATCTCCTTCCATCTTGCTTCTTCTATGGGGACCTTGCTTCAAAAAAGAGCTCCTTTTTTCTTTTGAATTCTCTACTCCCTCACTGACAACTTTTATCTATCTGCATGCATCTCTTTTCAGTTCCATTCTTGAAAATGTGACACTTGCTGTTTCAACTTCTTCATTCCCCAAAGTAGTCCACCGAAACTGTGCTTGCCAATGTCTTTCTATTGCCAAATCAGAGGAGGCTTTTAAAATAGTCTTACTTGTTCTTTGAAGAACTTGGTTTTGCTTTCTGTTTTTTGGAATTTTCTGTGGCTTCCACAGTTGCTTCCCTCTATTTGCCTCTCCAGCTTTTACGGCTTCTCTGTCCCTTGCTCAATCACTTTCCAAAACACTATTCTTCTGCTTATGCCTGAAATATTAGTACTCCCTAGATTTTGATGGGTGGCCTCAGCATTCTCCTTGGACAATCCCACCTTTAGCTAGAATCTATGACTGACTTTCTGTATTTGTTGTCTGTCTTCCTTTACTCTCCCTTCCCATCCCAACATAGAAAATCCCCATTGCTATTCTACTAGATAAATTTCTCAGAATGGATTTGTTGGATGAATACCATTATTTCCTTATCCCAGCTTCCACCCTTCAAAACTAGAGCCCTTCCTGTTCCAAGAGTTCCTTGTCATGATGGCACTTATCACATTGTATAATTATACAATGTGTCTTATCATTATAATGTATGCAATGCCATTAGATCACCTTAAGAAAGCAATGTATTTTAGTTATTTTTGGAACATGGCCCTTAGCATATAGTAGTTAATAAATATTTGAATGAATAATGAATGTACAAAAGAAGGAATATAAGCTTTTGGGGTAGACCATTCTGGATCTAAATTCTGCTGCCTTAAGCTCAAGCAAATTAATATATGTTTATGAATTCATTTCCAAATCTTAAAATGAGAATGTAAATGAGTTATTTTATGTGAAATGCCTCACTCAGTACAGTGCCTGGCACATTTTAGGTGCCCTGTAAATTGCTTTCTAAAACAAAGTAGCTTTTGTTGTTTGTTGTTGTGCTGCCTAGTATACTTTTGTACACTGAATTCATTCTCTAATTTTCAGGGCCTAGAGAGAAAGATGCTGTAGCAAGGGCACCCCTTTAGTGGCTAATGTGACTTTTCTAAGTGCAAGAAATGAGAATAAAAAAAGAAGAAACAATGACTTTTCAGATAACCTGAAGCCTCACAGAAATCAATTCCAAATTTTCTGAGTCATGGCCTTTGATTTTATTTTTTTTTAACACATTTTACATCTTAAGTGCAAATAGAACCACCACTGATTGCAGAGAAACTAAGTATCCTGGGCTCTTTTTAAAGAAATATTATTAAAATATTAAATATTTTGTTCATTATTACTCAGGACTCACTAAAGTATGAGAACAGATATGTATATATTCTAGAGAAGTTTAAAACTTACTTTGGAGCAAAAGTTTTGCTTATTTCACCAGAGCATTTTAATTAACCAGAAATCTCATAAACCTGAATATCTCACTTAAGAGGAGTGCTTATCTGGTGGATTTTTCTGTTCTTGGAGCCTTTTTCTACCAGTCAAGTCTAGGCAGAATAAGAAGTCATCTATTGAGCTTCAGTAGGCTGCACATGAGTAGGATTAATACCATTTTCTGCCTCCGGGCTCAGTCTTACCTCAACTAGAGTATAAACAGTGAGTGAGAACTAGTTTACCGTGGTGAACACCAACTCCTCCTCTACAGAAGCCAGAGTATCTGGCAGAACTGTGGTGTAGAGGATTCCTTTGCTTTCCTGAGTTTCCTGAGGAGCATGCTGGCCATTTAAAAGTTGTCAGGGCCAAAAGACAGCTCGAGCTCAAGGCTACTCTAGGACCTTGCAGGAGACTCACAGGACACCAAGCCTAGCACTAGTGGCAGTTGCCTTACTTCCCTTCCGAGAAACCCCTGCGGGGTTCTGCGCTCCCCCCTCGCTGGTCTCTACCTGCTCCTTCCCAGAGCCCCTACGCCTGGGGAAGGGAGGAGGGAGCAGGACAACGACAAGGCGGCTGCGGAAGGAGCCGCCTGCTGCAGGCCACGCTGCGCGCCGCTCCCCGCTGGCTCGCACTCAGCCGCTGAGCCCTGGAGGGCGGGTCTGCGGCCGAGCGAGCCTGCAGCCGGCGAAGGGGCGCAGCAAAGACCTCTGAGGCCCGGGCTGCGGTGCTGGAGTCCTGGACCAAGGGCGGCTGCTCCTCTGCCCGACCTCACTGGGGGAGGCGGGAGCTGCTGCCCTGCTGGAGCCAGGGGCGGGCCACGCGAAGGTGACTTAGGGAGACCTTGCGGTGCCGCCCTGGATCGCGCTTTGCTGATCAGCTCGGCTGGAGAGGCGGAGAAGCCGGAGTAGGAACAGGCCAAACGCATTTGTGCTGGAGATTGCTGAGGAGTGCAGGCTGGAGCGTGCTGGCTGGGGTCCCGAGATCTGGCCCAGGTGGGTAGGTGTGTGTGCCTGCTCAGTGGCTTTGCCAGGGTAGCCTTGGGGGCTAGGGAGGACACCGAGGAATGAAGAGCGGGGGAGGGGGGCGGCCAGATGTGATCGAGGGATGCGGGAGGATCCAAGAATAGTTGGTTGAGTGTGCACAGAGCAGGGTATAGCTGCGGGTGCAGCCACGGGTGCATGGGGAGGGGAGTATCAAGCAGGAAGACCCCAGCTTCTCTCCTCCCAGCCCGGGATCTTCCGGCTAAGTGTGTTTGCCTCTGGTTCCTACAGGAGGAGCCCCTGGGGAAAAATATCGACTGATATATATATATATATATTTTTTTTTTTAACTAAATATTAGTATTAGGTCAAGTGGGGCTGGAGTGGGAGGAGTAAGACAGTGAAAGACATTGTTGTCCTAAATAACCTTCCAAGTTAGTGATTTTTTTGCCTGTCTCTACTCTGGCTGACATTGAGATGAACTTACCATCTCAGCTTCAGAGGCCGCTGAAATTCCAAGAATCCGAGGGGAAATGCATGAATGAATTGAGGAGAGAAAGGGAAATTATATTAATGTTGAGATGTGGGGAGGTGGCTTTTAACTTTAATGTTTGAATAAGGATTTTCGATTACGCATAGGCTTTCTTTGTAGCTTAAATCAGTGGGGAATCATGTTCCTAGCATTCAAACCATGTGGCTAGTTGTTTTGTGTTTTCAGTTGTGCTGGATTTTTCTGGGTGTGCAGGGAAGGTACTCAAGAGAGAAAGATGCCAGGAAACAGCTTTGTTCAGCTTTTTTGACTTATTAAAGCTATTAAAAGTTTCTTAATTTTAATTAGTTCAGAGAATTAAGGCACTTCATTTTAAAGGCATGTCATTGCTTAGCAGGAACCTCTTTCAGAGGAGAAAAATGCTTGAAATTCGTGTTGGAGTGATGTGTAGGCTAAAATATGGGATCTAAGTATAAACTTTCTTTTCAGTTTACCCCAACCAATTTAATCTCTCTTCCAAATAACAGCTGATTTTTAGCTCTAGAGTGGTTGACTTGGCAAGGTGACTCAATTTTGATTTAGTAGGTATATAATCTGAACTCGAAAAGACAGAGGCTGTTTCATTTCAGCCTCTGTCTCAGTACTTTTACTAGACTGGAGTTTTAAAGGAAATTTGTATCATTGTGAATATGTTGAACTCCTGTCTCTCCTTTTTAGGAACCTTATAAAAGTTAATTTTCAGGGATTTCTTTGGTAAAAGTGACCCACCTAAGATCTTTGCTCTCTAGTTCACCCTGCAAAATTGGGGGGAAATTAAAAAAGCTTATTAGGTTTTCTATATTAAAAACAAATATAGTACAAACACATCTTAAATATAATGCATACAATAACAAAGTTATGCAACATCATAATCTAAGCTCCATGTATCATTTTCATTCTTTTAAAGACTTGATGAACTCTTATTACTGTTTCTGGCATTCAGATAGGCTACTGTTGCTAGCTCTGAAGATTCTAAGAAAAATTTTAATTCCTTTAAAAAAAAAGTAGAAATTTAGGATTTTTACTTGATCCATATTATTCACGTATATTTATTTTTTCAGTTTATGTATAATCCAGGTAAACACTGCTATAAATTAATTTTGGAAGGACTAGGTCACAAATTATACACAAGTAAAATTAATGTTTATGTAAAATGAAGCTGGGTTTCATTTTGATAACTTTGGGGTTCTGTTCCTTGTGACCTAAGTTCTATCTTGGTGAGTTGTCATATCACAGAATACAAGACTGGAACCTGCATGCAATTTTGTCTTGTTTCCTACTGTATTGCCAGTGTGGAATGTAGCACCTGGCTTATACTTTCATGAATTTTGAGTAAGTTGTATTGGCAGGCATTACTTTCATTTTAATTTCAAAATGTTCAGAATGTAACCCCTGTATATTGTTATAATGGTCCATTGGGGATTTAATAGTTATTACTTTATGTAAAAATTTTCTTTGATAATTCAGCAAGTATTTACAGAATGTTTCCCTTCTTGGAGACTTCCAGAGGAGTCTGTCTTTATAAAACTTAGTTTACAACAGGAGTCAGATGACTAGATTATTACCGAAGGTACAACACAGAAGCAACAGAAGAAGATGAATTCTAGCAAAGACTGGATTGGTGCGGGGAGGGAGGGAGAAGAAAAAATCCACTGTAAACGAAGAAACATAAGATTTTTTTGAAGGACTTTGTAAAATAAGTTTCAAACTCTTAAAGCATATCTTGGGCAGTTAAAATCACTGAAAGATTTTAATCAAAAGAGATTTAATCAGATTTGCTCTTTATGAGAAGGATTAGAGGACAGGCCTGAAAGCAGGAGGACCAGGTGCAGGAATTCAAGAGAGATAATCCAGCCTGAGTCAAGTTAGTGACTGAGGGAAAGAAAAAGAAGATACAGAGCAGGGAGATAATTCAAAAATAAATAACATAAGTAGGAGCTGACAGTAGACTGAATATTGAAGGAAATGGCCATGTCATTACTGACTTCAGCCTCTGGCATTGCCACCAGATAAAGTTGACTAAGTAGGGAATAAATGGAATGTGGGAAGATGAGTTCTTTCTTGGATGCATTGACATGTCCTTACTTGTCCAATAAAGTTTGGGAGTCATTATGTTGGGAGTCACCTAAGTAAATGTGGTAATGAGTCCATGGAATGAGTAATATCAGAGAACTATAACTTGAAAAAATTTGAAATCAAAGGATTGAATGCTGACATTTAAAGACAAGTGGAAGAAAGGGAACCAGATCAGAAGGAAACACTGAGAAAAAGCACTCAGAAGCAGGAGCAAGTCTAGGACAGGGGAGGTCAAAGGAGAAGAGCTTTCTGAGCTGTTCAGGTAATGTCCCTGGGAGATGGGAGCCGAGTGGCCTTGCAGTATTTGATGAGAGAGATGTTTTAGAAGCATGACAGGAATAAGCCAGATTGCAGAGGAGTAAATGTGAGGGAATTAAGGAAGCAGAAATAATATAGACTGTGATTCAATTTGTGTGGACATTCATAATTTTTTTTTTTTTTAGAGAGAGTGAGAGAGAGAGAAGAGAGAATTTTTTTTTTTTTTTTTTTTTTTTTTTTAGTATTTATTCTTTAGATTTTGGCAGACACAACATCTTTGTTTGTATGTGGTGCTGAGGATTGAACCCGGGCGGCACGCATGCCAGGTGAGCGTGCTACCGCTTGAGCCACATCCCCAGCCCGACATTCATAATTTGTGAATAATTAAAAATTTGTTACTTTCCTCCAGTCCTTATGCTTTTCATTTTTTTTAAATATACTTTTTAGGGCTTTTAGGGTATGTTCAATATATAGTAGGAGTACATTTTCATCCCTTATATTAAAAAAAAACACTTTTCATGATTCACTGTTATTTATTCACTGATATTTAACAAATACCATTTACCAGGTTAATGGCATTCATTTTCATTCTTGTATTAAATTTTTTAATCAGGAAAAAATGTTGAATTTTATTATTTTTTTTTCCTGTATTTGTTAAGAGGATCATATGTTTTTTAAAAAATGTTTTGGTAAATTATACATTTAGTTTTTTTTCTAACAATAACCTATCCTTGTGTATGTGGAATAAACCTGCTTCAGTTATGATGTATTTTCTATAACATTCTCAATTTAGTTTCTTTGGGATTTTGACATTTCTATTCACGTATAAGAATGGCTTGTTAATTTCTTTTTGTTCTGTTCTTATCAGGGTTTAGTATCAAGGTTATATTGACCTTAAAAAATGAGTTTAGGAGTATTGCCTCTTTTGCTGTTCTCTGGAAGAGTTGCATAAAATGTAAATGATCTGTTCTTTGAAAATTTAGAATTTTCTTGTAAAACCATCTTTGTGAGTTTTTAAAAATTTACTATATATTTATTATATATATTTAATGTTTGTAAGGCTATTTTAGTTTTCTGTTTTGGGGGTCAGTTTTGACAAGTACATTTTTCTAAGAATTTATCCTTTCAATTGAATTTTGTTGTTACAAAGCCATTCATAGTATTATTTTATTATTTTAAAATTTATGTTGGATCTGTAGGTATGTATTCCTTTTCTTACTCTTTTTTGTACAATTTTTCCTAATATTTGGATATATGTGAATAAATTTTTCATTCTTCAAATGAGTGTCCCTGGCCTATACCCCATCCACTCTCACCCTAGACACTCTCAAATAAGTTTCATTAAAACTTTGTTAACTTGATTGCTTTATCAAAGATCAGTCTTTAGCTTTGTTATCTATTGCTACTTTAAAATTTTCTGCAGTTATCTCATCACTTTCTTTAAATTAACACCCCCACCCCATGATCTACACATTTATTATTCTCTGTTCCTTGAAAGTGGATAATTTGTTCAAAATTTGTTCTTTTGGAAGTTATATAGTTTATTTCTAGTATTTTGTAATTCAGCAAACATATCACTGCTGGCTTTATTCTTTATTTTGATTATAGATTCTAATAGTTTGTGTTTGCATAGACTCCATCTTGCCAGACTGAAGACTACTGAAGAATGTAGTCTAGGTTTGTCTTTTTTCCCTCTTATCTCCCTGTTTCCCCAGCTTGGCATTTTTCTTTGTCTCTTTTCCCCACCTTGCTGAGCACCTTCCTTTTATTCCCTTCCTTTATACTTTCTTTTCTATACCTTGTTACTTTAAGTTGTAGAAGAATGATTATTTACTTGTCACTGTCCCTCACTCTCCCTGTACTGATTATCTATCTTTGAGGATTTTTCAATTATCTGCTGGGTATACTCCATCTCGCTCTTTCCTTCTTAGAACGTTGGCCCCAGCACCAAAGAGGAAAAAAGCTGAGGTGACCTGTGTCTGATTTTCATTAAATGTTCAAAAGTTCACCATTATTTACCACATGATCTTTGTTACTCCTTATACAGCCCAACTTGAGGAAGGCATACATGGTAGAACATGAACCAGTGACTGTTTGGCATCCTGAGGCCTGAGTTTCAGTAACAGACTCTTTCCTGGCACTTTAACTTGGGTAGGCTAAGTAAGCCTTATTCCAGGGCTCACATTCTTTCTGTGTAACCACAAGGTTTTGGACACAGATCCTTTCTCTCTGCTTCACAAGTTGCTGTGATACTCAAATGAGAATAAGAGTCAACCTATCAGTTTTATATTATAAAAGTCTTTTCGTGCTGTGTTCTCAGGAAAATGTCTTCAGAGGAATTTGTACACAATTCAGGGATAGAATGGATTGGTTTGTGGCATGTTGTGATGGATGAGAGAAACCCTGATGGGAAGCTCTAGGTGGTGACAGGAATGACAAGAAGCACAAGAGTTGTGCTCAGTGGTTGAGATGCCTCTCCCCTGGGACAACAGAGCTCATAACCTTCCTGGCTGCAGGATCATGTTATGTGTTGTGGCTGGATACTATCCTTTACTAAATGTCATCTATTTCTTTCCCTAGTGATTATGTGCTACATTCAGGACACTGGGCTTTTTTGAGTTTACTTTCTGTAAGAAATAAGCCTTCACTTATAATAATGTTTCCGTAAAGGAGATTTTGTGGTTCTGGGTTCTAGACAGCTGAATTGAAGGTGTTTTGTGTATATAATTGGTTATATGTTATAGAAATAATTTAATTTTGAATATTTTCTTCTTTTTTATTTTACTTTATGTAACGGAGTCATACAAATTCTCAATGCAATAGGATCAATCTTGTACAGACATCAGTCTGGTGGTTTTCAAAGGTTTTATTGGGGATGGAGGCAGATGGAGATACCAGTACCTAAGACAGAAAAGCACCTTATTCACAAAGGCACCTCTATAAAACAGCTTCAAAATGATTGCTCTGTTTTCCTTTATTTTACTGAGGAGTCTAGGACCTGAGAGAGGATTGTTTATTTGCTCAATCTAGTGTAGGTAGGAGGATGCAAAGCTTAGAGCTAAATCTAGGATCCTGCCACCAGATTTAGTGCTAAGAGCACCCCAACTTATCATATACATGGCTTGAATTAAGAAAGTTCATCTATTAGATAACACAAAACATCCTTTTTTGAAGCTGATGTGGTCGTGTATATAATTGAAATGAGATAAGCAATGATGAAGAAAATACCAATATTCCTGAATAAAATATATACCAATAAAATACCAATATTCCTGGTTCTCAATAGGAAATTGCTGTTCATCTTTTTGGGAATTTTTTTCTGTGGTATAGAAATTGCATTTTGGAGGAAAATACAATTTGTCTATTTCTCTAGATATTCTTAATTTTATTTTGAGATGAAACCAGATGGTCAAAACTCTACACCCTGGATATATTTTCTTGGTTTTTAGAAAAATTGAGTGTATTGAATTGTAAGTTGGAATTAGACCCTCATTTTATATTAAGGGACATTTAAAAAACAATTGCCTTTAATCACATGATTATTTTGCCTTCTGATGCTCTTATTCCCCTATATATTAACCTGGATAAGAAATTAGAGCTAAGGGCAAAGAGGGAGTTTGTTTTCCCTAGAGAACTGGTATTTTTTTTTTCCTTGTGGACAATTAAAAGGGCATAATTGATTGTATTTCTCTTTCTCTTTTGGCCTTAAGAGAGTTCAAAGCCAGATTTATGACTTGTCCATATATACTTGTAGGCTGTGTTACTGAGGGATCCTACCCCAATATTGCCGCAGTCTGGCTGGGCACAATTCAGGAGCCACTTGTCAAAAGAAACGAACTTTATTTTGAGAACACACACACCGCACCACACAGCTCCTCAGGAAAAACCTTCAGAGCCCAACTGCCACCACCGGCTTCCCACAAGCCTCTCCACCTCCCCCACTCCTCCTGCTCTTGAGGCCAATTGGCTGGGTCGTGTGGGCAGAGCCAAAAAAAGTTCCCCAATGAGCAGCTCCTTGGTCTGAAAGGGCGGGGAAACAGCCCAATGAGCATCACCACAGAGGAGCCAATCAGTTGGCAGCTAGAAGTTTGCTGGGGCCCCTTTGGCTATGGCTCTCAACACAATATGATATCAGAAATTGTTCTCTGTTTTTACAACCTTACAGTTTGGCAATCACTGGATTATGGCATTCTCTTGTGAATTAGTTGAATGTGGTTGTGCCCCACAGTAAATTCATGTATAGTGACCATATTTTGGGATTTTTCTGTAAGTAGTATTAAGTAAATAGTTGTTAAACTGTTTTTATTTTTATTTTATACTGTGGTTCTATTTTATGTGAAGAAGATAAATATTTTATATTAATTGACTTTATTATAGATAATTTCAAGCCCCCAAGTCAAAATACATGGCAAAACTACAGTGGGCACCCACCACCCCTGTGTTCATATGAGTCAGTCTAAATATATATTTTAGTTCAACATTTGGAGAAAAAAAATTTACTATTTTTATTTGTGTTTAAATACACAAAGAATTTACCATTCTAATCATTTTAGTCAGGTAGTTCAGAGGCATTAAGTATATTTGCATTATTGTGCATTCATCATCACCATCTACCTGTTAGAAGTCTTTTCATCTTGTAAAATTGAAACTATACCCATTAAACAGTATCTAAACAATATTTACTGTTCCCCCCTCCTCCCAAGTGCCTAGAAACCATCGTTCTACTTTCTATCTCTATGAAATTGTATTTGTACAGTATTTGTCTTCTTTTGTTTGACTTATTTTACTTAAAACAGTGTCCTTAAAGTTTATCCATGTCATAGCATGTGTCAGAATTTCCTTCTACTTAAGGCTGTATATATGTATGTGTGTATATGCCATTCTTTGTTTGGTAGTTCTTCTCTCCATGAACACTTGGATTGCTTCCTCCTTTTGGCTGTTGTAAAGAATGTTACTTGAATATGGGTGTATGAATACCTCTTTGAGTCTCTGCTTTCATTTCTTTTGCATATATACACAAAATTGATATTGCTGGATATTATATGGCAGTTGTTTTAATTTTTTTGAGGAACCACTACATTGTGGTGTCCATAGCAGCTGTGCCATTTTACATTCCAACAGTGCCAAGAGTTCTAATTTCTCTATATTCTCACAAACTTTTTTTTTTTGACAGCCATCTGAAATGGTGTGAGGTATGGAGAAAAATGTTTTAAGTAGAATTAGTAACATTTTCTGTTCAAACATTAGCTCCAAGGTGTCCTGACTATCCCTGCGTACATTGACCCATAATTGCCCTGCAGAGTGGTGCTTTTTCAAATTGTATAGTATTTGCTCTGCATGAAATGTGTTGGAGGGGGGTGCACCTTGGTGTCTCCCTTTTCACTTGGCTAAAAAACAACTCCTCCACAAAACAGGGTGGATTCTTGAGATTTTCATGGACTCAAGAATTGATTTAAGTTTATATATACAAAGTTTCCAGAAACTTTGAAGTCAAGGAAAACTTTAAGATTGATGGATGGGAAAATTTAAATATAAAATTCTAAAAGCAATCTCAGATTTCATCTTATTTTCCTGTATTTGTGGAAATTCTCTCTATAATCTTTGCCAGCCAGACAGTCATTTCATATTATATGTGAGCTCGTACATTGGTTGATATAAAGGTGTAAAGTCCAGTGGTTAAAAGTGTGGGACCTGAGTCATTGAGACCTGGTTTTGGATACAGGCTTTGTCACTTACTAGCTATGTAATCCTAGGTAGGTCATGTAATCTTGTTGAGCTGGAGCTTCCTCATGGGCAGTAATGACTGCTTCATAGGGCTGTGGGTGGGGAAGATTGAATGCAATAATATGTATTTAGCATAACATCTGGCAAAACAACATAGATGCTAGCCCCTGCTACTGACACTTTTATACAAGAGTGATCTCTTAGGGCCACCCAGTCTACCATGAGAGAACTATAAATATTAGAAGGTTAAGCATTCCATAAGGCAAAAAACTGTCTGCCCCCGACCCCTTTCCTTTTAAAATTCATGTTTCTAGGTCTGTGCTCTTCAGCATCACACAAAAGTGTCTTTCCTTTCCTGTGACAATTCCTTAGCTATTTGGAACAACCAGTAAATTGTTTTCCCTGAGTCAGACATCACCAGACTCCATTGTTACGACTGTGTCAAGCTTTCTAGATCGTTCCTTTTTTCTTCACTTATTCCTCTCAGGTTTTCCCTTAAAACTCATTATTAGAAAGGAGCTAAGTGTTCTATAGGGCGTTGGTGCAAAGCACAGCACTTCTCATTTGGCTTTCTATCTGGCTCACTCCTTCCCCTCTGTCAGCTGTTGATCCAGTGATACCTTCTTGGTGTGCCCCCTGGACTCCTGGATGACATCCCTATCTCCCAGGACTCCCTTTCCTATAGCAGGTTTGTTTTCATATCTTGTGTTTTCCACCATTAAACATACTAAGTATTCTTCTAGTTCTCCTTGTTCCTCTTCTCATTGTAGACTGTAAGTTGGATGAGTACAGGGATTGATTGTTGCCTATTTTCTTTACTGTTGATTCACAGAGCCTGGAATGCCAGGCATGGTGTGTGGGTGGTTGATTGTATTTGTTGAAGAGCACAGTGGAATGAGTGACTGACTCTTCCTTGGTTGCTGCTTCTGAATTTCTTGAAAGGGGCACTTGTTCCATTTCACAGTCATTGGTCAAATTTTTTTCTTTTGAAAAAATCACAAAAAAATGTTAAGTGTACCTGAAGAAGGGAATATAAGAAGCCATGTTCATTGTTTTAGAATTTGGTAATTTTTAAATCACTTTGGTTGCTTAGTAAATTAGATGTGTCGTGTGTGTGTGTGTGTGTGTTGCGCACACATGCTGGGGAGGGAAGCCAGGAATAATCCACCACTGATCCCCCATTCCCTTTTTTTAATTTTAATTAAAAAAAATTTTGAGACAAGGTCTCAGTTGCCCGGGCTGGCCTTTTAACTTTAAATCTTCCTTCATTAGAATAGCTGGGATTACCAATGTGCAACACCATTTTAGCTTAATATTTGTTTTTGTACAAACATAAAATTTTTGTTGTATAAAAATATAGGTTATTATAGGTTATTAAAGCAAGAATATTTGCTTTTTAAAATTATCTTAACAGAGTTTTGCAAGTAGTGAGCTCAAGATAAATAATCTTTAAGTATGGCCAAAGCTCCAAACCAGGTGCTTAATGTCCAGTGTGCCCTGGAAATAATTTCTATATGTTCTATGACTGGTAAAACCTGAGAACCATTGTTTTTTTTTTTTAATTTTTAAGATAGTTGTACACAATACTTTTATTTGGTTATATTTTTTATGTGATTCTGAGGATCAAACCCAGGACTTTGAATGTGCTAGGCAAGCACTCTACCGCTGAGCCACAACCCCAGCCCATGAAAACCACTGTTTTAAGATACTTAAAATATTTTCTTCAGATAGAGTACTAAAGTAGTGATTTCATTTTTTATCCATAGTTTGAGAACCATGGAAACACCTTTTGAAATTGAATAAAACATCAACATTTTATTCAAGGAAAGTTAGTTTCAGAAGGGCTTAACTATATTCACTGTATGCAGAAGGCTATTCTCAGAGACAGAGCTGAAGGCATTTCAGTGGAGATGTGATCATGGTATAGTTGTGTAGTGGAAAGGTCCTTTGCCACAGTCCAGCTGCAGCAAAATAACCGGGGGGTGACGAACAACTTGTGTACATTGATACAGCAGGAGTGGGAGCCGTTTATTGTAGGACAGGAGGGGTATATATACATTCCACACAGCTTATCTTAATTAACATAAACTAGATACAGCTGTCAACCAATAAGGAATCTCCACACTTAATGGCTCGCTTGTGTTACTTCACAAACCTCTCCCTCTGGCAAAATGCCAGGCGCCATCTTGACTTGTTTACAGACTCTAACAGTCCTTAACAGTGAAAAGAAGAAACTTATTCTTTCAATAGCATTGATGAATCTTTGCAGGTGGGGGTGAGGGTTGGATCCCTGTGTGAAAGAGGCCAGACACAAAAGAGACATCCCAAAACAGACAAACCTGATCCAGGGTTATAGAAATCAGAGTGTGGGTGCCTGGGGTGGAGAGAATGGGAGAATGCCTGAAGGAGCCCATGAGGATGGAGGAGGTGTGATAGAAATGTTCTGTGTCTTGGTAGTGGTGCTAGTTACATGGGGTATATAGTCATAAAAATTCATTGAACTTTACACTGAAAATGGATGTGTTATACATAATCTTAGTAAAGTTCACTTAAAAATTAAAGTTAGAGTTGCTATGGTGTTACTTCTGTTATAAATAACTTTTTATGGTTATTTTCATCAGCAGAACTATGAACAACCAAGCTCCTGAATAAATTGTGAAATCAAGATATGTGTAGATTATGATTAAACTTCTCTGCCTTCAAAAATGATCATGTATCTGTTTTGGCACATATCTAAAAAGGATATTTATTTCAAGCATAGATAAAGTGCACAGATCTGTGGTGAGCGATTACATAAGGATAAGCTATTTTTAGGCAGAAGCTTTGCAGCCACGATGAGACAGGGGTGTGCTTAACAAATTCTCAGATTGGGCTCCCCTGCTGGATGTCTGAAAAGCCGTGTGTGAACACCAGTTCACATCTGACACACTGCACATTTAATGCAGAACTTTGATCCAGACTTTGACTCCTAAATAGATATGTTTAAGAATAATTTGCTAATTATGAAATTATGAGAGGGATATAGAAGGGATATAAATCTGTGCAGTTTATAATACATCAATCGTAGAGGGATATAGAAGACATAGGCGTTATTAGATAGCTATTTTCCGTAAAGCATAGAGATTATAGAAATTAGAATCCAAGATCAACTAGTAAGACTTTAGTGTGTCTAGTTTATTCATATTGATATACAGATACACAAAATATACATTGCTGTTAAGTATCTTACGTTTTTAAAAATCAGAGTGAATGTGTTTCTTTGGTCATCTAGTTTTTGAAAATATTTTTAAGACTATAACAAATGTTTGGTTGGTTTAATTCCCACTGTCAGTATATGAGCAATCTTGTTACTGTGCTTTTCCTATTGCTATTTGTTAGCATTTTTCCAGTTTTATTAAAGAATATTTGTTTTATAAACTGCACAGATTTAAAGTGTAGTTTAATAAATTTTGACATATGCTTACACTGGTAAAGCCATCATCACTGGATAAGGAATACCTCCCATCTTTTTGTATGCCACCCATTCTGTCTCCTACCCCATCTGTAGGCAGCTGTTGATAAGCTTTCTATCACTAGAGTCAATAGAAATTTTCTAGAATATCGTATAGATTGTACTTTGGGTGGAAGGGACCTGGCTCCTTTGACTCAGTGAAATTATTTTGGGATTCAGCCATGTTATTGCATCCCTTTTTGTTGGTGAATAGTATTCTGTTTCTTTTCATTGCTGAATAGTATTCTTTTATGCCTGTACCACAATTCATCCATTCACCTATTGATGGACATTAGTTTCCAGGACTTGGCTATTACAAATAAATTATCAATATATGTATACAAGTATTTGGACATAATCTTTTATTTTTCTTAGATAAATATCTTAGGTATTGAATGGTGCAGTTATATGATAAATGTGTTTGTGCTTTTTTTTTCTTAAAAGCTTTTTTAAAAAATTGATGTAAAATTCCCAATATAAAATCAAATTTTCAGCATACTAGTCACTGGCATAATGTGAAACTGTCACCTCTTTATTCTTCTAAAATATTTTCATCATCCCAAAAGGGAACTGTTAATCATTAAGCAGTTTCTCCCCATCCTCTTCCTTGTCCCAAGTCTCTGAAAACCAGTAATATGCTTTCACTAATAATTTGCCTTTGTTGGGCTAAAAACATGCAATGGAGGAAGGATAGCATCTTCAACAAATGGTGCTGGGAAAATTGGAAATCCATATGCAACAAAATGAAACTGAATCCCTTTCTCTCGCCATGCACAAAAGTTAACTCAAAATGGATCAAGGAGCTAGATATCAAATCAGAGACACTGCGTCTGATAGAAGAAAAAGTTGGCTACAATCTACATACTGTGGGGTCGGGCTCCAAATTCCTTAATAGGACGCCCATAGCCCAAGAGTTAATAACAAGAATAAACAAATGGGACTTACTTAAACTAAAAAGTTTTTTCTCAGCAAAAGAAACAATAAGAGAGGTAAATAGGGAGCCTACGTCCTGGGAACAAATCTTTACTCCTCACACTTCAGACAGAGCCCTAATATCCAGAATATACAAAGAACTCAAAAAATTAGACAATGAGATAACAAATAACCCAATCAACAAATGGGCCAAGGACCTGAACAGAAATTTCTCAGAGAAGGACATACAATCAATCAACAAGTACATGAAAAAATGCTCACCATCTCTAGCAGTCAGAGAAATGCAAATCAAAACCACCCTAAGATACCATCTCACTCCAGTAAGATTGGCAGCCATTATGAAGTCAAACAACAATAAGTGTTGGCGAGGATATGGGGAAAAGGGTACACTTGTACACTGCTGGTGGGACTGCAAATTGGTGAGGCCAATTTGGAAAGCAATATGGAGATTCCTGGGAAAGCTGGGAATGGATCCACCATTTGACCCAGCTATCGCCCTTCTCGGACTATTCCCTGAGGATCTAAAAAGAGCGTACTATAGGGATACTGCCACATCAATGATCATAGCGGCACAATTCACAATAGCTAGACTGTGGAACCAACCTAGATGCCCTTCAATAGATGAATGGATTAAAAAAAATGTGGCATCTATACACAATGGAATATTATGCAGCACTAAAAAATGACAAAATCATAGAATTTGCAGGGAAATGGATGGCATTAGAGCAGATTATGCTAAGCGAAGCTAGCCAATCCTTAAAAAACAAATGCCAAATGTCTTCTTTGATATAAAGAGAGCAACTAAGAACAGAACAGGAAGGATGAGCATGAGGAAAAGACTAACACTAAACAAAGACGAGAGGGGGGGAGAGAAAGGGAGAGAGAAGGGAAAGCATATGGAAAGAGTAGGAGACCTTCAATGTTACACAAAATTATAAGAGGTTGTGAGGGGAAAGGAGGAGGGAAAAAAGGGAGAGAATTAAACAACAGCAGAGGAGGTAGAGAGGGAAGATGGGAGGGGAGGGGAGGGGAGGGGGGATAATAGGGGATAGGAATGGTAGCAGAACACAACAGTCACTAATATGCCATTATGTAAAAATGTGAGTGTGTAACCAATGTGATTCTGCAATTTGTATTTGGGGAAAAAATAGGAATTCATAACCCAATCGAGTCAAATGTATGAAAGATGATATATCATGAGCTCTGTAATGTTTTGAACAATCAATAAAAAAAAAAAAAGAAAGAAAATGAAAAGGACAGGGGCTGTGGTCCAGTGTTTAAGAGCTCCTGGGTTCAATCCCTGAAATAAAAATTTAAAAAGATTACCATATTTCATTAAAAAAAATATTTGCCTTTGTTGGGAATTTTATATGAATGGAATTATTTAATACATAAGATTTTGTGTCTTTTTCTCTTAGCATACTGTTTTTGAAGTTCATAGGCATTGTGGCATGTATCTGTAATTAGTTCCTTTTTATGGCTGAGTAGTATTCTTTTTTGTGTATATTATACATTTTGTGTATCCATTCATACATTTAAGGACACTGGGTTTCTACCCTTTGGGTATTGTGAATAGTACTGGTATAAATATTTTTTTTTAAAGTATTTGAACATTTATTTTTATTTATTTTTTTGGTGTACACCTGAGAGTGTAATTTGTGGATTATAGGGTAATTCTGTGTTTAGCATTTTGAAGAACCACTAAATTATTTTTCTCTATGGCTATATTTTACATTCCCATCAGCATAGACAAAGGCTTCAATTTCTCTATGTACTCATGATTAGTTGTTTTCCTTTTTTTTTTTTTTTAATTGTAGCCACTCTAGTGGGTGTGAAGTAGTAGCCTCATTATGGTTATGATTTCCATTCCCCTAGTGACTAAAGATTGTTGAACAATTTTTCATGTGCTTGTTGGTTATTTGTATATCTTCAGGGAAAAATGCCCATTAGGTTCTTCATTTTTTAATTGGATTGTTTGTTTTACTAAGTTAAAAGAGTTCTTTGTATAATTGTGTATATATTTTAGATAATACACTCTTAACCAATATATGACTTAAAAATATTTTCTCTCATTGTCTATTTTAAAATTTTCTTTTTAGTTATAGATAGACAGAATGCCTTTATTTTGTTTATTTTTATGTGGTCCAAAGGATCAAACGCAGTGCCTCACACTGGGGCTAATAGCCCCAGCCCTGTTGATTGTCTTTTTACTGTTGATAGTGCTCTTTGACCACCAAATTTTAAATTTTTGTTATTTGTGCTTTGGTGTATTTTTGTTTTAAAATTAACTCACAATTATACACACTTAGGGGTTATAGTACGGTATTTCTGTATACGTATACCATGTGCAGTGATCACATCAGTGTAATTTACATATTCATTACCCCAGATATTTATCATCTCGGTATTAGAAAGACTTAAAATCCTTCTAGTTATTTTGAAAATCAATTAATTGCTGGATAACACAGAACATTAAAAATTGTTTCCCCTATCTAAATACACCCCTTGGTGTATATTTTTTTAGCTACATTGAAACTTTTTGTCAGGGGATCTAAACAAATGTTTTTGCTGTAGTCTAGTACCTCTTCCTCCCCTCACCCACATTTGCCTGTTCAAGTAACCCCTATCCACAAAGAAAGTAGGTAAAATCTTCTGCTTTTTTAAAAAAAGACTGATGATCATGTATTTTTATCAGTGTTGTTTTGGGGCTGTGTGGTTATTGGCAGCATCATGGATTGGGAAACTTGTGGGAAGTGGATAAATGATCTTGGTGACTTTTGGCAACTTTCTTAAAATTTTTAATCTTCTGTTTTTATACACATACACATACACATACACATACACATATATTCCTCATAGTAGTTGTAAGAATTTAATGACCTTAAAAACACACAAAAATGCCATGTATCTATAACTTTGCAATAGACTTAAAAAATTAGTTATGTGTATATATAGAACCATACACAATGGTTAGAACCATACAATGCTTATGAAATTAAAGTCATCTTTTTTTAACTAGACAAACTCATAATGAAATTAGGAATAAAGAGATTTTGGGAGATTTTTTTATTGAAGGTTCTGCACTTAAATTATATCTCTCTTTGTAAATTTTGAAATACTAATAATAGTGAAAGAGATCCTATCAAGACTATCTTGGATTGCTCTTTTTCTCACCTCTCCTCTTATTATTATCCACCTTAATTTTTAAAAATAGTTTGCCTAATTTTGAAATTTTTAACTTATTATACTATAATCTGGAATAATTTGAAAATTATACATTAAAGTTCATACTGCTTGTAGGAATCTAATCCTATAAGTGCTGCTTTGGGGTTGTAAAAGGTATGTAATGAAGGAAATTTAAGCTATTGTAGAGATTCCTAATGTATTACAATCAGTGTCAAGTGGTTCAACTTTTCAATTGTAGAGCAAATTATTATGAGATTTTGTACAAAATTATTCTAAGCCAGAGCCATGAACAGAACAGTGAAATAAACTTGTATGGAATCCCTATTGTTAGCATATAGTGGGAGTAAATGCTACTTTCAGAAGCTTGTTTCTCTTTGTTTTTTAAAAGATGTGTAAAAATGAAACAATTTTTATGTTGTCATTTGTTATTATCGCTAATCTCCCATTGATTTTAAGTCATTCTGACAAAAATAAATCAAATATTCTGGGTTTTTATTGAGTTTTTCCAAACGTCATTATCACCCTGTTTTTAACCCCATCCCATTACTTATCAATATTTTCCCTGCAAGTGTTTCTAAGTACCTGTTTATTGGCTCTGCCCTGGGCATGGAGTTATCTTTAAATTCTTCCTTGATTTAAATGTCTAAAGACACCTTTTGAAAGGAATTAACAGTTATTAGCAGAAATTGCCATTTTAATAAGATCCACTGAGGTCATTTTCTTTCACATATCTGTAAACCATATCTGTCTCTTCCTCATCCAAGTGCAGAGACATACAGAGGTAATTGAGAAAGGCATTTCTTTCTTGAACTGAGTTGAGAAAGAGAGCATTGTCTGTAATAAAGATGGACTTTTTAAGCAGTTTTAAGAGGGAAATTCATCGCCTGGAGGTCATTCCTCAAAAAAAAAGAAAAACCAACAAATAAATGAGCTCACACTTCATCTCAAAGCCCTAGAAAAGGAAGAACAAAACAACAGCAAATGCAGCAGAAGGCAAGAAATAATTAAAATCAGAGCGGAAATCAACGAAATTGAAACAAAAGAAACTATTGAAAAAATCAACAAAACTAAAAGTTGGTTCTTCGAAAAAATAAACAAGATTGACAGACCCTTAGCCATGCTAACGAAGAGAAGAAGAGAGAGAACTCAAATTACTAACATACGGGATGAAAAAGGCAATATCACAACAGATGCTACAGAAATACAGAAGACAATTAGAAATTATTTTGAAAACCTATATTCCAATAAAATAGAAGATAGTGAAGACATCGATAAATTTCTTAAGACATATGATTTGCCCAGACTGAGTCAGGAGGATACACACAATTTGAACAGACCAATATCAATGGAGGAAATTGAAGAAGCAATCAAGAGACTACCCACCAAGAAAAGCCCAGGACCAGATGGGTATACAGCGGAGTTTTACAAAACTTTTAAAGAAGAATTAATACCAATACTTTTCAAGTTATTTCAGGAAATAGAAAAAGAGGGAGCTCTTCCAAATTCATTCTATGAGGCCAACATCACGTTGATTCCGAAACCAGACAAAGACACCTCAAAGAAAGAAAACTACAGACCAATATCCCTGATGAACCTAGATGCAAAAATCCTCAATAAAATTCTGGTGAATCGGATACAAAGGCACATCAAAAAAATTGTGCACCATGATCAAGTAGGATTCATCCCTGGGATTCAAGGCTGGTTCAATATACGGAAATCAATAAATGTTATTCACCACATCAATAGACTTAAAGACAAGAACCATATGATCATCTCGATAGACGCAGAAAAAGCATTCGACAAAATACAGCATCCCTTTATGTTCAAAACATTAGAAAAACTAGGGATAACAGGAAATTACCTTGACATTGTAAAAGCTATCTATGCTAAGCCTCAGGCTAGCATCATTCTGAATGGAGAAAAATTGAAGGCATTCCCTCTAAAATCTGGAACAAGACAGGGATGCCCTCTATCACCACTTCTATTCAATATAGTTCTCGAAACACTGGCCAGAGCAATTAGACAGACAAAAGAAATTAAAGGCATAAAAATTGGAAAAGAAGAACTTAAATTATCATTATTTGCGGATGACATGATTTTATACCTAGAAGACCCAAAAGGGTATACAAAAAAACTACTAGAACTAATAAATGAATTCAGTAAAGTAGCAGGATATAAAATCAACACGCATAAATCAAAGGCATTCCTGTATATCAGCAACAAAACTTCTGAAATGGAAATGAGGAAAACCACTCCATTCACAATATCCTCAAAAAAAATAAAATACTTGGGAATCAACCTAACAAAAGAGGTGAAAGATTTATACAATGAAAACTACAGAACCCTAAAGAGAGAAGTAGAAGAAGATCTTAGAAGATGGAAAAATATACCCTGTTCATGGATAGGCAGAACTAACATCATCAAAATGGCGATATTACCAAAAGTTCTATATAGGTTTAATGCAATGCCAATCAAAATCCCAAAGGCATTGCTTGTAGAAATAGATAAAGCAATCATGAAATTCATATGGAAAAATAAAAGACCCAGAATAGCAAAAGCAATTCTAAGCAGGAAGTGCGAATCAGGCGGTATAGCAATACCAGACTTCAAACTATACTACAGAGCAATAGTAACAAAGACAGCATGGTACTGGTACCAAAACAGGCGGGTGGACCAATGGTACAGAATAGAGGACACAGAGACCAATCCACAAAGTTACAACTATCTTATATTTGATAAAGGGGCTAAAAACATGCAATGGAGGAAGGATAGCATCTTCAACAAATGGTGTTGGGAAAACTGGAAATCCATATGCAACAAAATGAAACTGAACCCCCTCCTCTCACCATGCACAAAAGTTAACTCAAAATGGATCAAAGACCTTGATATCAAATCAGAGACTCTGCGTCTGATAGAAGAAAGAGTTGGCTACGATCTACATATAGTGGGGTCGGGCTCCAAATTCCTTAATAGGACACCCATAGCACAAGAGTTAATAGCAAGAATCAACAAATGGGACTTACTTAAACTAAAAAGTTTTTTCACAGCAAGAGAAACAATAAGAGAAGTAAATAGGGAGCCTACATCATGGGAACAAATATTTACTCCTCACACATCAGATAGAGCCCTAATATCCAGAATATACAAAGAACTCAAAAAATTAGACAATAAGATAACAAATAACCCAATCAACAAATGGGCCAAGGACCTGAACAGAAACTTCTCAGAGGAGGACATACAATCAATCAACAAGTACATGAAAAAATGCTCATCATCTCTAGCAGTCAGAGAAATGCAAATCAAAACCACCCTAAGATACCATCTCACTCCAGTAAGATTGGCAGCCATTATGAAATCAAACAACAACAAGTGCTGGCGAGGATGTGGGGAAAAGGGTTCTCTTGTACATTGCTGGTGGGGCTGCAAATTGGTGTGGCCAATTTGGAAAGCAGTATGAAGATTCCTGGGAAAGCTGGGAATGGAACCACCATTTGACCCAGCTATTGCCCTTCTTGGACTATTCCCTGAAGACCTTAAAAGAGCGTATTACAGGGATACTGCCACATCGATGTTCATAGCAGCACAATTTACAATAGCTAGATTGTGGAACCAACCCAGATGCCCTTCAATGGATGAATGGATTAAAAAAATGTGGCATCTATACACCATGGAGTATTATGCAGCACTAAAAAATGACAAAATCTTGGAATTTGCAGGGAAATGGATGGCACTAGAGCAGATTATGCTTAGTGAAGCTAGCCAATCCCTAAAAAACAAATACCAAATGTCATCTTTGATATAATGAGAGCAACTAAGAATAAAGCAGGGAGGAAGAGCAGGAAGAAAAGATTAACATTAAACAGAGACATGAGGTGGGAGGGAAAGGGAGAGAAAAGGGGAATTGCATGGAAACGGAGGGAGACCCTCATTGTTATACTAAATTACATATAAGAGGTTGTAAGTGGAATGGGAAAATAAACAAGGTGAGAAATGAATTACAGTAGAAGGGGTAGAGAGAGAAGATGGGAGGGGAGGGGAGGGGGGATAGTAGAGGATAGGAAAGGTAGCAGAATACAACAGTTACTATTATGGTATTATGTAAAAATGTGGGTGTGTAACCCATGTGATTCTGCAATCTGTACTTGGGGTAAAAAAGGGAGTTCATAACTCACTTGAAGCTAATGTATGCAATATGATATGTCAAGAGCTTTGTAGGGTTTTGAACAACCAATAAAAAAAAAAAAAAGAAGTATTGTACTGAAAAAAAAAAAAAAGATGGACTTTTTAAATGGTGCTGGTTGCCATTCACTTCAGATGTAGGCAAAGGGAAAACACTTGAGGGTGTTTCCATGTGTTGGGTTGACAGGTGAATGTGAATGAGGCTTTAATGGGGTCATGGGATCCATCTCATCTTTAATCTCAGGGTGAACTCCTTTCATTTTGTGTACATTTTGACATTTCAAAAAAGAGTAGAGATTTTTTTTTTAGTGTATCCATATGCTAGCACCAATAGGTTGTCTGTGTCTGTTTCCTGTTCTCTATATTCTTCAATTGCACTGAGATAACAGAAGCAGTTAGAAGCAAACTTCAGGTTACACTTATCCACCTATCTGTGTGTGTGTGTGTGTGTGTATGTGTGCACGTGCGCGTGTGTGTGTGTGCACGTGCGCATGTGCACAGCTTTTTTTTTTTCAGCACCTAAGTATGAACTGTCCAAGACCTAAGCAAAGACCAGCTGTACTCCTGTAGACTACAGCACATTTCCTTTTGCAAACCCAACAGCATCATTGCAGCAATTCTCTTATTTGAACATCATTAATTCTGCTCTATCTATTGAACCTTTCCATCAGTGTAAAACCTTACTAACTCCCCAAACCACTTCTAGCAACCATTCTAATTCTCTTTTTCTCTTCTGAGCAGAAGTTAAGGAATGTTTGTAGTTGCTCTCTCCTCTTTATTGACCCACTTGTCACCTCCAACATCCTTTCAGCACTAACTGAAACTACTCTTGAGTTCATGATCAATCTCTGTATTACCAAATACAGTTCTCTGCTCTTAGTTCTCATATTATTTGATCTGCCATCAGTTTTTCATTATTGATAATTTTTTTCCTCCTAGAAGTAGTACCTCTCTTGAGCTTCCAGGATACAACACACTTCTGGTTTTCCTCTTACCTCTCTGCCACCACCCCCACCCCACGCACGCGCACATTCTCCTTTGCTAGTTCTTTTTCATCTCTTCTACTAGGGTTTAGTCCTTAGATTTCTCTGCATTTCTATCTTTCTTCCTTAGTGATCATATCTAGTCATAAGACTTAAAACATATAATTTCTTCCTTAAGGACCTGGCTTGATATCTGGTTGCCCATGTGACATCTGCACTTGATGTCTGCTAGCTCCTCACGTTTCCATATGTGAAACTGAGTTCTCAGTTGTCCCTGTCCTCCTGCATTCTTTCCCATGTTAGGCAATTGTAACTCTATCCTGGTTGCTCAGCCTGAAACCACAGTGTCATCCTTGATTCCTCTTTTTTCTCACATCTCAGTCTTTCAGCAAAACATTTAGGCCTTCCTACAAAATCTGTCTAGAATATGATATTTCTTGGCAATTCCATTGTTGATGCCCATCTCTTACTCAAGTTGTTATGACAGCATCTTAAGAGATCCTTTTATTCTGCTCTTGACCTTCCCTATGGTCTCCAGCAGGATACAGAAATTCATTACGCTTGAAAAAGCATTGATAGCAAGGAGAGAGTTTCAGAGGGAGAGGTAGTGACAACTCTGAAACTGCATGTGTACAAAGGTGCTTTGTAAGTTTATGAAACAAAGCAAGTGTGTACTATAATATCATGAGGACCTATTTCTATTCTTCATCATGCCTTAGACATGGGATCATAGCATAATATCCCTGGAACTTGGAGGTGTGTGTGTCATGTAGCCTGGATGTGGTGGATTCATTGACTGGCTATGGCTGTTAACCATTTACGTCTCACATGGGCACTCTATCCTTTACTTATTCTGCCTTTCTGTTGCTATATCTGAATGCCACAAACTGGGTAATTTACAAAGAATAAAAGTTTGTCTTGACTGTGGTTTAGAGGCTGGAAAATCTTAAGTGTGTGGTACTGGTATCTGCTCAGCATGTGAGAGAGCCTCCTTGATGGGTCTTGGCACATTGGAGAACATCATGTGGTGAGACAGAGTAGAGGTGTTACCTGGATTTTAACTTCTCCTTTTAAAGCCATAAATGCCATCATGGAGATTCTACCCCTCGTGACCTCATCTAATCCTAATTATCTCCCATAGACCTCACCTCCAAATACCATTAACATGTGACTTTGGAGGGTTTAAGCCTCCGGTACATGAAATTTGTGGGACACATTTAAACTGAAGCCCTCTTCCTCCACCTAAACAGTGTAGTATTTGAACTTGAGGGCAGAAGAGGTCTTATCAGTTATAACTCAAGCTTTTTTCTGTGGACCAGGGATTAAACCCAGGGACCCTTAACCACTGAGCCATATCTCCAGCCCTTTTTATTTTATTTTTATTTTGAGACAGAGTATTGCTAAGTTGCTTAGGACCTTATTAAGTTGCTGAGACTGTGTTTGAATTTGTGATCCTCTTGCCCCAGTCTCCCAAGCTGCTGGGATTACAGGTGTATGCCACCGTACCCAGCTCATGCTTTTTATCAGGTATATAGCAAAAGCAGGGAGCCTACCTAAAATTTACATTTGGAAAAAAGTTTTGAAGTGAGAATACTATTAGGCCTGTAACTACAGAAAGAGAAGTATCAGTGCTATTCCTTCGCAGAGAGAAAACTAGGTGTTTTTAAACTCAATATTTAGCATTTCAAGTTTCTGTTATCTTCTTCATTATCAAAGCTACATGTGTAATAACAAAGAAGAAAGGGCTCAGGATGATCTTGCTGAACCCACCAGAGTGCATCCAGTGGAAAGGGCTGCATCGGAATGACAATCAAGGCCAGGATTTCACCTGGCTTGTAATTGGATAATTAGACACCGTGTTCTGTGAATACCAATATCAGATCACTTTTTAGTGGTATGAGTTTGCCAAATGATTTGATTTGATTTCTGCCTTTCTAAACTCCTCTGAAACAGATCAAAAAACAGGGCCCTTGCTAGAATGAGAGTGTAAATGAGTCGTATATAAGATGGCTACCACATGACTTTTAAAAGATGGATTCTTTTGCTGGCAGAAGTGAATTCCCTTTTGAAGTGAATTTCACCTTCTAGCATGAAATGGGATAAAATGACAGACTACTTGGAAAGGCCTAAATTTGTATTAATCTTTCAGGGGCTACCAACACAGAGCATTGTATATGTTCGCTGTAAAGGGTATAATGATTCAGCCCTTCCATTTTTTTCCCTAAAGAGTTGTTTAAAAATTTATGTTCACTTGATCATACATTGACTTTTGTTTTCTTAGTTTAAAATATCCTAATATCGCCAGGTAGTAGTGGTGCATGCCTGTAACCCCAATGGTTTGGTTTGGAAGGTTGAGGCAGGAGGCTTGCAAGTTCAAAGCCAGCCTCAGCAACTTGGTGAGGTGCTAAGCAATTTAGCAAGACCCTGTCTCAAAATAAAAAATAAGAAGGGCTGGGGATGTGGCTCAGTGGTCGAGCTCCCGTGGGTTCAATCCCCAGTACCCAGTAAATAAATTAAATTTCCTAATGTAATTATAAGCATGTGTTGGAGTTCACTAGTTTTATGAAAAAATTCTTTATTCCTTTTATAGTAACTAGGATAATTACTATGATTTGAGAATTTTAAAAACCTAGTAATCAGTATGCACATGTTGCTATATAATGTCAATGCAGTGAGAGCCTTGCACCTGGGATTGTAATGCACAAATAAATGCACAAAAGGTACTGTTTCTGTTACAATAATTTCTATGCTAGCAAGGGAAAATTTTGAAATGGTTCAAAGGTAAGATGAGTATTTTATGAAGTTGCACTCTGCAATATCTTTATTAGCAGTTCAATACTCATTTTTAAATGCAAAATTTCCCCTAGGTATTTCTGAAATGTTGAGATTTTTAGAAGGTTTGAAATTACTTTGTTCCAGTAATCCCTCTGACTAAAAAGTGTTAATGGAAGTTAAGTATGCTGCTAGATGCTTCTCTAAAGCAACCAGAGAATTCATTAATTACTAGTGCAATTTCTATGCTATGTAGAGTTACTTTCTCATGTACATCCCTTAAATAATGGTAGAGATTACCATTTTGTGGGTAGTTTTATAGTAGTTTCTTTAGTTCAGTTGATCCTGTTAGGCTTGAAACTAGTAAGAGTACCCTCAGATGAATTGAAAAATAAAATCCAGGTCAGAAATAGGAGGTGAGAGCCTCTTCCTTTCCTGTTTCCCACCCTCTTCACTTTCTCTTGGGAACAAGTGGGAGCAGATGTAGATGTGTAGAAGTGAAGTGCTGCTTATTTTAGATGGTAAAGGATTATAACTACATTTTGAATAAAATCTTGTTGAGGGAACTGGATATTTTTGGACTTTGATCATTTATTTGCCATTTTGCTGAAATCTGCTAGATAAGTTTAGGAATTAAAATGTATGTATTTTTTAACTAGAGGGGATCATTTAGTTGACCTTCATTTTTAAAGGTACAATGTAATAACACGTTTACATTTTTAATATTTGAAAAGTGAAAAAGATAAGGCTAAAGAGAGTGGGCAGAGATGGAAGACTTTGATCTGGCAGTATTGTTTTTGGAATCTACAAATATAACAGTGCTGATAGATCTTTTCATTCAAAGGAAGAATCATTTTGGATGTTGTCCTCAAATCTAGATAAGTGAATTGTTTAAATCATCAGAGGGAGGAAGAACCATATTTTATTTTTTTAAGTTGCTCTAAGCCATAGTACAAATATTTCCTCTTCTGGAAATAACTGTTTAGATTATAGGAATATATAATATTTTTCAGTTTCCTAAAAATTGTAATTCTATATTTAATTTTTTAAGTTTATGTCTCTGCTTATTATTGCTTACCATTTATTGCTATTTTTATTTCATTAACAGCTCTAATAATTATAATCTCAATGCTATAAACAGTAAGGTGCCTAAGGACTGAAACTATTCCCAAGATCATAAAGATGTAACCCTGCTTTGTGCTGTGAATTGAGCATTCAGTAAAATTGTATTTTAAGTGGTTTCTAGCACTCTTATTTAGAGTGGTGTACCTACTGTGCAGCTCTTAAGACCTCAGGGCCACAAAGGGCCCTGGAGTCAGAACAGAGACTGAAATGCTTCATTCTTGTTCATGGGGAGAGGAATGGGAATGTCAGGCAGTGAGAGAGTTAGATCCTGTGCAGTGAGGAAAGCAGGAGCCATTGTGAGAGTTCTGCAGCTTCTAGGACCCCGGACCTGCACACTAAAGGTTTGACCTGGAAGAGGTATAGGGAGTTCACCCTGTCCAGTGCTTTTCCAACTGTGGGACTAGCTCCTGGGTTTGGGCCTCGAGGGTCCACGGGGAGGGGAGAAGAAAGTCAAAGCAGTGAGACTTCTGATCCACACCCAGCATCACCAGCATGTTTCTGCTTCCTAAAATATCTTTTTTTATATTTGATAAACATATTTTACTGCTAAATTTGAAAGTTTGAAGACCACTATGTTGACCACTGTTAAATTAAACCATTAAATGATAGTAGAAACCTCTTATAACAGGAAACCAAGGAAGAAGGATCTTCTGAGAAAGCATAAGATATAGCTCAGGTGGTAGAGTGCTTGCCTCACGTTCAGAAGGCCCTGGATTCAATCCCTAGAAACACACCACACACACACACACACACACACACACACACACACACGCACATTGCTACAGTAGATCTCAACATTTTTGGCTCCTATATACAGTGCCCTATTGGCTCCTAATCCAACCAGATTAAGGACTAAATGACCTGAACTACTAATACAAGATAGGTGAAACTCTTCCTACCAAATCTAGTACATGCTGTTTTGTAGAGATTAGGTTACATGGAGCTTTGAGGGTTTTAGTCATCTGCAGAAGTCTTGAATCACATGCAAAGAATGGATGGTCCTTTGAAAGATGAAAAATCAAACCAGACTTTACACTGTCTGTTTTTTTTTTTTTTTTTGAAGATGTGGAATTGAAGCCAAAATATGGAATTGAACAATTAAAATTAAAGTAGTTATATTTATTACTGGACAACTTGTTTTATTTGATAGACCTACTGCTAGGGAAGTATATCTTTTCTTTGATGTGGTAGACATTTTTAACATTAGAATGGCTCACATTATTTTGTTAAACCATCTTCAAGCTTTTTATTTCATGATTAATGTTGAGAAATACTATTTTTTAAAAAAATATGTGTGATTTCTGAATTGATTAACATGCTTCTTAATCTAGAATCCTGATTGAGCTGAATTTGTTTGGTAGTTCTTAATCTGTTTTCATTAACTTAGCTGTTGTGAGAAAAAGCCCCATGGGAAGAACAAAATTAGCTTAGTAATTTTGCTCATTCATCCATGAGTATATAACATGACTGTTTTCATTTCTGTTGTTTCAGTAGATATGAATCAAAAACAAATAACTTTGTCTGAGTAAGTCAGTCTCTTGTCACTCTGAAATCTTTTGTCTATCTGTTTTCTTCTAGGTGAGGAATTTTAAATTGGAACAGGAGCAAGAAAAAAACAAAATTTTGTCAGAAGCACTGGAGACTCTAGCCACTGAACATCATGAATTAGAGCAGTCTCTGGTGGAAGGGTCTCCGCCTCTCAGCATCCTTAGTGAGGACGAGTTCTATGATGCACTGTCAGGTAACTGGAATCCTTCCATCTCTGTTGGGGGTGATTTATAGTCCACCATCTAAATGTCGTGTTAGCATGTTGTTACCTGGAGTTTCCCAGAATAAACACATGGATATATATTAGTATAGTTCTCCAAACTGCAATTTTTTTGTGTGTCATATAAGTAAGGAAGGGTTGGTATAAAATTTATTACTGAGTCTGCCTAGTATATGCTATACTAGGGTTGGAGTGCTATTAAAATGGGACATATTTGACTTATTCCTTTGTTCAGTGACCATTTATTTAATACCTCCTGCTGCCAGGTGCTATCACATGTTCTAAGAAAGATGGACAGTTTCAAAGAGGTCGAAGAGTGAAGGATACAGATAAGTAACACTTGGTTACAGTTCAGTATGCTTAGTGCTGAAGTAGAGGTGAGTCCCTGATATAGCTGGAGCAGGCAAAAGGAAATGCTTCACTTTGACTCGGAAACACATGCATAGCCTGCCTGCAGTGAGTATGGACTTCTAGTCCTCTAGCGCTGACCAACTTTGTCACCTGGGGCAAGCTTCATGACCTCTCTGGTTCTGAATTTCTACACACTTAAAATGGAGCAATTGTAATATCTATTTTAGTACTTTAAGGATTAAATGAGTTCATATGTGTAAATAGTGCTTAGAATAGTGCCTGGTAGTACTGGCACTAAAAACTTAGAGCTATAGGTGGAGAGAGGAAGACAACCTAGAAGAGAAAGTACCAAGGAAATTTAAACTTGTGGGAATTGATTTTAGAAGTTCTGAGACATATATGGGTGGGGAGGAGAAGCAAATATAGAGGGAAATAGTTGGAGATCAGTGAAATAGAGAAAAATTATTTTATAGAAGGAAATTAAATTCTTGTATAACAAGTGAATATTCATAAATATGGGTTTCATAAAACTTGTCCATGAAATCAGAAAACCTTTGTGTATGTGAAGTGAAGGATCAAATTCATAATAGGAAATGAAAGAGAGGAACCATGGTGAGAGAGAGAGTGGAAATAAGAACTAAAGAAGATTAGACTCAGGAAGGTAAAGAAGGGTCTGAGAATATAGGACAAGGAAAGGGGGTTGGTAGGGTGTAGACTTAATAGAGGAGAGATCATTATATAAAACAGAAGCAAATGGCAGCACCATTGGCAGAGGTATGGCAGAATTAAAATAAGAGGAAAACATAATGTTAATAGCCAAATTTCGTAATAGAGAAAGATGATGGTGGTGGTGGTGGTGGTGGTGTCAGTTAAATATGAAACAGTGACTCCTACTAGGAAGGCAAAGAAAGATTGACAAAGTGGTCTACATGACTGGGAGGCTGGAAGGTAGCCGACACTGAAGACTGCTGAAATTTATTATACATAACACTGTGTCACATCCGTTGGTATTATGTCATGTACTCCTTATGTAAGGGCCCCCAAAAGGAAGTCATTCAGAAGTTTATGGGATTAAATGCACTGAGGTCTGAATATAAAAGATCTCAGGTTCTTCCACTGCTTATCTTTGTTATTCTTAAAAGCAACTTAATGTTATTTTATTTAAAACACCCCATGTTTAAGGTACTTTTCTAGTATGCACGAGATCCTGGGTCCCATCCCCCGTAATACAAACAAAACAAAGCATATTATTCGTTATAAATAATTCATTATAATAATACCAAGCCCAGTGACATTCTCCCTAACTGATCACACACTCTGCATCAGAAGTTCTTGTTAATATCCTGATATGTTCTCTTCTAGACCTTTGCTAAGCATTCACTTGTGTATATATATATATATTTGTGTACATAAGCCTTTTTTTTTTAAAGACATACGTGGAAGTATCTGTTTAATTGCTCTGGATCAGCTTTTTCAACTTGTTTTAGAAGTCTTTCCCATCTTTATTATAGCTCTAGCATGTTCCTTTAAAGGCTGTGTAAGGCCATACCTCTTTGTAAAGGCTTCAGTGTCATTTTACCACAGTTTCCTTAACCATTCTTTTTTTTTGATAGACTTTTTGTAGCTACTGTTACTTTTCTTCTTCATAGTAATATTTTAACATTTTTCTCCACAATTATCTCCTCTGGGAGGAAGAGATAAAAAGAACTGCAGTCTTTAAGTCAGGACTGACAAATCATTTCCATATCAAGAGCCAGTTCACATTGTTTAGTGCCATTTGCTACTTCATGGATTGCTGTGTTGAGAAAGCTTCTGATGTGGAGTCCAAGTGCCTAGACTAATCTGCACATTCTACCACAGCCATAGGAAATGTCCTAAGGTCTCCTGAATGACCACCTGTGTTTTGTTTTATTTGTCTAAACTTGTGTGGCCTTCCTTGTTTACCACTAAAAATATTGGGAATCATTTGGGATATTATAGAAAGTGAATTAAACTGAAGGGTTAGATGCCTTCAGTTCAAATTCTTTACCTACTGTTGACCTAGCCACATAATTCATTGAGATCATAATGACCATCATTTGGGAATGGCTTTGTCTTCTCACCACAGTATTTAGACATTGACCTCTGTTCCCACTTCCTCCTTCATTTCTATTAAAGAAGAAGAAATGTTTCCCTGTAACTAAGGTCATTCCTTCCTCATTCCTTCTGATACTACCTCCTTGTGCCTTCCCAAACAGACTTGTTCAGTTATTGCTTCATTTACTTAGACTTTCCATATCATATAACTTTAAATACTATCTGGTATGGTTTGAATTGGGAGTATCTCCCAAAAGCTCATGTGTTGAAGGCTGGTCCCCAATTCAGCAATGTCTAGAGGTGGGACTTTTGGGAGATGATTGGATCATGAGGGCTCTGACCTCATCAGTGGATTAATCTACTGATGTACTAGTAATTTATGGCATTATTGGTAGAACCTGTAAGAGGTGGGGCCTAGTTAGAGGAAGTAGGTACTTGGGCACATACCCTAGAAGAGTATATCTTATCCTTGGCCCCCTCCTCTCTCTGCTTCCATGCTTTCATGAGCTGAGCAGGTTTCCTCCCCCATGCCTTTCCACCATGATGTTCTGTTCCTTCTCCTTCCCTTTAGTAGTACCCTTGTGGTAACTTTGAGTTCAAACAAATAATCCAGGATAATCTTCCCCATCTTAAGATTTCATTTAATCAAATCTGCAAAGTCCTTTTTACCATGTAAGGTAACATACTCACAATTTCTGGAATAAGGGCATGGATATCTTTGAGATAACCATTATCTTGACTACCACAACCCTGACCTCTTGGTAGAGACATATACTGAGCTGTCAGCTTCATATATGAAAGATGAATTCTTAATCTTTCTCTCAGATCCTGTTTTTTCTGGGATTGGCCTCATTTAAGCGACTCCTCTTTCATTTCCTGCAGGCAGAAACTGGGGGTCGATTCATGACATTTGTGTGCCGATTGAGGAAAACAACAGTCCAAGGCCTGTCCATTCTACCTTACTATCATCCCTTGAATTTATCTTTGTTCTGTAATCTAGGGCAATGGTTAAAGTCTAGGTCTTGGGGCTGGAGGCTGTTGGTGAATCATAGTTCTACCCATTCTTATACCCTTTGAAAAGTTAATTCAATTTTCTATGCATCATTTTTTCATCATCAAATGTGTCATAGGATTATTATAAGTAATAAATATTTGTAGTGTACTTAAAATAGTGCTTAGTACACTCAGGGGTTGATATATGTGAGCTCTCTTTGTTACCTGAGGTATGGCTAGTTGGTTTTTTTAAATTTCTTTAATTAATTTTTTTTATTTATTTATGACAGTGGAATGCATTACAATTCATATTACATATATAGAGGACAATTTTTCATATCTCTGGCTGTATACAAAGTATATTCACACCAATTCGTGTCTTCATACATGTACTTTGGATAATAATGATCATCACATTCCACCATCATTAATAACTCCATGCCCCCTCCCTTCCTTTCCCACCCCTCTGCCCTATCTAGAGCTTATCTATTCCTCCCATTCTCCCCCTCCCTACCCCACTATGAATCAGCCTCCTTATATCAGAGAAAACATTTGGCATTTTGCTTTTGGGGATTGGCTAACTTCACTTAGCATGAACTGATCTTGGCTTCCAGCTTTGCCCCATTGAACTTCATTCTGTATAGTCATCCACAACAACCCTCTTGTAGATGATACATTGTGGCTTTCCCCACCTACAGTCTTTCTCATGGCACCATGAATAAGATCCAGCCACCCCAGCAGGCTGCCTACAAGGCTGTTAACATGATCCAAACCCTGCCTGTCTGTTCATATCCATCTGTCCTCTTATTCCCCCACTCACACGGTCCACCCTAGTCTTTAGCTAGGCCTCAAAAGCAGCCATGGCACTAGGCAATTGGATATATAGCTAAATGAAAGCAAGCAAAAGTAATCAAAGCTATATCTCATTGGAAAGTTAATTTTAATTCCTGTAAGCACAGTAATGGATTAAATCAAGCCTTCCCTCATATTGAGAATATATGAAAAAGTACTTAAAGATACTTCTCTTAAAATATTTGAAACTTGGGGGCTGGGGCTGGGGCTCAGTGGTAGAGTGGCTACCTTGCATATGTGAGGAACTGAGTTCAATCCCCAGTATCACATAAAAATAAATAAAGATAATGTGTCCATCTACAATTAAAAAAATTCTTGGGCTGGGGATGTGGCTCAAGCGGTAGCGCGCTCGCCTGCCATGCGTGCGGCCCGGGTTCGATCCTCAGCACCACATACAAGAAAAAAACAGAGATGTTGTGTACGCCGAATACTAAAGGGTGGATATTGAAAAATTCTCTCTCTCTCTCCCTCTCTCTTTAAAAAAAAAAAAAAAATTCTTAAAATCTTTTCACTAAATGTTCAATCTTCTTTTAAAAAGTTGCCAACTTGTGTCACTTCCTTTAAAAGGATAATTTTATTTACCTAGATTAAAAGTCCATGTGATTTCCTGTTTTCCTTTATCATGTTCCTTTAAGCTTTTTTTCAGACAAGCAGGATCAATGGAAATCTACTAATATGGTGGGTAAGACAGACCTTGATGCCAAGCCAACAGTGTAATATAATAATTTTTCCAGCCCTTTGGGATCTCTTGAGAAAATCATTTTTTCACTGTGCTCAGTGACTAAAGATTTCATAAAATTCCATGAAGCAAACAGATTGCTTTCTCACAATTTGCATTTCATTGTGTAAAACATTTAAAAGGAGATACATTTAACAAAGCATCACATTTTGTCTTCATTGTGTGAGTGTGTGTGTGTGTGTGTGTGTGTGTGTGTGTGTAAGGAATGAAATAGTTACATCAAGCAAAATTTCAAATATAACTAAATGAACACTTTCTTGGAAAAGAGCTAAATGTTCATGCATATTGAAACAAAAGGATTTAATAAGAAACAAATGCTAACTAGAGTTTTCTGTAAAAAAACTTCATTTTGCCAGCAAATAAAGACACTTTATGGAAGAAAAAAAGTGATTCTATTCACATTAATTTCTACCTAATTAGTTTAATTTTTTTTTACTATCCTCATCTCTACCAAAGCTCTCAAATATCTTTCAAATATATCCTTTCCTAGATAGTCATCCCTCACTCCTCCAAATAGAGTTCATTCCTTTCTTTATTCCTTTAGTTTATATCTCTTTAATAGCCTTATGTTGTGTTGTACTTGTCTCTTTGGGATGGGAAGGACCATATCCATTGACATTCCCTAAAATGCTTAGCGCAGGATCATCTTCCACTCTCTAAAAGTTTGGCCAATGAATATAGGTTGTTGGATTAATATCATTGATATTTCTGTCCTCCTTGAAAATGTTTGGTAATCAATACAGATACAAGGTTATCAATGGTACTTGCTGATTTCATGCATCAGTGGGGTAGGTGTGGATGAGTGGCAAAGGAGGAAGAAAGGATGAGATGATATCAAAGATTAAACTTGCTCAAGGAACTTGCAATCAAATTGGATCTATGAGACCTCATAGAGGGGCAAAGAAAGACTAAGGGAGAAAACTAAAGGTTCATGACTGTACAAGTCTCAGGTAATCATCTAAGGAATTATCTTTTAAATATTTATTACCAGTTAAATGATTTTATGACAATTATTTTCAAGTACTGATACTAGTCTGAGATAGCAGTTTTGTGGAAAATTCCTACCCTGTGAATATTATAAGTTCAAAATGTTTTTCTTCCTGTGTGCTCAATTTCCATTTTAGAAACATGTTGAGATCAGTTGCTCAAGAAAAGCTTTCTTGCTAGGTTTTCTTCTTAATGCTATTTTGGTTGAAATATGCATGAATAATGCATAAAATCCAATAGTGTAGACTGGCAACACCAATAGATGGTTATGACATGAGGCTGAAGCCAGCTTTAGCATTTCTCAACAGTTATAAGGGCATATCTTTAAATCATGTCTTTCTAAATCAAAACTTTCAAAGTGGAAAGTGGTAATGTAAGAACTTTGGTTTTGTGTGGAGGGCAGTGACATGGGAATAGTTTTGAACTATGTTAGAATTTAATCCAATAAATGCAACAGGTAATAGCTGATAAAAAGTAATAACAGCTATAGTGGCAGTTTACATATAGAATATACAGAATTTGATGAAGGTCGTAAGTTTTATTGGTAAGAACTCAAAAGTCCATAAAGACCATTTAGTAAGACTTTGTTCATATAGTCCTTTATGTTCTATCCCCATGCCCAATATTCTCTCCTGTAGTTGTTTTAAAAATAGCTGTATATTTGTATCTGTGATTTTCCCAAGTCTTTTTTCTATACTCTGGACTATCTAGTAATTTGTATTTCCCCTGTTGCTTAGCAGAAAACAGGTTAATTGGTTGATGTATAACATTGAGTACCAGAGAATATGACTTTACTATGTAGCATGTGGTACAATATATGTAGCATGTGGTACAGTATTCAGAACAGGTCTCAAGAGCAGTGGAAGGGGCTCTTCATCTAGTTTATTTATAGTATTGAAAACTGATCTAGCAGCTTACTCATACTGGTGTGTGTGTGTGTGTAGAGGTACAAACTAATAAATGAATGTAATTTATCCTTTAAGTTTTGGGGTGACTTTCTGGTTCATTATCACTTTAAAAAATGTTTTATTGACTAATGCTTCTATTAATGTTCATTATAAAACCATGTATATTTGGTATTGTCCTAATGCTATTAAGAAAGTCTCATTAATCGAAAATACTTTTTGAGTGCAGACTATGTGCCAGATGGTTTGTTAGGCCCAGGGAATACTAAGATAATTAGATCAAGTCTCTGAAGTCAGTGGGTTTGTGGGCAAGCTAGGAGGAGAGACAGGCATGGAAGATAATCATGTATAATGTGATGAGGTATCTGGTCCTCCAGTCCACTATAGTTCTTCCCAAGATCAGATCCAGAATCTCAGTAACTACATCCCCTCTGTAATCCCAATTTTATTCATCCCACAATCTAACTACTATCTTCTGTCTTTTGACCCTCTCTCTCTAAAACCCTGACCTGACATTTCTTTGGCCTCACCAATACATGTACTCCATGTTTTCACTGTTAGTCTTGTGTCCTCCCCTTCTTCCTTGCCTGGATTAGATTTCATGCCTGACTCTCCCTACATTGAACTCACCAAGGGGTCACTTTCATGCCTGACTCTCCCTACATTGAACTCACCAAGCAGAACCCCAGCCTCTTCTTCCTCTTCCATGCCAATTCCCAAGCAACTAGCTGAGACTGGAGTCAAGCATAAGCCCCTGCTGATATCTCCTTCAGCTCCATGGTTGTTAATGTCTGCTGAATCTGTTTTGCTGCCCAGCAATCCACTTATGTTTTTCTAGTTAGTTTGTTCTGCACACTTGCTTCATACTTCTGCTCTCTTCTAAAATTTCTAATACCTTCTCCTCCTCTCAGCTCCACTCGAGGACATTGTTTATGTCACTGAGAAATTTTTCTTTACCACTGCCAAAGCCTCACATGCAAGTGTATCCCTGTATTCTGCCTCTGTACTTTATAGTGAAGAATACTTTGTCCCTAACTGAAACCAACTCCTCTGTTTGTGCCCCTCTCACTCACAGAGGGACATCATGTGGTTCCTTTTCTCCCCAGGAACCAATCTGTCCTTGTCCCCAGCAGTATATTTATAAAAACAACCCCACCATCAACTTGACGCCACGTCACTTTCCCCTCCTGTTATTCTTCTTGAACACCCTCTGTATGTTTGTTCTTGCTGTGGCACTGCAGTTTCTCTCACCTGGGCCTTCAGTGTCCTATGTTGCCTGTTGATGTGGTTCTTTCTCAGTACTCTTCTTGTGCTCAGGCTATGATCATTGAACCTCTTCTCTCTTCTTTCTATACTGACTCTCTAGATCTTTTGTACTCAAAGTATGGTCTCCGGAATAGTAACATCGACATCACCTGGAGCCTTGGAAATGCAGAATCTCAGGCACCAACACACACCTTGCAAATAAGAATCTGCATGTTTACAGATCCCTAGGTAATTCCTGAACACATCAATGCCTTTGCAGCATTGCTTTGGATGACTTTATCTTATCCCATGCTTTTAAATATAGTCTACATTCTGGTAACTCCCAACAATTTTGTATCCCCATTCTCATTCTTCTCCCTGCATTCAGACTCATATCTAAATATCTATGTATTCATTTAACTGTCTGATTGGATCTCCCAAATGTCCTAAAATGCCTGCACGAGAACTCGTGATTCTGCTCACAAACCTGCCCCTTGCACAGTCTTCACATCTTCATAAATAGAAGTTCTGTCTTTCCACTTCTTTAGCCAAAGCTGAGAACCTTTGGACTATCCATCATAGACTCTTACTTATTTTTCTCTCATATTAAATCCAACAATTCTTATCAGATCTGCCTTCAAAAGAGAGCAGAATCTGGTCATATCTCAGAATTCCACTGCTCTCACACAGGCTGAGGCCCCATCACCTCTCACCTGGGTTATCACAGCAACTGTCCAAACAGACTAGCCTCCAGGTTTGCATCTTATTTCTCGCAGTATTAGGAGCATAACATTCATAGAGATCCGTTCCAAGCATGGATCTGTATCGATCCTCTGCACAGAACCCTTTGATGGCTTTGCTTTTCAGCCAGAATAAAAGCTGCAGTCCCAGGTCACCTGATCCTCTTACCTTCCTGAGACCTGTGTGACCTCTCAGTCATGCTCCACCATCCCACTGACCTCAGTGCTAGTTTTCAAACTTGCCAAGCATGCCCTTTTCCTCAGGATTTTGCTTTTCATTATTTCCTCTGACTGAAACTTTGTTTTCCCAGATATCTATCTGCAGGACTTACTCACCCATTTTCTTCATTTCCTACTTAGAACTTTACCCTGTTATTTTCTATCCCTTCCCCCACCCCACTTTACCCCCCTCAAATTGTACCTTTCAGAAAATACGCTTTGATTGATCTCTCACAACTAGCTTCTCAATAAAGAGGGGAGGGGGGAGTCTTGTTTAGTTCATCAGTATATTTCTATCCCCTAGAATCGGGCTAGACAAAGAGGTGCTTGATAAAAATTTATTGGACAAGCAAGTGAATATGTACCATCAAAGGTACATAAGGCATGTGATAGCAGTTCAGAGGAGAGGCAGCTAACTGAGAAAGTTGGAAAACGCTTCACAAAAGAGACTGCATCTAAGGAGTGTTTCGAAGGGTCAGTAAGAGTTCAACAGACAGATGAGGGCAAAACTATGCTCTGTGGAGAAACAACACACACGCAAAGGTACAGCAAAACAGTTTCCAAAGCCATGAGGGTCATGGTGGAAGCAGGGGTGAATGTTTTGAAGGCTGAGGTGCAGTGAGAGGATATAAAGCCAAGACGGTGTTTGGGAACAGCTTCTGATGAGTCTTGTTACAAGATTTTGCTGGAGAACTTGAATTTTAGCGAATTAAGTTATGGGGAGCAAACAGATAAGTAAGTAGAATAATATCAGATTGGTGTTTTAGGACATTTCATTCTTTTAGTAAGTAACCATTGTGGAATCTTATAATATACTTACATTATACTAAGAACTGGGAAATGAAAGAAAAGAAGGTATGTTCTCTAATCAACAGTTCGAATTCTAGTAGAATATTTTAGAAGTGAAGATTGATTTGAGGTCCTAGTGTCCTGGGAGAGAGACCACAAGAACTTGAGTAAAGCAGTGTTAGTGAGCATGGAAAGTTTCTCTTCTCTCCCTTTTTTTGTTTCAGTGGCCATGTTCCTTCTGAGCTCTGCTGGGAGTTGGAGGCTTCCTCTAGAAAGCCCGGCTAACTTTGTTGACTTGATCAAATCCCCCCTTAGAGCATGTTGCACTGCCTATAGTTTGCATTTTGTACTTGTTTGTATGATTGTTTGATTTTTGTCAGTCCTGCCCCTCAATAACAGTAAATTTCACCAGGAACTTTGTGTCCTTAGCAGCTAGCATGTATGCTGGTATATATTGGGTGGTCAACTGAATAAAATTCTGAGATATATTTTTCAAGGCTAAATTGAATGAAACAGAACCAATTAGTTTTGGAGGATAAGCTATCCTTTAGGATTTTCTATTCTTAGTCATTTCTTAAAATTCCGTATTCTGTATTCTGAAAATTTCCACATGGCCCAAAGCATCTCAAAGTGTGTGATGGAAACTGGACGTGTCATCCTGTTCTGTCTCCTTCTGTAGTACCTGTCTTGATTAATGACATTGTCATCTAAGTGCTGCAAAAACTACAAATATGGGTGTCATTTTTTGTTCACTTCCTCATCCCCCTTCCTCAAATCTAAATGTGTAATCTTCTCTTGTTCTCCATTCCTCTCCTAGTATTCACTGCCCATACCCCAGTCCAGCCTCCCCTTCCTTTTGACCCCACAGACTAACGGTGCTTTCCTGGCTATTCTCCCTGTTCCCAGACTTGATCCTTCCCACATTATAGAAAGTAAGTTGAGAAACAATCCTCCTGACATAGATCCATGTCCTAGTCCCTGAAATTTGTAAAATATTGCCTTATTTGCAAAAAGAGATCTTAACAGATGTGATTAAGAATTTTGAGATGAGATCATTATGGATTATGCAGGTTGGACCTAAATGCCATCATAAGTATTTGTATAAGAGAAGCAGAGAGCAATTAGAGGAGAGGTCACATGCAGATGGCAGCAGAAATTAGTGATGTGGCCACAAGCCCAGGAATACTGACAGCCACCAAGCTGGGAAAGGCATGGAAGAGAGATTCTTCCTTTGATCCCCAGAGAGAGTGTGGTCCTCTCAAAACATTGATTTTGACTCAGTAAAATTGATGTTGGACTTCTGGTTTCCAGAATTTTTAACACTAAATTTGTGCTTTAAGCCACCGAATCTGTGTGGTTATCATTACGGTAGTTTAATGTATCATTATGGAAAATGATACATTAAGGTCATATGTAAAGTCTAAACCAGGGCTTAATCATGCTCAGAACACACCTACTGACTTCCCATTACCTACAGGTTAAGTCCAGACTCTGATCTGTTCAGTTTAACAGCCAGCTTCTCAGGGCTATATCTTCTCCCTCTGGCCACCTTCCTCTAGCTGTGTCTGGTAATGGTGGCCACATACTTTGTTCTGTCAGGCCCTGGGGCTCTCTGCTTTTCCTCTAACACCAAGTGTTCTCTCTTCTTACCTGGAAGTCACCTCTGTCCTTCCCATTACAACTCACATGTCATATCTTCATGGAAATAGATTGTAGTTCCCCTAAGAGTGGTTTCTTCCTTATTCTCACAAACATTTGTTTAAATACACACTTACATGTGTATTTTCCACTGGAGTGGACATCTAGTATGTGGAGAATACAAGCCATATTTTGTTAACCTTTCTAAATTAGCTCAGCAACCAGCCCTTTACCTAGCCACGTGGTAGGTACTTTGTAAATGTTCCTTTGTTAAATTGAAGTCTCGTGAAAATACTTTGTTTTTTAACTATGGATTATTCTATAACTGATTTTTAGTTCTAGAATTATTTTCTTTGTAGAGTGAATGCATATGTGACCTTTCTGAAAACAATTTTGAGAAAGGTTGTCAGCAAGACAGATTGGGAAGCTCTGGATTTGGTAATCCAAAATAGATGCATATAATATTTTTTATGAGCTGGGGGTGTGTAGCTTAGTGGCAGAGCACCTGCCTAGCATGTGTGAGGCCCTGAGTTACATCCCCAGAACTGAAGAAGAAGAAGAAAAAAGATTTCTAGTACCCCAATAATGTGGATTGTATGATTCACCTTCAATTAAAACAGTAGTAGGTTTGTTTAGGGACAAGCCAATACCTTTAAGAAACTGTCACAAGCAACACTATACCATTTGGTTAATTTTGACCCTAGACATCAATCAGAGATGATATGCTAGAATATCTCCAGCCCTTGTTGCATGCTGCCAAGGTTCTGTTTTCACATTTTTATCACTTCCTTAGTAAAGTATAGCAGTCTCTTGGCAGCCTCCTCTGTACTACTGATTTTCAGTTTATAATGTATTTTAAATGCGATAGGCTTTCTTTATTTTCTTTATGATCCTCATTGCTGTATTATTTTTGAGTTTATGCAATGATACCTTAAGGCTAAATAAAAAATTGGCACTGATATTTTAAGCCATACCTTGGATTACTTTGAACATTTTTAGAACATGCCTGCTGCACGGGAAGCCATAAACAATAAAGGTATTAGAGCCTGTGCATTTCCTGCCCATTTCCTGTTACTCTAAGTAACAGGAGGAAGGGCAATTTGGACATTGTCCATAGCTCCTTCATGCTTTGCTCCTTTGTACTGTTTGTTCTCAGGCTAGCTTTCAAAAGTCCTATTTTTAAAAAAGTGCTTATCATGATAACTTCTAAGAATTGGAGGCATGTTCATATTGTGAACTTTCTGACCTTGTCTCCAGCCTTTTCATGGTAGGAAAATTAACAAATCAGCACCTGGAAAGCTCTTTTACTCAGAAACAGAGGGTAGAGGTAAGAATCCTCTTAAACCCAGAATAAAGGTAGAATCCTAGAAACCTAGCCATAGCCATTGGTTTCCAGGATATTTTGATGAGGAAGGGGACCAGATTTAATCTGAAATGGTTTAAGCTAGTTCTAAGTTCCTGATAGGACCAGAATTTTAAAGGTCAGAGCCACTAAAGACTTGTCACATTAAAACTAACTTTGGGGTTTTTTTGTTTGTTTCGTTTTTAAGCCATTCTATTAATATTCCTGTTTTAATTGAAATTAAATTCCTGTTTTAATTGAAATTAAGCTAGCACATGGAAAGAATTCTGTCTACCTTAAATGCTTCTCTGTAAACTTGTGCACTTATCTTATAAAATAGTCTTTTTGCAGTGTCATTTTGCTATTTTTTGTCTACAAAGTGTACAATGATTACTCTAAGTCCCCCAAATCATTTTGGTACTAGGTGGGTTTGGTACATATCAAGTTTTCCATTTCCCATCATGGGCTGTACAGATTTTTCTAATTGCCCACCAAAAGTTTAGTAAATAGTGTTTGACTGTTTCATAAATCCCTTACCCTGTTTTCCAGGGGTCACTGAAGTATTTTGAAAATTTTTAGTGGCTTTGCTTTATTATCTGTACATAAGGGGAAAATTCAGTGGAAAATAAGAATAATGAAAGGCTAGTTAGCATTGTCTGAAATCTAACTACATATTGTTAAAATAATTTGCTGCTGCATTTAAAAACAGAAAAATTTGGTTTTCCTTCTATATGGTTATTTTTGTAATTGGCATTAAGGTGAGAACTAACAGGACCAGAATGTGATCCATCCATCCAACGTGATAGATCTTGGACTTGGATTGATAGATTTTTATTTGTCTGCTTGTTTGGAGGTGTTTTTGTTGTCATGTTATATAATATTTTATATACATATAAAAAACATAAAATTTGCCATTGTAACCATTTTTAAGTGTATAGTCCAGTAAAGTTCATTACATTCATGTTCTACAACCATTATCACCCATCTGTTTGCTTTTCTTCACTGTTACAAATACCTGAATAATCAACTTATAAAGAGAAATGCTTTATTTTGGCTCACAGTTTTGGAGGAAAGACCTCCCCACTCCTTGAAGTTTTCACACCACTTGATAATGCAAGCTGAGGACTAAGCCTTTAACTTATGGGCCTTTAGGTGACATTTAAGATCCAAATTATAGCGCTATCCATCTCCAGGACTATTTCATTATTTCAAACTGAAACTCCTTACCCATTAAACATTAATTCTCCATTCCACCCGCCCCCCATTTTAAAATATATATATATAGTTGTAGATGGACACAATACCTTTATTTTTATGTGGTGCTGAGGGTCCAACCCAGTGCCTTCCCCACGTGAGGTGAGCACGCTACCACTGAGCTGCAACCCCAGCCTAAGAATTGTAGCTTAGACTACTACTATAAGAACACAGCAGCTAGCACATGGGAAGCATAAAACACACTCTTTTCTGATACATTTTGCTTCACACTAAGTCATTACTATATTGCCCAGTAACAACCGATAGTCTATATAAGGCCTGATCTATTTGATACTTTATGTGTGGGCAAAATTGGGGCTGGGTTTGTGGCTTAAAGGTAGAGCATTTGCCTAGCATTCATGAGGCACTGGGATTGAACCTCAGCACCACATTAAATAATAATAATAATAATTGAAGAACCCAGCCGGGTGTGGGGTGGTTCATGCGTGTAATCCCAGAGGCTCTGGAGGCTGAGACAGGAGGATCGCAAGTTCAAAGCCAGCCTCAGCAATAGTGAGGCACTAAGCAGTTCAGTGAGACACCCTGTCTCTAAATAAGATACAAAATATGGCTGGGGATGTGACTCAGTGGCTGAGTGGCCCTGAGTTCAATCCCTGGTATGCACTTACCCCCCACCAAAAAAAAAAAAAAAAAAAAAAATTGAAGAACCCACAGCTGTAATCCTAGCATCTTGGGGGAGGTCCAGTCAGGAGGAGGTCAAGTTCAAGACCAATCTCAACAATTTAGCAAGACCCTATCTCAAAAAAAAATAAAGACTAGGAATGGGAATGTAGCTTACTGATACAATCTGGGTTTAATCCCCAATTTTAAAAAAAGAAAAAATTGAATTATTGCCCCAGAGACACTGAAACCTATCACTGATTTACTTGACCAGGAGGCTTGAAAAGCTAATCTTTGGATAAGCTTTGACCTTCATCAGTAAAACTCAATGGTCTTTGTAGCCTATTTGATATTTAGCTAAACATGTTTGAATTTAAATCTTAAGAATTGTTGGTCTTTATGTGAAATGATGTCATACTGGAAATAAGCTTCATGTGACTAGTGCTAAGAAGTTATAATCTATTAAGAATGATTTCCTATTGCCAAAAACATAAGTTCAGTTTATTTTACACTGCATACATCAGACATTCCTGCTTATAGAACTAGAAATGACTGAACTTTTGTTATTAAGGAACTAGGTTTTGTTTCACAGTACTATAGATCATACAATTGATTGTGTTGCATTCTTTCACCTTTGAACCTTGAAAGTTGAGTGGACTTACCTCTAGCAATTATAGCCTGTCATGGCACATGGTGTTAACTGTCTCATTCCTAGCTTCATTTTATTCCTCTTTGTCCCACTATCTGCCATTGATTTTTATTTATCCTACTTGGTCAACTTCATGACTGACTCACAGCCTTGACCCTGCCACTCCCATTCTCCATCTTCATCTACCATCTTCCCTGAGTCCCTCATTTTTCTCTGGGACATGCTGTTCTCCTTTCCTGGAACGGTTCCTGTGTCATATCTGTCCTCTGCCCCTGCTCTTACTCCTTACACTCTTTTCTCCACTCCAAAGTGATGCCCCTTTGTGGCACTCTGTCTGCTTTTAGACTTGTGTTGTTATTATACCCAGAAAAATATACTGAATTCAGTGGTTTCCCCAGGATACCTCTGCTGGACCACAGGTGGGAACTGTTCCTCATCCTTTGACTCTCACATGCCCTGCACATGATACAAGGAAGGGAGGAGTGAATTCAGTAGTCTCAGATCTGGTAGCTGAGTCAAAATTAGAATTGCAAATTACCATTGGACTTTGCAATATGAACTTAATAAGAGAAGGAGTTTGAGGGTCATGTAAAGAAGAATAAGGATAAGGGAGAGGGCAGAAATGAAAGGAATAGAAGAGAGGTAGATAAGGTGAGGGGACAGAAGGAGTGGATTAGGTATTGTTAACCACAGAGGACAAGGATCTTTAATGCCATGTGATTATATATCCTTGGGGCTAAGCACAATGTTCCCATAGTGTGTATTCCTACAGTAACTGATACAGATAAAGGTAGTAGATTTCCAGCTTATATATTTCACCACATAGAAATCTTATTTTGGGAAAAAACTTTTTTTACTTCATAAAAATCTATTATTGCCTCTTGTTTAGTGTTTACTGTATATCTGCTTTGAAAAAAAAAAAACTTTTTAAGTGGGCAAGTCTTATCCTTTTAAATTGTAAACTCAATATCCTGTACATAATAATGTTTGATAAATGTTTAAAGTTTTTTGATTTTTTTGATATCTAAATTATGAGCTAAGAATGCATCTTAAATAATACCAATGCAGACAGTTATTTTGACTCTAAATTATTAATTTTTTATGTGAAACACATTTTAAATTTAGATATGAAAACCCACCTTGACCCACCATTCCAAGACTGCTGTTGCCATCTTTGATTCTGGCTTTGCCTGTTGCTCCCCCAGAGAAGCAATCTAGCCTCTGCTGAGTGTCTTTTTTTTTTTTTTTTTTTTTTTAACATTTACTATTGTGCCATTTCCCTTAGTAGCCTTTGCTTTCACATCTCTGCTGACTCCAAAATATGGTCAGATTGCCAGTCTATCTCATGTACCCTCTGTCCAGGCAGGACAGAGTGGATGGAAAGATATTTTGTCTTGCTATTGAGAAGGGTGCATGATTTAAAACTTATGAATTGCTTACTTGTGGAATTTATTTAGTATTTTTGACAGTAGTTGATCTTGGGTAACTGAAGCCATGGGTAGAGGGGGTCTGCCATATACTTCTTCATTATGAGATGTGTGAGATAACAAAGCTATGGTTTTAGAAATTTTTTAAAATGCCTTTATTTTATTTATTATTTTTATGTGGTGCTGAGGATTGAACCAAGTGCCTCACTTGTACCAGGTAATAAGAGAGTGCTCTACCACTGAGCCACAAACCCAGCTAGAAATTTTATTAAATTTTTATTTGTAGCAAATGAAAAGGACTTTCCCAATGTTGAAAGTCTTTCTGTAAGTCATTTCATCATTCAGAGTGTCTTGGTCAGAGCTCAAGGTATACTATCTGTTCTAATCTGCAGCTCTGCAGCCCCTACAGTTCTTCTGAATCAACCTAGTAGAGTAATGATAAAGCTGAAGATTTTGGTTGAATTATAGAGTGCAGTTGGTGGGGAAGAAAGCCCTAAAATATTTTGTTTTCTGAAGAGTTAAGTTATAATCTTAGTGATTGCTGATGAATGTGTTTGAGGAAGTTTTTACAAATGTGCTTCTAAGTCTTTCCCGTAGGTGAGGACAGTCGATTTGATAGTCACAATGGGAAGTTGAAGGTTATCTTGGTCTTCCACTTTAATAAAAATTCAAGCACCATTTAAAGTTTTATAGAGATTAAATAATGTGTTTTGAGCTGAAATAAAGTGTTGAACAAGTAGTAAGAAAACCTGGGTTCAATCCTGGCGCACCCACTCATAAGCCATGAGGCTTTTCACTTGTTGATCACTCCCATTCCCCTGCCTTCCCTTCACCAGAGTATCTTGGAGATGCTCAGATGGAGAATGTGCAAGTGCCTGAAAGCCATCATGGGCTGGACAAAAATGAGTTGTCTTGTTATTTTCAAACAGGCAGATGGTTGCAATCTGAATACATAATCAATTGGGAACATGGCATTCCATCCTAAGAATGCCTGCCTGATAATTAATATATGGATACTTCGGGCTTTAGTTCATGAGGATTTAAATAATATCACATTGAAAAAGTATTTTTAAGTGTATTTTAAAATTACCTTTACTTTTGTGTCTACAGCATTGGATGTAATTTAAATTAAACTTCTCATAAGTATAGCTACTACAGCTTTTTAATTATATATGAGTTTTAAAAATAGATTTTTTTTTTTTTTTGGTAAATCATGCCTAAGATGCTTTGAGAGGGAAGATAATAGAAATGTGAAGTGGGAGAAACCACTAAATATGATTTCTTAAAAAAATCAGGTAATCTTTGGAAATCTCTTTTGGTTTATGATTGGCTTAATTATAAGTTTATGTAAGTGTCCATCTGTTTCACAAATCCACTTGAACATTATTGAGTGCAGGTTCTCTAAAATCCCTGAGGAGGTAGTTAATGGATGGATTGTTGGAGGACAAAGTAGGCTGCTTAAGTTTCAAAGCCCGATGCATTAAGGGAGATATCCATTGTTACAGAAGCCTTGCACCAAAGTTCACTTCATTCACGATGAACCTGCTCTGCCACAGATTCCGAGTCCGAGCAGTCCCTGAGTCAATTGGAAGCAGTGACAGCACGCTCCTTTGAAGAGGAAGAAGGTCACTTGAATAGTAGAAAACACAGAATGTCTGAAGGAAAAGACTGTGGTGGAGGAGATGCTCTCTCCAATGGCATCAAAAAGCACAGGTAGGATGGCCTTTAAACAGCTCACACTGCTGTTGTGTTCATATGGGGTAAATTGGGATTCATAAAGAAATGTATTTGTACTACTCTAGCACTTTAATTAAAGGAATTAATGTAGGTACTTATTCCTTTGTCCCTTTAAGATAATGTCATTTATAAGCATAGAAACAAAACACAAAATTTGCTTTTAGCAACCATGTTTTCAGGAGAATGTGTAAATCCTTCAATTGGTGATTCAGAAAGTTACTCAGAACTACCTATTGAAATCGATGCTGTGTTCCCTTTTTCATCATACATCTTTTATGACTCTGCCTCCCAATGCTATTTTAGTTTCTAGTCATTTGATCTTCTTGTTGGTTTTATTACGAATGAATGGTAATATTGCCAGCCCGTTGACACAATTTAGTTAAATTTAAACAAAGACAGTTATTAAGTCCCAGGATTTGCTGAACTTATCCATTTTAAACTACCTAATGACATTAGTATGTTTTTATTCCCTTGATGGGTTAGTGCTAGAGGATTGTCCCAAATGAATGAAATGTAACAGATATCACAGTTATCTGGTTTCAGCACAGGTTTACAGATACAGTGGCTTATGTGAATGCTGGTATTCACCTAATAACATACAAAATTATCAGTGATGAGTATATCTTTTATCTTTGTCAAAAGATAAGGATTAGTTTAGGATTATTAACAGTTAATTTCTACAAAATAGTCTTGTTTTTTTTTTTTCCTTGTTTGTAGATTGTGTAACACCATGGTTCTGATCACACCTGGTCTCAAGTATTGTTCTGGGAAAAATGTACACCTCACTTCTCAGATTTATGTGTACTTTCCTCTTATTAGCAAAAAATGTCTTAGTTTGTTCTTATTTTTAGAAGACCAGTGAGTTTTACAAACTAAAAATAGCTAAAAGAAGATTTTGTTGTTGTTGTTATGATGTTAGAACTTGTCCTCCTCTAAATGTACTTATTAATGACTGTCCTTTGATGGAGTTTACCTTTGCAAATGATATGGCTCACAGTGGGTGTCTCTCCTAATTCTCACTACAGTTACCATCAGTTTCTTTGGAGCCTAAATCTAAATTGTGTTCAGGACATTAAATATCTAACAGTAAATCTGGCAGTTTTACCAATAAAAGAGAATACAACCTTTAACTGTTTATCACATACCTGTGATAAACCTACCTGCCATCTAGTGAGAATACAAGTGAAATCTCTGGAAAACTCAAAGAAGCATACAAAAGTATTTGATATAATTATTAAAATATCAGAATGAGTACAGTGTTTAGAATACACAGCTGTCATATGTTGTGGCTGAGGGGATTTCTCTAAAACTTTTTAGGGTCAGATACTCTTTTGTATGTGTGCTATAATCAGAGTGATAGCAATTTTGCATTTCACCTAATTATATCATGTTCATATATTCTGTGCTCTTAGTCAAACCTAGAATGGTACAAATGTGAAATTGTTGAAAAACATAAAATCAGGACAAGTCATTCAGAAAGACAAGAACTGTAACTAAGTAGTGACCTAATCAGAAACGTTTAACTGATAAAATGAGATGTAGCTTAGTAAACCTGTAAATATAATATTATCTTATTTAGTTATTCAGATCAAAAGAGGAAAACTTATGAATATGTCAGCAGCCTAATGTATAAGAAAAAACATCACAATTTCCTATTTTTAAAAAGTAGCTTTTAAGGAGAATTTTAAATGCCTGTGGTATTTTTCCCATTCTTTCTCTATAGTCAAGTTAAGCAGTATATGCCACATATAATTTAAAAGTTTAATTTTAGAATAGGAAAAAGTTGTAGTATTCAAGGCTATCAAATCCCTTTTGCCCGAACCCTAAACTACATTAGGAATCTGTGTTTCTAGTAAGCAGTTACTGTATTGGTATTAATAATAACTTGCATTGATAGTAATCATAGTGGTATTTTAGAAAAGAAGGCCCATGTTGCCGTATGACCTCCATGTTTCTTAGAACTAGCTTAGCGACCATGAAACTTTATTTAAACCTTAAAATTATGTGAAATTTCTTCTTGGCCTTGTATTTGTTTTATCTAGTACTGAAAAACAATCTACTTAACATTTAACTTTTCTGTGAAAGTCTTGGATCTATCCAACCTGATACTCCCAGTTAACCTCCTGGTAAATAAATGCACACTGAAATTTAGGGGAGACACGTGGAAGTCTACAGATTATAAATTTTAAAACAGGAAATAGAGAGAATGTAAATTTTTTTTAATGAGAAAAGAGGGACTTTACCATATATATGTATGTATGTATGTATATATATATATATATATATATATATATATATATATATTATTTTATTATAGTCCTTGCATAATTAATTTCCTGGGTTTTCAATCAGATACTACCTCATTTTTTAGCCATGAAACTTGTGCAACAGAATTCCATTAAAAAAAACTATTAAAATCTCTTCACCTTCATATTGATAGCACTTTCCCCCAGAAAATCCATCAAATTGCTTTGTGAAATTTTTGCTACAACATACTGTAGTTGGATTTATATGGGGCTTTTTGTCCTCATGGCCATATTGCATAAAAGCAGTTCTCTATTCTTGGACCTAATTTATTGAATTGTTCTAAGCTCTAATGTTATAACTGTTTAGCACTTTTGCCCAAGTTTTTATAATTGGTAAATTTATTTCATCCATGTCACTGGATACAGTGTAAAAGATGTTAATGTAAATTAGAATTTGAAAATGTTGGATCCATGTTATAATTCTGTAAATGTCATTCACTGTATTAATAAATTAATGGGGAAAACTATATGGTCACTCCTAATGGATAAAAAATATTTCAATAAAATAGTCATTCATGATTAATAAATATCTTGGCAAACTACAAGTAGAAGAAAACCTGCTTAATCTGGTCAAAAGTTACAATAAACAAATTGCTTGATAATGAGCTATTAAGACATTTTTATAATATCAGGAATAAGACAGAATGAGCCAAGTGTTGCATTGGTGAATGCCTGTAATTCCAGCTACTTGGGAGACTAAGGCAAGAGAATTTTAAGGAAGCTGTCTTTCCCAACTTAGATAATCCTGTCTTATAACGAAATATAAATAAATAAACAAACAAATAAATAAATAAAGGCCAGGGTGTAACTCTATGCCTGCCTAGCATGTGTGAGGCCTTGAATTCTGTCCCCAATACCACCAAAAGTAAACAAATAAACAGGATGCCTAGTCCCTTTTTTTTCAGCATTATTTGGAGCCTATAGACAGAACACATATAATTTAGAAATAAAATTGTCGTTTTTCACAGATGACATGGTAGTCTACCTAGAAGAATCATAGTATTCGTATAAAAATTAGAGTTAGGATGCTTAGCAATGTTGTTAAATACAAAATTACATTTATGTGTACTATCAACACAGAAAGTAGGATTACAACTGGAAGAAGAGATATTTAGAGCAACTTTTAAATGTGCCTAGAAACAAATATTAGAGAAAATCCCCCCCCCAATGGAAAAAGTGTGTAATAATAAAACTTATTAGAAAAGAGAATTCATTGTCATAAAGGTGTTCTTGCCAAATTGCTCTGTACTCTAAATGTTTAGTTAACAATGTTGTTTTCCTTGGAAATTGGAAAGTGGATTCTGAAATGTCTAGTTAAATACAAAAGGCTTTGAAAGAACTAAGATGCTTCTCAAAACCAGATCAGAAGAAAGGATGATGTTTGCCCTATCAGATATCAAGATTGATGACAAATTTTTAGTTTAGAATTTTCCTAGATATAAATTGATCTTTGGAAAAAACAAAAAGAAACAAAACCAAGTCCCAAAGATGCATCTATATAAGAAAACTTGGCACGAATAGAGCTAACATGTGGGAAAGAATGGATGGTTTGTTAAATGATGCTTAGATAATTATTTAATATGGAGGTAAAAAAATGAAATGGATCCCCATTTTATATACAGCAGTTCCTTTATATCTGCAGTTCTGCATCTTTGAAGTCAAACCACCACAGAGTGAAAGTAATTGGAAAAAAAAAAAAAAAAGGAATGCGAACAGACTTTTGTTTTCTTGTCATTGTTCCCTGATCAATTCATTGTAATAACTATTTATTTACATTATATTATGTATTGTATGTAATCTAGAGATGATTTAAAATAGATGAGAGGATGTAGGTTATGTATAACTACTGTACCATTTAATGTGAGGCATTTGAGCATCCATAGATTTTGGTACAAGGGAAATTTGATTCCAAGGGGAATCCTGGAATCAATTCTCTGCAGAGACCAAGAGACAACTCTACACAATTACAAATTGTAAGTGAATCAAACACTTCAACATGAAAGGTCAAAATTGAAATACTTTCAGAAGAAAATAGAGAATACCTATCATTTTGAGATAAGAAAAATTCCTGTAACAGAAATATGGTAGGGGCAGAGCTGATTCTAATTAACTTATTTGCACTTGATATATTAACTAAAAGATTTATATTGTAAATATGACTGAGAATCTCAAAGGTTTATTATGTGGAAGTAGTAGATGAGAACTCAAGACAATTGCCTAGCTTTACTCACCCATCATAACTACTTTAGACTTCAGTTGTTAGGTAGCCAAGAGGAGAGGCGTATAATAGCAGTTGTCTAATGTGTATGAAGAATTCATATAGTTGGAATGCACTGACAAGTTGAAAGTCAAAAGAGATTGAATATATAAGTTAAGACAATATTTTCCAGGAAGTAAGAATATATTGAGACAATGTTATTATGGGTAAATGAAAAATTTTCAGCTCTGAATATATTTAATCATTGGAATAAAACCATCTGGTTTTGAAATCTCACTCCCTAGCTGTTTTGACAAAATGATCTAAACTCAGACTTGATTTGATCAGTAACAGAGTTGGTAACAAGTCACCTCACCCAGATGTCCTCTGCTGCCCTGGGCAGAAAGACACCCTTGTCCACCAGGAAACATTCAGGGAAACTCCTTGTCATGCAGTGACTAGGAGCACTTAAGCTACACGTCTGATTTTCAGAGGACTCAGGAGTTGTGAGGGAAAGAGCAACAACCTTGGCTAGAGTAGGCCAAATTTGTGGAATGGCCTGTGGGCTGGAGAGAGCCATAGTTCCAAAGACACTGAGTCTGTGCTGTCTTCATACCACACAGCTCTTTGCCCTAATGAACTTACTTGCCCTGGAAAATAGAGAGTTGCAATGAAAAAAAGAATAGTATCCCCTAGAAGCTCAAGTAGTTGGCTGTTGGGCCTGCCTCTGACAAGCTGGACATAAGCCTGCCTTAACAGCCAGAGAGAGAGGAACACTAAGGGGCAGACAGTGAGAAACTCCAGAGGAGCAGCAGAGGAAGAAGATGCCTCATGCTTATATGCTTCTTAAGAATAGAAATTGGGCTGGGGTACCACTGTACTGTGGTGTAGGCTGTTTCCAGTCAGGAAACCTCAGGAGTGTGTCCTCAAAGGCCAGTGCGATTGGGCACCTGGAGCAGATTGGTAAATTGGATGGCAAGAGCTGAAGCAGAGGATTGAAAACCAGCAGGCCACTCAGATTACAGGGCATCCTTCTCTCCTACAAAAATACATTTGGAGATCTCTCCTCAAGTGAGTGCCAACTTGACAGATGGGGCTAGTCATCCTGCAAAGAGGGTTCAGGTTTAAAAACCTTATCTAGGACCAACAAACTGGCAGGCCATGGAATCACTTTGCGTATGTTTGGAGGAAAGGAAAGCAGAATGAACCCAGATTCATGAAAACTTTCATAAGCCCAGGTTAAGTTGCTAGTTTATTGACAGGAATTGCTCTAGGAAAACAGCTACCTCTTTCTATAGAAATTCATCTCTTGGACTCCACTTTAGAAAGAAGATAGGAGTTTCTCTTTTGGAAGGAGGGGCTAAGGCTCAGAGTCTCACAGGCCCCCTCCTTTGTTCTGTCCCTACCCCCAGAGACACCTCTTAGGGGCCTTGGGGCTCTTTAAACACAGTCGGAAAATCAATCTCTTCCAATTTTGGCATTCTATAAGCAAGTGATGGTAGGACACACTTTTGCCTGACTCTGAAGACTTGTTCTAATCTGTTGTACACTGGTGCTTATTGTGGGCAAATGAGAGCACTTCTCTTGAGCAGCCATAATCTGTAAATTTTGCTTTAATAAACAAAACAGCAAATACTAATTAGAATTGTTTGCTTAGGCTATGAAGAAAAAGAAAGACTATATTTTCAGGTATATAATCCCATTTTTAAAATTTTTATTATGGGAAATTTCAAACATGCCTTTAGAGAAAATAATAACAATGACTCCTTTATGCCCATCATTTAGCTTCAATCAACAGTTATCATGTGCCAACTTTGTTTCATCTGTAAGTCCTGTTATCTACCATCTCTTATAACTTAAAGCAAATCTAAGATCTATTATTTCATCTTTATTTCTTAGAACATAGCCTGTTAAATGACATATATAAAAAATGAATACATATAAGGTATATAACATGTTCCAAAATATATATATACATTGTGGAATGGCTAAATAGAGCTAATTAACATGCTTATTTTTTTGTGGGGGAAAAACACTTAATATCTGCTTAGAGATTTTCAAGTGTATAATACATTGTGATTAACTGTAGTAATCATGTATAGTTGATCTCTTAATTTAGTCTTCCCCAAAATATGGAATGTTTTGTGAATTTGCATGTCATCCATGTGCATATTTGTACCATACTAATTACATTTGTATTGTCTCATTATTTAGTTTGTGTGCTGCCAGAGTATTTATCTTTTAATAACTCAGTATATATCTCTAAAACACTGAGACATTTTCTCCTCTTAAGCCACAGTACCATTACATACATAAATAATAATTTCTTAATTATCTATCATCAACTATTAGTATTCACAGTTTCCTGCTTGTTTTGTAAGTGTGTTTTATTAATTATATCCAAATGTCATTTAATAATAAAGATTAAGAGTTCCACATAATTCCATTTTGGCTTATATGTATTTAAAACATTTTTAATCTCTAGGTTTCCTATCCCTTCTCCATTTTTTCTTGCCATTTATTTGTTAAAATGAGCCGATCATTTCTCAGGCAGAATATTCCATAATCTAAATATGGCTCTTGCATTCTCAGGGTGTCATTCCATGTTCTTTTACCCTTGAATTTCTTGTAAATTGATAGTTATACATAGAAGCTTGACCAGAATTAGGTTTGAATCTTTGGCTCAAAAATACTTGATAGGAACACATGCCATCAGTATACCTCTTGCTACATAAATCATGGGTCATACACTGTCTGACTTGCTTTCTTTTTGTAATGTTGAGATTGATTTGTAGGTTTGGCATTATCAGTCTGACATGTCCATGGTAAAGTTCCATGACAGCCTTTTACCTAATGACTTTAGCGGATATTGATCAATGTGTCTATATCCTCATTTCATTAAGAGCTACAGAATACAGGTATTTCAATTTTGTTATCCTTTCTCCATTTATTAGCTTGAATTCTTTCATAAAGTACCTCTTGCCCAAATTTTTATATATATATAGTGTTTTTCCATTCCTTAACATTAACTTCTGAGGTGTTGTATGTATATATTAATGGGTTTGTTTAATCTCTTAAAGTTATTTTCTGCACCTCTTTGGTTAGAAAGCCCTTCTGTGTCCAGTCAACAGGTTTGGGTTTGTATTTTCTTCTTCTTCTTTTTTAATTTTTTTAATATGTATTTTTTTAGTTATAGGTGAACACAATACCTTTATTTTATTTTTTTGTGGTGCTGAGGATCTAACCCAGTGCCTCATGTGTGCCAGCCAAGCCCTCTACCACTGAGCCACAACCCCAGCCCTTCTTTTTTATTTTTATCTTTTGGTATAATTTGCATGTAACTTATGTACATTGTCTTTGAAAGTGACTTTGCTTTCTGAAAAGATGTTTGAGACATATTTCCTGCCGCAGACCTGGAATCAGCAGTATCTCTAAGGAGTCCTGTTTCATTTTAGTGGGAAATACAACTTAGAACTAGCAATAGGAGTAATAAGGATGCACATGCTACTGGGTCAGCCACTGTTTTTACTTCTTTTCATAGGAGAAAACAAATTCTTTCCCCTTCTCCACTTTTTTTTTAAAGGAAAAATACTTTAGTGCATACCAGTGTATTTCCAGATTAAATTTTGGATTACATAGTTTTTCCTTAATTCCTTTGATTTTAATTGCATCTTATGTTTCATAATGGCATTTATATAATCACCTACTTGCTTTATTCTAATATGTATGTTCATGTTACTTACAAACATGCACACTAATAATGTTACTCAAAATATTATTGTTGAAAAAAGACTTTTGTATTTTTCCGTTTCTTTTATGAAAATACCATGGGATGTACAATTGGTGTTGTTTAATGAAAGTCACTTGCATTGGTCCCCTTCATTGTGATTTTTTTGTTTCATTTGCTTTCAAGATTTAGAGATTCCTTTTTTTCTACTGTACTTTTTTATAGTTATGTTTTTACATGATTCCAAAATCAGAAAAGCAAACTAAGGTGTGTTTAGACAAATCTTCGTTCTAGTCTTGTTCCCTCAACAATGCTCCCTTCCCCTTGAGGTAACCATTTTTCCAACTATTTTGGGTTCAATATAAACAATATAAAAAGATATAATATCATATTCCTTGTTCCCCTTAGATAAAAGATACTGTGCAACTTGCTTTTTTTTTTTTTTAACAGTATAGGCTGTTCTCAGTTCTTTTGATCTTTGCTTTTTGAGTTATTCTGCAACCCTTAAGAAATTTGTACATGTGTTATGTGTTTAGTTTAGAGATAATTCTTTTTTTTCATAATTTTGAATTGGTGACAAGTTCCTGTGGTTCAAAATTCAGAAGTATAATAGAGTGTTTGAATTTCCCTACTCCTCACCGCTCCCCAGCATGGGGATTAACCCCAGGTCCATAGACTTGCTAGGAAAGTGCTGTACCACTGAGCCACATCCCAGCCCCATGATTTGCAAATTTTAATTCCTACTTTTTAAGCTAGCTGCTTCATTTCTTTCCCCAAATGCAACAACTATTATTACATATAAATGTTTTCACACTAATGATAGAAATGTATACATAAAGTTCCTGACCTTTCTTTTAAAATAAATATATATCAAATTAGTTACTTAACAAATACTTGTTGAACCTCTCTTAATGCCAGATACTGTACTGGTTGCAGAGGACACAGTAATGAACAAAAACCTTGCTTGTAAGGAGTATTCATTTCAGAGATGAGAGAGGTTGAATATCTCCTTGGTATGTTTAAGAGATGTTAAGTATCTTTTGATATATTTAAAATCTGCCATCCTTGATTTCTATTGTATTTTGGAAAGGTGTTTCATAATATGTTAACTTTCTTTAAATAAGTAATTTAAATTATTTAAATTTCTTTAAATAAGTAATTTCCGTGAATTACTTATTTCCACTACTCATTTGTCTGTAGGAGTGTTGAACTTACCAATTTTCAGGTGCTCTATAATCATCGTTAGGTAAACTGGCTTTTTTTTTTTAATATCAATTGAAAATGTTTTTCCCAGGTTTGTTAAAAAGAAAGGTAATTCTTAGAATTTCTAATTCGTAACACATAATGGGAAATAGATGTACTGCAAGCTATAATAAATGGTAGCATTGCTTTAAAATTTTTGGTTTGTTTCTTTATTTTGTATACATTTCTATAAAATTCTTTGAAAAAAATACTGGTAAACTAGAAAAGTGTAGTTATTAATACTTTCTTTGAGCCAGGTGAGGTGGTGCATACCTCATCACAGTGACATACGAGGCTGAAGCAGGAGGATCACAAGTTTAAGGCTGGCCTCTACAACTTAGTAAGATCCTGTCTCAAAATTAAAAAAAAAAAAAAAAAAAAAAAAGGACTGGGAATATACTCAGTGGTAGAATGGCCTTGGATTCAATCCCCAATAGTGGAGTGGGGGTTTGGAAAGGTTCTTGGGTTTGAATCCCATCCTAAACTACTTTTCTGACCTTACACAATTTTTAATGTTTTTGAATCTCAACTTCTTCATCTGAAAAAGAGACATAATAATAAAACATCATCTGTGCAAAGCATTTAGTGATTTTTCTTCTTTCCTATCAGATGCTATTATAAATATGAAAACTGATGGAACTTAAGTAAAAAGTGGTAAATGAAATTGTTTTGGTGTAAGAGTGTGATACTGGGGAATTGTGATCTACCACTGAGCTGCATCCCCAGCCCTTTTTATTTTTTATTTATTTATTTTTTAATGTTTCAGTTGTAGATGGGCTCAATACATTTGTTTATTTGTTTGTTTATGTTATATAGTGCTGAGGATCAAACCTAGTGCCCTACACCTGCTAGGCAAGCACAGTACTACTGAGCCACAACCCCAGCCCCTCTTTTTATTTTTTATTTTGAGGTAGAGTCTCACTAATTTGCCCAGGCTGGCCTGGAACTTGTGATCCTCCTGCCTCAGCCTCCTGAGCAGCAGGCATTATAGATATGTACCACCTTGCCTGGCCTGTTCTTAAATTTTAACTTAAGTAAAAAAGTCTTTGAATGGATTTTTTAATTGTCTTTTGAATCTAGAATTTAGGAAAGAGCTAGAATCAAAGTTTTGATCTTAGGACAGTTTTCTTTTGGTAAACAAGAAATAAGAAAAATGTCCCTATATTTAAAGCTATCTTTGATTTCCATTGTATGTTGGAATTATATTTCATAGTTTGGCTAAAATGATATCTGTGGTTTTTGTTTTTTATTTTTATTTTTCTATTAAGAATACACAGGTGTGGCTGGGCTCTCCACAGCCCATTGTAAAGTTACACTGTCAGAAGTGTAAACAAGAGGTGACTAGAGGCCTTCAGCTCTGTTACTCATTCCTTGGTCCCTTGATACTACTTTCCTCATGCAGAGGTCTCATTACTTTCTCCTTGTGATCCTTAGATGTTTTCAGTCTCTTAGGTAAATATCCAATTTCTATTTCAAGTTTGCTTTGTAAACACTTTATAATCCTCAGAATGTCAAAAGAAAGAATCAGTTAAATATTTATCGAACTGTACCCTCTTGCTTAGCATCTTGCTCTGTTTGAAGATGTACCCTCCCCTGCCCTTGGCTCCCACTCATATCTGAGCGCAGAGTTACAAGCACTAGGAAATATTTCAGTGTAACAGTCTTTTAATGGCCTGTTTACTCTGTCCAAATTTTATAATAAGTCATAGATTGGGCATCTTGACTTCAGATGATGTATGGTCTCTACAAATACATTAAAGTATCCCTTTCCCTTTGGAACTGTGCCAGTTTCAGGTTTGCCTCCTGGAGAAAACTGCCGCAGGGGACATAGAGATCTTTGGTATTGTTTTTTCTTTTCTTTTTTTTTTTTTTTTTTTTGGCTTGTTAACTCAGGAGGAATTTTCCTCTTTTAGAAAACACTATATATGAGAATAAAATTTGCATGGCAAATAAATTAAGAGAAGTGCTTATTTTAAAAATCATACAGATACTTTAAAGATTTGTTACTTTATTGGCCTTGTGACTTTAAAATCTGAAATTTTTGGTTGCTATACAGCTCTTCTTAAAACACATTGATTGTATAAAATGTGATACATATTCATTTTCTGGGGTATAACTTGCCATTGTGTCGTAGTATGAAGCCAGGATTTGAAACTAGCACGAACCTTGTATTTGCCCATATAAAGGTAATCCCCTGTTAATGTAACATTGCTTCACATTAATTACAAACCCTGTGTCTCAATAAGGAAGGAATGAGGAAAACACCAATGACTAGAACCAAGAATGTGTACTGTTATGTGACAGAACATTCATCTAAGCAGATGATGTGATTTGTAGCAAAGTGGGGCACAACCACCTTTTAGTAGGAAATGAGATGCAGCATAATATCCTACTAGTGCCATAGTAAAATGTAGGAACATACAACTGGGCCAACTCACAGTGCCCAGCAGATCAGGCTTCTATGGGTGAATCAAGTAGGTAGCAGGAAACTGTGGGTTCTTTGCAATATTGTTTTACTTTTGTGCTTGAGTTTTCATTCTTTTAACTCCTTTATGGACAGTGCCAGAAATTCTAGTAGGTGAAGTACACCATGATCATAAAATAATTGAGAACCAATGGTTTACTGTGCTTCCTCTTCTGAGTTTGGTTCTGTTGTATAGTTGAGGATAGCTTTCTGGCATTGATAAGCATTTATTCTGTCCAGGCCTCAGCTGCTTCTGCTCTAAGATGAGCAGAATCCCACAAAGCAGAATCCATAACAAGATGGCTGGAGCCCTGGTCTTTCTGGTTTTAAAGGCTATTCTTTTCTGACCACACTGCAGATCCAGGACTCTTTACAATGTCGTGGTTAGTAATGATAGCGAGAACTTACATTAGTATCATAAATTGGTGTTTCTAAAGTACTTTCACAAGCTTTGTTGCTTTTTGAATTTCAAATATCTGAGTTACAGGTAGGACACGTATGATTATAGCATCAGCTTTATAGATAAAGATATTGAAGCATAGGATGTTGGATCTACCCAAGAAAATAAGCGCAGAAAGTTTGACCTGCCTAAGATCACTTAGCCAACACATGGTAGGACCGGAATTCAAACCAGGTTTTGACTTCCAACTCCCTGATATTTTCTTAGAATGTAGATTTTTTTAACAGATATTTGAAATAACAAAGATATATACTCATAGACAAAAAGCTTTGTATTCTGAAATTTAAGGTAATTTTTCCCAGCCTTTAATTAATGTAGTTCTGATTGTTTCTTTTGTATAATAATTCACAGCGAATTAACATCATAATCCCCAAATGATTATTGAGCATCCATCTGTTGTTGGCTCAGTGTTGGGTACTCAACTACAAATTCAAATGGCCTTGTAGGCCTTTTTAAGTTTCCAATTGAATAAACTCGAACAGCACATTAATACATTGAAAGTTTTCTTTTAAAACAGATCTGAAAAAACATTTGCCTTAAACAATTCTTTTTTTTTAAATATGTTTTTAGTTGTCAGTGAACCTTTTTTTTTTATTGATATGTGGTGCTGAGAATCGAACGCAGTGCCTCATGCATGCTAGGCAAGCGCTTTGCCACTGAGTCACAGCCCCAGCCCTTAAACAATTCTAAAGGAAAAAATTATATCTTCCTGTATAATTATATTAAAATTATATCTTCCTTCCAACTTCCTACCAAAGCAGACTATTCGATAGGAAGTAGGAATAATCATAATGTTTTGTAGAAATTGTATATTTCTCTTAATACTAGTGAAAAACTGTTTGGCTGTTTGCCTTTAGGATATGAGAAAATGAGAAAATCAGAAATGAGAAAATCTCAAGAGGCCAGGGATATTTGGATCTTATGGTATATTTTAGGACTCTCTATAATGTTTCTCATCAGAAGTAACCACCTTCAGGAAACCTTTGCAGTCCAGGTGTTTTTCACTGTGCTCAGAACAGTCAGAAAGCAAACTGCCATCCTTGTCAGAGAACACCCTGTGGGTATTATGTGTCGCAGCGCAAGAAGAAACCAGAAATTCACCTCTGTCCCTGGAAATTCTCTCTCTGTCTGAGGGCAAGCAGTCAAAAGCATCTCAGATCATTTAGAAAGGAAGTTAAATTAGGATGTTGAACTAGCTAAAAAGCAAATCACAAACAAATTGGTAATGCTCATTCTGAAAAAGGAAATGTGATTTAAAGGAAGTTAATCTGAAAAGTTCAGAGCCACAAAAAGAGGCAGTAGTATTTACAGAGGATCATTTCTATTATTCAGTGCATCTCTGCTTCCTTTTGTTTCTTGTTGTTAAATAATTTCTGTGTGTTCCTCAAACTCTTCTTTCAGGGGTCTGAAGTCTTTGTCTGCAGTGTTCCAGGGAACATGCAGCTGTCTCACTGCAGAGCTGCCTTCAAGGATGAGCCATTCCCATCAGGCTCAGAGGCCTACATTCTAGTAGAGAGCTCCAACTCTTGTCATAGCACTCTCTGCTACAACCAGAATCCTAATCCACCTGGAACATATGCAAGTTTTGAGGCAGGACTTTTCTCTGTATACAGTCCAAAAGGTTTCTGTGTAGTCAGGAGGGCTTCTTTCCCCTTTTCTACCACAAAATTACCAGTAATAACAGTCTCAGCTCCTCTTTGGAACATGGAGAGGTAGCAGTAGATTTGTGCTCTTTGTCTTGCTGCCTCTCTGCCCTCTGTGTGAAACAGGAAGGGTGAGTGTTTCCTTTGATCTGTGCAGCACACCCCATGTCTCCTCAACATTCTGTCATTGAAACCACTTCCTTTAGGTCCAAACAATCATGATCTGCTCTCTTCACTTTTCAGTGATTTCACATCTGTTTCAGAACCCAAGGTGTGAAATCTTTTTTTTCTTAGAGATAAGGGTAAGTAAAAGGTAGTGAGCCTAAGTTAAGGACTGCCTCTCTGTGGCATACTTCCTTCCTCCCATCTGAGGTGAACACTGTAAAGTAAGGCAGTCCGGATGCCCAGAGTGACAGCTCTAAGTCAAAGCACTGGGGCTGAATGCATTGGGGGCATACTTGTAATCCCAGTGACTCCGGAGGCTGAGATAGGAAGGTTGCAAATTTGAGGCCAGCGTTAGCAACTCAACAGGACCCTGTCTCAAAAACCAAAAGGATACGAATATGGTTCAGTGGTTCAATCCCAGGTACCAAAAAATAAAAAAAGGACTGGAGATGCAGCTCAATGATAGAGTGCCCCTGAATTCTATTCTTTTTTTTAATAGATTTTATTTTATTAAATACAAGACAGCAGAATACATTACAATTCGTGTTACACACATAGAGCACAATTTTTCATATCTCTGTATATAAAATATCTTCACACCAATTCATGTCTTCATACATGTACTTTGGAAAATGATGTCCATCACGCTGCACCATCATTGCAATCCCCTGCCCGCTCTCTTCCTCTCCCACCCCTCTGCCCTATCTAGAGTTCATCTATTCCTCCCATGCTCCCTCTCCCTATCCCACTATGAATCAGCCTTCTTGTATCAGAGAAAACATTCAGCATTGTCTTTTGGGGATTGGATAACTTCACTTAGCATTGTCTTCTCCAACTCCATCCATTTACCTGCAAATGCCATGATTTTATTCTCTCATTGCTGAGTAATATTCCATTGTGTATATATGCCACATTTTTTTAATCCACTCATCTATTGAAGGGCCTCTAGGTTGGTTCCACAGTTTAGCTATTGTGAATTCTGCTGCGATAAACATTGATGTGGCTGTGTCCCCATAGTATGCTGTTTTTAAGTCCTTTGGGTATAGACCGAGGAGAAGGATAGCTGGGTCAAATGGTGGTTCTATTCCCATTTTTCCAAGGAATCTCCGTACTACACCAATTTGCAGTCCCACGAGCAATGTATGAAAGAAATCAAAGAAGACCTTAGAAGATGGAAAGATCTACCTTGCTCTTGGATAGGTAGAATTAATATTATCAAAATGACCATACTAACAAAAGCACTATAAATATTTAATACAATTTAAAAAACCCAATGGCATTCCTCATAGAAACAGAAAAAGCAATCATGAAATTCATCTGGAAAAATAAGAGACACAGAATAGCTAAAGCAATCCTTAGCAAGAAGAGTGAAGCAGGTGGCATCACTATTCCAGACCTTAAACTATACTACAGAGCAATAGTAACAAAAACAGCATGGAATTGGCACCAAAACAGACTGGTAGACCAATGGTACCGAATAGAGGACACAGACACTAACCCACAAAATTACATTATCTTATATAAGACAAAGGTGCCAAGAACATGCATTGGAGAAAAGATAGCCTCTTCAACAAATGGTGCTGGCAAAACTGGAAATCCATATGCAACAAAATGAAATTAAACCCCTATCTCTCACCATGCACAAAACTCAAAGTAGATCAAGGACTTATGAATTAAACCTGAAATCCATTCTTAATACCAAAAACAAAAACAAAAACAAACAAAAAAAAAAACCCCACCGGTTCACAGTGTTTTCTCATTAGTACATTTTGGCTTTGAAATGTGATGACTCTATAAGCTTTCCTGTTAGTGAGTTACGGTGATGAACAAAAGTAGGAAGTAAACTTACTGTGTTCTTGTAGTTTTTTGATAAGTTCTAAATTTTAGAAATCCACTATGTAAATCAGTGTAATTTTGTATGTATAATTTTACCTTATTAAAATGAAAACAAATAAAGCCTCTTTTAAAATAAACAAAATCACCATTACCTCCTACCAAAGCATACCATTTGATAGGAAGTAGGAATAATCATAATTAAGCACAGTGAAAAACACCTGGACTGCAAAGGTTTCCTGAAGGTTTCTTCTGATGAGAAACATCATAGAGAGTCCTAAAATATACCATGAGATCCAAATATCCCTGGCCTCCTGAGATTTTCTCATTTCTGATTTTCTCATTTTCTCATATCCTAAAGGCAAACAGCCAAACAGTTTTTCACTAGTTTTAAGAGAAATACACAATTTTTAAGTGGTAATCAAAACTAGAGATATGTCATTTAAAAGTTCAAAAAATGAAAAGTAAAATTAGCAAAATACATAGCAAAACCAAATGTAATAACATAGTTATAAAATTACTAAGCTTAAAATAGAAAACCAAGTGGATGTTTTTTAAGATGCCTAACTAAAAAAGGCATGTGACTAGTCTTATAATTCTCTTGTTAGACTTGTACTAACTTGCTTCTGAGACTCTGGGCTAATTTTAGTTGAAAATGTCTAGAAGCAAGTTAAATAACCCAGCTGTTGAGTTAACTCCATCTCCTTCATGTCTGTCTTAGCTAAACATTCCGAAGCCAGTTCATACTAGGTATTCTAGATATGTGGCGAGAACTTTGAAATTCCTATAATTGAATTCATACTGGAACTGAGTAGAGGGTACATTAAATGTCATGGAAAAAGTTTTTTTTTGTGTGTGTGTGTAGTATGATTTCAAACTCAGCTGCTGCTGAAAATGGATATAGTTAAATGTAGGAATTTTATTGTATAGATAAGTACTTTAATTGCATTGATTTCAGTATTTTAAACATCAGATATTTCATATGTAAGATGCCTTCAAATATTGTTAAGTCTCCTCATATATTACAACTAAATTTTTCACTAACATTACATGGATTAAGAAATAACATTTTTAAGACTGGAAATATATCCCGTATTTAAAAAAAAAAAAATCTTAACAACTTTGGAGAGTCAATTTTATTTTCCCTGACTACATGAAGTCACCGTTTTCTTAATGATAAAGTCAAATTACATCAACTTAAACTAAAATTGTGTTGTGTGACCAATGAAACTGATTTATATTCAGATTAAATATTAATGTGAAAAATCATATCTATTTTTTAGATAGGTAAACTACTAAAGGTGAATTTTGATTGTAGTTTTTAAATTTTATCATATTAAAATAAGAGAATAGGGGCTGAGGTTGTAGCTCTGCGGTAGAGCGCTTGTCTCGTGCGGGCAAGGCCCTGGGTTCCATCTTCAACAGCAAACTTTCTTTGATATTTTGTTGACCGTCCTTCCTAATATCCTCAAAAGCAATCACAGTGGTTGAAATTTAATTGATATTTGTTGAATACATAGATTTTCACCTCCCTGCTGCCTTCCAAAATTTTGTAAAGATATACTAGAAAAAGGGAGTACCAGTCTACTGACTATCCTTGCCAGTGGTTTTAGAAAGTGGTCTTTGAACCCTTGGGTTGTCCCTAAGGTTGTCTTACGGGACCACAAATTTAAACAACTTTCATAATATCACTAAGGACATTCCTTTTTCATTTCATTCCCCATAAGTATGCAGTGAAGTTGCTGGAGACAACATGATATGTGAGATCCTAGATTGTGTACAGAAGCAGTTATGAGAATTCAGACATAAAAAAATTACAGAAATGTAAAACAATGCCATTCTTCCACATTTTTGTTTTGGAAAGTAGTTATTTTCATAAAAATGTTGTTTTTGGTTAAGTGAAAAAGTTTTTTAAATTGTTCTTTTTAATTGTTGAATAACAAAAGATATAACTCACATTAAAAGAAAAGCTACTTTTTGGGGTGAGGTCTTAAATGATTTTTCAGAGTAAAAATAGTTTGAGTTCAAAAAGTTTGAAAAATGCTGATTTATACCAATAAATTACATTGTAGTTTTTTTAAAAATTTCGTTGCTGAAGCAAAATTTATATGTACAGAAAAATTCAGAAATCTTTAAGTATATGATTTTGTAAGTTTTGGCAAATGTACGTACTCATGTAACATACATCCTAGTCAAGATGTGGAACTTTCCGTCACTTCAGAAAGTTCCCCCGCCTTCAGTCGTCCCTATCCTCCATAGACAGCAACCGATCTGATTTCTGTCACTGTAGATTAGTCTTGTCCAGTTTTGAACTGCATTCCAAGTGGAATCATATAGTATATACTCTTGTTTTCTGGGGTTTCGTTGTTTGTTTATTGTTTTGAGGGGAGGATTTCTGGGGGCGGTTCCTGGCTTTAGTAGCTCAACACTGTATTTTTGAGATTCATCCCTATCTTGCATATCAATGTTCATTCCTTTTTATTGGTGAACAGTGTGCTGATGCTTGAATATGCCACAATTTGCATATCTGTAGTCTTGTTGATGGACAGGACATATAGATTGTTTCCAGTTTGGAATTAGAAATAAAGTTGCTATAATTTTTTTATTTATTTATTTTATGTGGTGCTGGGGATTGAACCCAGGGCCTCATGCATGCCAGGCAAGCACTCTGCCAACTGAGGTATATCCCCATCCCCGCTATAATTGTTTTTATAGATATCTTTTTATGGACATGTTTTCATTCTTGTCATTTTGTAAGAGAATTCTCAGGTGCTAGGGGAAAAGGGTGCTTTTTAATTATCATTCTTTGTAGTTATCTATAACACCAGGAAACATACACCATGACATTATTGCAAAAGTGTGGAACACAACCTGCTCTAATTCAGTTGCTAGCACTTCCCCTCCATCCCCTCACCCTGTTACAATACTGTTCCCCATGTGCCATTTTACCTTCTTGTTACCAATACATGAGGATTTCAGTTGCTTCACATGCTCATGACCTGTGGTGTTTCATGGTGTCTCACTGCGGTTTTAATTTACTTCCTTCAGTGATTTTGAGCACTTGTCTGTGGGTTTATTAACACTGTTGTGTCTTCCTTTGTGAAGTATCTGAGGATTTTGTTCACTTTAAATTGGATTATATGTTTTTATAATATTGATTTGTAGAAATTCTTTATATATTTGGATAGCCATCCTCTTATGATCATGTGTATCATGAGTATTGGTGTAGCTTACCTTTTCATTTCCCTAATAATGAATAGATACCTTTCTTCTTTGTAAAAACACGAGTTTTTAATTTTGATGAAGTCTGCTTTGTAATTTTTCTTTCAAATTAGTGCTTTTAGAGTCCTCACTAAGAAATCATTACCTTCCCCAAATGTTTACTACTCTTATGTTCTTTAGTATAACTGATGGTGTTTTCTTCTGTTCACTTCATCAGTACCTTTGATGAGAATGACAGAAAAATGGAAGGTGTTAAAAGCACATCAGAAATCCTGTGATATGATATTTTAGTTTCTCTAGGTGCATAAATAGGCTTTTGTTATTGACTATAGAAGAACAGTGCACTGTAGGACAGTTTATTCATCCTAGAACCCTAAGTACAGAAAACCAATAGCTGTAAATTTATCTCAGCAACACTTTCCATAGTTCTGACCAGCTACAGATCTGCTGTTCACTGCAGGTTGAACAAAGCTTAGAATCTAATGGGAATAAAGTTAAGTAAATCTGCAACAATAGGATGGTGTGTTTTTAAAAAAAAATGAGTGATAAGTAAGAGTGTTTGCAGAAACTGTTATCCTTTTAGATAGTGAGAATAGGTTGCGGTCTGTATGGTTCCATATACCCTAACCAGGACAAAGAAGGGGTAGAAAGAAGAATGGTAATTTTCAATAAATGTGTTTGATATTTTTCAAATGACTTGGGATGATCTTAGTAGGCTTTACACACATCATTTCCTTTTTTAATCTTTTTTTTTGAAGGATAGATTTGTGAACTGTGTCCCAAATGAACCATATAAAGATTTTTACAGTATTTTGATGCATAAATGACAGTACTTTATTACTGCAATAATTTAATCTATCTTCATTTTAAAATCTAATCTTCAATTTTATGAATATAAATGTATTTATAGTTTATTTCTAATGAATTCATAATATAGAAGACTAGTTTGGGTGTTTCATAAAGATCAGTAGGGCAATAGAAATTAAAAGATACAAGCTGTGTTCACTAAGATTAAATTTAAATTGGGATTTATAGAAAAAAGGATTGGGGGGAAGGGCAGAATAATTCTGATACTTGAGAAATGATGAGTGTCTGACAGTTGCAGATAGATATACACACATAGATAGCACATGATAAATACACATGTACACATACAAATTTTCATTATTATATCAATAAGATTTATTAACAAGTCTGTTTCTCTGTGAAGTTGTTTCCTGAGATGTTTGGTTCATCCTTTTGATCTTGAATCAGAGCTAAGAATTGAGTTTTGTGTTGCTTTTCAAAATATCCAGATGAATATGTTGGTACTTAAAATCACGATTTCTGCAGAATATTTAATAACATTGAACAAATGTTTATTTACATGCAAGTGAAAATGATTTTGAAGAAGTTGGTTTTGAAAATATTTTTTCAAGAAGTAGTTTAGAGACAAAAAATGTTCACTGTGTTCTTTATCTCAGTTTCTCCTTATTCATCTGTCTCATTATTTCATTGTTTTTCTTTCTTTGGCTCCTTTTTAATTTAAGAGACATGATGTAAAACCATTTCTTTTAACACATTTAGTACCTGTCATGCCAAATTCTCAGTACCATGGCGAATACAGAGGAGAAGCTATATTCTCCAACCTGGGGGAGTAGGGATTACTAGTGAATGGCAGATATGTGCAGAAAGAACAGAGGATGAAGACAAGAAAAGAATTGTGAAAATTAAGCAGAGCATGGAACTAGACAGCCTTGTTGTTCTAAGAAAATAAATGTTGATGTTTCTTTTAAAATCCTATTGCTGACAATGTGAGTATGAAATTATTCCTAAAACCTAGGTGCAGAAGAAAGGACTGAATGGAAGAACCATGCTTTAAATTTCCAAGGATATATTTTGTAGGAATAAGTACTCTCAGATCTGAAGACAAGTCAGTTTCAATATAATTTAATAATGCCAATGGAACGATTAAAACACAGTAAAATTAAATGTGGGAAATTATTTTTGTATATTCTCTTTCATCATTTCAATTAAATGAAAAATATTATTTGGACAGAATTGGCCTAACACTTTCACCCATGTCATATGACATTAAAACAAGGAATATATCAGTAAACTATTAAGTAACAGGAAAGAAAGGGACTTCACCAGGTTGGAGTCCTTCCCAAGTTGTTTCATCATGCCTTAAGAACAGTTTTTGTTTAAATAGAATCCTTATTTAATGTCTCCCATGTCCTAACCAGAAGTTCTGAGGGAGTAGCTTATTAGTTTGAAAAATCTCAGGTTGTGTTGATATCGAACCATAAATGAGATCCACTGCCTGCAACACTCATCCTCCTTGTGCAAAACTGCTTCATGTCTGCTTTTGTCTTGGCTTAATAGAAATAACTTTTTACCTTCCTTTCTGTGAAAACCTTTCTATAGTTATGAAGACTATTCCATAAGTAGCTACTTTTCTAGATCACCTTTAAAACCATAATAATTATACAGAAACTAGTAGTAATTTTAAATCCTTTACAGCTCAGACAGAAAGACAAGATGGTTTTTCCTAAAATAGCCACTGTATAACAACATCAGAATTCACTTTATGTTGACAGTTTTTTGCCTGCTAGGCCCTGGACTGAATGTTTCCTATCACTGATCAAGTCCCATATTAAAAAAAAATTATATATATATATATAGATAGATAGATAGATAGAGAGAGAGAGAGAGAGAGAGAGGGAGGTAGATAGATATATATAGATATATAGATAGATATAGATACACATACATAATCCTGCACACAGGAGTATGTATATGTTATTGGAACAAAATTTTCACTAACAACAACTACCATTGCTAGATATATTCTGTTTCACTTTTTAAAAAATGGTGGTTATATTAGCCATTAAATTGAGTTGACAGTTTGCAGTTAATGACACCCAGAGTTTATAAAACACTGCTCTGTATGCATTATCATTATAGCCTTGGAACCCCACCAAGACCTTGTGAAATATTAGCATTGTCACTTTATAAGTGGAAACATTAAACTTGGAGAAGTTGGGTATTTACTTGTTCAAGTTTACACAGTCAGTGTGAAGAATCCCAGTTTTATCACTTCTTTCTTCTGTGGTCATGCACAAGTTATTTTATGGGAGTGCTTAATTTATAGAACTGTTTTAAATATTGAATGAGGTGGTGCCCTTTAAGTGATTAACAGAGGCTTTAAAATGGAGTAAACATTTACTGAACATTAGCCATTAGTATTCAAACACTTCATCCTGGTAGAGCTCATTTAAAGTTAGCTCAGGGATATTTTGATGTCACAGCACTTCTAAAGTACTGCTTAAAAAACAAAAAACAGAAAAACAAAAGACCCATCCAACTCTGAACTTGAGAATCAATGATCAGTGGTATTTTAAAGTGAAATAGGAGTTAAATAAAAATTGTAGACTACTGTTAAGATTCCTGGAGGCACAGGTAAAAAGATTGTTGAAGGGAGAATTCCTCTGTCATGTAAGAAAGGGAACAGAAAGGGCTCAGAGGGCATGGGAATCCTAGAGTCATAAGGGTTCAAAACAGAAATAAGAACAAACCCCTTAAAGAGACCTCTGCTTTGTAGAGTTGCGATCTTGAAATAGATGTGTATAGTTTGTCATTACAGAATTGAAAATTAAAAAACAAAAAACAAACAAAAAAACTGTTGGTGAGAGAAACCTTAACCGAACAGAGCAGGGAGGAAGAGCAAGAAGAAAAGATCAACATTAATCAGAGACATGAGGTGGGAGGGAAAGGGAGAGAAAAGGGAAATTGCATGGAAATGGAAGGAGACCCTCATTGTTATACAAAATTACATTTAAGAGGTTGTGAGGGGAATGGGAAAAAAAAAAACAAGGAGAGAAATGAATTACAGTAGATGGGGTAGAGAGAGAAGATGGGAGGGGAGAGGAGGGGGGATAGTAGAGGATAGGAAAGGTAGCAGAATACAACAGTTACTAATATGGCATTATGTAAAAATGTGGATGTGTAACCGATGTGATTCTGCAATCTGTATTTGAGGTAAAAATGGGAGTTCATAACCCACTTGAATCTAATGTATGAAATATGGTATGTCAAGAGCTTTGTAATGTTTTGAACAACCAATAAAAATAAATAAATAATTTAAAAAAACTGTTGGTGGGAGAAACCTTAACCAATATACACAAAAGTTTTTTTTAAAAAAGTCATTTCTACAAAAGTCTTGTTTTTTTCTTTAACCTGCAAATGTGGATTAGTGATGTAGTTCAGTGTAGAGCACTTGCCTAGCATGTGTGAGGCCATGGGTTTTATCCCCAGCACTTGGGGTGGGGGACAGGAGGCAGGAGAATTAATACCAGCGCTCGCTCGCTCTCTCTCTCTCTCTCTCTCTCTCTCTCTATTAATACCAGCTCTCTCTCTCTCTCTCTCTCTCTCTCTCTCTCTCTCACACACACACACACACACACACACACACACACACACATTCTGACCTGGTATCTTAAAGTGTCACAAATTGACAGGAAAACCAGAGATATAAATAGGCAGCTTATAGCTGTGTAAATTTAAATGTTAATAAACATAGAAAGATGTTCTAACTGAATAGTGGCCAAGGGACAACAAAGTAAAAGCATGACAACAACACTTTCTAACAGGCAGACTGAAAACGTAGACAAAGTACCTATTGACACCAGTTGCTGATGGAGGGGATGTGGGAAGAAGGGTACCCTCAGAGATGATTGGTGAAATAGGAAATTGCTAAAAATTTCTCAGAAAGCAATCTGGCATCTTTGGAAACAGGAGAAAGAGATACTTCAGTCTTACTCCTGCTACTCTATCACATAGAATTGAAAGCATCAGATTTAAATAAGAATATAATGTGTTGAGATGTTTTGCTTATGTTGTTGGTTTTGGCAAAAGAACAATCAGTGAATGCATTTCATGGAGAATGACTATATTTTGATATATATTATTCTTAGGTAATATTATACATTGATTAAAAGAATATTTACCATTTAATCTCAACAGATTCCCATAAGATATAAGTGAGAAAAGCAAGCCATAAAGAATTATGTACAATGAATATTCTGTCCTGGTATCCTAAAGTCAGAAAGTCCTTTTGTACACACATGCATGTTCTGTATGTAACTACTTGGGAACACGGAGAAAATAGAAAAAGAGCTTCTTTATAGCATTGATAATAGAGTGGTAAGCAACAAGAACAAAGGTGATATAGACTACATAAAAAAATTATACCAGGGGGCTGGGGGTAACTCAGTGGAAGAACACTTGCCTAGCATTTGTGAGGCCCTGAGTTTGGTCCTCATCCCTGCAAAACCAAAAATTTTTAAAAACCCCATCATTCATGATATGCTATTTACGTAAGATTACTTGTGTGCACATGTACATGCGCCTAAAGACATAAGGAAGAAAGATGTGTACACTTGTATCTATCAACTTGAAGGGGTATACATGATATATTATTTAGTGAAAAAGCAGTGTGAGCTATAGGGTAATATTTCAATAAAAATATATATACTTGCATGTGCAGAGAGAAAAATGTGGAAAAGAGCCCCATGTTGTTTGTATTGGAGCAGGCAGTAAGACTAGATTTGCTCTTTATTCGTTTGTATTTCGTTTGTTTTATAATAATGTATTATTTAGTAATTTGAAAAATAGCCACATACATTTTTGCTCATTTGATTATGTATGTGCTTGAGAAGAATGCTTTTTTTGTTGTATATGTTTTGGTTTAGATATATAATTTTTTTATTCATTAAAAAAATTCAAGAATGAGATTACCAAACTTTGTGAATTAAGACAGTTAGCTTTCTTTTGGAGTGACTATTTAATGAATGATGAAGTGTTTTTCTCTTGCCCATTAAGACAATATTGAAAGATAGCTGTTACTTTGTTTCACTTATAAAATATAATGATAATAATCTTCCTAGATAGGTGATACTATACATAGAATCATATTAGATTTGGAAAAAGTAGGTGGTGAACAAAATATTTATAATATACAAATTTCTCTTAACAAAATAGGCAGTTGTCTAGCTGCGTAGCCTTGACTTAGGAGATTTGCCCCAGGTTCTGCAGCAAGGCAGCAGCAGGAGTGTGCTGTGGCTCTAGTTTCCATCCCACAGGTTTTGTTTATGTCCTCCATGAAAAAGACTCCCTCAAACACACACACCTAAATATAATGATTATTTCAGTTCAGTACATATATATGTATATGTGTGTGTAAACATGTTTTATTTATATGTGTATGTGTGTAAGACGTTTATTTGGATAGATAGATATCTACATATCTACATACCCAAGGTCCAGAATAACTCATGGTGTGCCTCATGAAAATTAGTGGGCAAACTTGAACAGCAAGGCACATTTGGCACCCAATTTTAGCCCAAGCTTCATTTTGCTTGCCTTTGTTTCATCTACTGTTTTTCTAAGGCCCTCGGTGAGCAAGCAGTGTTGTGGGTACAACCTAGCAATCCATGGAACAGAAAGGCAGTGAGCCTGATGTACAGCAGGTGTAGTGGTCTAGTCTGTGCAGTTTTCATGAATGTGCAGAGCTGTCCAGCGGAGCCTTTCCTATGGTTTCTGCCACGTCTCCTTTAAAGACTCGGGGGAAGGGCTGTGTTCTCCTGACTGTGCCTAACATATTTTGTAATGAGGATTTGAGCCCCAGCATTCTTTAGTTACACTTCATAAATTGATTTGGTTTGATTTGGAGTCTGCCTACAGCAGTGGGTAGAAAGAAATAATGGTGGGACATCAAATGGAGCCCTTTCCATCAGAGTGAGAAAACAACTCCAAGGAGACTTTTCATTTAAAACCAGTTACTGTCTTGTTGTGTGGATAGTCATAATGTCATCTGTATAGTCCAAACTAGAACTAGGCATAGCACTGTCAGTCCCTGGTACAGGGTGCTTTCTCTCTGTGTGAAGGGGAAAAAAGGAAGCATAGAATGTAGGATAATGACCCTCAGATCAACTTCAGCGGGAGAGAATCACTAATCTGTGCGCTCAGCCTGAATGTTCTGACTGCTGCCTCTTCTGTGCTGACTTCTGCCTGAACTAAAACCACCACCCAGTGTCACTGGGAACTTCTCTCCTTTTTCATTTCTTTTTTCTCGTGGAGGGAATGGAATTTTAAAATCTGGAAACATCCTTTTCAATGCCAATCACTTTTTAAAAATGTAATCTTCCTATTTTTTTTTAAGTTACTCTCTTCTCCCTGCTGCTTTAAATAACACTGCAGAAGATGTTACATTTTCTTGATGCTCAGGCTGTAAACTGTTTCAATCTAACTTAGGCGCTCATACTTGAAAAGTTTTTTTTTTCTTCCCCCACAATCTTCAAAGAGTACATTCCTTTTGTTTTCAGAAGTAATTAGAGAACCAGTTTGTCCAATAGAGTAGCCATTTGTGGCTTTTGAGCACTTGAAATGTGACTACTATGAATGAGAAACTGAACCTTTGCCATATCACATTTTAATTGATATAAGTTCAATTGTATAATGAAGCAGTATATAATAGTCCATTAAATACAACTATGTTCTGTTGAGAATAGATTTCTCTTTAAATGTTGAAAATACTAGCTAAATTGAGGTACACTCCAAATGTAAAATATACAGTGAATTTTGTAGACAGTATGGAAAAATAAAATATTTCACTAATACTTTTTATGTTGATTACATGTTGAAATGCTAATATTTATATTGGGATAAATAAAACATTAGTTTATTGTATTCCTTTTTACTTGGTTAATGTGGCTACCACCTTCGTGTTTCTCTGGCAGGCTTTTCAACTCTGGCACAGTTGATATTGGACCTGGATGAACTTTGTTGTGGGGCTCTCTTGTCCAGCAGCACAGTCTCCCCCTGCAAAAGGGCCCTTTCAGGCCCAGCCTCCAGTCTCTGCCTGAAACTCTGCTAGAGGTGAAATCTCTGGGCTCCCATTGTTGGAGTTAATTGCAAGACAGGTCTTTACGTCAGCTATACTAACATGAACTTTCACCAGTAGTCCTAGGTTGCTCGTAAACCAAATTCTTTTGAAAGAGGTAACATCTGCCAACTGGCTTCATAAAGTCCAAAGCTTATTCAACAAATACTTAAATTCCTATTCTGAGTTAGGTGTTGTCCACGGCAGGCTGGGCCGCACAAGGCTACATGATGTGTAAAGGATGTTTGAGTTCTTGGGAGTTTACATACCTTTTGGGGCCACGGAGTCAACAGATAAGCAAGAAACCTATGTCACATGTTGATCAGTGCTGTGGAGGATGAAGCAGAGTTGCATAGTACTCTGGTGGAGGGTTTACAGAAATGGTACTGTTCCTGCCATCTCAGGCCTGTCCTCTGATAACCCCAGAACCTCTTTTGTACCTATATTCCCCAGACCTCCAGTTTCTTTGGGTTCATTTGCCATTTCTTACAAGAGATGTTTTCCAGACACCTTTGCTTAGCCTCTGATAAGTTCTCCTGAGTGGAGGGAATTAAGATTCCTTTTAGATATGGCACCTGGATCTGGATTCCAGTTTGAATTGCCCTTGGAGATATGTTGGGTATTCTGTGCTTTGACAGTCTGCCATTGTACCTGTCCTGGTAGCCCCATGAGGCTATTGACCTAGATTGTGGTAATACCAGGAAGTCTGAACCACAGCTTGTGTATGGTATGCCTGTTCCCAGGCCATTGTTTTCTTGCTGCATCTGACCTGTTTATTGCACACCGTGTGTGGATGTGAGTGAGGGTTTGCACTTGGCTCTGCATGTACTACAGAGAAAATATCATGGATTTTATAATGACCACTTACCCTTTGAAATCCCTTTTCTTTACTCTTCTGTTTGTGCTAGAAGTATACAATGTTTCAGATTGTCTGACTTATAAATGAATAATTTTAATTTTTATAAAATACCACAAAAAGTTATGTGCATAAAAATTAGTATAGAGGATGTTTCCAGGTAGGACTCTTGGTGTGGTGATTTCTGAACTGAGAAATGGCATTTCTTGAAATGCCTCCAGAATATTGTTGTTTTTCTTGCTTTTCTGCTGTCCTTGTCTTTAATCAGAGCAGTAGGACACATTTAATGTAAACATTCATAGGGGGAATTATAGCCCTCATTCAGTCTTCACAATGCTTATTTTGGGTTCACAACTTCCTAGATATTTTACATTTCTAATTTTTTTCATAGTCAGGAGATAGAAAATTTAGCTTACATATATCTCCAGAATAGTGTTTTACATGCACATGGTGGATAATGGCAGAGATCTGTATTGCTGATAACCTTGTTCATATCACAGAGATCAGTAGTCTTGGAAAATGGGGACTGTGATTTAAATACCATCTGTGGCCATTTATCCAGCAGATTGGTTAGATGACAGATCTGCCAAATGAGCAGCGTTTGTTCCTGACAAACCAAAAGAATTTTACATTAGAGAGTTTTAAATAATATTATGTATTTTAAAATTTCAAATTTTATTAACTTTTATAGTCAAATTAATGTTTAACGTAGAGGTTCTTTTAGAAGGTACATATCTTTGTTTAATATTGTCTTTAATATTTCACATACATATTTTCGAGGCCACAGGAAAACTGTCATCCCTTGCCATAACTAGGAAAAGAATGAATTATTCAGTGTTTAAAAAAGTTGGTGTGAGCATCTCTTGCCCTCCTGACCTGTGATGCTGCTCTGCTTATCTGTGGAAACAGACTCAGCACCCTGCCCACCACCAGGCCTGCCGTGCCTGGACTGTGATGTGCTGTTTAACAAAGCCACAGAACTTCTGCTGCTGATAGCCACCATCCCTCTGGCTACTTCCAAACCTCTGCAGCAGCTTCAAGGGTGCCTCTTTCTGTCAAGGTTTATTTAGTAAAGGATTTTCCAATATGTCCAGAGTTGCTCAATTTTGTTCAGTGTCATTGTCCTGGAAGTGCTATATATGATATGGGACCTAAATTTTACTTTAACATTTTACTTACATATTTTCGAAGGCATTTTCCCATTTTATTTCATAAAAATCTTTAGGTTCTGTGATGGTATTTTATTTACACTGTTTGGAAGCTAGAGTACAATTATTTGTTAAATATCCGAGTATGGCAGGTGTGCTCTTGAATCATAACAACTGTGTTAGATGTGCCAATGCATAAAGGATAGTATCCCTCTGAGGTGATTCAGACTGCTGGATCCCAAGGATTGAGAAAGACTGAACAGAATCTGGGTCCATGCTACGATGAAGACAGAGGGCCTGCTGATTTGCTGCAGAACTTTTCAGGGGCCAGAATAGCAGTGAACAGGCAGAACCCTAGATTGACTGTTTTGCCCTGTGTGTGACAATGCACATTTTATAAGTGTCTTTTCATATGTGCCTCCATCCCATATTAATGACAACAGGTTTTCCTTTCCAACGTCAATGGCATTAAAATGAACTCTTTGTTTTTCTTTTCTTTTTTCAGAACAAGTTTGCCCTCTCCCATGTTTTCCAGAAACGACTTCAGTATCTGGAGCATCCTCAGAAAATGTATTGGAATGGTAAATTAGCTGTCTGTTCCATCATATGGCATTAAGCAGATAGAGGTGTGATTGCATATCCTTTGGAAGGGACTCTTAAACAGCTTGCATGAAAATAACGCACAGCAATGTTTATAGAAACCTGTGAGAGTCAAAAATCTCAGAAGGTCTTAAGATCAGTTTTCCTGACGGAATTTGAACTACTCTTTATGCCAGTTAATATGGCTTTAATGTGACATTTCTTTACAAGAAAATAAGAAAAAAGCTCTTTTTTTCCTATCATCACAACACATTTTTATGTTCACATAAACTTATTCAGAAATTTGTTCAAAGAACAGATCTTCCACCACATTGTAGTGTATGATTTCACTTATACTTCTGTGCACAAAGTAAGTTTTTGTACTTTGGATTTGTAAGTGTGGCATGAATATGTCTCTTGCTTCATTATCTGTGCAGGTGGGTTTGATCTTGGGGGAACATGGGGAAATGGCAACTTTTCCCATTATATTACTCCCTGGATTCTCTTTAAGGTAGTGGTCAACACTTCTTAGGCTAGAATTCTGAGTAAAATTCTCTTATTTCTTCTTAGTGTAACTACCCAGAAAGATGAGAATTTTAAAATGTGGGTCCTGAGATGCCAGGGAATCTTCTATACATTACCTTGTTAAACGTTGGAATTTACTCCCAGAACTTTCCCTGCACAGAGAAGTAGAGTCAACTTCTGAACCTTCTGATTCTTGAAATCTTTTAAGTGCTGATATGCCCCTTCAGCGTTTTTCAGTGGCCTCTGTTCTCTGAGTAGGGTGATGCCATCTGAGACTTCCAAAGGTTGTTTCCAAGGAGCTCTAATTCCAGATATATTCCTTTTAAACAAATGTTTTCCAACTCCTGAATGGAAAATAATTTAAACTTTGTACACCTATAATGAAGGCTTTGATCCCAGGTGAACCATTTCCTTGAGACGATGGGTCAGTTGGGTACCTTCCTAGGTGATGCTGCCTCCTGTGTGAAACCAGAATATAATTTGAACTTAAAGGTGCATTGAGAAATGGATGATTTCTCAACTATCGGCACTTAACTACAGCTGAGAGAAGACTTGGGCTCTAAAAGTACTTTTTCAGTAGGACAAAGCAAATACACATAGATAAATACGTAGGTAAATTATACATGTTAGTCACTTTGGGACTGAAAATTTCAAGACAAAAAATATATATTGTTGTCAATATTTTTCAAACCCTTAATAAATGTATTTACTTTTACAAAGCAGCATGCAATTATGTATATATGTATGTGCCTAAAATTAAAATCATTTTCACAAATGAATACTCATCCTTTCCTCAAATAATATTTTCTACTCGATTTAAATAGCATTAAATTGAGAAACAATTGTTCTTACTACCTATAGATTTGTACCACATCTAAGGCCATTTGGTCAAAGGAGTGTCTAGAAATGTCAAATGTGGCTTAGTCTTTTTGCCCATGGTGAAAAATACAGTTTTCTGTGTTTCTCAATATGTCTAATATATGTCCTTTTCAAGCATTCTAAATTGGGACTAGCCATTTTTTTAAGAACTTTCCAGTTATGTTAGAACATACCTGTCATTCTTTGAAAGATACTTTTTGTTTTTAGGTACAGAACTATTTGTGCAAGGAAGTGTTGGTGGCAGAGTGGTGAGCATAGCTGTCTTCAGAACTACCTGTGCAAATAAACACTTGTTCTGAATCATAAATAAAATAAAGCAAATAAGAACACAACAGTTTGAGTTGAAAAGGTTTCACAGGATATTTTGAAACCTCTACCTATAGAACTTACTAAAAGCATGGGGAGAAAGCTTCCGGAGAAATAGTATCTTTGGAAACAGCTCTCTGCTGAGGTTTATAAGAGACCAACATTCTAGAGGATTATTAATGTTGACTGAAAGGAAATACCCCAGCACTTGGAGGTGGTGTTCTTTGGGCATTGTCCTTCATAGGATCCTCTCTCCTAGGCAACAGAAAGAATCAGAAGGTCTAAGGGCTGGGCCGCAGTAGAGATTTTTTAAGAGATATCTTGAATAGAAATACAAATGTTATCACAACAGCAAAATTTTAAAAAGTTAACTTTTGGTATCAAATTCTTCTGATATCTTCCTGTTTCCACCCCCAAAGAAAATAGGTCATAATTTTGAAAATAGTAGTATCCATAGGTTATAATACACTTAAAATGAAGACTTTTAAAAAAATCCTCTTTGAATCACTCCCCTTATATCGGAGAAAACATTAATACAAAAAATTGTGCTGTGAATGGATAATTATGAATGTAATGCACTCCACTGTTGTCATCTATGTAAGAAATAAATAAAAAAGAAAGAAAAAATCCTCGATTTCATATTCATGATTCCATTACAGTTAATAATCCAAATACTTCATTTCAGGTCATTTTGTGGGGTCAGTCTCTGTTACAGAAGTCATACATACATACCCTTCAGCAGTAATCTCTATTTCCTTAGCTTATCGACCCAGTTATTTAATTTAGCAAGAGATCAGGAAATGTTATTTTGAACCTTCTCTGCTTATGCCATCACTGTCAGCAGCACAGTCAGAGCATCCCTCACCAGCAGCCCCACTATGCAGCATTGAATTGGGGTTTCATCCCAGTTTCTAAAACAGTACCCTGTTTATGGTATGATGATATAGTTTGATGTTGTAGTGTCATTTAAAATACATGACTTTTAAAACTCACAATAGGTGTTTCTCTGCCAGGTATGGTGTAGGTCTAATTTTGTCTCAGGAAGGGGAGGAGGTCATTGTTTCTTCTTCAGGCATTTGTCCACCAGAGCCCATGGCATTCTCCAGCAAGGCTCACCATCTCTCCTTCCACTTCCGCATACTTGCACATTTTGCTTTACTTGTTTCCAAAAAGCACTTAGAGACTCAGGTTTCCCAAACTGATGGCATACTTCTTTTCTTCTTCTAATATGTTTTGGATGGGATTATGTTACCAACCTGTTGGATTATACTCCAGGAAATAAATACTTTACATAACTGGAATTCAACCCTAAATCTCCTTGTGGTTAAAGCGTCTAAACAAATTCCCAACATCATACTAATACTGATGTTGGCTGATTGTTATAAGCCTTTGTTCTTTATTTTCTTACTTCCATTGTCCTTTTTCTGAAAGACTTCTTAATCCCAAAGCCCAGTTATAGTGTTTCACTTATTTTTTTTCTTCTCTCCATCCTTTGCTCTAGTGCTTTCTCTGCAGGGTTGATCTAGAGATTAGGTTATGTGGAAACCAGTACCAGAATCTAGGTGCAAAATTTGAGTAGGCGCTCACACCCAGGGATTTGCCAGTACCAGCCTTGTGTTTGTTAATAGAAGCTTAGTGCCTAATTATTTTAAGAGAAGAGAAGAGGTCAGCTATATACTGAATACTGACTTTTTACAATAAAAGTGTTGTAACACTCTTTTGAAGTATCCAGTGGACTCCAGATAACAACAGAGATTTGATTGCTACCATAGTTCTATTGAGGAAACACTTGAGCAAGCTGTTTTTTAATAGGTGGAAAGTTATTGTTCTGTTTTCCCCTGTAACTCATATTTCCATTCCTTATTTCCCATAGAATATTATCCTAATTTCATTTTTATATTTCTGAAGGGTTTTTTATTGACTACTATCACAAAAATAAGTATAAAAGTTAAGATTCATAAATCTGTATCTTTGACCATAAGACTTTTTAGTACTAAAAGATTCTTTGCATCATTGTTCTTATAAATTTTATAATATGAGTGATCAAGACTGCAAACACAAATTCATGAAAATATTAACTAACATAAAGGGTAAAATGCTGGGGCTGGGGTTTTAACTCAGTGGTAGAGCACTGGCCTCACATGCATGAGGCACTGGGTTTGTTCCTCAGCACCACATAAAAATAAATTATACATCGTGTCCATCTACAACTAAAAAATATTTTTAAAAAAGGTAAAATGCTATTTATGTATTAGTAAAAAGTTGGGTTTTTTTCTGTTATGTTTAGATATGAGATGCCCTATACTTCCTGCTAGAATGAAACAGGGTTTTCAGTAATAATTATGTTCTTGCTTTCTTAATCGATGTAAGAATTGAAAAACCTTGCTCACATTAATAGACAGATGGGAGTAGGAGTTCTGTGTTTTTTTTTTTTAATATTTAGCAGTGTCACTCAGTTCTTTGACCCCTTCCCATCTGTATGCTCAAAATCAGATTGTTGTAAAAAATAATTTTTTATGATTCTTAAGCTAACAACTCAATTAGACTTCATTGTGTTAAGAAATTTTTTTGGAAAACCCTAACATGGAGAAGGTTTTGTTCCCTTCCATTACATTTGGGGACTTCATGGGACATGTACCAGAGAAGCTCTACCAGGGTTCTCAGATCTTGACTGTTGCTATTTCCTTTCAGTTATTCATACCTTGCAGTATTAAGAAGGGTTTGAGAAAATTGAAATATATATATTTTTTGCTGAGTACACCTTTGCCAATATAATATTTTTTGATGAAATGCTTTTATCACACCACGAACTGTACAATATTCCCTTTAAAGCTGTGAATCTAGCTTATCCACTTGATGCAGAATGTCCGCCATATAACCACAGGCCCAGGCTTCATACCCAGAAGTGCCATCAGCTGAGAGTGCCTGTCAGACAGGTGTGATGCTATTTTTAGATTTAAATAAACATATTAGTGTATGTCACTATGACAACTGCCCCATTCTTGAATTCTGACTCTAGATAGATATAGCACAAGATAAGATTGAAGCTTGGGCCAAGTCTGGTGTGTTATAAATACTGACTTGAGAAACAGGATGGAAGAAGCAAGGTAGTTGAAATTTGGCATCATCACCACACTACTCTATCGTCATCTAAAATTAGAATATCCTAAAGCAGGGCACACTGGCCATAAAAAACCTGTTTATAATGTTCTTTCCCTTAATTGAAATGAGGAGACTGTGGCTCTCCAATGTAATCAAAGTGCCTTGTGTAAAAGATGCTCCACTCACATAGTACTATGCTTCTATACCTCTCTTCATTTGGTGCTTTGGAGGCTTTTGCACTTCATAGAAAAATTACTTTTCTATAATTCAGTATGATAGCAGGTGTGTCTTTTCCTTTTTTTAAGTAACAGTGGACCACAAGGCTCAGCATGGAACATGGGTGCAGGCGAAGTCCTAAACCAGCCAGCATTTAGGAAAGTGTGCATGTCGGATTGAGTGTCTGGAAGTGGATTTCCATAAAACCACAAATGCCACAGGAAGACTGATCCAGCTTCTACCAGGGCTTCCCTTGTCCTTCCACATTCCTGTCTAGCAGATGTCCAGCCTTAGGTTCAGTGCCTCCAGCGGGAGGATTCACACCACCTCCTAGCTCTGACATGCAGCTGATAGACAGGAAGGATAGGGAAGGAATAGCTTTATGTTTGTTACCTTTTGCCTCGTGCTTGCATGTGTATGTGTGTGTGTGTGTGTGTGTGTGTGTGTGTGTGTGTGTTCATTCATGCACAAGCCTTTCTTCCCTGTTTTTCTACTGATTGCATCAAGGTATGAATTACACATGCCCCTTTCCTGTCCTATAGTGTCTTTGTTTCTGTGGCATGTCTTCTACTCACCTCTCATGTCCCTACTGGACTATTCTGGAAGAGCTGAGAAGAGAAGTACTGGTGTGAACAGCAGCAGAAGACATTAGCGCATCAGGCTTTATTCAAACTGCATACCTGGAGTGCCTTGCAATGTCTTAGTGTGATTGTTTGGGGTATAATCAGTATTCAGATGCCAGGAACCTCTCACCCAATCATCAACTACTGGATGCTAGACATCTTTGCTATTCAACAGCCCCCCTCCCCACCCTGCATGGGAAAGAGACAGTTGACCCTCCAAGGCCCTTAAATGTAAGGAGAGTGAATTTTTACTGTCTCTGCAGCTATGGGAGGCAGTGTTGTGAAGGAAAGAGCCAGTACCACCTTCATCTCAAAGAAGGCACAGTGCCTTCCAAGGAACAGCCAAGACTGCTGCCAGTACCTGACTATGAGTGAGTGAGGAGTCCACGAGTGCTTGGGTCTCAGCCCTGGGTGAGCACCCTGCCCACCAGCTACTGCCTGGGCCACAGAGCAGACAGACTCACCCTAACACCTGAATTCACTTTGTCTTCAAAGCATAGGTCTTACGTATTTGCACATTTGAAGGTTAAAATGGTAGACTTTACATGTAGGAAATATCTTCCATTTCAGTTGAACTCAAATTTGGCCTTGTTTTCAGGTCATTTTTATAGTGCTGAAGCAGCCTTCCCTCTCTGTTTTTCTTCAGTTTGTCAGCTGATGAGCAGTTGCAATTAGGAGTTTCTTCAGTTTCATCATTGGTTGCTATTAATTTGCATGGATAAATTTAAACTTTGCTTTTAGCTGGGTCACAAGGTAGAATTGCTTGGCATAAATATTTAATTTTTCCAGCTGACTGAAGCTCTCAGTGATAAAAGTATTCTAGCTAATGTTTCTTCCTGAAGCTTGACCTTCATAATAAGTATGTTCTTTCTTTACCTATTACTGGAATATACACACATGCCAATTAGTTGTATGAAATATCTAGGGAATGCAACCGTATTTCATTGGCATCAACATAGCAGTTGTGTTTCTATGAATTTGAAGTGGTCTAAGAGGGAAGGGAAATGTACTTTTATTTGGAGGGGGACGGTACTGAGGATTGAACCCAGGGATTGCTTTGTGACTGAGCTACATCCACAACTCTTTTTATTTTACTTGGGATCCTCCTGCCTCAGCCTCCTGAGACACTGGGATGACAGGTGTGTGCCACCACCTCCAGCCGTCAAATGTACTTTTTGTCACAAAATTTTTCATTATCTACTTATAGATCTTTAAATTTTGTCAATTAAAATAATTATAAGATTGTTCACAAATATTTACAGATTATGGAATCAGTACAGTGGCAAGTCAGTTGTAGTGCTTTAAGATAGCATGTTAGACTAAGAGGTTGTGGTTGTTTTTATGATGAGCTGGATTTTTATGTCTATTTTCTCCAGCCTCCTTTCCCTCTGTTATTTCGCTCAGTTTTTGCATTTGTTTCATTAAATGCTTATATTCTGGTTTACTAAAATAAATCAAAATGGTATTTAAATCATTCTGTGTTAAAATTTTTATTCAAAGAATTTTTAGAATTTTTGAAGCTTTTGTTTTATTTAATTATTTTATTTTATTGGTACTTGAAATTGAACCCAGACGTGCTTTGCCACTGAGCTGCATCCCCAGTTCTTTGTATTTTTTGAGATAGCATCTCCTGAATTTGCTGAGGCTGGCTTTGAACTTGTGATCCTCCTGTCACAGCCTCCTAAATAGCTGGGATCATACACATGTATCACCATGTCTGACTTTTAGGAGCTTTTAGATGACTAAAGAACAAATCTACCCATTGAACATTGAATTGATGACGAACCCTTGTTCCTTATGCCTTGGTCTCCAGAGTTCACACCATATTCTTTTTCTTTTCTTTCTTTTTTTAAATATTTATTTTTTAGTTTTAAGTGGACACACTATTTTATTTTTATGTGGTGCTGAGGATTGAACTCAGTGCTTCACACGTGCCAGGTGAGTGCTCTACCACTGAGCCCCAGCCCCAGCCCTTATTTTGTTTTTCCTCATTATGCTAAAGATAGAACCCAGGGCTGTGTACATGCTAGAGTAAGTGCTCTGTATTTATCTCCACCCCCAGCAACACACTGGATTTTTGACCATTTACTTGTAACTCATGTAAGGCCTGGCCAACTAGTGTTGAGCAGCCAATGGCTACTAGACCTTTCTCATTCCGTTCCATGTTTTTTGTTTTCCTGTGAAGATACAGGTGAAGAAATGGCAGCAAATGCAGCATTGCTTCTGAATTGAAAGATGAAGTCCCTAGGTCAGGATTCCTGAGAAAAGCAAGCAAACCTCTCTGCTGGAAGCAATTCCTGTCCTATCTGATCCACCATAACCAGGAAAGGGCTTTAGTACCAAAACCACCCTAGCACATCTCTTATTTCCTTAGTGAGTATTTTCTAGTACTTATAGTGTTTCTCAGAAGAAAAAAAAGAAGTCTTACAGGTAAAATTACTATTTATTCCTTCAGTAAATAAATCCTTTAAATTCTTTCAAGATATATATCTTGTTCTCAACAAAGTGAAATGTAGAACACAGGAAGAGGTGAGCTGGAAATGACATGGTTGCTATCGTATTCTGGTCAAGGGACAGCTGCCACCAGGATCCAGTCACCCACCCCTGCTGTGTTGGAGGATAGATCCCTCCTGGCTGACATGTAGAACATTCACCCTTGACCTCATCTTCTCCACTTTTAGGCTCAGAATCCATAATCATGCTGCTGTCCTAAGTAGCTTCCCTATAGCTCTGTTAGCTCAGGGATGGGGCGAAGCATCCCAGCCTTTGACACCTCCCTGCTCCATGTAATCCTAAGGTTGTGGGGATTGTGTATGATAGCTAATGAAAATAGCATTTATTGCATATTTAACATATGCCTGCCACTCTTCTAGGTGTTTTATATGAGTTTATGTAATCTTTATATGCCCCAGGAGGTGTGTAATAAATTTATCCCCAGTTTGGGGAAAGGCTGGGGTCTTGCTCTAGGCCACTAGCAAGTAGGTAACAGAACTTGGATTTGAATGTGGGGAGTTTGATATCAGAGCCCATTTTTCCCCCATTGTTTTTCAATTATAATAAAATATATGTAACATAAAACTTACCATCTTAACTGTTTGTAATTGCACTTAATGCCACTTTAAATTATTGTGTGACCATCACTGTCAGCCACCCACAGAACTAAAAGCAACAAAACTAAACCAAAACTGTGCCCATTAACACCAACACCCTGTTCCCCTTCCCAGCTCCTGACAGTCACCATTCTACTTTCTGATCAGAGCCCATTCTATCAACCACAGTGCTTTTCTATATCTGAACTTTAGGAGCAGGCTAACCTGAGTGTGTTTTGCTGTTCCCTTTTTCACATCACACCACTTACTCCCTAGATCTTCTCTTGTTGGTGCTACGCATATGTTGTAGGGTGGACCAGCTTCTGGGGATTGAGGTTGTTAGCTTCTCAATCCTTTTCCTTTTGGATTCTGAAATGGTTAGGTTTTACAATAACATCTCTTGCTTTACCCTTGATTAGAAATGCAGTCCGTGTTAATTTTAGAAGATTTAAAAAATACAGAATAATATAGATTCCCTATACTACCAAACCCTAAGAAAACCATTATTAATGTCTTAGTGCTGCAGTCTTCTGGTATATGTTTCTATATCTATAAACATGTATTTATCAAAATTAGAATATGTTGCTTTTTGAACATATTCTATATAGCCGATGTTTTTCAGGTTTGAAAGTTTGTTTAGAATGAAAATTTAAATCATAACAAATTTTAAAGTGTAAATAATTTACAAAAACCTAAGTCTAAAATGCTTTTATATTTGAGTTGTACACTCTTATCATATGTGACAGTGATTGTATGATATTTTCTATAGTAGAATTAGATATTTCCTCAAGTAGTATTGATCAAAAAATTTTTGTATTTGTTCTGGGGATTGAACCCAGAGGTGATAAACCACTGAGCCACATCTGTAGTCTTTATTTTTTATTTTGAGACAGGGTCTTGCTAAGTTACTGAGGCTGATATTGAACTTGTAATCCTCCTGTCTCAGCCTCCTGAGTTGCTGGGATTGCAGGTGTGTGCCACCATATGTGGCTAAAATCCATAGTTTAAGATTCACTCTTGATATGGTATATGTTCATATAATGATTTGTGTCCAACATTGTAATATCATATAGTATTTTCACTATCTTAAAATCCTCTGTGCTTCACCTGTTTATTCCTCCAGCCCTATAACAGTAACCACTGATTTTTTTTTCACTGTTTTCAGTTTTGCCTTTTCCAGAATGTCATATAGCTGGAACCATGGAGTGTATAGCCTTTAAGTTTCTTCAAGGTCTTTTCATGACTTGATAGTTCATTTCATGTTAGTGCTAAATAGCATCCCCAAATAACCTACTTCTTTAACTTAGAATTTCACCATGTTAAAATTGTTCATCAGGGCTGGGGTTGTGGCTCAGCAATAGAACACTCACCTAGTATATGCGAGGTGCTGGATTTGATTATCAGCATCACATAAAAAAAAAAAATAAAGACATTGTGTCCAACTACAACTTAAAAAAAAATAAAAAGAAATTTGTACATCAGGGCTGGGATTATGGCTCAGTGGTAGAGCACTTGCCTCGTGTGTGTGAGGCACTGGGTTCAATTCTCAGCATCGCATATAAATAAATGATAAAAATAAAAGTTCATCAACAACTAAGAAAATATTTTGTAAGAATTTGTGCATCGGTAAACAGACTGTTTTTGTCTTCAGGGAGCTTGTAGTCCAAAGAAAGCACCAGGGGAGGCACCAAGGTGTGTGGTAACTGCCTGAAAGAAATAGGTATGGTGAGCATTGGGTATATAAATGTGCATCTGGGCCAGGTGCACCAACAGCGTGTACTCTCTCCTTAAGGTGATAAGGATTGGCAAGACATAAGATACCACCCCTTTCTTCTGGAATTGTATTACTTTACAGTTAGCTAGATAAGCTGGATAGTACCCATGACATATCAGTAGGTAATACAGTCTAACATATGATCAAATGCTAGGTTGTGAGCAATAGATTCTGCTACTCCAGGAAGTGGAAGGACTAGGAAATCAATGAGTACTTGAAGAAGAAAGATTTGAACTGGGCCTGGAAATCTGGCTGGGTTATAGAGGAATTAAGGGAAGCGAGAAGGGCATTCCAGACCAGGAATGAATATGGTGGGGTTTATAATCCAGTGCCTGGCAAATAGTAGGTGTTCAATTAAATATTTGTTTAATAACAACATGATTGAACAGACTGGAAGTAGTATATCTCTTTTAATGTCTTTATCTTTGATATCAAAGGAAGTTCTGACTTGGGCTAAAGATGTAACACAGTTTTAGAGCACTTGCCTAGGATTCATGAGTCTTTGAGGTCAATCCCCCCAGTATTTTATGCACATATACACAGTAGTAGTATAAATTGGCAAAGCTAATATGGAACACATTTAGCTTGATAGTATCTAAAAAATCTAAGTGAGCATGTCTTTGACCTAGAAATTCCACTAAAGAGAAATCTGCTTTAAAGCCATATCTACCTATAATTTTTTTAATATTGATTTTTTAGTTGTAGGTGGACACAATACCTTTATTTTATTTGTTTTTATGTGGTGCTGAGGATTGAACCCAGGGCCTCACTCATGCTAGGCGAACACTCTACCACTGAGCCACAACCCAAGCCCCTATGTTTTGAAAAATATATAGACTGTTTTAAATTTAACAATCACAGCATTTACTAGTGTGCCCAGTAGTGGTCTAAGTGCTTTGCAAACACTAGTCTTTATTTATTTATTTATTTATTATTTATTTTTAGTTTTTCGGCGGACACAACATCTTTGTTTGTATGTGGTGCTGAGGATCAAACCTGGGCTGCACGCATGCCAGGCGAGCACGCTACCGCTTGAGCCACATCCCCAGCCCCCAAACACTAGTCTTATAGTGATGCTTTCTGGAAGATGCTATTATATTAGTACCATGTTATTGATGAAGAAACTGGCACAGGGATGATCCTGCCCCAAATCACACCATTAATAAATGACGGCAGCAGTAGAACTAGTTTGGTTTGTGGTCTTAATATTGCACCATCCAGCAGTTAATCAAGAACTTGGTAGACTCATTGTGCATGCCTTCCATGTGAATAAGACTCCCCTCCAAACAGAGCTGATGCTATGTTTTAATAAACAAAGCTCTCTCTCTTCCCTCCTCCTCTGCCCCCTCATAGATGTATATGTAAATGCATGTAAATACATGGGCATTGGAAACTATTGCTGTTGTCGTATCTCTGGGGAGAGAAGTGGGAAAGGGACATGAAGAAGCTATTTTGTGTTATTTTATATTATTAAGTTTTATGTTACAAGTTATATATTCCTCTGTGTTCTTTAGAAAAAGGGGGAGCAATATAGATAATTTTTCAGTAGACGAGAAAAAGCCTGTGCCATTTCAGTTAAGCAAGCCTTGGTGATCCTAGTTTTCTTGATTTGTCCCCAACAGCAAATATCTGGGTTTAATGAGATCTTAGGGTATATATATATATAGTTGAACCTTCTTTTTCTCCTTCTAAATTCCTGTTCTCCTTCATCTCCCTAGTAACACAGCAATAAATCTACCAGTTCTTTTAATTAGGTTACCTGGCTAACTGTTTTCTACAGTATTTTATCTTAACAAATGAGCTTACTTTCTTTGAATGCAGTTGGTTACAGTTTTGTGAAGGTCACATTTTTGTGTAGATCATTAAGAATGTGGGCATGTTAATGGGGGAAGTCAAAGCTGAGTCAGGTGGCATTCAGCCTGGACTGTACCTCAAGACTGCTCACGTGACCAAGTGAATTTGGCCAGCATGCTTCCTGAGAGACCTGATTCCCCAAGGAAGGGCAAATAGTGGTAGGTGGAAGTTTGGGAAGATCATCAAAATATTCCAGAGAATACCAAGCAAAGAGAATAGCCATGGAGAATAGAGTTGAAAGATTGCAGTTTGGCTGCCTGCCCAGTCATTAAAAGGGCAGACAGAATTGAAAACTATTCTGTAAAATATAGATAATCTTGTAGTACCCTATTCCACAATTATACCAGAGTGCCATGCTCAGAAAAGCCCAATATTATTTCCCAAAACAGTCTCAAATTTCATTCAGAAAATTATTCACAAAATGGCCTAGATGGTTGATACTTTGCCCACTGCAAAAAGGTGAACTTAGGCACACTGAAATCTTAATGAGTTTATTTGAGTAGACAGTGATTCATAACACAGGTACCCTAGGCTTCAAGTGATACAGCACTCCACCCAGGGAGTGGGAAGAAGTTTTTACAAGATGTTCTTTGAGGAAACAAAACACAGAAAATAGATTTGATTGGCTAAAATGCAACATTGCTAACCCAAGGTTAGTTTGGCAATTTCAGATTCATAGGCAATTTCAGATTCATTAAATCCTAAGTTTATATTGAATTGGTTTTCAGTTTGCCTATGTAGGAACCCAAGGCACTGGAATGACCTCAGCTTCATGACCCCCTAATTAATTACTATCTATATGAAGAATTTTGCCTTTTGTGTCCCCATCACCATCGCTCAGTTCTGGTCTAAGGCGGGCTTTTTACTAGTCATCAGTTCATGTTCATCACTAGATAGTGCGCTCCGTGAACCAAGGAGAATGTTTGCTTATTTGTACTGAGGGTTAAACCCAGGCGTATTCCACCACTGAATTATATCCCCAGCCCTTTGTACTTTTTATCTTGAGATAGGGTCTCCCTAAGTTGCTGAAGCTGGCCTCAAACTTGAATCCTCCTGCCGTGGTCATGTAAATTTCTGGGACCATAACTGCATACACTGCAGCCCAAGGAGAGTGTCTGGATAGTCTTTTTTATTTCCGTTAGCTGTTCAGTATTCTCCATGTTGTAAGGTGCTCTGGAAAGATTTGTGAAATTAAACTGTCATTGGTTAAATCGCATGGGTCGGACTTTCTGTTCCTTTCCAGGAATGTGTTATATAAACACTTAAGCAGGTAAGTTTGCTGTACATATTGTACATAACAGTTTCACTTTTCTCATTAAACAGGAACTATCCAAGATTACGATGCCAGTTATATTTAATGAGCCTTTGAGCTTCCTACAACGACTAACTGAGTATATGGAGCATACTTACCTCATCCACAAGGCCAGTTCATTTTCTGATCCTGTCGAAAGGATGCAGGTATGTGTCAAGCACTGGAAAAGGCTTAAATCTTAGAGACTTGTCTCCCTCCTCTTTTCCTCAATCCTATACCACACACACACATTTCCCCACTTGGGAAATGTTCTCAAATCTTAACCACCATGTTTGAAGAGTCCTCTGTGTCCCTTCCTTACTACTTGTCCTCTAGTATGTTCTACAATAATGAAAGACCAATGGGAATTTCAAGAGAAACAGAAGGTGGTCACAACTGTATCTGGTTTGGGAGGCTGTTTCTAGGTCTTCATTTTAGAAAGTAGCATTTTGTGTGTGTGTGTGTGTGTGGTTTATTTATTTATGGTTTTCATTTTTTTGTGGAGGGAGTACCAAGGTTTGAACCAAAGGGTGCTTAGCCACTGAGCCACATCCCCAGCCCTGTGTGAGTGTGTGTGTATACTTTTTTTTTTTTTTAGAGACAGGATCTCACTAAGTTGCTTGGGCTTTGCTGAGTTGCTGAGGCTGGCTTTGAACTTGTGATCCTCCTGCCTCAGCTTCCTGAGCCGTTGTGATTACAGGCATTTGCCACTGAACCCAGTTAGAAAGTAGCATTTTGTTAGGATGACAAAATACCAACATTATTCTTTCATGCCTTTTTAAAGAGCTTCTAAAAGGGACTGAATACACAAACATGCCATGTATTTATAATTTTATGCATATGTGTATATATACAAAATAAGGCAAGGAATTGAAACACCTCCCCTAAACCCCCCCACCCCAGTGCTAGGGATGGAATCCAAGGCCTCTTATACATTAGGCAAGTGCTCCACCACTAAACTATGTTCCCAACCCAGGAACTGAACTTTCAAGTTTTCTTTTAAATAGAAGATGTTTATGAGATACATATGGGTGGTTAAGAAACATATGCAGATAGTGGTTCCATTTCCAATTTTCCAAGAAATCTCCGTATAGCTTTCCATATTGGCTGTACCAATTTGCAGTCCCACCAGCAGTGTATGAGTGTGCCTTTTTCCCCATACCCTCACCAACACTTATTGTTATTTGTCTTCATTATAGCTGCCATTCTGACTGGAGTGAGATGAAATCTTAGAGTAGTATTGATTTTGCATTTTTCTAATTGCTAGCAATGATGAACACTTTTTCATATATCTGTTGATTGATTGTATATCATCTTCTGAAAAGTGTCTGTTCAGGTCCTTGGCCCATTTATTGATAGGGGTATTTTTTTTTTTTTTTTTTTTTGGTGCTTAGCTTTTTGAGTTCTTTATAAACCCTAGAGATTAGTGCTGTATCTTGGAAAATTGGGAATGGAACCACCATTTGACCCAGCTCTCCCTCTCCTCGGTCTATACCCAAAGGGCTTAAAAACAGCATACTACAGGGACACAGCCACATCAATGTTTATAGCAGCACAATTCACAATAGCTAAACTGTGGAACCAACCTAGAGGCCCTTCAGTAGATGAATGGATAAAAAAAAATGTGGCATATATACACAATGGAATATTACTCAGCATAAAAGAGAATAAAATCATGGCATTTGCAGGTAAACGGATAGAGTTAGAGAAGGTAATGCTAAGTGAAGTTAGCCAATCTCAAAAAACCAAATGCCAAATGTTTTCTGTGATATAAGGAGGCTGATTCATAGTGGGGTAGGGAGGGCGCGCATGGGAGGAATAGATGAGCTCTAGATAGGGCTGAGGGGTGGGAGGGCAAGGGAGGGGACATGGGGTTAGAAATGATGGTGGAATGTGATGGACATCATTATCCAGAGTACACGTATGAAGACATTCATGAATCGGTGTGAATATACTTTGGGTACAACTATAGATATGAAAAATTGTGCTCTGTATGTGTAATAAGAATTGTAATGCATTCCACTGTCATATAAACAAAAAAATTAATTGAAAAAAAAGAAATACAGGCAGAGAATACAGTAGACACCTTCTTGTCCTTCAAACAAAGCCATAGTATTCTGAACTGAATCTTTCTGTAATTTCCTTTATATAAATCAACATTTCCTTACCTCATTACCTTTGAAACACCAATTAAATGTTTATTTTACATCTCTCTTTCCTCATTTCTAAAAGTGTTGTACAGTCACCCATCCAAATTCATGGGTTCTGCATCCCCAGATTCAGTCAACCTCAGATCCAAAGTATTTGAAGATAAAAATCTGAATATGTACTGGCCTCTTTTTTGTTGTTATTTCATAAACAATGTAGTATATTAGCTATTTTCATTGTTTGGGATGTCATAATCATCTAGAGATGATTTAATGTACAAGTGGCGGGGGGTGTAAGTGATATGTAAATACTGTGCCATTTTATATGAAAAGACTTGAGCATCTACACATTTTGGTATCCAAGCAAGTACCTGGAACCAGTACCCCTCAGATATTGAGGGACAGGTGTACTTTTAAAAATGTGTACCGGTATTAAAATTAACAGGGTTTGAAAGATTGTAAAAAAGTCCTTGAGAGAATTTGTAGCACTCTTAGGGTGTTAATAAAGCCACACTATAGGAAGAGACTCAGTAATTTTTATTCTGAATATCCAAGTTTCCATATTAAATTTCTAGAGCCTTATTAAAAATCCAGAATATGAAACTTCTCAAAATAATTTTGTTAGTTACTGTGTTCAGCACAATTTCAGTTCCTGCATGAGAGCAGGCTGGGCTATTTTTAACTGGTGTGATGCTCTGTCCCACAGTGTGTAGCTGCATTTGCTGTGTCTGCTGTTGCTTCTCAGTGGGAACGCACTGGAAAGCCCTTCAACCCGCTTCTGGGAGAGACGTATGAATTAGTTCGGTGAGGTCTTCCATTCCGTTCTGGACAGATAGTTGAATTTGCATGATTAACGTGGCTTTTCAATAAAGAAGAAAGATGAATATTTTGAGCACTACCATATATAATTCTGTATGACTGGGACAAATTAACAATTCTGATGTTTGTTTCTATGAAACTTATTTTACTATCTCAAAAATACTGAAATGGATATTAAATGGACATTCATAAAACGTAATTGTGAGGATTTTAATGTTCCTGATCACATGGGATTAGTGATTCTCTCTTTTTAAAATGTAGTTACAAGGCATGATCATGTTTTTAAGATATATAATCATATAAAATATATTAGCATGATTTCATGCAGTACTGTTGCCTTAAAGGCAGGGAATGTATCTTCAAGTGCAGTTCTGTTTGCCTGCACTAGTCTGTGTCTTGTTTAATCATGGAAATTTATGTGGTTTTTTTTGTATCATCTTCCTTTTCTTTGCATAAAATTTATTCCTTAGATGTTGGAAAGTAGAGACATTGTATATCTCTACATTAAGGTGAAAGAATTGATAAATTTTAAGTGTACATGCATAATACTTCCATTTCATATAAATCACCCAAATTCATGTGAGTGTCCTTTATTTCAAGTAACTAGCATTACATTTGCAACAACTTTAGTAGTTTCTGTGCATACGTACAGTTGTACTATTCCTCATGTTAAGTTGTTCTTTCATCAGGACAATGATAAAGAATTATTTACTTTGTGAAGTCTGTTTCTTCAATATTTTAATTGCTTTTTTGACTGAAATGACAGTAATGTAGACACTAGATGATAGAATAATTACAATGTTGCCCTTTCTTTTTTTTAAAGAGATGACCTTGGATTTAGACTCATTTCTGAACAGGTCAGCCATCACCCACCAATCAGTGCATTTCATGCAGAAGGGTTAAACAACGATTTCATCTTTCATGGCTCAATCTATCCCAAACTAAAGTTTTGGGGGAAGAGTGTAGAAGCAGAACCCAAAGGAACCATCACCTTGGAGCTCCTTGAGTAAGTTCTGATCAAACATTCAACTCATTTCATGCATACTTACTTGTAAGCGTACACACAGGTACACAGATCTCACCTTAATATTCAAAAGCTGGAGAAAATGTAACAATATTTATAATTGTAAACTATCTGCCTCTATGTAAAAGAATTTATAAAGTATAGCCTTAACCATTGTTACTCAATCTGGGTGTATCTAAAAAGTTTAACTTATTGTTCCACAATGGTGTTTGGGTCGTTTTTAAGACCGATGGGGTTAATCATTCCTTGGCAGTTCTTATGAAACTAGCTGTCTATGTATTATGCCACCAATGTTTTATTTAAAGACCTTTCAAAATGAATTCACTTTGAGAAATAATGAAATACAATTGTGTGGCACTTATTAGCTATTAATTAAGTTAGGATTTCTATTCTTGTGCAAGATTAGCTTTAAATTCAAAGAAATATTCAGTAACTATCATTACATTTGCAACAACTTTAGTAGTTTGGTAGTAGTTTAATAGTTTAGTTTAGTAGTTAAGGCAGAGTAAGTAAGCTCTCTGCCCTCTCCCTCTCTGATTACCACTAGAAACCCTGGACTGAAGACACAAAAGCAATGATCAAGGACTCTGTGAAAAAAGATAAGCAAATGGGAAAGAGAAATCAAATCCCAAAGACCAACATGGCAGTGAGATCCTTCCCATTTTTCCTGGCTTACTGTCAATGTAGCAAGTCGCAAAATGGGGCAGTGGAGGCAGACAGGGTTTCAAGAGAAACTGTCTCTTTCTAATTAGAGGCCCTAGAAAGATCCCTTGCAGATACAGAGAGACAGGAACAGTCTGTTGTATCTCCCAGCCTTGTTCCACAACAAGCCGTAGGGCACACATCTGCTTTCCTGCAGTGGCAGTGGCAGCATCAGCCACACCAGTTCAGAAAACTCAGTGGAAGTTCTCCTTGGCCACAGGAACTGGATGAAGGGAGCCTGTCCAGAGAGTGAAGGGAATCCTTGTTACTTCTTTTCTCTTGCCTCTTTGCCCAAGAAGAAGGCCTCATTGTGGGAAGCAGACATAGAATAGAGGCTCCAACCCCAGCTTGCCAGACAAAGGAAAGGATCCCTGGTAGCTAATAGTGGAGCTAAAAGCACAGAGAGGAGGGAGCTTCACACAGAAATCTTGAAAGCCTGTGGGTGGATTTCTAAGCCCATCCTTACACTCATGCATTGAAATGACCTGAAACCGCTCACGGCCTCAAGTTCTGAACACTGGTGTGGCCTCAGGCCCAAAGCCCTGGATGGCTACTGAGGAATGAATCTGAATAACACCAAAAGGCTCTGAAGATTAAACTAACACTGCAATCAAAGACTACAGAAAAATGGTCAGGACTTGTAGTGTGAAACTATGTTAAATGCCTATTAAGACAAATCAAAATAATCTTCTCCAGAAAAGGTTAAGAGAGGACACTGATTCTCATAAAATTCAAAAGTCCAAAAGTATTTGTCATACCAAGAAACAGAAAAACCTTAACAACTCAGTGAAAAAGGCAGTCTCCTAACTAACCCCAGAACAACCCAGATATTGAAATTTGCATCAGAAACTTTAAAGCAGCTGTTATAAGTGTGCTCCCTGAGGTAAAGGTGCACATTCTCAAATGAAGAAATTGAAAGACATTCCTGCAAAGAATAGAAGTATTTCTGGAAATTTTAGTACTGAAAAATACAGTACTGGAAATAGAGTAACCAGGAAAAGTCAGCAGCACAGTGGTAATAATGAAATATGTAGACTGTGTATGCTTAAAACTACAAGATCCTGATGAAGGTAATTAAAGGATAATACCAGAGTGATGGGGAGACAAATTGTATCTCAATGTATTCAGAAGCCTCAGTCTAGTAAAGATATCAGTTCTCCCTGGTTGATCTGTAAGCAGTCTTTATTAGCACAACCAAATCAAAAATCTCTTGTTGATTTTAATAGATACAGAGACCTATATTCTAATTTTATATGGAAAGGCAAATAAAATAGCACAGCCAAAACAGTTTTGAAAAGGGAAAACAGGATTGATAGGCTCCCAGTACCCAATTTGAAGATTTTAAAACTATCATAACCCAGACTTTGTGGTATTGGCAAAAGGGCTGACCATATACATTAGTGGAACAGAGAAGAGTCCAGAAATTGACCCCACAGAAATATGGTCAGTTGATTTTTTTTTAAGAGAGAGAGAGAGAGAGAGAGAGAGAATTTTTTAATATTTATTTTTTAGTTTTCGGTGGACACAACATCTTTGCTTGTATGTGGTGCTGAGGATCGAACTCAGGCCGCACGCATGCCAGGCGATCACGCTACCGCTTGAGCCACATCCCGGCCCAAGTCAGTTGATTTTTCACAAAGATGTAAGGATGATGCGAGTAAGAAAGGTGGTCATTTCCACCTAATGTATGGGGACTAGTGTACATCTCTATGTTAAAAAATGAACCTCAGCTATCCTTCACACTTTAAATTCAAAGTAGATCATACTCTAAAATAAAACATAAAATAAAATGCTTTGGGACGAAAAAAAATCTTATGACTTTGGATTTTTGCAAAGACCTTGTATAGATACAATATCAAAAGCACAATCCATAAAATTGATGTTTTATCAAAATTAAAAACTTTTGCTCTGTAAAGAAAACTATTCATACTATAAAAAAAATATAGACCAGTCACAATTACTTACAAATCATATATGAAACAAAGGATTTGTATCCAGAATATATAAAGAACTGAAAACAATAAGAAATAACAGAACGATGGGCTGGGGTTGTAGCTCAGTGGTAGAGTGCTTACCTCACAAGCCTGAGGCACTGGGTTCAATCCTCAGCACCACATAAAAATAAATAAATAAAAGTTATAAAAAAAAAAAAAAAACAACAAAGTGCTGACAAGGATGTAGGGCAAACTAGAAATCTCATATATTGTTGGTGGGAAATGTTAAATGGTAGAGACACTCTGGAGAACACTTTGGTGATTTTGTATAAAGTTAGCCATATGGTTACCACATGATTCAGTACTCCTATCTTAGAGAAAAGAAAAAATATGTCCATACCAAAACCTCTGTACAATCTTGTACAGTAATCTTATTTATAATCACCAAAACCCGAATACCACTTAAATGCCCTTCACTGGGTGTATGGTTAAACTATAGCATATTCATACAATGGAATATTACTCAGCGATGAAAAGAATGAATTATTGATACATAGAAGAACATAACTGAATTTCCAATGCATTCTACAAATTGAAGAAGCTAAACTTAAGAGATTATGTACTATATCATTTTATTTATGTAACATTCTGAAAAAGATAAAACTATTTTTTTTTCAGAACAGGTAAGATGTTTAGGGATTCAGGATGGGATTAGGGATTTGAGGATTAGGAATAGAGGAAGGTCTGACTGCATAAGGGAAGTATGAGCAAATTTTGGGACGGTGATGGAGTCGCTCCATATTCTGATTGTGTTGGTGATAATTACGTAGATCTCTGTATGCATTAAACTCATAGAACAGGGCACAGAAATTGTTTTGCAAAAAAATTGCAAAAAAAATATTTTTCCATACATAAATTAAAAATAAAATTTAAAAACACAGTACCTAAGGGTACATGTACAAAGATGTTTTTTTCAAAAGCAAAGGATGTGTAAAATTGGAGTCTATTCACTTCAGTGAGTTTTTCTTTTGGTGAGCTGGCAGCTACTCTTATGGAATGTGCCAAATTGGACTCATGTTTATTTTCTGCCTCCCATTTAATTTTACTTTTAATATGTTCCACCAGTTTTTTGAGTGCATAAAGTGATTATATACAGGTTGAGTATTCATTACCTGAAATGCTTAAGCCCAAAGTGTTTTGGATTTTGGAGTCTTTTGTATTTCAAAATGTTTGTAGATTTTATTAGATGAGTATCCCTAATCTGAAAGTCCAAAATGTGAAATGCTTCAAAATCCAAATCATTTTTAACATTATGTTGGCACTCAATTTTGTATTTTCAATTTTTGGACTAGGAATGTTCAACCCATATGTAGTTTATACTTAAGAGTTTGGTGGAAGTTTTTCTTATGTCTTTGTTTCCTTTTAAAACAAGAATTCTAGACAGTTGATACTTGTGTTACAGTGAGTTACATTAATAATTTTTAAAGTCTTAAAAATTTGTCCTTTTAAGAAGCCTAATTTGTAATCCTGAGTAAAAGAATTTGAAGCAGATACACTTTTAAGCAAAATGACACTTCTCATTATTTCTGTGGGTTTGGTTTGTTTTTTAGGCACAATGAAGCATATACATGGACAAATCCCACCTGCTGTGTGCATAATATCATTGTGGGTAAACTCTGGATCGAGCAGTATGGCAATGTGGAAATCACAAACCACAAGTAAGGCTCTTCAGGGTACTCACCCGTGTCATCAGCTTCTACCAAACCATCCAGTGGGTTTCATTTTTAAAAAAGAGGGTAGAGGGAGGCAAGTAGTGCTCATGAAAATGTATGAATCAGGCAGTAGGACAGCAATATTGGTCAGTAGTTCCAGCTACTTGGGAGGCTGTGGCTAGAGAATCGTGAGTTCGAGACCAGCCTGGGCAACATACACAATATAGTAAGAACTTGTCTCAAAACAAAAACAAAATCAGGCAGTGTAACTCTTAAGGGCATAGAAACAATCCATTTAATGATAGTGTTCACTAAAGTTTCTGATTAAGAGCCAGGTGCAGTGGCAAACGCCTGTAATCCCAGAGGCTCAAGAGGCTAACGCAGAAGGGTCACAAGTTCAAGGCCAGCCTCACCAAGGTGAGACCCTAAGGAACTCAGCAAGACCCTGTCTCAAAATAAAAAATAAAAAGCACTGGAAATGTAGCCCAATGATTAAGCACCCCTGGGTTCATTTGCTGGTACCAAAAAAAAAAAAAACGTTTCTGATTAAGAAAGCTGGATAAACTCTGAGCTTCCTTAACCCCTGAGAATCCTGATTCCAATCTGTTTATTTTTCCTATGTTGTTTATTTTGTGTTATTTTATATGGGGGAGCATAGGGTGAGGTGGGAACAGCATAAGAATTACTTTAATAGTTCAAGTCCTAATAAGGTTTCTTATTCTTGATGAACCTCACATCCCTTTCCTTTATGGGTATAGTACTGATGGAGCATTAATCAGCATCTGTATGGAGCCTGGCCTGTACAGAAAATCAGTAAGAGCAATTAACTGCCAGAAAGATTACAGAGTCACTGTTCTCTACTGTTAAATGGTAATCTGGACTTAATATTTCCTTCCTAGGACTGGGGACAAATGTGTGTTGAATTTTAAGCCATGTGGCCTTTTTGGTAAGGAATTACACAAAGTTGAAGGCTACATTCAAGATAAAAGGTAAGGTTTCGTTTTAAATGTTGAGTAGCATAGATGTTGTTCACTAGAAGTCAGTATTAAAATCTGTCATAATCTGGAGCTGGGGATGTGGCTCAAGCGGTAACGCACTCGCCTGGCATGCACAGGGCACTGGTTTCGATCCTCAGCACCTCATAAAAATAAAATAAAGGTGTTGTGTCCGCCAAAAACTGAAAAATGAATATTAAAAAATTCTCTCTCTCTCTCTCTCTCTCAAAAAAAAAATCTGTCATAATCTAAAAAGCTCACATTCTAACAAATAGAAAACAGGAGATAACTGTTTCTTAAAAGAATGATTCATAAAAAGCTTTATTTTAATATTTGGTTAAATATTGGCTTGTTGGCTAAACGTCAATTTCTCTTCACAGTAAGAAGAAGCTCTGTGCTCTCTATGGGAAGTGGACTGAGTGTCTGTACAGTGTTGACCCTGCCACTTTTGATGCTTACAAAAAAAATGATAAGAAAAACACTGAAGAGAAGAAGAACAGTAAACAGGTGAACATCCTGTAAGGTGGTATCAAGGAGTAACTGGACTCTTACATTGGTACTAATCCTTTTGGAAGTGGCCTGTTATTGGATCACAGTTTGATGTTTCTTTTTTGGTGTTGCTAATGCATGTAATTCTTCTCCTTGCTTCTTTTAAATGAGTACATATCTGCCTTAGTAGCAAATACTTAATATAATCTTCTATAAGATGTAGCTGTGTACCACTTTTACAACTGTGTAGCAGTTCTGTGTGGGGCTTTGGTTTAATTCACAAAGTTTTTGAAAATTGGAGCTCACCTTAGACAAATTTTCTTATGTGGGTTAGCGGTTGAAATTATTTAAAATTTCCTCCAAAATGATCTCTTACGTTTTCCTGTTTATCTGTCTTGTTGGTTTCTTCCTTATCGTCAGTCACTGAAGTTAAGGCTTTGGTGGCTAACAGTGCCATTATTGGACTCCTCTGCTCTTCATTCTGAATTTACCTCTTTGCGGGTCAGTCAGTGTCCTGATAGAATCTCCCATGGGCAAAGACACTTAGCTTCTTGCTGCCTGGCCCAGGCAGGCTCCAGCATGCAGCAGGCTCCTATCTCAACCCGCTAGTCAGAACAGTTGAGAGCTAAAGAAAGAGTGCACCTGTTTGACCAGGAAATACTTGAGGACTGACTCCTTTCTGGTAACTAGCCTGATTGTCTAGGCACAAACTCTGGGTTGGAATCCAGTTCCCATCATTTGTGAGCATGGCAAGCTCACATCCCTCTGCCTCAGTACCTTCATTTATGAAACGCAGATCAGGACAGCACCTACCAGTTGGATGAGTTAACAGATATTAAAGACTCAGAACAGTCCCTGCTCATAGTAGATTGATGAAATTTTTTCTGCTGAAAGTACGTCCTGGAACTGACATTGTCTGAGAGAGTGTGTTACAAATGCAGGCTCATGGGCCTCATCTTAGACCTACAAAATCACTGTCTCTGATGCTCTTCCCATGTTCGTTATGCATGCAAAAGTTTAAAAAGTCTTCACATTCTCAAAAGCAGAAGTTATATTTATTAGTGACTTTCTTTGTAAATTGAGCTGTTTTCTGAGATGAAGAGTTTTGTTAAATGGCCAGAGCCTGCTACTTTCCTATGGCTTTGGCTTTTTGGTATTTCCCTTTAGCCCTGTGTGCATGGTTTCACTCTTCTCTCATAGCCTATGTTCCTGCCTGCTCTTGCCTCACCCTGTGAGGTGTCCCAACCGTCAGAGAATCCAAGGGGCTGGAGAAGAAAATGTCCCAGGATCCTGGAACCCTTGACCCAGACTCCTTGTCTATGCTCCTGCCAGTCAGAAGGCAGCATAGTGAAGACAGCCTCACTGGCACACAGCCCTCTTTTACAGAGCTTGGACAGCATAGGACATTGGCAAAACTCCAGAAAACGTCCCTACATTCCCTGAATCCCTACTGAGTCTTTGTAGACCAGTGGCTTTCCTTCATACATTCATTTCTTTTCTCGTCTGCTCTCTCTCCCTTTCCTGTCCATCTCCCTTCCATTGATTTCTGAGGTTCCTGAACATGTGCTGTGGGAAGCTTTTATCATCAATTTTGTCTGTTTTTTAAATCATGATTTCACTGAAAGTGTCTCAATCCATGGTTTAGATTTGTTAACTGTGATGTTGGGAATATAACTAACCTTCCAAAGCCGTGAGTTCTTTATGAATACCTCTATGGTAATATCAGCTCCTCCTGGACCTGTTACATAAAGACTGAATAAGCAGAGCACCTAGCTCTGGCCCACAGGGTGCATAGCCAAAGGAAATGTTAGTTTCCTTCTCAGCCTAACATCTTTTTAAATTCTCTTTTTATCAGATGCATTCAGGATCCCTACTGGGTTTGTGTCATTAATGAGTTTAGTTAAGTGCCCCAGGATGTAAAGTTTTATTTTTCTCAGAATGTTGCCTGTGTTGGCTGTGTCTCCAGTGTATTAAGTTCCTCAAAAGTCAGGCATTTCTTGTAGTTCTGCATCCCAGTGCTGAGCATTTAGAAGGTTCACAGTAATTATCAAGTGAGTTATTTTGTCTTTAAAAAAATCAGAAGTTTTAAAAACATAATGTGGTGTGGTACAGATGATTGCTTGATGGTGCCTTGATGCGGATGACACCGTGCAGCACATGCAGCTCCATATACACAGTACTTGCTCGGTCTTTCCCAGGTGTGAGAAGGTGAATATATATGGGTTAGAAAGTCATTGTGTTGCAGATACCTGGCAGTCTTGCAGATCCGTCTCTTGCTTCAACAGTGTTTGGATATAATGGCCCCTGAGCACTCTCATCCAACCTGCAAACACCTTGCATTCTTTTTTCCAGTCACAACCTCCAGGACCATCCAATCTCCCGTCTTCTCCTAGTACAGCCAACACTGTGTTTTGTGGTTAGTTCCTCATTGCTGACCCACCATGACCTCCCAAATTCATCAGAATTATTCCACCAAGGTCGAGGCCCATCAGCCAGCCATCTGATCTGTTTACATCTGCAGGTCTCCTATACTGAGAATCTCCTGGGAGAGGATGTGCAGAGGCCTTATCAAGAGGAATGAGTAAAATTCTGGTCTAAACCAGGTTCCTTTGTATCTTCATGCCCTGGGCTGTGACCATGCAGACCCCCTGTCTCTTTGACTTCTGGAGAACCACTTCCTGGGTGAGACAGTGGAGCTCTGGAGGAGGATGGTGGCTGCCTGTCTTTACCCCCACGGCCAGCTGGGAGAGCAGCTCTTTCAAAGGCTCACCCTGGAGCACAGTCTGCCAGCACCGTGAGCATGCTCTGCATCCCTGGCGCGCTCTCCCAAGCCTCAGACCAAATGAAAATAAAACTTTTTGCAGAAATAAAAGAAAAAAGTCATGGTGTCTCTGCCCTCCTGCAGTGTACTTTCTAGTGGTATGCAGTAAATGGTGTTTATTTCATTATTCATAAGTGTATGTACATATCTTAAAACTTCTTACTTAAATGTTGCTCATTGCTGGTTTTCTAGATGAGCACTTCTGAAGAGTCTGATGAAATGCCAATGCCAGATTCTGAAAGTGTATTTGTTATCCCTGGAAGTGTTCTCCTGTGGCGAATAGCCCCACGGCCTCCAAATTCCGCCCAGGTGAGACCAGCCTTGCTGGATGTGGCCACATTGTTTATAGCCAGCTTTGGGGATGCCCTTTCCCAGGCAACACTGAGACATGATCAGTTGTTCCCTGCTGGCCCCTGTTTGCTGCTTTTCCTCCTTACCCAGAGGCCCAGCACACTCATGTCATCGTCCACCCTCTCTGGTGCTGGCTGGAAGACATGTAGGGTGGGACCTCAGTGGGCCTTCTTTATGTTACTTAGGCATAAGGCTGGCCTCTGTCAAATATAAACTGATGAAGCCTGTCAGTGTAAACCTTCCAGACCCAGCCAGGAATGAAGGAAGATGACTGTTGATTTTGCCCATAGTTCTGAAAGTTGATAGAGGTTATTGTGAGGTCTGCTTTGAGACCAGTACCCACAGATGGTTCAGAGTCAATGAAAACTGTTAGGCATAATTTGAGAAAGGAGTAAGGGGTCACTTTCAAATCAGCCTCTTTCAGGGCTTTCTGTTTGGTGTCATCATGCCTTGGTATATGTTAATTTGATCATTTTGCTTCTTGTCAGATGTATAATTTTACCAGCTTTGCAATGGTTTTGAATGAAGTTGACAAGGAAATGGAGAGCGTGATTCCTAAGACTGACTGCAGGTTACGGCCTGACATCAGAGCCATGGAGAATGGAGAAATAGGTAAGAAGCGTCTACTGCTATAACTGGTACAGTTCACTGGGTCATTTGTTTCATTCCTGGTGATTGTTAGCATTATTGGAGTATTGGCATTTTCTTGGAAATTCAAAATTTAAATTTAACTTGTTTTTAAATTTGAAAATCAGAAGTTGTTAACTGAAACTCAGTCACACACCCTAATCATTTAATATATTACACGTGGCTAGAGGCATTGTCTTAAATTTCAGAGAGAGAAATTTAGCATGTTTGTCAACTTTGAGTTGTAGTCTAATTACATTTCATAATTCACATAGCATCTTGTAAGCCTCAGAGCATGGCTTCTGCCAGGCATGGGTGGTGTGGGCCTGTAGTCCCAGCAACTTGTTTCTTTTTTGGTTGGTGTCTACCTAAGGAAGAAGGATTGTAAGGGCCAGGGCAGCCTGTGCAAGTTAGTAAGACCTTGTCTCAAAATAAAAAGGGGTGGGGAGATATCTCACAAGTAGAGTACACCTTGGTTCAATTCCCGATATGGGATGGGGGAGCAGGGGGAACATTACTTCCCTTGGGTAATTATTTAAAAAATTTTTAAAGTGTTGCTTTTAACATGGTGGTTCTTCAAAAGGGAAAAATCCCTGTCCCCCAGGAAACATATGGCAATATCTGGAGACTTTGTCACATCTGGGGAAAGTAGCACCAGGGCTGGTGCTAAAAATCCTGTCATGCACACAGGACAGCCACTGACAGTAAAGAATCATCGGATTCAATGTGACAGTAGTAACAAGGGGGAGAAACCCTGTCTTAACTAGTCTGATTGTCTCCAGTGAGACAAAGCATCAGCATTCTGGAAAATTGTTTTAATTTTTTATGAACAGAATTTGAATGAGTTCTGTAAGGTCTCACTAAGAATTTAAAATAGTTTTTCCATCCAATCTTTCATTGAAACATTTTAACATAATTTTTTGGCTTTATGAATAAGCAAGGGGTTTTTGGTAAATGCAGAGGTTATTAAGGGCATAAGCAATCAAAAGACATGAAGGCATTTTGAGTGCCAACCCCACCTTTCCTAGCCTGGGTATATAAGATTTTAACTTCATGTTTGACATGTTAAGATTTTAACTTCATGTTTGACATGTCAAGAACACTAATACACACAGAGAGTGGTTGTCCATAAAGTTATTATGCTTATCTGTGTGCCTGGCATTCTTTGTGTAGAGAATAAATGTTTTTATTTAATATTCTTGTTTTAGACCAAGCTAGTGAAGAAAAAAAACGGCTTGAGGAAAAACAACGAGCAGCCCGTAAAAACAGGTCCAAGTCAGAAGAAGACTGGAAGACGAGGTGTGTACCATCTTCAGTATATGACTGAGCCCTCTGGCAGGCTGCTGTGTGTATGAGAAGCAGGGGTTTTAGATGCTGTGAATTGCTGACCCTGCTACGTTGTCCTTAGGATGGAATCTTGAAGGAGCTCTGTGAGGTCTCACTAAGAACTTAGAATACTTTCACATTTATTCAGTTTTCCCACCTAATTTTTCATTGAAATATTTTAACATAATTACTATGAAAAATATTCAAATGTTAGACTAATTATTGTTCAAATTATTATCAAAATATTATTCAAAGTCATTTGAATTTAAGTATTAAAGCCAAAAGAATTGCTCATGTGACAAAGAAAAATGACTACTGGGAAATTAAATTTAAAATATTCCCATACAATTATCATAGATAAGGCCCATTAAACTTAATTTTCTTCCTTATCCAGCAAACCCTGTCCCTTATTATAAAGGGAAAGTAAAATACAGAATTATATTTTGGCATGAAAATAACAGCTATTTGCTCATATATGCAAGAAAATTATAGGATCATTTGCTTATACGTATATCATGTATCATTGATATTTAGACAGTATCTTTACTTTTCAAACATAAGGGATTTGATACATAAAGGTAGTAGGATTTGTTTAAAAGTAGCATCTTGTATTCCATTTAGGAGTAGAAATATTTTTTAAATCAGGAGTTATTTAGTCACTTGGGTTGAGCAGTAAAATCACTTATAAATAGGAATAGCATAAAAACATTTTCTACATAATTCAGTGTTACTAAGTAAATGTTAAGATTTAATATGGGCATAATTTTTCAAGCATCCCAAAAGATATTATTTGGTCATCTTTTTACATGGTACAAAAAGATTTTAGTTTTAGAAATGATCTTGGGTGTCTAATCCAGTAGGTTTTGTTCTTTTTTGTTAACATGAGACTCTTCTTTGCAAATGAAAACTCACTCTATAGATAGGAACACATGCAAACCAAGGTGCTGTGTGGGCAGGACCTGGGCCACTCCTCACTTTCTCCCATCTGCACATACCCCAGGTCCCTAGAACTCTGGAATACAGTGTAAAAATTGCTTATCTAGAATTCCCTTCTTTGTATTGGAGAAAAGCAAACAATGGTATATTTCATTTCATTTAGGAGCCATGTTTAAAGGTACACAGCTGGTAAGCAGCAGATCCAAGACCAGAGCCTTCACCTTCATTAGTCCTTTAGATGAAGCCCCTTTGCTGTGATCCCTTTTGAAAATATGTGATACACTTTATCACATATTTTTTTCTAGAACGCCTTTTCTGATCCCATTTTTCAGTTATATCATGTAAGCAAAAATCCACCAAGTATTTTTACTATCAGATGAAAGTCTTTAGCATTCCAAAAGCAAATATCTGTAGAAAATTCATTAGAAGCTTGAAAATAAAAACTAGAGCTGCGTGGGAGGGCTGTCATTTTGAGGCTTGCACTTGGTTGCTTCCACAGGGCTCTCAGCCTCACTGTTCTTATATGAACATATTGGTCTTTGAAATAATCCTGCCCATGCTTTGTCAAGATTCCATGCTTTGAGCTCCTTTCCAGTGGTGGTGATGAGATTTTACATTTACTGTTTTCAGGACTGACCACGTGTTTTAAAACACTTTGGCTCAGTTTGAATGTAGGTAGAAGTAGAACAGTTTTGTCAAAGAGCATTTTCTTCTCTTCTTGAAATGAACCCAAAAACTCACTTTAATGTGACCCACATTTATCCTTACTAAAATCTAGAATCCCTGCTAATGTTCCTTTTGCTCACTTGAAGAGAGTTCAGGCTGCAGTTTTTTCAGGCTGTATGTATGTGAGTCCTGCTGAGGAGGGTGGCTGCTTGTGGTTCCGGCTTATTTCCTTAGAGAAGCCCCCAGACTTCAATAGGAAGGCATGGAGAAGAGGTCAAGGAACTGGTAGGAGAGACAGGAATGGCAGAGGGGCAGGGTGATGCAACCAAATAGGTGGTAGTCTTTCCATAGCATGAGCATGGTGTGCAGAAATATTTTTTATAAATGTTCTTTTACTGATATAGACCCCTGGGCACTGTGGACTACATGGCATCTTTCCCTCCTCTTTCCTCTTGCCCACACTTAGTTCTGAAGTATAAGATTTAGAATTTTCTGTGGGAAGGCGAGGGAAGGGGTGTTGTAGCAGAAGAAGGCCTTCTAGACACAAGTGCTCAGAATTAGAACTGGAGGTTGAAAGACTCCCTGGCCCCAACATCAGGCTGTTACTCTGGAGGGACACATCTTTAGCGCAGGGTTCTGGCTAAACTGTTCCCAACAACAGAAAAACTCTAAAGGTAGGATTGAAACATAGTCTTTGGAGAAATTTTCCTAGAAGTTTGTGAACGTGACCATCCTTTGCTATTAATATACCATCCTGTGAAAAGTCTTGTTACAACTTTGACAACTTCCCCTGTTTAAAGTATGGAAGTATTCTAATGGCATGAGGCTGGAGCTTGATTAACTTTTTAAGGTACTTTGGCTTACCCTGATTTTGATTTGCCTACTTATGTGCTTGGCTTTTCTAAGCCTGACTACCAAAGCAATTTTACTGCTTGGACTTTTGAAACCCAAGGGAATATAAACTTTGTATTTTATATTAGATAAAAAAATGTGATAATAGTAAATAACGTATCCTGAGATTTTTTAGTATATCTAAAGTCTGATGACCCATATTTTAATCATTTAAAATATTCTTCTCATTAGAAAAACAAGTCCCCAAGGTTAAATAATGTATGTAATATTTAAAGACATGGACATTTACTGTAGGATCCTTAAAGGAATTAGCCTAATATAAAGCATTTTTTTTCTTTTAGGGTTTTTATTGTTAATATAATGATAATAGTAATACCAGAGTCACCAAACAAGTCTGACTTCACCCTTGTTTAAATATTTGTAGAAGCAGTTTTTTTTTTGTTGTTGTTGTTGTTTTTTGCAAAGACTGGCAAACACATAGGAAACTGTTTTCATAAATGCCATGCTGGAAACTAAATTGTATTTATAAAATGTTATACAAATTAAACTGTGAATCTTTTGAGCAAGTAGTTTTACATTTCCATATCTTATAGAAAGCTGGTAGTGTGTAAAATGGGTAAGAAAAAAAAGGGCAAGAACATGATTAGGACAGTTCTTTCTAGAATCAGGTCTGGTTAAAATGTTAAAAGCTAAATGTATCCTAAGAATATGTATTTGCATTGAGGCAATTTGCCCAGGAAGATTTAGACTAACTTCAGTGGATTGTGTTTAGCATAGTATACTAGGAAAATCATGGTCTTTAAAATCAAACCTAGGTCTGCTATCAGTTACTAGCTTGGGCAGCTAGCATTTTTATAACTGCTCTGACATTTAGTTTAAAGTGAAGCTTTGACGGGGGACCAGGGTTGTGGCTCACCTAGTGTATGTGAGGCCCTGGATTCGATCCTTAGCACCACATAAAACAATAAACAAAATAAAGGTATTGTGTCCAACTACAACTAAAAAATAAAATAAAGTGAAGCTTTGCATTTGGACTCTGAACCAGGCATCTCACAACATTGCCTTAGGTGTGTTAGAAAAGTTTACTTATCCTAATTCCTTACTTGAGATTGCTTATAAGAATGCCTTCGAATGGAAGGAGCAGGACCAGAGGATGAACCAGTAAGACAAAAACACTTTCTAGCTGGGCCTGTAATACTAGCTGCTTAGGAGGGTAAGGCAGTATGATGCAAGTTGGAGGCCAGTTTTGCATTTTAGCAAGACCCTGTCTCAAAAGAAAAACTAAAAAAGATCATGGGTATAGCTCAGTGAAGCTCTCCTAGATTCAATTCCCCAATACCAAAAAAAAAAAAAAAAAAACAGTTTCTAACAACCCTATTAGATCCTACTTCAGTGTGGAAGAACTGTATTACTGATTGTTGTGGATTGTAACTCTTTTGCAGATCTCATTACCTCTTTTGAAATATTCTGCATGTGTTCCCCTAGGAGCAAAACAGCATCACATCTTCAGCCATCTCTGTGTAAAGCCCTCTCACAGTGCAAGAAATTCTACAAAAGGGAAATAGTACTGCAAGCTAATGAAGCCACAGATACCCTGTGATGTCAGACTATTTCCCCTATAAATTTTGTCCTTTCTCTTTAAACAGGTGGTTCCATCAAGGTCCTAATCCCTACAATGGAGCACAGGACTGGATTTACTCTGGCAGCTACTGGGACAGAAACTACTTCAATTTGCCTGACATTTATTAAAATGTAGACAAGTCAGGGTGTTTGGCTAATCTACAAATAAGTCTTAAACCTATGTTTTTAAATTTTTTCCCTTGGTTTCTACTCATCTTAAAAACAAAAAAACAAAAACTCATAACTTGTATTTTACCCAAGAAAAATAGGGCATACAGTGATAATGGTGGTGAGTCTTAGGAAAAATGCATAGTAATTTTGCTATCCAAACATACTTATTTGGAATACTATTTTATAAAGAGGTAAGAGAAACTGCTGGAGAAGATGCTTTTTCTGGTTGCTATTGCCATATTTACTGAAGGTTTATATGTAAATGTAACTTTAGCTTATGGAATATATCATAATCCCAAATCAAGTTATTTTGAATATTTTTATGCTGTCATGCTTGAATGTTTTAGACATAACTTTGAAATGTTTAGAATTCTCCTATACAATGTTTATGTGCTCAAATGTAGAGGTTGTCATTTTATAAAATTGATAAGATGGCTTTTATTCATATTAATCCTTTCAACTTTATCCCTTCCCATCTCCAAAAAGAAAAAAACAATGCCTGAATATTCAGAATAGGTATTCCTGAATTGAAAATTCTAAACTGGAAAAGGTACTTCATTTACTTATTTTAGTGCTCTGATTTTTTTCTGTAATCATTGTTATTAGAGATAAAAATGTTTAAATTGTACGTTTGAACTGAAAATATGTATAAAATAAAAATCTAGCAAGTCACAAAAATTCCCTAGACATAGATTTTAATCACCATTACATAATGACAAAACCTTTTTAAGTGCAACTTCTAGTGGCCAGTGCCACCAGAGAATTTAAGCTGCACTCATGTATTATAAGTATCAAACTATATAAAAGGAGGTCTTGTGCATTTCAAATTTGCAAGGTACCTGTGTACTTAAAATATGTATGGAGACCTACTGTACAGTAGTTTTGCCCCTTTAATTGGGGTACATTAATCTTATAGTATTTATCCAAACCCCAGACTGAGATACTGATCCAAGGGGCCTTAGGTAGCTGCCAGTAAATTATTTTAACTGCATCTTAAAAGTTAACAAAGTGTTATAATGAAATAATCTGATGCTAATAAAGACTTTAGAATGTTCCAAAAGTGTGATTCCTTTTAAAACATACTAATGCTGCCCCTTAATGGTATCCTTTCACCAAGGCCTAGCATGCACAGTGGTATGGTGCTGTTGTTTGCATTCATAGGAAATACCTGTAAGAGTTGCAAAAGAGTAAAAAATGTGATCCTCCTCCTAAGTTATAAAATGAGAATACCAAGGTTTAATGCTTGCAGGAAGTTTATTGATATAACGCTTGGTGGCAGACTCCACCTTGAACGTTGACTCAAAACAGCGTCATTTTCGGCATCTGTCAGGGATAACGTAAACATTTAATTGTAAGGTCTGCTCTCCTGCTGTGTTACTAAGCTCTTAACTAACCAATACCTGTAAAAAACAGTCACACTGACATAGGGGACCCAACCAAGCCTGAACACCCTGCCTAATCATAACTACGAAAGGCAAACCTGTATCAGTCCTTTATTTCAATACTTAACATTTCTGTCTCCTTAAGGTGTAGGTTCTAGGTTTTGCTCACCCTGTTGTCCACACATCAGGGAGAAGGGGTTACATAGGTCTTCACATTAAGCTCAGGTTAAATGAAAAGAACAAGACAGTATTCTTACAAATCAATTTTTCATTTAACCTTAGCTTAATGTGAAGACCTGTCTTGTTGTCTCTTAGCTGTTCAGTGTTTCCAGTCTCTCTTTTACGGTGGGTACTGATCAGCACTTCTCTCTAAAACATACCAACTAGGTTTATCTTGTCCTTTAAAAAAAAATTCCAACCCAATGGTTCATGTGTTGGGCATTTACTAATAAGCAGTGGTTGAGGCAGCTGGAGACAACCACATCAAATTAAGTACACCATTTTTTTTTTTCCTGTACTAAGGGATTAATCCCAGAGTGGCCTCAAACTTGTGATCCTCCTACCTCAGTTTCCTGAGTAGTCAGGATTACAAGGTCTGGACCACCATGCCCAACTCATATCAATTCAGTTTAAGAATCTCAATCTCTAGGTCAACAGAATGCTGGAAACTCTAGTGTTAAGGCCCACATATTATGGTGGGGAAATTTACCTACCAGTTTTTAGTTTCTGCTCTGCGAACATGGGCAGTAGTCACAGTAATCTCTCCAGCAATACCATAACTTCCAAAGGGAGAACGTTTGTCACCAGATCCTGTACCTTTTTTAGCTACATCTTCTACTGGGAAAGCAACAGAAAGAAAAACTGGGCTTTGTGGTCTGGGGACATCTTTTCCACTTGAAGGAGGACTAGCATTTGGGGGATTTAGGGTATGTTTCTGGAATTTCTGATCTGCAGGAATAGCAATGGGTACTTGTACTGCAGCATATCTCTTCATGCCATCTGACTGTGAGACAACAGCATGTCCAGGAAGAGGTTTCCAATCCTGTGCTTCCTGAACATTTGAGCCTACTAAAATAAAAGGTGGGGCACTGGTCTTCTTGGTGTCCTCCATCATCACATAAGTTGGAGAAGTAACTTGCGGTGGATTCTGCAGAAACTGTGGATCCTTAGGATTAGATAAATAGAGGGTTGCTTGGGGGAAAGGCCCAGGTGCTGGTGGCGGTGATGGGCGACTTTGTTGATTCATATCAGTTAGACAGTAAAGGGTCCACATGTTAGAATATGGTGGTGGTTGTCCTGCTTCGCTTGTTGCTAGTGCTATAAAAAAAAAAATTTGCAGGCATTAAACTTTTGGTCTCTGTATCAGGCGCTATGCACAGTAATGTCTTTATAAATCTTTTGTAAAAATATAAACAAATAGCTAATTAATATGTGCCATAAAGCGTGCTATAGAGAGGGCTATAGTGTCTGGTAATGTGAAAGTAAAGAGCCTTTCAGTACAGTTGGAAAAGAAGGACGACAGTGTTGTGATACCAAGTGGCAGGGACACTAGAGTTGTGGCTAAAGCAGCAGTTTCATTCTAAGTTGCTGTTTCCAGATTCTGAAACTATAGACATAGCTTTTATTGAGTCCTCAAAATAAAGAGTCAGTAAAACTGACTCAACAGCCTTTAGGTGGGGAAGAGTGTTAATGCGTCTGCATAGTTATTTTTTTTTCTTTCCTGAATAAGTCACAATATTTCATTTTGATCACTTAATCCATTATCTCCTGCCACACATAAATCATCATATAATCTAGGACTCAGAACCCCAGAGAGCTCTTTTTTAGGCAAGGCTGTACCAGAGACCCTAGGTGGCAATGAAGGACTGGTTGGTCCAACAGGGGTTCTTTAAGAACAGGTCTAGGAATGCCATTTATTGACTCGTAACAATCTGTAATGCCAAGTTTGACTTGCCTAATGAAGATGGCAGTGCTGTTTTGGAAAGCTGAATCCCAGAAGATGGGACCTTGGGGAAACAAATTCCTTGTAGAGGGGAGTTTCACTTTTCCAGATGTGCCAAGTTTACCTTTTGAACTCTGGGCCATCTGTTCCTGGTGGAGCCTTCTTTACTTGCCCCAGAAAAGACCACAATGCACATGATTAAGCTGATGGTTTTTGACAGCATCAGATACTTTAAACTCATCTTCAAGCTTATTAAAATATATGTAACAAGCCAAGTTTTCAGTTTTTTTAAGTGGGAGAGAATTGGAGAACTCAATCTATGTTTTTTTAGCACTCAGGACAATTGTTTTACTTTAGAAAACAGTGACTAGGTTTGAAGCTGTGCTTAAGTCACAAGAATAATGCCAGCACCACAGGCTACACTTCCAGTCTTGCCCTCTGCCTTTTCAGCTGTTCTGAATCCCTGTCACACAGCCAGACAGAATTGACCTTTGCTAAACACCTGCTTTGGTAACCCTTATTATTCTGACTCAAGTCAGTCAAGAGCTGAGAGTTTCTGCAAAAGGGATGGGGAGACTGGCTCATGTGCATCCTTCCACTGCTCCAGAGAGAAGAGCCTCTAAAAGTTTCCAAATGGGGCAGAAAGGTGGCAGAATAAATGCCATTATTGAGATGGAGGTCATATCACGTCTGTCACAAGAAAACATAGGTGGCAGTTCAGGAGCTATGAAAGCTTCAATTTGGCACTGGTCTGGGTGAACTGGTTGAAGGAAACCAATCACAGGAACTGAGTCTACTATTGCTGCAGTGCCTGGCCGTCCTTCCTGCTGTTGCTACCTTCCTGCTCTCATGTGTGACAGAAGTTCGACCTAACCTTTCCTCTCCCCATCCAGCTATGAAGCTGCTCCAGACCCAGTACCCAGACCTGTTGCAGAGCTCTCGGTGCGAAAGCAGAATCAAACACACCACCATTTCTTGCATGTTTTAAATGCCACAACCCATGTAAATGCAATGCTGCAGTTTGATTTTACATTCACAAGCGAGAAATTTCAAACCAACACCCCAAATTGCAGTTTCGCAATAATATTATTCAGGTGGTGTAAATATATTTTTGTATCTAACAGGTTCTGATGTTCACAACATGTTTCCAAAAGGACACAAAATTACTGGATGACCAAACTTTAAGGATGTCGCATTAAAAATCACTCATCTCATAAAAGTAAAATCTCAAACACAGCAAAGCCTTTAGGTAGGTTTGGCATTTAAAAACCTACCGAAAATAAAGCCTGTGACCAATCTGCAGGGAGCCTACCTAGATGGTTTCTTGTGATATAGATGTCACCTGAAACGCAATGTGTAAATATGTAAGCATCTGATTTTCTTACCTGGCCTCATCAAACCTGTTCAGGTACTGCTTCCCCCTCGAGTTCGGTTTCTGGCTGAGTAAGACCTTCTGGAATACGAGGGAAGGGGCCACTAGATTCCTTACACTTCTGCAGTGTACCCCGAGGGCAAGTTCTCCAGTGACGTCTGCTGCCCAAAGTCTCTGGAAGTGATCTCCACTTCAACATGCAGAGATTGTTCAGTGCCTATTTTGATAAAGCCCTCTGCATCCAGGGATTCTGCAGGTCCCTTAGGGTAACCTTCCAAATAGCTGTCGGAGAGCAGAAAGGTAGCTTCTGCCTCCATATTTATTGAGGAGTCAAAATTTTCATCCTCCTTCAACTGCACAGGTTTGGGACTAACTGATGGTAATTGCCCATTTCCTTTCAGACAAGCAACTTGATCAGTAAAAGGGATAACTATATGTTCTGGTATTTGCTCAACATAGATAATTCCTTCAGCGACAGGCTGATTGTTATATATAGATGATATACGAAGGGCTGTTGTAACCCGATCATCAGCCTGCAAAGGGACCTTAGGAGCTTGATCATAAGCAGGAGGATGTTGTTCAGCCTGCAAGGGGATTGAGAAAGCCGTTGGTAGTTCAGCCTCATAGTCCTCATCTACCTGTACTGGCTCTCCAGAACACTCCGGAGGAGCAGTCCCCACGACTTCTTCAGCAATCTCTGACTTCAGTACCTTGTTAAGAACAGGCATACTTGTTGCCACGTCCACCATTAAAATGTCAGATTGATCAGAATGAATAGATGAAACATTACCTAACATCTGAGTGGCAAACTGAGCTGGGTCAGCTGGGACATAGGCAAACTCTGCTGAGACAGCTGCTGGAGATGGTGATGAGGGTGGGGTGGTAGTCTTGGGGGTGACTGGTTTGGAAGAAGGACCACGAACTGCTTCGCTTGTCCCCTCAGTCTGTGGGCACTCAGTATTAATTGATGGAAACTGGGTGGTCTTGTTGCTAAACTGTGGTGCAGATATATTATCCTCCTCTGTGTCCGTGGATTTTTCCATCCGTGTAGGTTCTTGGGAAACTACAGGTGTTCGTTCTGGTTCTGATTTCTTCTCCTGTGTCACTCCTTCTGACCACTTCTCTACTAAATAATAACAGTCAGATGGGTTAATCAGCATATATTCCAAAGGAAGTATTATAAAGAAAGCAATGATAGGTTGAGTATTCAAATGTCTATACATAAGATTTATGCTTTATTTTCTAACATCTGTGATTTAGTGTGGAGGGATGAAATTTTCCTGTCCTTATCCCCTTGAGACCTTTCGATCATCATATCCTAGAAATAAGTGACCCTAAATAGCACAGTGGTGAAACTATAATCATACCACTCTAAGCTGGTCAGCATTCTTGGGGAAAAAATTATAATTCTTTCCTAGAAATAAGGATGCTGAAAAAAAATCTCCATGGAAGAAACTCCTGAGCCAAAGTTGCACACAAAGCTGGGGAAAGGAAAAAGCAAAAGACCAGTTTGGGAAATAAATTGTCCAGTTGTCATAACTTAGTAATGACACAGATGCTATCATATGAACAGAGGTATTCCTGAATGTAAGATGATTAAGATTCAAAATTTAACCTGACCCTTTTTGTTCCATCATCCCCCATGTGGAATACCTATGGAAAACTTAAATTAAGCAACAAGTATACCACTTATGGTTACTTTGAAATGTTTTTAGAGTTTTATTGGTTTGAGAAAATAGGCAAATGATTAGCACATTAGAAAATACTTCATACATGTGAAATATACAAAGGATATACAAAACAGGCTCTTAGTTATGATTTTTCATCCTATTAATGCACCTGGGTCAATTTCATTGAAATATTCACAGAATTGAAAACCTGGGACCTTAATGGATTATTGATGATTAGTGAACTGGGGACTGGAGGATTTTTTACTTAAGGAAATGGCATATATTCTACCTAAAAAAATGGTAGTACTTGCTGATGAGAGATGATCTCATGCAGCTAAAATTATACTGATCCAGACAAAAGGAAATAAGAACCCTCCGGTTCTCAAACCTCAATGAACTGTCAAGGCCTAAGGAAAAGACCTAGAAAGACGAGATAACTGATGACACAGGAAGTCCTGGACTGGAGGTGAAAAAATTGCTTTAAGATTATGTTTATCACCCACACACCTGTCTAAGCACCTCAGTTGTTTGTTACTGGAAGTTTCCACATCTGCTTGATGAGGATTTTCTCTTGGAGAAGTATTTCTCTAATATAATGAAATGTACAGGAAAAGTATAATTTGCTTCACAAGATTATGTTTGGTTCAAGTTGAAACTCTTTGTAGAGATGTTTTCATAGGTTCAGCTGCTTCCCAAAGAATAGTGTCCTGCAGTGTCTCCCTTCATATTGCTGCTGCTTTCTTGTAAATTCAATCAAGGTGTCTAATTCTGGACATGGACACCATACAAAATGGTCACATGCCAAAGAAAAGTTTCAAAAAAAAAAAAAAAAAAAAAAAGCCATGTCTACTGTTAACCTACCTCTGCTTAGAACAATGACCGTTTTTTCTTAACCATTCATCTCCTCAGAACTTGCCTACCCTTTTTTTTTTTTTTGACATTTCTCTATATTTTATTTTATTTTTTTATTGGTTGTTCAAAACATTACAGTGCTCTTGACATATCATATTTCATACATTTGATTCAAGTGGGTTATGCCTACCCTCTTAACACACCTTTTACCTACTGGTACATGACTGAACGCTTGTATTACACGTAAGAGACTGCAGCACCGCGAAGGATGAAGATCAAGACAAGGCACCATAACTTACTACACAAGATAATACATACACAAATATTACAGGTAAAGAAATACAAGTATCTAGCAATGGTACTATAATAAAGATCTTGGAAGTTCAGAGAAAATCTTATTTTAATAAACCTGACCTTGGGAGAGTTACTCTTATGCTTAGTATATGGAAAGCTTTAAAAAATATCACTCCCATCAGAACAAGAAGAAAAAGCCAGATAAACTAGGCACAATCAGAACTGTAATCCTGGTGACTTAGAAGGCTGAGGCAGAAGGATCACAAACTCAAGGCCTGCCTCAGCAACCTAGCAAGATCTGTCTCAAAAAATAAAATGGGCTGGGGTATAGTTCTGTGGTAGAGTACCATAGGGTTCAATCACCCGTACCAGGAGAAAAAAGGAGATGGGGTGGTTGAAAAAGCCAGATTAATAACAAAATCTTAATTTTTTTTTGAGGCAATCAGAGCCAGCATACAAACCTGTATCTTCTTATGCAGTTTTTTATTGTGAAAAAGTTACGAGGGGAGGTGGGGACACACACAATCAGATTCCCTGATAAACTATTAATGATTCATAATTAATATGCTTTATTTTTCTGGAATGGTTGCTATTTCATAGAGGAGACTTCTATAAAGAGAATAGTCATTCTAATATTTTAAAATTAAATTATTCTAATTATTAATCTCCTAGATACAGATATTTAGGGACATTTTAAAAAGTTCAAGTGGGCCTTTCCAGACACTGTGTCCTGCAAAAATAGTACATTATACAGGTTCTGTGCAATTGACAAATAGAGTCATGAGATAACCAAGTAACCTGATTTCCAAAGAACAACCAGCCCCTCCAAAAAGGGAAGAGACACAAAAACTGTTTCAAGCTGTGGCAGGGTCCAGAAAGATGAGGCTGCCATCATACTAGCTGGTGAATATTAGCTAAAATCCAAACTGGTAAAAACCTAGGAATGACTTCCTAGGAATAATTTAAGACACTAAAACTCAAGGGGTGTTCACACTTGCTCACATATACTTTTCTGCAAGCTTCCTGTGACATATGGAGGCACAGCAGAAGGCCAGGGAGAAGTCTCCTATTCTTGAGGCAGAGACCAGAAATATTAGCCCAAGGCAGACCAATGATGCAAGAGTTTAGTTGCACAGGGATCACTGAGCAGGAACACTGGGAAAGCCCCACCCGGCAAAGCCAACTAGGCCTGAGGGGGTGGAAACAATGGGGAACCTCCTGCACCACTTAGCTCACCAGCATTGAGTAAGGAGAGGAGGCTGCCACCAGCCTACAGCCTGGAGAGACCTGTGTGGCAGCTAGTAGATAAGGCCGAAAGCCCAGGGAGAAGCAGAGGTTGAGAAATTCTCTGGCATCTCTGCCCAAGGGCATGCAGCCCTCTGCTGGACGAGTTGGATGCCTGCAATACAGTGAAGATGAAGCAAAACCCAACCTGATTCCTGACTAGAGTGACCTCCTTATTTTCCCCCATAAGGTCTTAAACTCCCCAATCATCGATTTATTTACCAGAAGGGTTAAAAACCGAATCAGCCTATGCATTCAATTATAGAAATCCCTAAAACATTTGCACAGAACCTGTATAATGTACTGTTTTTGCAGGACACAGTGTCTGGAAAGGCCCACTTCTCTCTATAGAAGTCTCCTCTATGAAATAGCAACCATTCCAGAAAAATAAAGCATATTAATTATGAATCATTAATAGTTTATCAGGGAATCTGATTGTGTCCCCCACCTCCCCTCGTAACTTTTTCACAATAAAAAACTGCATAAGATACAGGTTTGTATGCTGGCTCTGTGGTTTAATAGCTGCATGGTCAAAATCAGAACTTCAGACACCTCATCTGTCAAATGAGCATAATTCTGACATTACTGTGTTTTTGTGGAGACTAAATGAAATGGTGCCAGACCCTGTCAGGGGTCTACAGCCTGTAAATCACATTTAAATGGGGGAAGAAAGAAGTCAACACCCAGTTAAAAAGAGATTCAGAAAAGTTTTGAAAAGATGATGTCAAATCAAAAATTATAAATCAAGTATCTTTAATTCACCTTTGATTAAAATTAGGTTGGCAGCTTCTTAAATGGTGACAGGATGCATAATATTTTTTCTTCTTCATAGGTATATACATATTTATACACTTCACTACACAAATATAATATATAGATCATAGAAATTTTTGAATAGATACACTTAATATTTTAAAAAAGTGAGACCAAATGGCTTAAGCTTTCATAATGTTCTTGAAAATGCAAAGCACTCTATTAACCATTTAGCTTGGTTTAGATTACATGAAAAAATATATTCCAATATAAACACACTAGTTATCATGTATAACATGTAAATCTACATTGCTAATATCTGCTTAAGAAGGGTAAAGAGCTTTTCTCCAGTGTTTTAAAGCCTGTTTAATAAGCCTAACAACTGCTGACTTGTAACTCTGAAATTATAGAAGATTATTTCTTAAAGTAGTGTACTAGGTTTGTTGTAGTTGATTTTTATCAATCTGATGAAGATAACCCACTTACTTCAGTAATCTGATTCTCAAAAAAGAAAATACTGCAGAGACAGAATTAGGAACATAATTAAAGGCATTTTTCTTTGTAAGAAAAATGCCTTTAATTATGATAATAAAATTGATTTAAATTCTTCTGAATCCTGATTTTCCATGGAACTAATAAGTAAGATAGGTCAAATTCAAGGATATAGTGTTTCTTGGAATAGGTAGAACTCATGTGGACATTTAAGGGAAACATGAAGGAAAAAAGCATATTCTGGCACTAAAAGGAAAATCAAAAGGAGTCAAAAGACCAGAGAGAAGCAGCAACAGGGTGTATCAGGAGATAGGAGAGGGTACATAAAGACCGGAGGTCACAATAATAGAGGGCTTAAAGTCAAGAATTTGGAGTATATATGGTACCGGGATCAAAGATGCTAAGAATTTAATAAGAGTGTTCCAATAATAGTGTGCTGAGATGATTGGAATTCAGAAAAACAGGGATATGAATTTAAAAAGTGGATGGCTTCTCTCTTTCCTTTTCCTTCTACTCATTATTCATTCAGCAATCATTAACTGCTTTTCTACTATGTGAAAGATACTGAGGAATCAAAGATAAGACTTTCTAAAGAGCCCAGTCTGACTAAGGATAGAGGTACATAAGCAGATGATATGACACATAGTCAATGTAGTGACTGAAATATACCCAAGGTACAATAGCTTTTAGGTTATTTTTTTGTTCAACTTTGGAAATAAGGGACAGGAGTAAAGGCACTAGTAACTTTGGTCCTTAGGAAATGAAAAGGCCAGTTTTGGGGAAAATAGCCATTACCATATCCTAAGCAATTTCCCAAACCATCCCTCTTTGCCTTTTCTTTCTTGAGGTTCTCCAACTATACCATCAAACTTATCTGGGCCATGTGGAACAACACCAAAAGCAGTTTGGCATCTCCTTTTCTCCTCTACATCTATTTGAGGTTATCCCCCTCCTTCCTCTTCCCCTGCCATTCTTTCATAAATCTATCTTCTCACCACACTCACACATTTTACCCACACCTCATCTCTCCCAATTACATTTTTAGGCAAATTATTGTTCTCTTTAAGATCACCCTAGCTATGTTTGAAGCAGCAATGTACCCAGCCCCAGATGATAACCCCTAATGAGAAAGTGGTCCTCAAGCTATATTAGTATCACCTTTCCTTAAAAAGTATTTATGAAGGTAAAGGGAGCATTTTTAATTGTCTTAATGCCTGAGAGGCATTACATATTTTAAAAGTCAAGACCAAAGGATGCTAGATGTCTCACAACACCTGGGAAATTCCTACACAACTGCCCTGTCCAAGATGCCAATGTAGCCCCTATAATGCAGGTCTAAACCAGCCCTGTCAATTCTGATCTCCCTTACTAGAACCTTTTATCAATCTCCCTTGACAATTCTGCTAGAAGGCTTGCAAATATTTTCCTTTCTTAATGAAAGAAACAAATGTCACTGGTACAACTACTTTCTCTTTTCTCGTGCAAACTTGGGCTTAACACCTAGAGCAGTGGCATAAGGGAACAAGTAAAATATGCTAAGAATGATAGACCATTATAATTAGTGTACAATTATGATGCCCTATCATATTAGCAGCAGATACTTGTTGCTTTATCATATTAGCAGCAGAAATTAACATCAATTCCAGATAGCTTGCTTTCATAAAGTCACTATTATTTAGTCATCAGGTACATGCAACTGAAAGTTTTCCCAACTGAAACATGACAGTGTTGGGTATCGTTTTAAGATATCATGTCTGTTTTCAGTCTGTGACTTTGGTAATACCATTTTTCTCACTGGTACTTGTTGGTTTTCTTAATATTTAAGATAAGTAGATAATGCATCTGTTTTGTTTTAATTAACTGTATGAAAATTTGGGCTGTGTCCTATATACCCTCTTCTCTGTAGGAAAAGAATTCCTCAGGAAGAGAGGAATTATTTTATTTTGCATCATCTACATCATAATTTTATGTCATTGGTGAATAATTTTACTTCTTTGTGGATCTTTTTTGGTTTTGTTTTCCTTATTTCATTGACTAGAATACAGTACCCAAGGTTAAAAAAAAAATGATTATAAGATATCTTTTTCCTAGCCCCAATCTTGAAGGAAAATCATTCAATATTCACTACTGAATATAATGTTTCCTCTAAGTCTTTTGTGCATACACATTACCAGATTTAGGAACTTTCCTTGTATTCCTTGTTTGATCATAAACTTCTATAAAAGTTTATTGAGCAGATCTGATGGCCTTCTCAGTTTGTCTGATTTGAGAATGTCTTTGCTTCCATTTTTTAAAGGATAACTTCACTGGGAATATAGTCACATTTCAGCAGTTTTGTTTTGTTTTGCTTTAAGTTTTCAGCACTTTAAAGTTATCATTCTGTTATCTGTTGACTTCTATAGTCTCCATTCAGACATGAAGTCTTTGTCTTATTGTTCCCCTGAAAGTAATGTACCTTTTACCTTGACTGATCACAATTCTGTATTTTTCACCAGTTTGACTATAAGGTACTTAATTGTTGCTTTCTTTGTATTTACCCTGCTGTGAGTTCAACCAAACTACTTAATCTGTAAGCTGATCTTTCAGATTTATCAGCCTTTCTTTTTTTCAAATAATCCTTCTTTTCCATTTACTCTTTTCTTATCCAGTTACATATTTTAGATCTTTTTCAGTGTCCCATATGTCTTTTATACTCTGTCCCATTGTTTTTCTCTTTTTGCGTTAATTTGGTTGTCTATTGGCCTGTATTTTAGTTTCCCAATTCTGTCTTCTGCTAGTGAATACATCCAGTAAGTTTTTAGTTTGCAATATGGAATAACCATTATTTTCTTACTTTGTAGATTCTAATTCTGTTGACATTCTTCATCTTTTCATTCATTTTTCTATCAAAACATTAATCATCTTGTTGGACCTAATGCAGTTATTTGGATCCTCTATTTCCTCTTCTAGTGTTTCATGTTATCTCCTTTACTAGTCATTTCCTTCTGCTTCTTTGAATGTCTAGTAATTTTTAATTGTATGCTAGAAATTATAAATGGCATGTTATAGAGGCTCCGATTAAGTTATTTTCTTATGACAGGTAAATTTGATATTCTGGAGATTTGGTTTTAGATTTTGTTAAAGTGTGTATATTTCAGCTTTGTTCTAACTCCTAGCATAATGTTATTATTCACAGGGTATGATCTTTCTAGATCTCAACTGAACTACCAGTGTTTCACAGAAGTCTCTTCATTTTGACTAAATCCAATCTCAACGGGGTATGATCTTTCTAGGTCTCAACTGAACTACCAGTGTTTCACAGAAGTTTCTTCATTTTGGCTAAATCCAATCTCAAAGCCTCTCCAGACATCCTACTAGTTCTGAAATTTCTACTCAACTTCCAGTCTTCAACAACCCTTTCTCCTCAAACCTTATTTCACACATGAAGAGCTCAGGAATTGGACAAAAAATATGAGGGTATTTTTCTTGGGAGAGATTTCTCTGGTACCCACAACCCTTCGGCTGTGGCTCTCAACAGTATACATTGTTCTTCATTATGTGACATTGTTTCTTCAAAGTGATCTAGTCTTTTGGTTATGCTTTCTATTGAGTTTTTTATTTGGTTTATTATTTCCTTCATTTCAAGAACTTCTAACTTTTTTTTCCAGAGTCTCTCTCTTTCTTGAAGTAATCTTTAACTACCTGTATTTGCTTCTCTTATCATTGGAGTGATCAATTTTTGCTTGTATTTGCTCATTTAGGTCATTCTTTAATTCATAGATCATTTTAATTATGAGCCTTCTGAACTCCTTTCTCTGACATTTCATCAACTTCTCTGTCCATGGGTTCTGTTATTGTAGTATCTTGGTTTGTTTGGGGCACTTTCCTCCCTTGTTTTTTAATGTTGTCTATGTGTCTTCCTTTCTTTCAGTGTGGATCTGAGATATTACAGTTTTTACCTTATGTTCTTGTAGTACCTGTGCAGACTGTCTGTACCTCACCTTGATGTTGGACTTCCAGACCCTGCTGGTGTCCCTCAATATATGCTACTGCAACTAAAGGTGGTGGCAGCAATAGCCAAGGGAACTCGAGATAATAGTGGAGGTGACCCCAAGATGGATACAATGTCTTACAGAAGTAGAGCTAAAAGGGTGGGCCTTACATGGTCTTTGGGATGCCTGCTCTGAGATGCAGCTGCTTCTAGACCCCATTGTCGTAAGGTAGGGGCTACTGTGTGGGGAAGGCTATGGCGATGTCTGCAGTGTCCCAAGATGGAAGTCAGTTAAGATGAGGCTCCCAGGTGGGATGAGTAGTGAACTCAAGACCTACCCTGGTCCTGGGTCCCACTATGTCAGTGTGGGTGGATCTGGGCGGGGCTTGAGCTCCTGCCCCTTTATTTTTTCTTTTCCTAGCAAATACTAAGTAGTGGAATTTAAGGGATGACTCTTTTGTTTTAAAAAATTTACCTAAGTTTTAAATCTCATCAATCGATGATTTGGATTAGGAGATTGAGAAATTTGGGGGGTCTTTCACTGACAGATTTAGTGAGATCTGTTTGATCAAACTTCAGCCAAAACAAAGGGAGGATCCAAAAAAGAATTTCACAGCATGAACTACTTTAGCAATGGGATGGATATGTGGGTGAAATGCCACAATGATGGTTGACAGAGTTAGGAACCATCCTAAAGACACTAAGCTCTGGGGGGTAAAATGAGCAATGAAAAAGTGAAAGCAGTTTTCTCCAGGTCTGTTTTCTCTCTCTCTCTCTCTCTCTCTCTTCCCTTCCTCTATCACCTGAATATGAAATTTTGAAGCCATTGGGGAGATAAGTAAACATTTCTGGTTCTATGATGAGGTCTACCACAAATGGTGGTCTTTCTAGGAAATATTTCAGAATGAAAGGTTCACTAAAACAAAAGATATATATATATATATATATATATATATATATATATATATATATATATATATATATATATATATAGGATGTTCTTATCTTCATGGTTTCTATGCATGGGGCAGCACATAGTAAAGCTGCTGGGCAGCAAACTCACCAGTTTGGGAATAACTTTGGAGAACATGACATCCTCACTGAGCACTCTTATGAAACACATGCTTCTAATATCTTGAAGCTGAGAGAGGACACCAATGCACTAGGGACGGCAGTTAGTTCTTACCTACACATCACTAAGTTCTAACACCTGGTGCTATGCTAGGCTATCTTGCTTCATAGTGAAGAAGCTGAAAGACTAGATTTAAGAGTCAAGTCTTCAAAGAATGGTTCATTCCATATCTTAACAAGTCACTGAAAGTCTAGGAGACCCTCCATCCTTGGGACCAATAGAGCATATAGGGTATTACAGGTACTGCCTCCACATTTAAAACTAGGATCCACAAGGGAAGTTCTACTTGAATGAAAGAGAAGGTGCCATCTGTTACACCTACATTTTTATTGTAGAGAACTGAACAACCATGAAGCCAAATTTTCTCAGCATTTCCACAGGAACAGCAGTTGGGTAATGAAAGCAGCCAGAAAATAGGAGCTTGTCACTCAAGGGAGAAAATGTGCTACTGTGTGGGAAACTTAAGATGCCTGTATATATCCCCTTATAGTCTCTTTTCAGCCAAGAGTAATACTTTCCTGGATGAAGGTGGACCCATGCAGTCTCTATGATATTACCTTTGTTATTGTGTACTGTTTGTCCACTAAGAAACCATTTGGGATGACAATAGAAGACAAGTGAACCAAACTAATTAACCAGAAACATGGAACTATTTCTTGATCATCCCTTCATGTTATCCTCCCATCCCTATTCTACTGCCTAAAGAGCAATATGTCTCTATAATCCTACTGTGAGATAGCTTTTAGAATTTCTGTATGCTATGTTTACCTTCTTTATATCTTTAGTTAGCTGAAGAGAAAAGCAGTAGTATCTCTTACCCCATACTTACTTCAAAAGTATAGCTGTTCTATTAATTTTATTAGTCTGTTAATTTTTAATTCTGAGATTCACAGATTAACCTACCTAAACCAGAGTCCACATTTGTTTAGTCTATCTGCTAAACTGAATTGGTGAATAAATCCTCAGTTAACAAATTCAACTCAAAAGCTACCAGGTATCTTCCACCTTAAAAAGTCACTGACTTTAATCACCATTCTTAAACATAGCAAACCTGCACACTCCCAATACTCTGAAATTCAATTCCTTTTATAGAAAACACAAATACAAAGACAATGATAACCTAATTACCCAGGAAACCAAGCTCATGGGGAAGGGAAGGGTAGTTAATGTTCTTACACTTGTCTATATATGCTGCTGATGGTAAGCAAGTCCCCAACCTATTTACCATGGTGAGCTGAGAGTGCCATCAGGGAAGCAGCCAGACTAGACAATAAAATATTCCTGAACAAAGGCACTTCATTCTCTGCCTCTCCAAATGCTGACTATTGCTATTCTTAAATTTTGCTTTCTGTTTTGGATATCTCTTTCATAGGAGATCCAAATCCTAATGACTTTTACAATTCCTATGTCTTACTCCTAATTTCTCCCTAATATCATTATGTTATCTATTAACCTCACAAATGTGACAGTATAAAAGTGGTTGATAACTCACAGAATCTTACCTTTTCTCTATGATCATTCAAAAATGTTTTCAATGATCATAGAGAAAAGGTAAGATAGTAAGAATTATTTATTTTCAACACTGGCTTTGCCTTGCCATTCTTGAATATAGTAAGAATTATTTATTTCCCACACTGGCTTTGCCTCACCATTCTTTTAGATATGTACCCTTTGTCCTTGGAATTTGATTATTAAATCTCCTTTTGCTTATAATTATCTTCTCAAATTTTCATTCTAAAAAATGCCTTTTCATTGCTTCTCTGTCAACTCAATCTCATGCTGTCATGTTCATATGAGATAGACATTTAAAAATAAAAACATAAAGCACAACTTTCTTCAGAGCAGTTACATGCCACCCTGTCAGTGTTAGATATGGAGAAGACCACTATTGTTGAAAATTTATCTATCCACTCCTAGAGACTCTTGGAACAGAAAATATGATCAGAGATATCTAATTGATTCCTGTCTTCCAGACTGGACTACAAGTAACCATAAGGGGTTTTTTATTTGTTTTTTAATGGTAGATTAACTTTTTAACAAAGATTTTCCAGTTTTATGAGTATACTTTATCTGAAATGCTTGGAACCCAATGTGTTTCAGATTTCAGAGTATTCTGGATTTGGGAGATATTTACATAGACTTTTTTAGTTGAGCGTACCTACTCCAAAAATATTAAATTCAAAATTTCCCCAAATCTGAAAATCCTTGAGTGTCGTATCAGTGCTCCAGTGGATTTTGAAGTTTTTTTGGGGTTTGGGATTTTTGAATTAGGGATGCTCATCCTATATAACTACAACGAAAAATGTCTCACTAAAATTAAGCCTTCATTGCTCTCAGATGCAATTTTCTTCATCTCCATTATATTCCCCCTAAAGATGGGCATACTGATGGGTCTGAGTCATAGTTTGTACATACTGTCCTAGGCATCCATGTACATCGTCATGCCAAATGATTTGCCAAGATGTTTTTCCTTTTTTCCCAACAATATTTAGAATTATCTAAAATGCCACTCCCCGAGTTTTGTTTTTTTAAAAAATAAAAACACTTGAGTTAATAAAAACAAAGCTTCAGTGTGATTATTTATACATAAAACATTAACGTGATTTAGAAGGAAACCATCTGATAGCATCAATCTTAAATATGAATGTATTTAGCAATTATGGAGTAAATTATAATAAACATTATTAAAACTATCACTTATGGCACTTACCTTTAAGCTGATGAAATTGTTTAACCAGATCTTTTATATCCAGAGAATTATTCCCTGAAGGAATAAATACAGGAAATCAAATACAGGTACATAAACTTCCCAATTTAAAAATGCTTCTTAAAAGCAACAAATATATGATCTAAAGTAATAACAAACCTTCTCTAAATACAATAAGTTCTTTAAAATAAATCGCTGCAAACTGGGTGATGTTTGATGGTTTGGTTTTGAGAACAGCTCTGCTAACTCCCTCGAGTAGAGTCTTGAGGCCATAGGGTACGACAAGTCTGGGCTTTGAAGAAAGCATTCTGGCAGGATGTCTATAATCTCAACTATAATAAAGAAAAACAAATAGTTTTATAACACAGGAATTTTTATTAATCTCAACTATAATGTAGAAAAACAAAGTCTTAAATACAGTTTATTAAAATATTTCTTATGAGTTAACCATGGTTTCCGAGAACAAATCTTCTATTGAAATTAAGTTTAGTTCTAATCTCCAGGTATTTATTCTAGTAAAATGGGCTAATTCTTGATAGAAAAAAATAAATACCTAAAACCCTACTAATCGCTACTAATAGCTTACTATATAAGGTGAGCAACCCAGTACTATTAAATCCATAGGAAAAGTCCTACCAGTACTCCCAGGATATTAAAAACAAACAAAAAAAAAACAAACCAAGCAAACAAAACCTGCTTCTGTGAAACCCAGCAAATATTTTGGGAAATAACATTTAAATTTATGAAGTTACATTTCAAGAAAGATAAATTAAGCATCTGTGTCTATTCCAAACATGCACAAAAACACTGACTTTGTTGGACAAAACTGTTTCTACAAGAAAATGACTTGTTCACTTTTGTAAATATATCATCAAATTGCTCATATTTTTCCTTTAATTTTTTTACTATTAATCAGAGTAGGTAAAAATGTTCTGAGGTGCTGTGCCATCCACTATTATATGCACCTCCCCCTCCATATGCTCCTTTTATTCTCCTAATTTCTTCCTATCTTCCCCCTTCTCCTGATTTTCTAAAGGTATTGCATAGTCTAACCTGTAATTCTCAGAAGCGCAGAGAATGTCAATCCTAAACTGTGTCAGTGTGTAGGTTCTGTCTCATTCTAAAATACTGTTCATGAAGGCTAACAAATACATAAGAAAATTAAATTCATTCAGTGGTAAGGGGAAAACCGTGGTAGGAAAAACAAAGTGAAAATACTGCACGAGATTAGCATTCCAATGCAAGCCATTGGTCCTTCACTTTTTGACAGAAATATATTAAATCGGTTCTCGGGCTACCAAACAGCCATCACAAAATAGAAAACAAGTAGTTAAATGATTCCACTGTCCTGAAGTCAAAAAACAAATCTGTTGCTTTGGAGAATCACAGCTGTTCTGGACAGAAACCCATGAAAAATTTCTCCCCTGGGTCCTTATAAAAAGCAGAATAGTATGACATACTATGTCCTTAACTGCACAGTACAGAGTAGTACGTTTCATGGGGTTAAGTGGCACAGTTTAGTTATGGCCATTATACAAGGGGATAACTTTTAATAAAAAGCAACTAATGTGTCATAGGCAAAACACTGAATATTTAAAAGCAACATTCCATCTCCCCAAAAGTCAGGACAAAACCATTCTATCTGCCTAAGCAAACCCTTTGAAAATATATCCAAGTAATTACTTAACGAAAACATACTATCAGAATATCATTCATTGGGAGCTTTACTAAATTAAACTATCTTTGAAAAAACTGCCACGTTTGGGAACGTCCGACAAGGCAGTTCTGTACAAACTGTCCTGAGGAAGTTGAGAAATAACGGTGGCGCCAGCATGGCCACACCAACGGGTAAAATAGATACAGAGGACTGTTTATATTTCTACTCAAATGTCTTTCAAAAATAATTGTCAAGAAAACGAGGGCACTCTGGCTGGGGAGGCGTGTGGGGACCTCAGAAGTACAGAAAACGTAAAAGGCACACACACACCCCCTCTAAGACCTCGGCTGGGACCCAGCTTGTTTTGCAGTTGGGGTGGTGTTCGAGGGGGTGGGGGAGGGGAGTCGGCAGTGAATCGTGGGAGACCCGGCGTGTCGACTTCGCAGCCGGCGACTTGTTAAGGAAAGGTAGGCGGCCGCCCAGCCGACACTCGCAGCTCGGCCACACACGGGTAGTCGTTCCACCGCCGCCCACGCAGGTGTGGGCCAGGACCTCCCACTCTGGGAACCCTCTGCCTTCCCAGACACTACAGGGCAGGTCCAACTCCACCATCACACGAGATTCCCAGAACGCCTAACTGCCTCCGGGGCACAAACTCGCCCCACCTTCCTCTTTCCGGCTAAGCTCGGGCGAGCTTCCTCGTTGCCCCCTCGCCGGCGGCTCCTGTAAAAAACCGACCTGGGCGGGGCTTTTATAACCCTGGAGACGTCAATGCGTGCGTCACAAAGCCCCACCCCCTCGCGGGAAGCTCGAGCGCCACGAAGGAGGCGGGATCGCGGCGGCCTCAACCAATGGGGAGCCTAAAGGGACAAAGGCCGGAACTCGGAGGGCGAGAGGGGCGTGCTTCTCCTTTCCTGCCAGGACACAGAGGCGCCATGAAACTGGCAGTTCCAAACGGCCTGTAGGAGGTCGATGCGACTGATCTATTTCGGTTGATCCGAGATGAGAACTGCTTTGGAAGGCAGTTCTATCTTGTCATCACTGACTTCTTTCCCAGCACGACTCTATGCCCCTTTATTACTCTCTTGGGTCACCTTTAATAAAATTTCTGCTACGGTGTACACAACAAACACTGTAAGTGAATAATTATATCCAACAGCACTTCTTCGCTTGACAAAATCCAGTTAATTCTGAAACTTCTTGTTTCTCCATTATTAGGATTACGCAAATCTGTTCCCTCAAAATCACTGTGATCAACAGGATGCAAGTTAAAGACAAACTGAGGCTCAGTTTTACCAAGTTAAAGAAATGTTGCCTCATTTTAAAAGGCCCGCTCTTTTCAAGGGCTCACAGATTCGTGCTGGGCGTTAAATAACTATACAATGATTTTGGATCCAAACAGCTTTCCGTGTAATCCATCTTCAAATGTGCAAAAAGCAACAGGAACCACTGTAAACCAGCTATTAAATAGCATCATTGGGTACATAGATCTGATCAGATTTTTTTTTTTTTTTTTTTAATTCAGGAAAAAAAAAAATGCTTCTAGAGAGCTTTGCAATCAAAATCAATGTCAGGTCTCCATTACATCCAAGCTACAAACAGAATTTTCTGGGGCAATTCATTCACTCAACGATTATTACTAAGTATCCATTAGTTGCTAGATAAGTTTTCTCTTACTGTGAAGATTACTATTTAAAGGGGAGAAAAGTTCTTTGGGGTAGGTTTTCAGGTGTTACATTTTCCATACTTCATCATTTGCTTCCAGCCCCACTGTAGAAGTGTAAATAAAAGATGAGCTGTCATGATTTTTGAATTTTTTACTTATAATACTGTAACTGTCAAGTGTGCTATGAGCTGTGCTACTGAAAACCCTAAGTACAGACATTGGAGACCCTATTTGTGGCATTTTGAATTGGAAATGTTAATGGTTGTGTAGCCTAACCTTGGTTGGCTATCTTGTACATATATTGTCAGGTACTATGCAGAAATACCTGTCACTCAGAAGGGAGACCTTTGCTCAATTTCATTTCTCCAAGACTATTTTGGGTCATTCTGAAATGCAAATTGTTACAATGAAACATTTAAACAAGAATTTCTAAACCATTGCCCATTTGCCACTTTGGTTTCTCCAACTCCTAAGGATTATAATGTGTTTTTTCAATCTTTTGTCCTTGCATTTGTCTCCTTGCAATGGTCATTAGACAATCCACCTTGTTTTCCTGTCCTCCTCTTCACATCCCAAATCCTTACCTTACAGAAGTTCAAAGTTCTTGACATAGTCTGTTTACCTCTTCCGTCTTCCTCTTAACCATCCTGTTCCCACTTGAGACCCCAGGTTCTTGAACAAACATGCTATTGTCACCTCTGAGTTTTTAACTTATCAGGTCCAAGACCTAGTTGGCCCCTCCAAGCATCATTTTTATCTTTAAAACTAAGTTCAGAAATCTACTTTAGAAAACCAGTGGATTAGAAGCATTTCCTTAGTGACGCCATAATAATATATTGTGACTGAGCTCAACCTTGCTATATAATTCTATTCATTTTACACTTTTCTATCAGGTAAACTAAATACATAATAAAAGATGATGGCCGAGGGCATTATTTCTCTAATTCAGACCACCTGCATTGGAATCATCCTGGGACCTTATTAAAAACACCTTCCCAAGCCTACCTAGAATCTACTGAGCCTGAACTTTGGTGAAAAGGGCTAATCATTAAAACATAAAAATGGGAACCTCTGGCCTGTGGGAGAACCAATTATTATCCAGAGGCTACCCGGGTTACAAGTATTATAACCAAGTCAACAAGGAGAGCTCTCAACCCCCTGATAGTGTTCATAGAAAGGCAGGTCTACTCTGTGTTCTTGACAACTGTGCACACTAATGAGGGGCCACAACTACTATGTCCCAACTTTACATTCTCTTGTTCCTGTTTTCCTTTTCTCTTCCTCTTCCTAGCTTCTAAGTCATCAACCTCTACTATATATTTTCTTATGATCAACTGGGTGTAACACTTTTTTTTTCCCCTACAAAACATACCACTCACAGAAACTAAAACAGTTTATCATGATGGCAAAAAGTTTTATCTTCATATGTATAAAGCCATGTTTGAATGCTTGTCACATTTGAATACTTGATTTGTTTAAGGAAGAAATCCACTAAAAAAGTTTACACAGAAAAGAAAATGTGTGTATGTGTATAGTAAGTGAGTGTGTGTGTGCGTGTGTGTGTGCACGTGTGCTTAAAATTGGATGTGCACTGTCCTTTTAGTTGGCAGAAATATAAAAGTGCAAATTCTGTAAAGTGATTTAAAGAATACATAACAATAGTCTATTTTTCTGTAACACCTGAAAGTTAAAATTCTTAACTCAGTATAAGACTTAGTTATCATGCACTAAAATAAAAATAAAAAAGATACCTAACTCAATAAAGGTAAAATCTTAAATATATTAGCCAGCAAGGTACACGTTACATCATTATTACTAGACCATGCCTCCAAGTCCATCAAATTATAAAAATGTGTTCAGCATACATAAAATATACATTAGGGATTTCTCTTACCATAGGCACAATCTAATACAAAAATATATTTGACATTTATAAAGTAGAAGATCCATTTGAAAGCCTCCAAATTAGGAAAGGGGAAGGAGTGGTAACATAAAAGAGAAGCACACATAGATGAAAATAGCTCTACTTATATGATTATTTTCTTCATCAGCAAGGGGAAAAGAGCAGTTTATACTGAATCAAGTTACCAGGCAGATCACAGTCAGTTCACAGGTTGGATGGGGCACAGCATGTAGGCCAGATAACTGTAACAAATCACTCAATTCAAAGTGTACTCAGGTTCCTGCCACCCTCATAGTACAGTGGACTCACACTGCACTTTTATTATTTTGGTGTCCTTAGAATGTTCATCTACCCACTGTTTGTGGACCACATTAATACAAATGGGCCACGGGGGTTCTCTGAACTGAGGCTGGGAGAGACTATTTTTTAACAGACCTATGCTTTGACTAGTAAAGAAAATCTCCTGAATGGTGTTGTACAGTTATCTATTAAGTGTCAGCTGAACACAAATTTATTTGAATTCCTGGAATCTCTATGGGAAAATAAAAGTAACTTTTAAAGCCATGAATGTACACATAAGTTATTTTTAAAAAAGTGAAAGCATAAGATTTTATGTAATTTTTGAATACGGAAGAATAGCTTGAATAATATTGGAACTGAAAATTCAAATAAGAATGAATGAGTCAAGAAGTTCATGATTCAGAAGGCTCGACAGTCAAAACATAAATGTTTGCTGTGTATACTGTAGATTAAGAAGAGAAAAGAAAATGGCAACAGCCATACTTTAAAGATTCACAATGTTCTTCCTGTCAGTTATCAGACTCCCAATATTTTTAGACACTAATTTTTCTCTTCAGAAAAATTTTCTCTTCTTGTCTTCTGGATGTACTCACTCCCTGAATGTAGGAAAGCAATCTTTTCTCTCTTGCTGGTATTAAAAATCCATACAGGGTTTACATCAGGAAGTTAATGTGAATGAATACTTTGGAAACAGCACACTGATTTATTATTTAAAAATAATAAATCACAAAACTAAAAAAAAAAAGTGATTCATAACAGAATGAGGAAACATAGGTTAGCCCAAGTCAGTAAAGAGAAACTTCTTTCAAAGAAATAATTTCTTCAATATAAGATTAAATTAGGTTAAATTTGTCAATATTCTAGCTGTTTTTCTCCTGTTTTATTTTATAAATATCAATGTATTAACATCATGTGAGATGGTGCTTCAGTCAACAGAATATGTAAATGAATGATACTCTACTGATACTCTTTAGTTGGATACAAATTTTTAAAAAATTGAACCTAAAGATTGAACCTAATTATGGCAAAAATTCTTGAAAGTGACTGAGGTATTTAGATTCTTCAAAACCCCAGGATTTCAATACTGTGCATGGAGGCAAATTAAAATCAATAAAAATAAGCAATGAAGAATAAAAAAATAATTTGAATTCCTTTTATAACATCTAATAACCTGAGCTAAGGGGAAAATGATTAAATCCTGGCAATATACAGTCCAGCAAATACTTCACCATCAACTATTCTGAGGCAAAAAGAAAAAAAAACCCCCATATTTATTCAAGAATAACTTTTCAAGTAATTTTTAAAAGACTTCTAAAAGTTGATCATTAGGCAATTTTTACAAAGAAAGGGGAAAACTCCTAAAATATAGGTGTTATTTATCGAACCCATAGAGAAGGAAATAAAAGGTCTACTTTGAAACATTTTGTAGACAATCTGGAGGTGAATATTTTTGATAACAAAGCTTCAACCAAAGAGCATTTATTTTTTTAATAAGTAAACCATGGAATACTGGGTTATTAATATATGTGTGTATATATATATATATATTTTATAGTAGAAGAATATTTAATTGGTGGCTAGGAAATCTGCTTTCTATTCATTGCTCCACTGATAACAGGGATAATTAATTGGAATAAGTAATAAATTATTTATAAATGATAAATTAATTGGATTAGCTGTTTTGTGCCTGAGTTTCAATGTGTGTGAAAGGAGATAAGAATATCTGTGCTATATTATTTATAGGCATATTTTGAGGCTAAAGTAAAATGCTAGAAAGCACTTTTATTTTTTCAAAACACAATATAAATACTATGTCTTGATACTGTTAATAATTTTACAGGTGCTGCTTCACGTCACCCATTCTGATGTTTGCTTACGGTAGGCGTTCCTACAAGATCACAGGACAAATATTGAGTTTGATTTTATTTTAAAAATAATAAATCACAAAACTAAAATGTTGGAACAAGGTCACTTAACCCTCTCCCCAGGTGGTTAGTTACTGTTATTGTCATCATCATTATTACTTCTCGCTACATGTTTAAAAGAGGAGATCTTTAATATGTCAGCCTCATTGCGAAAATGTGTCCCTGGCACAGGTGGTTTGCAGAAGAAAAGTCGATCTTCACAAGTGCTTTGTCCTCTGCTTTTATTTTAAAGTGCAGACCCTGGGTGGGGAGGGACAGAGGGGTCACTCCGGGTCTGTCACTGAGGAACCAATTCCCTCAGAGAGGCCAGAGCAGCATGGATGCGGACGTGCAATCTGTTTTCAAAATCGTAGCCAGAGAAATCCTCCTGTAAGAGCAGAGAAAGACTGTTTAAAGTGGACAGTTAGCTCCACCTGCACAGGGCACTGCACAGGGCATTGCACAGGGCACTGCACGGTAAACCACAGGACATTTCACACTCCTCCAGGCAAAGCTCCCTGCAGCCTAGTAAAGTTCTCACATCCACTTGATTTTCTTATTCCCCAAACCTCAGACTTTGTATTTACTCTACAAATGTAAACTGAATGCTGGTAATGTTCTCTTTGGAGAATTCTCCTTATGTTATTCTTAAAATAGTAGCCTCAAGTTGTGCTCAAACTAAGTTACTGCTAGAAATTCTTAACTCAAGAACGTAGTTATGAAAATCAAAAGTTTGTATTCCCTGGAACTAGGTACATGCTCGTATTCCCAGCCTGCATGTAATCGGAAGGCTGAGGCTAGAGGATAGTTTGAGCCCAGTAGCTGGAGACCAGCCTGGGCAATATAGTTTTTCTTTTTCTTCAGAAAAAGAAAAAAAAAAAGTTTGTTTTTCCACCCAAACACTAAGACTGTAGCAATTATAAAGCAGGCTGAACAATGTCTCAGGATCTTGGAATTTCACTTAAAAATCCAGGGCTCAGCCAGGCATGGTGGCACATGCCTATAATCCCAGCAACTACACAGGGGGCAGGGGGATCTCAAGTTAGAGGCCAGTTTCAGCAATTTAGCAAGACCCTGTCTCAAAATTTGAAAAAGAGATGGGGATATAGCTTAGTGGTGAAGTGCTCTTGGATTCAATCCCTAGTACAAAAAAAGAAAAAGAAAAAAGAAAAAAAGAAATCATGTTCTCACTGATTGAATTAGTTATCACTTCTCCTTTCCAGAATTATTGATCAGAACATTGTCTCACAAACTTTCTTGAATTCAGACTCAGGTGTACAGTGAACAGGAAAAGAAGGGTCATGGGGAAGAGGAAGATTCAGGATTTTTACCTTTGCTTGAAGAAGTAGAGTTCGCCCTCTTCCTACAGTCTAGATACAAGAAAAACATTATTTCAGCATACATCCATGTATACTTAGGCAGAAAATATTATCATAGGAGGACATGTTAACGAACATAATTCATAGTACGCAGAGGTGAGTCAATTGGTCAGTCAAGTCAAAGACTCCATGTTTCCTTAATATAACAATGCTTATCAATTCTCATCAAGGCTTTGCTTGATAAATAATGCTTCATAGTCCTCACTGTACATCCTGTGAGGAGCAATAACTGAGATATAGTTCTATAGGTTAAAAGCTTACTAAATAACCTGAAATTATTGATAATTAAGAAAGTGGTTTTATCTGAAGACACTAAGATATATCCTTTTGAAAGTATTGCTCAGTGAGGATATCAACTTAATTTCTCAAAATAGATAGTCCATTCTTCTTGTATACATTATGGGTACATGAAGAGAAAAAATTTTCATTAAAATAAAGAACATGGTGTTAGAAGATTCTATCTAAATTTGTAAAAAATGACATTTTCTGTTTTGGTAAAATTAGGTGTCCAAATGAAAAGATTTTCCAATTAAAAATCCATCTTTGGAAAGATAGGCTTTTACATTTTCAAGAATTAGGCTAGAGTTTTAATTCTGTCGAATGCCCATTCATTGAAAGCTAAGATGAACTTACTAAAATTTGGTATTTTATTGCTAAGAGCCACAGCCAAGTAATATGATGCATGGCATTTTTGGTTGAAAGGTGATGCCAGCAAGCCATTGAGATGATATGATTATGTTAAGATTTGCATTCATATGGATATTGGACTCCTGCTGTTCACCTAGGCCTGCTAGAGTTCCCATTGGTTGAGGAAGTGCGGTGGGAGGGAATTCCGGAGGAGGAACTTCCTCTTGGGATCCAGGAGAACGCCACGTGCGTCGGTCGGCAATCTTCCTGGGAGCGTACGGGGCATTGGCGGCAGTTTCAAAAATAAAGTTTGTTCCTGCTTAAGTGGCTCGTGATTTTGTGCCCAGCCAGTCTGAGGAATTTTATAAAGTTAACCCCACTAACCCATTGTACTAACTTAAATGCACACCTTAATAATAACTGTCAATATTATTTGTATGATAGTCTAAAATTTTTAAAGCAACCATACATGATATCATCTTTATTTATTCTCATTGCCATCTTTATTAAATTGGCAAGGCAAGTATTTTTTTTTTTTCTGTTTCATACACGAGGAAGAAGGTATGTGGTTAAGTAACCTAACCAGTGCATGAATGTAAATGGCAGAACTAGAATCCTGACTCAGTTCTGTTCCCAGTACATCATCCTCCACCATATCATAAGATACTAGAAAGGGCATTTGATTTTCCTCAAATGAATCTTTGTCTCAAAAGTTACATCTGTAATTCCAATTCCAGAAAAGACATTACTTCCTTAAAGATAGGAAAAGGGATTATTGACTTACTCATCCAACATGAAACCAAGGAAAACAAAACAAAGAACCCTACATGGTTCAATCCATTTATTTTAAGTGAGGGATGCTTTGTGCCTGTTTGTGAGCACATTTTTTGCTGATGAACATTATTTTAAAAAATATGTACATATATGTAAGTGATCTTACCTCTGGTTTGTCTAATAGAAGACAGCCAAGTTCATAGCAAGCATATGGCTGAATATACAAATTGTTCTGACGACACACCTCATCTTTAGCAGCTCGCTGAAAGAACTGAAAGTAATAAAAGATGTTACTGGAATAAATTTATTTCCCTACTAGCATAAGGCTCATCACAATCTTCTGGAGACAGGAAGGGAGAGAGATTTCCTTTTTGTTTCCAGATCAGATTTTCTCTTCTCACTTTTGTTCCTTCCTATCCATCCCATTCACATCTTAGAAATCCTTCACAAGCCTGTCTGGTGGGCTTCCTCCAGAATATGTCTTCCACCACTCAACCTAACTTATGCTACTTATTTTTCCAGATGACACACCGACTTCTATGGATCTTATTATTGAAAAATATTTTTATTTGTATATCAAAGTATAAACATCCACATTTTTTTGGTGGGTGTCACACTTTTAATTCACAAGTAAGGGGAAAAAATGCCACAAAAAAAAAAAAAAAACATTTGTTGAGCACCCACTATGTGCACTACATAGAAGGAACTAGAAAAAAGTATAATATGTGGGTTCTCGAATAATGCAGAATTAGTTTGGAAGACAAGATGCACAAAAAGAGTTACAGCATAAGAATAAAAGACTTGATTGTTCACTTGGAACTAGCAGATACATGAAATCAGAGATACTGAATAAAGTAGCTAGAATATATTTCCATGTCTCCTCCCTAATTTTGGTGGAAAAGCATCATTTTTATATTTAAAATAGAAAACACACAAGCCAAGAACCACTTCTTGATGTGTATCCTGATTGTGTCTTGTTGGTACTTAAACAGGGTGATCTAAAATAAACTGTTTAGAGTCATGTAATAATGATCATAATCACACATTGGAAAATTGATTTAAAATTCCAGTACAAATACATTAATATTCTTGCATTTAAAAGTCAAGATTCTATTACTTATATGAACTCTTTCAAAAAGTAGTCAAAGTAACTCTGGGTTACACTTAGAAAAATTAACTGAGGTGGGGATGTAGCTCAGTGGGTGGGCCCAGTTCTAGCCCTAGCACCAAAATGAAAACAAAACAAAAACTGACCAAACAAAAAACTTAGTTAGAAAGGTCCCTCCAACAACACTGGAAACCTGTTAGTGATTATTTTTCATTTAATATGTACCTAAACTATCCTAAGCTAGCAACTTCCTGGACTTCACCTCCAGTTCTACATCAGAAATCTGCAGGTATAAAAGAAGGAAATGATCATTTTGGTTTCTGGCTATGTGTGAGGCCTCCTCCTGGCTATTCATGAGATTGTATCTTTGATAAATACCAAGTGCCAGAAAAGAAGCCCAGGTATAAAGAAGTGTCCTGGGAATCTGCAGTTACATTAAAAATACTACACTCATCACCGTCAACTTCTACCGTCTGAAAAGATGGCGTTAATCAAATAAAGTGGGTAAAGTTCACATTGCAGTGGGAGGTTTGGTTTTGTTTAATACTTTTTCATCTTTCTCACAAACACAGATATAGGTGGTCATGGTTTATTTTCTGTAGCCATGGCAACGTTAACAGCTTACCTGAAGGGCATCTTCTGAGTTTCCTAGACATTTGTGAATGGCACCAAGAAGCAAATACTTTAATCCAACAACAGATGAATCATCCACTTCGTGGCAAGCTTAAAGAGAGGGCAGTGAAAACAGCAGGAAGGAAACACAGTCATTCGGTTCCTTGAATATCACCATGCGTGAAGTCACTATTTCACCCTGTAGCTACATATTCAGTTCATGTTTCTGCTCCCAGAAATTCAGAAGACACCATTCATCTTCCATTAGTGAATCTCCTCCATCAAAGAAAGGCAATACTATCAAACTTTAAAGAGCCAAGAAAACTCAAAATAGCACCCTATTATTACCAAGTAAAAGAAGCCACTCTGAAAAGGCTGTGAAGATAATTTCAAGTATTATTCATGACATTCTAGAAAAGGCAAAACTATGGGCACAGTTGAAAGATCAATGGTTACCAGAGGTTACAGAGGATGCAGAGTGGGACACAGAAGACACACAGAAAATGTGCAGCACTAGGAGTGAAACTCATGTGAACTACAGACTTTGGGTGAGTTATGCTGTCACTGCTGGTTCATGGAGTGTAACAAATGTACCACATGGTGGCAGGAGGCTGCAGTGGGGGAACTTACAGGATGGGAAGGAGTATATGGGAACTGTCTCTTCCACTCAGTTTTGCTGTGAATCTAAAACTGCTCCAAGGAAGAAGCTCATTCATCTCAAGATACTGCATCACCTTAACTTCACAAACCATGCAACAGGCACGTTTACATGACTGAAGTACTGTGCTAAGCAATCAAGAAGGGCCGGAAGCTTTCTTGAAGGATGTTATGGAAGTTTTCCAAGGAAATGAGATCAGATGCGTAGTGGAGCTAATAGAGGAATAAAGTAATGAAAGTATTTCTATGGACTAATAAAGATATTAAGGTTCAATGAGAGCGTATATGTATAAAATGTGCTCAAGTTGCAGAACACTGCAAGAGCTGGTGGAGTGGTGGGGAGGTAAACATGAAGAATAAAATCTGAACCTTCAGAAGCAGGAGTTGACCCCCAAACTCAGCTGGGAATACTCCCGAACAACAACAACAAAAAAGAACTCAAGATCTTAGGGCAGCGATGTTAAGGAAATGTTAAATGCAGTTCATTCACTTGCTCATTCATTCATGCATACACTCAGTCAATATTTATTTGACACCTACTATTTTTCAGGCAGCAGGTGCTTAGACTACAACAGTGACAAAATAGGTAAAAATTCCTGCCTTCACAAAGGAGTAGAATAAACATTTCTCCAAAGAAGACATACAAATGGCTGACAGGTATGTGAAAAGATGTTTAACATCATTAATCATTAGGGAAATGGGAATCAAAACCACAAGGAGCTCATATTTCACATCTGTTGGGATGGCCATTATCAAACAAACAAGACAACAAAAAATAACAAGAGGATGTGGAGAAATTGGAACCCTTCTTAGTGGGAATATGAAATGTATACATAAAAATATAAATATAAGTATAAATGTAGTTACTATGGTAAAAAGTATAGAGGTTCCTCAAAAAATTTTTGAAATACAGGACTAGGGTCGTGGCTCAGTAGTAGAGTGCTTGATTAGCATATGTGAAGCCCTGGGTTCAATTCTTAGCACTGCATACAAATAAATAAAATAAAGGCATGTCAACTAAAAATTTAATTTAAATCAAATTAACATATAATCCAGCAATTTCCTTTGGGTTGTTTACCAAGAGAACTAAAATCAGAATCTCAAAGAGCCACCTGCACATTTGTGGTCACTGTAGCATTATTCAAAAATGGCAAAGATAAGGAAACAATCTAAATATCCATCAGTGAACGACTGGATAAAGAAGATGTAGGACAGACATATAAAGGAACATTATTCAGTCTTACAAAAGAAGGAGATCCTGTCATAGGCAACAACAGGGAGGAACCTCAAAGAACATCCTGCTAAGTGAAATAAACATCACAGAAGGATACTACGAGATTCCACTTATATATGTATCTGAACTAGTCAAGTTCAAAAACAGAAAGTAGAATGATGATTTTAAGGGGTAGGACAAGTGGGAGCTGCGGTTCAATGTGTTTAAAGCTTCAATTATGCAAGATTAAAAAGTTCTAGAGATATGCTTATACAACATTGTGCCTACAATTAATAACACAAAAAATTACTATGAAGATTCTAAATGGGTATCAATGTGCTTAGAGGGCAATATGGGGAAATGTACTAAAGAATTTAATTGGCACATACTTTTGACTCAGAAATTTCTCTTTCAGGAACTTACTCTCAGCTAATATAGCACACAGACGCAAAGATATACGTGTCCACTATGGTCATTAAAGCAACTGTTGGAGCACAAGTTTGGAGATAACCAACGTGTGCACAGCTACGGTACCAGTTAAGTACATCATCAATGTCTCCTATTTTGGAAGACCCCAGAGACATTTCAAAGAATGAGTCAGCTCTATGTGTCAACATTAAATGATCCCCAAAATGTTGTTAAATGAAAAAAAGCACAGGGCAGACGAGTGGGTAGAGTGTATTCCCATTAAGTGCAGCTATCCCTTGGCATCTTGGCACATCGGTTCCAGGACCCCCTCAGGATCCCTAAACCCAAGGATGCTCAGGTCCCTGATGTAAAATGGCCTAGTATTTGCAGATATCCTGTACATCTTTCTATATACTTTATATCATCTCTAGGATTACTTGGAATGACTAAAAAGAGGTAAACACTATGTAAATAGCTGTTATACTCTATTGTTTAGGGAATAATGAGAAGATAAAAAGTCTGTATGTACATGTTCAGCTGGAGGCAATTTTGTTTTTCAAATATTTTCTATCTGTGGCTGGATAAACCCACAGAAGCAGAACCTGTAGATGGAGGCGGGGGAGACTGTATGAGTACATACACACACCCTCATACCTGTATAGATAGATACACTCACATGTATTTGAATATATGGAACATCTCCAGAAGGTCACTCCCAAAATCACAGGCTGCAATTGTCTTTTGGGAGGAGACGATGTCAGAGTGGAAGGGATGCTTAACAATTTGCTTCCCACCTCTTTGAGCATGTGTGAATATTTTTGCAAGTTTGTGAACTACTTAAAAAAATTAAAACACCGCTGATCCTCAAAATAATGTCAACAACAAAAACAACAACAACAAAATTCTGCTCTTAAGAAGCTTACATCTTACTGGGCACCATGGTGAACACCTGTAATCCCAGTGGCTAGGGAGGTTGAGGCAGGAGGATTGCAAGTTCAAATCCAGCCTCAGTAACTTAGCAAGCCCCTAAGCAACTCAGTGAGACCCTGTCTCTAAATAAAATACAAAATAGGGATGGGGATGTGGCTCAGGGGTCGAGTGCTCCTGAGTTCAATCCTCAGTACCCACCCACCCCCCCCCAAAAAAAAAAAAAGAAAAAGAAAAAGAAGCTTATATTTTTCTGGGGGAAACAGTGCAAAAGACAAACATGTAAGTAAGTGTAAGTGCTAAGACGCGAAGGTGAAAAATAAGGGGGAAGTGGGATTAGAAGTGTGTGCATAGGTCGAGTTTCACTGAAAATGAAACATTTGAGTAAAGACCTGAAGGAAAGGAGTGAAGGAGCCATGGGAGTGTGTGGGGGGAAGCACTCACAGTGGTAAAAAGAGCATGTGTAAAGGCACTGGGGCCAACAGGGAACAGGAAGAATCAGCAAGGCTGGAGCCTGAGGAGCAAGGGGGAAGAGCAGAGAGCAACTGTGTAGGGCTCTGCCAGACAGAGTGAACTGGAGATGATGGGCCATAGAGAGTTCTGAGAAGTGGAGCGATACAATAGTACTAAGGTTTAAACAGAATCACCCTGACTGCTGTGATGAGAACACAGACGGCTGGCTTCACACCAGGAAGGACGTGGTAGGCAGGGCCAGGGTGGTGGGATCAGGGGCCATGAGTGAAACTACCAGAGCAGGAGACAGTGACGCAGCAAGCCCTGCTGACAGTTACAGAGGGGCCTCAATGCACAACACTGTGCAGGTTTGATGGACAGCATTTTCGAAAGGCTCAGGATCCCCACTGCCTGCCGCTGTTGTCACCAGTTTCGGAGGGAGTGTAACTTCCTCTACAAACTCTTCACTGAACTCTGTGTAGCTGGACTGATTTGGAGCATCGCTGCGTAACACCAGGGAATGATAGCATCTGATTGACCTCGGAACTGCGTTGACTTTCAATAAAGATATTAAAGAATCATCTCATATTCACCCCCAGAGACTGCCCCTCTCTCTACCAACACATCTTTCTTGTTGGATGGTTCATTTTGAAAACTGAAAAGAGAACGGTCAAATCTCACAGGTGATTCGTTCTTGTGCCCGCCTCTTATATCTCCATGTGTTTTCAATCTCTCTAAATACATGGCCCTGTACTTGTACATTTAAAAACTACTTAAGATCTTCATTATTCCTTTAAGATAGTCATTGGTAGATATTCTATACTTGCTTCTACAAGGGAAGGGTTTTGAGTTAGGCAAACCCTTTAAAAATGAACATGGGGGCTGGGGATGTGGCTCAAGTGGTAGCGCGCTCGCCTGGCATGCGTGCGGCCCGGGTTCGATCCTCAGCACCACATACCAACAAAGATGTTGTGTCCGCCGAGAACTAAAAAATAAATATTAAAAAATTCTCTCTCTCTCCCTCTCTCACTCTCTCTTTAAAATAAATAAATAAATAAATAAAAATGAACATAGCAGAATTTACATATCTAAGAAAATTTTGTTTCCTTTCAAGCAGTCTCCTTGGGAAGGGACGTTCCTATTCTAATTACAGAGCCACTGCCCCACACTTCTTTGGGAATTTCTTTTGACTCCTGGAATATAAGAGTGGTAAAGTTTTAAACTTTAAGAGCAGACTCTTTTTTTGTTTGTTTTTAAGAAATAGGCAGAAGTCATCTATGGGGACGTCTGATGGTAAAAATGTGTGATTGATGGACAATGTAATCTTTGGTCAGAAACAAGTGTAATAGCAGAAAAATCAGACAGATTTTCTACAGTGGTTTATAATCTATTTCTGGAATAAGCTCAAAACGTTCATGTTACAGTCTTTTGGGAAACAACAGTATATATGTGAATAAGAATTTATTTCCAAAGACATTTTCCATGAAACCATACTTTTGAAGGCACTTGTATATTTTTTTTTGTATTTTTTTTTTTAGTTGTAGATGGACACAATACCTTTATTTCATTTCATTTTTTATATGGCATTAGAGATTGAACCCAGTGCCTCACATCTGCTAGGCAAGTACTCTACCACCGAGCCACAACCCTGGCTCTACTTGTATTTATTTTAACATAGCTGCCTCATCTTGGAATTGTACTTCTAGCTGCATGACTTAAGCCTCCTCACACTCCCAGCAAGGTGAAGCTGTTTGCAGGATCACTGAAAGCCCTGCCACTCAATGTATTATACTCACACCAGCAGCACAGATGCTGGCTCCCAGGGAGCTGGGCATGTCACCCAGCTGCTCTGAGTCTGCTTCCTCATCTACAATGGGCATGACAATACTCTCCGCCATTCCTCTTTCTCTGGATTGCAAATATCTTGCTAGACTACCAAATACCATTCAAATACCTACCATTAAGCCTTTAGACGAAATGCAACAATATTTCTTTAATAATCAACAAAGCTCTATTTTAGTCAAATATTTAGTTCATTCTCTCTTTGAAATTTTCCTACAACTATAATAATTATCACTGTTACCTATAAGCTGCTGGGTTTTCTAATACATGAATCAAAAATGTAGGCTTCTAATTACACCCCAAGGTATGTGTACACAAAACACTCACAAACTTATGTTGTACACTTGTGTCTGTAGTGACTTGGCTCATGATAGTTTAAAAAAACAAAAATAAACCAAAGGTCCACTAATAGAAGAACAAATAAACAAATAGTGGTATGGATATTGCCACACAATGGAATGCTACTCAGCAAGTAAAAGAAACTACCTATTGCTACAGGTTGCAATGTGTTTAAATTTCACAGACTTTATGCTGAACAAATTAAGCCATGTGCAAAAAAAAAACTACATCCTGTATGGTTCCTCTTCTATAAAGTTCAAGGACAAGCAAAACTAATCTATGGACATAGAAATCAGAACACAGGGTGCCTTGAGGTGGAGATTAAGTGGGAAGAGGCATGCGGCAAATGTCAAGGGTGGTGGATCATGATCATGGTGAGGGATGCCAGGTGCTTCCAGGTGTCACATGACTCACTGAATCAAACACTCAATCTGGGTGTCTTAGGCATGTGAATCACACCTATGGGAAACTAAGTGCTTTCACCGGGGAAGGAAATGCATGCTTTCAGGGAGCCCCATGGCTGCGGAACTAAAACCAGGTGTAGCAGAGAATCACTAAGCATTCCCAGCCAGGCAAGTGCATCTGTCTACTCCTGTGTCTCCCACTCCCACACGTTGTGACACAAAACAGCCCTCACTGCTGCACTCTCAATCCAAAAACACCACAGCCTGAGTAATGCTAAGGACAGTCGTAAGGAGCCACACTGAAGAAAGAAGCAGGTGTGCATGGTCTTGTGTTTACCTTGACTCATCCTCTGCAGGTTGGGGAAGGAGCAGTTGGGAAGGGCTTTCCACAGGTATAAGACCTCGATGGACGCCAGCACACACAGCACTTTGGTCGGGGTTTGCTTCCGGAATCTCTCTGCCTGCAAGCAGTTGGAATGATTAGGCTCCATTTAAAAAAAATAAATAAATACAAAATACATTTTGGAGACATGGAAAAGCACATGATTCATATTCAATGTGAATGTCCCTCTCCCACAAAGCCAAAAATGAAAATTTCTCTATATTAAAAAGAGTTCTGCTTTCCAGTTTCTGATATATTTGTAGATAGGCCTCACATTCATCATTAAGCTCAATCTATTCTCAAAGGATTCTGAAAACTTGGGGATGAGACCAGATTTATTTTAGTTTAAATTGATACATGTGTAACAGCTATGTGACAAACAGTAACTCCATGTGTTACACAGAAGATGGAAGACTAGAGACGTTTGAGTTACAGGTCTATCAAGCTTTAAATTTTCTCCTTACGCCTAGTGTTCTCAGTTGCATTTATTATAAACTTTATAATCCAATGTTTACTCAAACAAATTCATTAAATGATCATTCAATAAATATTAATGAAACAAAAATACGCTTATAAAGTAAAAGAAAATTTATAAAATTAAAATCATGGAAACCTCAGGATATGACATGATATTATATAATTCAAGGTTAGCAGAATAAATTTGGGACATTGTCCCTCCAGTTCTGACCTTTCTACTGGCAAATCTGACATATGCTCTAGCTTCTTATTACATCAAAATGTGACATGCTTACCCTCCCGAGCATCCAACAGTCTGTGTCTCTCACTAGTTCTGCCAGTGTGCACCCTTTTGAGACCACCTAATTTTTTAGGCAGATATTTTCCCTGTCCAGATGTGCTCATTAGCTCTACAGGGTCTGTGACATCTCTACTCAACTTTTTTTTTTTTTAAGTTTGCCGTAGTTATTTGTAGAGAAACAAGTATTTTTTATTCAGAGCAGAACTGTGCTCACAGGAATAAATTCTCTCCACAGTGGTGAAGCGCATTTCATGTGACATGTCTGTCACCCGATATGAACATGTTTTCCTAAAGCCTATCCAAGGCAGAGCTAGTCACAAATGTCCATCATGGATAAGACACTGGACCCATCAGCTCCATCGTACCTTTTTCACCGAGAACTGTTCGATCTGATTGTTTTTCCTTTTGAAGAGTTTCTGAACCTCTTTAAAGACGATCTGTGCCCCATCCACATCACCAGTGGCTCCCTGGCAGACTGGAAGAAAGCAGAAGTGTATTTCTAGAGTATGAGGAGGGGCAGGGGGAAATGCCAATGAGCCTCAGGAGGAGGATGCCTGGAAAATACCACCAAGGAAAACACAGGAGTGCACACGTGTAAAGACTGCCACACGGGGGACTGTGCTGCTCTGCGTGAAAGCCACGATCCCCATCCTCTTGTTGGGGAGGAAGGCTTGCATGCAATGAAACCTTGAGCTGCTGTCACAGTGTACAACCTACTTGGAGGCCATGTGCCCAGACAGTAGAATAAAAAAGGATGCTTTGGGGCTGAAGATGTGGTTCAGTGGCAGAGTTTCCACAAGGCCCTGGATAAATCCCCAGCACCCCCCAAAACAAAAACAACAAAAGGAATCTTAAGGAACAACAACTAGGACGTGAAGGGATCATAGAAACTTCGTGGCAGGAGAAGAAATACATCTGTGTCCTAGGAAGAAAGTCATGGATTAGTCCTACACATGTTCATTGGCCTCCTACCACCATAACCCATCGATAAAATGTGAAGAAACACAAACTTGCAGTTAGAAAAAAAAAAAATGTATATTTCAGCTGTAGACATCACACACACACACACACACACACACACACACACAACACAGAGTTCCAGCCACAAGGCACATAGTAACAGGAGCCCTTAGCATGGGAGAACCAAAGTGATTTTAGGAAAGATCAGAAAAGAAGAATCATTTCTTTTTGGCATGACGGGAAGCTCTGAGAAGCTGAGCTGAGCCTTGAAGGATGGCTGAGATCTGGATCATCAGCATACCACCTTCATACTGCCCTGTGCCCCATGCAAACAATCCTTTAGGTGTGAGACACAGTACGCTAACTCATATATCAAAAATAAGAATATTCAAACATCAGATACAGTCATGAAGAACTGGATGCTCTGTACAGTAAGGCATATAAATCAAAGAGGATTTTGTACTGATTGCTAATAGCCTGACACAATTTTATATGATATCTGGGATAAATGCTTTGGCTCATGTTAATTCTATCTTAAATAGATGAGTTAAGGGGATGGAATGAAAAGGGAAGATGTTTCATTAAATTCAAGTGTTCAAAATAAGGAGGTACTCAAAATAATGTTTGGGAGGCTGGGTTGTGGCTCAGTGCTTCAGTGTACTAAGCATGTGTAAAGCCTTAATGTCAACTCAACACCAAAAAAAAAAAAAAGTATTTTTTTTTTTTACGTTTAAAAATCTTTTTTCTTAGTTGTTTATGGACACAATATCTTTATTTTATTTTTCCATTTTTATTTGGTACTGAGGATCAAACCCAGTGCCTCACATGTACTAGGCAAGCGCTCTACCACTGAGATACAATGCTAGTCTTGATTTTTTTTTTTTTTTTTTTTTTTTTTTTTGGTACTGGGAAATGAACCCAGTGGCATTTTACCACTGAGCTAAGTTCCCAGTCCTTTTTTATTTTCTGTTTTGAGACAGGGTCTCACTAAGTTGCTTAGGGCCTCCCTAAATTGCTGAGGCTGGCCTCAAACTTGTGATCCTCCTACTTCAGTCTCTGGGATTACAGGTGTGCACCACCACACCCAGCAAGTCTTAATTTTAAGTAAAAGAATTATTTGTGTGGATACATAAGGAGAGTTCTTCTACATAAACCTGAAAGGATTTACATAAAGTCGCTTAAAGGCAAAAAAATATACAACCAATTGGGGGTTTCTTCAGTTCCCCACCTCATGTATGTATCACAGGGACACACAACACTTTTGTCCACCAGGTGGCAGCACATCTTCACTTATCTCAAAAAGACCAAAAAAGCAAAAAATAAAACGAAGATTAGTGTTTATGCTATAATGATCCGCAGAGTTGAAATACCCCTAATTCTATAACATTACAAGTAAATATAACAAGGTTGACAGGTAAAGCAATGTCGGACCAGATAACTATGCAACTCTGTAACCAGGGCACCAAAAGCATTAACACAATGAAAAAGACATGTTTAGCTGGGTGTGGTAGCACGTGCCTGTAATCCCAGTGGCTCTGGGAGGTTGAGGCAGGAGGATTGCGAATTCAAAACCAGCTTTAGCAACTTAGAAAGGCCCTAAGAAACTTAACGAGACCTTGTCTCTAAATAAAATATAAAAAAGGGTTGGGAATGTGGTTCAGTATTAAGTGCTCCTGGGTTCAATCTCCAGAACCAAAAAACATGTAGACATGTTCAATCTCAAAAATTCCTTAAAATACTAATAAATAAAAAAATACAGCAAAAAGAAAAAAGTGTAATAAGAGCAGGTGAGGTTGTTGAGGGCAAAATGTTCAAAAACTGGGAAAGCCTCACAATAAGTATTTTCTTTTTTTAAATATTTATTTTTTAGTTGTACACAACACCTTTGTTTTGTTTATTTATTTTTATGTGGTGCTGAGGATCAAACCCAGGGCCTCACACATGCTAGGCAAGCACTCTACCGCTGAGCCACAACCCCGGCCCAAATAAGTATTTTCAAGACAGAGCACAGGATGGGCGAGGCAGGGAAGGAAGAAACAGGTACACTACTGAATTTCTTGGCATTCAGCTGGGTCAGTGAACACAGTAGTCCACTGCTATTTACTTGGTTATAGAAAACATGAACATGTCAGGGAAACTGCTGCTTCTATGATTCTCCACCTCCGGTATATGTGAGCAGACTATCCACAGACAGGCATATTATGGCTCTGTGGACAACCACTCACCTGCAGTCAAATACGCATAATAACACTGTGACCACCTGGACTCATTTTTCAGCCTTTCAAAGGAATCAAATGCATCCTTGAAGTTGAGTTCGATCATGCTGCACCAACCTAGGAAATAAATATAAATTTAGCATACAACCCTAAGGTAGAGAGCTCCACGGTCTGTATTTAAGCTACAAATCTCCAACATACCACTAACCTTCTTGTGAATGTTCTAGGAAACACTGAAAACTTAAAATTGGTTTTTCCTCTAAATGCTTTCAGTGTAAAGTTTGAGCAAGACAGGGCATTTTGGATATCACAACCGATTAAGCAGTATGGAAGAAAACGGTGTAAAGATTTCTAGAAAAATTCTCCAGTCTGCCCCATATCGTTGTGAGATTAACCAAAGTACTTCTCCAAGTATTGGCGCAGGCAGAAAGAGCAGCAGTGGGAGCAATATATTTATATTATATAATTAGCGACTCAGAAAGTCTCAAGGCACTCACCTAATGATTAATGATTACTATTAATGCTCAGACTTTTGTGAGAAATACAGAGACAATAAGTACTGCCCACCCTCCCTCTGCTCATTGGTTGTAGAGCCGAGAAGAGACCCCATCTTTCCTACATTAAAACACTGTCAGACTGGCATTCTGGTAAGGAACAGCAGCCACTAAAAGGAAAAAAAAAATTATATTCTCGTTGTTAATCATGTTACCTTCCGTCAACTGGCCCTACTGTGTGCTATCATGTGATACAAATTATTGCTAATCTGTAGTGCAACCCTGCAAAGCTGGCTGATGGTGTCCTCTTGTTAGAGGGAAAAACCTAAGGCAGCCACAGGTCAGTGACTTGCTCAAGGCCACACAGCTATTAGGAGGGAAGAATTGTGGATTAAAGTCCAATGTTCTCTCCTTTTCATAATTGCCCCCATAAAAACAAATATGCTGGTATCAGATACCAAAGTAATCGTGTAATCTTGCATTTGCCATTTAAACAATTTGGCGGGGAATGATATCCACTTGGACCAACCTCACTGTCAAATTCTGTGGGACTTCTATGTTGACTTATTTTAGCTAATTGTTTTCATCCCATATTAGATGTCAGGGAAGGATCTAGATTAAATACAGAACCTAGGTGGAGGCCCCAAGCACAAGCCTGCAGAACAAGTTGGAGTGGCTACTTATTCCTGAGTCGACCTTCCTAAGGCCTGGGGTAGACGGTCCCTAAGCTTCCTTCAGCTCTAAAGTCCTGTCCTGACCTTGAAATGGCAGGCCAGGAAAGGCCACCAAAGCTGCGCTTTTTAAATCCAAGTTTCTTTGAAACACTTCTCACTCTACCTTATGGCCACTAAGCAGAGCTCCATCAGAGTTTAGGTTACATAAAAATACATGTTTCCATGGGATTGTACATCATCTCCTCTTCCTAAACCATAAGAGGCATTTAAAATGTCATGTTATTTATTGGGTAATTCCCAATCTTTTTGTTGGCACTTTTCTTCAAAGGATTCAGGAAGACAGTTATGTCCTCAGCAGGAGAAGCTGCTGTGGTCTGGTGCCCACAGGTGTTAACTGCTTCTCTGAGCACTCTCTGCTTCCTCCTCCCTGTCCCTCTGCAGAGACAGGAAGAGGAAATGGGGATGCTCCTTTCTCTACCCTTTTCCGATTCTTTCACGCGTGCTGTATAGTGTGAACTTGAAGTATTAGGCTGGAATCCCCCCTTTAAAACAAAATTAAAAAAAAAAAAACAACTTTTCATTTCAAGTCCAAAGAAGTGTTTACTTTTTTCAAAATAATGGAGAAACTGCTACATAAAAGGACTTTGAAATCCAAATGTGCCAGGATTGGAGAATTGATTGCAGTCAGCAAAAAGACTCAGCAGCCATGATTTTATTCTCTTTTAATGCTGAGTAACATTCCAATGTGCATATATACCACGTTTTCCTTATCCATTCATCTACTGTAGGGCATCTCAGTTGGTTTCACAGGTTAGCTATTGTGAATTTTGCTGCTATAAACATTGATGTGGCTGCATCCCTGTAGTATGTTGTTTTTAAGTCCTTTGGGTATAAACTGTGGAGTGGGATAGCTGGATCAAATAGTTCCATTCCAAGTTTTCCAAGGAATCTCCATACTGCTTTCCAGATGGAGTTGGAGAATATTATGCTAAGTGAAGTAAGCCAATCTCCAAAAACCAAATGCCAAATGTTTTCTCTGATATGTGGATGCTGATCCATAATGGGGATGGGGGGATGGCATGGGAGGAATGGAGGAACTTTAGATAGGGCAAAGGGGAGGGAGAGGAAGGGAGGAGGGAAAGGAGAAGGAAAGATGGTGGAATGAGTTGGACATCATTACTCTAAGTATATGTATGAAGACAAGAATGGTGTGACTCTACTTTGTATACAATGAACGACGTGAAAAATTGTGCTCTATATGTGTACTACGAATTGAAATGCATTCTGCTGTCATGTATAACAAATTAGAATAAATAAATAAATTTTAAAAAGACTCAGCAGCCACTCTGATGAAGGAGGGGAGAATCTTAGGCAAATAAGCACTTCTAAATCCATTTACAAATGTTATCTCCAAGAGGAGGAGAAGCCTCTGACAGGTGTGGAGTCTCCTATGGAGGCTTCACCTAAACCTTTGGGCTGCCATGAGCGAGCTCCTCCACACCAATGGCGACTATGTGGCTCCGAAGGTTTAGGCAACTTGCTGGAGATCTCAGGGCAGCTGGCATTGAGGTCCAACTCTCTCTGATGTTATATTTTTCTTCTCAAATAAGCAGTGGTGGGAAGGAGGGAAAAAAAGGGTTTGGACTCTTCTGTGCACTAGGTATTCACAAATGGCAATGCAGTTAATTCACTTAACATCACCAATTATTCTAAAGTCAAAATGTTATAAGGCAGAGTGACCCAGAGAGAGAAGCACCGTGACACGTACTAGCATAACAATCAAAGTCCTTATTATGTAACAGCATTTTGCAAAGACAAACTGAACCTCATTACAAATGAAAAGTTGCATCAAGAAGCATCAATACTGCTTCATAACAAGAAGGTGGAGAGCCATTTGATATTTACCAATTTCATACAGACAGACATGTTGAATTTCTCTCTGATCTACTGCAAGCTCCAAAGCAGTATGGAAAGAAGTCAAGGCACTGTTGATTTGACACTAGGAAAAAAGGAAAATGGAGTTAGTGGCTAAGATCTGCCATTGATATTATAATCATCCTAATGCAAAAAAAAATTTCCTATGTGGTTATTTCAAACAGATTATGCAGTGTAGAAGAGAGTCATTTAAGGATTGCTAAGAAAGCTCTCCAATTGTCTGAGCATTGTGAGATTAATCTAAGCACAGAGAACTCTTTTTTTTTTTTTTTTTTTTGGGAGACAGGGTCTCACTTTGGTGTCCAGGCTAGTCTCAAGCTCTTGATCTTGATCCTCCTACCTCTGCCTCTGGAATGCTGGAACTATGGGTACACACCCCACACCCAGCTCCTTTTGCTTAGGTAGTAGATTCCACCTGCAAGGGCTCAGCTTACAACCACCTTCTCCTTCAGCACCCTCTTCACGCTAGTACAGTAGAACTCGTTGTACCACAATTGCTTGCTATTCTATCCCTTTGTTGCCAGATACATTCGAAAAGCACAGGGCCTTATACAGGTATGTATCCAATCCTGGCCCAGAAAGAGTCTCCATCAGCACTGAGGGAATGCATGAAGCCACTCCCCTTCGGCCAGTCCTCAATCCTTTGTGTGGTCCCCTCAGTCTCTACACACTGGACAGTTTGATTCTCTAACCAGAATGCTGATCTCTAATTGCTTCTGGCCATCAGATCCTCCTCTCTCAGTAATTTAGAAATTCTCCAAAGATCCAGGTTGCATTTGCAACTTTTGCATTCATCTGCTAATGTCCAGAATCACCAGGCTTCCATGGAGTCGCCCACCCCACCCATTATTTGCAGTTCTGCTTTTTGTGGTTTCAGTTACCTGTGGTCAACTGTGATCTGGAAATACAATAGAATACAATCGCATTTTGAAAGAGAAGATCCCATTCATAGAACTTTTTATGACAGTATATTGTTACAGTTGGTCTATCTTATTAGTTATTGACATTAATCTCTTACTGTGCCAATTTACGAATTAGCTTTATCTTAGATATTCACACATAAGACAAGCCTAGTACCTATGGTTTCAGGCAGCACTGGGGTTCTTGGACTACTGCACATTCATTTTTCTCTTGACTAAACACAACTTTCGAAGTTTGCTGACCTGATTTCACCAGAACACCTAAAAAGCACCACCAAGACAACAAGGGTCTGCTGACTCGGAGGCAGGCATCAGCAGGTGCTAAGTGCCACGTACATAATGAATAAAACCTCACACACCCTGAAGCCTTGACGCAGCCTGCTCTCAAAGGCCTGCTGGCGTGAGTGGCTTTTCCTGCCCTGCCTGTGCTGGGCTGTGGCTTTCCCTCATCCCTTCTCCTGTGCTTCCCTGAGTGTCTCCTGAAGCTGCTCCACACTCATTTCCTCCCCAAGGTTCCCAGCTGCTTCTTCTCTGCTGAGCCAGCCAAGAGGGGAAGGGAGGGTCCCGGAAGAGAAGCTGCAGGCTGTTGGGAGGACCACCACCACCGCAGGAAGCCTCTGGGACAGCAAGGCACCATGAGTCAGCAAGGTGATCTCCAGGACAGCCCGTGACTCAGGAACATTGTAAGCCAAATGACTCATTATCCAAGGCCAGATCAATAAATGTCCATGTCCTAAAGTGACATGCTGCTCTGTTGTCAGGAAGGCTCACACCGCAGTGTTGAAATCCTTATCCTCAGCCATGAATGCTGGGTAGATGGCCTCAGAACGATACACGTCAGCATGTCACCCACTGCTGTCTCCGAGCAGTTCAATGGGCAGTTGGAAGGAACCTCATGGGAATGTATGACAGACCCACAATGCTGAAGTCATGCCGGCTGTAAGTACACAACCAAAACACAAAACACCAGCAAGGTAAAAAAAATTAGTTTTCTATGCAAAATGTGTGTGTGCACGCGCACACACACACATTCACATGCCCGCACACATGTATGTGGATAGCTGGGTGCTTGTTACACCCATTGCAAACTTTTCCTTTTCTGGATCATTAGTTCTTTTCCTGTTTCATATATGGACTTGGCTCAGCATGGTGACAAAGAAACTCCAGGTTAGGGGTTCTGCTTCATACACATCTGCTTGCTAAGTGAATGACACTCAGCTTTCTCAGGATGTTTCTGGATGGACCATTGTCACTGAGCTGTTGCCAGCTGAGGGTTCAGTGCATGATGGTGCAATGCCACAATATCCTTCAGAGGACAGAAAAGCACTCAGCAAACACACATTACACAACCTCTACATGTCAGTGGTGGCCAGGCTCTGGAGGTACAAAAGTGAGTCAAAACAAGATTTTGAATGCAAGTAAATAAAAAAAGACAAAGAGGTAATATTTAAATCAATATCATTTCTCTCAAGCCTTTCAAAAACTTAGGAATGTACCAATTCCCTTTTGAGATGAAGTAATATTCTAAGAAGTTAAGAAACCTGATCAAGGTGAATAGGCTAGGAGTTGATCAGTATTCAAATTCTCTGACTGACTCCAAGAATGGTTTTGTTTGGGGTGCGTGCATGCAGCTATGATTAAATTAAAGATTTTGAGGCACAGGAGGCCATCCTGGATTATCTTGGTGGGCTGGAAATGTAATCACATGCATTCTTATATAGAAGGAAGCAGGGGGAGACCACACATGAAGAAAGAGAAACTCTGTGACCACAGAGACTAAGAGGGTAGTGATATGGCCATAGGCCCAGGTATGCAAGCAACCAGCAGAGGCACAAGAGGTAAGAAAAGGATTCTCACTATAGCCTCAGGAGCAATCGAGCTGAGGCTATACACCTTGACTTCATTTGGCTCAGTGTTTTGGGAAAACCCAATGTATGAGAACTGGTCGCCAAAGGTAGTAGGTGCTATAATCCAAAATAAAAAGAGGCAGACAAATCTAGAACTGCACCTAATGCAGCTTATCAGGAACTTACAGGCAGAAGCCCATCTTGAGGGCCACAAGACTAGAGGATCCTTATACTTGAGGACAGGAAGAAAGAGCTCATAAGGTACCTTAAACAAATATGGCCAGCAGCCAATTGAAATATGGCCAGGCTTCCTCAGGACAACAGGTAAGTACAGGCGTGAGTGCCCAGCATAAAACTCTTGGCTGACTCTCTTAGTGACTTTGTTTATCCTGCAGGGCTTAGAATGTGTTCAAGGGTCACACATTATTACCTGGTTACAACCAAGTTGGCTGTAGTCTTGTCAAGAGGGATCCCTACACCCAGTGATGCTGATTCTGAACTTCTGGCCTCCAGATTGTATATGAATAAATTTCTATTGTTTTAGGCCATGCTGTTTATAGTAATTTGTTACATGGCCTTAGGAACTGAACATGGTTGCTTTTTTAAAGAATTAAACTGTGAAGAAAGTAACATGTATTTTCATTTATAAGGATTAACAATTTGAAAGTACTAAAATCATATTACGGGAGCTGAAAGACATGGCCCAAGAACAAGTATAACTACAAAATTAATTCTAATTCTATCCTGATCATTCCTTAAGAAATTACAATGAACAGACATTAAGTAAAAAGTATGAATATAGTTTCCACCAAAATAATTTCAAATAAAAATGACCTATGGAAATTTTTATTGTTAAAAAATTAGAATATCTACCACAGAACAGAGAAATAATTATTCTCAACTGGATATTTGATTTAGTTTAATTTTATGGGAAAGAGCCATTAAGCCAGGGCTTGGTACCACATTAGCTTTTAGTTCACGATGACATCATGATGAGCCATGTCACAAAAACCACTTGAAGCCTCAGTTTCCTCACCAGTAAAACAAAAACAACAAAAAAAAATTGTTATATGGCTTTACTTTCCAAAGGAACCAATGAAGAACACAAAGCACCAATGTTTGCCAAATTAAATGGAGCATATTTACTGCCAAATTAAAGTAAGCATCGTGACCACGGTGATGGAACATGTTTTTCTAGTTATTCAAGCTCTCTTTCTTGATAGGTGTATTCCTAGGCATTTCTAATACTTGTGGCAACCATAAAAGAAATTTATTGTTCTGTTTTTTTCCGTGAGTGTTGCTGATCTGTAGGAAAACTCTGAATTTCTGCAAGTAGATTTTGTATATGTCATATTATTATACTCCTAGGAATTCTAATGATTTTTTTTTCTCTTGGATTTTCCATGGATACATTAAAATCATTTGCAAATAATTATGATATTGTCTCATCCCCTGTAATAGATTTGCTTACTCACTGGCTGAGAGCACCAGTTAAAATAGGGAATCGCAGCAAGCACAGCACACATCCTAGATTTTTTTTCTGGCTTTAATGAGGATGTTTCTAATGTTGCACTAAGAAATGTGGTTTGCTGCAGGGATTTGGTTGATGCCATTTTTAGCAAAAGGATAAATTTCTATTTATGATTTACAAACAGTTTCAGGTTTTAAAGACCTGGGTTGGATAGTGTCTTTCATTAAATATTACTGATAGGATTATATATGGCTTTATCACTTACTTTCTTAATGCAAGAAATAATAAGCATATACTTCCTGAGGGGGAATCTTTGGAATAACCCCTACTATTTAAAATATGACATTAAAAAATACCTTATTCAATTTTATTTGCTAATATTCATTTAGAATTTCAATACCAGGATGAATGACCAACAGTTTTTTTGTTTAGTGCTCTTTGGTATCAGGATATTACTTGACTTGTAGAATCAGCTGAAAATATTCCCATATTTTCTTTGCTCTGGAACTATGTATATGGGTATATGGTGAGTTCACTTTTAAAAATCACAATTAATTTAAAGTGTTTAAATCACTAACATTAAATGTTTTTATTAATAGGCATTGGTTGTAAAAAAAAAAAAAAAAAAAAAAAAAAAGACTAACACCAGTTGATACTTCCAAATTCTAGTACCAACTTTGTAACCAACACATTTGTATCTTAGGAAATATCTTCTACTTATACTCTCAGGGGATGTTGAAATAAATAATGTTATATAAATAAGTGCTCTTCTTGCCTTGCTTTTAGAAATAAGTCTATGTCACCTGTAAAGAGTGCTGGGACATAGTTCACCACACTTTTTTCCTGCATTAAGAACAAATCTTCAGAGGTAAGTGGCAACTAAATTCTGCATCAATTGTTTCAGACTCACCAGACTCACCAGTTTTGTCTAGGAGGCATAATTAAAAGCTATTTAAATTAAGATCCTAGCACCAACATAAAGCTATGTATTCTTGCCTTAAGTCCAAACAACCACATGTGTGTCCTCCGGAGAGACAGAAGACAGAAAAATTAAATATGAAGAGATGCAGTGACTGTAGGTAACATCTTCCATACAATTACAAAAAAAATCTAAGCTATTCATATTAAGGTATTTAGACCTTAATGTCTTTTAGGAACCTTTTGAAAATAAAAATATCAAAACAAATACAAAGACACAAAAACGTCTGAATAATTTTCAGCGCAACAGATTATGCTGGAAGCCTACTGATGATACATTTTGTTGAGATTTTTACTCACAACACCAGGCTGCAAGGATTCACTGATAACTACCACCCAGCAAAAGGTTCCTTCTCTAGAGTTGCAAAAAAAAAAAGTAAAAACGGAGACAAGGCCAAGTGCATCTGGGGACTTGGCCCCGACAGTAGTGCTGAAGGGACATTAAGTTCCAGACTTCCCTGAATCTGTGATTCAAGGTTCCATTTCCTGAGCAAGCAGTTTCCTTTTGTAGCACCTCCAAATTATACTTATCATTCAATGATGAGCAAGCTCGCAGACACAAAGGTCTCAGTTCAGACCTACTGGTATTAAAATAATGTTGATAACTCTTAATTCTGCTGGGTTGGAGACTAGAAAGGAAGTAATGCCTCAGGGACAAGTCACAGAACACAGCAGTCCCTGTGGTGGGGACAGTGTGCACTGCCCTGCAGCTCTGAAGTGCATCTGCTTCTGAGAACTGTCAATTCTGGCACATAAAGAACTTTGTAGTTTTGTAAAATACATGCACTTTTTTTTTTGGTACCAAGGATTGAACTTAGGGGCACACAACCACTAAGCCACATCCCCAGCCCTATTTTGTATTTTATTTAGAGACAGGGTCTTACTGAGTTGTTTAGCCCTTCAGTTTTGCTGAGGCTGGCTTTGACTTGATCCTCCTGCCTCAGCCTCCTGAGCCACTGGAATTACAGGTGCCTAGCTAACATAGGCACATTCAATTCTAAGATTCTCATTTTCGTTGTTGTTGGTACCAGGGATTGAATCTCGGAGTGCTTAACTACTGAACCACATCCCTAGCCCTTTATTAAATTTTTAATTTTGAGGCAGGGTCTTGCTGAGTTGCTTATGGCCTTGCTAAGTTGCTGAGGCTGGCCTTGAACTTTCGATCCTCTTGCCTTAGCCTCCAAAGCTGCTGAGATTACAGGTGTGTGCCACCATACCCAGTTTTTAAGATGTTTTAAGTAACAGTTAAGCAAAATGTCTATTAGATTTAGGCAGAATTCATGAGATATTAGTAATAAATGAAATACTTAACAAGTAGAGTATGCATGTGTTACAGAGAAAGATAAAAGGTCCAAAAACCCTAATATGCAGGAGGTCCCCAAATAGCACTAGACATTAAACTAAATATAAATACAGTACTAAATGTGCGTGTGTATCAGAACTTAATTTTCACAAGGTCTTATTTGATCACCCATCAGCGACACACATTCTGGCACCAAAAATCCTCAAGAAACACTACCAAGAGTAACAGCTGCCCACTAGTTTAATGAGCCTTGGACAGGTACAATCTTCCCGTGGGTCTCCCGTGCGCCGTGTGCCACTGGCATCCTCTCTCTAACCTCAGCTCTGGTCTTCCCAGCCACCATCAGATGGGAAGGCTCACGTGCAGGCAGAGCAGGGCACTGCACATTGCCACCCCAGGACTCAGGTCACACGGGGCTTCCACCCTGTCTGCACTCTCTCCTGAAAGTGCCATTGCTGTCCCTTTCCCCTGTTTCCTGCTGTGTATTCTACATTGACTCAGTAAACTGCGTGGTTCAAGCCCACTTTCATTTGGCCCATGAGTCTTACTGTTCTGAGACCTCTGGTGCCTGCAGGCTACCAGGGCCGATGGGGAGACACTGACCAGCAATGACTGCCAATTATTAGGGGTGGAACTGTGTTGCCCCCAAATTTACAGTTAGAATCCAAATCCCAGAAGCTCAGAATGTGATCTCATTGGGAAATACGGTTGCTGCAGATGTGATCAGGTAAGTTCCAGATGAGGTCCTACTGGAGTTGGGTGGGCCTGAATTCAATCTGTGTCTGTGTAAGAGGGGAAATTTAGACACAAGTCTGGCACATAGCCATGGGGAGCAGATGAAGGCAGAGGTCAAGGTGACGCTTCCACACACCAAGGACTGGTAAGGACTGTCAGAGAACCACCAAAATCTTGAGAGAGAAATGGGACAGTTCTACCTTGCAATCCTGGGAGGAACCCACCCTGCTGACTCCTTGGCGTTGGACCTTAAACCCAGGACTGTGATAATAACACAACTGTTGTTTGAGACATACAGTTTGAGAGACTTTGTTACAGCTGCCCTAGAAAACGAATACACCAGCACTCAAATCCTAAACCTCAATGTGATGGTGAATGAAACCCAGGAAGCGGGACTTCACTTCCCACTTTTAGAACCTTAATCTTGGACTTCTGGCCTCCAGGATTATGAGAAATAATTGCTTATTGTTCAAGCCACCAGGTCTATGGTATTATGTTAGAGCAGCCAAACTGAATCAGACAAACCTATGTGTAATTTATTAGCAAGCAAAAGCAGTGGGATGTATGAGAAAGAGCACTGGATTAAGACAGCCAAATTCAGATGCTTCCTCAATCCTACAATAAGAAAGTACACCTGCACATACTTGGACAGACAGGACGAACACATGTGAACAATTACAAAGTCTAATCAGGAGAAAAACAGGGTGACATGATTACAGGAAGGGAACTCTTCAGCAATAGAAAAGAAATACTTCTATAAACACAGTATCCATTTGAATTTCCATAGAGTATATAGAATTTGATCAACTGATAGTTAATATGTACGAGAGAATAAATGGCTAAAATAAATACATACTTAAAGGCAATGATGGTATACTTATTCTTTTTAAGGCATACAATCACAATTATGAAAGCTATGTAATCCTTTAAAACAGAAGAAAGTAGAGTGCAAGAACATTTCAAAACCATATTTCATCTAATTTAAGAATTTAACTCAATAACAGGAAGAAAAATACTCTTGAATCAGAAATGTATTCCCGAATTATAGAAGGGATCAGAAATAAATCACACTCATGGTTCATGCAAGCCAAGAGATGAGAATAAAATAAGATCATTTTTAAAACATCAGTTTACAATCTAAAAAATAAGAATAATCTAGGCAACTCAGTTTGGGAAGGATGATAAGTTTCATTTCTGAAGAAATGAAGTATATCACTATTACAATAATATAAGTACATTAAAAATTTTCACAATTAAATATAATAATAATTCTAAAAATGAAAGTAACATGGAAATACAATAAATGTTACTCTTGATTTTATTACACATTTAGAACTTGGGCAAATATATAAGAAATATTTCTGACTCAAAAGTCATCAAATTTGATTGATTGAATCAATAGTTTATATCCAAAGGAAAAAGATAATAGATATATAATCATATATATAAGATATCATATATGTAAAATATTTTTATATATATCACACACACACACACACACACACACACACACACACACCAGGTCTCTATGGTATTCTGTTATTGCAGCCCAAACTGAGTAAGATAAACCTATATATAATTTATTAGCAAGCAGAAGCAGTAAGATGTATGAGAAAGACCACTGGATAATCTATAGATATAGATAGATTTTATATATATATTCATACACATATATACACTCATGGTTTCTAACCATTAACACAACCTAGGTTTAGAATATTTACTTCATCATCCCCCATTAACTGTCAGTCCAGAATCTTCTCTCATCTATCGCCACACCCAGTTAAATAACCATCTATTCTGTTTTTAATAGGGATTTATCTATTATATGGTGCCGTGTCTGGCTTTTTCTTTCATTAAACATAATGGTTGTAAGGTTCACCTGTGCTATATATAGTATGTATCAGCACTTCATTCCTTTGTACTGTTGAATAATATTCCATTGTGTATGTGGACATATCACATACTGTTTATCCACTCATCAGTGAATGAATGTTTGTGTTGTTTCAACTTTTGGCTATTGTGAACGATAATCTGGATTTATGTTTCCATTTCTCTTGTATATATTCCAAGGAATAGAATTTGCTGGGGTCATAAAATAAATCTATGCTTAGCATTTTGGAGAAGTGTCAAAGTGTTTTCCAAAGTGGCCACACCTCTTTACATTACTACCAGCAGTAAATGATGGTTCCAATTTCTCTTACTATTGGCTGTCTCCTTTTTTAAAAAAAAATAAATTTATTTATTTATTCTAATTAGGTATATATGACAGCACAATGCATCTTGATTCATTGCACACAAATGGAGAAAAACTTTTCATTTCTCTGGTTGTACATGATGGGGCGGTCATACATGTACCTAGGTTAATGATGTCCATCTCATTCCACCATCTTTTCTGCCCCCATTCCCCCTGGCCGTCTCCTTTTTTATCACAGCCAGCCTGATGGGTGGGAAGTAATAACTCCCAGTTTGATTTGCATTTTTAAATGACTTATGATGCCCAGTATCATTTCATGTGTTTATCAGCCATTTGCAGATTTTCTTTGGACAAATGTCTCTTCAAATCCTTTATCCAATTTTAAATTGGGTTATTTGTCTTTTTAATCACTGACTTGTAATCACTGCTTACATATTCTGGATTCAAGTAATTTATCAGATATATAACCTTAAAATATTTTCTCCCATTTTGAGTTGTCTTTTTACCCTCTTGCTGGTACTGTTTGTAGCACAAGTAGTGCATTAAAAAAAAATTTTTTTTAGATATTGATGGACTTTTACCTTTTTCATTTATTTATATGTAGTGCTGAGAATCAAACCCAGTGCCTCACACATGCTAGGGAAGCTCTCTACCACTGAGCCACAACCCCAGCCAAGGAGAAGTGCATTTTGATGAAGCAAACTACCTTTTTTTCCCCTTGTGGTCTCTCTGCTTTTGGCCTCATGTGTAAAAAACTGTTGCTTCATGCTCACTTACACAGCACATACACTAAAGTTGGAATAGAAAAGATTAGCACGGCCCCTGTGCAAGGAAGACATGCAACTTTATGTGTTCCATATTTTTAGAATTAAGGTCAGCCTACTAAAAGAGATACATGCATACACATGTTTACAGCAGCACAATTCACAATAGTCAAGTCATGGTACCAGCCCAGGTGCCCATTAACAGATAAATGCATAAAGAAAATGTGGCACATATGCACAATAGAGCTTTATTCAGCCATAAAGATGTATGAAATTATGTCATTTGAAGGCAAATGGATGAATCATGGTAAGTGAAAATAAGCCAAACTCAGAAAGTCAAGGGTTGTGTATCTCCCTCATACATGGAAGCCAGAGAGAAATAATGGGAAAAGAAGCAGAACTGGGCGGTCCTCATGAAGATAGCAGACAGACCAGTAGGATAAGGAAAGGGGTTTAGGGCTGGGGTTGTGGCTCAGTGGTAGAGCACTCACCTAGCATGCATGAGGCACTGGGTTCAATCCTCAGTACCACATAAATGTAAAATAAAGATATTGTTTCCACCTAAAACTAAAAAAAACTAAATAAAATATTTTTTTTTTTTTTTAAAAAAGAAAGGAGTTTAGCTGGAGGGAGGAGGAAAGAGCAAGAGGAGGTACTCGGGATTGAAATTAATCAAATTGCTACATGTATGTATGAATATCCCACAATGAACCCCATTATTCTGTATAATTATTATGTGTCAATTAAAAAAAAAAAGAATCTGTTTCCTAAACCAAGAGTTAGCTTTAGATTGAATGCTTAGGTCTATGATCCATTTTGAGTTAATTTTTGTGTATGATGAGATAAAGGTCCAATTACATTCTTTTGCATGTGAATCTGCAGTTGTTCCAACACCACTAAGACTATTTTTGCCCATTGATTTGTCCTGGCGCCCTTGTCAAGTCAATTGACCATAAATACAAGGTTCCTTTCTTGACCCTCATTGATCTACATGTTTATTCTTAAGCCAATGCCACCCTGTCTTGATTACTTTGCAGTAAGTTTTGAGGTGAAGAAGTACAAGTCTTCCAACTTTGTTCTTTTTCAAGACTGGTTTGGTTGTTCTGGGTCCCTTGAGATTAGCATTAGTTTGTCAGTTTCAGCAAAAAAGCAAATTGCAATCCGACCCCCCCCCCCCCCCCCCCGCCGCCCAGTGCTGAGAATTGAGCTGAGGGTCTTGTGCATGCCAGGAAAGCAAGCTCCCTACACTGAGCTAAACCTCCCACCTCATGCTGCAATTTTGACAGGGTCATTCTTGGGATTTTGTATAAGATCCTTAACTCAATGGGGGAGTGAGTAATGCCATCTATTCTGGTTTAGATCTGATGTCCCTCAAAAGTTCACGTGAGATAATGCAAGAAGGTTTAGAGGAGAAATGATTAGGTTATAGCCTTAGCCTAATCAGTGACTTAATACCTGATGGGATTGACTGAGAGGTAACTGGAGGCAGGTAGGGTGTGGCTAGAGGAAACTGGTTCCTTGGGGGCCATGGCTATGGGGTATATATGTTGTATCTGGAGAGTGGACTCTCTCTCTCTCTCTGCTTCCTGATCATCAGATGAGCCACTTCCCTCTGCCACCCTCTTCCACCATGATACCTTGCCTCATCTTGAGCTCCAGGGAATGAAGCTGGTCTTTATGGACTAAGACCTCTGAAACTGTGAGCCCTCAAATAAACTCTTCCTCTCCTATAGTTGTTCTGGTCTGTCCCTTGAGTCACAGCAGCGAATAAGCTGACTAAAACACCATGTCCTGTGATACCGAGTCTTCTGATCCATGAACTGGGGTGTCTTTTTGGTAACATTTTAAAGATATATCTTTAACCCACTCCAGTCTGCATCATTTATGGACATAAAAATAAACAGAAATAAAACTATAGGGGCAGACTACAGGAAGTAATGAGTGGTTATACTGTGGCCCACTATTTCTTGAGTGTAATCTCTCATCATTTAGCAGGAGCTACAGAGCTGTTCATGCTCTATGATTTTTTTATTGGTACATTATAATTATAATTAATGAGGGTGGGATCCATTATGCCATATTCATACACGCACATAATACAATTTGATTAATCTCATTCCCTTTCCCTTCCTGCCTCCCTCCCCTGATTCGCTTGATCTACTCTGCTGATCACACTCTTTGATTCTAATAATGATATCTCTGGAGCTATAATCCAAGGGAACTCAAGGGAAAAAATGAAAACTGTGCAGAGATACGTATGGCATCACTTACTATCACAATGAAATATGGGGGGAAACAACAATCAAATATCCCAACAATAATTTCCTAGGAAGAGGAAAATATCAGAATTAGCACAACAGCAATCTAAATAGTCTGTCTGCATAACAGTTATTTATAAAAACTGTGAATTCATATAAACATTAGCTTTCTAAACAAATGCATAGTCTTGTATGTATATTAAAGGCCACAAAATAATATGAAAATAAACAGCTTAAATTAAAATAAAACTTAATCACTACAGGGCTATTTTTAGGAAGTTGCTTAGCATCTTAAACTATTATTTATGTGTTTTGGGATGGGACAATCTCCTTGTCACCTGTAGCATGCAGGACATGCTGTGACAACCCACCCACATGCAATTCAGCACTAATGTTGCTGAGCAGCAAAATGGGTTTAGCAACATTGCTCTCAAGGACACCAAGCAATGGCTTAAGTCTCTGACCCCTATGGGTAGGACAATCATTGATGTAGGCAAAGGAAGCTCATCCGCTTAGGCACACTTAGTAAACTTAGGGATATAAATCAACATTAGCTGTCTACTTGCTTTTCAAACCCACAGCCTGTAAAGATAGGGTTAAAAGAAAGGCAAGTGCATTCTACTTATTAGCATATATGAGTGAACAGCCAGTAAATCACACAATATGGATCTATCTCACTGGAAAGTGAAGACAAATACATCCTCCATCTCCCCTACACCAGATTAAATCAATCTCTCATTTTTTTTTTTTCTGTATGTCTAAGAATAAATGGCAACCCTATTTTTTGGTGCCTCAAGTAATTAAGAGAACCACACAGGATGGAGGAGGAGGAGGAGACTACAATTAACAGAACTTCAGGGAATTATTTCTCTTCCAGCGGTAGCCTTTTTCCTGATTCTATAAATAAAAACATTACATCATGCTGACGAGGCATGCTGTTCAAACACAAGAGCCAGGGTTGCCCTTCAACAGAGCAAAGAAACGCTGCTACCAGAAGGCACAAGGAGAGAGGCCAGGCCCTCTGCATGTGGCCCTACTGCACTGGGCCTTACTCCCCCTGTCCCCTGCAGCCTCCCTTATCTGATGAATGAATCACCACAGGGATCCAGAGCCGCTTTTCCATCCCTGCCATATCATGAATGGATGATGTGCTACAGAGCAACACAGACTCCCAATTATTTTAGAGGCACCAACAATAAATGTAATTTTATCTTAATAAAAATACAGAATGAAAGCTCTACAGCCAGCTTTTAAAAAGTCCCAGTTTTAAAAGGTCTCCCAGTTGATAACCTCTAACATAATGGGTGGGACAGAAGGTGCAAAGACAGTGTGCGGGCACACTGGGTTGGATTCTCAACACCACATAAAAATAAACAGAATAAAGGCATGCTGTCCACTTACAACTACAAAATAAATAAATAAATAAATAAAATTTTAATTTACAAAAGAGTGCTCAAAATGTTTGCATAATAGCAGCTTCATTAGACTATGTTCATTAACTTTACAAGGACTTTCATTCATGCAAATATTTGGGCATTTTTTACAGATAGACTAATATTAAAAATTAGTTAGTTACATCACTAAGTTGCCTCACCATAAAAAATATATATGAGAGTATAAATACACATAGAACCAAATATATATACATATTTGCTTAAATGCTTAGTACGACTAACAATGGTCACACGGTTACTTGCGAAAGATGGGCAAATTTGTATTGCTTAAAGAAAACAAGGAGACCAGAGAGAAATAAAAATACTTGATCAAAATGTAGACTTTGTCCCTCATACTTTAAAGATAATCATTAACCACTTGTATATTGATGAACTTAGTATTACATAGGTTTAATTGGATAAGAAATAAAAAAATTCAAAACTCTATCTACAAATTCACATTTTAAGATCAAGGGTACTATACAATCCATATGTCAACTTCCTAATAGCTCTTTGCATCAATGGAAACTCAAAGAACAGTGAATACCTATGTAGTTCCTGGAGTCCCCATAGCTACCTGCATATCCATTTTTCCAATCAGAGGCCTATAAATGCCTTCTCCCCAAAAGAAAAATGTGATGCCCTTCTTCCCAGGCTTACACACTCAGTGTGATTCACCATGGTCACTGGGTTACTTACACAGCATCCACCATACGCTAGGCACTGTCTCATTCACCACAGCACGACACAGGTCAGATGGCAGGAGCCAGGGAAAACAGAGTAAGTAGTAAGGGCAACACCAATGGGTGGAGAAGGTTGAAAGTGCTGGGAAAAAGAGAGGCAGGGAATTCTTTCTGCAGTCTGGCAACAACTCCTGTACTCACCAGCTCAGGGGCAGGAGCACCACTGAGGGGTAGAACTACACCACAGTGTCAAGGGAGGTCCCCACGGCAGAGCCTAGTGAAGCCACTACAAGGAGGTTTATGTGAGTGGCAGGAGGCACAGATCTGTTAAAGAAATCATCCTCCCATAAGGATGCCAAATAGTCTCAAACAAGGAAAGGAAAAATATGTTTTGTTTTTTTTTTTAAAAAACTGTTCATGAAATGAAAAGAGAAAGTGGGAAGCAGCACATGACTCACAATAGTGAGTATGGGAGAGTGGAAATGGATTTGTGCCTATGGAGCTAAACACCCTAGACGATGGGAAGCTTTATTCCAGAGCAGCTGTTCAAACAGTTGAGTGGATTCTGTGTGATTTCTTCAGTGATTTTGTGCACTGAAGAGACTGAGATAGTGTCGTAGGCTGCACCTGCTTAAACTGGAGCCTGAGTCCACGTTCTGTGTGCATAGATAAAAGTCCCCATGGTGTCCAATCACTCATCTAAATGCTTGCTGACAAGAAAAAAAAAAAAAAAGGCTCTTTGCAAGCAAATTCATCCACAGAGCCCTATGTTTACAAAATCAGAGGCAGGGCTTTAGAGGCATTACAAAAAGCCCTTGACTAGAGAATCTCCCTGGGCAGAGATTCTCACCTGCAAATGAAGGATGCCACAATCTTCCTACTTGGGAAGATTCATGAAAGGCCAGTGTCTGGGTACCCTGAGGAGAATAACAACAATCGCATTTCAAGAAAGCCCTAAAACCCATTCATCCTCTGGGCTTTGGGGAAGAGACCAACAGAAACACTCCTCACATTTTGCCAAGCCCTGGGGCTCCCACACAAGAGCAGTCACAGATCTCACGTCCTTTCTCTTCAAACCAAATACCAGTCAAGTGAGCAAGCTGCTTCACGGGGACACAGTTCCAGCATCTACACCTGCGCTCTGGTTGCAGTTGTCTACTCCTTAAAGAGAAGGAATTCTTACTAAGAGCCACAGGGAGGACCATGTATCTCCCCAAACCGTAGTTATGAGAAGGCTTTGTGGAGTCGTGGCTCCCTTATTTCTAGAACCATTCCAACAACAATGAACGATCACTTACTCTTAGTGTTATTCCACCCCTTGCAGGAATGAATTGTGGCACAATCTAAAATGATGTCACATTTTAAGAATTTTTTTGGGGGGAGGGGCAGTTTTTAATCGAACTATAAGTTAAGCATTTTCATTTTAAAATGAAAAATTAACGCAGTGCAAGCAGAACAAAATATAAATCCTGACTTTGGCATGCCTATTTACCAACTTCAAAGCACAACACAAAATCTTCATTCATCAGAGGAGTAAAGGAAGAGAATTCTAATAAATACCTAATGTCACGATGCCTTGCGGCTACGGTGCACACGACTGTAAATTTTAGGTTCTCACCCCCAGTCAGCAACGTTCTGTTGAACACCAAATCTAGGACAGGCTGGATATCCCTTTCCTGAAGTGCTTGGGACCAAAGTGTTTTGAGTTTTGATTTCAGATTTGGGAACGTTTATGTTTGTGTGTGTGTGTGCACCTGTGTGAATACACACGTGTATAGGCACAATTTAAGCAGGTGCAGCCTATGACACTAGCCTAGTTTCTTCAGTGGATGAAATCACACATGAGGTTTCTTAGGGATGGGACCCAAGTCCAAATACAAGGTTCATGTACGTTTCATATCTACCTTATACACACAGCCTGAAGGTAATTTGATATGATACTTTTTGTGCTCCTGTATCTTGACTACTACCCATCACATGAGGTGAGGTGTGGAATTTTCCATGTGTAGCATCGTACTGATGTCCAACATGTTTCACGTTCTGGATCATTTCAGATTTTGGATGTTTGGATTAAGGATGAGCAATCTGTACCATGATATTCGTCTACTCAAAATGTATGTATGTGTTTGTATACACATTAATATGTCACAGGAAAGCACTGCCAGGCACAGTGGCACAGGTCTGTAATCCCAGGGGTTTGGGAGGCTGAGGCAGGAGGATTGCCAGTTCAAAGCCAGCCTCAGCAACTTAGTGAGACCCCAAGCAAATTTGAGGAGACCCTGTCTCTAAGTAAAATATTAAAAAGGGCTGGGATGTGGTTCAGTGGTTAAGTGCCCCTGGTACAAAAAAAAAAAAAAAAAAAAAAAAAAGTATGTTTGACCTTTAAAAAATTTAAATCTAAGAAAGAACTCATCCTGCACTCAACTTTGATTTCAAAAATGTTCACTGGAGTGAGAAGGCTTAGTCAGTTCAAAATTTCCTTTTGCATCATAGTTCCTCTTGCACAAACTCTAGGGAGTAAGAAACTTTGAGAACCTGGACATCTTTCCTTACAAGTAGGGCCACAACATGGAGTTTGAAAGAAAAGGAGACTAACTAATAGCCCTGACTGCATAAGAGATGGGTCAGAACTATGCTGCTTAGAACAAGAGAAAAAAAGGGAGAAATACAACCACAGACTTAAAAAGCTGAATGCAAAGAAAAAGAGTCTCAAGATAAAAAGAGGAAAAATAACTTGGATACAGGTTTAAATAACCAGATCCTAGTGAGTTTTCTGTACTGTGTTTCAATTATAAACTATTAGTATAACCTCTAAAATATACCTTCATGTGTGTGTGTGTGTGTGTGTGTGTGTGTGTGTGTGTTTGGGTGTGCGTGTATAACTATTAGGTAGTAGCTACCAAAGAGCAGTAAAATGCAGGAAAGTTCACAAGTGTTCTTTACATTACTTTAGGGTCTTCTTTAAACTACTTTCAAAATAGATGAGAAAGCAAATGGTGTAGTTAATTTATAGAAAATAAACAGAAGCAAAGGAGCTAATAGGAACATATGTCAAAAGAAAAGGATTAATGGGATTAACTCTTGACAGTGTCCATTGATGTTGTTGTGAAGCTAGGAATTACAGCTAGCGGTCTGGAAAGGAAGATTTCTTTAGTAGTGCAGGCGCACTAAGGTAACTTCTCACCAGCTATTGACCTCAGTGCCTACATTAACATGGGATTGACTTGTAATCAAAGCCCCCCTAAATAGTATGGCCACCGTGACAGCTCTGGAGAGGACCAACTAAGGTGAAAAACTCCACTGCCTGACATGAAGGAGGAGTTGAACACATGATTGGCAAAGAGCACAGAAGGTGGTCCCCAGCTCTCCTGGTCAACATTAAACAGTAGGAAACTTGGAGACAGCGTAGTCTCCTGTGTCGTTCTCTGCATGGACACAGCCCACTCTCTCTCGAGAGGGTCTCTGCTTGAGCCTCCCTTTGCTTTTACTTTATTTTCACCTCAATTTCCCTTATAATAGAGTTTTCTTCCTTGGCTCTTGGTGTCTGACTTTAAATTTTCTTTCATTGGAACACAAAAATGGAGGTTTGGAATTTCAGCTCCCTGCTTTCCTGTGACATATTTATGTGTATACAAATACACACATACATAGAGAGGCTTGGAAAATTAGAGAATTGCTCTGCAGAGTCTTCAGACTTAAGGAGTCACTTCATGAAAGGAAAAGAAAATGACTGGCGAAGTCATTTACCCGCCACTATGCACCCACCCCACTCCACACACACACACAAAAAAGAGCCATCTTTGTGCCTGTGACATCATTCCTCAGGAAAAAAAAAATCTCCAAAAGTACTTCTGGGGTTTGCTAGGGGCTGACTCTGGCAGAGTGCCTTGGTAACAGGATGTTAAAACCTCAAATTGATTCACTGCTACTGACTGGTAAGAAAATGGGTGGGGCATGCAGTCTAACAGCCACCTTCTTTCATGTGGATGATGAATCTCTACTATTTTCATTTTTCTACAAACCCTCATGCCTCTGAGCAAGCAGATAAAGATGCAAAGGAGAAGTGGAACTCAGCAAAAGCCAGGGCATATTTTGGTTTGAGTGGGACAACCGGGGCTCCCTTGCTGAGGAAGCTCAGGGCATTACTGGCAACCCCTCAGACCCTTGTGTTTCTTTTCTGTAACAGGCAGATGACAGTCTTGTATCTATGCACAGCGTTGTTCTGAGAAGTGAATGGGATAGTGTGTGTACCGCTCTTGGCATGGTACCTAGCCAAATGAAGCACATGAAAATCTGATAAAAGCTACTGTTATTTCAAAGCTGATGCTATCCTGACATTTAAGGCAGTAAAACTTTTATATAAATTGTTAGCTAGGATCAAAATTTAGAAATAGATTGTTAGTAAGTCAGAGAGGGAAAAAAATTGTATTTTGTGTTCTAAATCTAAGAGATCTAATAACGCTCACATGCCTTATGCTTCGAGTACACCAATCATGTCTCATAACGAATGAGGAACATCACCCTTGCTTTGCCCACGTCCCCTGAACAGAAGGTAACTGACTAACATCCTGGGTTCCTGGAAGAGTCTTCCTTAGCAATAATGCAATGAAAGACAAACCAACAAAATGTTCCTGGGCCTAGGACATTGTGGCTCATCCATACTGGCCCCCAAGCAGATAGATAGAGGAGTTTTGATCATCAGAAGGTTTATTTTAAAAAGACAAGGAAGGTACAGTACCTCTAATCGTTGGATCCGTCCCTTGAAAAACATAAAGAGGGAAGAATTTGGATATGCAGATTCTTTTTTGAGAAGAATTTCCTTCGCTTCATCCAGGCCCGCTCTGTTATCACTGCCATCCAAGGCGAAAAACGGGCGAACCACAGTGTGATACCAGAGTAGAGCTAATCTGCAGAGGGAGAGAGCAGGGACACTGAACAACAGAATTTCTCTTGGACGGTTTCTGTTTTTTTGTTTTTTGTTTTGTTTTGTTTTTTAATCAGTATGTGTTCTTTTACTACACCCCCCCCAAAAAAAAAACTTACTATGTAATATAAAATAATATCAGAGCACATTTCCCCCATCTTAACGGTATCAATATTTGGGAAATTGCTACTTCAGCACAAAGTATAAATCAGCATATTTTCCCCTTCCATCAGATCAGGGGAGAGGGCAATAGAAGCATTTAGCCTTCTGGATGGATGGATGGCTGAAGATATGACATGTACATTTCTGAATTCCATACCTCAGTCATCAGTGGCCACATTAGGAACCATGACCTGTCACCATGAATTTATTGTCCTCTCTTAATAAAAGCTTTCACTTTTTGCGAAAGGAAAATGTGGCTTTCTCTTGTGTTCACAAAAGTTAGGATACCAGCCTCAGAATCCAAATTTATTAAATAAGAATCCACAGTCACAAATATTGTCACATTGCATTGAAATAAGTGAGAGGAACAGATTAATGGCCCTTTCTCCAGCCCTCAAAGATGTTCAATTTAAACACACACACACACACACACACACACACACACACATAAATAAATAAATTATTTAAAATTCCCTTACTTCAAACTCATTAAAGAGAAATGTCATGTTAAATTTAGGCAAACAGAACAGAGTCCTTAAGATCTGCTTTAATGAACAGATAAAAATGTTTAGCCAGCATGGCAAATATTTTTATGTAAATGTAAGCTTCCAGTGTGCTCATAAATTCTCTCACAGAGATCATACTAATTTAAATTAAATTAAAATGTATTCATTTCTTTCTCAGAAATAAGTATGAAATAATATTAAGATATAAACAGAGAAATGATCACAAGTTATCAATCTGTTAATTCAAATTAATAAAGGACCACTGTGTAATTGCATGAGTTTGGGGAGGCACAAATATTTTCAAATGAAAAATAATAATTTTTAAGTAACTACCAACAGATTAAGAGTTATCATCCAAATTCCTCAATACTCACATGAGTAAAAATACATCTCACTAAGGTCTGCTGTGATATCAAAATTCTGCTTGGAAAATTTTGACAAGTGGCATCACATCAGACAAAGAACACCTGGTGTTTGGTAATACTGTTCAAATTGCAGGTTGACTTGTCATTGAAGTTTACACTGAGCAACATAAAATGACTCAATAGAGCCGAATAGCTAGCACAAAATATCCAAGTCACACAAGGGACCAACAGACCAGCTAGAACCACGAGGGAAAATTATCCAATAAGAAGATTCTTTATAGGAATAAAAATTTCTAAGCCACAGAAAAGGCTTATCAAATTTGTACCTCTTGAGTTAAAAAAAAAATCAGGATCGTGCATCTTCGTGACTGTGGTCAAAGTCACAAAATTGCCTTATAAAATTAGTGGAGAGTAAATAAGGTCGCTTTACCTGTTTAAAATACAGGACCCCATAACTACCGCCACCAGCACAGAGCGCTGTGCTTGGTGCTGCATTCAAAGACGTAAGGCACAGCATCGCGTCAACCAACCCGTAATTTTCCTGAAGTTTCCTTTAAAGATTTTGCTTGTCGATTACTTACTTTCAACACTATATTATCTACCAAAGCATTGCAATATAGCTACTCACGTAGCTAAAGGGGCCTTCATGTCCTTACTTTCGCTTGCATACATCAGTGAAGAAAGCCCCTGCAGGCGGTCTCCAGGAAACCCCAGCAGATTGATGATTTTGAGCAGGTTTGGGGGCACCATGGATATGCAAAGGTGAAAAAGGCCATATCCAAAGCTAACAGCACCTTTCAGTCTGTTTAGGGACTCCTCAGTCACCCCTTCAGCCACAATGTGATTATCATTTGCAGTGTCAGAAGTCGAAGGCTCTTCAGTTAGCTTCTTCTGATACAGCTCCTGAAGGGCATTGATGTCCAGATAGCATTTATTGTAAATCTTCCAGGCTTTCCTAAGGATCCACCCACCTTTTATGTAAGCTACAAAGAGAAGGAGAGAAAAGCATTTGAAAACCGGCCTTAGAAACAATTTTTGCATTCATACAATAAAAGATATTGGAAAACAACCTGAAAATCAAGCAAGATTGTTTAAACACATTAAAATTATTAGCTATCACTGCATCTAGTTTTCTTATTTATTTTTTCTTAAATATTTTTAGTTGTAGTTGGTCACAGTACCTTTATTTTATTTTTTTATTTTTTATGTGATGCTGAGGATCGAACCCAGTGCCTTATACTTGCTAGGCGACCACTCTACCACTGAGCCACACCCCAGCCCTGCATCTAGTTTTCTTTGCAGTGCTTACTTAAATCCCTTATTTGTTGTTGATCTTCCTTCACTACACTGCATAACCACTTGGCAAGAAATATATATATTATATATGTACATTATATATAATATATATTATATGTATGTGTGTGTGTGTATAACTCTTTTATTTGTTTACCCTACCCTATATTTTCATTCCTTTAAAAGAAAGTTCTAAGTCTAGTTCATTGCTAAATTTATACCCAAGTATTTTGGGCAACTTGCCAAAAAAAAAGATATTACAAGCAAATAAAAAATAATTAATTTACATTTACTGGGTAAACAAATGGCCAGTTTATTGCAGAAAAAAATTATTCATGTTAAATGCAAAGAATCCCCAATTCACCTAGACCTGATGCCTGTTGTGTGGCTTAACACATCTGATTGGGGTGGATTTTTTTGGTCTGTGACCATGGCGTTAACCCATTGCCCCGGCCTAGAGAGATCCACAGTGAACAGGGAGGAAGACAGTAAGTTACTCCATACCAGAGGGTGACAACCTATTTGTTTTGTTTTCAGCACTGGGGATTCAACCCAGGGGCACTCTACCAAAGAGCCACAACCCCAGCCCTTTTAATTTTTTGAGACAGGGTCTCACTCAGTTTCTGAGGCTGACCTGAAACTTGTGATCCTCTGCCTCAGCCCCTGAGTCACTGGGATTATAGGAATATGCCACTGCACCTGATCTCACCTGTTATTTTTAAAGCTGCTTCCATTATTTCCCATGAGGCCAATTTTCCTTAATAGAGAGAGCCCTCTTGAAAATGTATCACAAGGAAGACCTTCAAGGATAGGAGTCAAGACGTAGGATTCAGCACCCTTCAAGCCCACTGAACCCCTCTAACAGGCCCTTGGCATTCTGGCATCCATCTCTCCTCTGTGGACATTTTCACCCTCACATGGAGTGGGGTTACCAACCAACCTGTGACTATTTCAGTCTGTTTAGGGACTCCTCAGCCACCCCTTCAGCCACATGTGCATCCTGTTTTAGATATTAAATGTCACTCAAAGGCCCATATGTTAAAGTCCTGGCCCCTATTCTGTGGAGATAATGGGAGGTGGCAGAACCTTTAGGAGGTGGAGACGAATGGAATGAGGTTAATCTCTGGAAGCTTTCCCTTGAAGGGGATACTGAGACCCTGGCCACTTCCCCTCCCCCTCCCCTCCCCCTTCCCCTCTTCCTCTCCCTCTGCTTTCTGATTATCATGAAATGCAACAAGGTCAAGTGACCAGGACCGAAACCTCTGAAACAGTGGGCTAAAATAAATCTTTTCTCCTTTTCTCCTTATAAGACAATTTTTTTTAGGCATTTTGTCATAGCAATGAGAAGCCAACACACATCACTGCCACATTTTTTGAGGTTTTCTGTAGAGAATTTTCTGTAAAATGAAACTCCCTTATAACCACAGAAGAGAGTTTATCCAGGTGGCACCACAAATGATACCACGACCCTGACATTCCTGCACAATGAAAAACATGAACTATCCCAGACTTCCAGACCCTGAGGAACAGCAGGAAAACAGACTTTTAAAAGGTTATTTTTCAATTTCAGAAAGTACATGATATAAAATATGATTTATAAACTCTCAATCCCTGAATTGAATGTGAGCTATGACTAGATGATATGTATGTTCAGAAAAGAATTAGCTCCCTAGCCCTGCCTGCTATCCTCTAAAAGGACTGCTGACAACATAGGCCCTTGGCTGGATATGGAATTTGGACCTGGGATGGGGTTCTTATCATTCACAGAACTAAAAGAAAGTGTCTTGCTGTGTGCCTAATCTATAAAAACCATGATTTATAACAAATGCCTGCATTCTTTCTGGGGGTTTAGAATTGGATTGCAAGGTAGGGGATGCCTATAAGATCAGCCCCATCATATATACCTAAAAACAACAAATTTTTTTTAAAAAATTGCAGTTTTGAGTAAGAGTACAACTGCATGCTAAGTCCTCAATCCTCCTTGTGATTCCTCAAACCTCAGGAAGAACTTGGAAATACCCCAATACGTACTAGAAAGCTATTATAATTTTTTAAAATGAAAGAAAAAGAAAGTCTGCAAAATCCTAAATGTATCAATTTTTCCAACAAATGATGGCCACATTTCCCATGGGATCACAATTGAAAACACAATCATCTTCCAAGTTTGGGTAGTTAATGTTCTAGAGTCTACATCTATTGAAAAGGATGATACAAAATTGAATGAACAAGTGAAACAAATTAGTCTATAAAAGTTTGGCTTAAAGGAAGTGATTTTCATAATTTTATAATTACAAAAGCAATACATGTTTGAAACAATCTTCTTATTTAGTTCAATTTAACAGAAGTAGTCACTGCTTCTACAGAACTATATTTTAGAAACCCATCCAGGTAAATCAAAGAGAAATGGGACAAATATTCTTTAAGGCAGTGGCTTCCCCCTCCAACATGTCCAACATGGAAGTACTATAGGAAGAGAAAAATTTGAGCAAACCCTATAACTTCTTCATATACTAACACAGTGGAATTTCAAACCTTTGGATTGGTCCAACATGCTGACAAACAAGAAAGATGATTCTAGTTATGATCAGAAAAGCCAAATGTATAATTTTAAAAAAGGAGAAAAAGAAAAGAAATGGGAAACATGTTCTCTTAAGAAGAAAAGCAATTGAGATCTAACTGAAAATAAATAGTCACTGGCTTGAAATTTTTAAAAATGAAAGAAAAAGAAAGTCTGCAAAATCCTAAACATGTTTACCAGCTATTGATAAAGTTCCTATTATATGCCAGGGACCATGGTGGCATTTAAGGGACACAAAAGAACTATAAAACTAATTTAAAAGGTTATTTTAAAATTCCAGCTCCCCAAATGCCTGAATAAAATTAAAATGTTAAAAAGTGTTAAAAATTCATGCAACATAAGACAAATAATTTGAATGTATGTACCTGGGTCATACGTAGAAAAAGTGAAAATAAACCATGCTAAGTGTCTGAGTGAATGGTTCTTTTTAATTTATTTTTGTCATTAAATTGTTTTCCACACAATAAACATGTAAAAATGCCAAATGAAGCACTGCAGGATTTCAGTAGAAAACTTCACTGCTTCCCACCCCAATCCCTAACTGGAAATTTGGAGGGAAATTTTTAACTCTCTTCCTCAATGCAGGAAAAGGCATCGTCCTAGGAGAGGGGCAGAAGAGTGTGACACGGAAGAACAGTGGCAGGTGAAGCAGGAGACACAATAGGACCAATGGGTTTAAGTCCAACTGAGGAATGAGCACCAGCTATAGACAGACGGGGCATCTTCTAACACTGGGGTTGAAGGGAATCAGCTGTAACAATCCAGATCTCAGACGAAGATTAGAGAAAAGGACAGTAGCCCTGAAAACAGACATAAAAATCTATCAAGTCCTCACTGCATGAAACTTAGTTAATAATATAAAACAAGCCCCCCACAAAACCCTCATTCTTACAGAATAAAAATGAAATGAATTAAACCTGTTTTTAATTTCATGCCTAAGATAGGCACCTTACTACCATTTTAAAAATCCCATATTAAAATCCACAGCAACTTGAAGAGCCTTAATTTGAACCAGGGAAATGAAACCCAGGTTTTGGACTACATCAAAGACTATAAACTGAAATATGTCCAAAACAAAGTTAACATGCAAACAGAGGATTGTTTTGCTTTTACAACTTTCTACATTCAACTTGATATTGGAATAGGTTCTGCAGAGGGACTTGCCCCACTCCTGGTCCCAAACACTGTGGCGCATTTGGAGAAGGTGGTGCTAAGTGAATCGCAGCCAGAGCACAGCATGATCCAGCTCTGCAGGAGGGGCCTGTGGTCAGCTAGACTTAGCAATGACGCCAGTGAGTACCTGCTTCCCAACACGCAGGCAACAGAGTATTCAATAGTCACATACTGTGTGGCCTTCCAAAGCCTCCTCTGAAAGGTCAGTATAAATCATTCAGCCATGGTGATCCTTCTGTGCCTGCGGAAGAAGGCAGAGAGGGTAGGAACACACCATTTGCCCTCTGATAATAGATTTAGGCATCAATCCACTGGGAGTCATGGAGAAGACATAGGTGGAAGTCCTTCTGGGAAAGGGCAAGGGTCGCCTGGGAAACAAAAATGTCAAGGTGCGCTAAATTAATCTTGCAATGAATTTTGTAATTTTTGCAGGGGGAAGGTATCTGATGAGAGCACCCACCATCCACCATATTCCATCTGTTTACTTGTCCTACGACGAAACTGGATAACCCCATAAGAAAGGGTAAGTACAGGCGTGTCTCTCTGGTGACCCAAATGACAGACACTGAGGACAAAAGATGATACTGTTTTCACCAGTCAGCCCCCCACCTCATTATCTTCACCCCCAGTCAACAGACTTCTATCCGACTTGCTTTTCTACTCCCAGTTTCTTTCCTGAATGACATCATCCCTCCCCCATTCCTCCCTTTAATTCTCTGAACAGAAACACACTATGTGCTAGGCAGAGGCACCAAAGCAAGTATCAAGGACATCAAGAAGGAAATAAACTTTGATTCTTCTTAATTCTGCTCAGGGACAGAATTGGGGATTCTTGATCTTCCCAAAGGATCAGAATGGCTCACTCCCCAAGTAATCTCTAGGACTAACCTAATGTCTGCTGGCTGTGGTATCTCCCTGAAATAGAATTTATTTAGCCATCATTTCCCCCTTGCTATATCATGGGTTCCCTCAAGGCAAGGGCTGCCTCCCATTCGTCTCTGGAGCATCAGCACCCATCATCTCACACAGCATCCGATGTGTTCTACTAGCTCCATGTGTGTTGGAAACAGGGAAAACAGCAGGGAGACCAGCACAATCCCGCTCTCAAGGAGTTTACAGTCATGTTTTGGTAGACACGTAAAAAATGGGTATGGCTGTGTGATAACTGCTGTAATTGATTATGTAATTTATGTATAAACAGAGTGATAAAATTAGACTGATGGAGTCAATGAGGAAGGAGGAAGGCTTGGGCTGCACTTGACTAGGTGAGAGAGAAGGAGGAAGGGGAAGAGGTGTTCCTAGCTGAGAGGCAGTGTGGACAAGCAGCAGCAGCCAAGGGGACCCAGGGAGTAGGCAAGGAAATAAAGTTTGTTCCTGCTTGAGTGGCTCGTGATTTGTGCCCAGCCAGACTGCGGCACTCAGCCAGGTGAGACAGTAGCAGCAGGTGCCTAGGAGCGGGCAAGTTCTTACATGTCATTCAAGGAAGGGACTTGGACTCTACCCTGTGGTCAGTGCAGGACAGTTAAGTGTCTACAGTGCACATGTAACATGCTTCAGGAAGATGGCTTCAAGGGTTGTGCAGAGACTGTGGCAGGGAGAAGGGAGTGAGGGGGCAGTAGGCTTTACTCTATGCTGGGGCTCGTGCCACTGGACATTGGGAGATATGAGGAAAATGCCTTGGGAAACACAGGGTTTGGGGCCATATGGTGACACAAATAACCAGAGTGAAGTGATAGGCAAAGGTATTAACACTAGGAATTTGGTTATGAAATAAGAAAACCATGGCTTTGGTTCTGGTCTGTCATCGCTCACAAGCTCTGCAAATCACTCAACCTTGACCAAATCACTCACTCTCGGTTCTCCCAGGAAAGGAAGGAAAGTGGCTGAGTGCTCATCATGCCAAGAACATAAGATATGGGCCCTATCTTCAAATCCAATAGGGAATAAAGGGAAACGAAGATAAACTCAGGTGGCCAGTGCCACAAAATATGTTTAAGAAATGATTCCTTATTGCACAAGTAATATATTCTCCCTGGAGAAATAAAACACTGTTGGATCACAAAATAACTAAAGAGAAAGTAGCATGGGAAAATGAGGAAAGATGAGATGGTGGGGCAATATGTTATAAAGAAATTCAAATGAGGTAAACCCTCTTCAAAAAGAATGAAGCACTAAAAACAACTATTGACTCATCTTCTCCCAGAGCTCAGTGTGTGCCCACCAGGTGTGCTCCTTCACACCCCTGGTAGATACTTCTAGAAAAGTATCTACCTAAAGTGTTTTATTCTAAGAAATGGATTCCAACAACAAATTATTTGCAGTTGTTTGAAAAGTAAAAGAAGCACATGTTAGTTGTGTTTGTTTGCTTATTTGAAACAAATGTGGAACTATTCAAAAAGCAAACTGACACTCCACAAATTCATTAGGACCCAAGGTTCTTAAGCCTGTTAGAAGTTCACTTCAACACCAATATCACATTAAATAAAACCTAAGGCTTCAGGAAACAGCAAGAATGATGCCACATATATATAGTAAATGGGATTAAATAATTGTTTCATATCAAACTGTTAGAGGAATGGGTAAAAGCTATGATGGCAAACTGAAAACAGAATGGAATGGAAGGGCTTGGAGTGTGGCTAAGTGGTAGAGCACTTGCCTAGCACAAATGTGGCCCTGGGTTCATCTCCTGCACCACACACCAAAAAAGGGAGTTGGCGGGAGTAGAGATATAGCTTAGTAGCAAAATGTCCACCAGCATCACAAAAATTAATCAATTGATTAAAACAGAAATAGGTTCAGCTTCACTAATAAAAAAAAAAAATACACAAAAAAGAATGCTCAAATGTCTTCGGAATTGATTAACTATGGCCTATCCCTATAATAAACTAATAGCACTATTATTTTAAATTATATTATGAAGCTAAGTCATAGAAAAATATTCAAAGTATAATCTAAGAGGGAAAGTCAGATACAAAAGAATACAGATTCAATTTTGTAAAAAGTCTCTATTTTTATAGAGAAAAAAATTTAAAATCCATTATTTGCAATAAAGAATAATTCCTTATGAGTAGTTAGGAGATGATGGCTTGCTTTCTTTTGCACTTACTTATTTTTTCAAAATTTTCTATAATAATATTAGCAATTTTATAATCAGAATAATTTTAAAATAAATAATATGATCTGTTGCCTGTAACTTCATGTGGGCAGGGTTCATGGTCTGTGCTTACCACACAGTATGAGCTCTGTAATTATTTGCTGAATGATCAATGAATGAGCAAATGAAGGACAGATATGATCACTTTTAACTTTTGACATTTTTATACTTAAGTGTGCGTTGGTTTTACCTCTCTCTAACTCAAGTGATCCTTTCCAGCCTCACTCAGCTACCTGAGGAGCTGGACAACAGGTGTGTGGCCCTACACCAGGCTACCCTTCTCTCTAAGCAGATGTTTTTTTTAATGGCTAAAATTAGCTCCTTAGAAGAGTTCTTTAGCATCAGGAAAATAATGCACAAAATCATAGAAAACCCAGAGTCCCTGTCTCGAACAAAGAGCGCCAAATAAGCTCTGCATTCTTTTATATCCAAATCAGTGTGGAGCTGATTTGGGGTTTTACCTTACTGCATTATAAGGAGATTCACACAGGCTAGGAGCTTTCAACCATGTAAACAAGGTCTTGAGAGAATCATGAGAAGAGGGTTAAAGAAAAAGAAATGAACCAAAAGAAATGGTACAAGTGCCTCATAGGACATATTTAAAAAAAAACAAAGATAAATTCTAGGAAGCCCAAATTTTAGAGGCCAAATTAAAAGTTAAATTCCACTTTGAATTTGAGCCAAACAGAAACAAAACATTTTCAAGTATAAGACAGACAGATAAAGAGAGCAAGAAAGAGAAGAAAAAGGAGGGGAGATATATTGGTTTCTGGTTGTCTAGAAAGAAAAACGTACTTATAATGTAGCAGACACATCCTCCTTCATTCAAATTTGGGGAGAAAATATTTTTCTGACTATGAATTTTAACTAATTTTCTTTTTGAATTTTCATTTCTTGCCAAGTAAATCCTGTCTACCAAAGTGGCAGGTTTCTGCTGTCAGAATCCCAGAGACACAGAACCACATTAGGGAAAGAATTAGGTCAATTTTAGACATACTCTAATAGCAAGTTATCAGAGACTCATCGAGTCTATTTCACTTAAGAAATTAAAGCTACAAAAGCCTAGAAAAAAATTGTCTTGGACAAACTAATGAAGAAATCAGTTAATAACCCCTAATAAAAGTTGTTACCATGCTGGTCATTCAAGTGTATTAGAAAATCTTTAAGGATCTTTAATCATGTCCTAATATCCTTAAAACCATTGAAGGTGCTCTGGCCTTTAATAACAATTTCCTGAAAAACTTAAATTTAAACCAGTTAGATTTCACTTTAAAGATGAGTCTTACAACTTGATTCCCACAAAGAAAAAGTAGTATATCTACATAAAAAAAAAAAAGGCTTCCATGGGCTGGGGTTGTGGCTCAGTGAGAATGCTTGCCTCGCATGTGTGAGGCACTGGGTTCAATTCTCAGCACCACGTATAAATAAAATAAAGGTCCATTAAAAAATTTTAAAAAGGCATTCATAATTTCTCTAAGTAAGACGAAATTATCTTGAGACAGGGGATGAAACATAAACTTTTGGACTAAAACTACTCTGCTCAACACACATTAAGCACTTGTGGTTTCAATTTCCCAAGTAATAAATCAGTATCAAGCCCCAAAGAGACGCCACATATTTTCAAAGTCTAAAATACAAGGTACTCTAAAATTTTTTTAAAAAGTATTACCGATTTTGTCTGCTGAATAGCAAAAATCCATTAAAAAGAAAGCTTCAGCATACCTGACAATTCTTGTTTGACAAATGAAAGCACAGCCAGATACACCTGACAGTCAGCTATGATAATCTGCCTTTGAAGCCGATCAACCATAGAGGGAGTGGATTTGCGGACATCAACCTGTTTGGTGGAAAGAAAGTACACACCAATAAATCACACACATGAACGATACTCCCTCCAAACAACTATTACTTAAAGCTACAAGATAATTCACATTGGAGTTGTAAAACGTGGCAGTCACCCAAAGCCAATACCAAATTTATGCTAGAATCTTGGAAGCTCCATACTCCCATTAGGTTGAGCTTTGCCAACAACATAGTGCTAAAGAACATTTTAGATTCAAAAAAATATTCTAAGTGATAATATCTAAATTCATGGAAAACATGAACATCAATGCAAAACTTCAGAGGTTCACTTTTTTTAAGATAATGTAAATTCTAATTTATCCAAAATTAAAATCATCAGAGATATAATACATTCCCTAAGTCAGTAACCCAAAAAGTCAATTTACAGCATTTATCTGCAGGTAGGACTAATATTAGGGCACATTCTTTTGGTGTATGCAACTGAGATGTAAGAGCTGGAAATTGATTACATTTCCATTAAGGAAAAAAATACCCTGGAATTAAAAATTGGTTTCAAATAAATCACAAATTATACTTGAAATTTAGGCCATATAAGTAAAAATAAGCAAAAAATAAAATCATTTTAAAAATACTGGTTTTATCATAAAGAACATTTCTGTACATTTCTGCATTCTAAACCCCAAGAAACATTCATCGTGACATGAGAAATTATAGAATTTTGCAAATATGTCAATAGTATAGATAGTATATATAACAGTAAGACATGTTTCTCTTTTTTAAAATTTTTTGTAATTTGTTTTAATTAGTTACACATGACAGTACAATGATCTTGATATATCATACATTTTAATCAGATACGATATAATTTCTCATTTTTCTGAGTGTACAGGTTGCAGAATTACATTGGTTATGCAGTCATGTATATACCCAGCAATAATAATGTCTCTCTTTTTCTAGATTTTCATAACCCATCATCATTTCTGCTATTCTCTGTCAAGCCCCAGCACTCATTACTCTGATTGCTTGGGAAAATGTCCGTGTATCAATGCTTCTGTTTCTTTATTTATAGCAACATCTATTGTGCAGGTTGTCCAGAAGGCTAATGAGATGCTGTATATGAAAATGCTTTATAAATTGTAACAGCCATTGCAAATGTTAATAATTAACATGTATGCTAGGTGTAGTAGTAAAACTTGAGAATAGACATATAAATAGTTTATAGTTAATGAGGAAATATAGACCTTATCACCATGTAACATAGAAAGTGGTCTGAAAGATTAAAGCATAGGGAACTACAGGAATCTTAGGAGACATACTCAGCAGGGTTTGGAGACTCAGGAAAGCATTCTTGGGGGAAAACTTATCTATGAAGGAAGAACTAAGAGAAGCAACCTGATGAAGAGGGAGAAGAATATGCAGAGGCATATGCCAGCTATACTTAGGGGTTTAGACTTTATTATAAAGGCCATGGCTGGAGCTAGCATTGAAAATCAAGTAAACAACATATTATTGACTATGTTATAGAGAATGAATGGGGGAGTAGAGAGACCGAGGCAGAGTGCCAGTCTATCTTAGATAAAGGGGATGACCTAGGGAGATGATGGTGAGGATGGAGAGCAGTCCACAAACTCAAGAGGTATTTAAAAAAAGACAGTCATCAGGGACTGGTCACTGACTGTACATCAGGTTTGAAGGAGGAAGAGGCAAGAATGAGTCTGGCCCATGTGGAGCATCAGGAGCCAGCACTCTTGGCCCATCAGTGGCTTCCTCATGGTGGACACCACAAGCAAGGGATGGAAGCATTCCCCTCTGTACTGGGAACTTTTGAACTGAAAGGGGAGGGCAAAATACAGAAAGGGTATCATGGTGTAACTGAGACTTTATAATCAAAGGCTGGTGAGACCTGGGGAAAACGAGGTCAGTGGCTAAATTCTTCAAGTCAGCCAAAATGCAGGTGTTTTATTGCTCAGCCGTCACTGAGTGATGTTTAATTATACACAAGAAACTCTCATTAGAAGAGCCTTGTCATGGGAGCCCATATGGAAGAAGATAATTCTTGCTTTCTTTTTCTAGTACTGAGGATTAAACCCAGGGCCTTGCACATGCTAGGCAAGTGCTCTACCACTACACCACACTCCCAGCTCTAGAAAGGGTGGCTCTAAAATACCAAAAGATGGCTCTAATGATGGGAAAGGGCTTCTACAACTTTGGAGAGGCATTTCACATAACTAGAAGCCACGGGGAACATTTACTGCTTGTTTTCAGTCCTATTTTAAATACGGAAATCCAAGTGATACTCTAAGTAGTACACAGCCCATAATCTAAAGGCGCACGACTTACATTCTTCTTAATTTTATTCTTGATTGTTTCAATGACTCCAGCCTCTTCACTTTCACACAGCTTTTCTGTGGTTTTCAAGTCATCACACGCCAACTGCATTTTTTCCTCCTCAAATGTCATCATGGCATTCTGCCAAGAAACAAAGAGAGAATGAATGAATCAGTAAGTGTCTGAAACTTCAGGCCCCTTTATTACAACAATACTCCAAACTAGGGGAAAAAAAAAAAAAAAAACCTCACTTAAATTATTTGTTGCAAGTAAAAGAATCAAAATGTATCAGCACACCCTTTCATTTAAAGAAACTGTAATCTTGATATTACATAATATATGATTCTATTACACCAGCATGAAAATATATATATATATATACAGTAACGAATGTCCTTGCAATTGTCATTTTATTGCATTTCTGTTGTTATTAAATGCAGCAGCAAAAATTTTGTATAATTTCTAATTGGTATACTCCATTCAATTTTTTTTTCTTTCTTTAATATTATTTTAGTTGTAGATGGACACAATACCTTTATTTTATTTGTTTATTTTTATGTGGTGCGGGGGATCAAACCCAGTATCTCATGCATGCTAGGCAAGTGCTCTACCACTGAGCCACAGCCCAGTCCCTCCATTCAGTTTTTTTTGATAGGGTCTCATTCAAAAGTTCATTCTACTCTAGATAGACCCCTGCCTCCATTAAGTACTGTATAGAAAGGCTAACAAAACAACCACTAGAGGTGCTCTTTGAAAATCATCAGTCTTACCAGGGTAATTCCTGTGGGTTTCCTTATTTTATATCATCTATAGTTAAAAATTCCACTGGCAGCTTGATTTTAGGCACCTGATGCTGGCTGATGTTGTCAAGCCACATCTAAATGGGTGGAAGTGATGTTTCTGAGATGGGTGTGTACAGAGGCCGGAGAGCTGGTTCTTGGAAGGACCTATGAACAGTCTCTAGCTCTCCATTCCCCACTGGATTCCCCAGCCCTACCTTGAAATTCTAGGCCTTGTCACTATGACTTGAATCTATTTTTCTGTCCTAGCCAAACTAGACCCTGGTCACCCATGTCCTAGTTTCCTAGTTACACTCTTTCTCCCAACCATCTTGTTCACCCCCACCCTGCGATGCCCTGGTCACCACCCAGTTCATTCCCTTTGATTCAGCCTTTGTGGTAGCCTTTGTAGTCACTTGGGTACTAATGTTACAATCCTCATTCAGTACTTTTTTTTTTTTTTCAGATGTGGAACTATGTATTGGTGCCAAGAATAGGCTCTAAAATTTTGTTGCATTATCTATAATAAGAGGAACTAAATAGTCTGAATAAAACCCCATCACACTGGAGACAGCCTCATGCTTACAGCTGGGCACTACCAGGCTGGGCATAATATACCTATTTGGTGACATCTTTCTGAATTTCAAATCTAAATGCTGTCTCCCTTCTGGTTTCTACTGGGTATCTTCTCCTGTCTCCCTGCCCCACTTATGTAATACTATGATGTTTTTAAAAACGTGTGTGTTTGGAAGTAGTTTGTGTGAATATTTCTGAAAAGAAAGCATCCACTTTCTTATACCACCTGATTAAAACCTAACTAAAACCTATTCCCTCAATTCTCATATCTTTGCTCATTGAACTTGTCTTCTAGTGCAGTTACTCAATAATTTTAGAGCAAATATTTATTACCCAGAGGCAGACCTGCCCCCGTCCCAATACATTTTTAATTTTTGAAGGTCTTTCGATTATATTTTTATTCTAAAAAGAATTTTGAGTGGGAAAAATATAAAACTCTTCAAGATACAACATTTTATTTTTAAAATGAGGTAAATTATCTACAGGCATTGGTTAAAAGGCAAAAACGATTTCAGTTTTAAATGTTACAGAATTTTCTACAATGGTATACTATGCAGCTGGTAGCCAATAAGAGACATTAGTTTATAACTGCTTCCTTCACACCAATACCTCTTTTAATATCAACTTACCAAAAAACTGACAAAGCTGGCTCCAAAACTCATCAGTGGGCTATGATTCCTGTTAAGAAAAAATAAAAGTATTTTTATTGTAAACTTTTACTTTAAAATCATCTGATAGCCTTCTTCTTCCCTGTGCCTTAGTTTTGGAAGACTTATCAAAAGTGTGAAATTTGATCTACTAATTTATTGCTATTTCCATGAAACTCTGAGAACACAGGTGAGCTGTAACACTGGTTGAACAAGTTTTTTTTTTATTATCATTAAAGCAATGAATTATGTTTATGTTGTTAAGAGTGCTGTGCTATATAATTAAAAATCATAAAGATGATAAATTTTATTATGTGTTTTTTCAATAATAAAAAGCAATAAGTTATATTGTTATGTTATTACAAAAAAAATCATCTGATGGGTCAGGATCACTATACAGTCCCATTAATTGAATTGAAGTTAAGGTCATCAAGCCGATTAAATCACCCTATGAAAAAAGTTAATGAGGCAATGCACTGGTTAATGCTCTACCTGTAGAACAGAATCTGTTCCCAATTCTTTAAAGCAGAGAACAGGAACAAATTATAACAAAGACTGCCTTTATTATTGTAGCTATTAAAGAATTGACACGGTAGCTATAAAGATGATAGAAGCAACCTGATATCTGTAACATCATGACCAAAGGAAGGTGGTCATTATTCACTTTTTTATTTTTTCTTTTGAGTTATACATGACAGTAGAGTGTACTTTGATGGATTATACATACATGGAGTATAACTTCCCATTCACGTGGTTGTACATGATATGGAGTTTCACTGGTGGTGTATTCATATATGAGCATAGGAAAGTTATGTCCCATTCATTCCATTGTCTTTCCTATTCCTATTTCCCTTATTATTCATTTTTAAAATGCAAAACAGCAAGGAGAGGTGGCACACGCCTGGAATCTCAGCAGCTTAAAGGCTGAGGCAGGAGGATCACAATTTCAAAGCCAGCCTCAGCAAAAGTGAGGTGCTAAGCAACTCAGTGAGACTCTGCCTGTAAATAAAATACAAAATAGGGCTGGGGATGTGGCTCAGTGTCGAGTGCCCCTGAGTTCAATCCCTGGTACAAAAAAAAAAAAAAGCAAAACTTTTCAAACTTTACACACATAAAATCTATATCACCTCTAGAGAAGAACAAAGGAGTTTACCACAGCATCAGATCTCACAAACTCAACTTACCATCCAACAATGTCAAGAATGCCTCTCTAAGTCAGTCATTCCCTCACTGTGTTATATGCTCATCGTCCTATTTTGGAATAAGTCAAAGATGAAACCAAACCAAACCAAACCAATGCTAATTGATTCAAAAGCATGTAAGGATATAAGCTTTCTGCTTCAAATTAAAAAAAAAATAGTACAAAATATATATCTCTATAAATTGTACTAAAAGGAAAAGGAACCTGTAATTGCCTTCTTCTTCTTTTTTTATTGGTACATTATAGTTTCACATAATGGTAGGATTTGTTGCACTGTAACTGCCTTCTTAAAAAATCATTTTACTAATTTTTTATTATGCAAATATATGGTCAGTATATAAAAGCATGTAACAATTTATTTAGTCAATCTCCTCTTAGAAAATTAGATTCTGTTCAAAATGAAAGTGTGGAGGTGTGACTCTCCACATATGCACAGGCATGCATATGCTTGGTGGACATCCTGTACCTATAATTTTGTACGCAACACCAAATACATTCACGGGATAAATTACTAGAGGTAGCGCCACTGAGACAAAAGGTATGCACATCCACTTTTTCTCTTGGAGTTGGCTGTGTGGGGTGGGAGGTAGGGGTATCTGAGGTACCTAACACAGTAGCATTCAGCAGACAGCAATCAGTCAAGGAGTGACAGAGCCCTGCTATTGAGGAACAGATGTGTTTCAATCCAGTGCTGGCAACTGGCTTCACCCTTCCTTCCTTGCCATGTTAACCACTCTGCCACTTGAGAAGTGAAAGAAGCTGAAACTAGTGTTGCTACTTTTGCTTCTTGTTCTTGACTAAAATTAGGTTTCTGAGAGCCATGGCAATTAATTATTCATAGTATCTAACCTTGCCCTTATTACTTCACATACCATCTTATCATTTAAGTGGGGGAAAAAAACGTAGAAACCAGCCCAATAGAACAATTTTCCCTCCTTGAGGTGCTGTCTGCAAACTGCGTAGCATCTGGGTGCACCAGGCATGAAGAATGTAGGGCCAGGGAGCACTGGCTGTTAGAACAGCTCCATCTACCCAGGCTCACTTGGTGTTTTAACTTAACATACTTCAAGTGATTAACTTACTTCACCTAAAATTAAGATGTCTTTATATGAAACATATTTGTTTTGGAGATCTAAAATTGTTCCTCCAAAGCATGAGGATGATTATGGAAAACCCAGTGCCAGGGTCGGAGAGGGAACTCAGCTTATTTCAAGATTGCTAATGCTGGGAACCTGCCATAGTAAGATAACTTGTAACACTTGTTTTAAAAATGGATTCCTATAGGGTGAGGGAGGGAATAGGGAAGACACAAAGAAATGAAGTTTCCCTGTATCTACCTTGTCTGTAGATTCAACTTTGGAACCATGTAATCATGATACACAATAACAACACCAAATTAAACTTTAACATGCCATTCCTACAAATCAGAAGTGAAATGAATGCAATGCACTTCTGATGTAAATGAAATGGTAACATAACTACACAGAGTAGAAACTACTCCAATATTGTAGTACATGGTAATCTAATAGTAAACCCTGATCATGAGTAGCCCTGAAAACAGACCCTCAAAAGATACTCCTGCCCCACTCATTTCGGTAACCATATTCTAACTGGATAAGGGAGTCTTACTCTCAGGCTGCTGTGTGCCTCATTTGTAATAAAGCGAGGAGTATGTATGTAGAGATCCAAGATTTTGTGCATAGGGGAGAGGATGAAGTTAATTTAAAAATCTGAAAAGTCCAAAAAAGAAAGAATCAATGAAAACTCATTGTATTTTTTTTTTCTAATCTTTGAAAGCATACATTTATCCTAGATCTGCCCACTGAAAGACCAAGAACCAATGACTGACCACCCAGCTGTGCTGTGCATGACATGAGCACCCTCTCCAGATACATGGAGCAAGGGACTGTGGCTCACTTGAAGCAATGGCTGCTTCCAAGTCAGGGGCAAGAAAGGCTCAAAAAGAGCCCGAAAATGTCCTTTTATAGCAGAAATTAAGGAAGTTTAAAAAACATAGTAGGGTCTTGAAGAGGTTCCCATTAGCCAAATATGGAATAATTTGATCACCCTAGAGAACAAAAACAGCAACGGATTGAAATATCAAGTTGAAACCATGCATTCATAATGATGCTTTTAATTTTTAAAAAACTCACTAGTTTCCTACTGGGAAACCAACTCATTATTTTTAAAAGAGATCCTTTAAAAGAGCAAGAATAAGCATTTACCCTGCCTTTACTCTGTGGACACAGAGGAACCAATTGTTTGGGGGGTAGGGAGAGTTTCCCTTTATAGAAGTATCCTGGGCTCATAAATGAAAAGTAAATCACCGTGGTACAGGTCCTAATGAATTCAGAGATATGGGCAATGCACATAAAGACAGGAACAGAATGTGTTAAATGCTGCCGTGGTGACAGAATCAGCAAAAATCTAAGCTGTGGAAAAGTCTACAGGATAAAGATCCTAGTTTCTTCAACAATAAAGAATCATAAGAGAGAAAAAGAGACCAAAGGGAAACTTTAAAGTGAGACTATCAAACATCAGACACATAAATACACTCATGAGGAGACATCTCAAACAACACCACATAGGTGCACACACGCGTGTATCTATTCACACACATGCAACAATTAGAAAACGAGATTTTAAAAATCACCCTTTACAAGAGCATTAAAATATTAATTATCTAAAACTAAATCTAATAAAGATTATGAAGTACCCCTACATTGAAAACTCCAAAAACACTGCTAGGGCAAATTAATGACCTAAATCAGGTTTTTTAAACAGTGATATTCTGAACATTTTGTGCCAAATAGTTCTTTGGTGTAGGGTTGTCCTGCACGTCACAGAACATTAAGCAGAAATACATGTGAAACAAGACTGGTCATGAGTTGGTATTATTATGGCTATAAACTAGAACATTAAAACTCATGAAATATTTTCTATGCTCTGGAAGATGTGACAAGGTTTAGATATGGCTTGTCCCCCAAGGGTACGTGGGATGAAAGCTTGGTCCCCAGTGTTGAGATGGTGTGTACATCTAGGAGGAGGGGCTAGTGGGAGGTCACAGGTAAATTGGCCACATGCCCTTGAAAGGGATTAAAGTATTTTTTATGGGACCCTGGTTAGTCCTCGTAAGAGAACTGTTACAGAAGCCTGAGCCTGACACCATGTAGTTTCTTTCTGCATCCTGCCTTGCCACATGATCCCTTGCCATAAGCCATGATGTGATAAAGATAAGATAGTCCTCACCAGAACTGAGCTAATAACAATCCCAGGCCATTAAAGCTCTCAAACTCTTAGTAAACTACTTTACCTATTTTAGGTATTTCATTGTGGTGACAAAAAGTTGATTAACACAAAATATATGAAATTTTTCAAAATAAAAAGTTTAAAAACTTACAATTAAAAATGTTCTCCAAAAGATAAGCTGTCATGGGAAATCCTCTAATGAAAGGGCTCTTTGTGATTGCTGCCATAAGTTTACTTTTTGAAAATGAACCATCAGTAATAAGATGGCTCTAAATTTTTCACTCTGTATAATGAGTCACCCAAATCAGAAAGACCATAGAGAATATAAAGAAGCAATTTATCATCTATTCCTATAGTCACTAACATTGCCATGGCAATTATTTTTTAAAGTTTCACCAGGATATTAAAAATAGGACTGAGCTGATGAAAATTTTGTTTCCTGAAATATAGTAGAAGGAAATGTATACATTTAATTCTTAAAGGAGTATCTTTCCATTACATAAATGAGCATAATTATAAGAATACCTATTTCTTCAAAGGTAATTTTATCGTCCATAGTAGCGAATGGTTAAAAATTTTCAAGTCTTCCTTTGATTTTTTTCTGAATGTTCTAAATTTATAATATGCTGGGTTCTTTGAAGAATTCAAAATGACTTTTCTCCCCTTTAAATGCCTGGGGAGCATGGACCCTTGTGGATTACACAGGAAATATGGGGCCACCTGAAACCAACCAGCCAATGGCCATCACCATCTTACCCTGGAGTCAAGAGATCCCAGATCTGAGAATTGAAGGAAAAAAAAAATGGCATGAATTTACCCCTGCTGCTCTTAATGGAGGATCTGTCTTTTCCATGACCCACAATGTTTTAGAAACCATAGCCCCAGAGGACCACTGGAGTTAACTTTATACAATTAACAAAAAAATGTCAATATGGAATAGCTTCTCTGATATCTCTAAGCTACCCTCACAAATTAATTTTTTTTCATGGAAAAACAATTGTCTTCGATAGAACAAATGCCTTGTAAAATAGCCAAATAGAATGTTGTGACCTACAACTGCTTTCATAAAATTTAATGTTTAGGAAAAGGCTGTTGTGTGTACACTGTAGTCCAACACAAAAGAGCAATTAAAATATTTGTTATGACGGGAAATACAATTAGTGTTTTTTTTTTCAATGAAAAGTGTTGATTACAGTGGGTGGTCAACAGCCACTGTGTCTTCATATTGTTGTTGCAGAATTCTCCCTATATTTAGACTCTCTTTAGGAAGAAAAATGCATCATTTAAGTCAATTTACTTGTCCTGAATATTCCCTGTGATTCAGTTGCTGCTATTTTTTTTTCATCCAGCCAACCAAACAGAAAAATGGGTCATTTCAACAGCAAAACAGCCAAATCCCATAGGAGTGAGTTATTCACTTAATGGTAAGCTAAGGCCCAGCTGTGTCCAGCTGTGGCCCAGGGCACTCTCAGCATAAGACCAATAGAGAATTGGACCCAAAATAAGTAGAAGGGCCCCTTTGAGGTTACTCCCCAAGACAGTTCCTAATTTTTTTCCAGAAAAAAAAAGAAGCAAATTATTTGGTGATTGCTTTTTATATTATCCATACAAATGGTATAAATAATATATTATATGTTCCCTTAAGAAAAAAGATGATGACAACAGCCACCAGTAGGCCATTAGGACACAAAATAGAACCATATATTTTATTGTGATCTGAACTCTTTTTTTGGGGGGGGGCAGTGTGGGATGGGGTAATAGGGATTGGACTCAGGGGCACTCAACTACTGAGTCACATCCCCAGCCCTATTTTGTATTTTATTTAAAGACAGGATCTCACTGAGTTGCTTAGCACCTTGTTTTCACTGAGGCTGGCTTTGAATTCACGATCCTCCTGCCTCGGGCCTCCGGAGCTGCTGGGATTATAGGCATGCACCACAGTGCCTGGCTGAACTCTCTTCTTATTTAATAAACATTTTCTTCAATTTTTAATAGTAAAAGCTTCCCACTATTTAGCTGATTCCTCCTCACTCTGTCAAGAAAAATAATAAATAAAAGGCTTTATAATGGGAAATTTGATGGGTTGAAATTAAAAGCTAAAAATATGTGCTTTTCCCAGATAAAAGCCTTGAAATGTCTCAATTTCATGGGACCCAGAGGGCCTGACAGCAGCTCCCACTTAGCTGGCACTCATGGTTTCTGGCCCGTGGGCTCAATTTGTTCTATCTTGTATCTCAAGTTCTCTAACTTTGAGTACACCATGGCAACAATCAATAGCTAAGATTGATTTGACACTTCTGCAATGAACTATGTTCAGGGCCTTGCACATACTAGGCCAATGTTCAATCCCTGAGTTACATCCCCAGCTTTGAATTGACCTCTTAACATCATTTGGACATGGGAAACTCATGGTGAACTACTGAAGCCCCAATCTTAATATGAAGATGTTGTAGCAATACAAGAGGAGAGAAAGGAACATCTGGCAGACCAGAGCATAGAAGCTCTTTCAGTCACAAGCTAAAGAGACAGAAATATATGTCTCTACTCATAGTGTGACTGCAAGGAAGAACAGTGATGTTTGCAGCACCTTGCTCATGCAGTATTCATCCACCCAATGCTTATTAAAAAGAGCATCTTCCTTATGCAGAAAAGGAAATGAGAAATGAAAAACTCTAGGCTGAAAGTCTTAGAGAAGTGTATCTTTCTCCCATATGATGGCCCAAGAAATGTGACAAGCTTCATTTAAAGACATTTTTTACTTGATTCATAACAATTAAGAATATTTTTCAAGCTGGGCATAGTGACACATACCTATAATCCTAGCAGCTTGGGAGACTGAGGCAGGAGGATCTCAAGTTCAAAGCCAGCCTAAGCAACTTAGCAAGGCGCAAGCAATTTAGTGAGACCCTGCTGGGAGCCACAGCCAATTAATATGATGCATGGCATTTTTGATTGAAAGGTGATGCCAGCTAGCCATTGAGATGATATGATTATGTTAAAAATTACATTCATATGGATACCGGACTCCTGCTGCGGGACTCCTGGAGAGTTCCCATTGGTTGGGAAAGTGCAGTAGGAGGGAATTCCGGGGAGGCGCTAGAGTTCCGGGAAGGAACCGGGAGTACGCCGCGTGGGTGGATCGGGAAGCTTCCCGGGCGGACGTGTTATTGGCGGTTCTTTCAAATAAAGTTTGTTCCTGTTTGAGTGGCTCGTGATCTTGTGCCCAGCCAGAGACTGCGGCAAGACCCTATCTATTTCAAAATAAAAAAATTTTTAAAAAGGGGCTGGGCATATAGCTAGTTGTTAACTGCTCTTGGCTTTTGTTACTAGAGAGAAACAAACAAACAAACAAAAAATTCAAAAGAAAAAAATCTAATTTATTCTGCTTCTTAGTTTAAAAGTGTTCCAAATGCTTTCTTTGCTTATTACACATAGCATCCTTAGACATCTGTGACAGGACAGCACTGGTGGAATGTTCTCTTTTTGAATCCTGCTCTGAATCAGATTATAAAATAAATTCCATTATCTATGTTTTTTTTCTAGAAAGTTAAATTGCTTCTATAGTGATCCAATGAATATATTCTGTTCATTAAGTTGCATCTTTCCAGCAGGCCTGAGAGATAGGTACAGTTGCCCAGGTCACCTCCCAACCCTGTGTACTCTGCTGCTCTGCATCTTCCAAATATCCATGACAAATTTCCAATGGAGGATGAAAAGGTCAACTCCACCCAAGACAGATGGTTAGGAGGATGATTAAGAAATCAAGCCAAACAAAAGCAACAGAATTCACGATTAAAGTCGAAGAAGTAATTTATGATTTTCTAGGTTGCTCCTAGCCTCCATAAAAAACAAATTGCCTAAGAAAACCATAATTTCCTTTGGAAAAGCCACAATAATATGTTCAAAAAATACTTACTTTCAAAATGATATATCTAAGTCATGTGCCTCAGTTTAAAACAAATGAACAGTGACCCCTCTTCATACAGGGCTTTAGGAAAAAAAAAAAAAAATCAAGTGAATCTAATTTTGTTCCATGCATCCATTTATACATTTGCTGAACGGCAAGTATACAGCAGGCACTGTGCTATGAACTGAAGACATGGCTTCTCAGAGCCTACACAGTCCAGCCTGGCAGCTGAAAAGATATGCTAACGCTCTCCTAGTAAATGGCCTTGGAAATAGGTAAGTGGTTGTTACTTTGACTCCCAAAGTTGTCCCTTGTCATGGTATTCTCTTTTTTTTTTTTTTTTTTTTTAGCGGATTAGCCTTCCCACCCGTACCACAAACACCATGTTTAATGAGATCTGGAACAGGCTACTTGCCATCTTTGATTTCCTCTTCTCTATTCTTTGAATATATAAAAAGCTTCCCAGTCACCTCTCTTTTAATTCTCTGCAGGACACTTCTATTTGATATTCATCTCATTATCTATTTTGGTTGGAATAAGGGAAAATTCCCCAAGAAGGGGACTCCAACTCTGTTATGTGCTGCCATCTTGACCCCCAGCATATAAATGAGCCCCCCACCCCTGCACATGTCTGTTTAAAGAATCCACTAGTCATGTCCTACAGAATCCATACTTCACATGTTATCTGATGGACCGTCCTTCACAGAGTCCAAAAAAATGGTCAAGTATGAGCTTTTCATCAACCTGAGCCCATAAGAGCTGCCTTCACTAAGGAAAAAAAAAAAAAAAGAAAAAAGAAATGTGCTTATTTCCTTTATCGGAAGATAGCAGTGGGGGAAATTCCTGGAAAGGTTCCATTTACTTTCCAGACACAACTCCAAATAAGACCCTCGGGGAACATTTATCTAAAGGACAGCAAGTCTCTCAAAACATTGATCTCCACAGTCATTGACTTTATAAGTATTTGATTTATAAGAGTTTGAAATAGAGCCACCCTTCTGATCAGACTTGTTTTTATCCTGGGCCTTCTTGGGGATGTGGGAGTCCATAATCTCCATGGGTTTGCCCAAGGCACCCCTGCAATCACAGGCTCCCAACCAGGAGAGACGCCAGTCCCCAGGGTGTGTTCAGCACTATTTGCCCTCAAAGAGGCTACAGATTCTTACCGGTTTACTTTTGATACACTAACTAATGGCTTAGTCTGTGGCCTTGCATCTAATCAGAAAAATAATGTTATAATTCACTGGCTGATGCCAAGAAGCCATGAAAGACTGTCACATCCGGTGGCAACGCTGTTGGCTTGCAGCAGGCAGAGCACTGAAGGACTTTGGTGGACCAGCCCCGTGTCTCAGTTTTTCATCACTGTGACTAAAATACTTGACAAGAACAACTTGGAGGAGAAAAAGTTTATTTTGGCTCATAATGAGGTCTCAGTCTGTGGTCAGCCAATTCCATAGCTGTGGGCCCAAGGTCAGGCAGAGCATCGTGGTGGAAGCGTGTGGCAGAGGAAAGCTACTCAAGACATGGTGGCCAGGACACAGAGCCGGAGTTCTGCTCATCAGGGATAAAACATAAGCCCCAAAGGCACACCCCCAGTGACCTACTTCCTCCAGCCACACCTTACCTGCCTACAGTTGTCACCCAGTTAATCCATATCAGTGGATTAACCCACCAATTAGGTCACACCTCTCCTAATCTTATCATTGCACCTCTGAAAATTTTTGCATTATGTCACACAATAGACACCTGATAACTAAACCATAATACCTGGACTCTGAGCCTCCTCCCCATATAGGAACAGAATAAGCAGAAGCCTCCGATGGTCTGTACCTACAGCTTTGGGACTTGGTGATTCTCTACAGGTTGATCATTATCAAGCACACTGAAAAAAAAAAAAAAAAAAAAAAAAAACAATAACTAGGCCCTTAGCCCTTACTTCTTAATAGTTTTCACTGATGCATTTTGGGGATGCACATAATTAAGAAGGCTAATCACCCTGATTGGATCATTACATATTGTATGTATGTATTGAACCATCATAGGACACCCCCATAAATATGAGCCAATATTATGGATCAATTAATATTTTAAAAGATTAAACATTAAAGAAAGAATGCATTCCCTGAGCAGGGAAAGATATTTTTCAAAGCTGAGAGAATTTTAAAAGTAGATGCATTCCAAACCAAAACATTTTCACTTTTTAGATGGTCTCTGGCACCCAGCAAAGGAAAAGTCAGCCAACGCAGGGGCACCCTTTAGAATTTGTGAGTTCTAGGAGGAAGGTAAGATTATGGGAACAAAGAGAGAGAGAGAGAGAGAGAGAGAGAGAGAGAGAGAGAGAGAGAGAGATATCTAGTGAACAGGACAGGGAATGAGGGCTTGGTCTTGGGTAGAGGGCTGGAGGGAAACAGCAGCCTGCAAAATGGAATGCCACCCCTCTCATAGCCCCAAGTGATGGCAGCCCCAATCAGGCCTGGGAGGAGGGAGAAGGGAAAAATAAATAACAGGAAAAGAAGGCTAGGGAAAACATCCTGATCCCCTGTCAGTCCCCATCTTTTAACTGCCAAGTGATTTTTTTGAGTCAGAATTAACCAGTCTAAATGTGTCTAATTAACCAGTCTAAATAATGTGACAGACTATTCAGTGAGCAGATATTTAGGAAATAAAATAAAAACAGGGAAGGCTTTCATTTTATTTTTCCATTATTACATTAATCCTGTAAAATTTCAAAACCAAGATAAAAACTGTGGGAAGGGAATGTGATGTCTGCTCTCTTGATTAGGACTCTGGCACTTGAGGATCCCCTGCCTGGCCACTCTCTTTCCTCAATGGCTCTGTCTAGCTTCCGGGTCTTGGTGTAAATGATTCTGGTTCCAGGTCCTGCTTATGCTGGAAGCCTTCGGAACACTTCCACAACAGCTTGGTGCACAACTACTGCCCAGCATCTAGTCTGTCTTCAGTGAGGACTTTTGAATGAATCAATCAACAGCCTATCAAACCATCACAAGAATACCTCTATGCTATTTGAGGTGGCTCTGTGACAGGAGAAATTGTTTCTATGTCATAAACTTTTTTTAAAAAATTAATTTATTTATTGTAATTCAGTATGTATGACAGCAGAATGCATTTTGATTCATTGTACACAACTGCAGCACAACTTTACATTTCTATGGTTGTACATAATGTAGCGTCGTACAGTATGTGCAGTCACACATGTACTTAGGGTAATGATTCCACCATCTTTCCTGTCACCGTGCACCCTCCCTCCCCTCCCTCCCCTTTGCCCAATCAAAGTTCCTCCATTTTTTCCCATGCCTCCCCCATCCTTGTTATGGATTGTTTTAATGAGTTAAAAAAAACTCACTAAAATGGTATCTATATAGTTGATACAATAAAAGTAGTTTTGAATGAAGATGCAAAGGATTTTTCTATAACTAAGAAGCTATTCCTAAGAAGACAACTAGTACTTGGGGAGTCTCTGAGTTATATAAATATTTAAACTTTCCTGCCTTTACTGTTATCTCTCTTTAAACCATTTTGCAAATACATTTCTTGAATTGTTCACCTATTGGTCTCTGAAGATTTTTTATGGTGTCATTATAAAGGCAGCTTCTTAAACCAGGATTCCTTTTATGATACACTTGTAAAATTTTCTAATGAGTTAGCAAATATATCTTAAGAATGACATGATCATGTATTGATGTCTTCATTCTATAATTGCATTTTAAATTTTTAATGATTTGAAATACAAATAGATACTGTTTTCACAAAGAATATATTCCACAATAGGAAATAAGAAATTTAATTTTTTTACCAACACACCAATAGTCAATCCCAGCCTAAACTGAACTCCTTGCATTCGAAAAGACCAATAGAGAAAAAAAGGAAAAGAAAAACCTTAAAATAGCAATCACTGGTACTTCATATGAGAGTGATACATTACAAGAGAAATACTGTTATAACTTTTTAAATATTTTTATTTTTTAGTTGTAGTTGGACACAATACTTTTATTTTATTTTATTTATTTTTATATGGTGCTAAGGATCGAACCCAGGGCCTCGCACATGCTAGGCAAGCACTCCACCACTGACCACAACCCCAGCCCCTGTTATAACTTTTTAATGAGCAGGAGTACATAGTGCACAAAAGAAAAGAAAGATTTGCTCAAAGTTATACTAAAACTAACTGTACTCCAGCTTTTATTGCTTATACAACAATATATTAAGGTCTTACTTACAGTTTACCTAGTATCTCAAAGTTGTAAAACTTCGTATCTTGGCCAGCACCTGTATATGTCTATTCTCCAAATTCAGTGCTTTATTAGTATGACACATATTATTAAACTAAACTGCCATATTTGATATTTCTATTCTAGTAGAGGCATTATTGAACAACAACTTATGTATAAAACCTACCAAGAGATTCCAATTAATAACAGAATGAAAACGTTTTTTTGCCAGAAAAAAAAAAGTTGCTGTGGTAAAATATATATATGGAGAGAGAGATTTTTATATAGGAATTATATTATATTTAATACTACTGTCTATATCTATATAGATATAGATATTTATATCTCTATCTCTATATCTACGTATCTACATATCTACACACACACACACACACATACACACATCAGGGATTGAAGCCAGGGGTGCTTAGCCACTGAGCAACACCCCAGCCCTTGTTTATATTTTGTTTACAGACAAGGTCTCCTTGAGTTGCTTAGGGCCTTGCTAAGTTGCAGAGGCTGGCTTTGAACTCATTACAGGTGTGCGCCACCATACCTGGTGCTGTGATGATATTTTGAGAAAACTACACTACAGATAAAAATATACAGGCAATGTATAAGATAAATGTGGCTCAGTGAATAGGATGGTATGCCTCTGTGCCTCAGTACAGAGCTGTTAAATTATATGATGATCTGTTATGACTCCAGATATCAGCAGTAGGAGGCATTTCCCTCTTCAATAGTTTTATTGAGGTATCAAATTAAGCTACATAAATCTACAGGTTGGTTACTACACTGGCTTTCCTCTCTGGGTACCATCTGCGTTCCTGCCACAAAAAGATACAAAGGAGAGAAGGAAGGAGGAAGGTAGAGAGTAAGAGAAGGAGGGAAGCAAAGAAGAAAGGGAGGGAGAAGAGAAAAGGAAGAAAAACTACCCTGTAGTCTTAGGATAATATAGACGTCATGATTTTTTTGGAATAAGTGATATTATATACACATTAAAGTTGAATAAATTGTATGTGCACAGTAAAACATCACAAATTTACGAAGAGCTCTGAAATTAAAGTATCTCTCAATACAAATGTACACCTTCTTAAATTGGGGGCTTTATTAAACTGACTTTGAACAGGGCAGCATGAATGTTATGCTAAAATCAAGTATACTATTGAAGCTGGTATTTGGGAACAGCTAAATATTCTAGTGAAATACCCATTAGATTATGTGCAATGAGTTATTTGAAAGGAAAAGAAAATATGCTTTAATTGACTTTTTTTTTTCCTGCCACAGCAAGGGTAACACATAACTTTATCCACATATATTTATAATGACTGGTGGGAATGTAAATTGATGCCAAACTTTTAGAAAGTTTTTTATCTTTGCATCTATCTATCTTAACAAGAAATTTTAAAATATTTCTAAGAATCTACCCTAAGAAAAATAAAACAGACAAAAATTTCGACACAAAGACGTTCATAGTAAATTGAAATACGGTATCAAGAAATAAGACTAAGCTGGGTGCTGTGGCTCATTCCTGTAATCCAGCAGCTTGGAGGCTGAGGCAGGAGGATCAGAAGTTCAAAACTTAGCCTCAGCAACTTAGCAAGGCAATAAGCAACTTAGTGAGACCCTATCTCTAAATAATGTGTGTATAATTTATATATATATATATATATATATATATATATATATATATATGTTATTATATGTATGCATGTGTGTGTGTGTGTGTGTATATATATATATATATATATATATATATATATATATATGTTTATGGGCTGGGGTTAAGCACCCCTGGGTTCAATCCCCAGTAACCATAAAAAAAAAAAAAAGAAAGAAATGAGAAGACTACAGGCTGTTGAAGAATAGAGACTGATAAACAAATTAGACATTCACTCAGCAAAATATTATTTTGTTACTAAGAAAATCATAGCTAAGGAAATGCTTATTTTGGTGTTTGAAAAAGCTTAAAGTTAGAATCTCAACTTGATCATGGAGCAGCAGTGAGCCCTCCCTGGACAAGATTTCCTCATCTGTAAATCTGGTGTAATGATTCTGCCTTATGTGGATGTAATAAGCAAACAGGAAAAGCACCTTAAATGTCTACAGCTTGCAGAAGACCAGTTACTTGTCATTATAATAAAAGAAGAACACAAAGTAATATGTGCAATATGACAGTCTATGTAAAAACATACACAAAAGTACATATACTTCCCCAAATGATATTTATGACTAGTGAGATTAACAGGTGGTCTTACTTTCTCTACTTTTCTTTCTTCTCTATAAATAAAAAATAAGGCTTCATCTCCTTTATAATTTGAAAAATTTATCATTTAATAATAATGAATAAAACATTTTAAATACTAATACATAACTAAATTTTATCTATTTACTTATTCAAAAGATCACAAATATCTGTTACCACCTATAGGTGCCAAGCACTGAAGGCATTTTCCTCTGGAGTATTTTGTTGCTGGTGGTTGTTGTTGTTTTAAGTGCTTTTATTTATATTCTTTCAACTCACAATGCAGTAAAGGAGGTACAACTACATTATGGCAGAACTCTGTCCCAGCACTGATATGAAGCCTGAATTAAACATTAAAATTGCCTCCATGCTCAATAAACCCATTGTGCTCTCTCTGTGCAGATGACAAATTCCGTATGGTGAGGAGCTTGGGGGGACAAACTGTTCCACTTTCTGTGGATGAGTCACTGCAGTGGGAAAATTTTCCGAGTTCAGAATATCATACCACTGCACATGACTTCTTCTGTTTTCAAGGGAAAGCATCTCACTGCCCTTATTATCAAAATGAACGATCCTCAGGTAAGACCAGACCTTCCACCAGCAGGTCGAGAAGTGACCTTCTGAGAGGAGCCCCAGCTCCTTGAAGAGCATGACAATTGCCTTTCTCTGTAGGTCAGACCCACCTCGAGAGCAGCAGCCATCCAGATTAGACCTATCTACTCGTTTATTATATTACTCATTTGTTATATAATATTATTATATAATATTTATATTATAAATGAAACAGATGCAGAGATGCACAGGGCAAGGCCTGTAGGCAGGGCAGCTTCCGTGCCCTCCAGGAGCCTCCACCTGTTCAGCCATCCAGCTGCCCTTTCCCACAGTTTATGCTCTCCAGCAAAACCAGTGACAAATATTTATCTCTAAATTGTCAATTTTGGAACTCACAAGCACTTCTAAAATGGTCTTTCTTTGCATTTATTACAGCCTCCCAGAAAATAACAAAACTGTGTGTTGGAGCAGAGCTGCCTGCCACTTCACTACGCATGTGAATGCCTCCTGGGTAGAATGCACAGCCTCATTCAGATGAGGCTGCTATACCCAAATCATGCTCTGTCCAGCATTATGGTTTGGATGTGAGCTGTCCCCCAAAGGCTCACGTGAGACAATGCAAGAAGGTTCAGAGGAGAAATGATTGGGCTGTCAGAGACTTAATCCAATCAGTGAATTAATTCCCTAACAGGATTAATTGAGTGGCTGGAGGAAGTGGCTCACTGGAGGCGTGGCTATGGGTTATATATTTTGTACCTGGAGAGTGGAGTCTCTCTCTGTCTCTCTGCTTTCTGATCATCATGTGAGCTGGCTCCCTCTGCCATACTCTTCTGCCATGATGCAGTTGGCTGTATATGGACTGAAACCTTTGAACCCATGAGCCCTTAAATAAACTTTTCCTCCTCTACGATTGTTCTGGTGGGTCCTCTAATCACGGCAGTGAAAAAGCTGACTAAAGCAACCAGTAAGGTCTTGGAGGCACTGTGAGGATTTTGACTTCAAAAAGTGGTTGCCTTAAAAATGCTTGCAGAAAGAGCTGTGTTAACTAAAACACTCTACGTTCTAATGCAAACCTTTTGGCAAAGGAAAATTGGAAAATTCTCCTATTTCCTGAAGGCCTGCCTGGTTGAGATCCCATGCCCAAAATCATGTTGCAGTTTTTTACTCCATAGCCTCTTGTCTTCCCATGGTTCTTCGGGGGCTGAGAAGCCTACCTTTTCCTTGTTTCCTAGTGATCTTTTTTTATTGGCACATAATAATTATGCAGACCAATGAGTTTCATGGTGACAGATTCGTACAGGCATCTAACATAATGTGATCAATTTCATTCCCTGGTACCTGCCCTTGCTGTCCCCTCCTCCCTCCTCTAACCCCTTTCTTCTAGTCTCAAAGTCCCCCTTCTATTTTCATGAAATCTTTTTTTTTTTTTTAAATCTATCTTCCACAGGTGAAAGAAAACATATGACCCTTGACTTTCTAAGTCTGGCTTATTCCACTGAACACGATGCGCTCCGTGTTCCATCCATGTTCAGGCAAAGGACAGCTCCTGCAGTCATTCTCAGTGTTCTTCCCCTGCCATGCTCCTGTCACACCTGTCTCCTTCTTGGTCCCCATCTCCCAGGATGGCCTGCTGCACAGAGCCTCCCCCAGACTTGCATCCCCACCCAACTAACATAAAAGAAGAGTTTCCTGGAGATGCCTTTCAATGTACCACCTGTCACACTGCCAGATCTCTGCGTCCCTCCAATAACCTAGTCCTTACTGGCTGTGCTTCTTACTTCTTCCAAGCAGATTCTCTGAACCAGCTCAGCAAATCTGCAACCTCCTAATCACACCACATTAATGAGCTTTTCCTCCCAGCCTTTGTATGTTCTCCCTTCTCTTCAAATCATTGCTTCAAAGCCCGGAGAAAAACTTACCCAGCGTCCAATCTGTCATGGCATGAAACTTCCAAAACCATGAGCCTTTATATCTTCATAAGTTGATTCATAAACCTTTTATCTTCATAAGTTGATTTATCACTGGTATTTGTTAAAATATCAGAAAGCTAACACATGCTCCATATAGAAATTTTTATGAGAGTCACGTTACTTGCTCTTAAATTGTTCTGGACACTCCTACAAAGTATGTAGGTTATGTTTAAAACATGACTTGGCTAATTGAAAAGTCCCCAAGACCCTAAGTGTCATTAAGCACACTCTTTATTTACACTGTATAAATATATAAAATATCTATTTCTTTTTGTTTAGTCTTTTTACATTTTAAAATAAAAATTATGTCAGATATAGGAGAGAGAAGGTATTAAAAGGAAAACTACAGGTCCCTATAAAACACCTTCAAGAGGTATTTGCCAATATACAGTAACAATGATCCTTTGAGCCAACAATATCAGTCTAGACATATATATTCTGCACATGTGTGTGAAAACAAGTATAAGGTATTCACTAAAGTACTATCAGGGATCCTAAGTAAATGGAACTCACCTAAATAGTTATTGATAGGGTAATAAATACCACCATATACTTATCTGATGAAACACTTCACCCAATGGTTAAAATGATCACACTTGCTTTCTATACATCAATATGGATAGATTTCAAAAATTTTAAAAAGTGGGTAAAGAAAGAAAACTGTGAAGGATATTCATATGCATTTTGAAAACAGAAACCTCTGTTATTTGTGGTTAGAAACATGCAATATAAGTACAAAATATAGATGGAAAAGACATAGTGAGGGCAGGGGCTGCCTCTGGGTAGGGAAAGAGGGAGATGAAATTGCACTGGGCTGCAAAGGGCCCTTTAACTGTTTCAGGGATGTTTTACTTCTCTAAAAAAACAATCTGAAGGGAATGTGGCAACATTTGTCCATTCTAAATAAAAAGAACATCCATATTTGTTGATAATATGCTATACTTTTTTGAATGTTTAAAAATTTGTAAAAAAAAATTTTTTTTAAGTGATAAAGATTTTTAAGTGATATCCATTAAAAGTGTCAAGAGGTTCAATTTCTCTCCATTATTGAAATAACAAAAGCAAATCAGGGAAACAGAGGGAAGAGGTCCCTAAGATACTTCATCCTTAATAGCTATTCCTAACCTAATGACAAAGGCCAGTACACCTGCTTGTTGCAGCTTACATTTGCTCAGTCGCCTCTGAGCTGGCAAATGGCACTCTTGGGCTTTCTCTTGCTCCATTAACACACCACTGAGCCACCAGCTGGGTGCTTTCTCCACTGCCCAGCCATCCACAGAGTGCTGTCAAACAGCCTCACTGGAGGTGGAGCTGAGCATTCTCCAAAGCTAGGGCCTCCCTTCCTGTGCTAGCTGATCAATGCTAATCTTGTCACCCAGGGAAAATAACTGAGTTTCCACTATAATGGACTGTACGTGCAGACTGCTTGTGAAGCTCTAATTAGCTGTGCTTTTAGCAAAGCCAGAGTTGGTGGGCTCACTTTGAAGCACTGATCATTTAAACTCATGCCATTAGGAGTCTAAGAAGTCATAAATTATGAAGTGACATGTAAATCTGATTTTCAAAAAAAAATACTTCTACTCCTCTCTCTCTCTAGTACCCAACAGTCCCTTGGATCTCCCCCTTGTTTTTCTCAAACTCAATCCATTTCATTTCACTACCATATTTAATGAGAAGTTTCACCAACATCAGTTTCATTTTAAATTACTATTGTGCAATGAGTCCTATACTCTATATCTCCTCTTTGGGGAGTTACACTAAATGTAATCAGCAATTCAGAATATAGCCCTGAAACATATAATGCTACCATTTCAAACTGAGACTACAATGTCTTTGTTTTACATATGTTTATGCCACACGCATGCACATGTGCTCAAGTGCACACACACACACATGTGCTCATGTGCACACACAAACACACACAAAGTTCACTTAACCAATCTTCACTCACCTAAACCTCCAGATTAATCAACATTAAAGAGTTAAAAAATAGATGCCCTTCACCTACTGAAGCTAGTGGGCTTTTCTCCAGTGCTTACTAGTAAGGTCATATGCATCCTCAGAGTTACCTGGTCGTTATTCTCAAATGCATTTGTGCCCATTGCCCTAATGATTGTAATTACATAATTCACTGTTTATTGTATAAATGGACGAAATAAAGAACCAAAAATGCATTATGTATGTGAAAAAATAATTGAATACTTTGAAAAGGGCAGATGACTTCAGAAGTTGCTTTCGGATTACTAAGAGCAAGACAACTGGAAAAGACTTGTCAAATAAAGGACTGTCAGACCAGACTGTTCTGCAAATGACATGAACCTTTTGCTTCAGTTCAAGGGCCCTCAATGCTGAAATCACAGGAATGCATGACAGGTGTGTTTCATGCAAAAAAAAAAAACTAATCTGAAAATCCATCAGCAAACTACAAAGGAAAGGTCTTGGTTCTGTATCAAAAGCTAGCACGAAATGTTCACTGGATTTTATTTCATTTGTATAATCCTCTGCTTTAATTGACTTTGTGAATAATCACTAGTATCCCCAGCCATGGTGGCTAAAAGGTCTCCAGTCTATGCGACTAGCTACTTCAAGTCCTTTTTCAACAATCAATGCTACATACATCCCTTTCCCAATGGAGGTAAAATACCTGATGTAATATTTCATGATGGATGATAAGCATGTAAAGAAATTGCTATAAAAAATTACTTAAACCTTCAAGTTTTGTTCTTATTCCTGTATTTCTTCTCTAAATGGCATCACCGCCTATCTAGTGGCTGAGAACATCCTTCGTTTCTCCATCTTCCTCCCCCACAATCCCAAATCAAATCAAAACCAATTCGAGTCTTGTTGAGTCTACAACCTTTCCTCTGTGTCTCCCCTGCCCTCACTAGCCCCCACCTGGGCTATGCTGATTGCTCTCTTGTTTTCTTGCCTCTAGACTCTGTGCACACCACCCCAGAATCAGCTTTCTAAAACATTTCTAAAAACGTTTAGAATTAGCTTTCTAAACCACAAATGTTTAGTCTTATCCCACTTCATGAACATGTATCATCAACCTCCATCATTTCTTTTAATGCACATGTCTATAGCAGCCACAGAGCAGCATGACCCTAAATATAACATTTGCCCAGTCGGAGGCTGCTGGCTCTGCCCCATGTTGCTAGGCTACCTCCTGACTTAGCCCCAAGGCACCTCTTCTAAGACCCCTCAATTTCCACCAATTGGGCTCAAATCCTGGCTCTGCTAAGTGAGTGACCTCAATCCCTCTGAGCCTCAGTTTCTCATCTCTAAAACAGGGGAGAAATAATAGTATCCATCTCATAGGTTCATAAGGAAAGTTGAATGAGACCGCTCAGCCTGGAGGTCCTCCATACATATCAGGCATCCCTATTGCTATGCAGTGAATTGTGACCCCCCTCAAAGCCATACGCTGAAGACCTAGCCCCCAATGTGACTGTAGCTGAAGACAGGGCTTTTAGTAGTCTACTAAAGGTAAATGAGGTCATAAGGATGGGCTCATAATCTGAGAAGACTGGTGGCCTTATGAAATAGAAATCTGTCTCGTACTCTCCCGCATCTGCAACCCTGTGGTCAGAGAAAAGGCCATGTGGGGACATGGTGAGAAGATGGTCATCTCTTCAAGCCAAGAAGAGGGCTCTGGCCAGATCCCAACCATGCTGGTCCCTGATCTCAGACTTCCTGCCACCAAGACAGTGAGAAAATAAATTCCCGTTGTTAAAGCCACCCAGTCTTTGGTATTTTGTTGTGGCAGGCCAAGCTAACACCCGTTTTATCACTACTGTACTCAGGATGTGACTCCATTTAAATTATATGCCACACGGCTCCTCCTCCACAAACTGAGATTTCTTTGGGGACAGAGAATGGGTTTTATTCACCTTTGTTTCCTCTCGGGATCAGCCATGGTGAATTTGACAGTCAATAAATGTCTAGTTTATAAGTGAAAATTATGAAAACTCAATTTTAAGCAAACATCATCCTCCACAGAACCAGGTTTTGAATTAAGAGAGATAAATGTTGCCGGGCACAGGGGCACATGCCTATAATTTGAAGACTGGGACAGGAGGATCGCAAGCTTGAAGCCAGCCAGGGCAAACTAGCAGGACCCTCAGGAACTTAGTGAGACCCTGTCTCAAGAGAAAATAAGAAAGGCTGGGGTGTGGCTCAGTGGTAGAGGGCTTCTGGGTTCAATTCCTGGTACCAGAAAAATAGGGGGAGGGAGGGAGGGAGGGAGAGGGGAGGGACAGAGGGAGGGAGAGAGAGAGAGAGAGAGAGAGACAGGGAGGGAGGGACACAGAGACAGACAGGGACACAAGAGAAAGAGATGTTGTCACTAGACACACTTTTTTTTTTTTTCCTTTTGTGTTTCTGTGGATGAAACCTTGGGCCTTACACATACTAGTCAAGTGCTCTACCACTGATGTACACCCCCAGCCCTAGACATGCGTTTGACTATTCAGGGAACATGAATACAAGTGTTATGATTTAGACATGAGGTGTCTCCCAAAAGCTTATGTGTGAGACAATGCAAGAAGGTTCAGAGGTGAGATGATTAGATTTGGATTAACTGGGTGTTAGCTGGAAGCAGGTAGGGTGTGGCTGGAGGAGGAAGGTCACTGGGGACCCTTGGGGTTTATATTTTGTCCCTGGCACCTGGAGCTCTCTATTTTGTTGCTATGTCCTGAGCAGCTTTCCTGTGCTGTCCCTTCTACCATGATGTTCTGCCTCACCTAAGGCTCAGAGCCATGGAGTTGACCATCTGTCCCTTCTACCATGATGTTCTGCCTCACCTAAGGTCCAGAGCCATGGAGTTGGCCATCTATGGACTGAGATCTCTGAAACCATGAGACAAAATAAATTTACTCCTCTATGTTGTTCTTGCCAGTCTTTTGGTCACAGCATCACAAAAGCTGACAAAAACCAGCAAGAACCAATTTTCTGTTGTAATTTTACTGACCCCAGGGTGAAATCCCACAAGCAGGGAAGTCTCTGAAAAACTATGCAGCCTGAAGAATGAAAAGAACTGAAATGTCTTTTCCCTTGATCTGATCCGGAGTAGATCTGCCTCCCACAGCTCCATGCCAACATAAAATGCCACATCCCTGTAATGACCTCATTGAAGCACTGAGTTCAACTACACTGGTCAACTACACTTTACTATCATATACCCTTTGTAATGAACTCTGCATTTCCCAAGGGGATCACATCTAGTGTCCAAGTGATTAACTGATAATACTAAAGTGTTACAATAACTAGTTAATGATCCACAGAGTGTCTGTGCAAGCCTTAAAATTGCTGAGATACCAATTTGTCGTCTGACTTAGTTCTCCTGGTGAGACAGTCTAGGTGAGACCCCGCAACACTACCCTGGGCAAGTTTCTTATCACAAAGGATGGACACATTTGAAAAAACGAGCCATGTGTAACACATATGGTGGGACCTACTACATGGCAAACACTAGGCTAAGTTCAGGGGACACCAAAGGAGCAGACACCGTTCCCAATTTCCAGGAGCGTAGTCTAATGGGGGGATATTATGTTAGGGAATACAGGTAGGGTTTTAGTCAACTTTTTTGCTGCTGTGGCTAAAGGATCTGACCAGAACAACTTTAGGGAAGGAAACCTTTATTTAAAAATTTTTTTTAATTTTTTTAAATTTTTTAGTTGTAGTTGGACACATACCTTTATTTTCTTTATTTATTTTTATGTGTTGCTGAGGATAGAACCCAGGGACTCACATGTGCCAGGCAAGTGCTCTACCACTGAGCCACAACCCCAGCCCGGAAACCTTAATTTAAGGGCTAATGGTTTCAGAGGTCTTAGTCCACAGAAGGCGGGCTCCATTTCTCAGGGATCCAGGTGAGGCTGAACATTATGTCAGGAAAGTGTGGCTGAGGGGAGAGGCTCACATCATGGTGACCAGGAGGTAGAGAGGGAGAGACTCCACTTGCCAGATAAGAATACATACCCCAAGCCACGCCCCCATTCCCACCTCCCCCAGCCACACCCTATCCCTTCAATTACCACTCAGTTAATTCCTATCAGGGTATTAATTCACTGATTGGGTTAAGATTCTTATAACACAATCCTTTCTCCTCTGAGCCTTCCTGCATTGTCTTACACGTGAGCTTTTGGGGGACACGTCACACCCAAGCCATAACAACTTCACATGGGTTAGGGTTGCATTCTAAAAAGAATCATGCAGTTCAAGAACCTGAAAATTAATCTAATAAATGGAAAAATCATAACTGTCCTGTGTTTTTTAAAAAAATATTTTGTCAAAACACTAAACCCACATCATACACAATAGCAAAAGACTGAAAGCTTTTCCCCTAAGATGAGGAACAAGATGGATGCCCACTGTTACCACAGCTATTCAATATAGTACTGGAAATACAAGCCAGAGCAAGGTGAGAAAAATAAAGAAAAGGCATCCAGTTTGGAAAGAAAAAAAATTAAAATATCTCTACTTACAGATGACATGATCTGTAAGTAGAAAACAGAAAAACCCCTAAAAATTCCACAATAAAATTATTAGAACTAATAAAATATTAAGTTAGCAAAGTTGCAAGATAACAAAAATCAACCCATAAAAATTAGTTATTTCTATATACTAACAATGAACAACCCAAAAAGGAAATGAAGAAAACAATCTTATTTACAACAGCATCAACAAGAATGCTAGAAATAAACCTAGCCAAGGGGAAAAAAAAATAAAACTTGTATATTGAAAACTACAAAACCCTGCTAAAAGAACATAAACAAGATGCCAGTAAACAGGAAGATGTTCTATATTGATGGATGGAAGACTTAATATTGTTAAGATGTCCATTACTACCCAAAGTGATCTACAGGTTCAACATAATCCCTGTCAAAATGCAAATGATGTCTTTTTGCAGAAATAGAAAAAAATCATAAAATTCATGTGGAATTTCAAGGGACCCCACATGGTCAAAATAATCTGAAAAGGGACAAAGTTGAAGGTCTCAGATTTCCTGATTTCAAAGCTTACTATTGTTATGGTTTAGATACAAAGTATCCTCGAAAAGCTCATGTGTGAGATGATGTAGGAAAGTTCAGAGGTGAAACACTCATTGGATTCCCTTGAATGAATTATCTGGGTGATAACTGCAGGCAGGTAGGCTGTGGCTAGAGGAGGTGGGCCATTGGGGGTGTGTTTTTGGAATTTATATTTTCTCTACGGGTGAGGGTGAGAAACGGATGTGACTCCGTTTTTGAGAAACCAGCCTCTACCTCAGAGCAAAGCCTGTCCAAAGGGAGGGGGCGTGACCCTTGTCCTTGGAAAAATGCACAGAGTTCCTAGGTACATAGCCACCCTGCTGAGTTGTTTGTCTGTAAATAATAGGACAGATCTGTGGCGCCAGGTGTCCCTGACTCAGTTACCCCAGTTCCTGGAAAGACCAAAGAATGTTTGGGGCCTAATGCCTGACCATGACCCATGACCCATAGCAAGCCCCTAGCAACCACCAATCAGCGTGTGACAGGGAAAATACCTGGAATGCCAGGTGACCCTCCCAGGAGTCTCCGTGATTAATAACCTGTTAGGAAACCCTATAGTTTAGCACATACACCCTTGCAATCCCTCCCAGCCCCACCTCTTGAACTAACCAATCACCCCTACCCAACTCGTTTCTGCCAGTGAATGTGCTAATCAATGTTAAGAGTTGTTGTTTGACTTTTCTCGCGGTATGATATGATTTGCTATGTGATGTCATGACGCATAGAGCATCCCCAAAAAACTATAAAATCTCACAGAACAGAGGACCAGGACTCACTCCCTGGGACCGCTGTGTGGGAAAAGGTTGTGAGGCCAGGCTCGAGCTTGCAATAAAGACTCTTGTGTGATTGCATCGGATTCGGCTCCTGGAGGTCTACTGGGGTCCCAGGCATCCGGCATAACAAGGGGAGCTCTGTCTGCTTCCTAGTGTCCTTTCCTGAACCATTTTTACTCCAGGTGCCCCTTCTGCCCTGATGTTCTGCCCCACCTCAGTAGAGAGCAACAGAGTCAGCCATCTGTGAACTGAGACCTCTGAAACTGTGTGCCAAATAAACGTTTTCCTCCCCAAAATTGTTCTTTGTCAAGTGTTTTGGTCACAGAGATTTATTTAAAAAAAAAGAAAAAAGAAAAGAAAAGTAAAGAAAAAAAGCTGGCTAAAACACAATAAAGTTACAATAAAACAGTGTTGTACCAGCATTAAGACAGACATATACAATGTCTGTCTATATAGGATAGAAAGCCCAGAAAGAAACTTACAAATATGGTCAAGTGATTTTCAACAAGGCTACCAAGACCACTCAATGGTGAAAGAATGGTCTTTTCAACCAATTGTAAGGAAAAAACTAGACACCCATATTTTTTTTTAAATGGAGTTGGACTCTTATTTCACACGACAGACAAAAATGAACTTAATTTGAATCAAAGACCTAAACATGAGAGTTAAAATTATCAAACTACAAAACATATGGAAAAAGCTTCATGATACTGACTTTGGCACTGATTTCTTGGATGTGAAACCAAAAGTGCAGGCAAAAGAAAAAGAATAAAAATAAATACACTAGAATCCATCCAAATTAAAATCTCTTTTGCATCAAAGGACACTTTCAATGGGAAAAGGCAACCCACAGAATAGGGGGAAATGTTTGCAAGTCATACATGTGATAAGGAGTAAATAAACACCATATATAAAGAACACCTATCATCCAACAACAACAAAAAGAATTTGATTAAAAAATGGGCAAAGGACTTTAACAGACGTTTCTCCAAATAACATATACAAATGATCAAGCACATGAATAGATATTCAACATAAAATCATTAGAAAAATGCAAATTGGATATCATCTCACACCTATCAGGATGGCTATTATCCAAAAACCCAAACAAACAAACAAACAGAAAACCCCCAAACAACTATTGGCAAGGATGTAGAGAAACTGGAACCTTGTGTATGCTGATGGGACTATAAAGAAATACATCCACTATGGAAAACTATATAGTGGTCCCTTGAAAAATTAAAAATAGAATCACCATGTGATCTAACAATCCTACTTCTGGGACATATACCTAGAAAAGTTGAAAGCAGGAACTCAAACCAGTATTTGTACACCACTGTACACAGAAGCATCATTTGTAATCATCAAGAGATAGAAGTAACCAAGCTGTCCTTTGGTGGATGAATGGTAAGCAAAATGTAGTATGTAATCCATGAAATACTATTCAACCTTAGAAAGAAAGGAAATTCAAACACATGCTCCATCCATCATGGATGATTCCTGAGGACATTCTGCTAAGTAAAACAAGTCAGTCGCAAAAGAACAAATATTGTATGATTTCACCTATATGTGGTATCTATTGTAGTCAGGCACATCAGGACAGAAGAAGAATGTTGGTCGGCAAGGCAAGGGGAAGAGAAAATGAGGAGAGCTTCATGGGTGAAAGTTTCCATTTGAGAAGATAGATGTGACAGTAGACCAGCAACATGAATGGACTTCATGCCAACGAATTGGCATTAAAAAAATTTTAAAAATGTGAATTAAAAAACGTAAATGGTAAACTTTACCTTATATGCATTGTGCCATAATTTAAAAAATAATTTTAAAAACACTGAAGTCTGCCTGTCTTACTACTGGTTATAAAAAGCCTTTTTATTTTTTTGTAAAAAACTGATCAAGAGTGGTCTAACAGGGCTTCCTGCCCCTGTGTCACACACCTTAGGTCTCGGAGTGAGCCTCTTTGCCATACTTTACATCATGATACTCCTTAGGAAGTTTGGATCCGCTTCAACATTTAGCCACTGTACTTTCAACGTTGTAAAGTATCTGAGAGTTTCTTCGACATGAGATTTTTTTTGTTGCCAGCCTCCATCTCTTTCTCTGGGACCTGGGGCATCTTCACCTTGTTCCTTACAACCCACTTCCCCCCGCCCAGCTATTTATCCAGAGTTCCTCCAACAGTGGCCATGCCAATACCTCCAGGTCAGCTAACCCTTCCACTGATATTTGATTCAAATTTCACTTCCAATGTTCTTTCTTTCTTTTTATCTTAATTTGCTGCTCTTTCACCTGTATTGGCCAATACCCTCTTCTAATAATCCATTTTTTGAAAAATGTCCTTGGGACTCTCCCTCGGAGACCAGGAAGCAGCCCAACTGAACACTTGGCTGGGAACTTGATCAAGTAGCAGTGACCTATCACAGGCAGACTCTGAAAGAAGTGAGTGACTGGTCACTGATCACAATGTGAACATCTGTTAAGTGATTTGTGGCCTGAAGAGCCGGCAGCTTGTGTATAAAAGGCAGCTGAAATCTGAACCGTGTTACTGGAGGATATTTAAATAAAACCCTGGAAACTGAAATCTGGGCAAATCACAATCAAGCAAAGCCAGCACTGTCGAACCCCAGAGCCCAGGAACTCAGTGCTCAGTCTGTAGCAAAGAAACCAGACTGCAGATGGTCTCTCCAGAGAGGAAGGCGGAGTTGAGGCTCAAGGATTAGTAGGCACTGAGTCAGCTCAGTGGAGGCTATAGGGAAGTATCCATTTCTTGCCTCTTCCAGACCCTGGAAGCTGCCCTCGTTCCAGGGCTGTGACTACTATCCCTCCATTCTTCAAGGCCAACGCCTTCAAATCTCTGTTCAGTTTCCACATTGCCCTCTTTGTGAAGGTGGGCTCTCCTTTACCTCCCTCTTAGGAGGATGCACATGATTACATTTAGGATCCACCTGGATAATCCAGAAAAATCTCGCCACCTCAAGATCCTTCACTTAATCACATCTGCATGGTTCCTTTTTTTCCCCTCCCTTATATTGAGTACGACTTAGAAGTTTCAGGGCTCAGGATGTGGATGTGTTTTCGAGGGCCCTTTTTTTTCAGGCTACTACAGAGACCATGAGGAAAATTTTAGGGAGAGGCATGTACTTAGACTCATATATATACTCAGAAAAGATCCCTCTGGCCGAGATGGAGGAGGGGCCCAAGAGGAAGCCAGCTGGGCCAAAGCAACTGTTCAGATGAGAGGCGAGGGACACCTGGGCTAGGTAGGCAGTAATGGTGAAGATGAAGAGGATGGACTGAACGGACACTTGGGAGATGAAATGGACAGACCAGGAGGGCCTTCTAGACTCATGGTGTGCATGACCAGGTTCCAAGTGGTGCCATACACTGAGCTAGGGGCACTGGAAGGAGACCAGGCACACACAGGATATCAGGGCTGAACAACTGACCTGCAATAGTGCTAGATCCACATCCTATTCAATATAACGAGGTTCTTTTGTAGGTAGCAGGAGAAAAGCATATACTCTAGGGCTGGGGGTAGATCTTCTATATAAATTTCTTTTTTTCATTTTATTTTTTAACTTCTATTTAGTTATATATGACAGTAGAATGCATTTTGACACACTGTACACAAATGGAGCACAACTTTGCCTTCCTCTGGCTGTACATGGTGCAGAGTCACACTGGTAGTGTAATTGTACATGTATATCAGGTAATAATGTCCATCTCATTCCATGTCCTCCCCATGCTCACACCCCGTCCCCTCTCCCTGCTCCCCTCTGTACAATCCAGAGTTCCTTCATTCTTCCCCAGTCACCTTCCTCCATTATGGATTAGCATCCACTTATCAGAAAAAACATTTGGCCTTTGATTTGGGGGGGGGGGTTGGCTTATTTCACTTGGGTTTGGTCAGGTGTGAAGTTGTAATAAGAGAACTTATTCTTTTTTAAAAATTTTTATTAGTTATTGATGGACCTTTATTTATTTATTTATTTGTTTATAAGTGGTGCTGAGAGTCCAACCCAGTGCCTCATGCTAGGCAAGTGCTCTACCCAGTGCCTCATGCTAGGCAAGCTCTCTACCACTGAGCCACAACCCCAGCCCAGAGAACTTATTCTTAGGGCTTGCATTAGTCAAGGTTCTCCAGGGAATCTCCCCCCCACATATATCTATATATGTATGTATACATGTGTATGCATGTGCCTATATATATATATATATATATATATATATATATATATATCTCCACACATACATGGACACTCATATACATACATACCCACATACAGAAACACAATATAAACATATATTCATTCATATATTGACAATTTTATATGCATATAAAATTATATATATAATTATGAGAGAGGATTGATTAGATTGGCTCACATGATCAGAGGCTGTCTGCAGGCTGGCGAACTAGGGAAACTGGTAATGCTCAGGTCAAGAAGCCAAAAGCCTCAGAATGAGAGGGAGGCTGATAATGCAGCCCCAGTTCCTAGACCAAAAGTCCAAAAGCCCCCTGGAGAGCCTCTGCTACAAGGCCATACTCATAGACTAAAGAACACAGAGTCTGACATGCATGGGTGACAGCAGCAGCAAAAGAGCCCCTGAGAAGGATAGAATGCAAGTGAGAACCAGTTTCCCCTTCTTCCACTTGGGCCCCCGGCCTCTTGGATGGTACCACTCACTTCGGGGCAGGTCTTCCCCACTGAGCTTGCTGACCCACTAGGCAATCTTCTCTAAAAACACCCTTGCAGTCACATCCAGAAGCATGCCTGAACAATTCTCCAGGCATCCCTCAATCCAGTCAAGTTGGCAAAAAATTAACAGGGCTTTTGAAAGAACTGGGATTAAGGATGAGATGTACATGACATGATGACTTAGTAGCAAGCAGCATTTATCACTTGCTTCGTCCTCATTCACTGTCCTTTCTCTGTGCAATAATTCAAGAAAAGATCAAAAGACTATTATATAATCATAAGACTCGACTACTTCCAACTTTACTCAGATCCCTCTCTAGCTTTGCTTATTCATATTCACATATTGCTAAATTCCTGATGATAATTTAGGATTAATGATGTATTCTGAAAATAGTTCAACTAATTGAAAGGATTTTCTAATGCATCCTTCAACAAGGGCTATTTATAAAAAGGAACAAAATTGACGGTGATATTTTCATTATTTTCTCATCTTTAAGATATAAAGCACCCTTTATTATAGGTGGCAATGTTCTATAAATTGCATGAATACTTTGAGAATTAAATACTTTCACCTATTTATATAAGAAATCCAAATACCAATTTATCTTAAATACTCATTTAGCTCTTTGGGAGATTTCTCTATTTTTCAGTTGAAAGGCATTTCAAAGTGAAGCTAGACACTTATTATGTATAATAAAACTTTACTATTAGTGACCAACTCTTCATTTCATAGGTACGTCATTCACAAAGGCATCCAGGTTTTTCCTTTATTAGCAGAGCATAGGTCAGGAAATTTTCAGCTGGGCTTACCTTATTATGCATAGGCTTCTTTAACTATAAGCTTTTAGACTTTAACAGCTCCTTGATGAATTTTTATTGTTTTACAACTGGGCATTTTTCTATTCAGAGAAAAGCTTTTAATTTCAAGTTAGCTTCGACTACTGTCTCTCGAAAGTCCACTGCAGATCCAAGCTGTCCCATGGGGTTACAGAAAAGCAGTCATTTTTTGCATTGTCAGTTTCTCCAGAAGGAGGACCTCTAAGAAGCCCACCATTAGAGCCCCCAACATTTGCCTCCACTACTTTAGACAGCCATGCCCTCATTCCACAACCCTTCTCTTTTACCCCTGTTGTTATTTCAATAGGAGTAATTTTTAGCTCAATTTGTAATTTTGCAATGAGTATCTCATCAATCATCAATACAGAAATAACCAAAAAGACATTTGGATCCACATGGTTGACAGCTGAAGCAAATGTCATTTCAGAGTAAACAAAACTCTTTTCTGAGATTGACAGGAACCTGGCCAGAATATGGAGAAAAGTCAGAAACCTAATTACTCCAATAACTACAGACCTAGAAGCCGTCCTGGGCTACCTGGAGTCAAGTCAGATGCGGATGCATCTGGTGAATTCAATGTGTTTTTTTAGACTTTAATAAAGAAGAGGTGAGGGCTGGGGATGTAGCTCAGTGGCAGAGTGCTTGCCTAGCATGCAGAGGCCTTGGGTTCAATTCCCAGTGCCACAAAAATAAAATAAAGCGTGGAACATGAATGGCAAGATGCAAGGGTATCAAGTTCTTTCTTATTCCAGAGATCCGTTGACAATACATAACTTGAGATTTTGCAATTCACTGCTCAAAATGAGGGAGGAAGAAAACACTCAAAGCTTTGACAGTGACTCATTCTATTGGAAGCAATTCTAAAGAGGACATGCAGCATGGATTTTAGCTTAATCCAATTGCTTCTTAATGAATCTCTTGTCATTTAGCAAACTCAACTTGAATTTGGAGGTGAAATGTCATTTTCCCTCCTTTTTTTTTTTTCTGTCCTGAAGAACTGTGCAAAAAAACCTTTGTCATAGAGAAAAAAAAAATGATACCAACATGTACAAATCTGCTTTGCTTTGATGGTTATTTTATGGATGAATAATTTACATGAAGTAGAATCCAAAGGTCAGCTGCTGCAGAGATGAGGCAAGATAGTGCAACCGCAAAGCAAAGGACACTGTCTGTACAATAACAAGGCGGACGTGGACCAGCAGCAAGTAACGCTCAACCACAGGCACTCAGAGTGAGAAGCTCATGCTCAGATTTACCTAGAAAAGTCCCACCCAACAAAGAATATTATAGTGCAATCCAGCTTGTGAGAAGAGGTTGAGCGAACATGAACTTACGGGATACACTTGACGTCATGCTTGAGGGTGGGACCTGGGCAAGCTCTATATGCCAAGGTGCCCTTTCAGAGATGAAATTGTGTGTGTCTTTTTTTTTTTAACCCATTACTAGTTGCTTCAAATTATAAGCAGAATGGAAGATTGTCATAAAGCAGTCTGCCCTATTTCCTTGCATTTTGGAAGAATCACTTTCCTGGTCCCTTTGGCTAGGTAACGTTAGGGCAACTGTTCCCAGGTTCCTGGGGGATTTGGCCCTTTTATTTTAATCTTTAAAATACCATTTTTAATTTGTGTAATCTTTGTTGCTACCAAGTGGAAGAAGTGAGCAAGCCTTCCTAGGAAGGATATGGACCAGTCTGTACCCTGAAGTCCAAAGTTAGGGAAGACTGTGCTGGTAGAGCCAGGGCAGAGAATCCGGGTCTCTGAAATAAAGTCTCCTTGAGGCTGGAGACAGAGGCCCCATAATCTAGTTCTGTATTAAGTCTGAAGAAGGAAAGGGACCTCAGTGGCTCTCCATCCACAGGGCAAGGGACAGAAGGACCAGCGCTGACATCCCTTCCTAGAGCTGTTTGAGACCTAGAAGTAGCATGTGTGTGATGGGCAAAAGCTTGTGTGTCAGGGCAGTGACCCTCAGGGCCCAACACTGGGGCTCTGCATCCTCTAGGGAAACCTACACAGACCTGACACCAGTGATCACAGACACAATGAAGGAGGGATCCTTCAACATGCTTCTTCAGCCACGGCTGAGTCATCTTGGGCAGCCTCTCCCCTTCCTGCTGCCTGTCATCAGGAAGACCCCACCTCATGCTGTTCCAGGCAGCCTGGGAATTCAGCTGCAGAGAACTAACCTTGTCCTAACCTTGTAGCCCCAAGCTCAGTGCCCCTCAAAGGTGGCATTTTAGAAATCTTAAGGGCCATTTGAGGGTGATACAATGTAGTAGAATACACCAAAGATACAAACCATCCTGCAATGTGTGAGATCATCTAGTATGATGTCCCACATGCTGTATGACTTTTGAACATCTCTTGGAAATTTGTAGGGCTAAAAACCTGTTTACAATTATTTCTAGGACCTCTTTCCATTTACACAAAAATGCAAAATACTCTCGTATCTCAGTATCCAAGGAAGATTGGTTCCAGGATCCCTATGGTTCTGATGCTCAAGATTCTTAGGTAAAATTGTGTGATATCTGCCTATATAGCATACACACATCTTCTCTATAATTTAAATCATCTCTGGATTACATATAATACCTAATATAATGCCTACACATACTTCATTTGTGTGGATTCAGCATAGCACTCAACACACAGAACATTTAAATTTTATGTTTTGGAACTTTCTAGAAGTTTTTTCCCCAAAATTTTCAATCCTTCATCAATTGAATCTTTCAGTGCAAAACTTGTGGATATGGAGGGGCAACCATATTCCTTGACTGTTTCAATGCATACTTCATCAAGATTTGTTCATGATTTTGGAGAACCATGTCCCCAACTGCAACACTGCTTCTGGCTTTTGAGTGGCCAACACCCCAGAGCTCAACTGGTCTGCACATGCCAGTATTTAATAGGGGTACTGAAAGTTCCTTTTAACATACTAAGAGTCAAATAAAATATTAGATACCACCGAATGTCATTATTCAATTTATATCATTTTTGCCTCCCAATATACTTAAGAATTCGTAGCATACTGAAATTAATGTTACGGAAATTACATATTGAAGTTATTTATTTTGAATTTTGTTCTTATTTTTCAACAAGATTCTGGGACTGTCTTTAGGGGTTAACCCCTGCCCTATAATTTTTTTTTTCAATTTATCCTCTAATCTCAAACACCTATTAAAAACAATGGTCTCTAAAGTTCTAGGTTTGTGGAGGAATTTCAAGATGTGAATTATTTTCTGTGATACTTTGTCAGAGGCATTCTATGTCTTAACATAGGAACTTTAATGATTGTGATACCACCCTGACAAAGGTGGCCTGGCTTACTGTAAAAATATCATGTTTCTCACATCCGTCACTTAAATAGTCAGTATCTTGCCTTGGTCAGTTATAATCCTTCAATTATGATTACCCTATTTCTCTTAAATACAGATAAATGTGTTGTTACTTCCTTTGTGTTAAAGTGTACTGCTCTCTCATATTTCTACCTTTCTGCAAGGTTTCTCATCTTTTTATTTCTCTTAAATCCAAATTTATTCCTTATACACAGGAGCAAGCATTTAACTACTTCATTTTATCTTCTGATAAAGGTATACTGAATACTTACCTTTAGAAAGATATGTAATTTTATATTATGAATTTAAGAATTTTTTTGTAGTTGTAGATGGACAGAATGCCTTTATTTTATTTGTTTATTTTTATGTGGAGCTGAGGATCAAACCCAGTGCCTTCCACATGCTCGGTAAGCACTTTGCCTCTGAGCTATAACCCCAACCCTATGAATTTCTTTTGTACTTCCCTTTTATAATACTATTCAGACATTCTATTGATTTTAAGATATTGAACATGTGGGTAGGTTATTTCATCCACTAATTTATTTTCAGATCATAAAGAGGGAATTACCAAGTGTTTGTCATCAAAAAAGGGCATTAGACCTGATAGGGTCAAGAATCCCTGCTCAGGAAAGTATTAATTCCCAGTTACCAAAGCTTCTGGAGTCTGGGAATTATATTTTGAATAGTAACTCCAGAGCTTGTTACAGCACCATGCAGGGGTAGCCTCAAAGCCTTGGAGATGGCTAAGTAAAAAAATGAAAGCCCACCAGTTAGACTGCCCTCCTTGTCACCAGGCACAACACTGAGCAGAGGACAGACAGATCACTTGGAGCGCTATGATCCCCCGAGTTGCATCTAGTTGGGCCAGGCACAGCTGACACCCATGGCCACTTCAAAAAGCAGATCAGTTTCATGGAGACTGAGCCTCATTAGGGACTCAGCCTTCCCCATGATGGCACCTGTCCAGGCTCAGGTGTGCTCAGCAGCACCTTTGTGCCCTACTGCCCCCTACTCAGCATGGGGCAGCTTGGGACACAACAGGGGAAGAGATTGATGGGGCCAGGTGGGAATTCTACTGCTTTATAAGAAAAGAGCATCAATTTTAGGCCTCTCTGGTGCACCCCAAATTGGGTAAGGAGACATGCCCATGAGCATATGAGGAATACAAGACCTTCAGAGATCCTAAAGGCACTGTCTTTGGGCTGCACTTCCTGACTGGCAAATAAGAGAGTTGCTCTGCTCTGAATACATCCTGGACCCCAGAAAATTCCAATAAGCTCAGGAAGGTCAGGAACACTGCAGAGAAAGTCCAGGTATTATCTGTCTTCCCAGCCCTCTTCTCAACAGGAGACTGGAAACGGCATCAGTGTAACACAAGTCCTGGCTAAAGGTAAGGACGGGATGCTGGGGAAGCACAGGGGAATCCCACAGTCCTTCCATGGAAATCTGAGCTACATCTTGAAGGACAAGACTCAACCGGATGGATGTTGCAAACTATTTTTGCACAATTAGAGTAGAAGCAGCAAAGGGAACAGCAGAAGGGAGGCCAGGAAGCAGACAGGGCCAGGCCACAGGCTATCTCTTGGCAGGCTGGGATGCTGAGTTTATCACACAGAAGACTGGAAGCCACAAGGGTCTAAACTTTGAGATGACCCTCTCCTGAAGACAGAGCCCCTTGGTAGCTTGAAGAAGACTCTCTGGGTGTCAGAGCATGGTTGGCGTATTGCTGGGAGAATACACCCAAAATGGCTTCAATGGCATACATGTGAAAGTTACAGAAAGGAAGTCACATGCAATGGTCACACAGAGACCTCGTGTGAGGCCTCGTTTCCACCCCAAAGCTCCTACTTCCTGCTGACCTTAGGCTGCTTCATGTCACTCACCCCCTACACACACACACACACACACACACACACACACACACACACCCTGCTCTCTACTCAAGAGAGATATCAAGACCCTCACCCACCCTCCGAGCTAGGGGAGGTTTCCTTGGGTAGTAAAAACATGCCAGGAGGCGTGGGGGGAGAGGGGTGGCCAGGCACCTAGTAAGCACCATTTAGTAGTATGATGTTTATTTTGATGCATATGAGGGAACAAGTCACCTCAACCAGTGTGATTATACAAATATTACAAATTGAGACAGGACCCTCTGTAGAGGTAGATAAACGTAAAAAAAGACATTAAATCAGCAAGACCTCCTGGAAGGAAAGATGGATTCTCACCTGTGTCCTGAATGCGGCAGCTACTCCCTTCTATTATGAATACCAATTCCAACAGAGATGTACTTCCTGACTCTCTACCGCCTTCTCTGAAATAACTGATTCCCTCCAGGCAGCAGCAACTACCTGTTGTATACGTGTAGGTATTTTTTACATTCCAAAATTCTTATACAAGAAGGAAGAGTCGTAGAAGGCAACTTAGCAAGGGAAAAGGCTCAGATGGCTAACTGCCAACCATTTTTACACAAGAAGAAAAGCCCCATCTCAGTCTCCAAATTGGTGTCAAGAAGCCACGACTTGCTCTTCTTACACAGCAATTTTATGAATAACTTTACACAAAGATATGTATTCACAGTCACTTGTATGGCAGTTGGAATGCGTTTTCCCCATAGATTAATACACAAAAGCCTATTCAGTCTCAAATTGGACCTGTGTTACAGAATGTGCAGCACAGTCACTGATTAAGTGTGCTGGGAACAAGAGTTAAATGCTGAAAGAGGCACAGGAGTCTCCTCTGCTCTGTGGCGGATATATTCCAAGACCTCAGTGGATGCTTGAACTGTACATGGCCGTGAACTCCATAGATACTATATTTTTTTCCCAGTACAAACATACTTCTGATAAACTTTAATTTATAAGTTAGGCACAGTAAGAGATTAACAATAACTGATAATAAAAATAGGACAATGATGACAACACATTGTAATAAGTAATTTAAAATTTATTAATTATTTCTAGAATTTTCCATTTAATATTTGCAGACCCTGCTCGACTACGGGTTAACTGAAACCACACAAAGCAAAACCATGGATACAGGGGAACTAGTGCACAGGACAGAGACCAGTTCCTCCCTGCCCTGCTACAACCCCTTTCAGAGGACAGAGGCTAGTGCTGGGCAGAGTTTTGAATAATTCATCTGGGCCACTCCACCTAGACTTCCTGTGCTTCTTTTTTACACTCTTCTCCTTGAGTTCTTCTTAGCATTAGCCTTTTCAAAGTCTCACTGCTGTTGCTGGGTAAGTAGGAGGGTTACCCTGGCAAAGGAGACTGGGTGAGAAAATGATATTTTAAAAGCTAAAACTGCATGTGTGAAAGGTAAAGACTCCTGAAATATCATGATGTGTTTGCACATCCACAAGTGGTTTTGTGTAACTAGGACAGAAAGGGCTCCATGATCCAATATGACTGCTCTCCTTGTTTGTTTCTTTGTTTGTTTTCTTATTCTCATCAAAACTGCATTTCACTCAATACAGTTTCTTTCAACTAGCTTAGGGAAAGAAGGTGATCTCACTGAACCAGCTGTCAAACACAGCAGAAGTGACTCAGAACCCAGAGATTCTTCAAGGGTTCACATCTTTAACTGTGTGTTTGTACAAGTGGCGCGCGCGCACACACACACACACACACACACACACACACAGTATAAATACTCTTTTTTTCCCCCGATAATTTCCTCCAAACCCTCCTGATATTCTATAGACAGCTACATTTCTTAAATTTTTTTTTTAAAGAAGACTCTCTGGTTAAGCTAAATGAATAATGAACATTTAACTGGGACATTTTCAGACTGTGCAATAGCTGGGGGTGGGAGGAATGAGCTTTTTTACAAATGTACCTCTGAGTTGAGGAGGATGGAAAAAAATCAACAGATGAGTTTCTTGTCTTTTCCACCAGCTCTCTCAAGTCATTTCTGCTTTTCATAACTTCTCCTTTTCTTGTATTTCTGCATCTAGAGACTCTCCCACAGACTCCAGCAGCAGAGACATGCTGTGTGTGAGCAGCCAAAGTGTTCAGAAGACACGAGCAGCCCACAAGTGCTTCCTGTCCTCCCAAGTACCTGACACGGCTTTGGGCAAAGAAGAGGCTGGGGAGGTCCATGGCCCAGTGTCTCTTACTCACACTTTTGAGTTTTTCCAGGAAGTATCATGGTTTGTACTGGGCTCAACATCTTGCATAAGGCCAGAGGATCAATACTTCAGCCTTTGTAGGCCACAGAGTCATAACTATTTATTTTCACAGTTGTGGTATACAATCAGGCATAGACAATACATAACCAAATGAGTACAGCTGTGTCCCAGTAAAACTTTATTGACAAAAATAGGCAATTGGCCCAATTTGGCACATGGGCCACAGTCTACCCACACCCAGGGTTAAACCTTTATAGTGATACTGGCTCCACAGTCAACATGCTCACAAAATAAGGCCACACATCATATGGCTTTCCCCTGTATGCCATAAACTGCTAAGCAATTTAGGATTTATACACTTTACACATGATACTTCCCATGAATTTTTCTTGCTTTTAATTTTTAATAACATTTTCACCATTTTATAAAGTAAACTGGAAAAGATAAACCACAATTCATAATACTGGTCTACATCCAATCCTTATTTATTCATACATATTTATCACCAGTGAATATTTCATAATAACCATTATATGCTTCTTTTTTTCTTTTTTCCAGCACTGAAGATTGACCTCAGGGTTTCACACGTGCTAAGCACATACTCTAATATGCTTACTTTAGTTGACAATGATTCGATATGACTTTTTAATAATACCCACAGCTAGAAATCAGTAATAGTATTACCAGAGTAAGAACTGCAGAGAAGAAGCCCTTTAAGGTCAGAAAGGATGCCAAAAATAAAAGCAGGAGATGGCATGTGGCTGCAAGAGGAAGGAGGCAGACTCACGACCTGAAACAAAAACTGCAAAGCTCACTGGGACCGGGGTCCCCAAACATCTCTCATGGCTCAATGCGCTGTACCTCTCTTACATGCAAAGGAATATTTCAAGCTGTAAAGAGAAAACGATGGTGAGAGTAGGACTCAGAAGCCCCAAGGAGCCAAGTGTTAATTATGGATGTGACCTCCACAAGATGGACAGTGGTCATGGGGAAAGTGAGTTGACTAGACACCAAACAGCCAAGTAACTCTAAGAAGCAGCACCGACTCAAGCAGTGGTAAGAAATTAACACACACCAAAAAACACTCAACACAAAACAGTACCCATCGGCCTGCAGTTATTACTATAAGTCCACAGGCACTTTCACATCTCCATGTGGGTTTTCCACTGTTTCCTCTCCTAGACTTGGGTTAAGCCTCACCATCCCTCACATTCTCTTCCATCCCTCCCAATTCCTCCTCTTTCACTTGACTTACTTCTATCCCATCATGAAGCTCAAGCATCATTTCCTCTGCAAAAATTCCTTCTGATTGGGCAAGAAGTTGCTTCTCTCTGGTCCTATAACAGCCTGTGGCTATGTCTCCCAGCCTCCCTACTGTCAATCTTACCTACTGTCAATCTTACATAGGGCACAACACCTAAAAGTCTGGCATCCTCTTGTGCACTTCACCTATGGTCTGTCTTATCATGTGCCTGAGTACGTGACACACAAGCCTGAAGCAACTTGTATCAGTCAGCTTTTCATGACTGTAGTGAAATACCTGACACAGGCTACTTATAAAGAAAAGGAAATTTATTTAGCCTAGTGTTCTGGAGATTCAAAGTCCAAGATAAGCTAGGCCCCATTGGTTTGGCCTCTTGTAAGGTCAGCAGATGGCAAGACATCATGGTGGGAGCTTGTATAGGAAGAATCACATCTCAGAATTACACAGAAAATGCACGGGCTGGCTAGGCATGCTCTTTTGACAAGAACCTTTTCACAAGAACTACCAAGATGACACATGAGAAATACCTCATGTGCCCAATGACCTCAGAACTGCTCCTTAGGCCCCACATTCTACAGGTTCTATCGCCTTCCAATAGTGTCATCCTGGGGACCAAGTCTTTTACAACAGTATGGACCTTTGGGGACTCAAACCATGCTCACAAAAGCACAGCACAAGTCTGTCCTGATCTCTGGGAAGACATCTCTAAGTGCACGACAGAGGCTCAGGGCCAACAACAGGGCAGTCACTCACTACATTATTCCTGTAGAAATAAGAGAATTTCAACTACAGCCTTATTGAATATCTCAAAAGAAGGTCTCTGCGGTGCATATACTTCCAATTCCTATATAAATGATATCTGAATTATGCAATTCAGACTTTCCACAAATTCGGAATGGCCTTCATGATAAGCTGTTTCTACAAAGTGACCACTTCTCCTTAGGTCACTATTCTGTAAAATTTTTTATCCCAGTAACATGGCAAGAGAAAATGACCTTCTTGATGTAATAAAAATGTAACTGTTACACTAGACACAAAATACTTCTTTGTTAAACTATAACAATAAGACTTCAGGAAGTTTACAAGTAAGGGGAGTGAGCCTGAAGGGGGGGTCCCTGTGAAATGGCAATCATGAAAAGAAGATGGAGCTGGTCATTGGGTTATCTATCCCTCTTCCACAGATGAACTGAGCTAGAGGTGTTTCTTGAACACTTACAAGACATCAATGCTAAGCTTCCAGGAGGTCATTCACCATTAAGACAGGAAGCTATCCGATGCATAACAGGGTCTTATATCTTCCGGACATAATGTGTGAAGTGAGCTTTAAATATAAGACACTCACACAAAAGGCATTTTGTCTTGTACTCAAACTACAGTCACGTATAGAACCCAAAACTAGTCGGGAGGCAACAAGTACAGAGCTAATGAGCAACTGCTGAGTGCTTAGACTGTGCCAGATTCAACAACTGTGAAGTCAGTACTATCACTGCTACTCTCATTGTATAGGCAAGGAAGCATATTTTGAGCGACTAAAGTCAGCAGACACAAAAGCGGCAAAACTAGGATTTGAGCCCTGGTTGCTGGATGCCAGTTCCTGAGCAGATCTTTATGCAACTGTGCTTCCCAAAGCACGAATGAACGAGAAGCGTATTTTGGAGGTGGAAAGAATGCAAGGACTTTTCACATCATAAACATCAGATGAAGCAAGGGAAAGCTGACAGGAGAATGCTGTCACAGTCATCTGTCCCTTCCCTCCTCCCACTCCAAGAAAAGCTTTTGAACATTGCTGGAAAATAAGGTCATGGGGCAGACAACAAAATATAATAACCAGATAGAATGGTAAAAATCAAAAAGTCCCTGATTTAGAACCACAATGATTAAGCCCATGCTAACACTGAGTCTCAGGTCCCTTGTTATAAAATTGTCATAAGATACACCTCTTTTGTTGTTCTAAGAACAGTGAGAACAGATAAGGATATGTGGGTAGCACATGTGCTTGGCAGAGAACAGGTATTATTTTTTCTTCTTCTTTATCTTCAGTTCCCATTTGGAAATATAAGCATACAACACAGGGTCCCCTGGTTACACAGGGGACGTCTTCCCTGGAAACTCCCCCCTCCCTCACCCACAGAGAAATAGCATTCAAGGTGTGTCTCTCTGTTGTTGGCCTGAAAGTGTGTGTTCTGCCCTCTATTGACAGTGCATAAAACCAGATGAGACAAAATTTTCATGCTTTCAACATAACAGCAACTGCACCAGGAGGTTTAAATATGTAAATGTACAGAAGGAAAAAAGACCACGGAAATAACTATTGCAAATTTCAAAGCAAGAATTGAAATATGCAAGTACCTAGACCAGCAACTACAGAGAATAAATGTGACTCTCTAGACTTTCTCCATTCCTCTCCCATACAATGCAAACTGGTAGTCAGAAAGTCATATGAAACATTCAGACCTTTTTTTCCCATGAAATACATTTTCAGAGGGCTAAAAAAAAGAGATATTGTGGGACAAGTAAATCTTTTAAATTCTCCGTCAACAGCCTTTGATGAAACTATGGCTTGGCACCAGACTTGTATGTTTCACAAATAAAATATTCTGAGAAAAGCTTAGGTGTGTTCATTTTCAGACCAAAAGTGAGGGTGGGGGGTGATCAGCTGACTTAAAAGTAAAATACCTTTAGCAAAAAGTTCTAAGGTATTTGTTTTGGCATTAAGAATGTGGCAGCTTCCCAAGCTTGGAGGTTTGAAACTTTAGGTGTTCCCCCTCGCCTCATTTTCTTACACACTGTGGCTCTCCCTCACAACATATTATGGTCCTCTCATTTCAACACACCATGAGGTCTAGAAAAGTGAGAAGCATATGGCCCTAAAACATGTTCCGGAAAGTTGCTAATCAACATTCTTATGGCTTGTCAATACTAACATGACAAATCACAAACTTGCTTCCTAAACAAGAAAACGTAGGCTTTTGGTCCCCAGTCAAAGGAAGGCTTCTCCCACGTCCACTGAAAGCTAGCTACCAGGCTTCAGTTCTTTCATTTATATTTCTTTAAAAAATTAACTGAATTCACGTGTTTCCCCTTCTAAAGCGTTTTTAAAAATCCCTCCATTTTCTTCTTCCTTCCTTTACATTAGAGGAATTCTTCATTAACACGCTCGCTTGAAAGGCATTAGAAACTCATTTCAGGGACTTAGTTTTTGGAAGAGCGGCAGAGAAAGGAGCGGGCAGAGTTGGGTTAAAATTGTTAAATTCCTGCACGGCATGACAACTATGCATGCGTCCTCAAACAATGAAAGTGTCTGGAATGCACGGGGATGCAAAGCAATGCCAGGCGCAACAAACAGGCACTATGCAGCTGCTGTACTTGGTGTCACAAAGGCTGCCCCGCCAGCACGCGAGCCGGAGTCACCCCGCAGCTCCCGGCTTGCAGCTGCCTCAAAAGCATCGGGCCCTAAACCCAGCCCACTCGGGACACGACAACCGCTGAGACAGGAGCAAACACTGGACACACCTCGGAGGGCAAGGCGGGGAGAAAGTGAAGGGAGCCTGCAGGAGAGCGGGGAGACGCGCGGCAGGTCCCGGGGAGGACAACGGAGCGGGGGTGGGGTGAAAAGGGAGGATGTGGCAAAGGCGCAGAAGCGCCAACTGCAGATCAGGCCCCGGGAGGCGACGCGGGGACCGGGAATTAGCGGCAGAGGGGAAGAAGAGAGGGGGAGTCTGGGGACCAGCCGCAGGTCCCAGCGCGTAAGCCCGCCACGAGGTCGCGCGGCCGGTACAAGGGAGCAGGGGCTCAGCGGTCACCTGTATTGTTTGAAAAGCTGGTCCGACTCCCTAAAGCCGTTGTTGAGCAGCATGTTGATGCCGGCCAGGGCCAGCTCCGCGTCCTGCAGGGGAGCCGCCGCGGCGTCCGAGTCTCTGTCGTCCCGCCGCCGCGGCCGCTGCTGCTCCGAGCCAGCCATGGGCGCGCGAGGCCCGGCCCTGGGCCGAGGCGAGGTCCGGAGGCAGCTGCTGCGGGCCCACGCGCGCCCGGAGCCCGGCTCTACCTGCCCGGAGCAGAGCCGAGCGGGCGGCAGGGGAGGGGACAGGAGGGGAGGGACGCGGAGCGAGGGAGGAGCCGCGGCCGGGCTGCGGCGCGCGGGGAACGTGGGCGCCTGGCCGCCGCCGCCCGCCGCCGCGGGGTATTACTCAGCAGCCACCCGCCCGCTCTTCTCGCTCCCTCCGAAACGGGCGGCCCGCACGGGTACCGGAGCCGAATCCGTTTCCGGGTGGCTCAAACCCCGAGGAGCCGGTCCCCGAGAGACTGTCGCCTCCGCTTCCTGCAGCCCCCGCGCCCACGCCCAGAACCAGCACGCCCAGGCTGCCCCCACCCACTCAAATGTCTGCAAAATGCCGGGACCTTCGACCCTCCAGTGAAACCACCGGACCCGAGAGCCAGGGTAGAGTCAGGGGCTCGGGAAGGACCAGCGGATTTGAGGAGGGACGGGAACTCTGGGCTGCAGCGAGTAGGGCGCGGTTGGAGACCAGGTGGCCTTGGCTTTGGCTGAGTGCCTAAAACCTGGGGTAGCCAGTACCTGCGACCCCCAACTTCACCCCAGGGCCGCTAGGATCACAGCAGCCAATACCCGACGAGGTGGGCACGGGGGCGGGGCCTCTGGACACCAGCGCGGGAGACTAAGGGCAGAGCTCTCAGATCAGGGTCCCACCTACTGGGACCCCCACCAGCATTAGAGCAGTGGAGAAACAGAGGCCCCTATGCCACCACAGCTAAATATTTAAAAGTTATGGATTAAGTTGTTACGGTGTGTTCTGTTTTCACCCTGATTATTATACTTTCCATACCAGTGGAACAGAAAAGCTGAGGTTTTTATGTGACCAAAAGTCAGCAAAATGTCGGTGACAATTTAAGCATCGTTCTATTGGTCTCACTGTGTGATAGTTTGGTAATGTCTGGATCCTAATATAGGGACAATTCATATACCATTCATATGTTTATCCATGTTTTTCTATAAGTTTATGTTTCTCTCCTTTAGCAAGATCACTAAATATACCTTTACTTTATAAAGATTTCATTCTTAATTCCAAATCAGACCACCTTTCCTGAATCATTGTAGTTCTTAGAATGTAGTTCACTAAGTTCAATTTGGAGAAACTTTGCATTAAGCAGAAACTTTGCTTAAGCATATACAAAGGAGTTGTTTTTAAAAATTAAGGCAATACTCAGGTTTAGAAATAGCCCATACATTTTAGATATCATTCCTATAGTATAATGAGATCAATAAGATAAATGATCACAGAAATGTTGCAACATAACTTAAATTCATTATACACATTGTTTTCACTTAGAGTATTTCTAACATTCATCTATACAAATGCAAGAGCAATATGTATTGCTACCATTCCTTTGTTGTTTGTTTTTGGTTTTGTTGTTGTTTTGTTTTTGAGACAGAGTCTCACTATGTTGCCTAGGATGGCTTTGGACTCAAGCAATCCTCCTGCCTCAGCTGCCAGAGTGGCTGGGACCAGAGTGGCCCACACCAGTTCCTCCAGCCCAATGTCCTATGCAACTGTTGCAAAACCATGCTAATTCTTGAGTACATCTGGAACCACAAATTGGAACACCAAAAGAAGCAAGAAAATGAATGCTTCTCATGGTTGAGAAATAATACTTTGCATTACAGAACTCATTTTGTTTATGCTGAGAAGAGGGATTTCATAAATTGACCCTTTTTATGTTTTTACATAAAAATGTTAATGTGTCTACATAAAATTGTTTTCATCTCAAATATTAATGATGTCATAGTCCTTCATGGCATTCAGAAACTGTAACTTTTTGTTTTTAGGACATTGTGTAAAGAAGAGAAGTGTTTTTTTAGGACCTAAATGGTATTCATGGTAAGAATTGCTGTGGAGGGTCATACATCCCACCAAGCCAAGACTGAGTACCAGAGTGACAGAGGTACTCAGGTGTTCTTTAATAAATTTATGTGTCTGTGTTGATTAGCAGGGCCTTCTAAAACAGGTCTTAGGGACTATCCTTCTTACTGAAGCCCACATGAGGCCCCTGGCCATACATTACCAGTAACTATGGTTGCTGCCAGTCTGACCAGGTGCTTACCATTTACAGGCTTCCTGAACTTTGGTTCTGGAACCATCTCCAGCCCTCAATCCCCAAAATAATCTAGCCAACAAGGGAGGGAAGCCGAGAGCACAATAGGAGATGGCTTGCCTTCCCCCAAGTGGGGAAGGTGGTCAAGCAGAGTCATCTATGTTCCCATTACTGGGAAAAGAGGCAGGGGAAAGAACTTGAGGAATTGGTGACTCCATGAGCATTGTTAACAAGTTGTATTTGGGGGCCTATAGCTGAGAATGGGGAAAGGGGTAAGCAAAGTCAAAACAAACTTTGTGGGATTAGCTCTGCCTCGAGGACCCAGCACAGTGGGTTATGCAGACTTAGGGATATTTAACTGTCAAATCCCTGGGGCAAGGTCCAGCACAGCAGCCCAGCTCCCCATCACAGGTAGGGGAGGGGTGGTTGTGGATATAGGGATAACTACTGTGAAATATAGACCAGGTCTGTAAAGTTAGATTTCGTCAGGGACAAAACAATTAGATTCATTTTGTCATCATGAATGGATGTTTGTAAATATTTGCTCCATGCTAAGGGATACAAAGAACATTCACAATGGGCCCCCAAATCCTAAGGAAGAGAACACATGGACCAGTGATAATTGTGGCAGCTGTAGTTGGTATGGACAAAGTCCACCTAGCAGGTGGGGAATTAAGACTGTTTTCTTCCATAGATAATTGGATATTGAAGAGGTTGTGGTATGTACAACATATAAAAGGAAGAAAAATCTAGATTACTAACACTGTAGGCCATCATACATTTGACAATGTGAGAGTCTCAGCACCTTCCTACAAAGCTAACACAGTCTTCAGTGCACTTGGCTTCAGAAAAATGGGATTTATCCAAGTGTTTGCTTTAGAAATTGAAGAGAAAGAGGCAAAAAGGAGAGAAGAGAGGAAGGAGGTAAAGCTAGCAAATGGAGGAAAGAACCCATTTCCTTTCTGCAAACCCCTTGTGGGTATTGCCACTATTTCATGGTTCTGTGTCTGATTTCATTATGAAAATGAAACTGCAAGTCCAAATATCAGGAAATGGGTTTTAGACCTGTATGTTATCATTTATATGGTAAATATTTCAAAAGTTGTTTTGGTTGCAAGTAACAGAATAATCTGACTCAAACTGTCCTAGAAAAGCAATTTTTTTGATCACGTATAGGGGGTTTCAAAATGAGGTTATATCCAAGGTTCCAACCCAGTGACTAAGACCAAGTTTTTCCCCTCCATCTCTTACCTCTGTCCCCTGGGTGCTTGACAGGTCTCTTCTCAGATAGGCCCTCCTCTTTGGGTCCCAAAAGTAGCTTCTAGAAGTTCCTGGGACTACTTGCATGCCAGTCAAATGACAGGGAGGCATCACTTCTCTAATAGCTTAATCATTATTCCCTAGTTGAATCTCACTGGCTTTGATTGACAGCCTTTGGTAAGGTGTCCATCTTTAAACAGTTGCCATGACTAGGAGGGAGGGATCATGCTGAATGACTTAGCCAGAGCCACCAGGACTTGAGGTGGTAAAACCAACTTCACTCAAACTACCTGGCTGGGAAATACCAAGTCTCTTAGGAAGAGGCAGGTAGATAATGGATGTCAGAAAGATAACCAGTAAACATCCTCTACCCTTGTCTCCACAAGCCTGTTTTGAGTTTTGAGAATCATATTGTAAAAGCATTTAGAGAATAAAGTTCCTTAAAAAAATTTAACTCTCTGTTCATGTTCTTGATTATTTCCTTTGCTGTAAAGAAGCTTTTTAATTAGATAAAATCCCATTTATTGATTCTTGACTTTACTTCTTGTGCTTTAGGAGTCTTGTTGAGGAATTTGGTTCCTAAGTCAACATGATGGAGATTTAGGCCTACATTTTCTTCTAGTAGGTACAGGGTCTCCAGTCTAATGAGTAGGTCCTTGATCCATTTTAAGTTGAGTTTTGAGCAGGGTGAGAGATAGGGGTCTAATTTTCATTTTATTACATATGGATTTCCAGTTTTCTCAGCACCATTTGTTGAAGAGGCTATCTTTTCTCTAACGTGTTTATGGAGCCTTTGTCTAGTATAAGATAACTATTTATGTGGGTTTGTCTCTGTGTCTTCTATTCTGTGCCATTGGTCTTCATGTCTGTTTTGGTGTCAATACATTTTTGTTACTATGGCTTTGTAGTATACTTTAAGGTCTGGTATCGTGATGCCTCCCTGCTTGACTTTTCTTGCTGAGGATTGCTTTGGCTATTCTGGGCCTCCTATTTTTCCAAGTGAATTGTATGACTGCTTTTTCTATCTCTATGAAGAATGTCATCAGAACCTTAATAGGAATTACATTGAATCTGCATAGTACTTTTGGTAGTATGGCCATTTTGACAATATCAATTCTACCTATCCATGAACATGGGCGATCTTTCCATCTTCTAAAGTCTTTTTCAATTTCTTTGTTTAGTGTTCTGTACTTTTCATTGTAGAGGTCTTTCACCTCTTTTATTAGCTTGAGTCCCAACTATTTTATTTTCTTTGAGGCTATTGTGAATGTGGGATAGTTTTCCTAATTTCTTTTTCAGTTGATTCATCACTGATGTATAGGAACACAACTGATTTATGGGTGTTTGATTTTATATCCCGCTACTTTGCTGAATTCATTTATGAGCTCAAGAGTTTTTCTGATGGAGCATTAATCTTCAGGATATATAAAAAATTCAAAAACTTAACATGAAAAATAATAATTCAATCAATAAATGGGAAAAGGAACTGAACAGACACTTCACAGAAAAAGAAATAAGAATGGCCAATAAATATATGGAAAAAATGTTCAAAATCAGTAGCAATTGGAGAAATGGTGGGTCCACAGGGGTCCACCTGGTTGTTTCCCCAGCTGGATCTGTGTCACCCAAGCTGCCCTGGAGACCACAGCAGGCATGGTGGGGCAGGAAACCATCCCTCTTCTGCCTAGACACCTCCTCCTCTGCCTTTCCTCAAACTGAATATCTGCTGGACTGCAGGAGGGGCTTACAGGAGGTTTACTAGGGATGTTGTTCTGCTCCTGTATAGATTCAGGCAGAAAACTGGGGAAGAAGTCATTGTGTCCTCTGCCTTGACGGGGGTGTCTCTGAGTGGGAATGGCATCCTCTCTTGATCTTTAGGTGGTGTCTCATTTATGTTCTCCTTTCTCCCCACTTAGGCTTCTCTTTAACCCATCTTCTATTCCTTTTTTTTATTGATATTCCTTGTTTTGTGGATTTACTGTAACCTCCTTCCTCTTTATAGAAATAGACAAGTCTCCTGGTCCCTTGACCTCTTCCCATATTGCAGTCTCTGGCGAATGTCTCTGTCTTCTTTGTCCATGACAGTTGTTTTGTAGAAGGAAAAAATGTCCTGGCATTCAAGATTCGGGTCTGCTGAGTCCCTCGGGAGGGAAGTGAATAGGAATTCTGGTCCTATGGGTGAGAAAGAGGAGAGGTGTCTAAAAGTATAGCAGGACCCAGTATGTGCAGCGGCAGGGATTTTCCTGGATTATCTAAAACCTGACATATCTTGCTATTATGATTAATTTCTGTCTAGATTCCATATTTTCACCTAAGCCAGAGATTTATTTTCCTTTTGTTCTTGCAGCTACCTTATTTCTTACCACCAATTCTGGCCTTATTAAGCCAAGATTATTAATTCTTTTCTACACTGATGAAAGACAAAGGCCACCCCTCCAGCTGTCCTTTAATCTCTGAGCTTCTCCCCTGACTGCAGGAGGAAGAAGGAAGTACTTGACTGGTCACCTGATCACACAGGTGTGGGAACAGCAGGAACATTGGAATTTACTTCTCTGATTTATTTCCAAGTCTTAAAGCGTAGGCAGATCTCAGCGAGGCATAGAGGTGAATGCCTATAAGCCCAGCAAAGCTCAGGAGGCTGAGGCAGAAGGAGCACAAGTTCAAAGCCAGCCTCAGCAACTTAGTGAGGCCCTAAGCAACTCAGCAAGATCCTGTCTCTAAATAAAATTAAAAAAAAAGGGCTGGGTGTCGGGAGCCACTCTGGGCAGGAGCTATGTACCCACCTTTAAGTCCTGAGTAAAGAGGTACTGAACTGAGGCAATGCAATTGGACCTTACCTCTGCTCGGATAAGAGAGGTGCAGCTCCAGGAGTGGGCGTCACCTGGTGGGGTTGGATTACACCCATTTGTTTGTTGTAACCCCATCCCTTGCCTCCCCAATAAAACCCAGGTTCAAGGCTTGCTTCTTCTCTTTTCTTGCCTGCCTTGCCCGCCTTGTGGGATCTGTGGCTGAGGAGCAGTCACTAAACCCAAAAAGGTACTGTGTCTGTGTCTTTATTTAGTCAGCCAAAATTCACTTGGAGTGTCCCTGATTGATTTAGTCACGTGTCCCTGCAGCTGGGGACATGGCTCAGTGGTTGAGTGCCTCTGGGTTCAATCTCCTGTACAAAAAAAAATTTTAAAAAAGTGTAGGCAGATTTCCTTAGACAGTCCAGAGCATACCATAGGTGCTCAATACTTCTAACACCTGTCTGTATGCTGTATGGTAAAGAGGAGCTACCAAGAGAGTGAGCTGGAAGCACAGGATGGGGGAGATTTTTTTTTTCTTTTTTAAAGAGAGAGAGAGGACTTTTAAATATTTATTTCCTTTAATTTTCGGCGGACACAACATCTTTGTTTGTATGTGGTGCTGAGGATCAAACTCGGGCTGCACGCATGCCAGGCGAGCGCGCTACCGCTTGAGCCACAACCCCAGCCCTGTTGATGGACCTTTATTTCATTCATTTATATGTGGTGCTGAGAATCGAACCCAGTGCCCCATACATGCTAGGCAAGTGCTCTACCACTGAGCCATAGCCCCAGCCCCAGGATGGAGGATATTGAGTCAAAAGTCTAAACATGGTCATGACCCTGTTCTCACAATGCATTAACTTTTTGACCCAGGACAAATTCATTCAGTCTCTTTCAGCCTTAGATTCCTCACTTACATTTATGAAGACAATCAGTAAATTCACAGCAAGAAAATAAAATGGTGGACAAGTAAAAATATTCTATTAAACTCTAATACTAAGATCTTATCTGAATCCATATAATTTGTTTTCTAATATTAATTAAAGACAGTGGATCCTTCTGTTCATATATTTACTTGTCAACAGTATCATCTTGAAATACACAGCTCATAGAAATCTGTGCAATTAAATAACCAGATGCATCATACAGAGATAATAAAACTGTTTCTAATACAAACAAGCCATGTTTGCTATTATTAATGCAGCCTGAGCAAGAAGTGCAGATTTTCTGCAGAATGTAGAAAACATATAAAGCAAAAATGTCTACATTTTTTGATTCTTCATTTGGGTTTGAATTATTTCTGCTGCTTTTATAATCTATGAATATGGACTTGACACTGTCTGAAGGGTTAGACAAGGAAATAGAAAATATTTAGTATGAAGATTTTTAAATGCATCTCTATGTCATGTGTGTATAGCAAATTTTGCAATCAACTCTTGCTAATCTTTCCAAAGAAAGATGCATTGCTAATATAAAACAATGCCTTGTTCATAAATCACTTGAGTTTTGCTCTAGAATCAGGTTAGCAGTCTGGTGTCCCCACCTAGAATTATGTTCCACTGAAATCCCCTACAGCAAGCAATTTAAGGAACCAGTTGAAGAAGTTTTCTCTCAGTGCAGATAATCCACACAGTATTACCTATGCAAATGCACAGACAGCCTGAAGCTGAGAAGCCAGACAATTGATTTTCCCCAGGACATTCATAGAGTATCCCCACTGTGTCAGGAATAGGGTTGCATGCTGGCTATAGTGATAAAACTGCAAGACCCTTGCCTAGAGAAGCTCACTGCTGATAAGACCTATAGACAGATACTTATTCATAATATAATATGGTGTCATAGTAGAGCTAAGCAAAGTTGGTCAGAATCCATTTAATTCCTGGATTTACAGTCATGCATTGTTTAGCAATAGGGATACATTCCGAGAGCTGTGTTGCAAGCAATTTCACTGTTGCTCAAATATCATAGAGTTCACATACATAAACCTAAAGTTAGTCTCCTACATGGCTGGACTGTATGGTATAGCCTATTGCTCCTAAGCTACAAATCTGTACAGCATGTTATGGTATTTAATACTGTAGGTAATGCTGTAACACAATGGTAAGCATATCTAAACATATCTAAACAGGTTTGCTTACCAACAGCATTGCTACAAACATACAAGTAACGTATTACCCTATGACCTTGCAATGACAATGACATCATTAGATAACAGGGATTTTCCAGCTCCATTATAATCTTGCTGGACCACTGTCAGATATGTGGTCTGTCATTGGCCAAAAAATGACTATACTTAATGTTATCTCTCTAAATGACTATAATAAGTATACATTTTATAAATTGATGTTCACTGATGTTATGTTAATTTGTTCATTCTTCAACCTTTGGAGTTCACTTCTGGGCCACTCCAGATCACTTGTCTCAGTATTTTATATCCAGTTTTTGACTTTTGAAATCCAAAACAATGTTGATGAGTTTGAATTCCCCCATAAGCCATCCAAGTGAACTCATCACTATTTTTATCGCTTTCACTTCTGCTTTCAAAAGAAGATCTACAACATCATGGTGTGTGCGTATATGACAATGAATTCCACTAATATATATAATCACAATGCACCAATTAAAAACTTTTAAAAAAGAAGATCTATAACATTCAAACATCAGATAAAAATGTAAATTAATTTTGGAATACAATTCCAGTAGACAGGTGAAGAAATAATAACTTAAAGAAAGCATTTAGAGTCTCCCAAGGTCTGTAAAAGAGGAAATATCTGTTACAGTATATATTTTATAGTTGTTTTAAAAAATTCTACTGGGCAAGTTCACTCACCCTAAGGAGGGTACATATATGTGCACACACACACATAATACATATGTTAAATCTCACCTTTTAAAAAATTCCAAAGTTAGATAATGGTAATGGTTCCATAGTTTGTAAATATACCACAAGCTATAGAGTTTTACACTTTCAGTGGTGAGTTTTACATTATATATAATTACATATATCATAATGCTGTCAATTTTAAAAAGCTTTAAGTCCTTCTAAACCATGACACACAGATGGTAACTCCTGGAAAGCATAGGGGCTCTTGACTCTTTGTGAACAATAGCCTGATTCCTTACCTTAGTATATATTTGAGAAATATTGTATTAATAAATGAGTGAATCATAACTGAATGTATGATTTTCATAGCAAGTCATTTTATATTCTTGCATATAAATGGTTGTACTATTAAACATAAAGATACATATTTGAACATTTAAACATTAAACATAAAGATACATAAATTTTAAAAAGTATTTCATATAAATCTTAAGAAATTCTATGCATTCTAGGGCTAGGGGTGTGTAGCTCAGTGTAGAGCACATGCATATGCCAGGCCCCAAGTTCAACCCCAAGCACCAAAAAAAAAGTGGGTGGGGTTGGGGGGAGAGGGATTCCATGCATTTTGTTGGCTAGTGACCTAGATACCTAGCATTTAAAGGAACACCACATGGGTGTAACCAGGTCAGAAGAAGACTGGCTCACATTGAGGGAAGGAAGATGTGGACACTAAGAAGTCACTTTATTTCTAACTCTTGACATTTATTTTTAAATGTGGTTATAAAAGAAGACTCAGAACATTCTGCTGTGTCATGGCTAAAAATACATGTTTCTTCACTTCTTCTCACCCCCTTCACCCTGCCATCTCCTCTGAGATACAAACAGTAAAAACAATGGTATACTATGAGATGATTAAGAGAAAATGAGAACACAGTTTATATCCACAGATAGGGAGATGGAGGCCCAGATAACAGAGGGACTTGTTTCTTCATTTCACAAAGAAGGTTAAAGGACAACTGGACTCAGAAACAATTTTGTTTTAGTATTTAGTATTTGGAAAAGGAGACAGCCTCTGGTAGACTTGCCTCTCACCTCTGAGAGTCTTGCTGTCCCTACATTCCCCCATACTTGCCTGGGGAACTAAAGTGGCCATGTGTAAATAATAAATGTTTTGTTCCTCTCATCTTATGGTAACAATTCTATTATTTGCCTTTGTTTGACTTAGTAACTCGTGCAATTTAAGAAAATTCCTTGTCTTTAAAGAGCTCTTTTCACACCAGTGCCATACAAATAGTCATCAGTACAATAGTGATTCATTCAAATAATGATGCAAAATGGTAGGTTATCCTAGATGTTGTCCAAGATGGCGTCATTTCATTATCCAATACATCAGAAAGGCTGTCATATTTGACCTATAACAAGGGCCAATTCAGTTCAACTGTGTCTTCTTTAAGGACCTACTATGTTTTGGCCAGTAGATGCTAGGTGCTGTGGAAGACAGTTAAATAAGTGCAACCCCTAGATTTGAGAATCTTCTGGTCTAGTGGGTGAGGCAGATGTACCAGCAGATGAATTAATGTGAAGTGGCCATATTCTAGAGGTTTACATTAAGTGCTTTGGGACTATCCAAGAGAGACATTGGTCCAACTAGGGGTTCATGAGGCTTCATATAAAGTGTGTGATGATTGAGCTGAGTCTGAGAGAGAAAGGTGATGTAGCCCAGGCAGAAGGCCCCACATGAGCAATGCTATGAAATAGCAAAAATCTTCAGACAATGTAGTTTTTCTGCAGTCAAGTGGCCCAAGATGAGGCTGGCAAGTGTTCAAGGAAATGGGACTTTCTATGTCTTTCTCCAGAACCTCTGGATGAAGAAGAGCTGAGAAGAAATTGTAAGTAGGGAAATGACCTGGTCAGATATGTGGGTGGATGGAAAATTCACCTGATTTAACATGAAGAGCTAATTTAATGTGAAGAAGACCAGAGACTTACCGGAGGCAACCACAGAAGATCAGAGCACTTGCTACTCCCTCTGTATGTGAAACTGTTAGTTCCCTTTCTATTGCTAGTGACAGAACCCACCCAACTCCAAGAAGCTGCAATGGAAAACATACATCCTGAGACTGTTCACTCAGTGACACCAGGACTCTGCTTCTCTCTCCAGGGTGGCCTTTCTCTCTTGCAGTGGGAGAGCAGGTAATGGGACAATTCTCCATTCTGCAGAGCTATTCCGCCCAGTGCAAATCTAGCATTCCTGCATCTGAAGGTCAAAAGCACTGCCCACCAAGTGGTTTAATAACCCAGAAATACACATTTTTAAAAAAGAGAGAGTCCTGAGAATGGTACTAAAACCATTTATCTAGATTTTCAAGGCCCCTCTTTGGCCATACTTGAGTTTTCTGTACCACCACCAGTCCTTCAAACTCTTAAGTGGCTGCCAGTCAATTGGATCTCTATTAATTCTAAGCTAGGGTGAACATCATAGAGATCTCCAGGTGTAATCTTTTAAGTCCAGATCTCACTCTCTACCTCTGTCAGTTTTCTCCTTTTCTCTTAGCTTTAGAGTTTTTCTCACTTCCGTTTGTATCTACTGTCAAGGATGATTCTGATTAGTTCTACTTGTATTACATGGCAATCCCTGACCCAATCACTGATTGGCTACCCTAAATCCTAGGGGAAGGCTGCAGGGAGGCTGACAGCCCTGCCAAACCCACAAAGAATAGAGGAGACTTTATTTCCAAAGAAAGGAAGGTGGGCACACAATTTGCATGTACCTTGGTGAATGAATGAGCCACAATCCATCAATCAATAAAAACATGGCACACTTCACCCTCCATTGTTGCATTCTGTGGTAAAGAAAAAACTCCCAAACCTACTCTTGCCTCTTTCAAAAATTTTTCCAAAATCATTTGGAAAATGATCTAGTTGAGTAGGACCTAAAAGTAAATGAAGCAAAACTTTGTTTAATGTTTCTTCAGGACAACAATGATAGGATGTTGGTGATGCTGGTGGCAGAACTGAGGTAGTGAGGCTATTACAAACCTGTGGTAGAACAGGGGCTATGGAAAAGGCAGAACATCAAAGGAATGTCAAGGGACAAGGACATCCACCTGCTGAAAGAACATCAGCCAAGCAAGACCAGAAGAGAGGACAAAGGAGACAAACTTTGAGAAATGGTGAGACTCTGCAGTAGACAGATTAGAAGGGCTGTTTTATCCCAGGAAAAATGAGACTATGTTGCGAGCCATCCATGGGGTGTGTGTGTGTGAGCTATGCACATTTGTGCGTATGAGGGAACTGGTCTGGCGTTCTGTGGGTTTTGGGCTGTGTAACGCATGTGTGCCTTTTCTCTTGCTCTGCCCCCAGGCACACACAGCACCTGATATGGGTATGGCTTTCCAAGATGTCAATCAACCTGCTGATCACAAGGCATCACCAAACAAGACTATACACTTTGAAACCCAATCCCTTGCCTTATTTGGGTGGAATATTCTATGCATGATTTTTTCCCCTAAATAAATGGAGGGGTTCAGGGTTTGTTGTCTCTTTTACCTCTTGCCTTCCAGCATGGGAGCTGACACCTGAGGTTTCCGATCCGTCTCTGACCCCTGAAAAGGTATTTCTATGTTTGTGTGGTTTGCCTGGCCAACTGGTGACAAGACTGAATATCTAAAACCAAGAAAGAGGTTATTGGTTCCTAAAGGTGTTTCTCAGATCTTGGCCCAGATCCAGTGGCCTGAGGTCAGCGATTTTCTATCTGAACCTAAGCCATGGTGACCTGGGATTCAGGTAGGCCACAACCTTGCTTCTCCAGACATATCGTGTCAAATAGAAACACTAGAGGGGATCAGCATTAAGACAGTACCACAAGTTGCTATGGGAAACCCCTTGACTAGGCAGCCAAGGCCATCAAGAGCCATGTGGAAGATACTAAGCCACCTGTTTTCACGCACTAACCATTGGTCAAGATAACCTGGCGAAGGCAAGGCAACTGTGTAAGGTTTTACTTCCAGATCTGTCTAAATTTCTCAATCCAGGTAAGTTCTAGAATTACAGAATCTCAAAACTGGTTGAAAAGCAGAGGTCTTTCTCTGAGTTCTGTGTCCAACTCTGAGTAGTTCTGTGGACCTTGATCAACTTGCCGAGCATCTTCCCGTGTTGATTTCATCATCAATAACACAAATAAAGGGAAAAGTCTCTGTTTGATCTCTCAGGACTACTGTGATAACCAGGCAGCAGGACTTGCTTCATCATTTGTGGGGCCCAGTGCAAAGTGAAAATATGGGGCCCTTTGTTTAAAAAAAATTATGAAGAATTTCAAGATGGCAGCAGCAGAAATCCCACCAAGGTCTGAGTACTTCTGAGAATGGAGCCCTGATGACTACATAGTGCCCATGTCTAGGAAGTCGGCTCTGCCAGGTCAGATGAGGACATCATTGTGTTCTAGCATTTGGCAAAGAGTTCAATAGGACTGGTTTTCCCCATCCACTACCCTTGGCTCTCTAGCATTGCGTTAGTTTTCTGGAACTTCCATTAAAAAATACCACAAACTGGCCATGTGAGGTGGTGCACGCCTGTAATCCCAGCGGCTCAAGAGGCTGAGGCAGGAGGATTGTGAGTTCAAAGCCAGCCTCAGCAAAAGTGAGGTGCTAAGCAACTCAGTGAGACCCTGTCTCTAAATAAAATACAAAACAGGGCTGGTGCCATGGTTGGCGCCATGGTTGAGTGCCCTGAGTTCAATCCCCAGCATCACCCCCCCAACCCCTACCCACCCAAATACTATAAACTGAATGCCTTAAATTGTTTCTCCATTCTGGAGGCCAAATGTCCCAAATCAAGGTGTCAGCAGGGTTAGTTCCTTTGAGAGCTGTGAGGGAAGGATCTGTTCCAAGCCTCTCTGGTTGAACATAGTCATCTTTTCCTGTCTCTTCACATCAGCTTCCCTCTGTGTATGTCTCTGTGTCCAAATTTTCTCTTCTTATGAGGATATTAATAATATTGGATTAGGACCGATCCTAATGACCTCATGTTAACCTGATCACATCTATAAAGATCCTATCTCCAAATAGGGGCATGTTCTGAAGTACTGGGAGGTGGAACTTCAACATATAAATCTGAGGGGCGGAGGACACAATTAAACCCATGACAAACTCAAACCCCTGCACTATTTTGGAGGTATGCCTAGTGGGGTGTAGTCTCATGGGAAGGCAGTGATTTGTGACCGTGGTAGAAGGAAAGTTCTGGATCCTACCACATAACAGTGGTGTTGGGCCACTGTTTCTTCTGCCTGGTCTTGCAGATCTCATTGCTAGTTCTAAGCCCATTCTTCAGTCAAATGTATACCAAATAAATCCCTTTTCGGCTTATCGAAGGTAAAGTATGTTCCTGTGGCTTGCAAACAAGAACCCTGACGGGTGCTCAAATATTACATCACAATTGGAAAGGGCACTGTATCGAACCTGAGTTTTATGCCTTCCCAGATTTGCTTTGCTCCATCTGTCTGCTGGGCTTTGGCTGCTTGCTCAGTGGAGAGCCCCAGCTTCCCACTGTCACTTCATCTCTGCCACCATCTGCAGATGCAACCTCCCCTGGGCTCAGGCCCAGCTGCTCCTGAGCCCACCCCAAGGGAGCCACGGAGACTTTGCTCCGGGTCCTATTGCAGACTTAGATGAAGCACCTTCTTTCCTGCTTGCTGGGGGCACAGAAGATGGTGGCTCTGCCATTGCTTGAGGGCCAGGTGCTAAGCCTGAATTGAGGGAGAGCCAACTTCCTAGAAGACCAGTTTTACCAGCAGGAATCGGGAGATAAAACCAGCAGATAAATTCTTCTCTTCTCCTCCCCAGGTTCCCCACAGCCTGCCCTGAGAGTCCAATGTGACTGAGAAACAAGCAGGTTTTTTTTTTTTTTTTTTTTTTTTTGTCACCCCACCAACTTGGCACACATCACCTTGCATTGGCCCAGGCTCTAGCTACTCTGGGACAGAGCTTTACACCTTAAAGCTTGCCTCGGGCTCTGCTTTCAATAGATACTGGCAAATTTCCAGAGGAATTAGCCCCTCTAGTTCCCGGAGGCTAGGAGCCTGGGACAAAGGTTTCAATCTAGAATCTAGGAGGGGAAAGGACGTTGTTTGCAGCTCTCAACTTAGCTGAGTCTCAAACATAAAAAAAAAAAAAAAAAAAATAGCACAGAACCAGGAATTATGAACAATGAGGCTGGTCATGTCATGCAAATATCAATTATTCCAAAGCCACACACAGGACTGAGGCAACCATCCAAGATGATTCAGGACAGAAGCTGGAGCACAAAAGGGCTTTCGCCTGAGTGAGCATGTAAAGGTGTGTGTGGAAAGGGATGGGCCACACATGTATTTCAAGGGTGTGACTTATTCCCCTATAATTACAGGCCCTTGAGTAATAGGATGGAAAAAATTTTTAGCACTGTACAGCAGTTTACCATTTCAAAGAGCTTTGCTCTCTGTAAAACCAGATTGGGATGCACAACTCAGATTGCAGAACTATACCAAAAAAAAAAAAAAAAAAAAAAGAATTAGAAATACAACTCTGATGCATCATCGATTTCAGTTGCATAAGTGGTAGTTGGTTAGACTATTCAGACCTTCTAGATGTATTTATAAATCTTAAAGCTGCTTCTTTTTTTAAAAAAAACAAAGCTCAAATAGATCTTATTAAAAAAAAAACCCAGAAGATGAAAATTGGAGTTTGGGACAAGGTCCACAAGAAGGGAGATTCCAGAAGAAGAAATAGTTCAGTGATCTGCTAAGTCTCTCACCTGGGGCAAATTTGAAGTAAATCTCTCCAAACACCAGTTCCCTCATCCACAAAGTGGAGAATATAATACTCTAAGTGTGTGTGGGAAAAGCCTTGTACATAATTAGTGCCTCATAAATGATAGTTATTGCTGCTGTTATTAATCACTACAAATTATTGCTTCTCAACACAGAAGGATTTCTCCTGGAAGACAAGCTTAGCAGTTTACAAAAGCCCACAACACACTACCCTACCACTCTCTGAAAGAGAACACAAATTTCTTTACCCTAAATTTTCTCAAAGCGATTCCTTTTAAAGTCAATCTCTTCATAAGAAGGAATTCACCTATGCCCTGAGTTAGAGAGTTGGATCCCCAGTCTTCCTGGATGAAGCAAGGTAGGTCACACATTTTTTGAGAGCATAAACACCATCTGGTCTACAGATGTGTATTTCTAGGCACATCCTGCCTTCAAAAATTCTGATCCAGTAGGTCTGAATTTTGGGGGACCTGGGAGTCACTATTTTACACACAGGTGTACATGCGTATGCGCACACACATGCCATGCCATGATTCAGAAGCAGCAGGTATTTGAACCACACTTCTGGAATTATCTTCTGCAGGTCTCAGACACTCTTCCAGCCCTGTGACAAGAAGATGCAAATAATCTGAGAACATGGAAAACACCTCCAGTTCCCTCTCCCTTGGACTACTGCCATATTTAATTAGCTGGACTCATACAGGTCTTGTTTTAATGTTAGCACATGTGCCACAGCTGCAGTTTAGGGTAAAACTACAGAGAGGAATTAGAAATCATACATATAATATGGCAGTGATTCTCAAACTTGGCTGTGTACTAGAAACACCAGAGAACGCTTTGACCTCCCATCTCCTTGGTCTGTGCCCAAATTCAATTAGAAAATGGACAAAGAACATAAAGAGGAAATTAACTGAAAAGGATATACAATGAATTTTCCAAATAAGCACATGAAAAGATGCTCACCACCACTAGTCACAAAAGTAAACTAAACCACAAGAACACTTCTTGATACACCTAGAAGGATGACAAAAATAAGACGTACAGCCATAAATATGGACAAGAATGGGGAGAAACTGGGTGGCTCAGACATTGCTGGTATGAACGGAAAACTTTGGAAAGTTGTTAGACAACTTCTTTAAAAACTAGATAAATATATTTACATAGGATCCAGCAACAAAAATTTACGTTTCTATGCAAAAACCTTTATATAAATGATAGTGGCAACTTTATTTGTAGTAGCCCCAAACTGTGGTACATCTACACCAGCAATACTTAACAACGTTGATACATACAATGCATTAGACAGATCTCAAGTGCATTGTACTAATCTCTAAAGGGCACAAACTTTGTATAACATTCTTGAAAGGACAAAAGGAGATGGAGAATAGGATAGTGTTTATGAGGGGTTAGGGATGGTGGGGACCAGGAATATAGGTGATACTATACATGGTTAGTGCAAGGGGGATCTTTGTAATGATGGAGTGGTTCTATATCTTAATTGCAGTGGTGATTATATGAATCTACACATGTGATAAAAATGGCAGGGAATTATATACACATAGTATACCAATGTCGGTTTTCTGGGGCAAACATTGCAATCTCCTATAAATCTACATTATTATTTTAAAAAATTCTGATATTCAGACCAGTGAAATCAGAAAGTGGAGCCCGGGCATCCGAGTATTGCCAGCTTCCAAGGTGACAACTAAGAGCAGCCAAGCCTGAGGTCTCTGTCATAGCTTCTGTGCCAACAGCATCACATTCAGTAGAAAACCACCATCTAAGGTATAGCACAGCAGGCTGAGGGCCAACATTGGTTGCATAGTGATGAGGCTTTTTTAAAACCTCAAGACTGAGCCAACAGATGATATTTCCTAAGGAATGTAAATAAAATTTGATCAGTGTGTGAGCATGAGCCCTAACAGAGGGGTGAGGGGTTGGATGGGAGGGAAGCACATAGTGTTAAACTAGGCTAACAAAGGCCCTGCATTTAATTTCTCTTTGTTTTTCCAGATTCCTGGACAAATACAAAAAGCAGTCATTTTTTTTTTCTGTTTGAAGTTCATAACAGATTCCCCAAATATTAGCAAAACATCTGCCAACCACATTGATGAACTCTTATACAAAGATTTTTAGATTCAGTCTGATTGCCTTTGGTGACTGCAATTGTTCTCATCTCCCTAATTTTTGTCTTTATCATCTTATTTTAAATGAATGAAAACTATGGCACAAAAATATATGAGAGTACTTGAAGAAAACGTAATTATTTTTCTTTTTTGCATCTTCAGCCAAAATAAGGACTAATCATTAAATGAATAAAAAATCTTTTGCATTGAGAGATTGTTTTCTGTTCTGAACCTTCATTTATTGCTTGCTGTTTCCTCACAAGAGCTTCATATCTTTTCAGAATCATGTGCCTAATAGTTTTAAATGTGTTTTCCACAATGATTTTCTCCAGCTGAATCTCAGATACGAGAGCTTTGTTAATTGTAGCAGTTCACTTAAGATGAAATATGAAGCTTTTCGATTGGTTATTGGTGATGTCATAGGAACCACCCAAACATCTAGTGTTAAATTGTTGTTCCATTTCCAATATATTTGCCAAGATAATTAAGTAGATACCATCTTATTTTTTTTATAGATTTTTGGCTTATAATTTGTAGTACATTTAAATAACTATCTGAAATAGCATTGCTAATTGTGGCATCACTTAAATATTTATGGAAAATGAACTTTGATCTGCCATTTTACTCACCAGAAGCTCAAGGATAGTGGTGGAAGACATTCTAGACCTCGCAGCTGGAGAGCTACATTTGGTACTTTATACAAGCTTTAACTGCTTTAATTGAAAGTCAACGTGACTTTATTTATTTTTTTTATCGTTGTTGTTGTTTTCATATATTCTCAACCAAGTAAGAGTTCAAGGTCTGCAAATGGGAGTCTACTAAGTTATTTCCTATCTAAGAGGGGATCATGTTCTTCGTGATAATTTGTTACTACAAGTACCATGAGCATGCACAGAGCTGTTCAAAAATGTTTTGTTATCGTAGATTCTTTCTGTTAACCTGACATTAATGTAGGTCTTTGCATCCACCCCTCTATGGAATACCTTGGAAATATTTTAACATATTGGTATTGGTATTGTTTAAATATTAGCACAGATTTTTAAAAATGGTACCGACTTTTTAAAAAGTCTTGTCACTTTTTAAAATTGAACTCCATTCTGAAAGCATTTCTCTCCATTACACTTTTTGCCCGTTTCACATGGAAAGGCTTATGAAGAATCACATCCTTGATTTGCAGTGGTGTTTTAACATCCAAGATGAACTTAAAGAGTGCAATGACAACCACAATAAAAACACAAAATAATGTAACAAGCAATTCTTCTTGGTCATCACTCATTTTGTCTCATTAAGCTACTCCTGACCAAAGAAACCAGATTTCTTAGTGCCAAGACAGGAAAATTCTTAGGATTTGCCTTTCTGAGCTAGTGGCAGGGTTATTCTTCTCCAAGATGCAGCGTATGTAGCTAGCTGTAGGAGGGGTTAGCTATTCAAGAGGGAGAGGAAATGAACCTGGAAATAAACTCAGAGCGCTGTCACCATTGTAGCAAAACTCCCCCTTCTCTTCCCAGCTCTGCTAAGAACGTGCTTTCATAATTGTGGGTAACTTGTATGTGTGAGCATGATGACAAAAACCGATGGAGCTCATCAGGGCCTCTGTGCTGTGCACCCAGGAACACAGCGCTTTGGCCTGAAGTGTTTGGCTGCTGGCTTTAGCTCTGTGTTGCTGCAAGTCAGTCTGGCGAGCCTGCCAGTGACACAGTAGTTTAAAAGAGGGAAGAGAAGCAGGCCATGCTTGTTAGGCAGGTTGCTGTGCTCAGAGCATGACAGCTCAAGTGCACATAATTACTACTAATGTGAAAACAGAAAAGCTACTACAATTAGGGGGAAGTGGAGCAATGGCTTTCTTTTCTTTTCTTTTTTTTTTTTTTTTTTTCCTGGAGAGAACTCAGATTACAGCTAGGCAGCACAGGGAGCTTTCTCTGCCACCTTGTGCATATAATCTTTCTGACTTGTTACGATGTGTAATTGTACCCTTATTTTTGGATCTATTCTCTCTAGGCTACACCATTGCACACACCTAGGACATACTAAAGAACATAGTGACTACAGATGCTTCTCAAGTTAGGATGGGGTTACAAAAATATCACTAAATGAGCTGGGCACGATGACTCCCGCCTAGAATTTCAGCCACCCAGGAGGCTGAGGCAGGAGGTTCTTGAACTCAAGGCCAGCCTTGGCAATTTGGCAAAGCTCTAAGCAACTTAGTGAGACCCTGTCTCAAAATAAAATAAAAATTTAAAAGGGCTGGAATTTAGCTCAGTGGTAATGCACCCCGAGATTTAACTCCCAGTATCAAACTAACAAACAAAAAAACCCACAAAAAAGTCACTAAATGAAAAATTCATATACTATGCCTAACCTACTGAGCATCATAGCTTAGCTGCATTGTACATTGTAAAGCATTGGTTGTTTCTCTTTTGTGATCTCTTGACTGACAGGGAGCTGTGGCTTCCTGCCACTTCCCGGCACCACCAGAGAGCATCCTACAGCCACATCCTTAGCCTGGGAAAAAGATCAAAATGAGAAATTTTGATCAAAATCAAAATGTTCTCCACTGAATGTGTATCACTTTTGCATAATTATAAAACTAAAAAATCATAATTTGAACTATCTGTATTTGTTTCAAAAAGAGATGACCATAGTATTTCAGTTGCAGGAGGGACCTTCCAATACGTTTTTCCCCATACATTGAGGCATCATTCAAACAAGTTATCTAGACACTCAATATATCTTTTATGTTGTTCACGCTGAATTTCTTGGTCAGATCTGGGGGAATGATACAGCAACCCATTACTGATACATGTAAGGTATGTTGGCCATGAAAGGTTGCCTACAATAGACAAGAAGCCACCTTAGCTGGTTATCTGGTCTGTTTTGTGGTCTCTTGGAAGATCTGCATGCCTCTCATTCCCTGTGGATATATTCTGTATTGAAACACTAAAAATTTTTGCCTCCCTGTAATTCATTCTAACACTTACCAGCCTTAAAGATGACTACCACACTGTGACACATAGCAGATGTTAAATAAATATTATTGCCGCTTTTGTAAAGTGAACTCAGCAGTAATAATGAAAATTGTAGCTACTAAATTTTGGGTGTGAGTTACAGCCGCTGTCTATAAGCTCTGTTTTTAGTTCACTTGTGTTTGCACAAGTTAAACTTCTTTCCTTCCGGTACCCATTATACAGGCAGCTTTCTACTAGAGACAAGCAAATCCTTCTGATTTTGCTTCTGCCCAGCATTTTGAAGTAGAGGGCTCCTCTGGCATAAATCAGGTTGGGAGTCACTGACTGGAACACTGGGCTCAGGACCACTTGCCACATTATTCCCCAGTTTTCATCTGTGTATTTGAAAGAAACCCTTACTCTTACCACGTGCAGTGCTTCTCAAATGTCATCTCTTAATAAAACCTATTGGGAAATCACATTTTGATAGTTCTTTAGATAGTGAGTTTTTTTAAACCATCTGTATTTGTTTCAAAAAGAGATGGCCATAGTATTTCAGTTGCAGGAGGGACCTTCCAAATACATTTTTCCCCATACATTGAGGCAACATTCAAACAAGTTATCTAGACATAGATAACTACCATGTATGAAGTACTACTGTTATATATATATGTTAGGTACTTCCTATGGGTCAAATCCTAGAGCTATCGCTTATTTGCTCAGTACATAGCTTCCCAGCAAAAGGGAAGGAGATTTGCCCTTCTCTGCAAAGAGTTATACATGCCAAGTCACCTTGGCCAAGGTCAAGGGCTAAAGGTTATGTATATTATTCACGGATAATTTTTAAGTTTAACAAAACAATTGACTGATATGTACTATACATTTTAGAAAGGTACTATACATTTTAGAAAGGTACTATTTGATAAGGTTTTTTTGGTAGTGGGGATTAAACCCAGAGCACTCAACCACTAAGCCATGTTCCCAACACTTTTAAAATTTTTATTTAGAGACAGAGTCTCACTGAGTTGCTTAGGGTCTTGCTAAGTTGCTGAAGCTGGCTTTGAACTCTTGATCTTCCTTCCTCAGCCATTTGAGCTGCTGTGATTACAGGCATGAGCCACTGTACCTGGCTGATAAGTTTTGACATGTGCATAAACCAGTGAAAACAATCAAGATAGTGAATAAATATACCACCCCAAAAAGTTTCCTCATGACCCTTTGTTATCCCTCTATCTCATCTCTCTGTGTCCCAACCCATCCCCAGACAGCCTCAATATCTGCTTTCTGTCATTATAACAGTTTTTCTCTTCAAGTATTTCATAGAAAAATGAACCCTATTGAATGTACTCTTTGTCTTCTTTCAGGATAGTCAGCATCCCAATTGGAGTGCATATTAATAGTTCAGTTCTTTTTATTGCTGTACTCCATTAAATGCATATAGTATAGTACATTTATTTATCTGTGGATAGAAATTTGGGTCCTTTTCCGTTTTTCTTTTAGAAATAAAGCTGCCAAGAGTATTCATGCACATGACTTTTTTGTGGATATATATTTCCTTTCCTTTTGGTTAAGCACCTAGAGAGCAGAATGACTAGGTAGGTGTATATATAAGTTTCAAAGAATCTGTCAATTGTCTTCCAAAGTGTCTGCATCATTTTTACTTCCCAACAATAGGTTATGTGAGTTCCAGCTCATTCACATCTTCATCGACACTTGGCATGGTCAGTCTTTAATAGTAGTCATATTTTCTCCAACTGGCTGATTTAAAACTTTTTCCTTTTATCACAGTTTCTGGATAATTTAGTATATATATATATATATATATATATATATATATATATATATATATATATATGTTTCTTATTATAGTTTTACTCATATTTTCCTCTTAGATAATGATATTCGCATGTGCTTAATTTACTCAGTTTATCTTCTTCAGTGAAGTGTCTGTTCAACTCTTTTGTCCATGTTTTTATTGGGTTGTTTGTTTTCTTATAGTTCTGAGGGTTCCTTATGTTTTAGATACAATTCCTTCAGTAGATTATGATTTGCAAATATTTTCTACCAGTCTGTGCCTGTCTTTTTAATTCTTTGGAAGAGACAAAGTTTTAAATTTTGATGAAGTCTAACTTGTTCATTTGTTCTGTTTCGTACTATAGTTTTGGAGCTGTGGTTATGAAATGTTTGTCTAACCTAAACTTATGTTTTCTTATAGAAGTCATATGATTTGGGGTTGGGGATTTGGCTCAGTGGCAGAGTGCTTATCTAACACATGCAAGACCCTGCGTTCACTCTTTGTCTCTGAAAAACAAAAAACAAGAAGTCATATAATTTTAGGTTGTATATTTATGCTCATTCTGAGATATCAATTAAAGTCCATTTTGGAATTTTTGCATGTTGATACCCAGTTGTTCTAGTACCATGTTGAAGAGATTCTCTCTTCACTTCATAGCCTTTGCCAAAAATCAGTTGCCATATATGTACGTGTGTGTGTTTCTAAACTCTATTTTTTTTCTATATTTTACTCCATCACCCCATTTTTCTGTCATTGTGCCAACACCACCTATTTGGATTAACATAGCTTGGCAATAAATCTTGAAATAAGGTAGTATTAGGACTTCAACTTTACCTTTTTTTTTCCCAAAGGTATTTTGACTATTCTATGTCCTTTGAATTTTATAAACAGTTTATCAATTTCTTTCTACAAAATAATGTCTCTGGTATTTTGAGTGGCAGTGAGTTGAATTTACAGATCAATTCTGGAAAAAGAAACATCTAAATAATATTAATTCTTTTGACTCATGAATGTGCTATGTTGCTTCATTGGTCTAGGTCTTATTTAATTCCTATCAACATTGTTTTGTAGTTTTTAGTGTAGAAAATTTTCACAGCTTTTGTCAAATTTATCTATTTTATGCTCTTTTAAGTGGTATTTAATATTTTTCATTTCTAATTTAAACATTTCAAATTTTCAATTATTCATTGACAGATATAAAATTGTAATTGATTATTTAATTTGTGCTCCATGACCTCAATAAACTCATTTGTTATTTCCATTATCTTTTATTTTGGAAGATTTTATCACACTTTCTTCATAGACAACTATGTCATCTGCAAAGAGAGGTTGACTTTATGAGTGATATTAGTCTGTAGTTTTCTTGTAATTTCTTTGTTAGGTTTTGATATCTGGGTCATGCTTGCCTCAGTGAGTGATCTTTCAATAATTGTAGAGATGTTATTGCACTGTTTAATTATAACAATGGAAGTGAGAAGATAGTCTGATGTCATCCTTATCTTTGTTCTTTGATATGCAACGTGTATTATTTTCTCCAACTGGCTGGTTTAAAATTTTTTCCTTTTATCACACTTTCTGGCAATTTAGTCCTGAAATGCCTTGGTGTTGCTTTTTATTTATGTCTCTGGTATGTGAAGCTCACTGTGATTATTGGATTTATGGATTTATAGTTTTCAGCAAATTTGGAAAAAATTGCACTCATTATTTCTTCAAGTATTCTTTCTGTACTCCTGTCTTGATCCTCTTTTTCAGAATTTCCAGTTGTACTTATATTATGTTGAAATTGTTTCATAATTATCTTATACTCTGGTTTTTTTTTTTTTTTTTTTTTTTTTTTTGGTGGGTGGCTGTAGGTACCAGGGATTGAACTCAGGGGCACTCGACCACTGAGCCACACCATCAGCCCTATTTTGTATTTTATTTAGAGACAGGGTCTCACTGAGTTGCTTAGTATCTTGCTTTTGCTGAGGCTGGCTTTGATCCTCCTGCCTCAGCCTCCAGAGCCACTGGGATTACAGGCATGTGCCATCACACCTGGATAATACCCTGTTCATTACAAAATTTATCCTTTCTTTATTTGATCCATTTTGTTTCTATTTTGGCTTTGTTTGTTATTTGTTTTCTTTATTATTTTCTTTGCTCATTTCATATAACTTTTATTTCTAGGTCTTTAAGATTAATAACCTTTCTTCTACACGTCTAACTGCCATTAATACCATTTAGAGTTCTTTATATCTCATACATTTCAGTTTTCATCTCTAGAAGTTTGATTTTGATCTTTTTTTATACTTGTTTGTATCTACCTAATTTTTCAACATGTAGAATATATTTCAGTTCTGATCTTACTGTCAATTGGGAGTCAGTTTCAATTGATTCTATCTTCGTTATGAGTCACATTTTCCTGCTTCTTTGTATGCCTGGTAATTCTTTTATTATTATCATCATTGTCGTCATCGTCCTCTTCCTCCTCCTCATCATCATTAGTTCCAGGTTGTCTTTGTCCATTTCAGCTGCTATAACAAATGAGTACAGATTGGGTGGCTTATAAACAACATTTACTTCTCATTTACTTCTGGGGGGCTAGAAGTCCCCCAGAAGTAAATCAGGACATCAGCATAGCTGGTTCCAGTGAAACCCCTCTTCTGGGTTGCGGACTGTCAATAATCTCATTATATTTCCACATGGCAGATAGTAAAAAGAGAAAAAGAAACAAGCTCTTATATGCCTTTTTTTTTTTTTAAGGGCACTAACCCCATTCATGAGGATCCTACCCCCATGAACTGATCACCTCCCCCAAATCCTACTTCCAAATACCATCACACTGGGATTCAGGATTTCTATATAATGAATTTGGGAGGGTTGGGCATGAGACACAAACAGTCCATAATAAAGCCATTGTGGATTTTACCTTGTTGGATACTGGCTGTTTTGTATTCCTGTAACTGTTGCTGAGCTATGTTGCCAAATGCAAAGAAGATACTTGAGAACAAATTGACCCTTCCAGGTCTTAATTTTAAGATGTGTTAAGTGAGTCTGGAGCAATACCAGACTATTCCCGGCTACTCAGCCAAGGTCTCTTGCACTGCACCAGTGGCCTGGGGAACATGAGTTATCCTGTCTGGCTGGTGGGAAGAGACGCTATTCTTGGAGGGCTTCAGTGCTGGATACTGTTACCTCTCGTTTTGAGTAGCTCTTTTTCCCAGCCTTAGGCATTTGCTCCATGTGCAGGTATCAGTGAGAACTCAGCTGAAACCCTGAGAGGATGCCCCAATTTTTCCTCCCTGTGCAGCTCTCCCCTTTGCAGCATCCTGCCCTGTGAATTCTAGCTACTGTGGTCTCCCCTGACTCTCAACTTCATCTGCTCCACTCAGTCTGCTGGTGTCTATCTGGACTTCCCCTCTCTGGGCTGTGGCCTGGAAATGCCCAAGAGGGTTATCTAGGGCAATTGAAGACTGACTTCTCTTCCCGTCTCTCACAGACCATAATGTTTCATTGCTTGATGTCTGGCTGCTTTCAAACTTTGTTTCATGTTTGTTTCCGGTGTGATGGTAAATCTAATCCTTATAACTCCATTTTGGTCAGAAACAAAAACCTTTAAGTTTGGTGAGTCTTTGAACTTCAAGTTTAAATGATTAATTTTGTCTCTGTCTTTCCAAAGCAGTTTTCCTAAATTTACGCTGTAACATGGTATTTGGATTTTTTTGGTGTGTGTGTTTTTAAAGAAGACTTCAGATCTCTGTTATGATATTTATTACGGCTGTTGTTAAAAACATACATGGGCAATAGTCTTGTTATAGTTATTTAAGACAACAGAAAACATTAACATTGTTATTTAAATAATAATTTTCCTTGATACCTTGATACCTCTAAGCTAGGTATTTTTCCAGGTTATAGATACAGTGATGAATAAACATTATCCACGCCTGCAGGAGGCTGACACTCTAATGAGGGAGTCGATGGGTAAAGTGACAGAGTGATCAGCAAGTGACCTGCACTGAGAGAAAGCGTGGCACTTTTGAAAAAGAGTAAATTGATCTTCATAGAGTTCATAATCTAGGAGAGAAAGATACTTACGTAAGACCATTTTCACAAGCAATTTGAGCCCCACTGGGGTAGAATTTGGTGATGATTATAATAACAGCTGGTGTTTTTTTGAGCTGTCATAATATGTGTCAGTCACAGCTATCCGTGTGTTTCCTCATTTAATCATCAAAATAACCCTAGGCAGGGTAAGTTGATATTGTTATCTACTTTTTATGCACAAGGAACAGGAGACACAGAGCAGCTCAGTTAATAAATCCAGGGTCAGGTTCATTGTTCTGGTTAAAGGGTAAACTCATTTACAGGCAGATATTGACCACACATTCAATAACCATATTTCCTTATATGGCAGTGAATTTATCAGGGTTCTCTAGAGGGACAAAAACAACAGGATATGTATTTGCATGTTTATAAAAGGAGGTTTACTAGGTTCACAACCAGGATCAGAAGCTGGAGAGTCCCACAATGGCAGTCTTTAGGCTGGAGAGTAGCTGCTCAAAGAGCTGGAGACTCAGAATGAGAGGGGTCAATGATCCAGCCCTAGTCCAGGACTGAAGGCCTAGAAGCTCCCTAGAGAATCACTGGTGAGAGTCCACGTTTGAAGGGTGAAAGGAGCTAGACTCTGGTGTCGACCGACAATGGCCCAGCAATAGACGAACCTGCTCTAGAACAATCGAACTTGGATCCAAACAGCTTCCTCCTTCTTCCTTTTGTTCTGTCTGGCCCCCAGGATGGTGCTGTCCACACTCAGGATAGGTCTCCCCCTTCAGTGTGCTGTCCCACATGTCAATCAATCATTTCTGGAAACATACTCATAGACACATCCAGACATCTCTTTATTCTGGGTTAAGACTTCTAGGACAGTGCAGAATAAAGTTGTAAGGATAGGAAGCAAAAGTTTGCTGGAGTCTCTAGGGGTAATGATAGTGGTATCATCCCATTTCCACCCCTTGATTCCTTAGTGATGGGAGAAATAGTACCATATATTGGACTTTGGTTCAGAGCATATACAACCTTCTGGAAAATCTTGTCCCATTTCTTCAAGGTATTGTCACCAAGTTGGCCCAATAAGTGCATCTTCAAAGGGCCATTCACTGTTCTGTCCAACTACCTATTTTAGGACAGTGGAGAACATGGTAAGGCCAGTGAATCCCATGAACATGAACCTATTGCCATGCTTCTTTGGCTGTGAAGAGTTCCTTGGTCCGAAGCTATGCAGTGTGGAATATCAGGAAGGTGAATAAGGCATTCGTTAAATACACGGATAATGATTTTGGCAGAAGCATTACAAGTAAGGAAGACAAATTCACACCTAGAATAAATGTCTATTCTAGTCAAGGCAAAGCATTGCCCATTCCATGATGGAAGTGGTCCAATATAATCATCCTGCCACCAGGTTGCTGGCTGATCACCTTGGGAATTGTTGCCATAGAAGGGGCCTGCTGTCAGTCTCTGCTACTGGCAGATTGGGCACTCAGCAGTGGCCAGAGCCAGCTCAGCTGTGGTGAGTGAAAGCCCATATTGATGAACCCATGTATAACCTCCACCCCTGCCACCATGACTGCGTTATCCATGAGCCCATTGGGCAGTGACAAGGGTGGCTGGGAAGGAGGTTGATTGCTATCCACAGACTAGGTCATCCTATCCACTTGATTATTAAAGTCCTTGTTTGCTGAGGTCACCTTTTGAAAAGCATTTACATAGAATACAAATATCTTCACATGGTTCATCCATTTGGAGTGGTCTACCCACAGACCTCTTCCTCAAATGTCTTTGTCGCCAATTTTTCCAATCATGTTCCTTCCAAGTCCCTGACCATCCAGCCAAACTATTGGCCATAGCAGATGAGCTGGTATACAGCCACACACCTGGCCTTTTTTCCTTCCAAGCAAAATGTACACCCAGGTGTGCTGCCTGAAGATTTTGTGTGTTAGTCAGCTTTTTTTTTGTCACTGTGACAAATAACTGACAAGAACCACTTAGGGAGGAAAGATATATTTTGGCTTTCAGTTTAGAATGCTTTAGACCATGGTCGGCTGATTCCATGGCAGAAGCATCACGGTGAAAGAGCTGGCAAAGTAGAGCTCCTGAACACATGGGAAGTAGAGAGAAGAGGGGAAGGGGTTTGGGGGAAGAGGTTGGGGATATGTCTTCCAGGATATGCCCCTGTTGTCAGGAGCCGTCCATGGGTTGCATGTAGGTCACCTCAAATGGAAGCCTTGTGGATAGAGACATCTGGTGTCTGGGAATGACCAGTGGACATTTCCTCTTGTCAGTTGCCCAGGGACAATGTGAATCTCTCTCCTACTTTGCTGTGGTCCACATGGCACCTGAGATGAGTGTGACCTGCCAAGATGTCAATCAATCTGTTGACTGCAAGACATCATGAGGCAAGACTCCACCCTTGAAACCCTATCCCTGCCTTTGATGTACCCCCTTAAATAAACCACTGGAGCCATTTTGTCTTTGTCTAGTTCCAGAACCCACGTGGACTAGATCTATCAGGGGTTTCGCCTTTTGTAAATATATTTCTGAGTATTTTTGTTTTGTTATTCACTAGTTATTTGAGATTTTAAGGTTTAAGGTGGCTTACACCATCCTGAGCATAAAGAAGAACTCCCAGTGAGATGCTGGCCGTCGACCTCTTCACCATACCCAGTAACCAAGTAGGTCCCACCACCCAGTGGTCCATTCAGCCATCAATGAGTTGATCTGCATCTGCTGATACAATCAGAGCCCTCCTGATCCTATCACTTCCTCAAAGTCCCACCTCTGAACACAGGAGACTTTGGGAGACATCCTAGATACAAACCATAACAGGTAGGAACATTTATTTGCAGCAGATTAATCCCTTTGAAATAATTTGGCACATACGATATATGCTACGTGGAGTGGAAACCAAGTAATCTGCACTTGAAAATCGAGTCCACACTCTTATTTTTGCCACTTCTTCTAGCAAAAGGGAAATTCTGACAAATATTTTGGTCCTTACTCTATTTCCATCCTTCCTTTCTTTGTTTTAAGGCAAAAGTCACTGAGCAATCGGTCCTCTCATCTCCTCCTCTGGTGATCTTGACAGAATACCTACCACCTCTTCTTTCCCCTTAGAAATTTCCCTGTCTCTGCTCTGGAAAATGCTGGTCTGAGCTTTAGAGAATAGGAGGTTTTACAAGTCTCCAGAATTTGATTAAATGCTTGAATTTCACCTGGAGAACGTATTTTTTTCCTCAAAAGATGTGAGATTTCTTTATTCATGCAACATGCCAGACACTGTTAAAGCATCAGTGAATAAAGAGAAACAAAGACTATACGAAGGTTATATTCTGGTGTGCATATGGGAGGTTAAAGACTATGAGTAATTAAAATGTAGAAGGCTAAGCACAAATTACAAAAAACAGCAAAAAAGAACTTGCACGTGTGTGTGTGTGTGTGTGTGTGTGTGTGTGTGTGTGTGAGATCTTCCTATGTACCTATAGTTATCTCATTGCAACAGCAGGAAAACATTAACTGAGGCTTCTCCTGATCACAGATCTAGTTTAGGTGATCCAAAAAGAAGTTTTAGGAAATTTGCTTTTGTTAAGGTCCTACATTTTATTTACCTTGATATTCTTATTTATCTTGAAATGTCTTTTCCATAAGATTTAAAAATTAACCTGAAATGCAGTATTTGCTTTAGAAGTATGTACTTGAAGATAAGTTATCCACAGATTGCTTTAGTGCCTAGATATTTTTACACATCTGATGAGTTACTTGACCAGCATTAATTTTTCAAGTAGTAATTCAGTTGTGAGTAGCCAAGTGTAATACTTTGAGTATGTTCTCTTTCAGAAGATTAGGACCAAGACAACATGTTATGATTTCAATGTTGGTGTCCCCACAAAATTCACGCTCAAATCCTACCTCTAATGTAGTGGTATTAGGAGGTGGGGCTTTTGGGAAGGTTGTTAGGTTCTAAGGGATTTATAAAAGAGACCCCCCCCTCCCAGGCCAGACATGGTGGTGCACACCTGTGATCCCAGTGGCTTGGGAGGCTGAGGCAGGAGGATTGCAAGTTCAAATCCAGCCTCAGCAACCTAGCAAGGCCCTAAGCAACTCAGTGAGACCCTGTTTCTAAATAAAATACAAAATGGACTGGGGATGAGGTTCAGTGGTTAAGTGCCCTTGGGTTCAATCCCCAGTTACACTCCCCCCACCCAAAAAAAAAGATGAATCTTACATCTATCTGAAATACCCACAACTTCTGGGTGACATAGTATTTCTTTTTTTAATTAATTAATTAATTTTAATTAGGTACACATGACAGCAGAATGCATTGTGATTAACGTGACATACTGTTTTCAGTTGGAGCCATTTTTTTCAAACAATTTGGATAAATTCTTTCCTGATAAGCACATTCTGACAAGCAGTGGTAAGAAAAGAGACCTTGCTGGGTGGGGTTGGGCAACTAGAGCAACAAGGGTGGTCCTATTGGACAGGGAGGAACAGGAGGAAGTTTCTAAAGGGCATTTTCCCTGCTTCCCAATTTCTCTGATTTGTTATCTACTGGTCTTCTAGGGGCTGGATGCTCTGTGGATTCACCAGACTCCTGTGTTCCTTGGTCTTCATTCTTGGTCACTTCTTTGCTCCATCTGGATAAAACTATTGCTTTAGATCTGTATGTGTTTGTTTAAAAGTGATTTAAAAATAAATTCTGGGTCTTTGATTATTCCTATTCAAGTACATATAAACATATCGTGTTTACACACACACACACACACACACACACACACACAGAAGTATATATACATTTAAAAAGCAACAGCAACTCAAGAAACTATTTTTTAAAAAATTATTTTTTAGTTGTACGTGGACACATCCCTTTATTTTATTTTTTATGTGGTGCTGAGGATTGAACCCAGTGCCCCATGCGTGCTAGGCAAGCATTCTGCCACTGAGCCACAACCCCAGCCCCTCAAGAAACCATTTGTATGTCACTTCAAACAGTCCATGGGTTGGGAACTTGGGCTGCCAGGGATTTGCCACTTTCTGAAGAAAGGGATACCGACATGGAGAGTCACACTGGCTCCAGAATCTCTGTGTGAACTCTCCCTTCTCAAAGGAGATGGAAAGGTGATGTTTGCTCCCTGGCACAGCGTGTGGGAGGTTGCATCCCACATGTCCTAGAGGGGAGACCAACAGACCTTTGCAGCACCGGAGCAGTTGATGGAAAGTCAGCCTGTTCTGAAGTTTAAGAAAGGGAAATCGAGTAAGGTCAGGGGATGCAGATGCATGGAGAGCCATTTTTGGTGGTGAGACAGGAAGGTCGTCCACAGGGACGTGACCTTTAAGCAACCCTGCATGGAAGAGCAAGTGGAGTGAGAAAGCAAGTCGTCACCCAGATGTGCGGGCACAGGACAGAGCCAAGCAGAGGCGGGGCGGGGCTGAGCTTGTGTAGACCTGCTGCTGTACAATGTGCAGGGACGTCAGCTTCGAGAAAGGCGCCTTTGGAGTAGCCTAGCCTGAAGAGACAAACATTTCTCTCTAAAAGATGAAACATCATGGTGGGTTGTCAGGATTAAAATGGGGGCACAGGAAAGACTGATTTTGATAAGGAGGAAGGGCCTGATCCCACCTGACTCAGATAAGGCTGCCATAGTTATGGGTCCTGGGGAAATAGAGATCCCAAACGTACTAGAGAGAGACAGAGGAACCAAAGACGAACTACAGATTTCAAAATCTTATTCAGAATTCTGGAACAAATCCTTCTTCCTTCCCTCTGACTATTTCTCCCTCCTTCTCCTCCTCTCTCCTTCCCTTGGTACATGGAATTGTGCAAATTCTTACCCTTAGTTCCTGGCACTTTCTCATGGCTGGTCCATGCATGGCCTGGGAGCAGAGCAGTTTCAAGTTCACATTTGCCCACTTTCCTGCTTTGGTCTCCAATGAAATGGGCTTCTAGTTCTGCAGTTACTGGACACTAACATTGTGAGGCACAGAAGCTCTCAGGCAGTAACCTTCCTGTGACTGGGGATGGGTGTGGGAAGGTGATATTTATATGCTTATTTACTTGTCATCTAATTTGACGCAGACCTTAAATCTCCTTTGAGCAACCTTTGGCTTTTAAACCAGGCACTGTCCAAAGACTCACTATTGAGCCATGAGAGGAAGCACTGGGCAGCTGCAGGGAGGCAGCCTTTAAGATGGTGACCATGGTGACATTGTCAGAACTCCCTGCAGCCGCAGTTTCTGGCCCCGATGCTGAGCAGCTGTCAGTCAGAGTGAGCCCTGCAGACAGCTGCCCTCTGCCTGCTCAGGGAATGAATGGTCAAAGTTACAGAAGCATTGGTGTGGGGACTGGTGAGTTGCTGCCTGGCCTGCTATTTATAGGACCTCTGTCTTAAGGCAGATCTATGTACACAAGGGAATTTCTGAGCCAGACTGTTTCCAGTCACCTGTAGCTTTCATTAGTAATTCTTAAAAAACACACAAGCTGCTCCTGTCCAGTGTTTAGCAAGATAACAAACAATTATAGGAAAAAAGTGTTCTGAAGAAACTTGAAGGGGCTAGGAGGTCGGTTATGTTGTATAAAACTCTTGCACAGCGTCCACCCCTGGATCTGCCCCACCTCTCAGAATCCATGCTACCTTGTGAATGTAGGTTAAGATACCTCTAATAACACATTAACATTCTCTTTAGGATTTGAAAATAGGCAGAAGGTGAATATCTGAATGCTCATGTGTCACATGGACATACCTTTCACATGGACCCTGTGCTGAACATTTCTGACTATAATGTTCTAATACCAGTGATCACTAATATTTCCTTAATGGCATCAATTTAATGATTGGGCACTACAGACTAGTACATTTTCAAAGGATCTTAGCTCAATTAAAAATAATTTGGTTCCATTCTGTTGTAATGATCATTTCTTCAAGGCATCAAGTTCCTTTCAGGTAGCATAAATCATGGTGATGACATTTAGAAATAATAAACAATAAAATATGTAATTTAAAATTATCAGAAACCAAGCACAGATTAATTATTCATTTGAGAAAGGTATAGTTTTATTTATAACTTGTTCATTTGCCTAGAAGCATGGAGTTTGGAGAATCTTAGCCACTCACTGAATGCACTTCAGAATCATTGAAGACTCAGTATGGGTGTAGGGGAAGGAGAGGATCACAAAGGCCAGTAGAAGGCATGTCCATGATCTGAGCTTGGGTGTCCATGAGAAAAGGACTTGGGTATTGGTGATTATAATCTTGGAAAATTGGAGTTAGGAAGTGGGGAGAGATAGGGAAAAAGGAAAAGCCAATGTAAGCACATCACTAAGGCACTTAATAATATTGGGTATTAGTTACCACTTGCTGCTATAACAAATGACCAGAAATGTAATGCCTTAACACAACATGATGTCACTATCTTGCAGTTATGTAGGCCAAAAGTCCAATGTGGATTTCACTGAGATGAAATCAAGGTCTCAGCCAGGCCATGTTCCTTCCTTGGGTCTCTAGGAGAAAATCCTTCCCTTCCCTTTTTCCATTTCTAGAAGATACTTGCATTCCTTGGTTTGTGGTCCCTTCCTCCTTCTTCAAAGCCAACAACATCATAACTCTCTGACCCTTTTTCTGTCATCATGGCTCTTTCTGTCCACAGCTGGGAAAATTTCTCTGCTTTTAGGGACTCATGTGATCAGTTTGGACCTACCAAGATAACCCGGGATAATGTCCCCAATTCAAGCTCCTTAAGTCAATCACAATCTGCAAAATGTCCTTGCCTTGAAACAGCAAATTCACAGGTTCTGGGGTTAGGAGGTAGATACTCTTGGGTGTCCATTTTTCTTTCTGTAATAGGAGCACTGGTCTGTAGACATGTGGGGGGATCTCTTCCACTGGAAATCTGAGAAGCATATGGAGTCCCAGAATTGTCCACCTGAAGGTGGCCAAAGAATTTATTCACTCCCATCCTTCTCCCATTCCTGGTTGTTTGAAGGTACATCCAAGAACCAACTCCAAGAGCTAACTTTCCTGCACCTGCAAGCTTCAATGGATGGGGCCAGTGGGCTCTGCTGTGGGAACATAGAAAGCCTGCACTCTGTCTGCACAAACTGAGAAGAGCTAGCAAGGAATCATTTCCTCCAGCTTTAGTGATAACAGGAAAAGAGGACATGACACTCCAGTTGTAGGTGATCCTTAGGTCACTAGGTCACATCATTTCATGCATGTAATAGGCACCTAAGGATCACTTAATACTGGAGCTCAAATCCAAGCCCTGCCACTCACTGTGAAGACTTTGCAAGTGTCACACCTTTCCCAAGCCTCAGTTATTTCCATCTGTTATGTGGGGAGACTTATACAGACTGCATAGAGTAGTTTTAAAGGCACTGACTTGCAAAATAGACAAAGTGTAAGGAGTGGACCAAAAAATAGCAGTGGGTATTTTTACTTATAGATCCAAAGAAATATTTATTGGTTGACAGGCCCTGGAACTACAACTGTGAACCAGACAGATGAGGTCCCTGCCCCCTCATGGTGGAGTTTCCCTTCCAGTTGGGGAGGCAGGCAATGGACAAGCAATCAAAGAGTATGAGTTACATAAGACTTTACAGATTATGGCTGCTGCAATAAAGGACATGAATAGGACAAGATGACAGAATTTCAGGGAATAGGGATGCAACACTGGTCAACACCCTCTTCTCCTGACCCTATTCCTTCTGATAGGATCATGAAAGAGTGCAGGGGTGAATCACTACTGGCCTAAATCACTGTGGTATCCAACTTCCACTGGTGAGTAGCTGGGTTAAAAGTAGTCAGTCATCCCACTTGAATCAAAGTGTGAAATATGATCTATCAAGAACTATGTAATGTTTTGAACAACCAACAATAAAAATTAATTAAAAAAAATAAAAGTAGTCAGTCATAAGACCCAGTGAGATTCTAGGGTTGATCAGGGTAAATAGGGGGAGGCTTCAGTTCCTGGGTGGAGGGGAGAAGACCTTTTGCCTTTCCCCCCAGTCTCCCTGCCTCAAACCAAATGAATGTGCCATCTGAACTGGTAATAGTATTTTTGTGATCAAGAAAGAGTGAGCATGAAGAGAAAAGTCTGATAGAGCAGAAAGCTTAGAAGGGCTCAGAACCTGATGACGACATCATTAAACAGCTGAATTAGAGCCAGTAATAACCTCTCAAGATGGAGCACAGAAGACAGAGACCCCTCTCTCTTTCTCTCTCTCTCTCTCTCTGGTATTCTGTCACCTGCAGCTGAACTACATTCTCAGCAGAGGTAGGTAGTACAGGTAGTTCAAACAGATGTTTAATCTGAGACCTAAAGTGTCAGCCATGAAAAGAGCCAGGAAAGAGCCTTAAAGCAGAGGGAAGAAGTGAAAGGAATCCTACAAAAGAGTGTAGAATGGGTGAGAAGGAGAAAGGGGGTCAGAGGCTGGAGCTGGGGATGGAGCAGGGTAGGGAGAACCAGCCAGGTGGGGAGGGCAGCGTCCCAGGGCGTGGACTTCAGGATAAGGAGTTTTATTTTAAGAAATGAAACCACACAGTGGAAGAGTAACATGTGGATGCAGAAAATTCTAAATTCCACATTCTTTAATGTAGGATTGGAAAGCTACAAAAGACCTAAGATTTTTATAGGGCTATTAAAATAGTCATTAAAATTATGCTGACATCAGAGACTGCAGACCTCTAATATGCAGTTGTTAGAAAAGAACCTTAGGAAGTTGAAAGAATGTTGACTCAGTTGTCATGGGGAGGCAGGCCCGGAGCTATAAAGCCTTTTATGGCTCATCGTTAAGAAAAAAGGCTCGGGAATAATTATTTACAGGACTTTCCACTTGGGAATTCTTAAACAGTCAGTCCTGACCCATGTTGGGGTGAAGGCCCCATGGTGTCAGGTTAAGCCTTGTCCTGTTTTAGCTCATGATGAAGAGGCCCTGGCTGGTTTATAAGAACTTTTTAAAGATGTGTCCAGACTTAGTGCAATACCCCCTACAGCATCAATCCTAAAGCAATCTAGTAATTGACTGCCATAGAAAATTATACTCAACCCACTATCTGTAACTCCCGTTGGACTTGAATTCTTCTTTTTTATTTCCCAAGAAAATATCAAGACTTTGACTTTCTCCCTTCAAGTCTGATTAAAATAAGTGACTCTGGCATATTCATTGTAACAAGAGTCTAGAACATGTATTTATTAATACAGATTTTCTTGATGAGCATGATCTGATACATTAAAACAACCCCCTCTGTCTGCAACGGCAAGTGATGTTGCAGGGGACTGGTGCAGGAGCCCAGGGAGGACCGTTACCGTGGCCCCTGGGAAAGACTGAGATGAAGGTGACAGTGACAATACAAACACAGGGACAGATCTGGGATGTACGAAGAAGGCAGTGCTGAGCGGACTGGATGGAGGCATCAAAGACGACTCCAGAGTTTTGTAATGGGGCAACGAGGTCGTGACACGTCTTACTGAAATTGTCACATTTGGGAGGTCAGGGCCTTTGGGTGAATAATCAATTTAGATCAGGTCACAGCCTGAGCAAGGTGTCTGGTGGATCCATGTGGAGATCCAAAGGAACAGGTGAAGGCTTTGAGTCTGGGGTTCAGACTCCGAGAAGTGTGTGTGTACCTAGAAGGGAGCTTGGTGTAGGCTGGGCACTCCCACTTTATAGAATTAATGCCACCCCCATTGCAGAGGAGGAGAAGCTTGATACTAAGAACAACGTTGACCAATTTTTGTGACCTGCTGCTATGGTTTTAATGAGTGTTTCCCCAAGATCCATATGTGAAAGAGGAGCTTGGTTCTTAGGATGGCACAATTTGGAGGTTGTGGAACCTTTAGAAGATGGGGCCTTCGGAGAGGCCCTTAGGTCATTGGGGCATGACCCTGAAAAGGAATGTGGGACTCTACTTGTTCTCTCTCTCTCTCTCTCTCTCTCTCTCTCTCTCTCTCTTTCTCTCTCTCCTCTAGCTTGAGATGTGAACACTTGCTTTGACACATGTTCCCATTATTGCTATCTGTTGTCCTAGTCAGAAGCTCAACCAACAGAGCCATCTGATCTTAGACTAGAATCTCCAGAAAGTTAAGCCAAAATAAACTTTTCCTTACTTCATGAGTAACCTGTTGTCAGATATTCTGTTACAGTAATGAAAAACTGACAAATACATAGAATATACTCTATTCTCTTTTGAAAAGTCCTGTAAATGCACATCAGGTTAGGTATATCCTCTTAGAATCTTCCACTCCATAGTCCCTCCATCAATTACTTAGGTATGAGTAATGGAAGCTAGTGCTGACAGTGACTCTCTGGGGTCAACATGGACAGCTAAGCCCTATTAACTGTGTGACTCATGTAATTGAAAGCTGGCTCTATCTTGGGTGACTAAGACTCCTTTGAAAAGCATGTCTTTTGAAAGAAGATGTGGGATTTGGGTGGTATTTTGGTACTTGGGTTTTAGATAGTTACATGGTGTCATTCTACTTACGTATAGAAGTCACTTCAAGCAAGAGAGGATTTGTAGGATCCGAGTTGAAGCACTAAGTTCACTCATGCATTAGCTGCTTTTCAAAAACATGGTATCAGGGTGAGAATGTCTTCAGAAAATGCAGACTTGTGTGTCAGCTGGAACAGTGTGAGGACACAGGCTGAGTAATTTGGGTGATTAATTACTATTTTCAACTGAAGTCTTTGGCTTATCTGTTTTAAGTATGCTAATTTGGCCAGCTGTCTCAGGGTAGCTAACTTTACCAGCTAACTTAAATCTTCCGCCATGGTAGAAGCTTTCTCTTTCTGGAAGAAGTTAAGAATGACAACTGACCAGAAGGCAAGTATGACTTTGTTTTTGACCAGTGTTGATGATATTTTCTAAGCCCTTTTGATGACTATGAAAATGAAGGTCCCCAAGACATTCTGACATTCTCCTTCCTCTTTATCACAATGTCACGAAAATGAAGGGGTAAACAAACCATTGCTTTCTGGGTCTCAGAGAGGCTTCGGGGATTATATTAGCAGTCTTTCTTCCTCATGCTCTTGGAAGGTACTCTTACGGTTTGGATCTTGAGAGATCTCCAAAGGCCTATGTATTAAAGGCTTAGTCCCCAGCATGGTGCTCTTGGGAGATGATGGAGCTTTTAAGAAGTGGATCCTTGAGGGAGTTCTTTGGGTCACTTGGGGTGTGCCTCAAAGGGGGACAGTGGAATCCTAGCCTAGTCCCTTCCTCTTCCTCTCTTTCACTCCCTGGCTTGCCATGAGGTAAGTGATTTTGACTCACCATGCACCTCTGCCATGATGTGCTGCCTCACTACAGGCCCAAAGCAATAAGACCAATCGCCCATGGACAGAAACCTCCAAAACTGTGAACCCAAATAAACCTTTTCCCTTGTAAGTTGATTAGCTCAGGTTTTTGTTGTATGGATGAAGAAGCAACTAACAGCACTTTTAAAGGCCTTCATTTGTCTTTGAGAACACTGTGCTAATAATAAACAAGATGTGATGTTTTGCTCCTCTAGTTCTGCTTTCTTGACTGAAGTTAGCACAGAGATGAGCGTGGGTGTGTGTATCGAACTGTAAGTCTTATTATTATAGATGTGGAAGGCCAGCATGCATGGGAAAGATAGCTGGTTATATTCACAGATTCCAAGAGGAGGAACACAGGAGCCACACAGAAATACCAGGGCTAGTTAGAATGCAGACAGATAAGAGGAAAACGTGGTCTAGATCCTTTCTTGTGGTTTCCATGGGAAGGACTGGGGAAGGCAGGTTAAGAATTGGCTAGTTGGAGTGATTTTAGCAAGCTCTGGGACATAGATTGTTATTCCTATTTGTACAGTACCTAGTGTAGGGGAATAGTGGCTCTGAGTGTGAAAGTTCAATAGAGGAGGTAAATTAATGGTTGGAATCAAATTAGATGCATAGGCTAGGGGTTGGCACAGTGTCAATATATGGCGCACATGTTTATTTTTTTAGTGTCCAGATCATGAGCTTTGGTTATAGAAGTTTGAAGAGAAGGGTTATTTCATGGTATTGAATGGGGGAGATCAGGTGGGCTCCTTAAATACCAGATTTTCCTGATTGAAAGTAGTTTTCTTCTGTATCCAGAAGTTCTTTTTTTTTTTTTTTTTAACTATTATGAACATCCACAGAAGTCATTCTTATGAATCCATAGGTTGCACTGAATCCATTTATTGTGAGGACCTACAGAGTAAGTGGTAAAGAGTCCAGTAGCCATGCTTTTTCTGAACATCTTCCATGACTGATTAATGGGCCAATTTCCCATTAACCTTTAGTTGTAAAATACATGATGCTAGTGAGAGCAAGATTTGAAAACCTTCGCACTTTAGTTCCTTTCCCACTTGTGCAATTTCTTTCTTTCTTTCCTTCTTTCAATGAATATTTATTATACCCAAGGCACAGGGAGGAAGCAATTTGCATAGAAGAGTTTAATGGAAGGAAATAGGCCAAGCAACACTCAGGGTGCCTTGCATTTTTTTTTTTTTTTTACTACGAAGCCAGTATTTATTTTAATTTTAGGATTCTCTCCATTTTTGTTAGTGTTTAAATGAAAATACCAATAAATGAAATGCCCAGAGGCACCTAGCTGAAGTCCAAGGCCAGAGAGTGTCTACCCTGGAGACTAATTAGTTGACGATGTTATAAATTTCCCTTCCTTTCACTGGAGAGCTTTATCTAGCTTGTAGTTATTCTGCATTGTCATAGACCAAAGGAATACTAGCTCTTAAACTTGCATAAATAATTGACAGCACAAGAACAGGACCATTAGGACTTAATATACCCACCCACTAGCTGACCCAGCTTCTCCTGGTTCAAGGTCAGCCGCCAGTGAGACTCAGATGCAATGAGATGATCTTTAGAGGCTGAAGGCTGCATCTGGCTCCTGCTCTTCTAGTCACTGCAGTATCCTGAGCTCTGTAGAGACAGTGCTAGGGCAACTGAGAGCCGGATGGGCTCTGGGTGGCTCTGCATCTTGCTGAAGAAAAGCAACTAAAGGTGGGTAAAGGATCTCCCAAGAAGCTGAGGGGCAAAGTGCCTCAGGTACTCTGTGCAAACTTGCTGGGAGGAGCATAAGAAGCTGCACCCAGATGCCTCAGTCAGCTTCTCCAAGTATTCCAAGTGCTCAGAGAGAGGGGAAGACCATGTCTGCTAAACAGAAAAGAAATGTGAAGACATGGCTTCCTTTCATGTGCCTGCAATGAAATGAAAACCTATATCCCTCCTAAAGGGGAAACATCAAAGAAACTGAAGGATCCCAATGCATCCAGGAGGCCTCCTTCAGCCCCCTCTTGTCCTGAGTATCACCCCAAAACCAAAGGAGAGCATCCAGCCTATCCGTTGGTGATGTTGCCAAGAAATTGGAGAGATGTGGAATAATAGTGCTGTGGATGACAAGCAGCCTCATGAAAAGAAGATAAAAACATGAAAGGATATTACTGTCTACCTATCAGGCTAAATGAAAGCCTGATGCAGGAGAGAGAGAGAGAGAGAGAGAGAGAGAGAGAGAGAGAGAGAGAGAGAGAGAGGAAGATGGGGAAGAATATGAAGATACAGAGATTGATAAATTGGGTCTAGTGGAGTTTTCTTATCTATAAAATATGTAAATCCTCAGTACATAATTCTCTTCTAAAGAAAATAATTGAAATGTTAGTCTGTGTAACATTTGTTTTTAAGCTGCACAGTGTCCTTTTTTAAACAGTTGAGACACCACCAAATGCGTCTTTAGATAGCCCTGGCCTAGTGATATTTTCAATAGTCACCAACCCTGCCTGATATAGCATGGGTTGTAAATTGCATGGAAACTTACAGCAGGTTCTTGTTGGTGCACAGCACAAGATAGTTATATATGGAGAAGATAGGTTTGGTTTTTTTTTTTAACATCTTCAGGTGTCTCTGGTGTTGCTTGTACAAAATAATTGTTGTTCTGTTAACTGAATAGCACTCTGTAATTGCAAAAAAAAAAAAAAAAAGTTGTTTTGTTGGCAGTCTGAGTGCTTCTAAATAAGACAATATTTTGTTTAACAAAAAAAGAAGCCAGAAGCTTTCAAGACTTGGTTCCTATGGCTTCCTTTCATGTGCCTGCAAGCCAAATTGAAACACCTCATTTTTATTCCATTTGCGTCACCCAATCCCAGCATGTGTGTGTGTGTGTGTGTGTGTGTGTGTGTGTGTGTGTGTGAGAGAGAGAGAGAGAGAGAGAGAGAGAGAGAGAGAGAGAGAAGGCAAGTGCACTCAGAAAGTGAGGTCAGAGGATACTGGGTTTGAACTCTGGCAACTGACCTAAGTTTTCTGAGGCTGAGCTTCTGGCTCTTAGGACAGGACTGATGGTACCCTGGTCAGGCTGTTTCCTCTGTTGTTCCATTTTTATCCTAGTGGGCATGAAACCCGACAGGATCCACTTCAGTGCTTGTGAGTTTACTGAGAACTAAACAACAAAACAAAATAAACAGCAACGACACAAAACAACAAAACAAAGCACTGCAGCTGACCCGGAAGAAAACGCCCTGGCACCTGGCTCTTCCATCTGATGATCATGGTGGCTCATCATGGCTGCTTGACCCTTGTTCGATCCTGTTATAGCAACAACCAAGCTCCACCAGGCCTCACAAGAGATTTACCTTCGGTGGCAAAAATGAACAGCAAGTGGAATCAGGGTGTCAACCAGTGTGTTCTCCTGATGGCAGAACCACTCCTGGGTGAAATCAGGGCCGAGCCAATGGGCATGGCTTAATGATGAAGCTTGGCAGGTGTCTCCTCTCGCCTACCAGGGTGTGTTCAGGTGAGTGATGAGAACCTGCGTGTCAGTTTGCCCAGCCTCGTCCTCTAACAATCTCTACCTGCACATTCAGTACCAACCCTGTCAGCTCTCGCAGTGATATCAGGTAGCAGTGCCCAAGAGCAGTCTGGCCACAGGCTTTCCATACCCTTGAGGTGAAAGCATAGCCTTTTAATGGGCGCTAGCAAGGTTGGCCAGGATCAGAGTTAGGCAAGTAGCCAGTTACCCTGGCCCTGAATCAGCTCAAGGCTGAGCCTTGAAAAGTATCCAAAATAAGAAGAGCCAGGGCCCAGGTGGTGTAAATGGTGATGCATGGTGTGGGCCCCAGGAGTTGTTATTCCACTAGCTTCAACCACATCCTGTGCTTGGCGACCAAAGGCAACTGCCAAGGTCAAAAGCAGCTGATTTGATTCTGAGGGCTGCAGAGGTCCTGGACTGCATCCCTCATCTGAGTCAAGGATACGATTTAGTGCTCCTCTGCCTCTCAGGATTTAAACTAACTGCAAAGGATGGGTTTGGCACATTTCCCCTGGCTACTCACTCTTTCCGTTCCCCTACCACCTTTGTCCAAAGAGCAGTTCTTTGTTGACGCTGGGAACTTGTGTATGTAGGTGTGTAGTCTTTAGAACCCACCCCCAGGTACACAGGAGCCAGTATGATCCACTTTGCCCTGGTACCTTTTCCTACCCCCTTTCCCAGAAGGCACCACACTTGTCAGGCAGGTGGAAGTAGCTGCCAGCCCACAAGTGATGTTTCTTAACTAGACAAGACCCCCCAACTGTGATGGCTGCTCTGAGTCCCAGTGACCTATGTGCCCAGCCACCCCTCCCGAGCTACCTAAAATCATATCCAAAGGAGTTCTTTAGCTCAGGATTTGGTAGAAATTTAAAAGATTTTATTGAAAAGGACACTTTACAGTGAAAGCTATATACATTTAATAGAGTTAAAGATAAATCTATAAAACAAGATTCAAAATAGTTTCAGTAGGCATCTCATAAATTTTCAGTTGCTCCCCACCAAGGGACTAAAAAGGACCCTTCCCAGGGTTTGGCTAAGATCAGGGGTTCTCTGTCTCAGCTGCCATTAGGATCACCTGGGTTGCTCTAAAATTTATGCATGCCTGACCCCTCTCAAGACCACATCTCTGCATTTGTGCATACTATCTGTACTAAAAACAACTATCCAGATGCTTCTGAGGTACGGTGTAGGTTGAAAACCACTGAACAAAGATGAGCCAACTAGGCTGCAAACTGAAGAGGGTGTATAGCTCAATTCTTTGTACCTAGAAGTGGAAAATAAAAATAGAACAAAAAAAAATGTAAAAAATCTTCTAGCTTTATTCTGTATCTCTCTACCCACCTAAGTGTTAATTATGTGAGCCACTGGAAACCTATTTAAAAATATAACCCACAATAATCCCCAAGTTTCCCTCAGTAGTCATTGTCTGTGTGCTGGCTAATTGTTCACACTATCCACAACGCCCCTCGACTTTTCCCACTCTTCTCCAACCTCCTCACCAAGATAACCTTGTCTCCTAATTCTCTGGGAAAATAGAGACTTCCTACATTTTCAACCCACACATAATGGCCTCTCTTTCCACCTAACCTCACCTCCTCTAGTCTTGGCTCAAGGCAAGAGATCTCCTTTATCAGTTTTTAAGGTCATTCCTTCCCAGAGTCCCAAGTCCATTTCCCAGCATCTCCTCGCCTCTTTAGAAACATAGGCTAACTTCTCCCTGCCTGTCATCCTTAACCTTGTCAAACAAACCAACTCTTTCCAGTAGATGAAACATTCTATTCTGCCTTCTTAAATAAAAAACAAAGCAATCTGTCCTGATCATATATCTTCTAAGTTGCTTCTCTTCTTCATGATAACTAAGCTTTTTAAAGAGTAATTGACATGAATTGTTGCACTTTCCAACCTCCCATTCTCCCTTGGGTCCATACTAATCTGACTTTGAACTCCATCATTCTGCTGAAATTGCCTTCACCAAAGGTACCAACTGCCTCTTTCTTGCTAAGTCCAATACCTCACAGCAGATAGTTAGGATGGCCACATGTTCCAAGGACCAGGCTCTTGCCCAGCCTTCCAGAGCCATCTCTTCACACAACTTACCCCCTTGCATTCATGCTTTCTGCACAGACATCCTGGGATTCTCTTCACTTTGCTAAGTTATGCCCTCTTTCTTCTCTGTCATTTCTCTTTCCCTTCATTCTACCTCTAATGCTTATTCCCACAGTCTTTAATCCCCGAATTCCATACCTCTTAACTCATGTGCTTCCCCATTCTTTTTGGAAGGAAAATAACCTTCTCATTGAAATGAGAACATAGGAACATTGCAACATTGAACAAAGCCACATTGAAATGACTTTCACCATTGGACAGCACCAGTGTTTCCATGACCCTTTCTGGAGAATACCAATAGATGTTCCCCAGCTGAAGCAGACATTTATTCTGCTTGGTATTTATTCAACTGGAAGGCTATGTTGGACCCTTACTTAAGTGCAGATTCTCTATTACATTTGAATGCTAATGATTGGATCCTTTTCTAGGGAAACTTACCTAAAATAGGATGAAATGCAAAGTTCTGTTAATACAAGTATTCATTTCTATGATGGGTTGTCAACTGTATTTCCTATACTTGCCTGATTATGGTGTGTTTATAAAAAATACAAATCTTTGCATTCACACCATATGCATGTGTGCATACATACACACACACACACACACACACACACACCATACTTAGGAAGTCATCCTCTCTAGGGCTGGCTGATTCATAATATGTATTTTAAGATCTTTTTATCTCCATGTGAGCCTTGTGTCCAGCAAGTCCACTTACCTGCCAATTACCTATCAAAGAGCAACAGTGTGCTGGGTGAACTGGAGAAACTCGGATAGCAAGCTTACAATGTTTGGTGAACATCCTCCTCATGGGTGAGTTCTTGGTTGATACCTCTCATTTCTTCTGGGATTGGATTTTTTCAAATCCAGTGTTATCATTTTGCACAAAGTATGTAGGAAAGGGAAGAGATGAGGTCCTGGTAACATTTTCCATCTCACATTGCTGTCATAGAATGTGACATGGAATCATAACACTGTGGTTCATGTCTCAGGGCATCTAGTGGTGGGTCATTAGCCTTCAAAGAAAGGTTGAGTGTAGCCAGATAATCATCTCCAAGTCACTAGAAGTTTACCATGTGGCCACAGATATCCCCCTCACAGCTTTATTATCAGGTGGGTCCCTGGTGACACATCTTGGCAAAAGGCAGGATTTTAGATAGGTAGTTTTTCTTGTCCCTACCAAGGGAAACCATGTGAGCCTCAGCCATCAGGAATATATATAGGAGGATAAAGCAGCCAAGATGGGGGCCAAGAAATGACAGCTGGAGTAAGGAAGGGAGATGGTAACCTCTTTGGAGGGAGATTTGCACCCAGTGAATACCACTGAAGCACCAATCTTACACTGCTTAGTTCTTCTTCCAGACCACCAGGCTCCTTGACTCATATTCCTGACCTGCAGTCTGGTTTCCGACCCTGGAGCACACTTCATTTACAACTTAATAGAACACCATGTGAGGTCTGGGGTTGTGGCTCAGTGGTAGAGCACATGCCTAGCATGTGTGAGGCACTGGGCTCAACACTCAGGATTGCATAAAAAATAAACAAAATAAAGGTATTGTGTCCGTCTACAACTAAAAAAAAAAAAAAAGAATTAAAAACAAGAACACGTGTGTGCGTAATATATAAATAATACATAATGAACAAAGCAAAATAATGCAGTATGAACACCCATGGTTAAATTGTTATCTGTATCTGTTTAAATTCATCAGGACAAACTCCTAAGTAGAAGGCATATTTTAAAATTTTGATACTTGTTCCCAAATTGCCACTTTCCTCTCTCAAAAGGAAATCATTACATGATTCTATTGCTTCTTTATGTGTTTAGTCATTTATCCTATTATTTAAACGATTTTAGTCAAAATTATGGGCAAAAATAATGTATTTTGTATTTTACATTTATATGATTGAGGCTAGTTATCATGTGCTTAGGGGAAATTTGCACTTCTTTTTTGTAAATTATCTTGTCCTTTGGCCATTTAAGAATTGATGTGTCTATATTTTCTTTTATTAATCTGTAAGAACTCTTGATGTATAAGAATATAAATACTTTCTCTTTTATATTTTTCCAGTGTTTCGTTTCATTACATGTCTTGCCATACAGAAAATTAATGTCTAATGTATAATGTTTATCCTTTTTCCTGATTCACTTTTCTAAGCAAAAGGGAGAAATTAAATTTCCTTTACATGATGTAGCATTGCTATGTACATATATAAGGTGTATTTCAAATGAAGAAGAAACCTTGGCCAGGTGCAGTGGCTCATGCTTGTAATCCCAGCAACTTGGGAGGTGAGTCAGGAGGAACATAAGTTCAAGGCCAGTCTTGGCAATGAGCAAGATCCTGTCTCAAAATAAAAAGTAAAAAGGACTGGGGCTGGGGGCTGGGGTTGTGGCTTAGCAGTAGTGCGCTCGCCTAGCACGTATGAAGCCCTGGGTTCTCAGCACCACATAAAAATAAATAAATAAAGTAAAGGTATTGTGTCCAACTATAACTAATAAAATATTTTTTAAAAAGGACTAAGGATGTAGCTCAGTGGTAAAGAGCACTGGGTTCAAGCCCCAGTACCATGAGAAAAGAAGAGGAAGTGGAAGAAGGAGAGGAAGGGGGAGGAGGAGGAGGAGGAGAAAAGGAGAAAAAGAAACTTGTAGTAGAAGCTGTCAGTGTCCTGCTCATATAACTTCACCCTGTGACCTTCAAGCCTTGCCACCCCAGCTTCCAAGGGTCATGTGATCACATCTATCAAATATTTTCCTTATATTTTTTTAAATTTGGTGCTATGTTTCCTAAATCTAAATTAGGTTAATAATTTTTCTAATATTTTCTTCTAACACTTCTTTGGTTTCATTGACCCCACTTGAATCACTAATCCATCTGGAATTAATTTTGATATAGTATGTAAAATAACGATCTATCTTTATCTAATTTTTCAAGCAGTTAGTCAATTACTCAATGTGTTGGTCCATTTTTCATCTCTGCAACCAACATACCTGACAAGAACAACTTAGGGGAAGAAAAGTTTATTTTGGGCTCACAGTTTCAGCAGTTCCGTTCATGGTTTACTGACTCCATTGCTCCAGGCCCAAGTTGAGATAGAATACCATGTAGAATGAGTGTCATCGAGATCCTGATCTACTCATGGTAGCCAAGAAAGAAGCAGGGAGTCAGGGGACAAGGAGCTAGGGACAATAGGTCATCCTCAAAGAAACATACCCGATGTCCTCTTCCAAATATGTCCCACCTGCCTAGTAATCAACCAGTAGTCCATTCAAATCAAATGGATTAATCCACCCATGGGGTTAGAGCTTTCATAATCTAATAATTTCACCTTTAAACATCTCTGCACTACCTAACATGGGTTTTTTAGGGGACACCTTATATCCAAATCATCAGATCAAAAATGGTAGAATGTGATTATTTCAGCCTGCTTCTTCCTAGATTTAAAAAAAAAAAAAAAAAAGCAAAAAGAGCTCTTCTTGGGCTGGAAGAGCAAGAAAAGTGTCATCTAACTCTAAACCATGGAAGCTAAAGTTGCTAAAAGTGATCCACCTCTTGTTTCCAGAAGCCCTCAGACTCTATTTTTCCTCATGAAGTTGGAAAGATAAGTGGTTGCCTTTGCTTGTTGCTCTGGAAGATTTATCAGGCAATGAAGATACAGAAATAGGAGACTGGGTTCCAGTATTTACTTGGACACTTAGGTATCATGACACTACCCTAGAATTTGGAAAAGCATTCCTCCTCTCTTTGCCTGTGATGGACTAAGTAGAAATATATGTTAAATTTATTTCTAAACTGTAAAGTGATGTTCAAATATAAGGTATCATTAGTACCAATGAACATTATTATTCAGAAGATAGCCTCCTTTGGTAAGCAAGTCAAAATTCCCACCACAATCTGATGATTAATAAATCAAAGTGAATCCTCATGGATCAAAGAATTTCTTGATGCTGGTTGACACAATGAGCTTACATGACAGTTTTCATTGTTTTGGTGAAAACAAGAATTCGTTATAACATAAATATCATATTGTCCAAATCTACCACAAGATTGTCTATGCTTTGGAGGGTGCCTAAGTTTGGTTTCCCTGGGGCAGACCCTGAGCAAGAATTTGAGTAAAGGTATTTTATCTGCCGGATGAAGGACATGCCAATAATAGGGGAAGGGAAATGAGGGAGGGAGACAAAGGAGGGAAGGCAGACAATGAAAGAATATTCCCAAACCACTTCCCAGTGTGGGTGACTAGATTGTAATTCTTCTGGGGAACCTCCAAGAATCAGTGTAGAATTTCTGTTCCTAGGTGTAATGGTTAATTTGAATTATCAACTTGTTTGGAGTAAGAAAAGTTGATGATTAAGAGGCTTCTGGGTGTGTCAGTGAGGATGTGTCTAGGAATGATTGGCATGTGGGATATTGAACTGAAGTGGAGACCCTCCCCATGTGTGGGCAGTACCATCCAATGGGTTGGGTGGTAGGCTTAGATGGAATAAAAGTTGGAAGAACAAGGAAGCAGCAGCAGATGCAAGCTCCATTCTTCTTGAACTTGTTCTTGATTGCTGCCATCAGACTCTCATTCCTTCACTATTCTAAAGTGGACTCTGCTAGTGATTCTCCAGGGAGTTTCCAGAAGCCTTCAGTCTTAGTCTGGGGAACATTGCTGATTCCTCTTGTTCTGAGGCTTCAGCCTCTTGAACTGTGCAGCTACTGGTTCCTCCAGCTCTCCAGCCTGCAGATGGCCAATGTAGACTATCCAGCTTCTAGTTACCTAAGCCAATCTAATAAATCCCCTTTTTAAATCATACCACCTATTGGTTCAGTTCTTCTAGAGAACCCTGATTAATACACTAGGAGTGTGGGAGCTAGATGCCAACTCCCATGAGTCACTGTTGGAGAATGCACCTGGAAGTTAATGCTCCCTGCAGCTCACCTGCTGCACAGGTGGGCAGAGGTGACTTTGCCAGCCAAGAAAAGTCTCAAACAAATGCTTTTACTGCAGAGGTTCCTTCTTAATTGGAAATATACTTTACTTATGTACATAGCCATGCTACACAACAGCTATATAACACAGAGGGAAATTTTCTTCCTTTTCTGTTTCCTTACAAGGACAAATCAGGAAAAGTGACAAACATCAGTCCAAATCAGAATAGGAAAGATCCTTATTAGGTCTTTGGCTTTTATTCTTTTGAATAGTTGAATTTCCAAATACTTCCTAGAAATAACTAATGTTGAAGGAAGCATTTAACTTTTGACACTTCTATTCCATGAAGTAAAATGTGATATTCTCATCACATTTTCACATCTATCATCTCATTTAACTCTGAGAGATGACTTGAAAAGTAAGGGAGTTAATGTCTGTTCTTCTAACTTCTAGAATATTCTAAACCTCACAAAAAACAGCCTGCATACTTAAACCTCAGCTGAAACTGTAGGCTCAAGACAGCAGGAGTAGCTTAGGAGCAAGAGACTTCTAAGAGCCATAGTTCTTCTCTGTAGTGTGTGTGTGTGTGTGTGTGTGTATGTGTGTGTGTGTGTGTGTGTGTGTGTGTTATTTCCTCTTATTGTAGGAAAGTAGGATTAAATGAATTATGTGGAACTAAGGAATAGAAGACAAACCCTACCGGGAGTTGGACTTGTCAGGAACTGTCACAGCAACAGCTAATCTTTGGCCCAGGAAGTGACCCAGAATGCACTTCAGCCTGCCACAGGTTCCCCTCACCAAGGACATTGTCCTTCTTAGGGAAACATGGATATTAATATTATTTTCTGTTGACAGCACTGCAGTTGAATGCTAGATAAATTGGATCACTTATTTTCCAGAATATAGATTTAATTTCTGAGGACTCAGAGTCCCTGCAGGAACAGCAACTACCTCCTGAAATTTGCCTTTTGCCAAGACACCACACTGACATTTATCACTGCATACAAAGCTCCATTGTGACTGTCCAGGAATGCATGCCCCTTGAGTATGATGCAATCAGAATTACTGATAAATTAGCAAAAGCCTTTTGAGCAAGGGATGGATTAATCATTAGGTATGTGCTGTGCTATCAGTGTGCATTCATGAAGTCTCAAGTGCTGTGAAAAGTTCCGGTCCTTTATTCTCTGAAACTCCCAATTCTCTTTTTATTGAAGACAGTGTAGAGTGAAATGAACCGCACATTCAAAATTCATGGGGAATCGAAACTTCTGGCAGTGAAAAGGTACTCTTTACATTCTGGGGTCACGGGAACCTTTATGAACAAAGAACAGAAAAAGCATTTCCAGTAAGTGGTATTCATCATCTCAGAAGTTTGCCCTCTGCTTTGGGAGAATAATTGTTCCTCATCCTGAAAGTAATGAACAAGAATACTCCAATTTTGTTTCTGTTTTTCATTCTCAAATATGAAGATGTAGTTCCAGAATTTCTATGCCTGTGGATTAAGTTATATTGTTGGGCAAATGGGGAAACTAGAAAAATAAGACATCTGTCACTTCCCACCATTGCTCTTACCAGTATCACCCATGTTAAAAGAAAGAAAAAGAGAGAGACAGAAGCACAAATAATCAAAGTAATTATAGGCAAAAAGAATAAAGCCGAGGACATCACAATACCTGACCTCAAACCACACCACAGAGCTACAGTAACAAAAAGAGTATGGTACTGATATAAAAGCCAACACTCAGACCCATGGAACAGAATGGAGAACTCAGAAATAGATCCATGCCTCTACAGTACTTTTGACAAAGGTACTTTTGACAAAGAACACTCCTTTTAATAAATGGTGCTGGGAAAACTGAATGTCCAAAGGCAGAATAATGAAATTAGACTCTTATCTCTCACCATATAAAAAAAAATGAACTCAAAATGGGTCAAAGATCTAGATGTAAAAAACCTGAAATTATAAAACTGCTAGAAGAAAACACTGAGGAAACACTCAATACATCAATATAGGGCATTTTTTTTTTTTGAGATAAGAGCCTAAAAAGCAATGGCAACAAAAGCAAAAGTAGACAGATGGGATTTTATCAGACTAAGCAATTTTTGCAAACGAAACAATAAACAGAGTGAAGAGAAAACCTGCAGAATAGGAGAAAATACATTCAAATTATTCATCAGACAAAGGATTAATATGGAGATTAAAAATGAAGAGGAGGGGTGGGGGAGGGGGGATAAATGTGGGCTCCCACAACCCCTTTCAAGGGTCTACCCCAATGATATAAGGACCTACCTCATAAAGGTCTGCAGCACCTCCCAAGACCCTCAACTGAGCCTTTAAAATAATGGACCTTTGGGTAATAAACAATTAGACAATATCCAAACCATAGTAGGAAACAATAGTGACTGTGGGAAAGAGTTGTTGATCCATGATACCACTGTCCTTACTTAGCCTCTCACCCCAAGGTCAGCCCAATCTGTACAGGCGTATAAACCAAAAAGAAGATGACAGTGATAACATATGGAACTTTACCAAAAAAAAAAAAAATCTTCAAAATGGTTCTTCTCTTTAAAAGAAGAACACATTTACAAGTGGGGAAGAGCTGCACGGGGAATTCACATTTCCTCAACCGTAATTCATCAGGGACTCTGTGCTTTCTGGTGGCTAGTCAGCAAATGCAGACGGGTGGTGGTTCTTCTTGTTATTATAGAATGGAGGGGAAGTCATGGGGTGAGTCAGTGGAGAACTAACTGCCCCTTTATGATGAATCTAGGAGGTTCTAACAAATAATCAGTATGAGTGAATAACCCCGTACATCCAGTGAGACTAAAACCAGGAACCCAGAAGAGAGAAGTTTAGGTTCAGCAAAGACCTGTCAAAGATAGGTAAATGGACAATCTTCCTGCTGACTTGGTTCCTGGGTGGTTAATTGCCTGGGGAATTTTTCATTTGAAAATCAGAGTTTTCAGAAAGCATTTGACTTAGTTATGTAATTCAGCCTCTCACTCAACAGAGAGTTTCTAAGGTCAACAACTCAACCTTCCTACAGTGGGTCTTGGCTACCTCTCCAGGAGAACATTCCAGTTTTGTACATATTCAGTTATTAGAAAGCATACCCATAAGACCACAGTGCAATAGCTATAAAAGAATGTGACTCAATTTCACAGGTGGAGGGCATATCTATAAGGACATCCTACAGGATTATCCTACCCAATTTTTAGAATCAATGTTTTCCTCCTAATGAACAGAGATACAATGTTAAAGACACAGAAATGTTTTCATAGTCTTCTTTGTTAGGTGAAGTGGTGCTTTCCTTAACAAATATTGGTCCTAGTACATCATCTACTAATTTTCAAGAAAACTAGAAGTGATTTCTCCTTCCTATGTGTTTCTATTAACTTGACATACCAAGTGGCAGTTATAGTACACATATCCATCTCAGCTCTCCTACTAGATGGTTTGTGCCATCAAGGAATTGATAACCATAATCTAACTTGGTTGGTAGTGAACCAGGGAAGGTAAGGATTGAGGGTCTCATGGGCTTCACTAATTAGTGAGCTCAGTCATTCTATTTGTGACTTACTATTTTATGAAGATTTTATTTCCCATTTGAATTACTTATTCCTGAAGGGTAGGAATTACTTCTTATACCTCACTGTAGTTCACACACTGAGCACACAGAATCTCCCAGAATGTACTTGATAACTGTAGAAAACCATGTTGTAGGTAGCACATTGTATATGTGTTAAAGAATTAACACAGTTAACAATGACCATCAAGCCCCTGATTCTACATTAATAAAGCATCATAATATGAAGAGTACACTGCATTTATTTAACTTCATAAATTATAACCCTTTAACATATGTAAAAGTTTCATATTTTTAAAGTGCTCTAAAGAGATTTATGTTTTAAACATGTGTGTGTGTGTGTGTCGGGGGGTGTTCTTTGGAAGACATTTAATTTGTAGTAGAAAATAATATTGCCAAAACATCATGTATATGCTTGAATAACAATTTATCTTCTTCAAGACTTTTTTAAAATATAAAATACATAATTAGCATTAAATGCCCAAATGATGGGTCTATGTGGTTGGAATTCAAAATTAGATCTGCTGTCAAACTTGTCCTAATGGTGTCTTGAGTCACCTTGAATGACCTTGAATGGGTAGGGAGGCGAATCAGGTCCTCCCGCAGTGCTTTTGAAGGTGAGTTTCCTTGCTGGGTGATAGTCTGAGGTTAGTGGTCAGGGCAGCCATTCAGACTGACAGACCCCTGGACTTCTGTGGCTTCAGAAACAGGAATAGGGATGTGGTTGACTTGTATATTCTTCAGACAGCCAAAAAATGATTTCCACACTGGGAGTTTCAGTGTCTGCAAATTGGCTGAAAGAGAAAAGCAAGAGGCAGTCAGTGAATAGTTCAGAGTGTCAGACGAATGCACCCTGAGTTTTGCAAGAGAATCTTATTAGAAAGAGCTGAAGGGACCCCTGGTCTCATCCCACCCAGACATTCCCCCCCTTTAACTGACATCTGACTCTGCAACTGCTGCGATACATTGGCAGCGAGGCTACTCAAGTTCTTCAGAGGAGATTCCACAGCCCCAATCAATAGATAATAACTCTGAACTCTGCTGCTTTTTATGGGTCATGAAAGGCCTATAAAATTAACAACCAGACTATGTGGAAGGCCATAAAACTATAAAGAATGAAAAGGCTCTTTCCAGGCAAAATTCCAGCCTTGAACTCGATTCCCTCCCTGCCCACCTGATCCTCCCATTCTGTCCCCAGAAAGCCTCATAATTTAGCAGTAAAACTAAATGCTCAGGGAAGAGAGACACATTTTTCAGCCCCTTTCCTAGTTCTTTACTTATATCAGGTTTCTGGGTTAATGTAACCTCTTAAGAGAGGCTTATAAATTATAGGCTTGGGTCAAGGGGACGCAGCAGTAACGTGGCCTGGACTGCCTGAAATGTGCCCCTATTGTTAGTACATGCTAGAGTGCAGGGCCTTACCATCTCCACCATCCAGCCAAAGGCTACCCTGTTAATTACCCATCTGCTGGACGTGGTATATATTGGGTTAAAAAGAAAATGTTGAGAGCTGACATGGGGTAACGCGGGTGTAGAAGAAATCAGAACCAGAGTTACCTGGGACACCTCCAATGTGGAGTGTCTCTTGGGAGCTGTCAGGCAGTAAGGTAAGCTGTCCGGCTGTGTAGCTGTTGTCTGTGTCCAGTTCTAGGTGCAAGATGTGTTGTTTGATGGTGACTGGAAAGGAAAAAAAAATGGTTGGATCTGTCACATGAGAGCCCTTCCCACTACTTAACACCTACATGATTGTGTCACCATGGGCCTGATTTTAAACTCATCCCCATAGAACCCCTGGGGCCACTGTGTGTAGGCATTCTGTCAGGTTTGGAATAAATTCAACTAACTTCTTAATACCAGGCAATGTTAATTCTTAAAATGAATCTACATGGAAGACATTATCATTCCCAGATATGAGACTGTGACTCTCTATGACCTGAGTAGAAGGCCTGGTTTAGAGATCTGGGATTCAAACCCTGGTCTCCTGTCTCCAGAAGTCAAGTTTACTTCATTGCTTTCTACTGATCTCAGCTACTTTTTAACAAAGGCACTGATTTCTGAAAACTGACATCAAAGATAGCTACACAGTTTTGACTCTTGATACCAAATTCCTCCCATGATGACAATCTGAGCGAATTGCAATGTAGTTAGCTTTCCGAGTAGTCAGGAAAAGATCACCTTTCACAAAAGGCATTCTAGCCAATTCAGGTTTACATATCTCTAAACGAATATCCACAGGTTATTAATAAAATAACAGATTCTATTTGAGAGGATCGGGCTGCTCTTTACCTTTGGTTTGTCTAAGTAGTTTGCATTAACATTAAATGATTGTTAAAAAAATAATACTACAAGGAGCTTTAATAATATAATAGTAAAAGCAGCACACTCTGCATTAGACAAGTAGGCCAAGTACTTTACACACATTTTCCCATTTCATGTTCACAACCCAGGAGGCATGCACCATTTTTATCTCAATTTTACAGTGAGGAAACTGAATATAAAGAGCACTTAAGTAGCTTATCTTCCTCAAGGTCACCTAGGGTAAAGGATAGGCCTGAGACTGAACTGACTACAGAGTCCCAATATGAATCACAATGTTAGATTACCTTGAAAAAAAAATTAAGACTGTTATGGAGAGCTGGAGGCAGCAGCCTTGAACTATTTGAACACAGATGGGGTAGAGATTGGACATGTTAACCTGGTGGGTGGACCTCGGTCATGTACTATGGATGAATGGACTGAAGCTATCTTTGGGCTATTCAATTCAGAAGTAAAGAGAGTGTTTTAATACATGAACAATAGGCTTTTGGATGACATACCTGCCACTGAGTGCCACTGTCCATCACAAAGAGACTGCTTTGGTGTGACTGATGTCACGGTCCCACCTGCTTCGCTGTCTATAGAGGCAGTGACCTGGAACACACATGCATGTTGCTATTTCCTTCCAAAAGGGAGACGAGTCAACTTTCCCCTGCCCTCTTTCTCTTCCCTTCCCTTCCCTAAGCCTGGCCCATGCAGACAGCCCTACAAGTGTGTTGAATGGTGGTTCCCAATTCCTGTACCTAGTGATGGGGTCAAAGGCTCCTGAAAATCCCTCTGCTGCATCCCTCCCAGGCAAGCAAGCTGCAAATCCTACCCAGCTTGACCTTGCTGGCAGTGGTGATGAGCTCTTTGTTCTCTCCCAATCCAAACCCTATCCCCATCAACCCTACTCAAAGGTTAACACGGGACAGTGAATCTGTTGAGAAGATCATGGGAAATTGGAAGGCAAAACTGCTGCAAGGGCCAGATAATAATAACAACCCCATGAACACATTACAGCTAGAGCGTCATAAAACAAGAGACATAAAACACAAAACAAGCCAACAGTTTGCTTTTGTACTGGGAATATATATGTTTGTTATCAGGCACTCAAAATGTCTTGTGCAGAATCCCACCTTCCCAGTCAGGGGTCCTTCAAGATCTTTCAAGGGCTGAATTAAAGTGAATGAAATGAGAGGACCAGAGTAAGTGTCATTGTAAATAATTTACATTTAGTCTGTCTTTAGTTAAACGCAGCCATCTATTCACAGGCAGCTCTTGAGGTCAACAATGTCACCGATGGCCTGAAGGTCATTGGGTCTTGATACTGTTTTCTTGAGATTATTTCCTATCCACAAACTCCCGCTGGACACCTTCTCCAACCCTTCCTCTGAAAATTCAGCCTTGTCTCATCTACCCAAAGATAGGTAGTTGCTTGTTCCTCTGGGCAACTGGAGATCTATTCAGACTCAATGGTAAATTGTTCCAGGGGCTGGGGATGTGGCTCAGCGGTAAAGCACTTGCTTAGCATGTAAAAAACTTGCTTAGTGGTTCAATCTGCAGCACTAAACACAATCCCCCCCCACCACCACACACACACTGATCTAGGAGTTTGGTCCATTTTATTCTCTTCTGGCACTTTTCCCACAAAGCTGTGGAAGAACAGAGATGAAAGAAAATGGCATAGCAGCAATCTTTGACTTGAAGACTATGAAAGACTTCCTGGAAGAATATTTTCAAGAGAATTCTCTGAGAAGGAAGGAGACATGCCGGGTGGTTGAGAAATAAATGCCTTTCTCTAAAGAGCCTCCCAAGCAAGGAGATACCCCAAAGCTTGCAGAAGGGGAATCCAAGGGCATTACATCCAACTGGGAGTGATGAGAGGGGAGAGATAGCAAAAGCATAAACCGAGGAAGGAATCCATGAAAAACCAAAGGATAGTCAGAGTGGGACCCAGAGAGCCGCTGGTTGTGGAGAGCAGAGGATTGGCATTGTGTAGATAATGAAGTTGGATACAGAACAGATTCCATGGGCAGAGGACCATGGGCACAGGTGTCCCATGGTAGAGACAGCCGGTAGGAGGACATACCCTATTGATTCTGGGCCTACACTTCTGAATAAAAGTAGAGATGTGATGAGGATGAAGAGAAGAAGGGAAAATGAACATTTATGGGGTCCATGGCAACCCAGGAAATAAGAATTATTGTTCACATTTTATAGATGCTGCAAGTGAGCTGAAGAGTTTCACAACTTCCCCAGGGCCCTACAACTAAGTGGTGTATCTGGAATTCAGCCCAACTTGTTAGAGTTTTCCCAGTTTTGAAAATAAAGATGAGATAACATGATGACAAATTCCTTGCTAATGGAAAATAGTAAGGCAGCCTCAAAGCCAGGTCTTTTAAATATGAGCTCCACCTTCTCCTGTAACTTCAGCTACCATGATCTCCAGAATTGAGATCTGGTTGCCATCTACCCTTACCACATTATCAAATGGCCACCTACCTTTCCTGCCTCCATATAAACACTTAAGTGCTGTCCTGGCTGACTTCCGATGTGGATTAGGATTCCAGTAAGACTTCTGGGGCGGATGCTGAAAACAAGCTTAAATTCTGGCCCCAACAACACAGAATTAGCTTTTAAAACAAAACAAAACAAACAAACAAAAAAACAAATAACAATTAAAACATCATAATTAAAGAATAAAAATGGTTCTCAAGACATGGAGACATGAACTCCACTAAACTGCTTCTTACCTAGGATGATGTGACCTCCTCCTTGGGAGAAATAAATGCCTTTCTCTAAAGAGCCTCCCAAGCAAGGAGATACCCCAAAGCTCGCAGAAGGGGAGTCCAAGGGTGTTAAATCCAACTGAAAGTTCCTCAGGCATCCCACAAAGCTGTTTTGGGGGAGGCTCTGTAACCAAGCAGAAAAGAAAGAATTCATTATTACAACTCTCAGAAATGCAGGGGTGGCCAACGTGAAGGGCACTTCAGTCTGAAAAAGTCAGGTGGGCCTTCCTGTGCCATTTGGCTTCCTGCCCACAGTATCAAGAAAAACCTGCACACCACATGTGTGGTGTGTGGTCCAAATCTGAAGGTGTCACCAAACCAAGCAGGGTGTGTAGGAGGGAGAGGCAGAGAAGGCTTCCAACTTGTGTTGGAAGAAGAAGGAGGAGGAGGATCCACCTGACCCTGGTCCATCCAGACTGAGCCACAACAGGGGGAAATTTCCACCCCACCGTTCACAGAGCTCCTCGACTCTTTGTAGGAATAAAACCACTTCTTTGGGTTTTCTGAGCCAATGTGCTAGCTTAATGCAGGGCAGCTGATTGAAAAACGAGGCCAGAATGTTCCAAAAATAATAAAGTGCAAAACCGCTCCCTACACCGTTAGGCTCAGTGTCCTTCCGACAAATCACGAATGCTGGAGTTAAAATAAGACGCCCTGTGCATCATCAGAGGCCTGGTGGGGATCCTTGCCTGCCTGAAGCTGGCCTGGAACTGGGGCTCCTCACCTGGGCCCACAGATGGGCTTTTTAGGATTTGTAACCTCTGGTACCAGATATTCTCATTTTTCTGGGAAGAAGGACCATAAGGATTAGGAAAATTCTCAAAATATTTATAAAATTCTAAAAAAAGTTTAAGAATCATTGAATAAAATCCCTTATCTCCCTTCTACAATAAATGCTTTTAGAACCCTGGACTCTAGACATAAGAGAGGTGATATTAGAGATGCATGTGGTACCAGTGTCAACCATAAGCTGCTGATTGGCCTCCTCGTGAAGTTTTTAGTTTCTTTTTTTTTTTTTTTATAAAGTTGTTAGTTTCTTAAGATTTGTTATGTTGTCACATGACAATGAAACACCTGTGTCTGAGACCAAGTGCAGACTCCCCAGGATGTGGCCTTGAATAACTACTCATTCCTGTGATTTCTCTGAGAGACAAATATCTACAAAGGTTAGAAAACAGTAAACATTAGTATTGAGGATCCTCTTTAGCACTGAATATGTTACATATTACAGATTATATTGTACACATATATTGCATTGCAATATACATATGTTTTCTATTATGATATACATGTAAAAGTTACTGAATGTAATAAATTAAGATAATGCTTTCTTGGTTGTTGGGGTTCTGGCCTGGACCTAAGCCCTGGCCAAAATGCAAGTGGGCAGGCTGTACCCTCTGAAGACACCTTGGCTTTGGCTAGGTCAGCCTGAGCTTTAGCGTCCAAGCTGATGAAGACCTAATAGGATATTAGATATTATGTCCCTTTCCAGTTTCACATTTGAACTTGGCCCCTCCCTGTCTCATCAAAAGCAAACACACCACAAGGTGCCACAGGCTCTTGAGGAAAGGAGTAGAAGTTACATTTAGGTGGAAGACAGTTCCTAGGCCTGAGTTATTGACCGTTTTGGCTTACCTCTGTAGGAGAAAAAGGAGCTCTGGGAGAAGAGACCATGCACCAGGCCTTCCCAGGTATCACAGGTGCAATCTGCCCTCTGGCCAGGAGGGAGGAGAGAGGCATGGGGAAGGCATGCCCACAGCTGGCCCTGGGCTGGGGCCTCAGAGAGCCTTAGAATCCGAGAAACCCAGAGGAGAGCCTCTCTTCCCTGCAGACACAGGGAGTCCTGACTGTCCTCAGTCAGCATTCCCAAGCTGGGGTTTTTGAGATAGTCTGTTATTTCAAACACTGAACAGCATTCGAGTAAATGTTGAGTCAGTTAAATTTTTCTGGAATTTCCCTTTTTGTGTGTGCAAGCAGACTCTCTACCATGAGCTACACCTCTGCCCTCTTCCTTTGGCAATGCTCCTTTTAGTCCACTGGTGAGGACAAGGGACACATTCCAGCTTTGTGCTAATATATCTTAAACAGCCCTTGATTGCTTGGCAAGCTCCTTTTTCTCCCAATGAAGAGGGTATAGACCATTATACCCAGTTAGACTTTTCTAATTCTGTTTTATTTTGCATATCTGTTTTTATGGCTACCTACTCTTTATGGCAAAAGATACCGGGTTTCCATTTCTGAGAGAGAAAAAAAGACCCCATTAAAAACACATTAAAATTCAATAACAAATTACGAGAGAGCAAACCATGAAGTAAATCCTTTGCCTAAGTTCAGCGAGAACAGTGAAGGTGGCGCAGATTAGCCTGGAATACATTATCTTAATTCAAAATCTCTTTAGGTCTACAACCTTAAACCTGTTTTGCTAGAAGCTGAGACTCATGTGTATAATAAAGCCACACCAAAGTTCCATATTCAATTTCTCGGGGGTCTGTGTCTCAGCCTGCACCTTAAAAAGCAAAGCTTCAGTGTGGGGAGTGGGCACCTTCCCTTTGATTGTGAACATTAGGTATTAAAAAAAGTCATTTAAAGTATTTTGAAATTCTTAAATATCTCATGTAATCATAATGGTTCTGATACACAGTGAATTATTTTAAATTTACAGTTACCTTTGGCTTCCCTGATGGAGATGATCCCAGGTAAATCTGTTCTCTGGTGCCAACAGTGGAATTTCCAGGCAAACTCCCCTCCTGGGCCCTCAGCCCATCTACAACCAAGCACCCCTTTCCACCATCTTGCCCAAATGCCACCTTTGGAGGAAAGAGAATAAATGAATCAAATCTTTACCTCTGACAATTGATGCTGTATTTTATTACTGGTTATAGGAAATTTAAAAAAAAAGTTTTTCTAACTTTCAGCTAACTTTTAAAAATCAGATCTTTTCTTCCTGTTTATGATCATCACCATGGTTTTGTGAGAATATATTAGATGTTGAATACACTGAGCTAAAAAGGTGAGCTAAATAATACGAAAAAATGAGATTTGGAAACTTAAACAAAAGATGAACAACCAAAGGCATAAAACCCAACAAATATCTTTGCAACCAAGAGAAGGAGCAGTTTGATAGAGCTGAGGAGTGGAAGTCACCACCACCCTTAGGCAGGGCTCCAGGGCACGTGGAAACCCCTTCTCTTCTGCTAAGAGGGGCAAGTGTTTTCAACTCTTGGCTACAAGTCATGGATTCTGCATCTCATGGCTCTGAGACTTTCATTAACACCCCTCTACCCTCTGTAGACACACCTGGTACAGTGTGTGATTGGACACTGCCCCCAAGGCACTTACAATAGAGCTCCTAGTCTTCTCTGGCCCTAAACAGCTACCTCTCTGGCCGCATCCACCTCCTTTCTAGCTTCTCCATCTCAGGAAATGATCTGCTGTTGACCCCAACTGCTGGCCCAGATACTCCCCTCATGCAATCCCCAACCAGCGCTCTGGCTCTGCCTTCAGAACACATGAGACCCCCACCTCTTTCCACCTCCACCTCAGCCTCTCTAGGCAAAGGCAATCACATCCATCTGGCCCCCACTTCTACTCTTACCCTCCTGTAGTTTCTTCAACTAAACAGAGGTTTTTTGTTGTTTTTTTTTTTTAACAAAAACAAAACATAAATTTATTCTTGTAATTCTGCTTCTTCACTAGCTTAAGTCTCTTCAAAAACTTCAGAGACCCTTGGAATAAAATCCAAAGTCCTTAACTTGGTTTTCAAGACTTAAATGATCGGGCCTTGCCTCCTTCTCCAACCTTACTGCTTTGTGATTTGTTCACTGAGCTAACTTCCAACTCAAGGCCTTCCTATTTGCTGTTCCCTCTGCTGTTTCCCATAATTTCATATGAAGACCATTCCCTGCTGGAGGCCTTTCCTGTCTACCTGACCTGAGGTAGAAGATAGCCCCTCACCACCCTGCCTTGTCATTTCCCAACCTTGCTCTGGTATTTTCTTAAGACACCAGTTTCTGACATGAAGTTGAGGATATTTTTGTTTACATGCTCCAAGAGAGCAGCTCATGAAACATTTGTGGAATCACCATGTGAAAGTCATTCACTTGACTCAAGTTAGGTCACTTGAGTTTTCTGAGTACCAGTTTCCTTATTAGGAAAAAAAATAAAAAGTTCCCTTCTGCATTTCTACTGTATCTTTTTGACATCTGGGATGCCTTTGGGCCAAAGCTGGGATTCTAGGGTGTGGATCTTCTCTTTTTAAAAAATTCTTCTTTGGAAGGAAGGTGGGAGATGTAGATCTGCATAATTGTGCTATGGGGAAGGCAGTTCCAGGACCAGAAAGAGGTCTAGCAGCCTGGAAGTTGGCCCTGGAGGACAGCAATGGCCAAGGAAGCAGGGGTGGAAGCAGGCCAGGGGAGTGATGCAGCCCAGGATGGTGTGGCGGGGCCTGAAGAACAGTGGGTCAAGTGCACCCTGGCACATAGGGTGTCACACACACAAGGCACGTGCAGCAGTCTCCAGTCCAAAGAGGCAGATGCTCAGGGCCTTCAACCACACTAGCTCTCCCTATGCCCATGCCTTAGTGCCTGAGAAGAATGTTGGAATTTGTGTTTTTGGCTACTTGCATGGTGAATTGCACAACAACTAGAGGTTCAGTGGAATGTCCCTTATCTAAAATGCTTGTTACAGATTTCAGATTTTTTTTTTTTCAGATTTTGGAATAGGCACATAACATAATGAGATATCTTGGGAATGGGACCCAACCTAAACACAAAATTCGTTTATGTTCCATATGTACCTTATACCTATACCCTGAAATTTGGTACAGTTACTTTTAATGTGGCTGTGTTTTGACTGTGATCCATCACAAGAGATCAATGTGGAGTTTTCCATTTGCCAAGTTGGTGTTTTAAAAATCTAGGATTCTGACACATTCTGGATTTTGAGGCATGCTCAACCTGCAGTAGTGCAGCCCCAGCTTACCGTGTGCCACTTCCCATCATTGTATTTCTCTTTGCTCTTGAGCCTCAGTTTTTTCCCTTCTGCTCCCAATGCAAAGACCAGGCGTCCTTTTGACAGGTAAAGAGCCATGAAGGAGTTCCTGGTGCCCGTGTAAAACACCAGCCCTTTGGCAGATGTTGTCTGCATGTCCACAGAAAATTGAGATCTATGGGAAAAGAGCAACAGGCAATGAAGAAAAACAGAGGTTTTTAATATTTCTCAGCTTCTCTTATCTGGGAAAGCGGGTGGGAAGCAAACACTGAAACTCCCATTTGTCACATGCATAAGTGAGGCACCATGCATGAGACCCTGGGCTTGATTCCCAGGGCGGCAACAATAAAAACAACAAAAAAAGTGAGACACACACTAACTGACCTGTCTCTCTGGGAACTTTCAGAAGACATTCTAATCCAACTATGAATAGTTTTTTTTTTTGGTACAAGTTCTTTGCCACTTTGGGGGAATAATGAGGCACTTCTGTGGCAAATTTAGCTGATGGGATAAATCCTAGCATGTGGCAAGAAAGAACATGCCTGAACTTCAAAGAATATATATATTAAGAAAATTAGGGTAAAATTTACATAATATAAAATGTACAATCTTAACCACTTTAAGCATATTGTTCAGTAGTGTTAAGAATACTCATAATGATATACAGTCAATTTCCAGAATGCTTTTCATCTTCTAAAACTGAAAATGACTACCCTTTCAACAACTATCCCCTGTTTGCCTCTCTACCTAGCCCTTGGCAAGCACCATTCTACTTCCCGTCTCAGTGTATTTGATTGCTCTAGGTCCCCCATTTAAATGCAATCACACAGTACTTCTCTTTCTGTGACTGGCCTAAGGAACCTAAACTCTTTAAACCCAATGAACATGCATCCTATTTTGTGTATATTCATGGGAAGTGTAGGAGAAGCAGGGGACAGCTTGATGACAAGGATGTGATTCAAACATTAGATAAGCATTTGTTTCTGTAAGACATATTGAACAAAAAGGCACAGAGGTACAAAGTCACCTTCTCTACCCACCCCACACTTTTCTGACCCTTATAGTTCACCTATGATGGAAATGGAATCAGGCAAATACCATGGAGTCAAAGCAGAGTTGAAAGTTAATGCTTATTTGCATGAGGGTTCCTTATTATTGCCGATCTGGCTAAGCAAGTTTTATTTTCTATGAAAACTCACAACTTGTCCCTCTATCCAACAATATTTAATGAGTATGTAGCATGTATAAGGATTATGCTGGGCTCTAGGAATGCAGCCATGGATGTTCCATTCCTTGAGTTGTTTATGGTACATGTGTGTACTGAGAGGGGTTCATAAAAGCACAGCATGATAAATGTGATGACGACATGGGTATCATCACCTGTTGTTATGGCTTAGATGTGGATGACCCCCAAAAACTCATGTGTGAGATAGTATAAGAATGTTCAGAGGTGAAATGTTTAGATTATGAGAGCTGTAACCTCATCAGTGGATTAATCCAGTGATATGGCTTAACCAGGTGGTAAATGTAGAGAGACAGGGTGTGACTGGAGAAAGCAGGTCACTGAGGGTGTGACTTTGGGGTTTATATTTTCTCCCTGGTGAGCACAGCATTTTCTGCTTCCCCACTATCATGTCCTGAGCTGCCTTTCTTGGCCAAGCCCTTCCACCATGTTGTTCTGCCTCATCCTGGGCCCAGAGCTATGGAGTCAGCCATCCATCAACTGAACCTCATAAGCCAAAATAAACTTTTCCTTCTCTAAATAGTTCTTGTCAGTTATTTTGGTCACAGAGATGAAAAGCAAACTAAAACACTCATTCACTGTGGTTAACATGTAGGTACAAAGGGCAGAAACGAGGTTGGTTCTGCTCACAGCTGTTTCCCCAGAGCCTAGTAAACCGTAGGCACTTAATAAAAACTAAATTGGGTTAAATAGTAAATGGAAAATCTGGAGGCAGATCTTGAAAGTGGAAGAAAAAAGTACACTATTAATTCTCTTTGCTTTTTAATACTGCGAGGCTGAGATGCACATTTATTCTTCAGATTATCAAGTTTCCTAGAGGGCAACATTCTTCAAAATGAAAAAGCAACCCATATTTGTTAAATTAAACCACCCAGATGGTAACACCACTCAGTGTTTCTCCTGGTGATGTGTGCCAGTGCGGAGGGTTGGGGAATGAGGCTTGGCCAATTTGCCAATTTTAAGGAGGATGCTGGAACTTGCTCCAAAATGTAAAGTACTTTGCATATGTGGGCTTGGTAATCAGACTTGACATTTGTTTCCTAGCACTGTTTTTTAAAGTGATTTTCTTTCAGAAAAGACTAATTAACACTCCAAAAAGGCAGCAGTAGATCCAAATCCCAATCTATGATATTGTAGCTATGAATCCTCATGGCTGAAGGAAGGGAGAAGAATCTAAACAACATTTTATAATAATGGGACCAGTTTTAAAGGAGAATCAAAACACTGCCTGCCGGGATGAAAATCAGAATGAGAACAGCAGAAATCTTGTGACTCCTTGAAAATATAATCCGACTGCTATAATATCTGAGACTAAAATAACTTAAAAATTCTATTTGCTAAAGATTCTTCACTTTGCCTTTTAAAATGTTACCGTTTCCACTTATGATGGGTAACTGAGTATTGGATGCAAAGGTACTGGGCTTGAATCGGAAGAAGCAGCTGGTAACTCATCCCACTAAATGTGCTAAAGGAGAAGATGCAGGGGATGGGAGCTGCAGAGGGCAGAGCTGGTGGACGGGCCACAATGGAGGGCTGGGAAGGGACATTCCGGGCAGTATGTGCAGCTGCTGTTTCTTTAAGAGAGATGGTTGTCACTGAGGTCATGTTGACCAAGAGGGCAGGGCAGTGGGGCATCCCAACTGAGAAGTCAGGGACAGGTAAACTGAGGGATAAGCCCCACTCCCTCTATTTTAGTCTTCCACTTGCACAGATTTGGTAAATGAGGGATCCTTAGACTTTTCCTGAAGCAACTGAAGATCTGGAGCCACCTGCATAGGCTCTCCCCTTTAGAACACCGGCATTGTAAGGCCTGTCGGGCCTTCACACCCAGCTGCCTGTGAGTCACGCCCATGAATGGGGTTCATGGTTCACTGAATGGGGTTCCCAGGGCCTGCTTCGTTCCAGGCCATTACTGCTCCTTGCTGCAAGGAAAACAGCATCAGCCCCATTTAACTGATGAGAAAACTGAGGTCCAGAGATACACAGCAGTTTGCTAAAACATATGAGCCAGACATGGAGAGAAAGCTCACACTTAGAAAAGTTACGCTTTATGGTGGCCACAAAGATGTGCTCCCTTCATAAGAACTGCTGTGGGGCAGCTGCTGTGGGGCTGCCTGCAGTGTCCTGGTAGCCCCCAGCTGTCACACCCTAGGATCTGCAGCAGCATGCAGGCTATTTTCAGCCAAGGACTGAGTGAGGTCATATACTAGAGCAGGCCTCTTACGCCTGACACTGAGCCCGTCTCAGGGGTGGTCTGTGCTTGGGGTGGGGCCCATGGCTGACTTCTCAGAGCTGCACTATTGTATGAGGTCCTTCGACTCAACCCTCCTCCCTGTATCTCTTCCTTCGCTAATGTCTTTAGGACCCTCCAGCTACAGGTTGTCCCCTCACCTGCCTACATCTGTCCCCTCCTGGTCATCTTTCACAAGCTTTCCCACAATAAAACTCTTGTCCACCTAACCCCATCTTGGCATCTTGTCTCAGAGGAATGGAGCTGGCCAATGTGTGGCCAAGCAGGGATTGCAAGCCACAAGTTCAAGTCCAGGTCTTTTTGACTCCTGGGCAATGCTCCCTCTGTAGAATACTCTTGAAGAAATGGCTGACACTCTTTTCTTTATGTCTCCTTCAAATCACCTGAAAGTGACAAACCTTGTTTTTCTACTTTGTACCGACATGATTCATATCTCTCCTCCTCCTCCTCCAAAACGATGCAACTTGTTAGCATAGAAAGTCTAGATACATTCTCTAAAAATGATCTATCTGGCACCGAGGCTACCTAAAAGAATGATTTTCCTTTCACTACAGAATGCAAGAGAAGAAAGGTGATTTGTCATTGAAATAAATAGCAGCTTTGGAAAAAAAATATCAGCCTTATTTTTAGAACACTGTCAATTCTAAACCGGAGCTGAGCTGATTGTTTCAGGCCCTGCGCAGCACACTGTCACGTTTGCAATCCAGCTGTGAGGAAGAGCACATGGAAGGCAATCACGCTGCCTCTCCTGTGCAGGCTAGCACCTCTCTTTACAAAACTGGTATGGCCACCTTCATTAGTGACAGGTGCACGGTGTCATACAGCTAGACTTCCCTGGGGTAGAATTGCAGTTGGGTTCTGAGTTGGCACTGGAGCAGGAAAATTCAAAAATACCTGGGTTTCAGCAACTCCTGAGGAAGCTTGAATAGCAAGTGGCTAGAAGGACTGTCCCCAAACTGGAGGGCTCCTTGACTGGTCTCGGCCTTGAGAGGTAGTGGGCAAGACTTCACATCTTTCCACACCTCCATGTTCCTCGGGGAGGCCACTGGTGTGTCTTGCAACAGCTGCATGGGAGAGGAGCAAAAAATTAGGGCAGCTAGTTATCAGGGGAAAGAGGGAAGAATCTAATCTTGCCAAGTGCCTTGTTCAATTTTCACTCTATTCTAAGAAATGGATTCAATGGAAAAGTCGAAGAGGCAGCAAATAATCCCATGGGATGGAAGTTCCCGCTGAGAAAACTTCTGTGAGCCTCTGAGTGACAGGAGGAGACAGAATGGAGAGTCAGCATGTATTCTCAGCTCCTTAACCTCGCCACAGCCAGATCCACCCATCGGTGTCCCAGTGAGGCTTTGTTTTGGGGGTCTTTTGCTTCCAAGAAGGAGGAAGAGCTCATTCTTTGGGGAGACAAAGTTTTAGAGAATCTAAACACCCCCCCTTTTTTCTAAAGAGAGAGAGAATTTTTTAATATTTATTTTTTAGTTTTCGGTGGACACAACATCTTTATTTTATTTTTATGTGGTGCTGAGGATCGAACCCAGAGCCCCATGCATGCCAGAGGAGTGCGCTTCTGCTTGAGCCACATCCCCAGCCCCAAACACCCCCCTTTTTAAAAAACACTCCCCCCCACTTTTTTTTTGGTTTTGTCTTTAGGGAGGATGAATATTATTCCCATCCTGTACAGTTCCGGCCACTTTGCAGAAAGCTGATGGACCTGGGAACCCCAGGTATCCAGGGCCCCTCCCCATCATGGACTATCAGAAGAACCATGGTGTCCCCTGAGACAGCAGCACAAGGCCTCCATGGAACCATAAGCCTGCCAACCCCTTCTTCACCATTCACTTGGGCTTTTGCAGCAGGACAGGTGAAAGGACTGAGAGAAGACACAGAAGGGCAGGGGGACCACATCCTGGCCTCATTTTCATCAGAGGTGACCCATGTGTAAGTCTGTCCTGTGTTTCTTCAGCAGTCACAGAATCATCAAGATCAGTTTTGATAAATCCCCTTTGTCCTTCAGGGAACCCAGGCTCAAAATCTTGGTCATCATGAACACCTGCCTCCTTTGCCTCTTTCATGCACTGTCTTCACATCTTACTCTGCCTCTCTGTGACACATTTTTGTCTCCACTTTTCCTTTTCATTTCTAGTGCCTCTGCCCTTAAAGTCAGCCCTGACTCTCTTGCCAGGACTATTGCAGTAGCTTGCCAATTTGACCCCTTGTCTTTAGAATTTTCCTACATCAAATCATCCCAAAACCTGCTGCCAGTTTAACAATCTTTACTTTTTAAAGTAGCTTAAAACACTTCTTTCAATGGCTTTGCATTGACTGTTGAAGAACATTCAAGGGACATACTAAGCTTGCCTGATCAGATGCTAGTGTGTGATTCCAGTTCTCTCTCTCCAGTTTCCTTTCTCCACTAAATTTCCCACTGTTCACCAAGCTTTTCCAGCCTGGAGAGGCCTGAAAAGCATATTGTTGGAGATTTGACTCTACTATTTACTGTCTGAGTATTCTGAGGCAAGATTTTTTTTTAAGCATTTCTGAACTCAATTTCCTGGCCCATGAAGTTGGTGTTTTATTTTGCCCTCAGAGGGCTGTGGTGCAAGCTGAAAGAGACAACATGAAGCCTTGAGAGCATCACAGAGGATGCTTGCAAAGTGTCTGGTACAAGTGAGTGCCGCCCACATCCTGCCTCCCAACTTTGGGCTTCAGCTCATGCTGCACATATATTCATGAATATAAACACAACTCATACTCCCCATATCTCTAGCTCCTGGGTCATCCTCCAGAAAGATCCCCCTGATTCCCATGACAGGAAAATTCCTGTTGAACCACTTCTATAGCATGTCACATCCCTCTCATGTCTTATCATACACAGTGATAATAACTAATGTGTATTGCATGCTACAGGGAAGGCACTTTTCTAAGGGTTTTGTATTTATTTTCTCATTTAATTGTCATGCCAACCTCATGAGATATTACCACTATTTGTCTTCATTTACTTTGGGGCAAAGAGACCCACAGAGAGGTTAAACAATTCAAGGGCACACACCTAGTCAGTGGAAAGGCCTCATGCAAACTCAGGAAGTCTGACTCCAAGGTCTATGACCTAACTATTAATTTATGTTGCATTTTCTCTGCTATTGGAAGCAGAATGATCTTCTTCTATCTACCCTGGAGCTTGCCTGGAGCAGAGAGAAAATTAAATAATGTATACACTGGTATCTCCCATGGCAATAGCCCCAGTTCCACCCAGAGACACTGATGGTCCCTCCCCATCTATCTCCACCTGAAGACACCTGTCATTCAATATAACACAAACTATTCCTCCTTCCCTCCACATACTTGTTATCCTGTCTCTGTGGCTCTCTCAATGGCATCTCTGTCTACCCAACAATCCAGACTGGCTGACAAGGAATTCTCCTGCCTTTCCCTGGTCTCTCAAATCCAATTATTGTCTCATTTCAATATATTGTATCTTCTAAATAGCTTTGGAATCCATCTCCTTCTTTCCAGTCCTACCATCACTATGCTAATTTTGTATCTCAGTAGCTATCAGCCTTACAATAAAAAAAAAATGAATACATGACTTAATTTCTAAGAAGGCAATTCTAAAACTATTCTTCTCACAGCAGTAAAATGACAACCCTTTGGAATTTAAGAAATGCATTTCTTCTTAATAGCAGGAAACACTTCTTCTTATGTATTATCTATTCTCATGTCCCCGAATTATTGTAGAGCAAGGAAATATTGGTAGATGAGCAGCGTGTGGTTGACATCAAGTGAAAAGCATGTTGAACAAGGGCAGATTGCTCTCAGGACAGCATGGGCTCCTGGGTTGGAATTCTATCTCCACGTTCTACCTGGGGGAATATGGGCCAACAATTGCTCGCCTGTCTAAAACACAGCATCCTTTTCTGTAAGATGTGCCTATTAGAAGTACTTACCACAAAAGGTTTTAGTATGGAAGTGTACTTGGACTGCTACTGTAATGCCTGATAGATCAGAGGTATTCGGGGTTAACTGTGACCTCAGGCCTGGGGAGGTCACACTGCTGACCTCTGGCAGGGCAAGGAATTCTTTAAATCCTAACCTGTGTTCAATTCATGACCACATTTTCATTCCTCCACACCAAGAATGGCAGTTCCTTTCAATCTTTCTCAGCACTGCGCATTAGAATCACCTGAGGAGTTTATAAACTTATGATTTGCTGCCCCAGTCCAAGGGCCTCTGACTTAATTGGGTCAGATGTAGCCTGAACACCGGTTTAGAGTTCCTTGGGTGTTTCTAACATGCAGTTGATAATGCATATTATTGGCTTCAGTGAGGCCTGGGTGCATGTGTATACCTTACCTCAGGAATTGCACTAGGGCAGAGGTAATATCTGAGGGCAAGAGAAGTGGTGTGGACCTTATGTTCTAAAGAAAATCATTGGACTGCTATAGACTCAGCACAAGTGTCAAAAGAGCATGACATCAAGCTACAGAAAAAAAGAAAAAGAAACTCAAGTTCAAGTTCTGTTAGCAGCTATGCAGTTAGTTTTAGGGGCAATCATCTATATTGGACAGGGGAGCTGCTGCCCCTTTAGATGACTATTAGTATTCCTCTCAAGCTTTTTGTTTGTTTGTTATGTTTCTGTTGAAGCCCTCCAGAGAAAACCACAAGGAACTGGTTTAAACCAGCCAAGGCCTCACAGGCCCTCTTCCAGGTAACTTAGAGTAAACATTGTTCATTATAATCTCAATATAATGTTAAAACCTCCACCCAGGGGATGAGTGTTCCTATCAGTCATTTTTGAACATGTGACATATGAAGATGCATGACTTCCAACTGAGCATGCTCAGAAGTGCACCTGCCTCTGCATGGGATTAGAGTCTTTCCAGTACAAGCCCTTTGTTTTCTTTGTTGGTGCAGAGGCACTGCTTTAAGAATGAACCCCAGTGCTCTCTGTACTTGTGACAGGCTGGCTGTCCTTATCAGTTTCACACCGGGAAAAGATCACCCACCTCTGGATAAAAACACTGCTGATAACAATCCTCAGGTGTAAGTAATCAACCTCTCTGCCTTCTTCTATCTCCAGGCTTTGCACTTATCAAGGGCGAACCCATTGCCTTTGGTTATATTTCTATTTGTTCTCTGACTGCAAACAATGCCAAATTTTTATCAAGATACAAAATAAAGGCTAAAAAGAAAACCCGCTTTGTCATTTGGTGCAATTCAGCCATCAATGGCTACCAGTGCTGCTTCATGGAGCCACTGCCCAACATGGACCCAGTGATTGCTCATCCCCTGGCCCACACTCTCCCACCAGGCAGACCGAGGAGCATGCTCTGGGGAGAAGTCAAACTCAAGGTGAGGCTTTGACACTTACCTGGTTGATATTAAAAGTCTTGGCCTTGTTAAACCTCGTGGAACCTTTGAGCAACATTAGAAAAGGTGGTTTGTTTAAACTGCAGCCTCCCAGGGACACGTCTCTCTTGGTAGATTTACTGGTCAAATCCAGGACTTCAGGACTCTCTGATAACCTGGAAGGAGGGCAGAAGTGAAAGCTGCTGTCAAACTGTCACTCATGGAGGAAGACCCACTGGTCCAGAGAGTGCATCATAAAAATGGCATTCTCGCTGCCTAGGTAAACTTCCATCACCTGCCTGTATGTCCTATCTACAGGCCAGCAGAGGGCTCAAGAAAACTTTATTACTTGGACTTGTGACAGGGCTAGAATACTAGTTCTTTCTTGGGAATGGGTGTCATAGAGAGAAATGTGAAAATCAAATATGCAGAGAGGGAAAAGATGGGCACCGGCTGATCCAAAATGAGGGCAAACACCAGAAAACCTCTGAGTTTATGGAAGGATGCATCTGACTATGTTCGAGTAGGAAAGTATCACAGCAGATCTGCTTTATCCCATGTTTGCTGCCTGAGACTTATGACAGCCGGAAGACTAACCCCCTTCCTGTCTTCTCCATCACTCCCACTTCCTGTTCAAGGAAGATGTTACGTCAAACAGATGGAGATTGAGAACTCTGAGCCTGATCCTGGCCAAGGAGGTTGGTGCCTGATGGGTGGTGAGAGGAGAGGTAGCACCATCAAGGCAGCCTACAAGTTCTAGTCCAAGATGCATGGCCAACACCAGGAGGACTTCTCTCTGCCTTGGGGAGGATTTTGCCTTTTATCTAAATCCAATTATTAAAAATTTCAGGAAACAGTTAAATGCTAGCATGCATAGAAGCACCAAGCTCTATTCTTTCTACTAAAAGTCATGTTCAACGCTGTGGTGGTTTGATTTCCTATTACCACACTGGTCCATGCAATTCCTTGGCTTGAAAACCATGGTGAAGTGATTATATCTAATTACCCCATCTTGATTAAAATGAAATAAAACTTCAGGGTGAATATTTTTTCAGGACCATAACCTGAAAGCTAATTTTAGTTAGACCTTTTCCAAGGTTATATGCCAAAGCTGCCCTTCTAAAGGGAGGCTGAAGTCAGGAGCTTTTTTGTGGGTTGGTTTGTTAATGGACGTCTCTTGCCAAAGAGGGTATTTTGGGAGTCTGCGGTGTGAGAGGCTGGTACAGCATGTTGATCGATCTGACTTTGCTAACTGGATCAATGAGATACCCTTCACACAGGCAGGCTGTCCTCAGAAGTTACACACGGAGAAAAGATCACCCACCTCTGGATAAAAACATTATTGATACAGCCCTCGAAATAACTCCCACCCAGGCGGAGAGACTGCTGAGAAGCTGAGAAGCCTGGTAGCCTTTGGTTCCTTCTCAGAGGCTGGTCATCAATGAGAAGTCGAAGGCTAGAAGAGGAGGAAAGCAAAACAAATATAAGAACAACTAGGGGGAAAAAAACCCACTCTGCCATCTTGGTCAAGTTGCTGTTTTAACCTAGACTCAATCACTATTACCTAAAAGAACTAGTTAGACTTTTTAAAGAACATTAAATTTTTTTCATATATATATTTTTCACATTACATTTTTTATTAGACATTGTACATATAGAGAAAGTGCACATAACATTAATGTTCAACTCAACAGATTTCTGAGGCATGAATACACCAATATAACGGCACCCCAAAATAGAAACAAAATAGATTTTGTGTTCCTTTTTGTTCTCTCCAGCTTTCCTCCTTCTCCAAGAATAATTAGTGTCCTGAATTTCGACATGATAAATTAATTTGGCCTATTTTTTGAACTTCATGTAAATAAAATCACAGGAGATGAACTCTTTGATGTGTGACTTCTTTTGCTCAACATTAGGTTCATTCATGTCATTATATATAGTTCTAGATCTTTCTTTTTATTGCTGTATAGTATTTCATTTTAAATGCACCACAGTTAATTTATCTATCCAACTATTGATCTATTTTGTGAATGAGGAAATTAATATGGAACAAGGAAAGGGGCCAAGACTTATTAGTCAAATCACATTTGTATTAAGAATAAATATTTTGCAAAAAGGTACCAGAAAATTTAATTAAACTAAATAAAGTAGAACTCTCAGCACTTTTAGCAGAAATATCATCCCACTCACCCTGCGCGGTCACTTATTACAGATACATAATGCAGTAAGCCATCCATATATGTCTCTGGAGATTTAAAAATTGGGCCGTTGCTGTCCCTGGTGCTCAATTCAATGTGACCATCTTCCAGAGTGACCTGAAGGCTACTTGTCTGAAATCATTATAGAAGAAAGCAATTGATTTGTATGCAAGGAATATGAACGAATAAATACTGAATTTATGACTCAAGCCATGTGCAAAACAGGATGTTTTGACCCAGATGTTTTGACACAGTCATTTTAATCTAAAGATTACTTTTTGAATATTTTGACTCCATGTTTACGAATATAAAGATCTTAAGCAAATTAATTCAACTCTGATAAATTTGTCAAAATCATTTTGTTTTGGACTTTCTACATTCACTACGCCAATTGTATTTCTCAATCAGTTATACAAAATAGTCACATCATTTCTACATTTTTCTATTTTTACTTTTATTTGCTGAAATTATTTCCATCAATTCTTTTCTGAATGTTTTTTATAGCAAAGAGTTGATTTGTCAATTTTTAAAATAGCAAATATGTTAATTATTGATCATTAAGTTCAACAATATTTCTTTCTCAGGCTTGATCCATTCTACTCTGATTCCTTGGAGGTATGAAATACAATGAGCCATTTTAACAGTAACATTGAAACTTCTGTAAGCAATGATAAGTGACACAGGAATTTCCAACAATGATTTTTCCTCCATAAACATTATAACAATGTTTTCTTTTCTTTGGTTATTATGAATTTTTTTACTATCTGATCATTATTTCTAGGAAGCAAAATTTCCATGTCAAATTCTTCCGTTGAAAATTTTTGGCAAGATGATTTCTGTCTTTTGGTCACTTATTAAATGAAAAATGTGCAATTTCAGCAGTTGTCATTCCAATTTTATTCATATTACATTCTACCAAGTATAAATTTTCATGGTACTCAGCAAGATGTGATTCTTCAGTGAGCTTTCAGTCTGTTTTTCCCGCTTGGGGCAGGGGGACCAGGGATTGAACCCGGAGTGCTTAACCACTGAGCCACACCCCCAGCTCTTTTCATATTTTGTTTTGAGACAGAGTCTCATTAAGTTGCTTACGCCTTTGCAAAGTTGCTGAGGCTGGCTTTGAACTTGTGATCCTCTTGCCCCAGTCTCCCAAACTGCTGGGATTACAGGCATGTTCTACTGCACCCTGCTGTGCTGCCTTTTTTTTTTTTTTTTTTTTTCAGTTGGCAGTACTCATTTTGAATTGGTCCAAAGAATGCTACTTTCTATGTATTTCTTAGTTAACCCATTACAGAATTGAAGGCAATGTCCCTAAGATATTTCTAAGATTTCTCTATTATCCAGGATTAATGTAATCATTCACTAATTCTATTCTTCCACCTGCTTTTGACCATTTTCTGTATTGTGTACTAAGTGCTCCTACACATGGCAGAGGAAGCAAGTATTAGTTGTCAAAAGAGCTGGGCCAAGACCCTCTGCTTTGATGGAAGTCACCCCCACTGTCAAATGTTGGAACATGCTTTTTTTTTTGATATCTTTATTTTGTTTACTTTATTTTTATGTGGTGCTGAGGATTGAACCCAGGGCCTTGCATGTGCTAGGTGAGTGCTCTACTGCTGAGCCACAACCCCAGCGCCTGACATATGCTTTTTTAGGACTAGTTTTAAAATTATATTTATATATATATATATATATATATATATATATATATATATATATATATATATATATGAGAGAGAGAGAGAGAGAGAGAGAGAGAGAGAGCAAGTTACCAAGAGGAGTGGTATTCCTAATACTAGATAGCCTCAGAGTCAGTCCACTACCTCCCATCTTCTCAACAGATGCTAGATATATATTATTATACTGGTCAATCCTAAAGAAACAAATCAAGAATGACATTATTCTACTTAAAAATTCCACTCATTCTGCAAGTGAATTTTGTGGAGTCTGTGAGTGTTGACTCGCTGACTCCTACACCCACATGGCCACCCCAGCAAAATCCTCTTGAGCTGCAGAAGGCACCTCCTAGCTGAAGAAAATTTCTAAGGCTCTGTTGTACATGGGGAGGGAGCAAAGGACCCTCTTTTCTTCCATCTCTGAATATAAATAGGGTTCAACCAGTTGCTGCAATGAAAGGTCCCTAAAGAGCTAGCTTTTGTATAATAAAAAAGTAATGAGACAAATCTAGATTTTTAAAAAAACTTAGATTTAAAATTTAGCCACATTGTTATTTATAATAGTTATAATTCATTTTAAATCACAAAATATACCTGTAAAGAATGAAAATGAGGGGGTGATGGAAAGAAGATGTACTGGGGATTGAAATGGAGAAAACTATGTTACATGCATTTATGAATATGTCAAAGCCAACCCCACTATTCTGTATAGCTTTATAATGCACTACTAAAGAAAAGTTTTAAGATAATGAAAGTGAATTCATGGATACCCACAAATTCAGATCTGCAAATTATTGGGTATGTCCTAAGCCTGATTTCTTTTAGGACCTACCCCACGATTGAACTATACAATAGCATTTGCCATGATGAGAGATAAAATGCCTTATAATTCTACCTTCAAAACATCTCTGTAGCTGGGCATGGTGGCACACGCCTGTTATCCCAGAGGCTGAGACAGGAGATCATGAGTTCAAAGTCAGCCTCAGCAACAGTGAGGTGCTAAGCAACTCGGTGAGATCCTGACTCTAAATAAAATACAAAATCCGACTGGGGATGTGGCTCAGTGGTCAAGTGCTCCTGAGTTCAATTTCTGGTACCAAAACAAAACAAAACTCTGTTGTTTTTGACACCAAACCTTGAGTCAGGTTTAAACCTTGTTCAATATTAGGGACTATTTCTTACCCGGGTCTGATGATTTAACAATACACCACTGGGTTGAAAGGTCTGAAATCCAAATGAGGCCTGGAAGTGGTCCGGCAAGGGGAAGTCCAAATTGGTAAAACTCATTTGCCCTCCTCTGGAGAATGAGGCAGATCGCACAAGCTGAAATACAAATGTGGAATAAATTATTGGTGCTATCAACATTTCATAGCTGAAATACAATACCTTGCCCTTGATCACTTTACTGGAACTGATGGAGGTGATTTATATAACTCAGAAAGAAACTGAGTTTTCTCTTCTGCCTAATAAGTTACCAATCATCTGTAAGGATTTGCACCTATTGCTGATATTCTTACTTTGCTACAAATTTAATATGCAAGTTAGAAGAGGCTCTGTACATTGCAAGTAGAGGGACCAGTTCACTGGTATTGGTGAAAGTATAGGACAGAAAAAAGTCCAAAGTTCAGGAATGGGTCGGCTGGGATGCACTCCACACTCTGTTATAAGGTTCTGAACCTCCACTTACCTTCCAGTCCTCGGAGCACTTTTTGGTGACTCCCACAGTATCATTCAACCGAACAACACCACTAGTTTTCTTCAGATTTTTCATGCAGCCTCGGAAAGCAGGTGTAGAAATGTTAAACCTGATGGAGGATACAGCATAGGATCATGTCAGGCTCACCTGAGAGTCAAAGCTGAAACACTTGCTTTCCAACATTTCTCATCCATAAACAAGTTCCATACATTTTATGGCTCTCTGTGCTCATGAGATTCCTATCATGCTCCCCCAGGATTCCTATAATGTTGCTTATTTTATGATGCTGGAATAATCTACCTCCTTCATTCATTGAGTGAGTCTTCATTCTTCACTTTAAAAATACAATAATGTTGACAGAAGAATGTCCACTGTCCCCAAAATGGACAGAGACAAAATACACCCAATATCTAGAAATCCCCACCCTCCACTCCCCAGAGTCATGGCATTGCATGGTAGATGGAAAGTATATTAATAAGTTAATATATACTTATTATGTTAACTTATATAAATGTGTTAAGAAATTTGTAAATAACATAGAAGAACCCACAAATGCTCTAGAAAAACTTTTGTTCTTTTTTTTCCTGTGGACTCTTAAGTGAGCCACTATGAACTTGGAAGAAGTAAGGGGTTACTTTTTGGTTCGATTCAATTATGGAAAATGTGATGTGGTTTAACCACTGCCAGGCTGAACCAATGGTGTTATCTGGGTTCCAGGCTGTATCCACCTCTTAGCTATCCTTACCATGTGTGACAGTAGACCAGGGGTCACTCTGAGAATTAAGCCAGCTAGTGTAGGGGAAAAGCTTCAGACAGTGGTGGTACATGGCTATGGACCCTCAGGTGTTCCAAAGGCACAATAGTGCTCTCTAGAGATGAGGGCTATCCCTGCTGTTTGAGCAGGCAATTTGACTTCTCTTTGCCTCTGTTTCCATATCTGTATAATAGGATCATGTTAATGCTTCATAGAGTTGTCCTGAGTTTATATAAGTTAATATGTGTAACACATTCCAACAATGGTTGGTGCACAGTGAGGATTCATCGTGAGATGGTAGGGGATAGTGACCATCCCTATATTACCATACCATCATTATTATTATGACAGCCATTTCTACAACACCTTCCTGTGTAACGCCTAGGCATTTCCCCTCTGATTTGACTTCTGGATGTGTTTGGAGCTGAATTTACATGAAGCATTAACACATGTGAACTGACTAAAGCCCAGACAAATGTTTAAATTTCTAAAACAAATGGTGTACTAAGAAAAGCCGAAGATTTCATTATAAGTCCCTAGGGCTGCTCACTTTTCTAAATGGAAAGGTGTCTGCATTCATTTTAATCCAATTCATTATGAACAGTGGAGCTGCATGGAACACACATTAAATTAAATTTTATTAAAAGGAAAAAGCAGAAACAAATTCTCACTGGTATGGCAGCATGAGCTTAATTATTTTGTAAAGATGACTTTTTGGCCCAGAAGAGGAGGAAATTCTTGGAGCTGGTCTCTTTATACATATTTTTATGTGTTATGAAATTCTCTCCTGAGCTATCTGAAGGCCTAAACTTTTAATTCTTGGAGCTGGTCTCTTTATACATATTTTGATGTGTTATGAAATTCTCCCCTGGGCTATCTGAAGGCCTAAACTTCTGTGTTTCTCCACAGTGCAGGGTCTGAACATACTTGCTAGAGGAACGTGAATGCAGGGTACATGTTGGTGTGTTAAGGATTCCCACACTGGGGCACATGTGTATGCATACTCTGGGCCAATCTGTCCACAAAGCTTATCTAGGTCCATGACTGCTGTAGGCAGATTTCAGAGAGCAACAAGAAAAAAATATAATCCTAAACTCAGAGTGGGGTACTTAGTAAATCTTCAACTGATACCTGATCAGTTTTTCACTTTTCAAGTTATTTTCACATTTTATAATCACACTCTGTAATGCAGTGATATAAGTTCACAGGAAAAAGTTCCTTTTTGGTGTCAGAACTACTGGTATTATCAGGAATGTTCTGCTCTTCTCCTGGGAAGCAGATGGGAGTTACAGGCTGTGATTTCTGATTAGAATCTTAAATATTCCAAGATATGGGTTCCCATTTCCAGAAGATAAATCACAGGAAGAGAGGGAGACGCAAAACACCCACAAAATCCCTGGAGCAAACCTGCCCTACTGCTAGTGTGTTTTGCCCCATGACAGGTTTGGATACTCAGATGTCCACAGGGGCCTTCCATGTATGCCAGGCATCAGACACCTCCCTCCTTGGGAAGAGCTGCCTGGTTGCCTCTACACAGCTTGGCTGTGGGTTATGGGTAGAATTCCTCTGTGTCCACCCACCTCCAGAAACCCCTGTCAGAGGGCAGTTTCAGGATTAACTAGACCACCAATGGCCTCACTTAGGGATGAGGCAACCCAGAAACAGCTGAATATTGCTTAGTATTTTCTTTTTTTTTTCTTACTTTCTTTCGTGTGTGTGTGTGTGTGTGTGTGTGTGTGTGTGTATGTGTGTGTGTGTGTGTGTGAGTGTGTGTTGTTTCTGGGGATTAAACCCAGGGCCTGGTGCATGTGAAACAAGCACTCTATCAACTGAGCTGTGTCTCCAGCCCAGTATTTTACTTTCAAAAGTGTAAAAGTCCAGAGAAATGTTTAGACTTGCCTCTATTTCCTGCATTTCCCATTTTTTAAAAAATTTTGATTGGAAACTGGAATATACTAGCCAGAAAAAGGAAGTAGCCTTTTGTTTGTTTGCAACATTCTAAGACCAATTACTAGGAGAATCCTATATTTCTGTCTACATGTATAGGCATTTAATATCTGTGTATATATTTTCTTAGTGGAGAGAGATAAAAAGGCAAAGAAAGATTGAGTGTTGACTTAACCCAAGGCCATACCACTCTTTGGTGGCAAATCCTAAACTGGAACTGCTCTTGTAGTCCTGCCCTCCACCCTAGTGGGCCTGGATTGGCTGGTGCCAATGTCTCTGACCAGGGACCTTCTGCTAGTAACACACAAATGCAAACCTCCTACCAATGGTTTTCTTATTGTCTTCCCTGGAGAATTGCTCCTGTCTCTGGCTCTGGGCAGCACACCTGTCTCCATAATCTAAATGACCACCTGTCCCTGAACATCAGTCACCCTGGCTCCAGCCTGTTTTCTCTCTGGAGTTCCAGGCCATTCTTGCCACCTGCTTCTGTGCCTTTCCACCTGGCTGTGTCTCTGGCTTCTGAGCTCAGGCTGTTTCAGACTGAATATGTCACCTGCTCTTCCTCTGGTGCCTTTATCCACCCACATGTTCAGCCAAAAACCAGGTATCAGTCTTGACCACTTTCCTCCTTTCCTAACTCTGCCTGGGCAACTATTAAGGGCTACTTCTGGGACCTGCTCCCTCTTCCTCACCTGCACTGCTATTACCCCTTCCCCTGGATCAGGCCACCCTCATCTCTCACCTCTGCTAATACTCTACTCTTCCAACTTCTGCTTCTGCTCTTTCCCTTCCCTAATCTGATCTCTGCCTTGCACTAGAGTGAGATACTGAAAACCCCAAAGAGATCATGCCCTTTTGCTGCTGAAGTCTCTCCAATGGCTCCTACCATGACTGGCAAGATCCCCTGTGGTGTGGCCTTGAGGCCCATGTGCACTCTCATAGCATGTGCCATACTTGACTATCATGACCATCTCACTTCCTCTCTTCTTGAGATCTCTCCAATACCTGTCACATCCCTGATGCACACTAGGCCTCAAAAACACTTGTGTAGTGAACAAATAAACAATAACTCTCAAATGTACTCTGAAGTGCTGACTACCTAAAGTAGTTTCTTATTACACTTAGTTGAATAATATCAAGGTCACTGGCAATTCATAACTAGCTGTTCATGACCACATTACTATTTAATATTACTATTCAATATTAATATAATCTCTTTGATTCAATTTCTTCATTTGCAAAATTCAGGTGTTATAGACCATGATCTGCAAGGGCCACCTAGTTTAAAGACATTCACTCCCAAACTACTAAGGTTGAGCTTTCCAACCTGAAGAATCACATGTAAGGCTGGGCATAGTAGTGCATGCCTGTAATTCCAGCAGCTCAGGAGGCTGAGACAGGAAGATCACAAGTTCAAAGCCAGGCAGAGCAATTTAGCAAGGCCTTAAGCTAAATTTCTCACTAAATTATGAGGTTGTCTCAAAATTTAAAATAAAAAGTGCTGGGGATGTGGCTCAGTGGTTAAGCGCCCCAGGGTTCAATCCCTGGTACAAAAAAAGAAGAATCACATATATAAATGATCGAAATCAAACATTCTGGGAGTATTTTATCTTGATCATGAGGCTTTACAAAACCTTCTAGGATATTTTCATCTAACATGTTAATGTCAGAGATCTAAAAGCCTTTGGTACATTACAAACAAATTAAAAGAATATAAAAATGATTTCTGAGTGCATCCTCAAACTGGTGGATTTCAGATTAAGTTTTACAGCCTGTATGGAATGCATTTAATTCATCCATGGGTTCATTCATCCAAGGATGAGTCGTGTACCTATTCCATGCTTGTAGCATGCAGGAGGCTGGAAATATAGATGGTCAAAAGACACTGTGTCTAGATTCTTCAAGAGACTTTCTAAAGGCGGCAACTTCAGCTTTCAGGGCTTGATACTTCTCATCAGGCCAGGGGATACCTACCCTCTCCTTGCTACCTTTACTAGCCAGGACCACAGCCTCATTCTACTTGTAGGCAGCGTGTTTTTTGTGGTTTCTCGACTCCCAGGGATGACAATGGGGACAACACAAAGTTTCCCCTATTTGAACAGCCATTTTCATTATTCAGTATCTGCAATCTGTGAACTATACTGTTAGTACTGAAAAGTTAACTGTGGCCAGAATTAAACAAGATAGACCAGGGTTTTTTGATGGCATTCATTACCACTATAAAAGGTGATCCTTTTTTTTTTAAGCAAAACAAATCAAAACATATGATCTTACCTTTCCCTGATTGCAATTGGAATTCCTCCAAGATAATATGTGCTGAAATCAAATATTTCCCCCTCAATTTTAATGTTTTGATTATCCACATTTATCCGCATAACTTTTTGGACTCTTCCAATTTTGATCAGAATCTGAAATAAATGAGGTAAATCAGAAAGCAATGGGAAAGAAAAGAATCCTATTCACATGAATGGCCCAGAGCCATTCTTCAGATTCATTTATACACATGGTACAACGATTGCAGTAGCAGTTTGAGGTTAAAAAAATCTGATATGAAAATATTTTAATAGAAATATTTTTATGTGAAATTAATCATGGTTTATATATGTGATATATATTATCTATTCTGTGCCTAAATGTTCAAATTTTATAAAGAATGTGTCCTCAGTTAATAAAATAAGTCAGTCTGGTAATAAAAGGGTTTTTTTTTGTTGTTGTTGGCATTGAATCAATTTTAAAGGTCTATAGACATTTAAAAATTCATGTAAACAGACTCGAAGGTCATACCAGATGATCTTTTCCATTGTTGATGGTATCCCTGATTCCTTTTTCTTTGGGTGGCTCTGAATTCAGCTTGTATCTCACCATGAGGTTGCCGTCTTCTATATTTAGGGATATGAAGCGATCCTAGAGAATGGAAATGATACAGATTACCAGGTGACCTGGGTGAAGAAGGACCAAGGTCCTGGGAATCAAGTTATTCTTGATCAAAAACTGCTCTCAGCTCCAGCTGTCGCCTGAGTTAAGAGGGGTAGCAGTGCTATAAGAGCCATCACCGTTGGGTGTGACGGTTCACTTCTGTAGGTCGTATGAGAGCATCATGCCTGGCACTCAGGATGGACACAAAATATGGTAGTGATTATCATGATTTTGTTTCATGACCATCCATAGCCCTTCCATAATGAACATGGAAACTGAAAGGATAGAGAACATTATAGTAATATGAAAACATGAGCACTACCTTTCAGAGAGAGAAAAATCCCCAGATATTTTCCACCACCTGTTTTCTGATTTACTCCTACGTCTTGGCCACTTTGCTGCCTCCTCCCCTCTATTCCCTGTTTCAGTGTCTGGGTCCTGCGAGGCTCCCACATGGGACTCCTTCTTTCCCTCACACCACTCCCTTTGCCTTGATGCTCATGATTGCTCCTATGGTTCCAGCTCAGCTGTGCTCATGAAGCCCAGATACTTCTCTCCAGCCTAGACATGTCCCTTTGGGGCCAGGTCTGTATGTCTGATCCCCTTGTTAGTGCATGTATGACTAATGATACCTCAAATTCAAAATATCCTCAGAAGAATTTATGATCTGCATGCCTCCCATATGCTGTTGAGCCGAACCTGCCTTTCTTTTCTTCATCCTGTGCACACCTCCCCTGCTCTCTCTCAACCATCATCATCATCATCATCATCTTGGTAAGCAAGCCATACCTTTCAGAGTCATTCCTGGTCTTTCTCTCCCATCCAATCAAATCTTCTGAATTCTTCCATTAAGTCTCTCACATCATCCCCCTGGTCCCAGCCACAATTTCTTTAGCTCAACTGCATAGCATTAGCCTGCTAGTTTCCCTGTGTCCCTTCAAATCACTTCCACTTGGCAGCAAGAGCAGCCTTCTAAAAATGCCAGTGCAAGAACCTTACTTTCCTTTGTTTTCAGACACATCCCTGATGCCCCAGCAGATACTGCAGGGCTGAGCATCTCTTCCCTTCATTCCTTAGCACTCCCTCTTGCTCTCCAAGTCACAACCACACAGGTCACCCTTCCATTCCTGGGCGCTCCTGGCCTTCTCACCCCTAGGTCTTCTTTGTGTCCCTCCCTCTGCCAGATCCTGCATTGCCCTTTCCCCCAAATACCAGTTTCTACTTGTCGTTCTGGGTCTCTGTCAAAGCATCCTCTGCTCAAGAAAGTCTTTATTGCCATCAGCCTCATTTTCCCTCTATACAGCTCCGTGCAATTGGGACAGACTAAGGACCTATTAATAGCATGCTTTGTATGACACCGGACATCCCCTCTAGAGGACAGGAACCCTGTCTGTCTTGACATTATTGCCTCGCTGTCTTGGAGCAAGGCATGCACTGAAGGCAGCTATTTCCTCTGTGGTCAGATAAGCAGAGGAATTTCTGACTCAGAGCTTCAGGCTTTGCTCTTACCCAGTCCCCTAACAATAAAAAGCTGTTCCTTTGAAGCCCAAGGCAAGAGTCTTCATCTGAAAAGAAAATTGGTCCTTTTCTAGATCCTAAGTCATTATTGTTGAGAGTCAGGTTAGAGTTTATCAATCCACTAAAAAGAGTAACAGCAGCACCCAGAGAGGAAGGAACCATCCTGCTTAATAGCAGCTCTGCATCATTTCTTACACAATGACATTATGTAAGTTTTCTTCTAACATATATACTATTTCTAGTTCTTAGTCTTTAAGAAGTTCAAAATGTAGTACAGTTTGAGCATCCAAACATGAAATTCTTCAAAACCTAAAAAAAAAAAAATTTTGAGCACCAATGTGATGCCACTAAGCTGATAGTTTAATGTATACAAATTTTGTTTCATGCACAAAATTTTTAAAAGTATTGTATAAAGTTATCTTCAGGCTATGCGTATAACATACACGAATTTCTTGTTTAAACTTGGGTCCCATCCTCAAGATATTTCATTCTGTATATGCAAATATTCTGTAGTCTGAAAAAAAAATCCCAAATCTGAAACACTTCTGGTCCCAAGCATTTTGAGAAAGAAATATTCAACCTCAAGAAAGAAGACCTTGTTTCAGAAAACACTGAAGGCACTGGGCAACTTCTCACCTCGTAGCATCCTTCAGGCTGGTTGGGACCTTCCTGACCTATCAGAACTAGCTCAGCCTCAGAATCTCCTGAAGGGTTCAGACCAACCCCAGAGAGGAGAGCTGGGCCAGGTCTGTGTCTCTACCCTGCAGGTAGAAGGGGATGGTAAAATCTCAAACTCCATATCCACTCCATATTCTCAGACTAGAGAGCCCAGGGTTTGATCCACATTTCTTCCAAAATACTACCTGGGAGAGCAGCTACAGGAGCTCCTATTCCCAGGGGCAATTCACTGAAAGACCCAGGGTGGCTACATGGGAGCCAGGGCAAACCCACCTACTCTCCTTGGACCAGCAGGTGGCACTGATGATCATTTGTTGAGTGTGCCTTTGGATTTCTCTGACATAATGAACTTAAGTATTTCATGCTTGTATAATTATACCAAAATGAATTCTTTTTTCATGTGTAACTAAAAAGAACCAATGAAAAAGAAGGAATGGTCCTCAGGAATCTCAGCTGCTTGAATGATCCATGTCTTGAGAAGTCAAGAATGAGGCTGGTAAAGAGACACCCCAGGCAGCCTGGCAAGAGTCAGAGCAAGATGGAATAGCAGGAGGTCACATCAGTCATCTGGATCTCAGAGACCCCAGGAGCTCTGCACTTGTTCTATGGCACGATAAGTAGATTATTAGGCAAGCAGTACTTTTCAAAGAACAAAACCAACACCCAAGCCAGGCTCGGTGGTACATGCCTGTAGTCTCAGCTACTTAGGAAACTAAGGCAGGAGGATCCCAAGTTCAAGGCCAGCCTCAGCAATTTAGGAAGATCCTGTCTCAAAAAATAAAAAAGGTCTGGGGTTATAGCCAGTAGTTAAGTGTTCGCCTAACATGTGGAAGGCTCTGGGTTCAATCCCCAGCACTGTAAAATATAAATTAAAAAAAATTTTTTGAACGTACTCTATATGCAAAGATATGAAAAAATGTACTTTATATGTGTAATAAGAATGGTAAGGCATTTCACTGTCATGTATTTAAAAAAATAAAATCAATAAAACTGAAAACAAATAAATAAAAAATAAAAAGACTGATGTTGAAGAGAAAAAAAAGAATAATAAAAAGACTAAATTGTATTAAGCAAAATAATAATAATAATAAAACTGACAAAGAAAATGGAGGAGATTTCTTCCCCATTTTGCATCATGGTCTCAAATTTCTGATTATTCTTCCTCATCAACACTCACCATTCCACCCTGCCCCCAACCAATAGAAAGAAGCAATTGGCCAAGAGAGAGGAGGCAGGCCACTTTTGCACATTGTTTTTCAGATCTACTTGGTTGTTTATAAATAACCCAGTCATCTGCAAATTGCTACACAGAATGGATATTTTGGTAGTTCTGGATGTTTATATATTACCTGGTTTTCTGCGAAGAACAGCAAACCTCTATCCACGGTGGTCTGAATGGTCTGTCCAAAGGTTGGGATGGGAGCGTTTGGTTGAGTTGGAACTCGAGCATAGCCTGTACCTTCAAAATAGTTTTTGTCTGACTCTTCCTTTCTCCTATCAACAGCAATCATTAAAAGTTAGAACACTGCAGCAAGGGTGTTCATAAGAATGGTCATGCATTCTGCTGTCGTTATTTAAAAAAATAAAATCAATAAAACTAAAAATAAATAAACAGAAATGAAAATACTAATGTGGAACAGAAATAAAGAATAATAAAAAGACTAAATTGTATTAAGCAAAATAATAATAATAATAATAAAACTGACAAAGACAATTGAATGGGAACGTGCTACTGATAGGAGATGCTGCCATCTGAAAAGTGGGACAAAGAACATGCAATCTAGATGTCATGATTTTATTAAAGAAGAGGGAATACATTTAAAATGTTAAAAGAGCCAAAATTTTCTCCTGGACATGCTCTTATCCCCTCTATCAAAAAAAGGTAATATTCAAGAATCCTTTTTGGAAATGCCTGCTCACAAGGAAGTGGCCTATAAGCTGAAGCTCTTGAAATGTTGAAAAGTACTCATTTGAAATATAACCTTATTCGGAGCAATAAATGCTTGACCTAGTTCTTTGGACTCTTCCAAGACTTTTTTTGGCAGGGCGGGGGGCGCTACCAAGGATTGAACTCGGGGGCACTCAACAACTGAGTCACATCCCTAGCCCTTTTTTTGTATTTTATTTAGAGGCAGGGCCTCAGTGAGTTACTTAACACCTCACTAATTGCTGAGGCTGGCTTTGAACTTTCGATCCTCGGGCTTCAGCCTCCCCAGCTGCTGGGCTTACAGGCATGTGCCACCACCCTTGGCTATTCTAAGTCCTTTTAATTGTAAGGATGATTAGAAGCTCAAAGCAACAATTCTCAAAAAAGGTTCATCCAGCACTGTGCCTACAAAGTCACCCACTTTGCATATCACTGTTTTTTAAAATTTAAAGTAAATATGTAATTTTATGTCTAAAACAGGTATCATCTTGTGGTATGAGACATCAAAAATTTAAGAAAGATTTTGTTCTTTTTAAAAAATTGAGAAAACTCTATCAATCTAATGTTTTATACAATTTGGAGAAGACTGACATTATGAGATTTTCAGGATGGACTAGCAGTGTTGCATGCATAATTTAAGAACTACTGACCCAAAGCAGCAAACAACATCAACAGCCTCCCTAACCACCCTTTCTTACAGGTAAATGTCCTGCAGGTTACCCACCCAGTCACACAGACACTGACTTCTAGATTTCATTTACCTTCTACAAGGCTCCACCTCAGTTGTGTTGAGATTGAAAGTTTTTTTGAAGTTGTACAAACTCAGAACATTTTCATTGAGGTCATCTAATTCAATACAACCTTTGTATGGAGGGAATCTCAGTCTACTGGGAAGCTGAAAACGAAACAAACAAAACAAAATCTTCCACTGATTGAACAAAGGAAAGTAATAAGGCTGACAAAAAAAAAAAAATAGTCTAAGTCTATCACTTTGAACAGTCAACATTACGTAAGGGTTAGGAATGAGGGCCCTGGAGCTTGAGGACCTGGCTTTGCTTTTGAATAGTTATATAATCATGGAAAAGTTACTAAATCTCTTTGCTTCAGTTTCCTCATCTGTAAAATGCTAATGAAAATGATGTTTACTTAAATTAATAAACTTAAGGTTTGAAGAGTATACAGAGGAAGTGCTCAATTAGTGTTAGTCATTATCACTAGACGTGTTTAAGAACATGGCCAAATCCATTATATGATAATTAATTAAAATAGAGATGAATCATTATGTTATTTTAAATTTATGTTTTCATTCAGGGAAATAACATTTATACTTACTTTAAAACCAGGTGGATAACCTCCAACATAAAACACAACATTTTCAGGATCCAAATTAAGGAGTGTGTTGGTATTTCCACTATCCATGTCATGGAATTGGGACGCTTTGGGTTTATTGGAGGTGGCCTCTTTGGTGTAATTAAGCCTTGCAAACTGATAAATTCTGTTTAAAATTACATAATAAAGTTATAAGAAAAATTAAAGAATTGAAAGCCAACATATAAAAAATAAAGCGTTTGTCAACACAGATAAATGAAGAGTGTAGGTCAGGTTCACAAAGAGCAATATCAAATCCAATTTGTACCTCTGAAATTTCACCCGGTCCATTACAGCCTCCTGGGACTCACTCTCGGTCAAGGTCTGATCCACCTGGAGCTCTGCCTCTCGTTCTCCCAGGTTGTACACACACGTGAGCTGGCCATCGACAACTGCCATGCCGATGTAGTCCTTGGAGGCCTGGGACATAAAGGCCACCTCAGAACTCTTCAAACACTTATGTTTTTCCCAAGTTTCCATCCCAAGAAGATCTCCAGAGTTTTATTTCATAAATTAATGGGTTTTACGCATTGAGCCTTGGGCAGACAGAATAAATGAGGTACATCCTCTTATAGACGAATTAATTAATAATGTCTGGGCCACCTTTGCTCATGTTATAGTGCCTTTATTACCATAATTCCTCCACTTTCTCAATCTTAAAATATTTCATAACACCTATCATACAGAGAGACCAGATATGGACTCAGCCAATCATTAGATTTCAATCTGGTAACAGAGAGAGAGGCCATTTTTGTTCTGTTAGTGCATGACATACCCTCTTAACCTTTGTGGCTGTTTCTTCTAGGATACCTCTATTTTGCCATGTCAGCTATGTACATATCTTTCCTCCTTCTTAGAATGTGAGCATGCTGAGGGAAAAGTAAATCTTTAAAAATTGTGGTGAAGTATATATAATATAAAATGTTATAAAGCTTGGAACCATTTAAAATGTACATTGGCATTTAGTACATTCAAGAAATAAATTTTTGATTATTATAAACACAAGGTGTGGTACATAATAAGTGCAATCTCCCTCTGTTTTCAGGGAGGATTGGTTCTAGGACCCCCAAAGATACCCAAATCTGCGAATTCTCAAGTCTCATATATCAAATGGCATAGTACTTGCATATAACTTACGCACATCTTCCCAAAGACATTAAATTGTCTCTACATTACTTATAATACCTTATTTAATGTAAACATTATATAAATAGTTCTTAAATTGTATCATAGAGGGAACAACAAGAAAAAAATCTATACATGTTAGTCCAGATGCTTTCCATCTATCTATCTGTCTGTCTGTCTATCTATCTATCTATCTATCTGTTTTGGGGTACCAGGGATTGAACTCAGGGAACATTCAGCCACTGAACCACATTCCCAGACCTATTTTGTATTTTCTTCAGAGACAGGGTTTCACTGAGTTGCTTAGCACCTTGCTTTTGCTGAGGCTAGCTTTAAACTCGAAATCTTCCTGTCTCAGCCTCCCAAGCCACTGGGATTACAGGCGTGCACCATTATGCCCAGCAAATGCAATTTATTCTTCTCTGGACATTTTTGTTCCATGGTTGGTTGAATCCATAGACGTGGAACCCTTGGAGATGAAGGTCTGACTGCATATGGTGTAAATTTGTTGAAGGCATAAAGTAATGTGCATTTGGTCATAATACAAAGCAAAAAGTCATGTCATAAGGTGACTGCAAATAAAGTGCCAACATTTTGAAGCATGAGAGTGTAATTAATAGCACTGTTGATTTTAAGAATCTAACACCAACCATTCAAAATTCCTACAGTGGTAAGGTTAATGAATTTGTATGATAAAAAGGTGGGGCACCTGCATTTCTTATTAGGCAAGAAAGGCTTTGTTTTACTTCCATTCTCATCCATGGATGATTCCCACCCTGCAGACTTGAGGAAGGGTCTGTGGCTGGGCCTTCTGAGGAATATAACAGGGTCATGCTTCTGTGAGAAGGAGCTAAAGTTGATTTCCATGAAGTCTTGATGCCCTGGCAGTGTGGAGAGAGGATGCCGATCCTCCCCACTCACATGTGCATGTGCTCACAGGTACACACACATGTGTCCACATCCTGAGTCAACCAAGTAAGGCCACTTGATCCATCAGCAGCTAATAATCCATGATGGATGGACATCTCAAGTGGCTGTCCCCACGGCAGGGAGGTGTAGTGAGGGGTAGCCGTGGTGGGATTTTTTGATGTCTTAGGGGGATTTCCTATGATACGCTAATGGCAGGGATGTAGTCTCAAAAATACACACCTCCCAAAACATTCTGCTATAAAAACAAAAGAAACATACAAGCAATACTTACATCTTTATTTCCGAGGTACATCACAAACATATTCTCAGTCCCCCCATTTTCTCTTGAGTCAGGTCTTTGAAGAAACAAAGAGAGAGATGTGTATCCTTTCAAATCTTCCAGGTCATTTGGAAGTCGGACTTCAACGCCAGATTTACCATTGAATCTCATGGGGACTGCGACCTGTGAGGAATGATCAGGTGTCAAATGTTCTGCTGCAAAGGCAGTGGTGTTCTCACTGTCTTTGTTGTTGGCCCTATCTATCACCCATCAGCCCTTCCTGAACAGCTCTGAAAAAAAACAGGGAGTATGGACATCTCCTGGACCCAAGTTACAAACTCAGGAAGCTGTCTGAGGAGCCAGATAATAGGGCATTCACGCTCTCCCTGATATTAATATTAATAAGTAGTCATAATAGTAGTATTCCAACTCTGGATGAATTTTATACAGAAGTTAATGTATGATTATTGTCAGTGCATTAAGGCTCTAAAATAATGCCTTTTAGAATCTTTGTGGAGAAGGGCCATTTTTCCCCCTCCAATCGGACATGGACCAATACTTTTGTAAGTTGGGAATATATTTTATGTGTTAAAAAAGAGGTGGGGATAGGGTGGGGTACAGAGAATATGCCTGTATTTTTATCACCACCTTAAGAAATAAAACATAAGGGATATAACTGTCCCTGTTCCAATCTCTCCCTTCTCAGAGGTAACCACTACTCTGAATTTAGTTACATACAAATTTTTATGCATTTTAAATATTTTTTACATATACATTTATCTATTCATTCTACCTAGTCTTATTTTTCATGTGTTAAATATAATATTTTACACAAATAGTATCTGCCTGTACACATCCTTTACAACTTGCTTTCTTTTCTGGGCACTAGGTTTGTAGATTTATCTGTGATAATAATGCATTGCTCCAGCTTGTTCACATTTACTATTGCAAACTTTCAGCTTTTCTCAAAAAAATAATTATTATGAAAAACTGCTGCAATGAACATCCTAATACATGTCTGTTAGTGCTATCCATTAGTACCACTCTGAGCCATTTGAGGTAGAATTGGGACTTGCTAAGACATAAACACAACTCTATTCTTAGCAAAGTCTAAGAAACCATTTACAGTGGTTGGTGGGAAGCCTGAGTTCAGAACAATGGCTTAGTTATTTCTGTGTCCTCATACCCAAGGGAGTACCAGTGAACATCAGGTACTCAAAAGCACTGCCTTACTTTTTTAAATATTATTTTCCACTAAGGCTACTTACTCTCTGCCAGGAACTATTCTACATTAGCTCATTTGACTCTAACAGTCTCTTGAGGTTGGTACTGTTATTGACCCTACTCCACAGATGAAGAAACTGAGGCACAGAAGAGGTGAAGTGACTTGCTCAAGGCCTCAAAGTTCATAAGTGACTGAACAAGAATTAAGCCAAGACAATCTGGCTTCATTCACCAGTTTTTAACCACTGTGCTATAATACACTGCAAGTCTTGTTAAATAAACTAGTGAATCAACTCAAAAGGACAAAAGCTACAGACACCTTCTTTTTCTTTTGGTTTTTGCAAGGCATGCACAGGAATTAAAAAGGGTAGTTTCTTCAAAACTCTCTCTTTTGCTAAAGGTTCTCTGTTAGGATTATTTCACTTTCCTGAAAGAAAGAGCAGTTGCTGAGGCTGAAAATTAAAAAAAAAATAATATTAAGTCTAGAAATCAACCACGGTGCCTCCAGGACGGTGGTATTCTGCATAGACCTTCTTTCCCAAATATCTCACAAAAAGCTGGCTAGGATTGTATTGCAAAATTCAAGGACTTGTTTTGAAATACAAAGACTTTATTTACAATAATTCCCTCTCACACAAGACCTTGCTTTCCAAGGTTTCAATTACTCATAGTCAAAATCTTTTTTTGTGGTCCAAAATTATTAAATGGAAAATTCCAGAAATAACTAATTCATAAGTTTCACAGAGGACACCACTCTGAGTAAAGTGGTAAAATCTTATGTTATCACACTTCATTCTGCCCAGAATGTGAATTATTTTTTTTTCCAGAGTATCCACACTCTATATTCTACCTGCCTGATACCTACTTAGTAGTTGTCTTGGTTACTGGATGGACTGTTATGCTATCTAAGTAACCCTTACATAGAACCCTATATCATGATGCCTATACTATTACATCTCATTATGTAAGCATTGTATTATCTCATATCAACATAAGAAAAAAGGTGAGTACAGAATAATGTTATTTTGAGAGAAAAAAATTTTCATACCTTTTATTATATTGTTATAATGGCTCGATTTTATAATTAGTTATTGCTATTAATCTCTTACTGTGTCTAGTCTATAAATAAAACTTTATCATAGGTATCAAGAAGTAGGAAAAAACAGTCTCAGGCATCCTTGGCCAGGGGGTGGGCAGTGCTCTTGAAATGTATCTTCCATGATAAGGGAGGATTACTGTACATTGTTTGGGGATAATATAAATCATAAGAGGAATGTCAGGCAAATAATGTCAGGTGAAAATAAGAAAGGCTGATCAATCAGTCTTCCAGTGATAGAAAACTGCTATAATCCTGTCTTCCATCCTCAACAAAGATAGATTCTCCACTTTTCAAGTTACAAGAGAGTAGGTTCTGTGCAGTATTATATTGCCACATTCTGATAATTGAACCTCACCTGAACTTGCAATAATAGTTTAATAAGTTAGGTCTGGAAGAATATCCTTCCTGCCTGCATCAACTCAGTGGGAAGAAAGTGCTTCAATTCCCTGATAGACCAGAAAATGTAGAGGATGAAGGTCATATGCACTTCTGAAGGTAAGAGAAGGAAATCAACCTTTATATTTCAATCTACCAAATAATTAGGGCGAGAAAGACAATCAATTCTCGAATAAATTAACGCCTTTCCTTTCTTGATGAATGTGATAACTAACATATCAAAGAATTAGCCTTCGCTATGACAAAGTGAGGACTCCGCACCTTATTTGCCGCATCTCTGGCCTGCTGAATTAGTTCTCGAATTCGGTCCATATTGTCAGAGATGTTTCCCAAGGGTAACAGTTGTTGGTTGATACTTTCAATCTTGCTCAAAAGATCTGGAAGTTTCTTAGTTAATTTCTTTACTGTTGGTGAGGTAAGAAAACAGAAATTTTAAATTGTGCATTGAGAAAAGGTTAAATACAGATGTTCTCAACAGACAACATTTGGTAAGTGGTAAGCTTAGGCTCCAAATGTTGAACAGGATGGATCATAGTCAGATGATCCCTTTCCAAATGCATCATAAATTTTATTCTTCAATATAAGTATCATATCCTTTTCCTTGCTCACTACAAGAAAAAAAATTTTTTTTCTAATCCTTAATCTCAATCATAATTAAATATCTCATGATTCAGGAACTAATCACTCTATTTAAAAAAAAGAAAATTAATAGCACTGTCAATGGATTAAAAAAGGAAAAACAGCGTGCCTGGTCTTTCTAATAGAATATCTATACTATTTGAATGTATGATATTAAACTATTTTCAAATATTTTCATTTATGATCAGACTTTACCAGGGAAGAACTGAGATGTACCAAGACCCATAACAATGCAGAAAATGGCTAATACACCTGACCCAAGAAAGCCTGGTACCTGAGTTATGTGCATCACTCAGAGCCTGGTTGAAGTCTGCACTCTGCGTGCTCCCATAAGTATCCTTAATTCTTTCCAAGTCTGTCTGAATGGGGTTAAGCCCATCCAGAACCTCACTTGTGATGTCATCAGCCTTTCTGACCAGGCCCTTTGCACCACTAATCATGCCATCGATGTCACCTAATGCACACACAGAAAGGGAGGTGTAAGAATTTAAAACATTCAACAAAAGAAACCGAGTATAGTAGTCCAGGGAGATGATGACCTCTCTGAATCCCACGAAGGTCGTCACGGACAGTAGTGAGGTTGGTATCTATCAGTTTTTTCTGAACCGTCACAACATTCAGGGTTTGCTGTAGGTTGTTGAGAGCTGGATTGATTTCTAGGAGAAAATAAACAGCAAGAGGCAATCACTCTATGAGCTCTGATCCTTTACTGCTATTTGTGACCTCTGAGATAGCTGGCATCAGGGAGATATTGGGCAGACTTGTGCCTTGGGGTTCATTCCAAAGATGCCCGCTGCACATGGCCTAGACTGGCAGCTCTGGGGCCCTCTGGTTACAGACGCCACAAGTGCATCAGAGCCTTGTGGTGACAGACTCCTTAGAAATGCATAAAGACAGAGAGAAGCTGAATAACTCAGGAGAGGGCTGAACTACTCCACTGGGACCAGAAGACTCTGCTTCGTGAAGGGAGTGTCTGTCTTATTTGATGCTAAGTACCAGCACGGGGCACAGTGTCTGGCGCTAGCTGGAGATTCATATTAGCACATATTTGTTGAATGAGTGAATGTATGAATGAACAAATGAATAATGCAGAAAGAATGCTCTTCAGTTGGAGGACAAGAAGGGCTTTTTTTTTGAGAGAGAGCGTGCGTCATCTAAAGAACACAAAGTAGACATTGTTTGTTCCTGTTCATTTCCAACCTGACCAATTTCAAATATTGCTGTCTTTGGGTCCAACACATGCTTTAAAATCATACTGATGATATGTGACTTACATTATAATTCTGGGACTGCTTTTTTTTTTTTTTTAAAGCAGTGTAGTTTTTAGCATTCAAACCTATTTAAAACATTGATCTTGGACTGGGAATGTAGCCCAGTGATGAAGTGCGTGCTTAGTATCTGAGAGGTCCTGGGTTTGATCTCCATCACTGCAAAAGCAAACCTCACCAATCCTACCTCGAAGCTCAAATTTCATAAAGAGAGCAGATGGCATGCCATGAAATTTTAATTCTTAAAAATGGCTAGGCAAATGTGTGTTTATTAGTACATATTTTTTCTGTATTTTATTTTTCATGTATTTAATTTTTTTAAAAAAAACTTAATAAATAAATTTACAAAGGCATTGTCTAATCCATCTTAAAGAACAAAGAAGCTAAGTGAGGACTGTGGGCTCAGATTTCTACTTAGCCTTAAATGCCCACAAGAGACCAGAGAAATTCAAAAGACAGCATTGTTAGAACATAGGAGTTTGGTGAGTTTAAAACAGTTTAATTCTTTTTAAACAAAATTAAATTAAATTAAGTGAAAAAATTTCCAAAGATAAAATTTATGCTTAAAAACTTCTCATGTTTCAGAGTTTGGGTACTTCTGACCTTTTGATTGCTAAGATTTTAAGAGTTCAAAAATTATGAAGCAGTGGCCAGGTATGAGACTCTGACTCAAAATAAAGCAAAATTTAAGAAAGTAAAAAAAAAGAATTTAAAGGGCTGCAATTATAGCTCAGCAGTAGAGCACTTCTGTATTCAACTTTCAGTACCACAAAAGAGAAAGAAAGAAAGAAAGAAGAAAGAAAGAAAGAAAGAAAGAAAGAAAGAAAGAAAGAAAGAAAGAAAAGAAAGAAAGAAAAGAAAAGAAATAAATTTGAAAACAATTGCATCAATGACTTGGAATGAATGATCTGGATATGTGGGTTCCCAATGCCATGGTCACAAAATTGATTAAATTAAGAGTGTCCACTCAGGGACAGGCTAAAAGAAGTCTATGACCACAAGACTTTTTTATGATTATGAGACTGTAGTCAATTTCATAGATGATGGATGGGGGATATTTAGAGTTTTGGGGTTGATACATGATATTAAAAAATAAATCACAAATTCAGTATCTTCTGTATTGACACTGAAATTCCGAAAGAACATTTGTTTCCAGAGCTGCCTCTCCTGGTCCCAAAAGTCATCTTAAACCCCTGACTATCCCTGCCACCCCCAGGCCCCCAATACCTTGCTGTAGCTCCTTCTGTGTTAACTTGGCTTTGTGTAGCAGTTTATCACTGTCAGAACTCAGGGTCTTAGCTTTTCCTGGAAGATTTTCCTTTATCACTGTCTGCAAGCAAAGCATTTATCAGTCTTAACCATATGCTACACCTTGGGAAATATGAAGGAAGAGTTTCACCATAGTCTTCAAGATCTTTAATCTTTAAAAGGTAAAGTCTGAAGGGGAGAAGGGGTCTAGAAGTACACTGTTCCCTAAAAAAGAGAAGGTTTGGATTCTAGGTAGACATCCAGGGCTCAGGGAGGTGGACTCATCTTCAGTGATGTACTGGCAGATGGTGAGACAATTGCCTGCTGTCACTTGTACCCCTTCTAATAATCAAAGGGAGAATTTAGTTCAGGCTTTCACATTTTGAAACCTAAATCTTTAACTTGCCATGAAACAAAAATATTAATATTTTTGTCCTTTGTTTTTTTCTGAATATTATATGATACAGGTTAGATCTCACAAAACTCCACAGACATACCCAGATGTAAAACCAAGTCACTGGTAGAAAACAGTGTTCAAATTGTTTACAAAAGTCTCTTTTTGGCAAATGTTAATATTTAATCACAGGATAAAAGTATACCTGGCAAGCAGAATATACTGTTTGTTTACATTCACAGTCAATAGTGGTTGTAATTTCTATCTGGATTTACAAATAGTTTAAACTGCACTACAGACATCAAATTGTCAAATAAATAGAGAAATGGCCCATGAATAGAGTGAGTTTAAGTGTATTCTGTAAAAAAGTTCTGATTTGCAATAATGCTTTTCAATATCACTCCACACACAGAGAATGAGAATAAGAAAACGTATTGCCTCCAGATCAAAGCTACACAAGCTACTGGCACAGATGCCCACCTGGAGGACTGACTCAGATGCACTGGTGGCCTTGTTGGCAGCGTCCTCTGCTGCATTGATGGCATTGAGGATGTTCTCGTAGGCGGTGGCAGCGTCCACAGCACGGCGTACCAGCTCATCCCCACTGGCATTTCTTTTGATCCTGCAAAAAGGTAGAGCAGGTTAGGTTCTCTAACAGGTTTGATGTTAGAGCTGCCATCCCCTCCTGTCTTCCCATTTCTTTAGGCAAGTGGACACCAGATGTGGTGGCCTCTGCAGCTCCACCCCCAGGTCATGGCTGGGAATCCACTCCTCATTGTAGGTCTGGTTTTGACCTGGGCTGTGGGTCCTGGATGGGGCCTCAGCCAGGACCCCACTCTCTGTCATATTCTGGGCTCCTCGCTAGATCATGAAGGTCCTCACTTGGCACTTAACCAGCCCCTAGGGTTTGGATCTCTCCATCCACTTACTCTTCCAGCTGCTTGGCCAGTTCTTGTAAAGACTGTGCATGCTTTTCTGCCTCCACTACCAGGGATGTCTTGCTCGCTGATCTGGAGAGTTCTCTCACTTTGTCACTTAGTTCCTGTCTTCTTGCATTTAAAGTAGAAACTAATTTTTCATATTCCTATTTTTCCAAGTAAATAAACACAGTATAAATTCAAGCAAAGGCCATATATACCATTTTCTCAAACTCTGTCACAAATGATGTTTCCCATATGAAATTATATTTTCTAAGCCCATTTAGCATACCAATTAATCCTTGGTTTCTTCAGATAGGAGTATTGACAATATCCCTCCATGTCTTACCATCATCTTGAACATTTTATTTCTGGTGGGCACCCTCTTTAGTAAGTTTATAAAAGTACAGTGTCATCATCAAGGTAAAGTTCTATGAAACCAAAGGACTTTATGACATGGAAATAGCTGTTATAAATGACACTTTCAAAATGCCCATTAGGCTGCTAAGAAATTTTGTCAATCTTTTATCAAGTCTTAAATGCATTCTATTAATAAAGATATGCTTGATATTTAAGAAACAGCATTTCAAAGTGTTGTTGTTATTGTTTTTATCATAAAATTGACTTGCTTCTTGCAGACCAATTAGATAAAACAGATGGACTTTGATAAGACACATCATTTGTACCCCTGGCCCAAAGGAGAAACACTGATAACTTTTTGGGATATTTGCTTCCACCTAAAAGACACACGTTCAAGAAAAAAAAAAATAGATCAGCCCTTCTCATAGTCCCCCAATAATATAACTTAAATGTTTCTAGATTTTTCTAGAGAATTAGCAGTCTCCTCTACCTTCTGTTTTTTGTCCATCTGCTGTAGTACAGTGTTGGTCTGAAGCAAGGAAGAGTCTGCAGTAGACAGGAACTTTGTGAAATCACTCTTCAGCAAATCAATTTCTTTCACTTGATTCTGGAGAGGATAAAAAGAACATCTGCTTGAGCTCCAAGACACATCATCAGAAAGCACAGATGGATTTATTGGACAACAGCATGTAAGCAATTCAGAGTCGGGATGTTTTCTTGAACCTGAGGTTGGTCTATGCAACTGCAAAGTGATGGGACATGGGTTCTCTCCTCTGTGTCATCTTGTTGCCATAGTTTCCTCCCACTATCTGCTAAGGAAACAAGTGCTAACACTGTCAAAGGTTTCTACCCTGGGTCAACTTGACCAGTGAGGTGAAAATATTACTAAGTTCTAAATTTGGGGAACAGAATGAGAGATTTTAACTCAATAAATCAAGGATTAACCAGCACACTGTCTGCCAGTCCCAGCGAAAATGCAACAGGTGCTTGAATGAGAGATGACACAGGACTTGAGCAGGCCAGGCCAGAAGGTGGCCCAAGGTCAAACAGCCATGCAGCTGGAGTCTGCTCCCTGCCAGGCACAGTCAGAGATTCACACAGAGGAGGGGAGGCAGTGGGAGCTGAGCATGTGGCCATGCACAAGACATCAATTTGGGGGTCAGTCTGATGTAATTTGACTCCGATCCTACATTTGGGTTGTTGTTTGTTGTATAAGGCTCACTATTAAAAATGCAAGGTATGAATTCTTGAGCTCTAAATTCTGTCACTGTAGCTTCTGTTTGCAGCCTGGTCTTAACTTGTATCCTATGAAGCTTGGAATAACTTAAATGCCTTTGCTGGAGATTATGATGCTTACCTATCTGACAAATCATGTCATTGGAAACAAAGTATACTTCATTAACTCTAACATGATTAATTTATCATCTTCTTGGCATCATTATTCCTCCAACACTCTTTCAGCCAGGGGAAGGGTTAAGGCAGTTTGAAAGGCTTAGCCTGCGACTGAAGTCCAGAATCTTTTCTGGTAGCTGAGGAGTGGAATTGACTAGTTTTGTATTTATTCATTTGTTTATTTATTTTTAGTTTTATTGATTTTATTGTTTTTGATACGCGACAGTAGAATACATTTCAATTCTTATTACACATATAGAGTACAATTTTTCATATCTTTGCATATAGAGTATGTTCAAGCCAATTCATGCCTTTATACATGTACTTTGTTTTTTTAAATTTTGCATTACAATTCTTATTACACATACATACCACATATCTCTGCTTTCATATCTCTGTTTATATATAAAGTATATTGACAACCCAATTCGAGTCTTTATATATGTACTTTGGATAATGATGTCCATCACATTCCACCGCCCTTGCGAATCTCCTGTCCCCTCCTTTACCCTCCCACCCCTCTTCCCTATCTAAAATTCAATGCCTAGTTCCCACTTGACCAGGCAGGGTCTGAGGTGATATAAGCAGCCAGGGCCCTGGCCATGCCACTTGTTGAATACAAAGATCCTGCTCCCTTGTCTCGACCATGATGAAAGCCTGCACTTTCCAACTGTGAGCTCACCTTGAAGGTTCCCAAAGCTCGCTCATTGTCTTGGTTGAGATCAGTGGCCTGCTTCGTCTGGGCAGCTGCCTCCTGTAGCACAGCACGTAGGTCATGGAGTTTGGCTTCATAATCACTTAAAGAATTCCGAATATTCTTTACAAGTCCATTGTTCTCCACCTTCAGGGCTTGCTGCCTTTTCTGGTCCAACACTGTAATACATCACTTTATGTTTCCCACTTGAGAGAAGAGCATACTGAAGCTAGGTTATAAAGACTGCAGAAGGAGAACTGAACTCCTGTTCATTTTGTGAGTCTCCTTAAACTTTGGAGGGAAGGGGAAAGGAAACTGATATTTATGAGGCCTCCTGCATACATTGCATGCATTGCATCTTTTAGCTTCTATGATAACACATGAAAATAATAATTATTGTTCTCATGTTATTGATAAGGAAATGGAGCCTCTAGAAGTTAGGGGGTCAACCCACGGTTACAAAACCAATCAGACTTAGGACTTGAACCAAAGTGGCAGAGTATAAAGTGCACACTTCTTCCACTGTTAAAACTGCCACCTTAACAGTTAAAAGCCAAGACTAAGATTGCATTTGAACAATATCCCTGCTACAAGAAAACTGCTACTGTCTGCATATTAACCACAGATGCCTCACTTTACTAAAGAATAAATATCCTTACTTGAAAAAAAATATATGTGCCAAGTTAACAGCTTAGTTTTGAGGCATTTTCTCTAGGCAAAACTGTTAGATAATATTCAGTTAATTTCAAGGCTGTCCTTTTCTATTGCTTTTGATATAACAGCTAATATGAATTTGTGACTCAACAACTCAATATCAAAAATGATACAATGAAAAAATTGGAAAGAGATACAGAAACATTAAAAGAATGAATATGCAGTTAAAAGGAAAAAGGAGGTCTGAATATCTAACTTCTAGAAGCACTTTTTTTTCTATACCATGGTAAGATGTATAGATTCATAGTCACTTGAAGAAAAGTCTTTTGGCCTCTGTTATGGTTTAGATATGAGATGTTCCCCAAAAGCTCATTATGAACAATGCAAGAAAACTTAGATGTGAAAGGACTCAGTTATGAGAGCCTTACCCTAATTAGTGCATTAATCCTCCATTAGGGATTAACTAAGTGGTGATTGAAGGCAGGTAGGATGTGACTGGAGGATGTGGGTCTTTGTGGGTATGCCTTTGGGGTATATATTTTGTCCATCATGAAGAGGGTCTCCCTTTGCTTCTTGGTGACATGTCCTGACCTGCCTTCCTTTATCATCTGCCATGATGTCTTGCCTCACTTAGGCACAGAGCAACGGATCTGGCCCTCTATGAACTGAGATCTCTGAAGTAGTGAGCTCCTTTCATCCTCTAAAGTTGTTCTTGTCAGGACTTTTGGTCACAGTGTCATAAAAGCTGACTAAAACACTCTCCCAGGTTGGGGGGTGTGTGCCCCTATTTCCATCATGTGATACTCTTACAGTCACACTCACTGAAATGAGACCTTCCACCTATAACCAGTAGCTCTATCTAATCTGTATTTTGCACTTTGTATTTCAAGCCAGTTAGAATGGACAGGATGCAAGAATTTGGGCAGGTCCTTACAGAGCTGGGCCGCTCTTTTTTCAGCTTCTGCCTCTCTCAGGTGCTTTGCAAAGTTTCGGTCTCGCAGTTCCCTCATCATTCGATGGGCTTCTGCCAACTCTCTGGAGAAGTCGCCCAAAGGCAAGTGGTTTCCATCTCCACCTGTCCCAGAGATCTGCTTGAGGAGAACTGGAAAATATCGAGGAGTTTATTAAACTGGGAATTCTGGGCTCCAGTAGACTACTTCTTTTTTAAAAAGGCAGAAGCTTTCATAGAGGTTTCATATTAGTTTTTTTTTTCATGCCACCATAGGACTTTTTCATAATGTTGAACTCGCCAAAGGAAATTCTTTCAGTGTATAACAAAGATTATATAACAACAACAACAACAACAAAAAACACAGTTAATTGAGTCAAGTGATTTTTCTTACTGTGCACATTCCGGATGACATTATTAATCTTTGTGTTCAGGTCTTCTGCACTTTGGATCGTCCGATCAACATTGTTATATAATGTTTGTGCTTTCCTGGAATTCATTCGAGCCTATATGAAAAATAAATTGATTAGCCACAAATTAAATTGATAGGGAAAGAAAAAAAATGAAGATATCTAGGAAGGGGAAAAAAGGACTAGGGTAATTGATCTACTGCATATATTACCTTTTCTTGCAAAGTTTCGAATTCAGGATTCAAGTTACTCAGCTCTTTTTCCAGGGCATCCATTTTTGATCCATGATTTGAAACAGTAGAACGATAGTTGAGTAACTGATTCTGAAAGCAACACACCAAACTAATCTCACTTTGGAGTAGAAATTGAGGCTACATCCTATCAACCTGGTGAACGTGGTAATGAAGACACTCATTGAATAAGAACAACGGCAGTTCTAAAGAAAAATAACGTGGTTTTTTGAAACAGATTCCATGAAAAAAAAAAAATCCGTCTTCTGATGTCAATTGTGACATGGCTCTGAAATAAAGTAGCTTTCCCAGTTAGCTCCCCATCAGTCTAACAAATACCTGAGATAATCAACTTACAAAGAGTAAAGTGTTTATCTCGTCTCACAATTTTAGAGGTTTCCAGCCCCTTTGCTTTAGGCCTGTGGTGACTCAGCGCATCACAGTGGAAGCACTGGGTGACACAAAACTTCTCACCTCCTGGCTACCCAGGAAGTGAGAGAGGAAGAGAATGGAGCTGAGGGTCCCACTGTCCCCTTCCAGGGCAAGCCCCTAGGGTCAAGAAGACCTCTCACTAGACCATCTCTTAAAGTTTCTATTGCCTCCCAAGAACACTATGCCAGGTAACAAGCCTTCCTTTGGGGGACATTTAAGATCCAAGCAGAAGCAAATTTAAAAACATGGAGACAACAGACACTTTGGTTGAATGAATGACCTGACCTTATAGAAATCAGAGTAATACTGCTTATCTGATGTATTGATTTTCAGATTTATATGCATTGTTAAAAAAATCTATGCTTAACCTTATAGTACTAAAGGTAATGCATATGGCTACTTTATTGAAAGACTCATTAGATTCAAAGACTCCAATATAACAGAGCTGTAGGGGAATTCCAGATCTCATTCAGTTGAATATCTTAAAATGATAAATGAGAAAATTGAAGCTTAAGGAAGTTGGGTGACTTGTCTATGGCTGCATAGCTGACCGTGATTGCTTCAGGCTACAAAAGCGGGTCTCTCATCCTTGACATAGTACAAAATTGCCTCATTACTTTTAAAGGTAACATTTCTGCACAGAAAAGAGTAGTGGTTATTTTCAGTTTGGGAGGGGGAAGTAATATCTTGAAAAAATTGACAAGAAAACAAGGATCTTATTGCCTCCATTTGTATTTGGAGCCAGTGTTGGGTAAAAGAACACATTCTTAAGCATAATCCATCCAAACTCTCAGTCTACCCGCTTAGTAGATGAGCCCCATCAAGCTTAATCTCTTTCATCGGCAAAATGTGAAACGTGATATGAAACTTCAGGGTGGGTTATGGTGAAAAGTGAGTTAATATATTCTAATATGTAATGTAAATATGAGCATTCAAAAATGTTAGTTCATACTCTTACTGAATTGTCACAGAGCTTATGTGATGTGGCAAGAAGATAGTTCTATTTTAATTTTATAGTGGGAAAATTGACATGACTGCATAAATGTTGGTAGAATACCCGGATAAGAGGTCAGTGGGTTAAGAGTGGTCATTAGAATTTGGTCTCCATCTGGTTTCTTCTAGAACCTCTGTGTTCTAGATATGTGGTTTTAGGCAGGTTATTTAGCTTCTCTGTGTCTGTTAAATGAAACTAGTACTATTTCCCCAATAGGGATATTGTAAGACTTGAGCAAAGCACCTAGCATAGAACCCGGCACATAGTTGGTATACAGAAAGTTGAAGCAGCGCAGGGCTGTATCAAGGAAATCAAAGCAATTCGTGTAGCTTCCTCTGTTTTTCTCATAACATAAAGGCTATTTTTTTCTTTCTCCACTATATTAAGCCTATAAACCATGGACTAAAATTACCCTGAAGGGATGAAAAGAGCCATTTTTCTAGAATTACTTCTTGCTATATATACTCTGCTATAGCCACTACAATCAGCCCTTACTCTAAAAGCATTTATTAAACTTTCCCCAAAGCCTATTTCAGTGTGTCTAGTCTTGGGTTTATTTCATCTACTGCATTATTTTACTTCAATGAGTATTATTTTTTCATTTCCATGAATTTCAATGGGATGTATTTATCTCTACCTCTCCTTGTTTAATTTCTGGTGGTTACCCACCCCCTCAAATTTCCTAATTTCTTGTTCCTTGCATTGGATACTATTCCTCAAAGTAATTTTCTGGTTATCGTATTATTTTCATTGGTATATACTTCATTCAACTCTTGACTATTGCTTCAGTTGTGCATTTTTCTGTTGTTAATAGGGTTGTTTGAAATGGTCACAGGTTCATTGGGAGTTGCCTCTCTCTCTGCATTCCCCACGCCCTGTCTAGTGATCTTATAGTTATCACATCCCCATGTTGGATCCCCCCGTCCAGGACCAGGTCTTATGTTGGAATTCAGGACTTGAGCACTATGGTGACACTGAGGATGTCATTTCACCATAAACCCAACTTTGTGGATTTGTCTGGTCTGACCAAATTCCTATAGCTTTCCTTCATTATTATAGTCATTGCCCAACAACAAGCTCTGGGCTTTTTTATGGTGGTGTTTTTTCAGTCTCATTCATGGACAGAGTAGGCTACAGGTTCCCTCAGAGAACCTGACTCTGACCCTGTGGGGCACTTTAGGCCCCGTTATTTCTAAGGATACTCTGCCAGCCCCCTTCTTTCCAAGTGCACAAAGAACATTCACCCAGGAACATCATATTCAGAGCTAAGCATCAAACCTCAGCATATTTAAAATAATTGGAATCATATGTAATCATATTTGCTCTCTGACCACAACAGAGTTAAATTAGAAATTAATAATAGAAAGTTCTCTAGAGAATTTTCCAATTTGCAAGTTAAACAACACACTCCTGGGTTACAGCTATGTCACGAGGGAAATTAGAAAATCTTTTGAATTGAACAAGAATGAAAACACAACATTTCAAAATCTGTGAAACACAGCAAAAAGCAATACTGAGGGCAAGAGTTTATATCCTCAAATATTTGTGTTTTCAGTAAAAAAGATTATGATATAACTCAGTGGTAGAGTGCTTGCCTAGCATGCATGAGGCACCGGATTTGATCCTCAGCACCGCGTAAAAATAAACAAATAAAATAAAGGCATGATTTCCATCTACAACTACCAAAAAAATTTTTTAAAAAATGTTTTGAATCAGTAAAGTAAGCTTTCAACTAGGAAACTAGAAAACGAATAGCAAAGTATGCCAAAGCCAGCAGGAGAAGGGAAACAATATGGATAATAACAGAAAATAATGAAATTTAAAACAGAAAAACAGTGGAGAAAACCATTAAAATAGAAAAATCAATAAAGCTGATAAACCTCTCAAAATAATTTGGAGAAAGAGATAAGACACAAATTATAAAATATCAGGAAAAATGAAAGGGCAGTGCTAGAGATTTTGCACCATTAAAAGGATAGTAAAAGAATATTATGAACAATTTTATGTAACTACGTTTCTTCATTTAGATAAAAAGGCACATTATTTGAAAGACTTAGATTACCAAATATCATTTAAGAAGAAATAGATAAACTCAATAGTCTCGTATCTAGTTTTAAAAATTAAAATAATGTTTTTTTTTTAAACTTCCAACAAAGCAAACCTTAGACTCACATGGCTTTTCTGGAAAACTCTATAAAACATTTAAAGCAGAATTATGCTTATTTTACAGCCCTGTGTCTAAGTCTTTGAATGAAACACACTTGAGTTAAAAGGTTCTGTGAGAAAAAAAATCACCATGAAAATTCAGTTAAGTAAAGAGCGTACACTTAGAAGTGTTAGGCTTGTCTGTTCACAAGCACTTTCCACAGGTGAAAATCTTATCTTCACTGAATCAGAGGAAGACAGGAGCCCCTTGATTCTTAAACTGGAGTCAATCCCTCCCCGTTTCCTGCCTGAGGATATTCCTCCAGGCCTCCTCTGTAGTCAGCTCTCCATATCTGCAGGTTCTCACCTGCAGATTCAATCAAGTATCAAAAATATGTTTTTAAAAAACTGTGTGTGCTGAACAAGTACAGACATTTTTCCTGCCATTTTTCCCTACACAATATAGTATAGCAGCAATTTACATGGCTTTTGCAGGGTATTAGGTATTATAAGTAATCTAGAGATGATTTAAAATACACAGGGAGTTGTGTGTAGGTTATAAGCAAATATTAGACCACTTTACATCAAAGATTTGAGCATCTGCAAATTTTAAGTTCCAATTCCTGTGGCTATTAGAGACCCAGCTAAATTCACAGAGTATGTACTCTAGGTCCCCCAGGGGATTTACCCTCAGGTCCTTGGCTTGGGTCTCCACGCGCCGAATCTGCTCCAGGGTGCTGGCACTGGCACCCAGGCCTTGTAGCTGAGACTTGGCCAGGCGGAGCTCCTCACCCATGGTGGCCAGGTCATTCAGGAGCGTCATAACACAGCTGTCACAATCTGCAGGGACCATAATCAAAGGTAAAAGTGCTGGGGCTGGAGCCAAGGGAAGGCAAAGAGAATGTCAGGGTTGGACCCATATGCACATAGGTCATCACGGTCACCACAGGCAGAAGTCACAATCCTGGCCTTCTCAGGGAGGGATGTAGATCTCAAAATCAGATGAGCCCTATACACCTGAGCATTTTAAATAAAAATGGTGAGTCTATGCAACATGTTGATTCTTTGGAATGTGGAAAAAATAATAACATATAGTTTTCATTTATGGAGTTTCATTTATATGTGATAACGTATAGTTTTCATTTAATTTTTAAAAATAGATATGAGACTATTGAGGTTATTTATTTCTTAAGGTTATCTACTTCTACGCTTTTCCCCATGCCATAAATATGTGATAAGGGATTTATAAGCATTTCCCCAATAGCTATATGAAGTAGGTCTAGTCGTGTCCATTCTACAAGTAATGAAACCAAGGCTAGGAGAAGTAAGGTGGCTTCCTGAAGGTCATCAGTGAGTGGTTGACAAAAGCTGGATTTGACCTTCTATTGTCCTTCTCCATCTCCTCCCACTTTTGCTTTCTCCACCTTAAAACCCCGTGTCCCAGCATGGGGCTCATATCTTAAACCCCACAACCTGGGAAGGGAAGGGCTTTCTTTTCTCACCATCACATTCTTCTGCAGGGCCACTATCTTTGGGTTCTTGGTTGATGCAGTCTGAAATCAGGAAAAGAGAAAAAGAAATCATTACCATTAAACTTACTCTTCCACCTACTTTTTAACTTGGTTTTCAGAAAAGTTAGTTTGAGAAGATTTTAGCCATCCAACCACACAACATCACTGGCCCTTCCTTTTCCCACCCTCACCCACGCCATTGCTCATGGAGCAATTTCATCTCCCATCAGGGCTGTGCAAGAACTTCTTTGGTCGCCTCCTTGATTATACATTCCGTTTCTTGTCTACAGAGGGCCACCTCTGTAGAGGACCATGCCTTTCTAATTGGATTTAAATTCCTAATTGTTAGTGTTAAGGCTTTCTTCACTGGATAGCTCCCTACATGTTCACACTTCTTCTAAAATCCATTCAAGCTTATTGTACATTCACTGAGCATCTTTGAACATTTGCTGTGTGCTGTGGTACAGGAAATATAGAGCCATCAGGACAAAATCCCTGCTGTCCTGTGGCCTAATGATCCCCTGGGATTAGCAAATGACAAAACAGTTTGACAGAGATAAGCACACAATGTTATTGGGTCACACTGCCAATGACTGCACATATGAGCTGAGCTTTGTTTGAGGTCCTTAACTACATTTGAGGAAAGCCCTGTGATCATCCTTGGACCTTCTTCACCTTTCACTTCTACTCTTTTCCCCATGCCATGAATTCATATATGAAATGCTCTCTTACTTCCCTCTGAAAAATAATCTAATTTCACTACAGCAAAAATTAAAGCTAGAAATTTTCCAAAACATGGCCCTTTTGTATTCTAAAAATATCACAGAGGCATTTGCTATCCTTATCACTTCATATCATTTGGTAACTGGGTAGACATGCCTGCTATATTTCCATACAAGTAAAAAATGTTCAGCAAGATGGAGTAAAAAATGAAGTACTGAGACCATAGCAATAAATACCCTATTCTAGACTGGCATTAATCCATTTCCTCTGCATTTCTTTGGTTATGGTTACTTGATTAGATCTAACCCACACATTCAGGGCTTAGTTCTTCAAATTACCAACAACTAAAAGATGAGAGAATTTGTATAAGTGGTATTACACTACACCAATGGTATTTTCCTAATAAATCATATTAATATTTTTTTAAAAAGGAAGTGAATAACTCTTCCTTTTTGTTCTGTGTTGCTCCTAATGAATTCATACTAACTCCCATTAACTCTTTTCCTTGGTGTGTAGAATCCACTCCAGTTGCCTATACACATCCCAGAATATGTGTAGCTATAAGAGAAAGAGTATTCTGATGCCTTCGGATCCACACAAAGAAGCCTAATGTTTAAGACAACCCTACAGTGTCAAAGAGAAAGCTCAGCAAATTGCCAAAGAGTCCAAAGTGATTTTTATCTATAATTGCTTGGGTTTTAAAGATAATTTACTCTTAAAACCCCTAGTAGAAGTAAGTTATTCAACAAACCTATAAAAGATACCTAAGCATTCCCAGGTATAATTGCCAGGTTATCGAAACAAGGGGACAATTTGTTAGCTGGAATTGTGTATTATACGTCCTAAAAATTTGTGCTTGGGTCCTTATATTTTTATTTTATACCAATTTTATAAATGCAGATTAGCAGAGATGTGCACTAATCTTACCTCCAGTTAGGGGGTCACAAGAATGTAACTGGCCATTGCTGTTACAATTGCATGGTCGGCAGCTACCTCCAAACTTCTGGGGATTCCCAAAATATCCTGGTGCACATCTACAGAAAACAGAGAAAGAATGAGAAACACTCCAACAACTCATCATTTATCCCACCTAATTTTCTTATATCTAACTCTCTGTGCGGGATACTGTAGCCCTACAGAAGGGATGGTGACATAGATTTGCAAGAATAAATAAATGTTTCTCAGTATAGGGATATTTATCCCTTGAATGAGGCTGTTGAGTGATTGCTCCTTCCCTCTTTTCTTGCTCCCAGAACCACCAAATCCCCAAATATCCAGATAGCCTAATGGTAGATAAGCAGAATGTACACTGAAGCAAATGGTTTGATTGATATGGAAATCAGGGATGACTGAATTTTATGGAAGAGTTATATCCCTAAATATAACACACAATTAAATATTGCTTAACTTAAAACTAATTTCTTCCTCGCAACAATTTTAAAGTAACACTCATAAATTTCAAACTTCTGCAAAGGAAGACTTCCTTCTTATTTTCTAATGTATTATTTCAAGGCTGCATAATTCATACTTGCACCAATTGCTGCAGTAGGGTATATAAAGAGCTCAAGCAACTGAGAGCAATTATTGCTGCTGCTTCTGATCTTGAACCATTATTATTCTAGATAATTTAGTGATAAGTACAAGTTTAAAGATCATAAGTCCTTCATTCTTGGAGTCTAGTTTTAAAAAAGTAAAACAAATACATGTTAATGTTTCTGGCACTGAGATGTCAATTAAAATATTTCCATTTAGCAAAATTCCATTCCCACCCTGTCATACCCAAATTGATATATAGTGTCTTATCATCAATGGAATCATTAGAATCAAAGAAATATGGTAACACTTTCCACAAAATTTAAGCTTTGCATTAAAAATTGTTAGGCAATTTCAATGTCCTTTACCAATGAATACACCTACAATTTAATGCAAAGCACATGGGTTTTGGGTGAGGAAGATCTGGCTGGACTCTGCCCCCACCACTTACTACTGTGATCTTATGTTGTTGGCATAATTCTTTGAGCTTCAGTTTCTTCATCAATTATCCCAGGAAAACATAAACTCCATGAAGACATGGGGTATGTTTTGTTGATTTGTTTGTTTGTTTTAGGCTGTTTTGCCCATTCATAAATTCCTAGTACTTGGGATAGTGCCTGGCAGATATTAGAAGTCAAATAAATATTAATTGAACAAATGATTAGACTTATAATACCTACTTCGGTAAATGGATATAAGAAAAAATGTAGTAAAGAAGCTAGTTAATGCACATAACAGACACAATAAAAGGTAGCAAGGATTGTAAGACATGATATAATATTCATTTTATAATTGGTACCATCTGGGATTATTAGATGTCAGAAAGTAGACAGGAATCAGAAAACTCACATATTCCCTATTATCAAGAAGACAGCTAGGCTGAGGTGGCTTGTCTGAGTCTACTAAGCAGGATGGTAAAATACTAATTTATTTATTTAGGGCTTTATTTTTTTTAATGTATTTTGCCTAACAAACCATGTTATGCGGGAATCTATGTTCTAAAATACTTTGTCCTACTTATATCTAAACTTTCCATGTAATAGACACAAAAGCACAAAGCACCTTATATTAAAATCGCATATATATTCAGGAAGTTTGATTCCACTTCTTCCTTATTTCTACAGAGCATTAGTGACTGATTGTGAGAAATATAGCTGGTTCTCTTTTTTATGGCTAAACATAATGGATTAAAGTAAAGGTTCCTGATTTCACTGATGACTTTGGTACAGGCTGAGGTGACTTATCTGAGTCTTCTAAGCAGGATGGTAAAATACTAATAATAGGGCTTTTTTTTTTTTTACATATTTTGCCTAACAAACCATGTTATGCGGGACACCTATGTTCTAAAATACTTTAAAAATAATAAAGTGCAGAGGACATATTTGTTATCCAAGGCTCTATGTGGCCAAGGGAAGAGAGGCAGATGAGCACAGTGTGAGCTAGAAAACCTTTTCCACAGTGGCCCCGGGCAGACTGCTCCTCCTCCACCCACGGAGGCTCCTGTCAGTGGTATATTCTCCCTCTATTGTCCTCTTGTTTGTCATTTCATACTTAATGACTAGTGCCAGTCACGATGCCCGGAAACCCAATCAATGTTTAACAATCGAAAAATGTTGACATCAACCTGGCATTTACCTGTGAAAAAGTTCTTAAATTTTTAAAGAAACAACAGCTTGCTTTCTTGAGACATTCAATGTAACAAACATAAGCCGAGAGAACTGTTAATTAAAAATTTCTCTTCACATCAGCTGCCTGCCAAATAAATAGATGCCTCATCAAGAAAGTTGCTGTTTTCTGTTTCACTGTTTGTGGAGAACCATAAGGAGGATTAAATTAGAAAGCCTCTCCTAGGTGTGAGCTTATAGCTTTTAAATCATGGGGCCCAGAATACCTGCCCAGACCCCACCCCATCCGTCCTTCCGGTATCCTTATAGCTGCCCCCTTCCTTCCTCAGCCATCAAGGTTGGTTGGATGCCCCTTCAATTGCAACCCAACTTAGCCCAGTGACCTTGTGCTTATTTTCATGTCTATCCACCTGTGGCCTTAGAGCCCTGGGGGGTCCACGCTCTGTTTGCTAATGTGTCTCTAGGGTTTAACATGGTGCTAAGCAGATTCTAGGAACTCCATGCATGTTGACATTGAAAGAATGAATGAATTGAAGGCCAATGTGAGAAAGGTTCCTTTGGCTGAAATGGAAAATAGAATATGGAAGACACTTTTTTATTACAGAATGGTGTCCTGAGCTGTTACTCAGTGACTCCATGATCAGGCAGGCCCACCTTCCACATGAAGCAGAGATCTTCGTCTTGGGCTTTCTTGCACTTCTCCAACTTCCTACCTCTATTTTGTGCTCCAATGGTTCCAATCATCCCTTAGGTTTACCCAAGTCCCACCCTGTTCACAAAACATTTCCAGTCTACAGTGGCCATGCCCTACTCTGAAATCTGGTTGAATTAATTTTCTTGCATTTTATTTTTTAATTTGGTCCAACTCTTCCCAACATTAGCTAGAAAACTAATAAGCCAGAATGACCAAGGAAAAAAATTTAGATGAAAGTTACAGGGGAACCTTACTCAACCAAATATTCAAAGGCTTTTTATACTTTCAGGAATAATATAGCAATGATAGGGCACGAGAACCAGAGTACAGAAATAAATCCATGTGCCTATGGAAATTTTCCACATACGCATTAGGTTTCTTGAATTCAACTGAAAGAACTTGGTAAAAGAGAGTAGGAGGATTGGACAGTGTGAGCAGAAGAGAAGGAAAAGTGGTGGGAAGGTCGGTGCCTATTTCAGGCAATGAACACATTTCTGGAGAGAGCACCGCAGGCAGGATGGGCACCTGCCACTCCCCCAGCTGGTCTAGTTCCTTGTGCCTGTCCTAGCATGAACATCTCACACTGAAAATAGTTCTGAAGAGTAACCAAACCCTACCTATATTTGATGCAACAGGGCCCTTGGCTTATTGAGAGACAGGATATTAGGATATTTAAGGTTATTTGAACCCTGGGAAATTTTTATCTTACATGTTGATCCATGCAGTGCCTGATGTATAGAAGCTAATCATGAACATCAGTTAATTAATAACCAAAAGTGTAGCTCTACTGCCCTTCAGAATGCAGTTTACACTTTTCCGTTCCTCGCCTTTATTCTCTTGTTTCATAGGCATTATTTGAACACCTATTATGTGACCAGTACCATGCTAGGTACCAGAGATTCAAATCTGAACAAGTGACAGACTGTTATCAGAGTGTTCAAAATATAGTGTGGGAATAGGGTGTGTGTGTGTGTATGTGTGTGTGTGTGTGTGTGTGTGTGTGTGTCTAGGGATATCTAGGGTTGTGGAGATATGTGTGTATGCATGAATATATAAAGTTATATCTGTGTACAGGTAAGTAAGGATATGAAGATGGGGGTGTGTAGAGATGTGCACATGTGAGGGGGTAGGAATATGCAGGAATATGTTTATGGGGTTAGGAGTATGTAAGGTTTGGAGGGAAATATAAGATGTATGGGGGAGGAGCAAGTAGGGATGAAGAGTGGGGTAGAATATGTAGGGTCAGAAGTAGGAGGACCCTGGGGGTTAGGAGAGAGAGGGTATGTAGAGATATTTGTGGGAGAGGTAGCTGTATGTAGGGGTGCATGTGTTGGGGAGTATTAGAGGTGGGGGAGGGGCATGAGGGATGAGTGTGGGAATTGGGGTACACAGGCCATGCCCTGGGGCCCCACAGGGCTACTTGTGGGTATGTGAACCTGTTGTGCCTCATTCTCAGCTTTCTGAACCATGTACAAAGCAAGAAGGGAGGCGCATCAATGACTGATTACAGGAACAGTCTCGTGTTTTCCCCAAGAGAACTTGTTTCCAGTCCTTGGAAAAGGAACAGCCACACTGTTGCCCCAAGCCCAGCCCACATCCCTGTTCTGTGCCAGCAGCACACACACTGGCCAGCTGCCAGGTCCCCATCTGCAGGTGGCTGGGAAAGGGGGGGCAAGGAGAGGGACACCCACCTCTCGCACTGTGCTCCTGCGTAGCCGGGTTTGCAGGCGCACCTCACGTTGGCCCCGCTCACGACACAGCCAGTGGCAAAACTTAAGAGGAAGAAAGAGACAGGCCACAGTGAAAACATGATCCCTTGGGCTTCATGCTTAATTCTCTTTTACCACAAAGGGCAGACTTGTATCAAGTGAACACTGAAACCCACTGCATGAACAAAAAATCCCTTGAAGAAAGCTTTGCCCCTCTAGACTGATGGCGCTCAGGATGAATTATGTCAGCTAACACCGTACAAACTGCAGGGGATAAGACCTGAAAGGCACCCTATTTTTTTTTTTTTTTTTTCTGATTGGAGAGGTGCATTCCTTCTCTTGGGACAAAGCAGAGTAACTCACTCTGGAAGAGATGATTACAACAACATTTTTTCCAGGAATAACAAGGAAGCAATACAACAAGTCTAGGCAAGGGGATAAAAAAAAAGAAGAAGAGTTCTATTCTTTCTTGAAAAATGTCTCCTTGCTTATTCTAGTTTATTTTATATTCAGCACATGACTAAGGCGAAGGTGGCAGGGGGGAGATCAGGCTCGGTGGGAGGTGGGGGCTGCCCAGAGAGGAGCCCAGAGCAGCTCATCCTACTTGGTATTTTTGTGGGTTTAGTTATTGGCAATTTTCAAATTGAGCCATAAAATTTGGATTCTTCTTATTTTAGCTCTAAACTGATATATGTTTGAAAAGAAGCCCCCTGTCCCAAAAGAGATCATGTAAAATTGTGATTGTCAGCTGGGTGCAGTGTCCGTATACCTGTGATCCCAGTGGTTCGTGAGGCTGAGGCAGGAAGATCACAAGTTCAAAGCCAGCCTCAGCAATTTGGTGGGCCCTAAGCAATTTAGCGGGCCCTAAGCAATTAAGGAAGTTCCTATTTCAAAATTTAAAAAAATATAGAAAGGATTGGGGATGTGGCTCAGTGGTTATGTAGCCCCTGGGTTCAATCCTCAGTACCAAAAAATTAAAAAAAAAAATTTAAATTAAAAATTGTAAAATATCTATGCTGTTCATTGAACATTACATTGATATAAATCTGAGGGGAAATTGTTCTGCTTATCACTTGCTGATAAGAGAATTCATAGTTGGGAAGCCTCTGTTGTCTTATTAGATGGACTCAGACTCCTCTACAGGGACAGTTCGGAGTTTTTAACAGTATTGCTGTTGCCAGAAGGAGAATTCTATGAAAACACAGCTTTACTGATAAACCCAAGGAACTACATGTTACTCCAACTCCGACAGAGCAAGAAGCTGACCTTTATGGGAAAAAACATGCTTTGCAACCAAAAATGAAAAGGTTTCCCCAAACAGCTGGTGCAAGCTTGCCACTTTATACTCCTGCCAGCTTCTGTTCAAGCAAGTCTGGGCAAGCGGAGCGACAGATCCCTGTACAAATAAACCTGCAGGACTGGGCAGGCTGAAAAGGTATCAAATACATAGATAGCAAAGCGGAGTGAACATTGCAAAGGCAGATCTCCAGAAATGCACACTTGGCCACGTGACTTCTAGAGATGTGAAGTCTTGGCCAATTTGTCTGATATCAATCCACTTTATGGCCCCTTCTTATTTCTGAGCCTGTGGACTCTGGGTTACTTTACCAGTTTCTTGATTTTCAAACTGACTTGTGCTTTGCTTCCTTGTCTGTTATGTTCTTCTTTGCTTGGACCCCAGGGTGAACACAGGAGGAGCAAGAAGATGACCAGGTGCCAAACCCAAGCAGAACATGGATAACCATAAAAAGAAAATGGTGTCTCTACCTACAGAGATTGTTGGCTTCCTGAAGCCTGAATGACACTCAGATCCTCACCCAGGAGGTCAGAACTGTCCCAAGTCTTCTGTCACACTAATGATAAAACCTAGATGTTGGCTGGAGCCTGCCAGGTTCAACAGGACCTGAGCCCCAGCTGACCCTCCAGCCTCATCTCCAGCCCTCTCGGAACTGAGAGAAAACCTAATTAAACCCTCCAGCTCCACTTACTTTTAGTTAATTCCTTTCAACTCACTTTTAAAATCACTCATCTGGAGGTCACGCAGCTGAGCAATATATTATTAGTCTCCCACTAGCTCTGCTATGGGTGGATCTTGATGATAATGGTTGCCTAGGTTACTTGCCAGGGACTGGAAGGCTGCTTTTGTTGAAACCGCCAACTCTTCACTGGGACCCGTGCAAGTGTCCTCTTTGAATGACTTCTCTGACGTCAAGGGACCAAAATACTCTCCCCTCAGATCATGCTAACGCTGCCATTTTCTGAGCATGTTGTCCTCTGAAGAACTATGGAGACTGATTATGCACATACAGACCACTGATTACTTTGCTTTCCCTCACCTCAATCACCTTTCCCCCTGCTGTAAATCACCCTTCTTCTTTATCCTATAAATATTCCTAAATTCTACTCTTAGGAAGATGAATTTAAGACTTGCTCTTCTGTCTCTGCACTTGGCCGCCTCATGAATAAACTATTTCTTTTGCAAAACTTGTCAGTTCAGTGATTGGCATATAGTGTGATGGGCCAAAGGGCCTGATTGGACACATTCTTCTTGCACTGCATCTCTGCTCCTAGGGGCTTCCCCTGGGGACCTCATGACTAAGATACTTTGCTTACTTCACCCCATCATTCCAGTACCTGCTCAAAAACTCAAGGCTTCCTTAGTGATTCCCTCCCTTGGTTTTTATTTCACTTCCTTGTTGAATGTGTTCATTTTTTAAATATATCAGCTTTATTGAGAAAAGGTCAGGCCAAAGGGCTATCAAATGCATAGAGAACAAAGCAGAGTGAACATTTACATACCATACAATTCGCCCATGTGAGTTGCACAATTTAGTGGCCTGGGACAGTTATAGAATTGTAGAACCATCACCACAGTTAAGCTAAGGATATTTCATCACCCCCAAAAGAAACCACAGCAGTCTCTTTCCTTTCCTCCCATCTCTCCTCCTCACCCCCAATTCCAGGCAACCACTAGACCACTTCCTATCACTAAGGTTAATTCCAAGCTTCTACAGTACCTGTTGGTATGAGGACATGGGCAGACCCTACAGGATCCATGGACAGCATTTCCATAGTGACCCTCCTTGCAGCGTTCACAGTGGTCTCCAGCCGTATTATGCTGACAGTTCTTGGGACAGATGAACAGGACAATGAAGAGCATCCTATTACATTTATTAGTTTTGAGGTCATTATAATCTTACACAATTATAACTTAAGTCCTCTGACTCTACAGTGATATCAGTTCTGCTAACCGTGTGTTGTTCCTATCTAATCACTGTTGGTGCCACACACACACAAAGGTACATGTGACTTCTATAAGTTATTTGGAGGCATGATGTAGTGGAGAGAGACCAGCTAGATTCAAATCCTGCTCGGGTAATTTCCTTCATTTCTCTACACTTTACTGTTCTTTTTAAAAAATCAATTCCCTGATGTGTCACTAAATACAATTTTAATTCGCTTAAAATGTATAGTTAGAATAATGCCAATTTCCAAAGCTGTTGGGAGAATTTAAAAAAAAAAAAAAGTATTTGACCTTGGGGAAATGTAGATTTTCTTCCCTTTGCCCTTTAGATTGCTCCTGTGAAGCTAGGTATGCAGCCTAGTGTAGGGTGTTTGCCTAGTATGCACGAGGCCCTAGGTCCAATCCCAAGCACCACAAAAGGAAGAAAGAAAATTTAAAAAAATTTGCTTCTGTGAAGATCAACATCATTTTATTTCAAATTCACTTCACATTGATACATTGAAGAGCAATAAAATTTAAATGTTTTTAACACCTGGAATTTGTAAAAATAATAAAAAAAAAATGTTGCATAGGATTTGGAGGAAGCACTCAAGTCCCAAAGAAGCAAGAAATTATTTCTAAGCTTTTTACTTACATAATGCAAATTCAATTAACCTCGTGTCAAGGTTAGTGTGTAATAAGTTGACCTTCCGTATAGTGTTGGGATAGAATTTTGCAAGTGAACTATTGACATAAACCCTAATGGACTGTGTGGAATTTTTAATCCAGTGTAACCTTTGTTGGCTTTGCCCTAGTAATAAAGATCTAAATCCACAAAAACATATAGGAAAATTCCCCTTGCCCTGGAAATTAGGCAATTCAGACTTTTTTGTATTAATTAAATGATCTGGATGAGTATAATTTAAAATTTTTGCTTATGTATATTTCACCTCTCTAAGTCTACTTGCAGAGGTAGCACTTGAGCAAGAAACTGTAATAGGTGTGAGTTTTTAAATAATATCTGAAGTTCGGCTGGGAAAACCAAAATACACACATATCATGAGAGGACTGAACTTGTTTGCCATGGGAAAGAAAGACTGCTCTGTGATCCTGAATGTCATCATTTTGTCCAGATTAGCAAATCCACCCTTTGTGAACCTTTGAGTAAATGAGAATTATACAAAACTGTTAGATAGGAGGAACAAGTTCTATAGCGTTTTCTACAAGCCTGAAGGATGACCCAGTCAACGATCCTTTATGGTATATTTCAAAACAGCTAGAAGAGAGGATTTTGAATATTCCTAACACAAGAAAATGATAAATGTTTGAGGTGTTTGATATGCTAATTACCTGATTTGGGCTTTCCATGTTGAATGCATGTATCAAAATATCACATTGCCCCCCATAAGTGTGTACAATTATTATGTCTTTTGAAATGAACAAAAGAATAAGATGTTAAGTAGTTTTTGTTGTTGTTGTTGTTGTTCTAGATGTAGAACTGTGCTATAAACACAGGAGATTAGTATAGAAAATAGGATGCTATTCACATGTTCCCATGTGATCATTACCAGAAAGCTCACCCTATCTGGAATCCTTCCTTCCTTCCCCAAATCTCACTGCAGTGTGGATTTCTTCTTTCCCTTCAGGCATTGGAAGCAAATCCACCCTACTCCACAGAGAAGCACTGACCCAGTGTCAAATGAGGACAGGAGTGATTGCCTTCTCGCCTTTTTTTTTTTTTTTTTTTTTTTTTTTTTTTTGGCTCAGCTGTCCTGACCTACTCATGAAACATCCTCATTTTGAGCTAATTATTTACATTTCAACTCTAGTTTTTCTTTCTTTTTAATGCAAATCACAATGTTAAAGAACATGCCTGGATAGATATAGTTTAGTCCTATGCCTACTTAGCTCCATGACAGAAAGAAAACACTGGAGAAACAAGAATTGCACTTGAGGGCATCTATATCCTGCTCAAAACACTCTGACTGCTGATCCTCCCCAGGGGTGAGGAAAATAGGTTCCTGGAAGGGGGTCAGAGCCATGATGCTTAATGAATTCCCATAAGAATGTTTCAAATCCCCATGCTAAGAGTTGACGTTGGATTCCCTGGAAGCTGTCTTGATCAGTCCTGCAAACTTATGTGTGAATTATCCCTGATGTTAGAGATTTACTTTGAACCTTGAGAGACCAAGGTCAATTTGCAGCAGAATCGGCCTGAAAGACCTTTTAATATTGAAAGGTCCTTGGTCTCTGCATCACTGTGCCTTGAGGATGCAAGATGCATTCTTGGCTTTCCATGTAAAGGCATATTTTGGAGAAGAATCAGTACTTGGTATTTGCCATTGAGCAGTTTGTTGAATGCAGACAAGAGCTCCATGTGTGCATGTGTGTGTGTTCATATATGCATTTATGTGCATAGCATATAGTTTACATGCGCACTACACAGCAAGCCTCTTGGGAGCAGGGATTGTCTCTGATGATTTTTAACTCTGGCACTTGGCTCAGTATCTATCACATTAGCAAATACTCAGTAAGGATTTCTTGAATGAATAGTCTTTAGGGGCCATGTGGTTATTGGACACAAGTGAAAACAGGGTGAAAAAGATAGGAAATGGGAAACAAAAATCTTATTTGATTAAAATATGAATTATGATTCTTATAGGTTCGCCTTTCACGGGGCAAATTGATTGTAGAGAAAATTCTTTGTTCTTTGTCAGCTTTTATAATGTGGACTTGACATCTTGCAATGGTTCAGTGATAAGATAAATATTTATTTTTAATTAAGGCATTCACTTGTGTTACACACAACCTATAGTATCCAACATAAACTGTTATAAAGGAAGGCTTAGGAGCTGGAAAACAACCTTTCTCAGTGTCTTTTCTTCTTTTTGAACTTATAAGGTTACAATCCAACACAATATTCTATCAGGCAGCCCTTCACAACCCTTTCCTGTTCTGGCCTGTCCCATCTTGCAGAGGAAGCAGCTCCCTGGGACGCTGAGCTGGTTCAATACAGTCTAGGAACTCTGAGCAGTGGAAACACACAGTAGTTGAATTAAAGGAAGTCCATGGCAGCAGAGGGGAGCCCTCAAATATACAGCACAACTGGGGCCCTCTGTATTCCTGGAGTGAGGATGTTCTCTCCTTCCCTTGATGGGAAAGGTCCTGGCTACTAGGCAGAAGAACTCTGATCAAAGGGAGGAAGGAAGCAGAATTTAGAAGATTCAGCTTTAGGATGAAAAAGAAAAAAAAAAAAATCCTAAGAAACTAATTTTATGTAGGAGGATTTTATAAAACATCCTGAAAGAAGTTCATTTTCAGTGGATAATCAATAGAATCTGGAGCATTGAGAAAAGAAGTCAATTCAGACCCTGAGGAGGCTGAGGGGAAAGGGAAGTGAGATGGTACTGTCCTTTCCCACACACTGCACTTACCCACCGTTCCCATAAGCCCACTTTGTCTTGGCATTGGTGGAGGGTTTCTTTGACTGATTGAGCATGAGCCATAAGCGTTCCTCAGCATTTCCTTCTCCCCTGAGTGTGTTCTTGAGTTACCGCCCACCTGACAGTAGCCAGTCCTCCTCTTGTAACCTCCTCCCTCCCCAACAGAACTGGGGCTCAAGGCAACAGCTCTGACATTATATGCTGGCAAGAGTTAAGTCCCCAGGTCCACCTTCTAATATAATTTAATGAGGCAGAGATGTAGAAACCAAGGTGTGATGGAACCATTCAGACAGCTATTCTCTTCTGATACTGCATGTTAAGATGAAGGAAAAAGTGAAATGAAATATACATAACTCAGCCTGACGGCGCTGGAGTTATGGTCATAGCAACCTCTACTTAGGGTGTAGTAAGAGATGACGCTGATGTCTCAGGGCACCGTAGGAGGGAAAGAGGAGAAACAGATTGCCTACAGATAGCATCAGGCTATCAATTTACTCACAATACATATGCCGGAGCCATCCTGGCATCGATTTGAATGTCCGTTGCAATTGCAGGGAACACACCGTCCGGTAAGGGAGCCTTTGTTATCCCGATAGTATCCGGGGCTACAACCCTATTTTTCAAAAAAAAAGTGTTTGATCAATACAAAGAAAGAGAACAATTAATATCCAAAGCACATGACAATTCTAACTGAGAAGACTTCATTTCCCTTTTCTTTCCTTTAGTCAGTGTGTGCATTTCTAATTTCAACCACTGGCCTGGTCCACCTGTGTTTTTTTGTCAGGTCATGTTCTTTTTCCATGCCACAGTGGGTGTGTGAGATGCATGGCAGGGAACTCAGAGAGAGGAAAGGGGTGGAAGTGGGATCCCTCTTCTCCTGCTTCCTGTTTGGTTTTTTGGGGTATTGGGATTGAACTCAGGAGCACTCAAACGCTGAGCCACATCCCCAGCCCTATTTTGTATCTTATTTAGAGACAGGGTCTCACTGATTTGCTTAGTGCCTTGCTTTTGCTGACGCTGGCTTTGAACTTGTGATCCTCCTGCCTCAGCCTCCCAAGCCACTTCCTGTTTGTTTTGAGGATGGGTGGAGGCATGGATGGGTAAAAGGAATCAGGACTGTGGTTCTTCTGGGTTCTTCTGGGGACGAAAGCTAAGAGTAGCTGAGCCCTCTCAAATCATGGGTTTGGGTTGGTGGAAGGAGCAACAGAGAAGGAGGAAGATTGAGGTGGGGTAGAGTCTTCAATGGGGTTTGCACAATAATGGCCAAATTGCTGGAATCACCTCACTGCCTCTTATTCATCTGTGGACAACAGGGAACCCCAGGGGAGGCAAGGTGCTTGAATTCTCATACAGGACTATTCACCAATATTTGGTCCATGGTGAACACACTAAGACCCAGCCTGAGAGAGTCTCCTTGGGTTTGTTCAATATTGCTTTGATTATTTCTATCTCCAGTATATGGTCTCCTTCCTGAGTAATAATACTAGTTGTTATTTTTCATCTAAATAAAAATAATTATAGTTTTTCATGAACTGATTCTAGTTAAGAATGCCTCCAATAGATTAAAAAAAAAAAAAAAAAAAGCAATGATCCTGGTTGCAATTGCAGGGAATACACCATCTGGTAAGTGAGCCTTTGTTATCCTGATAGTATCCAGGGCTACAACCCTGTTTTTCAAACAAAGTGTTTAATCAATATGAAGAAAGAGGACAGTTGCTATCCAGAGCACATGACAGTTCTGAGAAGACTTCATTTTCCTTTTCATTCCTTCAGTCAGAAATCACTTAAATTTCTGTCTTTAAAGAGGGCTACAGACATTCTCTTAATTTTAGCAGAGCTAATCACAAAGTCAGACATTGCCCCTAGTTTGTTACGCTGGTCTCCTATATGCCCTATCTTTAAAGCATCAGTGAAAAAAATTAATATTTTAAAATAAAGGGGAGTCTTTCATCTAATTTTCTTTAAACAGCACTTATGTCCATCAAATTCTGAAGCCATGATCCACACAAATCTTGAAATGAATGTTTCATCTGTAACCATGAAAGTCTCTGCCTGGATAAATGGAAGAGAAGAAGAAGCCACCCCATGGACACTCCCCAGGGTGGAACCCCACTGTTGCTGCCTAGAGTACCTTCCCACATTACCAATGACTACTGATCGATCATACACAACAACAGGTCAGAATTTCCAATATGATGTTCCTTTAAACTATTAGGAACTATGTTTAGGCAAAAGAACACATTGGAAAAAGTTAGATTTCTTTGTATGCTATATGAACAGACTTGTCTAAAGGAGAATCAAAGTATGAAAGGAATGTTCTTTTGCTGAGAGCACAACGGATAAATACATCTGCACAAAATTCATCCATCCATGGCGTGATCCTATCTACAACAAGCACCTATGGTTATCAGGATACATCACATTGCCTACCTAAAAAATAATTGTATTTGGTAAAGAACAAATTATTTAAATCAACAAATAGATCTGGTTAGTTTGTATCAATGTACTTGAGTAAAAGCCTTAATTAAACATGCTTTGAGAAAGGCTAATCTCTCTTGATTAAAATTAAATCACTCATCTTAATTTGCTTTTGATTAGAAGCAGAAAAACAGTCTGCAAGAGTTATATGTCATATGACTCTTGGAGCATTACTGAAATGTCATCATGTCCTCCCTCTAGAAAACAAGCAAACTCAGATTCTACATAAAATTTAATTCAAGCATTCAGATTGCATTGGGCACTTAGCTCTAAATAAAAATTTAGGGGTTTGGTAACTAGTTAACCTTTACAAAGTGATGATTTTTCAAGATAGGTTTTCCAGTAAATTTTTATGTTGTAAACTTTTATGCTGTTTTAGCAGCCATAGGATCTATTTCTGTAGGTGTACATAATATCCAGGAAGTTTAAATAAAGAGCAGAGTTTATGTATGCCTCACGCCTGGCAAATCGAAGCATGCCTGTTAGATATTATGGAAACTTTGATTAGTCTTCTTAGACATGGATTTCACTTTTTGTCGCATTTTACTTTGTGGGTAAATTTTCCTGAAGGTAGAATTTGGAAAGCTATAGGTAATGGATTCTTTTTGTCCCGAGGCTTGAGTTTCTCCAGGGCACCAAGTTTCATAGTCTATTAACAGCCACAAGCATTCAAGCCCTTAACTATCTCAGGCATTTCCAGGTGGGCTGATGTTTATGGAGTTTGTGGTTAATAGCTCAGGAGAGCAATCTGTCAGGTACTGTAATAAACACTGCCTGTCAATGCAGGGGAGGCCACCAGCCCCTCCCCCAACCCACCCATTTATTTCTTAATCACCCTAACTTAAAATGTCATAAAGCTGGGAACCCCTCCCCATCCCAAATCAAAACTTAAAAAGGACATTACCTGGCTGGGTCTAAACTTCACATAACTTGTTTGCAGATGACTTTGACCTGGAGGCTGAAGAAATGCTACCCTTTGTTGCTGTGAATTGTATCCCAGACACTGCCCGAGGGCTGCCCCAAAGATCCACAGCCATCCGGTGCTCCAGGCTGGCCGCCTCACTGCGGGGGGCATCCTGGTCCCGGGAGTCCTGCTGGCGGCACTGCGCACAAATCTCTACCTCTTCCTCTTATACCTGCACTTCCTGCTCAGTGCCCAGGCCTGCCTGACTCAGGTAAGGAAGGCTGTCTGCGGCAGGGGCCCCACCTTTAAACTTCACACATGAGTCAGCCTGTGCCAGAGCGCACATAACAGTCCCGCAGGGAAGCGCACCGCTCTGTAATTCCTGTGAGGTGGGGCAGGCATCACCTTCTACCCACCTCGCCCCGCAGACGGCACTAGACGATTAGAACAGCCATAAATCACAGGCTGAGTCACCGCAAAGAACACACCCTGAGCAGGAGGGTGGTAATCCAGGTTCCCCTCTTTTCCTAGGGCTATCTATTTTAATGGGGCTAGAAAAGAGATGGAGGACAGGGTGATGAATGGAGGCGACCTATGGGCTAAAAGTCACAAGACAGGACAGAAAACCACAGCAGGAAGATATTTCCAAGTTTAAAAAGCAGAACTCTTATGTGCAGATCACCTTTGGGTTTTCTGCTCTCAAAGGCCCAGGAAAGAAAGTGAAGAATTTTGCCACTCACATTCGGAATATAGACTACAGAGAATGGTGAAGTTCAATGTTTCCTGCTCATTGTACTAACCTGGAGCTTTCCCTTTGGGGAAAGAGCATATTTATAGTGTGAGGTCTTAAATAATCCCATTTTGGGGGGGTACATTTTAGTTACTGGAGGGGCAATTCGGGTTGACAGGACCTTAGAGAATGAAGACCTGGGGAGAACTAGAAAATTGGAGCAAGACTTCTTCTCAAACAATCTGGGAAATTTCTCTGGAATTTTACTCTTTCTGCAGACCAGGAGGTGGTGGGAGGGAGGAAGTGGGTTAGAAAAAGGCGAAAGCACCCTGGGTCAGCTCATGGGGAGCAGAGATTCAAGTATGGGGATGCTGACCAGTGGGCTCCTTCCTGCTTCTGATCTCTTCATCCACTGGACGCCTGTGGTGTCCCATGCATATCTTTTTCATATTTATTTCCTGGAGGTAGTCTAGGTAAGACATAAGCTCTAGCCCAGCAGAAGCTTGGAGATTGGACAAAGTGTCTCAAACCATCCCATGGTGTAGGACAGGAGCCAAAAATTAGCCAGCCACAGCTGCTGCCCCAGGGGAATGCTGTGGGTGGGAAATTTTCCTACCTGACATGAGTCACCCATATAGTCAGGGGGACAGGTACACATCTCCACTTCGTGTGCTCTGCGTCCACTTCCTGTGTCGGAGGCCTCCTCCAGCCCCACCTCACCCAGGGTGAGCCTCTGTGTCTCGGTGAAGTGGAGGCCCCGGATGTGCAGCCCCTGGAGTCTAGACAGGACCGTCATCAGCTCTTCCCTGGACACTGGGGCTCTGCTACTGGCGTGTCTGAAGTTTCCCTGTAAGGGAAAATGGAGAGGCAGGGGCTTCCTTAGGCAGGCTCACTGCCAGGGAGTTCAGAGGCAGACCCCAGAACAAATGCAAAAGAAGATATCCAGGAGGCAGATGGAAAATCCAATCAACTAAGATGGGGAAGTCCCTCCTGGGACATTTACATTCAGAAGCAGATGTCTTGGGTTACTCCCAGGAAGGGAGAGAAACACAAGATGTGGGGAAAGAAGGGTGGGGAACCGAGAGCACTAAAATGATATGCAATGTCCCCATGCTATGCTTTCTTTTAAAATGCACATTTGTCTGGGCAAATAAAAAGTGACTGAGAAAGATATAGGAAAGGCAGTCATTAAATGACATAATGGTGACAGTACAATCTTGCACATACTCATTTTATTTTTTATTGTTGTAAAAACACATCACATGAAATTTATTAGCTTATCATTTCTAAGTGCATGGTGCAGTAATGTGAGCTATAAGCACAACGCCGCATGATGGACCACTAGCACTTGCTCTTCTCGCAAAATGGAAACTCTAGACTCACTAAACGAGCCCTCTCTGCCCCTCCTCCAGCCCCTGGCAACCACCATTCCAAGAGTTGGAATACTTTTGATAACTCCATCAGTGGAATCTCATAGTAGTTGTCATTTTGTGACTGGTTTATCTCACTTAGTGCACTGTCCTCAAGGTTCACCCACGTGTAGCACACGATGGGGTGTCCTCCTGTTTAAAGTGTATACTGCATTTAATTTATCTCTTCATCCATTGACAGGCATCTTGGTCATTTCCATTGCTTGTGGATAATGCTTCAAGGAATGTAGGTCCCTAAATATCTCTGCAAGATCCTGTCAGCGATTCTTTTAGATATACACCCAGAAGCAACATGCTGAACCATGTGATAGTTCTATATAAACATTTTTAGGAATCTCCACGTTGTTTTCCACAGCAAATGCACAACTTTACATTCCTTCATACAGTGCAAAAGGGTCTCAATTTCTCCACATCCTTGCCAACACTTGCTATTTATTTATTTTTACTGTTGTTATTGTTTTAATAATAACCATACTAATGAGGGTGAGGTGGCGTCTCACTATGGTTTTGATTTGAATTTCTCTAATGATTAATGATGCTGAGCATCTTTTCATGCAAAAGCTTTCACTTTTGATCTTTATATTCTGTTGTCTCCTTTGAACTCAGTTTCTACATCTCTTTAATGGGCATAGTAATACCTAATATCTCAAAGCTGTCATGAACATTAAATTAAATATAATGTGTATAAAATGTTTTGCACAGTGCCTGGCATATAGTAGACATTCAATCAATGGTAGCTATTATTATTAACATAAATATAATACTTAAATAATTTTAATGGATGGTTTTAATAGCTTGGGTATAATCTATATACAATAATATTCTCTTATTTTAGGTGTATAATTTTTAGTAAATTCACGGAATTGTACAACCATCACCATAATGTAATTTTAGGTTATTTTATCATCCCCCAAAGAATCTTAATATCCATTTTTAGTCACTACCCATTCTCACCCTCTCCCAAACACTAATTTCTACCCTGTCTCTATAGATCTACCCATGCTGGAGAATTTATATAAATACCAACTTAATGTCAATAGTCCACTCAAATTTTCCTTCTATTACCTTCATTTCCTCCCTGTTCCTTTTGGTTATTATTGTCATAAAAATATAAAAATGACATATTTATACACTATGCAATGTCCCTGTGCTATACTTTCTTTTAAAATGCACATTTGTCTGGGCAAATGAAAAGTGACTGAGAAAGATATAGGAAAGGCAGTCATTAAATGAGATAATGGTGACAGTAAAATCTTGCACATACTCATTTTTATTTTAATATTTTATATATTTTTATATAGTGCATTTATTTTTATATAGTATATTTTTTATATATAAAATATATACTATATAAAGTAAGTATAGTATATGTGTATAAATATATATATATTTATACACATTTATATACATTTTATATATTATATATAGTGTATATATATTTTATATAATGTATATATTTTTATATAGTGTTTATATTTTTTATATATTTTTATATAGTGTATATATTTATACACTATATGCCCATCAACACAGATTATAATTATTGCTATTGCAGTTGTCTTTTAAATCAGACAGGAGAGAAAAAACTGACAAACAAGAGCTAGAAGGTCCTTTATATTTACCTCTGTGGTTGACTTTTAACAATGATCTAGTTTTTCATGTGGATTTTTGAGTTTCTATTTAGTATCCATTCATTTCAGTCCAAAGGAATTCCTTTGGCATCTCTTATTAGCAAAGTTGGTTAGCAGTACATATATACACACACATATATGAATGAATATATGTATATATATATGAACACACACACACACACACATATAAATGTATATATATATACACATATATATGAACACACACACTTGAATGTCTTCATTTTTCCTTCTTTTTTGAAGGACATTTTGCTGGATACATAATTCTTTATTGATGATGTATCTCTTTAAGCACTTTGAACATGTTCGCACTGCCTTCAGATGAGTTAGCTATTTATCTTATTGAGGACCACTTGGATGTGATAAATCACTACTTTCAAGGTTTTCTGTCTCTGTCTTTCAGCATCTTCACCGTGGTATGTCTCTGTGTGGATCTCTGGCATTAGTCCTATGCAGAGATTTATTGAGCTTTTTGGATGTATGTATTAATGATTTGAACAAACTGGGGGAAGTTTTCAACAATTACTCCTTCAAATATTTTTTCTTTCCCTTTTGCTCTCCCCTCTCTTTCTCGTATCCCCATTTTGCACGTGTTCATACACTGGACGGTATCCATCGTTGTTTAAAGTCTGTTTATTTTTCCTCATTCTTTTTCTCAGATTGAATAATCTTACTTGACCCTCTTTAATTTTGCTGAGTTTTTCCTTCTGCACGATTACATTTGTTTCTGAGCCTTTGTCTTCGTCAACCTGGGCTGATATACGAAGTACCATATACGGGTGACTTAAACACAAGGAATTGATTTCCTCACAGTTCGGGAGGCTGGAAGCTGTGGATCAAGGTGTTGGCTGAGTTGCTTTGGCACCTGGTGAGGCTCTCTTCTTGACTTGCAGGTGATTATCTTCTCACTGGGTCACATGGGGGAAAGAGTGAGCTTGCTGGTCTCTTCTTATGAGGACACTAATCCTACCAGAGCGCCACCTTTTTTTTCTCATTTAACCTTAATTACTGCCTTACTCCAGACACAGCCACACTGGAGGTTAGGGCCGCAACAGAAGGCACAAGGACATGATTCAGTCCACAGCAACCCTTTCTAGTGAATTCTTCATTTTGATTACTGAATTCTTCAACTCCAGAAATTCTTTCCTATAATTTCTATTTCTTCCTTTATATTCTCTATTTTGGGAGCTATTGTTTTCAGATTTTCTTTTACTTCTTTAGACATGGTATCTTTTAGTTCTTTGAGCATGTTTAAATGCTGATTTAAAGTCTTTCTCCATGAGTCGAATGTCTTTGTCTTCCTCAGTAAAAGTGTATTTATTGCTTTTCCATTAACTTCCCTTTTTATGGACTATATTTTCTTGTTTCTTCACATATCCCCAATTTTTTGCTGAAAGCTGGACATTTAAAATAATATAACGTGGCAGCTCTGGAAATCATATTTGCTCCACTCCCTAGGATTTATTATTATTATTTGTTTGTTTTATGAACTAATCCTGTAAAGTCTGTATTTCTTGTAAATGACCACTAAAGTCTCTGCTTTAGCCTGATGTTCAGCTAAATAATAATTTAAATAATCATTTAATTATCTAAATAATAATTTAAATAATCAGTTAGCCTGATGATCAGCTAATAATCTGCAGAGATTTCCTTAAATGGCTGGAGTCAAAAAGTCTCCTAATCTTTGCAAAGTGGTTCTGCGCACATATTGGAGAACCCCTTTGACTCTCAACCAGACTGATGATAATTATTGCTATATGCAGTTGTCTTTTAAATCAGACAGGAGAGAAAAAAATGACCAGAGCTAGAAGGTCCTTTTTAGCCTTCACTTCCTGCTTTCATAGTTCCTCAAGGTCAGCCAGAAGTGAGAACTGTAGGGCCTTCTTAGGTTTTTCCTCTGGGTGTTCACATACCTGAATGTGTACACAGCCCTGAGCAAGTGTAGCCTCCCACATCCCCAGTTTATGCTGGAGCTTTTCAAAGCCCCTATGGACATTTTATTCCTAGGCATTTTTATTTTAAGCTTTGTGATTACCTTACTGATTGCCCCAACCACTTCAGGTAGTAATAAAGTAAGAATAAAACTGCCTCTGAATGTTTTCAATAACATTTCTAGGGGAAAAGCTCTAGTCATGTCAAATAAAGACAATGTTCTACAAATGTACCTGTACAGAAATGTTGAAATATGCCTGAGTTCAAGGAACTCAAAAAAATGTCATCTTGAGGTATTGAACATATACTTCATAATATATATGGAACAATATTTTTTAAGGAATAGTTATGATCAAGTAGGTGTAATAAAATATTTAATGATCTGGTGAGGCTTTATTTGACCATTATTTTTACTTCTCTTGATGTAAGACATTTTCAACCCATCCACACCAAGAATTTGTTGGACACTGACCAAGTCCCAAGCACTAAGGGAGACTTAAGAATGAGACTTACAGATGAGGGAGCTATGTTGTGGCCTTTACAAGCTAACAGGGTTTATAAAACAAGATTAATTAACTGTGAAATGAGAGAGAGAGTGTGTTAAAGGGCCATAAAGGTGATACACACAAAGCCATGTGAACATCAAATAAATTATATTTTAAAGTATATGAATTATATTTTATATAATTTTGTGTCTTGAGTATATAAACTTATATCTACATAAACAAAAATTTATGAACATAGATATATATAAACATATATAATAAATAAATTAAAAAATCTATAAATTATATTTTATGTGATTTGTATTTTGAATATATATAAATTGTATCTACACAAACATAACTTATATGTTAAAATTCTTAAATAAAAAATTGTGATTGGCTGAAATAAATAGTACACAAACCAAAAAGGATCATTAAGAACCATTAAATAGGCACCAAGCTCAGTGGTGCACACCTGTAATTCCGGAGGCTCAAAAGCCTGAGGCAGGAGGATTTCGAGTTCAAAGCCAGCCCCAGCAAAAAGTGAGGTGCTAAGCAACTCAGTGAGACCCTGTCTCTAAATAAACTACAAAATAGGCCTGGGATGTGGCTCAGTGGTTGTGTACCCCTGAGTTCAATCCCTGATACCCTCCGCCTCACCAAAAGGGAGCCATTGAATAAGTGCTTTTCCTTTACCTCAACCATCTGCACTCTCCCATGATACAGTCGATCTGGCCGGGGGTCACTTGACTCCTCATGGATGATGGACATGTGCTGACCCTGTTGAAAGAAATACATGAAAGCACCAGTCCTTGGTTAGGATGTTTCAAGATTTACAAATATCTATGGATCTACATTATTTGAAAATCTCAACTCTAAAATGTAGTTCAGGTAAAAGGATTAACAACATGGAAACAGAATAACAGCTAATACAGTGATTTTCACACATAGAAAATTAAGAAAATTGGCTTAGCTGAAAAATGACTTAAAAAGATGGAAACGATTTTTTAAAAAATATCCTGCTTTGCAGTAAATGCATGTGGTGCTATTTTTATCACTGCTTATAGTGCCAGATTGTGGTAGCAGGAAAGTGCTTTGGTGGGTGGGTGACTGGAGTAGGAGGGAGAAAGCAAAGGTTGGCAGAGCCCAGCTGTGAAGCTTGCCTAGGCCTGGAACCACACAGCTGGTGTGTGGAGGGAGGAATTAGCTTGTAGCCTTTGTCCTGTGGGATCCAGCCTTGCTCACTCTCAGCTTTCACCCCTGAGCCATTACACTGGCTCGTAGGGGGCTTTTAATAGAGCAGAACGGGATGATGGGCACCTCCCATCAGCAACCCTACCTCAAGCACACACAGAATAGCCAGATATTCTATGGGACCTCCAAATCTGAAGGCGTTCCATTCATGAGGACTGGGGTTTCAGAAAGAAGAGAATTATCTAGAATCACAAATCATTTAAAACCTTAATCTAAGAAACATGCCCGAAAGGCTCTTAATTATAGTGGTTTAGAACAAAGCAGGGGAGTAAATGTTTCATGAGCCTAAACCATTTTCCAAGTTTAAAGGTAAAATTAAGGAGAAATTTTGGTCATTACCTCTCAGTGAGTTCCAACCGTTTGCATAATCAACTCCGGCACTAAAAATAAGTACACTGCTAGCCTGAGCTGAGATGCCCTACTAAACCACGAAACTGAAATACAGCATGCCTGCAATAATATTTTTATTGGGTAGCTATTTCTCCTTAGGCTATAACTTGAAAATCTTTCCTACTTTATTTTCAAGATGACCTGCAAGGGTTCCTTGGGGTTTTTGAAACATTTCAATATATTTGCTTATGACTAAAAATAAAACATAGGTTGACCATGCCCGAATGTAAATATCTACTCAGCATGGGAAGCCCTCAGCTGAACTGTGCAAAACTGTTGATAGTGACTGACATGAGAAAACCTTTCAGAAAGATGCTGTTGCATTGAATTTAATCAGGAGCATATAAACCAGAAATGAGGCCACCTTCAGGCTATGGAACCCCGATATCTGCATTTGAAGTACCATCCTACAATGTAGAGGATGCAAAGTAGGATATGACATCACCCTGCCTCAAGGAATTTTCCAGATTGCCAGTCTCAATTGTGTACCAGGCACATAGAGTGTGGATGCTACTTCCACAAAAGCCAAAGTAGCCCCCCACTATCTGTATCAAGTTAACTTCATAGTATATCAGTAATCACCCTCCCTACCCTTCCTGGTTTGTTTTCAATAATTCACACACACTGACAAGACAGCCAAGTTGGACTGGTCTCCCTTGAGCACCGCCTCCCGCCCTGGTCTGCCCCATACACCTGGGTTTCCCTGAGTTCTTTCTCCCAGAGAGGCATTTCTCCTCTTGTATCCATTCTTAAGGACTTGGCTCAAAAGGAATCTGTTCCATGAAGCCCTCTGCAGGCCTCTCAGCCTAGACAACTTCCACCTGGACTCGGCCTCCAGCTCCAATACAGCCTTGTTTATTCTTAAACACTTACTGCTCCGTGCATTAAATCATTTGCCTATTTATCCAATTTCCCCCTTTTTAGAGGACAGGGTTACTTATCCTTTACAGAGCCCAGCAGTGCATGTGACAAGAGCTTAAAAACTGTTAATGAAACGAAATCAAAAGACAGAAGCACAAAAACATACAATATGAAACAGTTACTTGTGAGAAACAAGGTTGAAACACAGTTAAATGCTTTGGGGGTATGGGGGACCATTTGGTCAGAGGATACAGGATCCTTTTCAGTTTGGGACACATTGGAAACAACTGTATCCAAACTTTTCATAGGCCACACATCAAGATGTCCTCAGCACAAACTGCAACCACTGTTTCTGCTACTTGAATTGTGTTCTGATACCTACAGTGAGCTGCACATCTGGCTTTTTTTCCAGAAGAACCATGTCACCAGGTAAGCCAAATGACTTGACTTGATAAGTGAGGAAGCCACCATATGAAGAAACCTAGAATGAAGTAACAGCATAGTGTTAAAAGAGATGATGCCAATATTAACCCACATATAAGGCCCTTGACATCAGGAAAAATATACAACCAAGAATGGCATCTAGAGAGTGGGATTAGGGATGATATTTTATACATATACATATATATATATATATATATACATAAGTATATATATGTGTGTGTGTGTGTATGTGTGTATTTCAATTGTAGTTGGATACAATAGTTATTCATTTTCACGTGGTGCTGAGGATAGAATCAGCACCTCACACATGCTAGGCGAGTGTTGTACCGCTGAGCCACAACCCCAGCCCTGGGGATGATATTTTAACCTTCTACTGAACACCATTTTTGATATAATTTAAACTGTGTAGCGTGAACATGATTGAGTTTTATAAGTGAGAAGAGACTCTTTTTAAAGAAAAATAATAGTCGACACAAATCTTTTTTTTTTTCCTAGATGACTACAAAATCAAAATATTTATTTAATCTACAGCAATTCTAGGAAATCTAGGCCACTGGTTTCTTATTTAACCAAGAGACTTGGATAATATCTATCAGTCACAATGTGAACCTCTAAAAATAAATTTTAAAAAAGTCCCCTGAAAACAGATGGTGAATATTTCCCAAGTTATTATGAAGTATACTGGGTACAGACGACATGATCAACAACTGTGTTAGGGACATGAACTGTCTCTTGGTGCTGGGTAAGCAGTATGTTTGTGGTGGCAATGTAACAGTGAATGGTTGTAGTTCTCTGACAGTCACTTCACTTTGTGCTGATGCTTCTGACCTTGAAGTAAACACCAATCAAGAAGGAAGGATGGGAATCAGAGGCAATGTCACTTCAGCTTAACAGAACAAAATACTCAGGAAAATGCAAACAACAGAAAGCAGGGGAGAAAATAGGGGTTTTTGGAGATCTCAATCCACAGGAGTTTTCCCTAAGATCTATGGTTTGACAAAGCCTCACGAAGTTGTGTTCTGAGAGTTGGGAGGTATTCCAATGACATCTTGAATCACCTAATGAGATTAAGTATTGCCTTTCTGATGGGCTAAGGTGGTTTTAAAATTATGTGCACAAATTCTTTGAGACTCCTCTCTCTAGGAAGCGAAACTTAATTCCCTTCCCCTTGAGTGTGGCCTGGACTTAGTGACTCAATTCTAAGGAGTTAATGATCAGAATAAGGCAGAAGTGGGACTATGTCCTTTCTAAGATTAGGTTATAAAGAATTGAGGCTTCAGTCTTGAGTTCTATCATATGTTTTCTTTGTCTGTCTGTCTCATCAACTGCTCTAGGGAAAGCCAGCTGCCATGTAATGAAGACTCTCAAGTAACCTATAGAGGGTCTCATGTCATGGGGAACTGAGGCCTCCGGCCAACAGCCAGCAAGGAACAGAAGCCGTGCTAACAACCATGTGAATAAACTTGGAAATGAATCCTTCAGTCCCAGATGACTGCAGCCCTGGCTAACACCCGGACCACAACCTCAGAAAAGACCCTGGGCCATCACTTCCTAGGTCCTTAATCCACAGAAACCATGCAGTATAATTGTTGCTTTTAAGCTGCCAAGTGTTGGTAGAGTGTGTTACACAGTAAGGGATAACCAACACATAGGCTAACCACAGAGAAGTGAAGAGCAATACTGAATGAAGGAGAAGTGGGTCACACAAGAGAAGCAACATTTCACACTCAAGACATGAAATCCTTAGTCCTTTAACTGGAAGACAGAATTAGAAACCCTAGACCAACGAGATCCTAATATTAAGTTATTCTTAATGTGAGATGATCACCTCACCTGGGCTGGGTCCTGTGAAATCCACCCCTTCTCAAAGTTTCTACCCTTGCAAAGCTTGAAGCAATATCACCAGGTGATGTATCCACATGGGGCCTGCATTTCTGTCCTCATAAAATAAGCAGAGTTGGCCAGGCTGTGGAATAATAATTTATGCAGCAAAGGCATAACAGCTCATTTATAAGCTCCCCAAGGATCATGTAACTAAATGCACGTGATTCTGCTTATGAAGTTGAGCTGCCACGGATTCTGCATTTCTTTTAATAAGCTTCTGAGTCACTTCTCAGCTTTTGTTTTTCTGTTTTTCTGACAAGGAGCCTTTCTTCTGCTCTAAAACAAAGAATCTTCAGCACTGGTATTTAAAGATGTACCTGTCCTATGTGCAACAGATATTATTCAAATAGTTATATCTTTCCCTGGAGGAAAAATCCTTTGACGGTAAGTAAAAAATAGAGAAAAAAAAATGTGCATTATGATCTCCTTTGCTTGGGAGCTTGTGCATGCAGGTCACAAGAGGCACTTTGCCTTACATAGGGTCTTTTTCATGATTGTTTAACCTTATTTCTAAAATTTATATATTTTTCAGGTTATTTCCTAACCTGAACTTCTTCCTGATGCTTCCTTCCAGACCCCCAGTAGATGATGGTCATGCAGTGATAGAGGAGGCCCACAGAGGGCTCAGAAGATCATCGGGCCATTGTTACCTTGTCCCCCAGGTAAGATGGAGGCGCGATCCAAGATGCACTGTGCACTGTTGAGGGCAGCTCCTGGAGATCTGCCACGACACTGTTGCTACCTGGGTTGAATGAAACAGGGACATCCACTCGATCTGCTGTCTCCAGGTGCCATCCCATCATATCCACAAACTGGAACACAAAAGCAGGGCATGGAAATGTGAGGCTGTGACCTCTTGGGGGATGCCTGCATTATGTGTCACAGAAGGAGCCACAGGATAGCCACCTAGCTCCAGAGGCTTCCTTTATGTGTCCCCTCTTTTTTTATTTTTTATTTTTTGAGACCCAGGCCTCAAGCATGCAAAGCATACACTGAGCTATACCTGCACCCAAGCGTCTGACCATGAGCTTGCCCTCCCAGGACTCTGACGATGGAGCCCTCACCCTCCACTGCTCCCATCAGACCCACTGTGACTAGGAGTTCTCGGAGGGCAGTGACCATGCATATGCAGGACTTATCCTTGTATCCCAGCACACATCCTAAGTTCTTGACACTTAGTATTTGGTCAATGAATGTTTAAATCATAAATAATAAGTATATGAATAATAATTAGAACTATGGGAACATTTAGTAGGCAAGTTCTATGGAGAAAAATGTGTTGCTGTCATTATTTCTTTGCCAACGGGTCATCAAAATGAAATATTTTCCTGGTCACAAAAGAAGCTGGTTCCATTTTGAGAGAAGCAAATAGAAAGAATTGACAAGGCATAGATTAGGAAAAATGCCTTCTGCTTCCCTGAGGGGTAAGAAGAGAAGACCAGGGCAGATTTACAAACTAATTTTTTTTTCCAATTATAAGTCTGCACTCCTTTGTAGGAGGCAAGCAGTAAAATATATAAAATAATCTTCCTTTAAATCTTTGTTGGATATAAGACATTACTCACACAAAGCAAGCAAGCATGAGGCTATTGGTTCATGGAAAAATGGAAAACAATAGAAGTTGTTTTATGAAGTTAATTTAGACAGTGGCCAAAGAAAAGATGTGATAAAATAGGTGAGAAGGAAAGTAAAACAAGAAGAAGAAGAAAAGAGAAAGGAAAATAAGAAGAAAAGATAAAGGAAGGATTTGATGTTGTACTGTCATGAAATATATCTATTTGGTCTTTGTTCTTGGTTCCTGGCACGGTGCTCCTAAAAGTCATAATTTTTCAAGTGGTAGGGAGTGATTGTATCATCTTTTTGTCTGATATTTGGTATTAGTCCTCATTTCCTAACACTGGAGCTTCTAAGATCACCAGCTCTCATGAGTGACAAGAGAGTCACGCTAATGAGATAACTGATGATGGGACCACTAAATCGCTTCAAGATGGCGGCTGGTGGCCAGAAGCACCAGAGTATGATCAGAGATTGAAACTGTCAGCCCTACCCAACTGACCTCTTGGGAGGGACTGAGTTGATTAACAATGGCTAATGATTTAATCAATTAAGCCAACATAATAGAATCTTCATAAAACCCCTAAATGACATTTTTAGAGAGTTCTTGGGTGCTGAGAGGGTATCACACCTCAATTCCATGGTAACAGAAACTCCTGTGCTTGGGACTCTTCTAGACAACTCCTTATACACCTCTTCATCTGGCGGTTCATCTGTATACCTTATCATATCCTTTATAATAAACTAGTAACAATAAGTAAAGTGCTTCCCTAAGTTCTGTTAGGCATTATATAGCAAGTTATCAAAATTGAGGAGGGAACTGTGGGAACCCCTGATTTGTAACCATGTCAGTCAAAAATACCAGAGGCCTAGAATTTGCAATTGGCATTTGAAGCAGGGATAGACTTGAGGGACTAAGCCTTTAACCTGTGGAGTCTGACACTACCCAGTTAGATAGTGTTAGAATGAAATTTAGATTGTAAGACATCCAGTTGGTATTTGGAAAGAAAATTGGAGAATTGCTTGATGTGGGAAAAATTCCACACATTTGATGTTAGAATTGTTGTGAGTATAGAAATAGGATTTTCTTTAAGGGGAAAAATAATGGCTATGGTTTGCATCATTTTTTATTGTGCATATTGATTATACAGAATGGTGGGTTTCATAGTGGCATATACATAAAAACATAATTTGAGTATGTATTAAAGGTTTGATCCCCAGCAGAGTGCCAGTGAGTGGCAAAACCTATAAGATGTGGGGTTCAGTGGAAGGAAGTTAGGTCATTGGGGGTGTCCTTGAAGGACATATTGAGACCCTGGCCCCTTCCTCTTCCATTCTTTTGATGCCCACTACCCTGAGGTGAGCAGCTTTGCTCCACTATTCATTCCCATCATGTTGAACTGCTTCACCAATAGAATGAACCAACTATGAACTGAGACTTCCGAAGGTATGAAACAAAATAAAACTTTTCCCTTCTTAAGTTGAATGTCTCAGGTATTTTGTTATAGTGTTAGAAAGCTAATTAATACAACAAACTCCATCCATGTTGTAAGTATTTACAAAGCATCTATTACATTCTAGATCCTGCTGTGGCCTTTGAGGGTGTACCAAGGAATTCACATTCTAATGGTGGAGGAAAACAGATAACAAAATATTCAAATGAAATGCATGATATATCAATGATTGATAAAAGCCATGGAGAAAACAAGGGTAAGAACATAGAGAGTAACTGGGAATGGTGAGCATGTGACATTTGATCAGACACCTGATACTTTGGGAAACCATCCTAGGAGCATGATCAGTGCAGGCCAAGAAATAGCAAGTACAACAGTGAGCATTCTCACCAATCAATAAGCAAAAAGTTCCACAACACCTCACACCAATTTATTTCTTTTTTCATTCAGAAGTACTAAATAAAAACCCAAAGACTCTAATTCTTTGCATACCTTAGCTCTTTGCTTATGTGTACTGTGACAACTACTGGTCACTCCAAAACAGAAGCAGCTGGTGCAACCCTTGGGATTGGCTGGATCCAGATAGAAGGATCCTTCTCGACACGTGTTACATTCCGTACCTTCCACATTTGCCTGTTGACAGGAAACAAGAGGAACATCATTCCTTCTAAAGGTTCCCTGATTGAAATCAGCTGCTTGCACAAATTAAATACCAACACGAGATGTTAGAATATGGATGTTAACAAAATACTCAGAGATATGTCATCACCAAGCTGTCACAGCACTTTGGTTAAACTTCTATAATATGTGCAAATGGAAGAGAGAATTCATAAGATGTCCCTTCATATCCTGAAGGTAGAGAAATGGCACTACAAGGACCCACAGCATGGTGACACCAATTCATCCCCCTCACCACCACGTGGACACAATTGCCCATTGGGAACATTCATGGATGCAGAGAAGATGTCTTAGGAGGCAGGAGACAGGGACAGGCTTTGGGAACCTATGAACCTCTTGACATTGCAGACAGAAATTTGCAATGATTTTTCTGGAGAGCGTGTACCCATCATCAGATGCTCAAAGGTGTCTGTGGCCTCTCCAAAGGATGAGGGAGGTCTCCTTTCTATTTCCATGAAGTGAGACCACAAAAAGCTACACAAATTAAGGAACTCTATTATGGGTCAGTATCATTTTCTCCCATTTTTATATGCTGAGTCAACATGAAGAACTTTTCCTGGCTCTGGATATCCCTGGCATCGTGCCGAATGTCTTACCTTGCAGAGGCAAGCCCCAGTCCCCGGGTCACACACTCCTGGCTCAGTCCCATCTCTGTTGCAATTGCAGGGAACACACTCAGGAAAATGGTAGAACCCAGAAGTACACCGGTCACACTGCCGCCCGGTGATCCTGGGCTTGCACCTGTACCCAAAGTGAACGAAAATGAAATTCCTCACCATCTTTCTACGCACCATCCTAAAGTGTCCATCTGCTGTATGAAGTTAGTAAAATACAAAATCACTGCCTACGGAGTGCTTATCTGTAAAGCAGAGCAGAGAGGAGCAGACAAAAGGCACCATTGATTTTGCAAAGCGCATTGTGGAAATTTGGCTGGACAGGTTTTCCGTCAGAGTGGATATACCATTGTACTAAAAACAACATTGAAAAGCTGCCAATTTCTTTGGTGAGTGGTTGGTTGATCTGAAATCCTTCCAGGATGCCGATGCTCAAGCTGTTGACATACTCATGTTCTACTTTAACAACTGTCAGAAAAACATGATGGGGTGAGGAGGTGCTTTTTGAAAAATCGTTCGTAGACTTCTGTAAGAGGCAAGATAAAGTTATCATAACAGTGATTCTTTCAATTTGGTGTGTCCTTCAAGTTTTCTTTATATATATATAAAAAAGTGCTTGTTGAATTCAACAAAAACAAAACAACAAAATAGTTGGTGGCTGGGCTCTGAAGTGCTCTCTCTCTGCATCTTTGTCCTGAGAAACGGGATTCTGGCAGATGCTTCAGCTGGGGAACCATTTTCCTTCTCAGCTTCTCTCGAGATCCATGGCTAATGTTTAGCTGGTGTCCCATGAGAGGGTGGTTGGAGCATGAGATCTGGGACAAGTAGCAGCTTATTTCCAATGTCCAGGGAATGACTGTAAAATTCCAGTTCTTTCCCTTACATGAGGATTGTGGCTGCTATCTCACTGCCAGGTTCTCCTCCAGCTTTACCATATAAGGGAAACACCAAGTGCTAGGCACCCTCCCTTAGAATTTTCTTCCTTCTTGGCCCATCATTGTCTCTTGTAACTGGCACATTAATATTAGCTGGGCATCTGTGTTGGCAAGGAAGGAGTGTGGCATGCTCGGTAGAGAGAACTCCTCTGAGTCCAAATGGGGATGCCAGAGGAAGCTCCTACCCTCCATCCCCCGCTTAGTGTTCTGGGTCTGAAAAAGGCTGACCACAAAAGCTTTTCTATTTCCTGTACTATAGGAACATTTGAATGTGACCAGGAGAAACCAAGAGGAGCTGCTGCTTGTATGGTGTTTCTGGTACCTCCAGTTCTGCCTCCTGAGGACTTAACTGGAAGGGTTTCTCCAGTGACACAGGGAGAAGGCTGTCTCGTGGGTCTCTGCTGTGATCTGCCTTGTCCCAACCTGCTAAGGAAAAGGCATACACAGTGCTGGCTGTCTTGTTGTCAGACTGTTCATACTGAGTGACCTGAGTGTCTTGACCATGTTGTTTTTAATCCCTGTGACCCTTAATTTTAAAGCAAAGACCAAGTGTTGGCAAAGCACCTTGGCTGGGTAGTGGTAGAGGGAGCCTTCCCTCAACCAAGTAGGTCCTGAGGGGACCACCTGCTGGGTAAGCTGCCATGACGAACCCAACTATTGTTTATGACCCTGTTTTCCCTTCTTTGTACCTAGACACACACAATCCCTGATGTTGGAAGGATATTACTATGTGAATAAAGCAAGGATCCGTGCCTCTTGTTTAAAAAAAGAAAAGCAGAGCAGAGCAGAGCAGAGCAGAGAGGAGCAGGCAAAAGGCCCTTATAGAAGGCAGGTGAAGATGATCACAGGGTGGTGCCCCCTGGGTCAGGCTTGGTGCTGGAGGTGCAAGGACAGACACGAGCCCCAAGCCTGGAGGGTCCCCACAGACAGCCTGTGAGTGGACATGAGAACAATACACACACAGAGAATCCAAAGTTCAGAGGAGCCGCAGAGGCTCCAACCCAGGAGCATAACAGGTCTCCCTGGGGAAGATGACTCCTGGGCTGAGCCTTAATGGTCAGTGTTGCAGGGTAGCGGGGTGAGGCAGGTGCTCCAGACCAGTGGGAACAGGGGAGAGAGCCTGGGGGAGAACACACAGTGTATGCAGGGAGCACAAGTGTGTTGCTGCTGGGCCAGAAGCTGGAGCAGGGAATGCTGGACCGTGAGTCTGCAGAGGTGGGTGGGAGCTCAGTCATGCCAAGGAGGGGTATAGCACAGTACTGAGGCTTCTGCCCCGAAGGCAGACTGGTTCTAATCCAGATCCGACATATGAGATTGATATATATATATATATATATATATATATATATATATATATATATATTGTCTTTGCAAGTTATTGAACAATTACTGTGAAGAAGAGATTCATGCAAAATATGAAGAGGTACTAAGGAGGAAAGGGTGTGGTTGGACTTTCCTGAAGGATGGAATTGGAGAGACGGATTCCAGCAGAAGACTGTTGGGTCAGAAGAGAAGCAAGGGGGCTGACCTCAGGCAGAGGCATTGAGGATAGATGAGTGATGGAATCCTAAGCTATTTTGGGGTGAGATTGTTGGGACTTGTAATGTTATGAATGAGAGAAGAAGAAAAAGGAAAAGGCAAAGAGAATTCCCAAGTTTCCAGCTTGGTATTGGAATGGATCCTGGGGCCCTGGTTGGGTGAGGGAGAAAGATCAAGGGCATAAGCTGAGCAGGGAGGAGGATGGTCAGGACAGGCATTGGGGGAAGATCAGAAGGCAGGGGACTGTAAGCGCCAGAGTTCATCAGAAAGTTCTCCAGGGAGCTCCAAGTCATCCATCATCCATTGGCAGCACATGCAAATAATTCACAGGGTAAAGAAAAGGGGAAGCAGGGGAGAAGATCATAAATAGATCCCGAGGAGCCCACCATGTGGGGCAGAGAGAGGAAGCAGTGCTGTGGTATGAGTCTCCCTTAGCTCAGAAGCTCCCTGTGTTCCGCAGCTAAGCTCCACTGCCTCTGGCAATATCTGCTTATAACTAGATAAAGCATTTTGTACTCAATTAAGAATATAAACTTGGAACCAGGCAACCTAGGTTTGAATTCCAACTCTACTGCTTCCTGGATGTGGGACTTCGAATAGATTCATCTTTACACAATTCATGTTTTCTCATCTATAAAAATGGAGATATTAATGCCTACTTCATGGGACTGTTGTGAGCATTACACAAGATAACATATGTAAAGCCCTTAAAACAGTACCCTGCATACACACAGTATCCCTATGATTATTCCTGTGATGACATTGGCAATGAAGACCAAATATGCACCCTTTATCCACCTGGTGCACCTGCAAAGACTAAATCAGCTTTACCTGCAAGACCTGTTGACAGGTCAAATGTCAGGTCAGTTCTTCCAGCTCCATCATTCCTCTAACCCCCTTTCCTACCTGATACTGCAGAAACTGTCTTGTAAGGAAGACAGTCACCTCAAAACTACACCCAGAGCAATCTAGGTATAAAGTGGGAACCACACCGAGGGCCATATAGTAAAGTGTGTAAATGTTCTTCTCCAAGGGACCATGCAGGTCAGTGGATTGTGGGAGGGGATTAGGGGTCCTTCTGGGAAGCTGGATAAGCTACTGGCCATCTTGTCAGAGAAGTCCTCATAACACACACACACACACACACACACACACACACACACACTTTGCATTCACTACCAGAGGGTTCCTGGGTCCCAGGTTGATCAGACCTATTCTCTTATGAATCTCAGACTAAATGCAATCAGATGGTTCAACAGAAAAATTACAGATATGTCCTGTTTCTAGAGAGACACTGCATGTTGAACACAAGAACTCTGGCAGCCTAAAGATAGAAAAAGAAGACAAATGACCCTCCCAAGTAAGCAGCAACAGAACAAGGAACCATAGAATAGAAGAGGTACTTTGGAGGTCACCTGACAGAGGATAAGTGAACCCTACTTCTTTTGGTCTGGCAGTGAAGAAAAAGACACCATGCACCAAGGAATAGTATTGTCATGAAATGTCATGAACTGGACATCTTGTCTCAAGGTTTGGTACATTTCTTTAGCAAACATGCTGAGCTTCTAGCCCAAGGGTACACTAACTAAATCCTGGTACCAATTAAACAACTCAAACACTAACTGCCTTTGGTCATATACTAGATGTGATTGAGTGTCCCTAAGTGAGTGACCTGGACCTTGAAGATAAGGACATACAGAGGGAAATCCGGTTTTTTATGTGTTTACTCTTCTGGAAAAGAAAGGAACAGGAGTATGATATAGTGGCTGTGGAAGCTGTCTGTGCAGGCGAGGCAGAAGTGACACAAAATCATTCTCAGTCTGCCTATTTATTTCAGCATGAAATAAATGATGAGCTGATGTGATAAACTTGAGAGTGGGATGTGAGGGTTTGTGACAGTCAGTCATATAGGACCCAGCTCTGAGCCTCACTCAGTATCTAAGTGGCAGCTGAGATTATAAGACAGGGGGAGGAAATGCAAAATGAGGAGCAGTGATTCGAGCAGTGGCTTTGGAACTGGTCCTGGATAGCCCAGTTGGTGCTGAGAGGCCAGGGACAGGAGGACTATAATATCTACGTTCCTGAATAATGCAACGTTTAGATCACTGACTTAGGAATCCTATACAAAAATAAGCAACCCAAGGAATTTCTGGTGGTGCCATGACAACAGGGAAGAAAAAGGAAACTTCCTCTTCAAAGTCTGGCTGAACACCTTTTTAAATGTCCTAATGTCAGTCTGACCTCACACATTTCTCCAGGGAGACTCTTTGCTACCCAAGGAGTTGCCTGAACTGCAAAAGCCAGAAGATTCCATTAGTTGCTGCTGCCTGAAGGTGCAGAACGGCAGCTCTGGGGATGCAGATCAACAGAGTCATCTCCAAGGTGATGGGCTCCTGGCCAAACATTATGTAACAATATCTGCGCACGTGTGGGTATTTGCAGCATTTCATAGAAAACCAGGCCCAGATGTGTTGGGGTGAACTCCATCCTTCAGTTATTAAGTACTGCAGGTTCCTTTATATTATCTAACACCAAACTCCAGTTTAAATCTACAGCCCAAAGTCCACCTTATTCATTAATTCATTCAAGGATTATAGAAGTTTTCTGCATACACATCTCTGTGTCAGGGGACATGAGAAGGAGGGGACAGAGTTGAATAAGTTATCCCTGACTTTGGCACATTTTCACCAGGGACGGAGAACCTAGAGCCGTGGAGAGTTCAGTAACTCTGTGAGACTGGATGACTAAGCATTAAACTTACTGAAGGCATAATGATGAGGTTATCATACTTCACAGACCTGTAGAAGGCTTCCCACCTTGTTTGAGTTTGTTATTTTAACACAAAATCCTTGAAGGACAAGTATAATTTGAGGGTAGCAGAAGAGGAAGACAGAGGCATTTTATAACTGGAGAACTGAATATATGCAGAAAGTATTTGGAGGAAGTGAGAAACGGGAAGAAGGGAGGCTAAAGTTAGCTTAGGTGAGGCCCAGATTACCATGGAAAGTTGACCTTTAGGCTATTAGACAATGGCCAGTTGAGCCAACAGTGATGTCATCGAAGGATGCCACGCAGAGCCCTGAGACTCCACAGCATCTTGCACACGATATGGCACTGACCATACCACACTGCCATTTTTTATTAGTGCAGGTTCCCCCAGCACACCATAGACAGGTATGCCTTCCACATGAAGCACAGGGCCCAAAATGGAGTATGAGATACACTTTGGGTAATAAAACATGTTCATGTCAGACAAAATAGAATTTAATGCAAGAATAAAACCAAACATACACAATTACGATAGCTATTATGGAAAACAGTATGGAGGTTTGCCAAAAAATTAAAAATGGAACTATGTGATCCAGCAATCCCAGTGCTGGGTATGTAACCAAAAGAAATGAAAGTTAGTATGTCAAATTTTTCTGCACCCCAATGTTCATGACAGCACTATTCACAACAGCCTAGATATGGAATCAACCCAAGGATCCGTCAGAGGGTGAATGGATAAAGAAAATGTGGTGCAAATACACAATAGAATACTATTCAGACATTAAAAAGGATACAATTCTTCATATGAAACAATACAGATGGATGATAAATGATAAAGAAACAATGAAATTTTCAGAGGATGCTCAGGCTAATTACCCTATGTGATCATTATGCAATATATGCATGAATTGAAAGATCAAATTGTGCCCAAAAGTATGTACAATTATTATATGTCAATTAAAAAAATTAAAAATAGACACTGAAAGCAAAAAAAAATCACACATAAAGAAGATAATTTATAAATATAGACATTGTCTCAAGTTTTATAGACTAAAGGTACCATGGATTAGTGACGAAATTAAGGGGCCAGAATTAACTAGGATTAAAATCCTAGTAAAATTGTGCATTTAGCATATTCCTCTTATATTTAAGAGGAGCCAGAAAAGAGTAGCAGGAACAGGGGCAGCTGTGGAAAGAAGGGGGATAATGTATTCCTTGCCAGATGTTGACATTTGACTAGCTGTGGGGAAAGTGGGTTATTCTAAGACAATACTCGGATTTCAGGCTTTGGGGACTAGGAAGAAGCTATTGCCATTAAGTAGAATTTCCTTTTTTTTTAATCCGAAAGGTAAAATGGCTTTAAAGCCATGACAATGACATAGGTGTCAGATATAGGGTCAGAGTTAAAGAATCTAAGAGTTCAAGTTCCTCCAACTAAACTTTCATTATACATGTGAAAAGAGAGGAACCCAAGGAGTTTAGGAGACTGGTCCAAGGCTACCTAATAAAGCCAGTAAGTGAATCCAGGCTGGACTGATTTGCCATGAAGATGGGATAAAACTGGAGTGGGGACTAGGGACTCATGAAGGAGTGGGGGTGACTGAAGACAGGGGGATGAATGGGATCTCAGGGGAATAAAGCTCAGGGGAAGAAAGGCAGATAACCGTGACCTTGGCCAATGATAACCACAGCTAATACTGGGTATTCAGCAGGGGTCGGGCACTGTTCTACAAATAGAAGGGTGGCATAGGACACTTAATGCTCTAAATACCTTTAGGGTGGGTAACTCTAGTATCCCTATCTCACAGAAGAAGAACTAAAGCAGAGAGCAGAGATGTGGTTTGACGGAGATCACCCAGAAGCCGGACGCAGCCTTCTGCAACTGCACCCCACCCAGCGCCTTGATCTGAGGGCAGAGGGAGGAGCCAGAGTCGGTAAAACAGTCATCAATGGATGATTCAAGAGAAAAGAGGAGATGCTGCTGTTGCAGAAGATGAAGGACGACAGCAGGAGTGTAGTGAGAACTTTGAGCCCCATCGTTGAGCCCCACTAGGGCCCAGTGCCGATCCTTCCTTTTACTCTACGAGGTTCACCTGAGGACCCGCCTCTCCACACCGTCAGGCCTGGCCAGAAGCACATCTGTCTCAAGAATTCCTGGTGTGTGGCCCTTCCTAGGATTCTACTCATCTCATACCAATGTTTGATAAGTCTGTGAGGACTGGCTAGGGTGTACGAAAAGGCACGTGGGACACGTGGCTTAAGCGGAAGCCTAGAAGTGCTGTCGCCTTGAGTCCATCTTTTCTTCCTTTTTTCCCCATGGTGCTGGGGATTGAACCTAGCACCTTGAGTGTGTGAGGCAACCTCTCTACCAGCTGAGCTATATCCCCAGCCCTTTAATCCATCTTAAAGTAACTTGAAAGGGGTCATCATCAGGAAGATTTGCTCCAGCATCAATTCCCAGCTTCTTGTATCTGTCACGAGTTGGTAAAATCTTCTGAGGATATCCTAGCCCTTTCGTATGTCCAAAGATTTGATGGCATACATCTTCCACTATTAAAAGGAGGTGCAAAATTACTTTTTCTTTGCTGTTATAATTGATTAAATATATATGTATGTATATGCATTTGTGTTACTATAAAAATGGAATTTTGATCAATCTAAACATCTTTTTTTAAATGTATTTTTTTAGTTGTTCACGGACACAATACTTTTATTTATTTGTTTGTTTATTTTTATGTGGTATTGGGGATCGAACCCAGTGCCTCACACATGCTAGGCAAGCGCTCTACCACTTAGCCACAACCCCAGCCCAGATTAAGGCATCCTTATGATCTTGTTCTAACAAGGTGGGCCAAAATAAGTCATTTTGGTATTTACACAATACAATTATTACTATATTGCCTTGATTCAATTAGACTTTGAAGAAGAAACAGGATCAGAATTTAAATGATTTTATCAAACTTCATGTTAGGACTGAGGCCCAGGAAGGCAAAGTGACTTGCCTAAAGTCCTCCTAGGACATTTGTGACAAAGGCAGGTTGAGAACTCAGTTTTATGGTTCCAGCTGAATTTATTCCCAGTTATCTCTAAAAATTACAATATCACTTTTAATAAAGACTGTGGGATGTGGATTGCTAGAATTATTTTTGTAATTCATTTTAAAGTAGATTAATATCTCTAACAGTTTAATTTTCTTTTAGTGAATATGATAAGCTTTAAAATCTTCAAGCTGATAAATACAATTTAAAAATTCAATTTTTGAGCTTTGTAATTTGTGAAAATCTATACTACTGCAAGAGCATTGGGAATAATTGGGAAATGATGTGTTTTTCTTTTTGTTGCAAATGCCAGATATTTCTGATCATTCTTTTACATGAGCTTTAGGTCTCTCTAAACATATTCTTCATTTACATCAGGAAATTTTCAGAAGGGTGGGTAAGTTTTCCTCCAGTATTTTATAAAGAAAAAATCTTATAGGCAATCAAAAGCTTTTTCAGCATTAACACTGGAACTATCATGGGAAATTTGTGTAATCTGCACTATGCAATACACTGAATTTTTTACATTTGTTTGTTTGTTTTTTTAATCATCTGCCCAGGACCCTTTAGGATAAATCCACTTTGATCATGGTAGATATATAATCCCATTATGTGACTTCAGTCTCTTTGGCAATGTCAAAGTAAACAATTTCACAGTTGGTTTGAGTGTGACACAGGTTAATAAGGTCCCATTTCTGTTGATGTTCCTGAGTGTGGGCAGAACAACATGAGGTAGCAATCTTCTAGTCCATTAAACTATCATTGGCTGGGGATGGTTTATTAAAAGTTCTTCAAATATTTTTTCTATAGTAGTACAGCAAATCCACTCATCATCTCCTGCTGCCTTAACTGATTTTTTAAAAAAAATTTAAAGCCTCGTCCTCCTCACTCCCAATCCCAGGGCAGCAGCATTGAGAACTGGGTGAGGTTTCTGTTTGCAGCAACTGTTCCCTTTGGAAACCCTCTCCCCACTAATTCTCCTGTTTTTCTTCTTCCTGAAAACTGCTGCTCCATCCCTTTCTTGGTTCCTTTGCTTCCTGTGATTAAGCAAAGGTATCCTCCCCAGGGCCATCCCGTGGTTATGGAGTGACTGGGTTGACGCAAGGAGGACTCACACCTGGATCATGGAATGATCCATGACTCAGGTTTCCTCGCAGCTTCCTTACAAGGCCCGAGCAGCCTAAAGAAGTTGGCAGCCTGCAGGCAACAGTTAAAGGAGGGATGAAGGTTCTTTCTTTAGGAAAAGTGAACATCGCTGCAATAGAAAGCTGAATTGTGTCCCCTCCAAAGATGCATCCAAGATCTACTCCTGGTACCTGAGATAGTGATTTTATTTGGAAATAAGGTCTTTGAAGATGCAATCAAGATGTGCTTATTCTGAAGGAAGGTGGGTCCTAAGCCAATGCAACTGAAGTTCTTATAGGAAAGCAAGTGACAGACATGTACAGAGAGTTGAGCTCTATTTGAGACAGAGGCACAGAGAGAATAGCATGTGATGACAGGGGAGACTGAAGTGATATAGCAACAAGAAAAGGAACTCTGATTGCTTGAAATACCAGAAGCTAAGACAAAAGGCCTGGAACAGATCCTCCCTCAGAAGCTCAGAAGGAACCAACTCTGCTAACATTCTTGATTACAGACTTCTCTACTCTTCAACACTGTTGAAGAGTAAAGAAGTCTGTAAATTGCTGCCATTAATTGCTGCCAATAAATTGCTGCCATTTTAAGCCATCCAGTCTGTGTTCTGTTGTTACAGCAGCCACAGGAAACTAATACAGCCACCCACAAGCTGTCATTGAGCACCAATAGTTACAAACCCTCCTGGTTCTCACACCCAAATCCACGTTTGGGGTTACCGGATGGATGGTGAATCTTATGTCTTCTCCTACTTAGCCATGCTGGCATGGACCCTGGAAGCTCTGGCATTATTTTCTTTCCATACAACCCCTGACCTAAATCTTACCAGCCTCTTCTAGCAGACTGGATCCTTTTCTTCATCATGTAGCCCCTGTCCAGCATTGTTGAGATAAGGTTTGTCACCTGGGATTAAGTGACACCCATCTCTACCTTCTAATGCAGAGCCTGGCCCAATGAGCATTAAGCCTCTTAGCTTCTGCATGAACAGAAGTTTGCCATCATTTCTTAGCTATTGTGTATGGGGTTGTATGGGTGTCCCCAAAGGTAGCCACCTCCCAGATTTTCTCCTTCCCACTTCCAACCAAGCCCTGCTGAAGAGGCCTCAGCTTCTAAACGCAGACAGTCGTCCAAGGAGTTCAGACTTTGTGTCTTGCATTGTTCATGATAATGCTGCCAGATAATGCTAGAATGAGGGTTGGAACGTAAAATAGAGAGGTGCTCATCACATAGAATCACAACACAAGACACTTATAACTCCATCACATATACATAGTGCTTCCCCACCTTTTATACCATGGTCCCCACAGAGCACAACCCTGCAGTGACAGCATGCTAGAGTAAATGGGCAAGGCTGCTTCTGGGTGATCCAGTACCCAAGCTCTGCCTGGTTACCCCAAGCCTGCAGAGACCTATCAATCTGCCCGCTGCAACCCTATCTGGCTGGGATGCTCCATCCTAAGGTCAACATAGAGCACTCCCTGGACAGGTGGGGAAATGGGAAATAATAATGACCAGTATGTGGACAGATGGTGGCTTACCTTCTGTGACAGCACTGATACAGTAGTATATAACTCACCTGCATTGTCCACTGTCCTTATCGCAATCTGGGGCAGCAGCCCCAATGATGCCCCTCCTAGAGCAGTTGCAGCCTTCGCAGCCGGCTAGGGGGTGGAAGCTGAAGGAATGCAGCTCGCAGGCCTCACACTGGGGTCTGACAGTGCGGGGAGGGCAGAGGCACTGCCCTGTCACCTCTTCACAAAGCCGCCTGCCACAGTTGCACTCTGACCAGGGGATAGAGAGATGTGATATTAGGATTAGGCACTGCCTGACCTCCAGCTGGACTGCACCATCTGCCAGGATTTCCAGAAGCTTCTAAGGGACTCAGAATTGTTTTGCCTTCCATTCATTAAGAAATCGTTGACCTTAGTGGATCTGAAAGGCCCATTTCTTGGGGCCAAAACCAACATACCAAATACTCCTGGCAGATACAGTGTGTGGAACCTGAATGAGGCACAGCTGGACTAATTGGTTCCAAGCTAGATCCTCCAAGGAGCCCACCAAACTGCTGTCATGTGCTGTTCTAATATGGAACTGCTTTTTCATCAGAAAGTTCTAGAAGTAAGCAAGTAGGGGCTGCTCCCAGGCTCCCTGATGCAGCTCCATGGCCTCCCAGTGCCCTGCAGGCCCAGAGGCCAAGGTCAGGGCCAGTGGATGCAGCTATGTCATTCTTGCTTATTTAGGGAAAGGCTGGTCTCTGTAGGGTGTGTCTGCAGACCCGCTTTCATCACTGCCACCACATGACATGGGTGACCTATGCCTCAGATCACAGATGGCTCTTAGACAAAAGCTCAAGGGTTTCTCATGCAGCAAGTAGCACCTAGTCATGGGTATGACCCTGGTTTTCCTATCTCAAGTGAGTTTCAGTTAGGCCACAAAAACTGAAGGGGCTTCTACAAGGAAGGGATTTAGCTGCCCAAGATTCTGACATATAAGTCTGTAGTCAGCTGCTTGCCAAGTGCATGGGTCACATGGCATGGGGATCACAAATATTTGTCTTCTAGAACTTGCTCCTCACTGTGGCCCAGGGGAATGGGAATCAGATGGGTGCCTACTGCAAGTGCAGAGTCTCAGGCCCAGGTTTGCATTTCATAAACCCTCGAGGTGAGTCTCTGGCACCGTGGGATTTGAGAAGCCTTTCCCTGGATGAGCATCCCCTGGCAACCAGAGAAGGCCTTGGAGGTCTGGAATCGCTCACTTACGCTTGCAGTGTGGGAATCCATAGTGGCCTGTTGCACAGCGGGTACACTGCCGCCCGATGATGTTGGGCTTGCACGGGCACTGCCCGCCCTCAGGGTTGCAGTGGTGGCTGATGGCCCCAGCAGGGTCACATTCACAAGGCAGAGCGCCATTATGGTAAAAGGCCACCAAGGACCTGGCAGAATTCTTACAGAATCTGGAGGCTGTCTGGGGACTGAGAAAACAGAAACAACTTATTGCTGACATCCTGGGACATGTGCCGGGAAATATCCCAGACTTTCCTTTTCCATCTGCTCCTCCCAACAGTATCCTTGGGGGTGGGGGTGGGGTGCTCTGGGCTCTGAGACTGAGAAATCTCAACTGCTAACAACTACCCTTTTCCCCAACCATCCAGTCCAAGAGAGGATGCCACCGGAATGGTCAGAGGGAACTCTGGGTAGCTGGAGTCACAGGGTGAAAATACACCTATAGGATGAACACTGTGGCCTGTGAGTTATATCTCAATAAAGCTGGTATTTTTAAAAATACAATAATAAAACCAATAGATAATAAGGAGGAAGACAATCACCATGTATTGAATGTTGCTTCTAGAAGCTTTAGTTATATCTCATTGAACCTCACAACCACTCAACCAATTAGGCCTCAACCCCATTTCACAGATAAGATGACTGAATCTCCTAAAAGTTAAGGAACATTCCTAAGGCCGAAAGATGTGGAGCAGCCAAGCAGTCATTCAAGACCACAGCTGTTTGGCTTTTTTCAGGGGATACCAGGAATTGAACTCAGGGGCACCTGACCACCGAACCACATCCCCAGTCCTATTTTGTATTTTATTTAGAGAAAGGGGCTCACTGAGTTGCTTAGGGCCTTGCTAATTTGCTGAGGCTGGCTTTGAACTTGCAATCATCCTGCCTCAGCTTCCTGAGCCATTAGGATTACAGGCATGCACCACTGTGCTTGGCCAAAGCCTTTGCTTTTTTTTTTTTTTTTTAAATATTTATTTATTTATTTAAGTTGTAGTTGGACACAATACCTTTGTTTTATTTATTTTAATGTGGTGCTAAGGATCGATTCCAGGGCCTTGCATGCTCTAGACAAGCACTCTACCACTAGGCCCCAGCCCCAGCCCCTAGCCTTCGCTTTTAATATTGCTGTCTAGGAGACATGCCTCTCCAGGGCCTCTGGAGCTCATGGGTCCTTCAGGAAAGCTACAGGTGGGCACTGGTGCCTATGGAAGAGCTCATACTCATCTGTCCTTGTTCTCAGTATTCAGGGATATAAGAGGACTGGGAAGGGAGGCTGCATCTCTGTATGCTCCCCATTTGGGCAGATAGCAGGGGATCATGGCTGATGTCTGCTTAGTGGAGGGCAATGTGAGGTTATCTTTTAGGACTCTGCAGTGGTAGACAGGAAGCTGCAAAAGAGGAAGAGCTACTCCTAAGCAGCCCCAGATCCCAGCTGGGAGGGTGGACCTCTGCTGAGTTCCATCTGGCCACGCTGCCCAGATGATACATGGAGAGGTCTGTCCCAGGACTGTGGGTGCAGAGGAAAAGCATCACCCTACTAGGTCCTGAGACTCACTTGGGTGGTGGAGAAAGATCCAGGACCAGCTTCTTCTTGGATCTCATTTGGTTCTGGGTTGTGGGCATACCCCATGCATTTCTAAGCCTGGCCATGGTGACACTTACTCAATATAAAAACTGTTTCCTCCACAATTGGTGATAAACTCGAAGGACTTGTCCACCGATTTTTTGTTAAGTATTTGATAGTCGTAATTCTCTGCAGGCACCACTAGAACGCGGACCTAAAAGAAACCCATCAACGCGTGTTTGGATTTGCAACAAGGTGACACAACTATAGCTCTTCACTAAGATTATATCCCTGACTGTTAAACCCAAGTCCTAATGATGCAGGATTTATGAAAAAAGAATCAAAAGATCAAATCCAAATCAGGGTTAATGGCTCAATTCACATTGCTACATAGGAAACATTGAGCACCAGGCAGACTTGGTATCTCTACTCAGGGGAGCACCAGCCGAGTGCCAGTTGGATCAGGGGAACTTGGGGGTAGTCCGATCAGTTAACATGGCCAGGGCTTCATGTGATCCATGCCTGGGATTCCCCTGGATCTCCAGGGATAATTGTTTTCCAAATTTTAAAGGTAAGCAAACTGAAGTGGCAGAACCAAAGTGGAGCCTATCAATCAATGTAGAACCTTCTGGACTTGCCCCAGAAGTTTACTTAGTACTACAGAGTGAAAAATCATAGCCCCAGTCTTTAAAAGTATGACTCAGACTATTCTTTAACAAATGCTGTGAGAAACTGCAAACATCTTTAATCAACAACTCACCAGCTTATAGCTTTCAGACTGCCTACTGTTCTTGTATTTACCAACTCAATACATACTTGCAAATAGTATGTGCCAAGCAATCTTCTAGGCACAGGGATATGAAATGGATACAGCAATAGCCAAACACACATTTTCTTGGTATTCCCCACAGGAACAAAAGAATGAGATTTTTAAATGCACACTCAATCTACTCCCTCTCACCTTTTTTTTTTAAGGTCAATTTTTAAATTTCTCTGTGATTTTTAATAATGGATTCTCAAAATAAGCAATCTAAGTCTACACAGGACCAACACATCTAAATCAACAAGTTTAAAAAAATAAATAGAACAAAATGAATTTAGTTAGTCTTCTCTGTGCCCTGGGACAATAGCATCCTCAGAGAGAGGTCAGGAGGCCTGAGCAGAGAGCGCCACACAGAGCAGAGCCTGGGAAATGAAGCACTTCCTGCTTCTCTGGATGGGTGGCACAGAAAACGAACTACATCCGAGCCAGGCTAATGGGTCAACGGGATTTTTCCAGGCACAGAAGTAAGTAGAAAATTCTAGAAAAGGGGACAGTGTGAGAGAGCCTAGTGGCGTGAGAGTAAAGGACATGTCTGGGAGCTTGTGAATGGAGAAGTTGTTCAGAGAATGAGGTGGGGGGAATGGAGGGGGAAGTATAGAAGAGGGGAATAGCGGGAGAGATGGAGGAAAGATGAGTTAGGAGGAGGTCAGGAGGGCCCTGGTCACCAGAGTGCAGCATGTGCACTGTAGGGTATCGGAGGTGAGAACTCCTGAAAAGGTGGCTGAGTCTCAGCATGATCAGATCCACTTCAGCCAGGAGAGGGGAGGAGGGACTGGAGGGAGGGGAGCCCAGACAGGGAGACCATGGCAGGAAGTTCTGGCCAGTCTGAGTGAGAGAACAGATTGTCAACCTGGGACTAGAATAGAAGGGATAGGACCAAGAGACATGGCAGAGTGCCAAGTTATGGCTCAGAGCAGATGCAGAAGGGGGAGTCATCACATCTGAGCATTGGGGGGACCATGGGGACCATCATTAGAGGTAATGGACAGGGTAGGAGAAGCTGGAGCTGTGCAGGTAGCAGGCCAAGTGCGACAGGCTCCTGAGATCTCTGGCAGATGATCACACATTGGGCGTGGAGTTCAGGATAGACTGTGGGTGCACTGAGAGATGTGGGTATTACAGCTAAGACTAGAATTAACAGGCACTAATGATGTCATCCAAAGAGTAAAGATAGAAGGAGGCTTAGTGTTGAACCCGAGGGAACGCCAACATATAGAAATGAGAAGGACAGAGAACTATCAGGGGATTATGAGGGAAAGAGACATAAAATGGGGAGAAAGCAGCAACAGAGGTCAAAAGAAGCAAGAAGTGTAAAATGCTTGGGCGAGAGACTGGTCAGATGAGGAGTGGGCAGTGGTGGTGAATATGAGCACTTTGCTTTTGCTCATCCCCATTTTCCTTGATTTTAATTGTCACATGCTTTTTCTCTTTTGGGTCAAAGCTGTAAAATATAAACATGATTCTATAGACATGACTTCAACTCCTTGGAACAACCGTTGCCGTGAACCAGTCGGCCAGAGAAGCCACAGGACGAGAAAGTCAAGGGACAAGCAGAACGCACCAATGTTAAGGACTTTCCTTCCGGAACCTTCACAGTCACAGCCACCTCAGGCTCTGAGATGTCAAACTCAACCTGGCCTCCACTGATCACTTGATCCCGGCAGCCAAGCACATGGGGACAAAAGGAGGCACGGAAGGAACCTGGGCAAGGAGAGAAGAGTTCCCGTCATGTGACCGCAGGGACAATGCCAGGCACACCTGCTCATAGACCTGCTCACCGTGCTCACCTGACCACGGCCGCCCTCCATCCACAAACACCTGGACGGGAAACGTTGGGTGCGCTGCTTGATGAAAATGGATGACAAAAACATACCGGCCCAGGTGTGGTACGAGTCCTCTCAGGGTCACTTGGCTCTAAAAGGGAGAAAAAAAAAAAAAGAGGGTAATAAAAATTCCCAATGAGAAACCCTTAAGCTGAAGAGCTACAAAACGATTAGAATATTTAGAAGTTGTTATCATGTGAGTATGGTTTGTCCCCACCAAAACTCAGGCGGAGATTTAATTCCTCCGTGTGACTGTGTTGGGGGGTAGAGCCTAAGAGGAGGTACTTAGATTATAGGGACAGAGTCCCCATAAACACATAAATGCCCTCTCCCAGAAGTGAGCTCTTGCCCTCCCAGGATGGGCTGAGTTACTACAAGAATGGGTTCACATAAAGTACCTGCCCCCTTTGTCCCCTCCTCTCTTCTACAGGTGCTCACTTGTCACTGTCACACATGTACCCACCATGTGGTATCTTCTGCCATGTGATGCTGTAGGACAAGGCCCTTGCCAGATGTGGCCACCTGACCTTGAACTTCCCAGCCTCCAGAACCAAGAGCTAAAGCAACCTCTTCTCTTTATAAATTACCCAAACTCAGGTACTTCATGGTAGCCACAGAAAACGGACTAGAACAGTTTAAAAACCAAAAATGACCTAGGTATTTACCCAAGTGAAATGACAAGGTATATTCCCAAAGAAACCTTCACATGAATGTTTGTAGCAGCTTTATTTGCAAATATCAAAACTGGACACAAACCAAGCATCTCTCACCTACAGAACGGACAAACAACTGTGATATAACCATACATTTTGTTGGAGGGGGTGTAATTTGGTAAATTACATTGAAAAACTGTTTGTCAGTATTTGCCAATGTCAAAAACATAACCCAGAAGTTGCATTCTCAGCTAGTACCTATAATACTTTTGCTAAAAGGCTGCAGGAGTATGTTCAAAACAGCACCTACTCAGAATACCTGGGTAATAAGGAGTCTGACTCCATCTTTGATGTTTGACTACTGACAGCTTTCAACTCCTTTTACCGCACACCTGGACAAGTTGATAAGAAAACCCAGGGGCCCCTCCCTTGGCATGGGTGAAAAGTCCAAACCACACAAATTCCAGCTCTTGGGACCTGGACTGTGTTCCCCACTCCCATCAACCACAACAAAATCCAGAACCACACTCCTCCTTTTGCTTAATCATATGAGTGTGAGCCCTGCTCTCTCCAGAATGCTGCACTCGATGCATAATAAATCTTTTAACTCTCAAAAAAACTGCAGCAACAACACAATAGCAATAAAAGATTATCCTCATTTTTTCAAGACAAGAACTATAGCTAAGAGAGAGTAACTAACTCGTAGGAAGTCGCTAATTTAATGATTCACTAATTTAATGAACAAACCAGGACTAGAACTAGGTCAATTTGATTTTAACCCATTTCTCTTAGCTATTATTTGGCTACCTTTCCCATCTGGAATCTTATTCAATTTTATCTCTGAGGTCCTGTTAATTTCCAAAACCTGCTGCTATTTGAACAGACACGACCATCCTTTGGATGATAAGAACATACTAATATCAGAATGTTAAGTGTATTCTATACTCCAGAACTTTTAAAGTTTATGTTAAAAAAAAAATGCGCCTGGAGAGTATGTTAAAATACAGATTGCTGAGCCCGGCCCCCAGGGCTTCTGATTCAGGAAGTCTGGGGTGGGGCCGGTGAATATGCTTTTCCAACCATTTCCCAGGTTTCATGGATCTGCTGATTAGGATCCACACTTTAAGAAACACTGGTCTAGACACAGCACACTAGATGTCAGTCTTACCTGTGGGCCCTGTAAGGTAATTCCAGGTATGACATTTGCAGAAAGAGAATTCTCCTGGGGCAGGAGAGAAAATGGTCTCCCACTGGGGACATCCAAAATTAAGGCTGTGGGAGGAGTCTCATTGGTCAGGGAGACACAGGTGGCACTGAAAAATACAATATTCAAAAATATTATTTCACAGTTTGGGGGTTTTGGCTCAGTGGTAGAGCGCTTGCCTAGCATGTGTGAGGCACTGGGTTCAATCCTCAGCACCACAAAAAAAAATAAATAGAATAAAAATCTTACTTCACAATTATCAAAAACCTGCAGAGCTGTCCATGGAGCAAAGAGACAAGACTTTGAGTACAGGACTATTTCTATTTACTTTTTATTTTTACTTTTTTATTTTTACTATTTATTTTTACTTTTTATTTTTATTTTTGCAGTGCTGGGGATTCCAGGGCTTCATACATACTAGACAGGTGCTCTACCACTGACCTATAGCCCAGCCCACTGGAAATCTTTATATAGTGATACTCAGTGAAGTCTATTGGCCAAGTATATTCTAGCTGCCTGCTTAATACAACTAGTGTAAACAGAAAGCAGATCTCTATTTTGAAGTAAGATAAGTGAAATAGAAACTTACTGAAACATCCTTTTCCTTCAGAATTAAAATGCAACCAATACAATATTATTCATCTCTTTTTATAAATGTCCACCTAACAAAAAGAGAAGCAAATACATATTTCTTTTAGGCACAGCCAGATCTGCACTGGGTTGGCCATTTTTGCAGTCCTAACCACATACACAAGGCAAATGACTGTGTCTATAAATTAATTATTTTTGAGTCTACAGCAAAGCAAGCCTATGAAAACCCCAATAAGCATGAGCTAGTTCTGATAACATAGCTGTGAGATAGCTCATTATTTTTGTGGTTTTGTGAATACAGAGCCTCAGACACAGAGATTAAAGGATTGAAGCAAAATGAGGGCTCAGAATAGAACCCAGGGACCTGCCCTCCAGGGCCAGGCTTAACTATTTCCCCTGGGACTGCTGTGTCAGCCTCCTGGCATTATGGAATTCTGGGGAAAAAAAATGACAGCTGAGAAAAATAATTTTGCTGGCTTTTCTCTTTTTAACATCCATCACCAGACTTCCACACCTGAGCTTACGATAGCTTCTGAATGACAGGTTGAGCATCCCTAATCCAGAATTTCAAAGGTTGCAAATCCAACACTTTTTGAACACTGACCTGATGCCACAAGTGGAAAATTCCACACCTGTCATCATGAGACAGGTCACAGTCCAAACTCAGGTAAAATAAGAATGTTATAAGACATTACCCTCCGGCTATGTGTATATTCTATGCATGATATATAAATGAATTTTGTGTTTAGACTTGGGTCCCATCCCCCTGATGTAACTTATATATATGAAAATATTTCAATTTTTTTAAAAAAGCTGGAATTTGAAACACTTCTGGTTCCAAGCATTTTGGATAAGGGATATTCAATGTGTATAGAGTTTCAACCTTACAAGCATCACAATATCCTTTAGGTATTGTATCAGTAAGAAACAAAGGAAGAAAACACATTACCTTTGATTAACCAATGGCCCGTAGCTGGCAATACAGTGGACTTGAGGCCTCACGAATTCTGCTGAGAATTCTTCAATGGGTATGAGACAAATCTGATGCTGTCGAGCAAATACAATGTGAAAAGGTAGCCACGGTTACCAGAAAAACAGTGGTATGGCCGAATCATAACATTCATTCAGGAAAATTTTAGTCATTAAAGTAGTAAATACTATGCAGTCATACAAGGGAAAATTCAAAATGGCGACACCATTGGTAACACATCCTTTTTTAGTGTTATACCCTACTGACTAAATTGCTGTTGGAAAAATAAATAAAACTGAAAAAAATCATATAAAAGTTACAAAAAAGAAAAACTCTTTCAGTGACCTTTGATGCCTGTTTTGGAAGTTTTGTCTTGTTTCTTTTTTTTTCTCTCCTCTCTAGATGCACCATTACAAGATTGGACAAGATTGTGCTGGCTCTTGAGACTCACTAACAGGAAGTGGGCAATGTGGTGCATGACCAGAGAGCTGTATTGCTATTCAGAGAGCTGTTCCTGGTAGAAATAACCCTTCTTGATAAAAAATGGACTGAATCTCAGATATACTTGGATTTTGTTAAAGGATCTATCTGCAGAGGTAGTTTTTGAGTGATACAAGAAACTCAATCATTAATGTACCAGTATATTTTAAAAAACAAAATTGTATTATCAGCTGGATTGCAAACCTATTCAGTAACAACAAAAGTTTTTACTGAACATCATTAAGACAGGGTGTCCTACAAGACCAAGATAGACTGCCTCTGTCCTCATGCACCTGCTATTCTAGTCAGCCTTGAACCTGAATGACAGCAGGCTGTTTCAAAAGAGGTACACAGGACTGGGGACATGGCTCAGTGGTAGAGTGCTTGCTTAGTGAGACATTTACATCCCTAGCACAGAAAACAAAGAAAAATCAAAAAGGGCAAAACCTGTGATTAAAAGATGAAGAGTCAGCCTCATGGTCAGTTCTAAAGATAAAGAGGTTTGATTTGCTTGGATTGTTATGATTTTTTTTTTTAAAAAAAGAGGGTTGTAATTTTATAATAATAATTTTTAAAAATCAAATTTCAACTACTCTTAAGTTCAAAGTTTTTAATACTGACATAGATATTTAAAGTGCATTTGTACAGTCTAGCCTGGCATTTCACAGGGTTTGATACATGCTTCATATCAGCAGTAACAGGAAGTTGCTTCATGCTTAAAATATCTTAAATTCCCTGAGACATCTATTGTAAATCTGGCCATCCCTTCTTACACAGACCCCAAGGTTTCTCAATATTGAAGGTGTACCATTACAAGATTGGACAGGAAGGTTATTTCCTTGGCTTCATTTCATATTTTAACTCTTAAGCTTATATATTCAATTAACTAAATAATGTTTTTTCTGAAATAGAAGTTGTTGTTTTTTTAAAAAAAAAAAAAACTAGCTGATAAAAACTTTAACTTTCTGATAGACTTTGCCAAAAACTATAAATAAGAGGCAATAGGATAGTAAAATGGGAAAATAAATATACAATAACCAATGGCATTTCTGCACTCTGGCAATAAAAATAAAGTAGGAAATATAATGACAAAGAATATTTCATTCCTGATAACAAAGAATAAAAATTAATGAAATGGGATTTTGTGAGATGTGTTCGAATTTGATGACTAAACTTTATTGGGCGATATAAAAAAATGGCTCAAATAAATAAAGAAGCAAGTCAGGCTCTAGATGGGAAGAATAAATATTAAGCTGGCAATTCTTCACAGGTTAATTTTATAGATGTAATGAAACTGTAGCCAAAATTTTAATAAGCTTTAAAAAAAACATATCAATAGCAACAAAATGCTTCTAAAAGTTCAATGGGCAAAACAGAAGCATACCAGAAGGAATCGGGCCATGTGCACCTTGAGCTGAAGGTCTGCATTTGCCAATAGCTCATACACAGCAATACGGCTCATGCTATCGATCACAATGCTCCTGCAGAGGACACTGCAAAAGGAAACAGTTTTCTTAGCCTAGCCTCCCTCTCTAATTTGCAGCCCCTGGAGTCTCCCTCACTGCGCACATCCCCATAGAAATTGCTCTTCAGTTTTCCACCCTTTATAACTGGATGAACAGTAGTAAAATTTTCCTGCATAACAAGTTGCAGAGTAATGCAATCTGCATTTGAAAGTTGAATGTCCCCTCTAAAATTCATGTTGAAATTTAATTGCCATTGTGACCTTTAAGAGAGAGGACCCAACATGGGTGCTCTGCCCTCATGAGTATATGAATGGTGTTATCAGAGGAGTGGTTTCATTATAAAGTGGACTCTTGCATGCACATGTGTACTCTTGCTCTTCTACCTTCCACCATAGGATGACATAGCACAAAGGTTCTCATTGGATTCAGGCACCATGATCTTGGACTTCCCAGACTGTGAGAAATAAACTTTTTCATAAATTATCCAGTCTGTGATATTCTGTTATAGTAGCACAAATGGAATAAGATACAGCCCAAAATCTCTATGGAAAAAGAATCTTTCCCCTATAGTTATTGCTGTACCTCTCAGGGCTAAGGGCCCTGCTTACTTTTCCCACATGGCTTGATGAATGTTTGGTTTAATCATAGGGAAAAAGAACTCCCAGGCAGTGATAGCAGATCTCTAACACACAGATTTCTTGGAATTTTACCAATATTCTTGGGAGCATTTGAAGTTCAAATTACCCATTCATGACCATGCCACTCGCAGTCAGTAAGCATGGTGGACCTTACTCAACATTGGAGAAACCAGACTTTGCCTTTGAGACTCAATCTGTTTCTTCTCTTTCTTTCTTCCTCATTTCTATCCCTGATGCCCCTTCCCTCTATCTCATCAGGTGAGCTGCAGAGTTTAGAAATATTTAAAAGGCCACATAATTCCAATGGTTAAACCCAGACAGGAAGTCTTTTTTTTTTTGAGTAATGTTTCAGATTTCATATTCTGCTGCAACTTCTCGTAAATAAAATATAAAACTAGTAACCTATTAAGACAGAATGACTACTTCTGATTAACATTTTAAATAATTTAGGCAATGATTTTTTAGGTGAGGATTAAAATGAAATAAAACATATCAAAAAAAAACAAGCAGAGTTTGTGCATATATTAGGAACTTAATAATTGTGTGTGTGTGTGTATGTGTGTGTGTGTGTGTGTATGTGTAAATTAAAATATTTCTTTTGGATTCAAGACTAATCCTGGGAAATATATGAAGTGATTCATTGAAATTTAGCTTTAGCTTTATCCTTTATTAAATTATTATTTAATGATTTAGACAGTTATTCCTCAATAACCCATTCAGACAAGGCTCATGGAATGCTGGGAGGATGTTCCCCTCTAGGGGTGCATACTCTGGTGGTACTGATGTCACCTAAAAATGCAACTCATATTTCCAAATAATGACAAAACATTCTGGGGCTTTTTAAGGCCCATCTCATGGTCCTGTTAAAAATCCAACTATAGAATTAGAGGTGCAGCCCAGTGGTGGAACACCTAGCATGCATGAAAGAGGCCCTCTTCCTTCCCCAACAACTACAAAAAAATATAATAATAATAATAATAATAATAATAATAATAATAATAATAATACAATTACATTTTTTGGTTTATTTTTGCAGTTGCATTTTTAATGTTGCTGAGAATAGCCATTTCACTGAATTGTGTAAAAGTTTCCCTTCTAAATTTCCAGAAGTTACTCTTTGCATAAGTTCTTCTATTTCCACATCAGGGAAATGTCCAACTACTCAGGTCATCTTGGGCTTGGCAAAAAAGCAACGTTAAGGTAAGGGTAACCAAATGTTCAGGGCCTTGAGCAAGAAGTGGGTGGGTTTTCTGCAGTTCTCTGCCTGCTGTTTCAAGAAACTCCAGCTGACTTCCAATACCATTTATAATACAATTAATCTCATGTGGAAAGCCTCTTGTGCTGATTCTTTCATCAAAGCATGTTCTTGGAATATTATGCAACGAAAACCATTTTTAATAAGCTCGTGTCAATTAATGTTTTGGACAAGAAGACCTTCACCAAGGCAAATTTTAAATGTCCTTTGTTAATTTTTTTTTCATCTGTTAATCATGAAACATTAATTACCCCCAGTTCTGAAGGTGTATTGTGAACGCAGGTGTGTACTTTCTAATAGTATAGAGAATGAGTCTCTTTCCTCGTGCTACTTGGCTGTCTTTGAGGTGAGAACACTGAGTTCATTGTACCACACTAAGAGCGACATGGAATCACGAAAAGAGGTCGTGCAGCTTGATGTGATTCTGAACCAAGTTGCTAAGGAGAGCATGTAGCTTTTTAAGAAAATGAAATATTTTCAATTCACTGCCTTCAGAGAGGACTCTCAGTGGGCATGCTACAGATGAAGCTGGATCATCTAACTAGTCCCTGGCTTGTTTTCAAGATTTGCTTCAGAAAGAAAACAAGGTTCCAACGCAAATGCAAATCAAAGTTCCTCAGGCACACACCATATTTATTCCCTGGGAACAAGGGGGAATTCCTGGGTGGGGGCGGGGACTAATTACCTGTACTTGCAGCTATATATGGCCACCTGGCCTGCCAAAACAGGCCCCCCAGGGCTCTTCATGTTCACATCAACTGTAAACAGCTGGTCTGCTTCTGTGACATATTCAACCATGACCACGTACTGGCCGACCTGTGGGACACGCAGCTGCAGGTGCAGTTCCACCTGCCAGAGAGGCCAAACAGAGCATCATCCAGATGTGGAACACACACATGAACATATTTACATACTGATGATGAAAATAGAGAAAACACCAAGGAAACACTTCTACATGTCAGCATAGTAAGATCTGGTTCTAAGGATGGATATGGGAAAAAATATACTTGATGCCCCATTACATTTGAAGTCCAGATAAGCAATGAATAGTTGTTTACATGAATTTCAAATCTAAAGCAGCATTGCGTATTTTTATCCTCCAAATCTTGCATAGGGGTGTCTACTTCTTCCACCCTGTACTGGTTTAGCTCCCATTTCTCACAGTCAAAGGCACTCCCAAAATTGAAGTAAAACAGATCACCAGTGAAGGGTATGAGGAATGGATATATGCCTTGAAGCTTTTTAGCTAACTGTTATTTTACAAGGAATTTAAATTATCTCAATGAAAATAACATAAAAGTGACACATCTCTCCCACCCCTGTTGATAGATTGGTACATCATGACAATGACAACTGATAGCTTAGTTCTCATATTTTTCAAACCATTTTCTATGCCTGGATGTGCACACACACTTTAAACAACAACAACAACAACCACCACTGTGGTCATGGTAGGCAATCAAGGATGTTCTTGAACTATAATAACACAAACCATGTAGCCTGCAAAGTCGAGGAATAAATACTATCTGGCTCTTTACAGAAAAGTTGTGCTCCCCTGATCTCAACTATTGGATAGGAGCAAGAAGTCTGAAATCAGATTGCTCCCAGATGTGTGATCTAGGGTTTTTTACTTGACATCTTACGTGTCAGTACCCTCCTGTGCAAAATGAGGATAATAACAGTACCTACCTCTTAAGATGGTTTTGAGGATTAAATGAATTAATATATGCAGAGCTCTTAGAACTATGTTGCATGTCCTAAGCAGCACATAAACATTGATGATTATAGCTGTGATTATTGCTTTTTGCTATGACTTGTTTCACTATGACTTGTTACTCAACAATACTTCATATGTCTTTTTCAGCATATAGAAATATATTTCATTTTTCTAACAGTTACCTACCACTCAAGTGTATAACTATAAAAATATTTGATCTCCTACGGATGAACATTTAAGTTGTCTTTAATTTTCATATACATGGATATATACACATACACACACATATACACACACATATGGGAAATATATATGTATATGTGTGTGTATATATGGAATTTATATATATATTTGTTAATTTATATATGGAATATATATATTTATTAATTTATATATAAATTAATAAGTATATATTTATATAAGTATTATATAAATATATAAAAAATTAATAAATATACATATAAATTCCATGATGGTATTTTATAAGATTGCTAGAAATAGAATTGCTTGTGTGAAGTATGTGGTCATATTTCATGCCCAAGCCAGTATTAGAATTATATTCCTTAGCAGCGTAACCCACCTTAGTTCATTCGCTCAAGCCCAGTTGAGTTACACCGCACTTAATTGAAATGGTCCTCCTTCTCCTTGCCTTCGGGAAATTCACATTGACTGCTCTTTCTGAAAAGTTCTGAACCACATAAATGCTATTTTCTGTGGTGATTTTTCCACCACTTAAATAACAGAAAGTTTCCCTCAGGGAACTACGTGGATTATCCACACCACTCGTGGCTCTATTACACAACCAAAGGTACAGCTGGAGAGGTCATTACTGGCTTCTCTCCTCTGGGCATCTCCAGCTCAACGCTTTTCTGTCTTCTCTCCACCATTAAACACACATGGGTCAATGACTCTTCAGGTTTTCTCCCAGAGGTTATCATTGGCTGCAAGTTCTATCATAGTACTCTACTATAAATTTCTAATATACTTCCCATTCTAGTTCTATGGATTGATTTTTGAAAGATCTGTTGGAAGAGTTTAAAATACATTTGATGGCAAAAGCAAGTTTTGAGGAATTCAGATAAAAGACATTACAATGACAAACAAAATCTTTATGCTTACTGTTGTTATCAGTTACTTATTTTTAAAAAGGGAAATTTGAATGGAACCAGTATCAAAATGGTATCATGGCAAAAACTGCTCTCTCCTAGTTACAATGTTTTAGGATAAAGACATAGAAGGTGGGTTTATCAAATCTATTGTTTGTGCAGACACCTAACAACTCTGATGTTAAAATGGGGATTCAAATGATACAGTCAACAAGTATTAAATGTATATTCTAGGCCAGGTTTACTGGACAGATGGTGGGCATACCATGGGGAACAAGGCAGACATAGTCTCTGCCCTCACACAGACTTTAATGAAATCATTCAATAACTAGACAACTATGATGTAAAATAAAAAGCCATTTTTAATTATATTTAAGCTTATTAATTTGAGTGTATATAGTCACATGGAATTAGAAGGTATTGCAGGTCTGGAGGCATTCAGATAAAACCGTTAACAGAAATTTTCAATAAAACTACTGGACAGCCCTGGACTTCGTTTTATGCATCAATCCAAAGTGATTCTACTGAACAGGTCAGTGCTGTGGCTCTGGGTTCTATCACATATAAGAACATCTTCTGATGAGTCTTCAGCATCCCTTGCTGGAGGCTAGCCCTTCTCATATACACCACCCTGTTGTCTGGGGAACATATACACAAATAGACACGCAAGCACATACACCTATGTGAACCTGTATTTCTGTGTCTATGCATTTTCATGAATGTGTATGTCAATGAACAGCTGTGTGTGTGTGTGTGTGTGTGTGTGTGTGTGTATAGACACACAGTACAGAAAGAAGGGATGCAGTAAAATAAATTTTAGAATAGAGAAGAGGAAAGGTCATTTAGTTTTTCTTTATACTTACTTATATTGTTTACTTGATACAACATGCATAAATATTATTTTGTAAAATAAAAATTCTAAAAAAATAAAACAAAAACTATATTTAAGAAATATATTTAATACCTTTAGCTGTTACTATCAAAATGTTAGTATTATTGTTGATTTAAAAAATATACCCAATTAAATGCTCAGGGAGAACTAAGGCCACAGATATTTTCATTCTATATATTGAATCCACCAAACAAACATTTTCTTCACAGGTACAAAACAGAGAATGTTCTAGAAAATAATAAAAATGTAGCAGAGGAGGCTGTTTTGAGTGTCTTCAATTTGAGGTGTTGTATTTTCATATTATTGCTGATGTACTGTACTTTTAACTCGCGCATTAAATCAATATATTCTTATATTTGGCTATGAGGCTCAAAGAACTCTTGGAAGAAAAGTAACGCCAAGACCTGTAGTAACATGTCCCCCGAGCTATGAGTAGCTGTCTTGGGGTGCAGCAGTTCTGGATTCTGAGATCCAGGAATTCAGCTGTTCCAAATTGCTTAGCCTACGGGGTTGGATGGTGAGTGGGTGTTGTGTCCTTTTAGGGTAAGCTATGAAGATAATGGAGAGCTTTTAGGTTGAGTCTCGTCTTTCTTTGACATCAGAGATATGGCCCTGAGTCAGGCAGAATAAGATGCCTCCTCTAGGGAACCAAAAAGAAAGGATTTCTTTAGTTACCTATGTCCCCTGCCTTATCTAGAAAGTGCTCAAAGAGCAATCTTAACAAAGCTCAGTGTAAGGTCTTATCCAGACCCAACCAAAATCAGAGAACTCAGCAGATGCTGATTAACATCCCTGAGAAATTCTTCCAGTTTCTCTAGAACTTAAGAAGTAACTGTGGTGAAGCATTTTCCACAGACACAGATAGGGATACAGTATTAGCATTGACAATAAATAAGAGGCTTCCCCCACCTCTCTCCCGCTGAGGTCCACCAGGACTGGATGTGCTGCGGTGGGCTGTCTCACTGCCAAGGGTCTCGACTGGCCATCAAGCAGGAAGTGCCTGGCCTCGCAAGCCAGGGTGCAGGGGAACCTGGTCACTGGCAAATGCTGGTAAAGCAAGCAACTTCAACAACAGCAAAACACGTTAGTTACCACCGAGAACATGAAACCAAATATCAGTGTACATCCCTGAGGACTCTTAGTCATTCAGTCCACCTCACTCATTCATGTATCATCCCTTTAACAGACTCTTAGTAAGTGTCTACTACCAGAACTGAGGACTTTTCATCTGCACCAGGAAGGGAAGAAACAAAAGTCCATTTGGATTCTATTTTTAAGCTCTTACCCTTACCCAATGCATGACCTTGAGGTTAAAATTTAGGAATGCAGCAACACTTCTACCTGCTACAGAGTGGTAGCCACTCATTAAAAAGAAAAAAAAAAAAGCTTCAGTGTGCAAAAAGTGCTTTGTGATTCTTACTTGAAGGACACAAATAAGACCGAGAAGAAACAGCACAAGTAACTCATTATCCAGAACATTCAGCTGCACCTGTGATCTTGAGGACTATCATGAACCCTTGGGTTAACGGCTCCTAATTTAGAAGATCCAGTCATGCTACAGTTGCACCTTCTGCCCCATACTAACTTTTCCTGGGGAGATCCTGTGTGGGCACATGGTTCTGTGACAGGCAGCTGCAACGCCGAAGCTTCATAGTAGTCTCTGGGGAGCAGCACCAGGTAATCCTAGCAAAGGCCCAAAAAGACAGTTACTCATTTTTCTGGGAGCCCGACCCTGATGATAAAATAACTAAACATACTAGCTAAATTAACAACCAGATGAAGTTCCTGGTTAACCTCTCTATACCAACTTCCTGTTCCTTACCCTGACTCACCAAGACCCATAAATAACTCTGGAGGTTTCTTTACACAGGGGTGTTTCAGTGTGAACATTGGTATTTTTCAAACTGAGAGAAGAAATTTTATTGTCTCTTCTAAGTTATTTATAAATCCAAAAATTAGCAACGATTATAAGCTGTCAATTGATAAGATGCTCCCTTGAGAGGCTGGCTGCCTTCAGCAGAGAACACCCAACGCAGATCATGTCAGATGGCTTTCTGCTCCTTGCAGAAAAAAAGGTTCAGAAAAAAAGTTTCACAGTTCTTAGTGACTCAAGAGAATGGACTGACCTACAGCTTGTCCTACCAAATGGGAAGAAGAGCATGTTCTAGTAAGTGTGCCAAATGAAGCCCACTCAGAATAAATTCTGCTAACCAGCTCTTCAGGAATAAATCTCCAGGCTTCAATCTCATATATGTGGCCTCACCTTAGATGTGCAAGGGAAGGAGAAAGGGACATCTGCTCAACAGCAAAGAGAATCATACACGGTCTGCCTGGTATTTCTCTCCTCAGGGAGAAATGGCTAGGAGGGGGAAAGTAGGAGATTGTGGCTTGGGTAACTCAGTGGTCTTACTACCTGTTATGGTTTAAATATGAAGTGTCCCCCAAAAACTCATGGGTGGGACAGTGCAAGAATTTCCAGGGGTGAAATGATGAGGTGATAAGAGATGTGATCTAATCAGTGAATTAATCCACTGATATGGATTAAGTGGGCAGGTGGGGTGTGCCTAGAGGATGTGGGGTGTGGCACTGGGGGTATGACTTTGCAGTTCCTATTTTGTCCCTAGTGAGCAGAGCTCTCTCTCTACTTCCTGGTGGCCAGGTTCTGAACTGTTTTCTTCTACCACACCCTCTGCCCTCATGTTCTGCATCACCTCAGGCCCCGAGCTATGGAGTTGGCTGATAATAGACTGAACCCAGTAACTGTGAGCCAAAATAACTTTTCCTCCTCTATATTGCTCTTGTCATGTCTTTTGATCACAGTGACAAAGAACTGACTGAAACTGAGTTTTACTGTCAAAATGGTTGTCATTCTACTTGTAATATTACTGAGGTTGGAACTGTATCACCTCATTCCTTGATATCCCATAGATCCTAGAACAATAAAGGTTGATAATAGGTGCCCAATATTTTTAGGAGAAATGGAATCATCATGGGGAAAACTATTTGCTCTACTATACAGTGGCACCGACTATACACCTTTAAACATATTCCATGCCTCCTAGTAACTTATAATGAATCCTCCTTTCCATTAGTCCAAGTTTGTGCCCACTATTGGCATCATTGGAATCTTCCTCATCCTCATTTCTGACATCTATGCAGCCATCTTAAACTTTTTTTTTTTTTTTTTTTTTTTTTTTTTTTTTTTTTTTTTAAGCAGCACAGTTTTCTGCCAAGAAAGTGCAAAAAACCAGGAACAAATGGACAGGATAAACCTACATGTTATCTTTATAAGGTTCCAGATTTGGAAAGGCTCTATAAGGATTAAATACTGTCCCTATTGTCTGGAATCAGCAAGAGAGGCAGGCTTCCAGTTGAGGCCATCAATGGGGTTGTGCCAGAAAGAGCATAAAACCAAGATTTTGCCAATGATTTTGTCTTGAGAAGACCCTGCTATAAGTAGAAGCAGACTTCAAAACAGATATCAAAGAAGGGTGGCCCAGAGAACAAGTTTTATCTCTCTGCTTCTCTGGTTACTTTATTGGTGTTGGTGGACACAGCCTTTCCTTTGATGAACAGTTCTTTGTCAAAAGCAACCAGTTTGGTGAAATTCTTGCCTAGGTTTAAGGTAGGAGGGAGCAGGAACAGTGTTATGGATCCTGTGGCCTCTTCTCTTTCCAACACCGAAAATCTCACTGATATTAGGGTTTTCTTGTTCTCTGTTTTTCTGACTTCATTCTGCACAGTCCCCAGAAAGGCTTATTTTTTTTTTAGGTACCCTTTGATTTATGATGGGAAATACCCAACGAGCATTTGGAAGGCAGGGACATATGCATATGAAAGCTTTGCATTTGTTCTGATAACTTTGAGTCACTGTGAGTTACAGTTTAGGTTATTTGGTTTTTGTGTTTTGTTTGCCCAAGAGAAGCTGGCTAGAAGAAAATGATCTTACATCATTATGTCATTTTAGGGAAAAGGTACCTTAGGTTCCTGTATGATAAAAGGGAAATCTGTGGCAGGGGGTATAGCTCAGTTGATAGAGTGCTTGCCTCACATGCATGGAGGCCCTGGGTTCAATCCCCAGTACTACCAAAAAAAAAAAAAAAAAGGGTGGGGGAAATCTGTAATTTTGATGTTTTATGGTCACTGTTGGGTCATACTGTTGGATGAGACCATCTCAAGTGAGGGAACATCCCTCATTCATTCAGAACTCTGTCTTACCAGGAGGACTCCTTCTGCCTTGATACAAGCAATCCATGTCCCCGGTGTCAATGAGAACGGGTCTGCAATGCCTTTTCCAGGGATGGTGACAAAAGCCGGCTCCTTGCTCGGCAGGAAGGTGATCTCTTTGCTTTGAGCAGCACCTACCAGAAATACGAAGAACTGTAGCAGACATCTTTCTAGCAGCTAGTGTTAAGACTTTAGAGAGTTCAGTTTCAAGTACTCGGTTTATATCTGAAAAGGTTTAAGATGGTTTACTGATCGTGAATACTGATCAGATTTACTGCTCTTACTTTTTTTTTATTTGTATATACGCATATGTACACAAACAGACCAGAAAGATATTGATAAGAAGTTAGCAGTGGTTGCCTATGCTGGAAGTGTAATTTTGTATATTTATAAAATAAGAATATTAGCTTCTGTAAGCTGTTGATGAATGTTTCTTATTTATAATATATGCTTATTATATTACACTGACAAGTTATTTTTCTTTTTTTTATATGAGATTTTTATTTTTATTAATGAGCATACATTCATTTTGTTATGAAAATTTTGGGCCTTCTATATTTTCAGGATGCAACATTTTTCCTCTGCATTAAACTAACAGAGGACCTTCTGCAGATGGCTCAGAAACAAACAAGACTTGCATGTGAGTCCAAATGAGACTTTTTCTTGAGAAGAAATGTTTGCTCCAAATCCTTGCATTCACTCTCATTCTACAGACATCTATGTGCCTGGAACTGAGTTCTGGGGACAAGGCAGTGAACACAGTCACATGGTCTTTACTCCCCAATGGTGAGGATGGGGAATTTGAGGGATACAGATGATAAAACAAGAGAATACAGTACAGGGTGAACAGTGCTGTTTTGGGAAAGGAACATGTTATCCTGGGAATACATCGCTGAGCTCCTGACTCAGACTTGGGGAGAATCACCCCAGAGGATGAGACAACAAACCAAAAAGTATTCTGACTATATGAGTTAACAGAGGGCAGACTACTGATGGCGTTGTCACCCAAAGGGTTCTATTAGCAAGAGTTTGGAATCTGAAGACTTTGTCTACAAAATCCAGCTGTGCACTCAGGCAATTTACTCAACCTCTCAGCTTTGTTGCCTCCTCAGTCCACAAAATTCTTATCACCCGAGGGAAGGGATGCTGGACTACTCTGTACACCAGTTCTGCCTACTGGGTATTAGTTAATCAACCTCCAGCCCTACAAACTTGACTGACATGACTGTGGCATGACATCATTTCTTCCCCCGCATTCCAATTCTGCTATGGATGCTGAACCCGGATGCTCACATCTTGATCCTAAATTAGATTTCATTGGGTGCCATTTTGTGTCCTTATGAGACTTCCAATGCTCCCTGGAATCTGTTTCCAAGAACAATAAAAGCCCTGGTTCTTTATAGGACACACTCCCAGGCCTTGTCCCTAGCTGTGGGTAAGGCTGTACTCTCTTCTCCTGTCCCTCTGAAGGAGAATTTGCAGATTCTTCCTGGAGTTCTGTTGGGATCTGTGCTTTACAGCCTTCATCTTAAAAATTCCTGTCCTCACCCACTTCTCCTTGAACTAGGTGGTTTGCTTGAAACAATGAGAGAATTAAGAGCAAGAGGCCAAGCTCCCCTAAATAACGCTAAAAAGGTGATACCTGCTGTGCCATGAATGAGCTATAAAATCAACTTTGCTTAGTGAAGGTATCATGACGATGACACATTGGATCAGCCAAGGTACAAAGGTTGCTATATCATTTTTAAAGTCACAGTTAATGATAATTTAACAGAAGAAGTTAAATAATCAGGAACTTTAGAGAATGAGAAGGTAACAAAGAGCATCCAGAGAACTGTCCAATCCAACCACTTACTAGGTGTAGTGTTTTCTAAGAAGGATGACCTTTGGGAAAATTGGAAAAAATAATTTTTTGATCATTTTTCTTTATTATTGAAAAGAGACTTAGAATTTTACCCACCTGACTTCACCCAAGATGGATAAATGGTTATATGGCCAGAAACGGCTTCAGTTCCAGGGTTTACGTATCTCAGAATAATGTGAAACAAGGACAGATTTGACTTCCCCACATCCATCATCACCCTTACTTCATTCTGAAAAAGTCCAAAAAGCCATGAAGCACAGAAAACAGGTTAAAAGAAATGCTAGCCAACCAATGACTTCATTCTATTTGAGTTTCACTATTGAACTTACATACAACACACACACACACACACACACACACACACACACACACACGTTCACGCTCACTCAACAAGGACCAAGGAATTATATGGAAACAATCGAGCCTAACAATGAATTAAAATCACTCACAGTGACAGTACGCTCCCTCATCCACTGAGATCCTCTTTTGACTTTTTTGTGATCAGGCAGACAGAGCGAAGGATCAGATGGACTAATTTAAGAAAGCCATGGTGACGGAGACAACCACCACTGGCTGGGAAAAATAAAAGGGCAGAAGAGAAGGAAAGGAAAGTGTATTATTTCACACCCCCCCATAAGAGATTACTCTAGGACCCATTTCACATGGAGAAAATCTAAATGGTCACAGAAGCCAGTGGTGGCTGGGGAAAGGTTAAAGACCCCAAACACATTAGTGATAAAATCTGGATGTCACTAAACTATGCCTATTATGTCTTATGAAGTTTTATCTCAAGCCCTTATCCAAGGAGAAATGTTGGATTTTCCACCTGAAGGAGGAGCCAGTGGGGTCCCAAGCCCTGGGGCTCACACAATACTCTAAGCATTGCAGAAACCACGCTATTTTAATTTGGAAACACAAACATGTTCAGATCCACTGTGGTCTAAGGAAAGTTCATGAAGTGTGGAAAATCTCAAATCCGGTTCTTTTGGTCTCTTTCCCAGCATCTTTGGTTGCAATGCAGGGAAAATATGTTAAGTGAGATATTGGTGACAACAGACTGACTTAGGGTAGGATCACTGGCCCTGGATACAGGAGCTATGGAGCTACATGTGACCCACAGTCAGGAATACCTGCTGACCTTCAGAATTTGACTGGGTGCATCTTTCAGTGTTAGTTCCAAGTTGGGAGATAAATAGGCAAAGAGGTCACTCAAGGACACCACCAATGTCCTCTGACCAAAAAGACTCAGAAATCTATCCTTAGAAATTCATTTATTTGGGTCAACCAAACTTTTTTTCACCTGTGAGAGGCTCTATACCTTGCTTGGGCTCTTGGTCAGTCATTGACAAGCTACTCTGACTTTATAGAATCCAACATTTTTTTTGATAATGAAATAAGATCAGAGCATTAAGGAAACTGAATTTCTGTATTTGGGCAGAATGGGAAGAAAGTGAGGTGTTCTAAGGTTCTAGGTGTTATTTGGGAAAGGAAGATTGGCTGGGGGGAATTTGACCAGGCAAAAAGCAGCATTAGAATCAGGAAAACTATGAGCCTATCTCAGTTTCTCTATGGAGTATTCTAGGCCTGAATCTTCTCAGGATAAGTGTTGAGCTACCATGGTCATCAGACTTCCTCTTATTGTGAATTTCTCCACCAAGACACAGCTCAAAGGGATCAACCTCCAAGAGAAATTCTGAGGTCAAAACTACTCAATGACTCTACAGGATTTTTTGTTGTAAATATTGCATAAGAGTATAAAGGTAAACAACATATAATCACCCTTACTCTAATGTAAAGAAGGATGGATAAAATAGAGAAGAATGAAGCAAAGGAGAAGTAAGGGAAAGAATAATTAAATAGCACTAACTAAAACTCATCATTTATTTTTAGTTTCTATTCCCAGGGTAATTTATAGTTTAAAAATAATCAATAAAAAATTAGTGACACTAACTGTATTAGAATTATTTAAACTAACTTATTTTATTTTCCACAATTGGCTCTAAAGAAAACGTCCCTTGTGTGATAATATAGCTAATGTCATTTTAGAAACTTCCTTCTTCTTGTGAAGAAAAGTGAAAAGTGAAAAGTGTCCAGAGATGATCACCACTTTTCTTTCATTTCTTCATTTTCTGATTGGTGACCAAATGAAAGTAGCAATGACCTATGGAATCCACATGTTTATTTATGAGCTAAAACCTCACCTTACCCCAAACCCCAAGCCTAATCTTAATTAAGACTCCAACCCAGCCTCTGGAGAAAAAGAATCCTGGAATCCACTCTGGGGACAGTTCACTTTCAATGGCCCCTGGAGAGTGTTGCCACCCTGCCGTGAAGCTGTGGCCCTACTTGGCTGCTACCTGTACTGAGGTCATCTGGGCATATCCTCTCCAGCTAAACCCAGGAAATGCCAGGGGATCAAATCCAAACCGGAGGTCTCTTCCATTAGGTGCAGTGCCATCTTCAATCTCATACTTCATATGATGCAAATTTGGAAAATAGTAGTTATTTTCAGCCCTTTTAAAAGAATAAAATGTAGATACAGCAAGTTAGGTTCATTGACCATCTGAATATCCTTCACTCCAATAATTACTGCTAAATGAACTCCATCAAGTTGACGAAGTGCATTAAATAAAGGCAAATGAGAGTGGACCCTCACTCTTTTATCTAAAATACTGTTTTATTAATGAAAATATTCACATAAATATCTATGTGCCAGGCCTTGTTGCTGTGCACCATACGTAGATACAGTGGTGAACAGGATATAAAGTGTTTCATATGCTAGTTTACAAGTCAAAGAAGTTTCTCTATGTACACTTTTGATCATTAGAATGAATTTTCTGATTGTTTTTTCTGAAACTATATTACAAGTAATGAGAATCTCATGACATCATCATATGGGTGGTGCTGATTAATTAAGGGTTTCCTTTAAAGAGTCCTGTTGTGACAGACACAGAGGAGGATCAAAAATATCCCAAGACTGGCCTGGGGCTCAGCGGTAGTACACTTGCCTTGCATGTGTGAGGCACTGGGTTCGATTCTCAGTACCACATATAAATAAATAAAGGTCTACCAACAACTAAAAAATATTTTTAAAAAAATACCAATGCTGTGTGGCACTTCATAGCCAAACTACTTGAAGTTCTTTCAAATGATAAATTTTGCCAATCCAGTCACAAGCTAATAGCAGCTAGTGGTTTTAAAGCCATAAAAAACAATTATAATTAGTCAATTAGTCAAAGGAAAAAAATAAAAAGCTCTGATCCTCTATTTTAAGTAGAATTAGAAGCACTTGCTGGGCATGGTGGTGCATGCCTGTAATCTCAGCAACTAGGAAGGCTGAGGCAGGAGGATCACAAGTTCAAGGACAATCTCAGCAATTTAGCAAAGCCCTAAGCAATTTTAGCAAGACCCTGTCTCAAAATAAAAAATAACAAAGGCTGCAGATGCAGCTCAGTGAAAGAGTAACCCCAGGCTCAATCTCCTGTTCAAAAAAAAAAAAAAAAAAAAGAGAAAAAGAAAGGGAAAAAAAAAAAGGAATGCTTATATTTCTGAGGTGAATTTACAGAGATCCTTAAAAGTTTTCATATCCATTGACCCAATAATCTTATTTCAAGATATCTATTCTAAAGAATGACTTTATATATACACACTGTCAAAGGATTAATATTAAAATGTTTAAAACAGTGAAAACTTAGAAATGTGAATTACAAAAAATTATGAAATAAGGATTTTATGAAATATATAACCATTAAATTTTGAGAACCATTTAATGCTAGAAGTAATATTTGTGATATTATGTGAAATTAACAGATTGATATACATATATAACATGAAAAAATATAGCACTAAATTTCATTCATAAACAAAATCTAGAAAAAATATACTAAAAGTACTAAAAGGGATTATCTCTGGGTGGTAGAATGAAAATTTTTCTTTGCCTTTTTACTATCATAAACATTAACATTCTACAATCAAAATTTATTAAATTTATTATAAAAATTATTTAGAAACAAAGTTAATGTAAATACTTTTCAAACTTACACACAAGCTTAAAAATGCTCAGAAAAAAATCACAAACTAACATTTGGGAGAACATAATACAAAAGGTCACAAGATTTGCCAGGAAGGAGAAAAGTTCATATGCCATATACGTGGGGTTGACCACCCTTCATTTCAATTGTCATTTACCACTATATCAAAGGACGTATTCTAAATTTCGAGGTGTGTACATATACATATGTGCATATGTGTGTATTTACAAATGCAAAATGTGAAAAATATATGCTAAAATGCAAAAGGTTGATATTTTTTCCCTGTGGGTGGGTAATTCAATTTTTATTTGGTTGCTTTATATTATCCTGAAAATTAGCCAATCACCTACATAGATGGAAGAAGAAAAAAACATTTGCTAAAGTAGGGAAAAATTCATTTTGTAAACATAAGGGTGAAAAGGAGCAAAACAGAACACATTTACATTATAAAACATCACAAATCGCTTCTGGTCCTTCTCATGCCCTGCTGGCTTCAGGAAAACAAATTTACAGATGTATTCCTTCTCCTGGACCTTCTACAAGGTCCAGGGGAGAGAGCCAACTAGGAAGACTGAAAAAGCAAAGCGTGGTGACTCCCTGACCTTTAGAATCCAAGTGTTGAAAACAATGAGATACAAATACTAGATACAAATCACTGTAACTACATACAAGATTTTTAAAATTAATCTGCCCGTGGTGCAATTAGTGAAGAAGGTGTCTGGTTTTCTGTGCAAGTCCCAAAGTTTCCAGCACATGATTAAAGGTCAGAATATTTACACTTAAATTTTCCTTCCCTCCATTGAGAAATGATTACAAATGGATCATGTTATATATATATATATATATATATATATATATATATATATATATATATATATATATAGTGTGTGTGTGTGTGTTTGTGTGTGTATCATCTATAAACAGCAGATGGGGTGACAATAAGCTGCTATTTGTATGGCCCCCTCTGAGTCTCAATCTCCATGTTGCTTTGCTGCTCTTAGTTCATTTTAATTTACTTCTGCATGAGATGAAGCCCTCTTCCCCACTCTGGAATTTTTCTTACCCTCTGGTTGTGACACACCTGATCTCGCCGCTCACTCCCTAATGACTCTGAGGGAGCAGCAGAAACTAAATGCCAGTGGTTCAGGAACCCGGGCATGTGCCATCTGCCCCTTATTCCCTCTCTCTTTCAAGAACTGGAGCTGGCTCTCTGCTTGGCTCCTCCATGCCATGACTTGTCCATGGGGGTTTATCCAGGTGAACATACCCCATGCTTCTAGCTTCCTCATGCCCCCCCTCCGTCCTTCTGCACCTGTCCACTTCAAATCTGGAAACTCTGACATGCAGGTGCTCCCTGGCTTATAAAATGGAACAGGTTTTATGGGCATCGTTATCTCCTATTTCAGACAAATGTCCAGATTTTGAGTTATATTGTACAGCTTCTTCATTTGCTGTTGATTCCTAGGACTCCTTTGCTCTTCGCTAGAGTGGCAGTACAGATGGGAGGTCTTAGCTTCCCATCACATGAACATAGGAGGAAACCTCTGGAAGACTCACCTCTGGCACGCCTTCCCCACCACATGCTCTCGGCATTGGCATGCTCCAGAGTGCCCACTGCACACAGACGTGAGTGCTCCGCCAATGTCACACTGACACCCTGGAAGTCAGGAAACAGCTGTGGTTACCCACCATACCATCCCCATACTGAACACTTCCCTCCCTCTACAAGAAAGGAACACTAAAAATCTCAGGGTTACACACCGCCTCTCTTCCAATCACACCTTGTATCTGGCAAGGGTTTGAAATAGGCAGGAGTCTTCCTAGTGGCAATGGCCTGTCCCTCCAAAAGTCCGATTCTAAGTTGGAGATGCATGACCCCAGGCCAGTTGGAACACAGATGCCCAATGTGAAGCTAGCAATAGACCAAGAGCTGAACTAGATTTGGAAACAGTACTGTTGTAAATAAGGTATAAACTAAGAAGGGGCCACGTGAGACATTCAAGGGTAACTTTCAAGGGGCCAACTGTTGCTGTGATTTCGTTATTTAATACGACCCTATCTCCAAAAGTGTCTGGCTTTTCCCATAATACAAAGTACAGTTTTAAAGTCACTAAGTCTTGATGTTATTTATAACATTAACAGATATCTTCCCATTCCAGGTATATTTCTTTTAACAGTGTACGATAGAAGAGAAGTGGAAACAGCCCCATTTGCAATTTATGACTAGTATCAACCAAATATTTGGCCCAATGCCCCAGACAGAGTATTTAAGCACATCCCAGAAAAATCAGCTTGAAGACAGCAAACACAGGAGAAAGGTTATTCTGACAATCTGTGTCCTTCGACGCTTTGCTCTGCTCAGGACACCCTGGATGTAGGTACTACCTTGACACCCAAAGTAATTTCTCTTTTCCAAAGCGAAATATCCATCTTCACAAGTATCACAGGCATCGCCGCTCACACGGACCTTGCAGTGACAGTCACCGTCTCCCTGTAGAACAATGAGCCAGATGACAAAATTTGATTCTGTTACAGAATTCATCTCAAGACTGAAAAATGGCAAGATAGCCAGGGCCTGAAAAAGATGACCATGAACCACACACCTGGAGAAGTACTAACATGCTCCCCAGGAACTCCTCAATCAATTGCTCACGTCCCATTGGTCTATGAAAACCGGCCCACATTACCTGCCCACATTACCTGGCCACACTCTCCAACTCCACTCACTGTTCCTGCCTCGTGGCACTGGCACTCTGTGGAGATAAGAAAGTGTCCTGAAACCAAGGGTCACCCAAAAGACAGGTCCCTGGCTCTGGGCACATTTCACTTCTGCAATACAACACCTGCAGGTAGACTTTCCTGCACCCGTCAGCAGAGATACTGTTTGCACTGCTGAGGCCTAAAATTGGATGGCTTTCTGAGGCTAGCAGAACAGACCAACAAATATGATCCATCTAGAAGGATGGTTAGTTTATGGCTACTCCAAGACAAAACTGCAACCTCATGGGATTTGAATGTCAAGGTCATTGTTGATGTACTTGCATGAAAATGTACTCAATTTAAAGACACTCACTTCAGCAGGTGCAGTGATGCATACCTGTAATCCCAGTTACTGTGGAGGCTGGAGCAGGAGGATCATAAATTCAAAGCCAGCTAGGGTAACATAGGGAGACCCCCATCTCAAAAAAAGATATACAGCCGGGTGTGGTGGCACATGCCTGTAACCCCAGTGGCTTGGGATGCTGAGGCAGGATTGCAAGTTCGAAGCCAGCCTCAGCAATTTAGTGAAGCCCTAAGCAACTTAGTAAGACTCTGTGACCCTGTCTCAGAATAAAAAATTTTTTAAAGGGCTGGGGATGTAGCTCAGCGATGAAGTACCCCCAGGTTCACTCCCCAGCACAGAAAGAAAGAAAGAAAGAAAGATAGATTCAGGGCTGAGGATGCAGCTCGTGGTAATGCACTTGCCTAACAGATGTGAGGCCCTAGGTTAGGTCCCCAACACTATAAAAGATAAAAAGAGAGATTCACCTAATTTAGTAACTTTAACCCGCTATATTCAACTTGTTATCCTGGTTTCAATACATGTATAAAATTATAACAAAATTAAGCCAGAAAGAGTGAATCATAGAAACAAAGAGGTAAAAAAATATTTATCAAGAAATTGCTGTTACAGACAATAAAATATATATGGAAACAGGATGAAAATCCCTCGCTGAGATTTTTGAAAATGACAGAAGTTCTGCCAAAAGTGTCAGGAAAAGACATCAAACACTGCACAGTAGGGATGCAAAGGTGAATAATAAATCTATAAATCAGAACAAGGCATCTAATAACACACACACAAAATTTCACAGGATTTTGGACAAATCAAATTGCTTCAATAAATGGCTTTTTGTGAGCTTAGTTACTGAAATAGAGAAAATTAAGAGGAAGTTACAAAATAGGAAGTGATGGTATATAAATACTTTACCTGAACATCCACTGGGATTTTCTCTGGCCAGATTCCAATATAATGGTTTGCAGATACTACAAGTAGGACTTTCCACATGAAGCTTGCATTGGCAATACCCCTTAAAATGCAAATCAAACTAACGTTTGACATCTTGGAATTAAGACCTGTTTTTAAAACAGTGTTCTGGGTAAAGGCTTGTCACAGAAATACAATATGGCCATGAAAAGTAAATTAAGTGTATCCAGGGGGAACAACAGCACTGGGTTAATTTCAACAGGCTAATTGCTTTATGTAAAGTTCATTTATTTGTTACACATATAATCCACGTTTGCTATTAAAAAGAAATCAGGAAAGTACAGAGAGAAAAAAAAATAAATGTCTTTCTTATAATATTCCTAGTGTCTGCTGATGCTGTTACTGTGTGGAATACAAATTTACATGGAAACCTATCTAAATATGCATGATGGTGGGAATCAGTAAAGAATGGTATTTTACTAAAAATGTTTTTATAATATGTAAGATTCACTGCCTGGGGCTGGGGTTGTGACTCCATGGCAGAGCACTTGCCTCACACGTGTGAGGTACTGAGTTCAATCCTCAGCACCACATAAATAAATAAAGATATTGTGTCCAAGTATAACTATATATAACTATTATAACTATATATAACACTATATATATATTAAGATTCACTACCTGGCTTTAATACTGTCAAGCCTCATAGTAAGGACGGCAAAACATCTGTCCCTCTGTCCTTCTAATGCCTGAAGTCACATCTAGGCCATGAGACCAAGAAGAGAGGTCATTTCTAAAGTCCCTAGAAAATTTCAGAACACCACACTATGTGCTTAGAATAATTAAAAAAAAAAATGGGGGTTACTTTGTGCACAGCCCATTGTATTTAATTTGTCCTTGGCTATTGAAGGAGCCTTGGCAGGACTCCATAGTGGCAACACCATCGGAGTATCTTACAGTAAAGGTTAAGCCCGAAGACTCCAGAATAAAAAATTTAATTAAATCATATTTGTTATTGGAGGAAAAAAAACACAAAATCATAGGCATTTTGAAAAAGAACACTGACCTCTTTAAGCAACATGTGCCTTATTTCAATTTACTTTTAATTTCAGGAAGCTCCCACACGGTCAGTCTTGAGTAAGTATCAGGATAATAAGAGCTGCCAACTTTACACACATCCTCTACTTACCAAGCTGGAGTCGACGGTACCAGCTGGGTCACAAGCACCACTGGAACCTGTATATGATTTAGAGATGTTTAAATGTCTGACAGTTAATGGTTTCCATGCTTCACGTTTTAAAAGTTCTGCTTCTTTTTTAAAATGGCACGCCTGTATGTATGTATGTTTTGATAAGTGCAAGGGAAAGGGAGTCTTCATGAATAATCCTTCACAATCCTTAATCCCAAAGTGCCCCCTTTGTCACGGAACCACTCTATTCCTTGCCCACTAAGAAAATTTCATTGCTACTTGATGAAACAAATTGGGGGGAATAAAATGTTAAGCACGTTTACAATCGTCCAGGAGAGGGCAATATTATACCAAGAGATGGTCACTTGTTACAGGATTTATTTATAAATTTGCCTTTTAGTTAACCAAGTGTTAAGTCTTCAATTATCAAGCCCCCTTGATAATTGATAATTCTCACCTGCATTAAAGTTCTTTTAAAAATTTGTTCCTAATTAGTTATTTATGACAGTAGAATGTATTTTGGCACATCATACATAAATGAAGTAAAACTTCTCACTCTTCTGGTTGTACATGATGAGGAATTACACGGGTCGTGTAGTCACATGTACATGTAGGGTAATAATGTCCGATTCATACTACGATCCTTCCTACCCCCACGTCCCCTCCCCTAAAGTTCTTCATAAAATCAGTTAGTGTTCCTGCCCCCATCATCAGAGCATTAGGGGCCTGATATAATCTTTCTTCAGTCAATCAAGCGCTTGGCATATCTCAGAACTCCTATTAATTAGAGTTAGAGCTGTACACAGGTTGGGTTCAGCCTATTCCGAGCCTGGTTTTTAAATCATTTCAACAAATCCATGATGGTAGCATGTTTTCTTACAAATTGTCCCTCAGCTTTCTGTTTTCATTTCCTCTTTGCCTCTGCCTCAACTTCTCCTTGATCTCTCCCTCCTTCTCTCTTCCCCCCTCTCTCTGTTCTGCTCTTCTCTGTTTCTCTAACAGCATGACTTTCTGCTCTTGCTGTTCACCAGTGCCTCGCTAGGACCAGGGCTGCTGCCTAGTGCTGGGATGGCTGGGGCTGCTCGGCTTCTCTGCTGGAATTTCTCCCACTCCTGATGTCCACGCAGGCACATCCTACTCTGGGATTCCCTTACCTTCCGGGGACCCTCAGGCCTTCCCAGATGAGAGCAGCCCCTCTGGCTGGTACCTGAAATTTCCACCCTCAGGAAAACCCGGTCTTGAGGATTCTGGTGAGGAAGGTTCTAGGCAACGAAGTCTATGATACAGCCTGTACCAGTAGGCTCAGAGCACCAAGTGGTTATGAAGAGCACAAAGGGATCCGAAGAAACCACGTTCTCTGGTTGGAAAATCGGGGTATCCTGGGTCAGCCTCACAAGTGCCTCTCTCTCTCTCTCTCTCTCTCTCTCTCTCTTTCTCTGTTTTTCCAGTACTAAGGATTTAAGCATTTAACCCAAGGGTGCTTTACCACTGAGCTACATTCCTAGCCCATTCTTATTTGTTTTGTTTTAAATTTTGAAACAGGGTCTCACAAAGCTGCTGAGGGCTTCACTTTTGCTGAGGCTGGCCTTGAACTTGCCATCCTCCTGCCTCAGCCTCCTGAATCATTGGGATTATTGGCATGTGCCAGTGTACCCAGCACAAGTCCCTCTTTTAACAGAGCAAGAGACCTTTGAAATCACCAGGAGCTCCTGGCCCACACTGGAGGCTCCCTGCACCAGGGAGCTTGGGAAGGATCACAGGCAACTCATTTCTGCCCCTTCTGCTACATATCACACCCAACTCACTTTATTCTCAGGTTTCCATCTGCTCCTTGGCTCACTCTTTCCTGACTGCATGGGCTTCAGTGCACCCCAGGTCCCTCCCCTCGTGCCAGTGCTGAAGTGTGATGACAGTCCCTCAGGGGATCAGAGGCAGGAAAGGAGCAAGGGCAGAAGCACAGCCCAGGCCTCACCCAGCCCTCAGCAAGGGGCCTGGTGGAAAGACCCCAGTGCCTCCCATCAGTGCTGAGAGCCAGTAAGGAGAGCAGGCCTTACTCTGCCTGGGCACAGGGGCCAAGATCACTAGGTTAAGCTCAAAGAAGTTGCTTTTCCACACTGTTAGACAGAGAGGACTGACATGTAATCAAAAAACCCAGATATATATTACATGAGAATTTAAATTTTTTTTTAGTTAGAAACAAACAATCCTTTGCGAATAATGATGCTTATGTGAATATGTGAGATATGTGTTTTCAATGGACTTGAACTGGGGCAGATTGGGTCAAATGTGTCGGGGTGACCACGGATGGTTGCAGCTTCCCTGGGAGGGTGGCTTCACACACAGAGAGGAACCGACTCTCCAGCATTCTGCTGGCTTCTCTACCTTGGCAGTAGGGGAAGTCATAGGCTCCTGAGAGACATCTGTCACACCGCTGTCCTGTTATCCCTGGCAAGCATTCACACTGTCCAGTCACCGGGTGGCAAGGCGTTGGGTAGGATCCAAGGGCTGAGCACTGGCAGGCTGGAGGAAAAGAAATCAGTCAGAGTCAGGGCCTGGCTGTGGAAGGGGCTGTCTCTCCTCTGACCTTCTCCTCTGAACTTTTTTATTCAGAGGATTTCACAGCATCCTGGATCAGACCCCTGGGGTGGGGCCACAAAGACCCAAATGCAAGTTCCAGCTCCATCTCTTATTAGACCTAGAACCTGGAACTAGATGCTCACCTGATATAAGCCTCAGTTTCCCTTCCCATAAATAGGACAGACCCTAGCATCTACTTGATAAGATTGTTGTAAGTATTAATGAATACCAGAAAGAGCTGGGATACCTACTCTCACAGTGACCACTCAGGAAACACTAGATTCTATAGTTATAACTTTGTATTTAGCCAGATTGGCTGGTGGCTAGCAAGGGTCTGGGGGATGCTTCTCACACACAGCAATGGTGTTCATAATAGAAGAATGACAGGGACAGCTGATGGGAGATGTGACTCATTGAAGGATGCATTCTAACTCCACATTCTACTGGGAATTGAGTGCAAACCACTTCAACCCAGATGAGCCTATAACTGAACTCCTGTTTTCCTTTGTCCTCCTCTCTTCATATCTATTTTCTCAAGATCTAGTGGAGTTAAATAATCGAGGGAAAATGTTACACATCAGGAGTGGGAATGGATGGAAAAGGCATCCCAGTATCCTTTGCCCGGCTTCAACCTGTTATCATTATCTTTGGCAAAGGGGGTGAATACACACTTATAGGTAGAGAGAACAGATTCTGGCCACTCCCCTCTTTGCTCCTTTCCCACTGAACCCTGCAGGGCTGGAGTTGTTGAGTGTCACTCCCATTAAAACTGTGAGCACCCTGCTCCTGGATTGGTGTGCACAGTGGATACAGCCCAGCTAACTTCTTCAGCCACATCTTAAGAATGGAAGGCACTGGAAAGATCATCACATTGCATGTCACCACAACATGGTGAAGATCAGAAGTTAAGTGGCACTCTCAGAGTCACCAAAGTAGTCTGTAGCAAAGGGCTTCTACCTCTGGGGGGAGAGACATCTGGATCCAAATACCAGCTGTGCCACTTGTTATGGTTTAGATGTGGTGTCCCCAAAAAAACTCACATGTGTGACAATGCAAGAAGATGTGGAGGAGAAATGATTAGGATGATTGGGTTATAGCTTTAACCTAATCAATGAATTAATCCCTGATGGGATTAACTGGATGGTGGCTAGAGGCAGGTGGGGTGTGGCTAGAGGAAGTGGTTCACTGGAGGCATGGCTATGGGGTATATATTTTGTATCTGGAGGGTGGAGTCTCTCTTTCTCTCTCTGCTTTCTGATCACCATGTAAGCTGCTTCCTTCTGCTACACTCTTCCGCCATGATGTCCTGCCTCACTTCAAGCCTCAAGGAATGGAGCCAACCTTGTATGGACTGAGACCTCTGAAACCATGAGCCCTCAAATAAACTTTTCCTCCTTTAAAATTATTCTGGTCAGATCTTTTAGTCACAGCAGCAAAAAAGCTGACTTAAGCACCACTTAATAGCTGTACAGTCATTAGCAAGTTATTTAGTCTTTTAAAGTCTCAGTTTCCTCTCCTGTAAACTGGTCTAGAATCTACCTGATGAAGTCATTAAAGAATCATCAGAAATGAGGTACAAGAAGCCCTGAGCATGATGTTTGGCAAAGAAGAAGTACCCAGTATTTGCTCTTACTGATGTTGCTCTAAATAACAAACTCCCCCAGTGCGTGGGGAGATGTTCCTTACACTATTCCACATTGAATTAATGGAATTCAATAAATAAGTATTTCTGACATCCAAATTTATGTTCAGAACATGCAGTTTAAAAACAATAACCACCTTTTTGCCAGTTCTCAAGAATTCCATACTAATTGAGACTTTGGGAAAGAAAAGAACTATACAGTAAAGTCTCACTTCTGATGTTTTATTTATAGGTACTCTTGGGATGTGAAAAGTGCCACATGACTAAGCCTTGGAGCACTGCGCCCTTTGTGGGGACAAGACCATGCTGTTTTCATTGTTTGACAGGACTTAGTTCAGCCTCTATGTGGTGATTTACCCTGAAAGTGATTTTAGTAATAATAATAATAATGAAAAACAGAGTTTGCCCTTGTTTTCATTGGAATCATAAAATAAAATCTCACTAATGGAGGGGAACGGAGCTAGTTTTATCCTCGACAAATTACTTGAGAACTCAACAGGCTGTATGATTTGTTCAGAGTGACATAATTAGTGGCAGATTCAGGGAATTTACCACCATCCCACCCTATTTTATATCCATCCAACCAGCAGGTATTGATTGGCAACCTACCACATTTGATGACATCATGGCTAGGTGCTATGGTGGAGGTAAATACAAAAATACATACTCCCTGATCTCAAAGAGCTGGAGAATTACTGACATAGTATGAAGTGCCCGACCCCACGAGAAACTAAATGTGAGAAACATGCCGAATGCTACTCTAGCAGATGTTGAAAGACAGCAGGACAAGGACTGTTATTTCCTGCTGCCATCCCTGTAAATGTCCTCTTATGACACTGTGGCCCCACCAAGCCTGTCTGCAGAGATTAAGCCCCTACCTAGTGGCAAGTTTCTGAGCAAATGCTCTTGAACTCTGTGCTGGTTAAATTCTATGAGTCACTTTGACTAGGTAGGCTGTGGTTGGTACCTAGATGTTTGATCAAACACTAGTCTTGAGGTGCCACGAAGATATTTTTTAAATGAATTAATTAACATTTAAATGTTAATTAATTGAGTAAAGCAAACTATATTCCATAATGCAGGTGGGCCTTATACAATCAATTGAAGGCCTTAAGAAAAAAAAGACGGATGAACCTCAAAAAGGAATTCTGCCTACATACAGCCTTCAGACTTGAGTTGCAAAATGAACTCTTCCCTGCGCGCCTCCCCTGCAGATTTTGAACTTACGAAGCCCCACAGTTGTGTGAGCCAAGTCTTGAAATTGATCAACTCTCCATCCCACACACATACCCCAATTGGTTCTGTCTCTTTAGAAAACAGATTTTTGGCATTAAGAAGAATGTTTCTAGAGGAACAGAATCTTAAGAATGAGTTCTCTGAGTTGGTTTGGGGGTTTCTAAAAATCAGTTTTCCAATATGATCAGATTCAGAGGCCCTGATGGCTTTATTTTTGGCAGTGGCAAGAGGACTAGAAATCTGTGACTCGATGTGGCAATAGAGATACATACAAATATCATTATTGCATACTCGTAATCAAAGCTTATAGAAAGGCAAGTTTATAGGAGGCAAGTTTCTGAGTGACTATGTATTTGCTTACTTGGAACATTTTTGTCAAACTAATGAGTATAATGAAGTTGGCTAGTTGTTCCTAATTTTACTGCACAAAGTTCAGAAAGAAAAGGGAAGGAGTTCTAGAATTGGAGTGTCTGGATAGGGCAGAGTATAAATAACTTGAAATTTTCTGTTTCTTTCCCAGAAGAAGCCCTTACTTATCTCTTCTAGCCTCAGGGCTGAGACTGCTGAAAACCAGACCCAGAGTTTTCACCTTGTGAGTGGCTGAATCACAAGGCCAATCAAATTGCCAATGTTGCAGAAATGTGCCATTCAAAATGGCACAATTGAGAAGGAATGGGATTCTGAAAAATTGGTTTGGAGACATATGGGAAGATCATGATGAAGAGAGGACCCCAAACCTCCAAATTCTATGAGTGTTGTTTGCCAGTAGAAGCAGTCACTCCATTAGCATCTGAGTGCATCTGCTTTCCCTATAAAAAGTAATCTGTACACGTGGGAAAAATAAGAATTCATACCCCATTTGAATCAAATGTATGATATATGATATGTCAAGATCATTGTAATGTTTTGAGCAACCAATAAAAAAAATTATTAAGGAATATGGCAAACTATGAAATTGGTGTTGAATTTTATCAAGTGCCTTTTCACTATCCATCGTTGTTATTTCTCTGGGCTTATTGTTTTGATTTATGATGTTAATAAAAGTCCCAATAATAAATCATTGCTGCATTGTTAAAAAAAAAAAAAAGGTATAGTTTTCTTGAGATAGTTGACTTGCAAGACACTGAGGGCTTTCCTCTTGACCTGCCCTGCCACCTCTCTTTCCTTCTAGACTGATAACAAGATTCAATCCCAGCAAGTGCTGCACGGGAGGTACAAAGTGTGACCCATAATGAGGAGTGCTACACTCCAAAACGATTTGTGATTTTTCAAGTTTAAACAGACATATGGCCGGGCATGGTGGCACACGCTAATAATCCCAGAGGCTCTGGAGGCTGAGGCAGGAGGATCACAAGCTCAAAGCCAGCTTTAGCAACAGCAAGGCGCTAAGCAACTCACTGAGATCCTGTCTCTATATAAAAATACAAACTAGGGCTAGGGGTGTGGCTCAGTGGTTGAGTGCCCCTGAGTTCAATCCCTGGTACACCCCCTGCCCACCCAAAACCAGACATATGAGGAATATGTGTGAAATAGGTACTAAGGGTGTAGGAGCTGTTACTATTGAATTGGAAAACTTAAATACAATGGGGACCCTGGAGTAGCAGGGCCAAATGGTAGCACCTAACCACCAAAAGCAAGATGGGCATAACTAATGGACAACACAGTCAAAAACAGCAAATCAGTATCTCCTGACCCACAGTGTTGGAGGGTGCTGGCTAGTTAATCATGGTGTTCCTAGACGTGAAATTGATAGGAAGTCATTTAGAGTCTTAACTGTGTAAGTGGAAGAGTTCTAGGTCAAGTAGAAGTCTAACTTGAAACATAAAAACAGAGAGTCATGCCCCCTCAATCAATTCCTAGATTTGACCCAGTTTCCAGATTCAGACACCTTGAACAAAGGAGAGGCTGAGGCCCTTTGCGGAAGGACTTCTCTACATTATCAAAAACTTAATTTGTTAATCTATCTCCCTGTCTTCCTCGATGGGACTATGACCTTTGGCCAGGGTGAGAGTGCACTGAGGAAAAGGAAATATGCACAACTTTCGGGGATTACTGGACACTGGCTATGAACTGTCACTAATTCTATGAGACCCCCAAATATAACTGTAGCCTTCTACTTAGGGACTTATAGAGGTTGAGTGGTCAACAGAGTTTTAGCTTAGGTCTTCCTCACAGTGGGTTCAGGATCCCTGCACCTGTCCTGTGGTTTTTGTTCCCCCATTTGGGAATTTACAACTAGCATAAACGTACTCACTAGCAAAATCTTTCCATTGGTTCGCTGACCTGCGGAGTAGGGGTTATTATGATGGAAATGACCAGGTGGAAGCCCTGTAAGGTTCTCTGGAAGCGGTTTATGTTCTGAATCAGCACCCAATATATGGTGCTATCTTTTCCACATCCAGAATCTAGGGGTCAGGAATCAAAGGGTGGAAACAGGAGTGGCACCAGTCACCATTACCCCTAGTATCCCACTAGCAAAAGTTTTGTCTCTCATCCTTGCTATTTTTTATGCCCTGCTGGTCTAGAGGTCTTGCTTCCAGAGGGAGGAATGTTTCCACTAGAGAGAGGTGGTGACAATGATTTCATTGAAGTAAAAGTTAAAACTGCCCCCTGGCCACTCTGGGTTCCTCATGTCTCTGAATCAACAAAGATGGGAGTAATTATGTTCCTCTGATAACCAAGGGAAAATGGAACTGCTCTTCCACAATGGAGGTAAGGAAGAACATGTCTGTAACACAAGGAAGAGATCCTTCCTGGTACGTAGTATCACCATGCCCTGTGATTGAGATCAGCGAAAAAGTCCAAAGTCTTCCCATTGAGGCGAGACTGCTGATGGCCTAGACCCTTTAGCAGTGAAGATTTGGGTCACTCCATAATGGCCACCAGAGGTGCTAGCTGAGGGCAAAGAAAATAGGTAACATATACTGAAAGAAGACACCAGCTATGACCAGGGGACTTATCACAAACATGGGGACATAAATGTAACGAGTATTTCTTCTTTGTTGTGTTATATGTATCCACATGTACATGAAATGAGTATCTTGGTTTTTTCCCCTCTCTCATCCTCTTGCCATATAATGTGAGATGCGTAGACTTTGTGCTATAGTATTTAAGTTACAGGATATCAAGAAGAAGTGTGAACCTCACCCAAGAACTTCACATCCTCTTCTGGGGAAGGGGTTGCTGGATAGTTCTATCATGTTAGGCAGAATTATGACCTCGTTACACTCTTTTATTTTAATTTTTAATTGTAGATGGACACAGTACCTTTATTTTATTTATTTATGTGGTGCTGAGGATCAAACACATGTGAGGCAAGCGCACTACCACTAAGCCACAACCTCAGCCCCTTGTTATAATCTTTCCTCAGAGATTAAATATGGTTTAAGGAGATGTGTATGGGTGCCAAGATGGTTGGGGGTGGTGGTGAATTGTGTAGGTTAATTTTACATGTCCTCTTGGCTAGGTTATGGTGCCCAATTGGTTGGTCAAGCAGCTGTTGAGGTGCTGTTGTGAAGGTCCATTTCAAATGAGATGGACATTTAAACCAGGAAACTGAGTAAGCAGATTACCCCTTCATCATGTGGGAGGGCCCCATCCAATCAGCTGAAATCCTTAAGAGAAAAGAAGCTGATATCCCTCTAAGAAGGAGGAGGAGGAATTCTGTTTCCAGACTGTGTTCTGGCTACAGGTCTCCAGCCTGCAAGCTGCAGATTTCAGACCTGCCAGCCCCTACCCTGGCACGAGCCAATTCTGTAAAATCTCTCTCTCTCTCTCTCTCTCTCTCTACACACACACACACACACACACACACACACACACACACACTCATACCCTATTGATTTTGTTTCTCTGGAGAACCCTGGATACTTCCTTCTGCTATCTCTACCCTAAGGAAAGTGAATGTACATGGAAGACAGGAAGGGTACCTGCCTCGTTTGCAGTAGCTATAGCTCTGTAGCATGATGGGACAGCACAGATGCTGGACCTTAGGGCCACAGGGATTTTCCAGGGAGCCTCAGGAGAGGCAGTTATACTCTGGAAGTGAAAACAAAGACTTGACCTTAAAAGCACATACCTTATTTTAAAATGGTGGATTACTCAACTTGGCATCTGGCTTCCCATTTCAGTCCAGCCGTCAGTGAAGGCTTCCAAACCTCAAACCCAAACCCCAATATTGGCAGTGCTTTCCTCAGTCTTGGAAATACTATAAGACTTTTTAAAATATTTTAATTCTGTTCTTTGTCTTGGTCCAGGTCTTTTGGAGTTCCTGGGAGAGTTTACTTCTTCCCCATCGACTCCTCATTGTTTGTGCCCTCAGACATTTTCTCTCCCAAGGAGTGTAAATAATAATAATAATAATAATAATAATAATAATAATACAGGGTGAACTTCTCTTATCTGAAATACTTGAGTCCAGAAGTATTTTGGATTTCAGATGTTGAAATATTTGCACATACATAATGCGATATATTAGAAACGGGACCCAAGTCTAAACATAAAATTCATTTCTGTTTCACATACACCTGACATGCAAAGCCTCACGGTAACTTTATACAATAATTTTAGTACACCTGTGTTTTGACTGACATGTCACATGAGGCCAGGTGTGGCGTTTTCCACTTGTTGCATCATGCTGGCACTCATGAAAATTTCTAGTTTGGAGTATTTTGAATTTTGGATTTTTGGATTAGGGATATTCTACCTATATATAACAACAAAAGTTCAAAGGGACAGAACTCTTGTCTGCTATGCTCCCCAATGTCTCCCAGCACCAAGCCCAGTCCTGGTCCATACTGCATGCCAGGAGACGTTTGCTCAAGGAGAGCACGAGCAACCACTAAGATCCTTCTACAGGCCCTGACCTGAATCTATTCTTGATATGTGTTATTGCATTGAGTCTCGCCATGTTGCTGTGAAACGGGTATTATATGAGTAATGTCATCCTGTTCACCTTGAGTAATAAACTCAAAGAGTGAGACAACACTACCTAGAAAACATGTAAATTAAAAGTTGCACAGAGCTCCTTATTGTTCAAGGGATGATTGTATTGCCTAAGATTTTTGGAGTTTTTCCTTCTGGTAGGAAAGCAGGTTAGCACCTTATTAGTCAAAGTCACAAAACCAGCAATTAGTCCCACAATAAATATTACAATCCCTCTTCTTTGGATCTGAGAACTGGAGAAATTAAATCTAGAGCAAATCCTAAGCCTTTCCAACCAACCATCTCAGTATTCTCTTAGATAAAAACAGAATTTCAAAGGGAAGGGCCGGTTCAAGGCAAAATTGTACAAAATTTGGCTTCAGACTACTCCCCCAACCAACCATATGGTATTTTCCCTCTGGAGATGGTGGGAGGCTGTCCCAGGAGCATCTCAGGCTAGAAACCTCCCCCAGCACCCTTTGCCATCGGCTAGGTACCTTTGTCCTTGTCCCTTGGCTGGTTTGCCTGACTTGTGAGACTATGCCAACCAGGGGGAAGGAGGCTAGACTTCTCACTGGCAACATATAAGAGTTTTCTAAGGGAAGAATATGCCATTGTACTTAGAAAAGTCTGGAGTCAATTAATTTAAGGCAAACCATAAATCCAGGTCTGTAGTTGGCAAGAACAGCTTAGAAGCGTTTTAAAATTCCCTTTAAAGAAGGTTTTGAAAAAATTTAAAGCAATAAAGCTGAAACCCATAAGAACAATTTTGGACTAGAATATACTGAGCTATCTGATGTAGCATTTTGGACCACATTGACTTTATTCTGAAATTCACTGATTGAGCTATCCACTCCCTCTTTTGAAAAAAAAAAATCGCAAAAGCTAGCAGAAAAAAAAAAAAAAAGAAAGAAAAACAAGCACAAGAGAAGGAAGACTAGCTCAGACAGAATTTGGTACCCCAAATTCTTACCAGAAAGGTTCAAATCTGAAGCTACCAACTGTAGGGTACACCTGGACACCAATCTAGGATTAAGGCAATGGTACATCATTTCCTGTTGGGCTCAAAAAATGGCTCTTCAGCATTGGCAGTCTTCTCTGAAGCAGGGCATGCATTAGTATGTGTTCATCCTCCACAAAGGCAGGACCCCAGGCCAACTGCTTCCCCTGCTCTATCTTGAATGACAAAACCAAAACAATGCTTTCCTCCTCCCTCATCTACTCCTTCTAAATGGAAGTGAGGAACTGTAAAACAAAATGGTGGAGAAGGTAGTTGAGCACATGACTTACTTGTCCCTCTTTTCCTCCACTAGAGCCATAATTTCTGGAACCACAAACAGGATCCAGCAGAGGCTGACCACAAACATTCATGACAGGGACAGACCGTGCTTCCTGGTGGTCCCCCAGCCTTCTTCTCAAGTGGGCGAGCCTTACCACGTTGAACCTTCTGGTGAGGTCGGAAGGCCCTGGGAGACCTTTGGAAGTTGTTTCAGTCAGCTTTTTCACTGCTATGACTAAAAGACCCAACCAGCACCATTGTAGAGAGGGGAAAGTTTATTCAGGGGCTCACAGTTTCAGAGGTCTCAGTCCATAGATAGCTGGCTCCATTCCTTGGGGTTCAAGATGAGGCTAATTATCATAGTGGAAGAACATGGAGGAGGAAAGCAGCTCGCATGATGATCAGAAGGCAGAGAGAGAGACTGCACTCACCAGATACAAATATGTTCCCCCAAAGCCATGTCCCCAGTGCCCACCTCCTCTAGCCACATCCCACCTGCCTCCAGTTACCACTCAGTTAATCCCATCAGGGATTCATTTGATGATTAGTTTAAGGCCCTCATAACCCAATCATTTCCCCTCTGAACCCTCTTGTATTGTCTCACGTGTGAGTCTTTTGGGGGTACCTCACATCCAAACCATAACAAAAGCAGAGGTCCAAATGAACTCTACCAAAAGATAAATTCCTGTTTTTAACAAATCACTGAAAAGCTTTCCATGTAAAGTGTCAGCTTCTTAAAAAGCAAAATGCTACAGTTAAATCTCAGAGGGTTTCCTAATCTCTCATTGGATCTGTAAGGACTAAGTCTTTGTAGAGAGCTGAGAACTGGACACAGTTTTGCCAGCCTACCTGAGCTGTGGCATCCTGATTTTGGCCTAGGGAATATGTTCTCCCACTTGCCCCCATTCCTACCTCCATGGATGTAAGAAGACTTGGCCAATCAGAGCACTAATTTCAAGGCCATGTGACTCATCTTTGTGGGGATGCCTTTTCACTTTACAGAGGCAATAGGAGTTAGGTATCTTACTGCTTGGTTCTTATTTTTGTCTGGGTGTGGATCCCTTTGTATTTATCCTGTTTGTAATTCATTGAGCTTCTGAGGTATAGAGATTGTTTTTCATTAAATCTGAGGAATTTCCAGCCATTATTTCTTTGGCTATTTTTCTATCTTCTCTCTCTTTCCATTCCTCATGGTACTCCCATTGTAGGTATGTTAGTGCACTTAGTGGTGTCCTGTAATTCTATTAATTATCTTCACATTTTTTTTTCTGTTTTTCAGATCATCTAACCTCTATCAACCTATCTTTCTTTCTTTTATTTTTGGTACTGGCGATTGGACCCAGGGGCACTTTAACCACTGAGCCACAGCCCAAGCTTTTTTAAATTTTATTTAGATACAGGGTCTTTCTGGGTTACTTAGAGCCTTGCTAAATTGCTGAGGCTGACTTTGGACTTGTGATCCTCCTGCCTCAGCCTACCGCACCACTGGGATTATAGGCATGTGGCACCATGCCCAGCTTCCAATCTATCATTAAGGTTGTCAGTTCTTTCTTCCACCAGCTCAAATATACTGTTGAGTCCCTTTAGTGAATTTTTCATTTCAGTTATTATACTTTTCAACTCCAGAATTTCCATTTGGTCCTTTTAAATAACTTTTACTCTTTATTGATATTTTCTCTTTGTTGATACATTGTCCTCATGCCTTCCTTTAATTCATTAAGAATCATTCCCTTTAGTTCTTTACACAGATTTGTACTAGCTGCTTTGACGTCTGTCCATTAAGTCCATCATCTGACCTAATCCAAGAGCAGTTTCTATTGCCTGCTTTCTTCCTCTATCTATGGGCCATACTTCCCCGTTTCTTTGAACATACATTTTCTAAAAAAATTAAAAATCTAAAAACTCCAGCTGCTGATTTACTATCTCCACCAGGATTATTGCTATTATCACTTGCTGCTTGACTGTTTGTTTAGTGACATGGATGATCTAATTCTGCCATGTCCTATTTCTCCTGCAAAGTTCAGCCATTAATGTTCCTAGTCAGATTGTTTCGCTCTTGTTTTTATTTTCTGGCCTGTCTACTGATTGAAGCCATTTATTGATTGAAGGTTGTGCTTAAACTCCCTTGGTCAGTTTAACACACGATTTGACTGTGTGTTATGGCTTGGCATTCAGAGAGGTTGCTTCCTGCTCCATATTCCCCTCTTGATCACTGCTGGGATGGCATTGTTTGGAGCATGCATATAGTCTTATAGGTGGCCAGGGATGGCTGAATTATTTTTAAGCCTAACTCCTTAGGAGTTGCCACTGTGACAAAGTAGATCTTTGGCTCAGTGTTTGGTCAGAGGATGGGCTTCAGCCCCTGATGCCAGGGAACTCTAACCTGGGTTGATGGGTTTGTGTGTAGTTTGGGAACGTTTTTGAATCTGCCCCTGTCTTTCTCTGATTGTGTGGTAGCTTAGCATGTGCATAGAGCCTTCCCAGCCTCCAAAATCATCTGAAATCAGGAAGGTTCTTCTTGGCTGTAGCTCTCTCTGGTTATATTTATTACCCTTCTGGCTTCTCTGCTGTTTCTCTTGCATCAGAGCTACCTCCTCTTAATTGCTATACACCAAGTTCTTCATTACTCCCTATAACACCCTTGGGTATGAAGTTCTCAGCCATGTTTAAAATAATCAATTCCCTCAGTCAAATCTGCAGAGCTCTTTGTCCTTCCGACCTATCTTTGTTTCTGGGTGGAATCACTGTCCCTCGGAGTTGGAGGTGGGAGGAATGACATCTCTCTTCTACAAGTGGGCACTGGAGGAGGTGGCAGCTCCTGGTGGTGTGACTGGTTTCTCAGCTTGACTTCCCAGCATGGAACCTTCACTCTCTGAGCCAGCTGGGATGGGAGCGATTGGCACCTCAGTATCCTCAGCCTCCAGAGCCTCCAAGGGGATGGAGGTTGGTAGGGAAGAAAGAGACCTGGCTCTCTCTGCTGAGCCTACCTGGAATACAACTTCTGCACAGGGATAAGAAACATCAGCAGCCTGGGCCTCCCAGAATGAAACCACAGCCCCAAATGAAGTACTGGAGAAAGACAGTCCCCATCTTCTTGGCCACATATGCCCTGGAGCTTCTCCAGAATGGAGTTGGAGTGGGGCAGGTGAGTAATGGAGTGGGCCATGGCTCAAATGGCACAGGTTCTTGCTGTTCTAATATTCTGATTTTCAATATTTTTCTTCATTTGCCATATGCTCTTAGGACAACTTATGGAGACTTAAAATGATTTTTTAAAAACACCTTTACCAGTTAACTTTTTGTTTTGCTGAAGAAAGTACCCACTGAGTTTCATTCTGGAAATCCCACCTTGCTTCTGCTTTATCTTGAATCTACCCTAGTATTTTCTACCTGCCTTATAATTAATTAGTTTTGGTAGTGAAGAAACTTGGGAAAAAAGCATTCTTAAAATGTTGTATTATTCTTTCCCTTTGTATCCATACACATGACAAAACAGTCTAACTGCCTTGCCCGTGCCGTATGAATGACTTAGTTGGAATATTTGTAATTCTTTCTACCGGATGAGTCTGGAACAGAGGCTGGTACAGAGGAGGAAACATGAAAACTCCTGAGGAAATATTCACAGAATATTTTGCTTTTGCTAAATAAGAATAATATGAATGCAGCAGATTATGTACAAAATTAACATGAGATACTCTTGTCCACTCCTTTCCCCCAAAGAGTTTACATTTAAGATATAATTGGGAAGAAAAAATAAAAAGCATCTTACCTGTGATAGATTCATTGTTAACATTTGATAGAGGAGAAAGAAATGAGCTGCCTCCTCCATCCCTCCCCCTCCCCTCTGCTTTCATCAAATAAAGCTGGTCTTCACTACTCATGATCTTGCCTGCCCCAAACATAAGTCCCTTTAAGGTTGGCCTGCAGCAGACATCTGAAAGGGAAGGCTTCCCCACTTCCTTCTTGCTAGTCTTCATTTTGTTCATGGGACTCTCAGTGCTTGCAATGCAAGCCGTCCCTGACTTCATTATTTGGGATATCTTTTCACAGAAATAATACGTACAAGGACAATTACTAACCCAGACCACAGAGCCAGTTTGGTACAGCGTCCCCCTGTAGCATAATTCAAACAATTCTAACGTGAGCATGACCCAGGCTGATGTTTCCACAGGAGATGCCCTGGGAATTCTAGTTTCCAACACTGCAGTTCTGTGCAGTGTCAAGACAGAGAGAGAAAAGATACCCTCTTCCTTCCCTTACCGTCTCCCCACCTTCCAGGTGACCCAACATCTGGGTAGGGACGGCTGAGATCTCCTGTGGCTCCAGAGAAATGAGGGCAAAGGAGAGAGGCCCATGGAATGGGCATCCCAGGGGACCAGGAGAGGAAGGAAGGGTCTAGAGTATGGCATTCAGACAGAAGCAAGAGAGAGATGAACTGGGATCTGGGATCAGTACTGTGAAAAGGATGTAGTGGGGAGATGGGAGCAGCAGCTGGTAAAAGAGTAACAACATATGCATGAGGACTTCCTAGATTCTGAGAGCTTTGCATGTCAGTACATATGTGACCCACACAACAATGTTATGAGGTGGGCACTAGTATTAGGAACTGAGGAACAGAGGTGTCAGATAGCTTGCCCAAGTTGATAGCTAGTGTGACCCTTGCTCATCATAACTTGGTCCTGCTGCTTAGGGGAGGGCTTTTCCTGCTCTGTCCCCCATTCATCCACAGTGTGGCTGATCTAGCCAATGAGAGAGCCTGTTACCCATTCTACCCTTCTCCTGTGTTCAGAGGCTGGAAAGCTAAAAGCAGCACACCACAGATTTTTCCTGGAGTTGGGCTCTGGATGCTAATTGAGTTTGAAAATTAGAAGTATTTGCATAAGGACTGGGTGTAGCTCAGTGGAAGAGTGTTTGCCTAGTGTACATGCTTGCCACACTGCAAAACAAAAAAAATTAATAAATTAAAAAATGGGAAGTAAGAAGGAGGCTGCCTTCCTGCTGCTTGTGAGCATTTCTGTAGCTGTACCCTGCCTCTGATTTCCTGGGTACCAAAAAATTGCTGATAGGACTGCAAATTGGTGTAACCACTTTGGAAAGCAGTATGGAGATTCCTCAGAAAACTTGGAATGCAACCACCATTTGACCCAGTAATCCCACTCCATGGTTTATACCCAAAGGACTTAAAATCAGCATACTACAGTGATGCAGCCACATATTGATGTTCATAACAGCTCAACTCATAATAGCTAAACTATGGAACCAACCTAGGTGTGCTTCAAGAAAATGTGGTATATACTCTGTGGTATATATACACAATGGAATATTACCAATCTACGTGCACTTCAAGAAAATGTGGTATATATATATATATGTGTGTGTGTGTGTGTGTGTGTGTGTGTGTGTATATATATATATATATATATATATATATATATATATATATACAATGGAATATTACTCAACCTTAAAGATGAATGACATTATGGCATTTGCCAGTAAATGTATGGAACTGGGGATTCTCATGCTAAGTAAAATAAGACAATCCCCCAAAATCAAAGGCCGAATGTTCTCTCTGATACGTGGATGCTAACACACAATAAAGGGGCAGGGAAGGAAGAATAGAAATTCATTGGATTAAACAAAGGGGAATGAAGGGAAGGGAGGGAGGATGGAATTGGGAAAGACAGTAGGCTGAATCGGACATCACTTTCCTATGTTCATATATGAATACAGCGTAACTCCACATCATGTACAACCACAAGAATGGAAAGTTATATTCCATGTATGTAGAATGTGTCAAAATACCCTCTACTGTCGTGTATATCTAAAAAGAACAAATAAAAAGAGCGGGGGAGGGGAGGGAGCTGGGGTTGTGCTCAGTGGTAGAGCGCTTGCCTAGCACTGTGAGACACTGGGTTTGTTCCTCAGCACCACGTAAAAATAAATAAATAAAATAAAGGTTTTGTATCCATCTACAATTACAAAAAATATTTGAGAGAGAGAGAGACGGCCAGCTCTGCACACACCCCTCCGCTCTTGCCTGTCTCTTCCCTATTACCCACAAAACTATTGCTGACACCCCAAAGTCAGCCCTGAGATCTGCCTTCCCGGTGCTACCCTGAGAATAAAGGCCCCTTCCCGCTTCACGGCCGCTTTCTCTGTTTGATTTTCTATTCAGGGTGAGCAGCAGGGCTGGCCCTGTTGGTATCCACCTCCCCTCTGGGGTGGAGGCCTTTGCCCAGGATTCTGGTCACTTCCTGACCTTTGTATGGTACCTCAGCCGTCCTGGCCATTCCCCTGAGATCTCCCGAGGAGTCCAGCCTACAGCCGGCTACTCCAGTCTCAGTGACTCCGTTTAGTGATCTCTTACCTACAGGAAGTCCCTTTCGGTTCATAATACCTGGAGTATATCAGAGAGGACATTCGGCCTTTGGTTTTTTGGAATTGGCTTATTTCACGTAGCATGATGGCCTCAAGTTCCATCCATTTACTGGCAAATGCCACAATGTCATTCTCCTGCCCTGAGCCCTGACTGATGCTCTTCTCTTCTTTCTCTTTCCTTCCCTACAACACTGGCCATCAGGGGAAGCAAGTGGCGGATGGAGAGGAGGAGGCAGGAGAGAAATGGGGCAAATTCATCCCTTCCTGGGTTCATCCGCACATTTGCTGCACTCCTGTTATGCTCTAAGGACCAGGCCACCCTGCCTCCAGTGACTCTTACTAGGGAGGATCCACAAGGGTACAAAACACGTGGGGAAGGGGTTTATGGTCTGCCATGTCTGCGGTCTGCATATTCTAGGCCTTCTCCCTGGAATGCCCCATTTCCTTCTCCCACCTACCTGACAGGTCCCCAGACCCTGTTCAGACACCACTTCCTCCCCAGAACCAGAACCTGAATCCACAGCACTTAGCCACAGAGCGGGGAGCAAGAGTAGCGTTGGAAAGACAAGACAGGGGAGGTGACGAAGTCCCAGCAGGACAGGCCCAGGGAGCACTCCTAGGTCAGCCAGGGGCTCAGTTATTAAAGTGCAGGTCACGCAACTCTGCCAGAAAGAAGCTCCGACTTTTCTCAGGAGGGAATTGCGTTTGGAGGACTGAGGAATACGCTGGGTCCTGCCCACTTACCTTGGCAAATAGGGAACGAGTAGGAACCAGAGCGGCAGGTGTCACACCGGGGGCCCTCGACCCCGGGACGGCACAGACACCTTCCCAGGTCATCGCATATTTCAGGGAGAACACCTTCCAAGTTACAGTCACACCCTGCAAAGGACAAGAGACGTTCAGAGGGGGCCACCTACCTCCCTTCCTTGGCTAATTTCTTCCTTCCTCCAGACTTCTGTTGTGGAAACACAGGTTATGGATAATCTATGGCTTATAAACATTCTTAATCCAGATGACAACGTCTTAAAGGGAAATAAGTATTCAGGAAAAGTCAGAGATAGCAATTTAATAGATTCTCATATAATGGCAATCTGGGATGAAATATATATATATATATATATATACACCTTCCACCTTCCAATTCCTATTCCATGCCAGATGTGGCTTCAGAGGCTTCCCACTGTCTCACTTAGTGCTCCAGACACAAAGCCTTTGTAGCAGCCACACTTCTTCAATGTCCCATTCAAGCACTTTTCTGCCTCAGGACCTTTGCTCAGGCTATTCCCTCTGCCTGGCTTACCCCTTCCCTGCTTCTTGACACAGTGGCTCTTTGTCACCTCTCAAGTGTCAGTTCATATGTCAACTCCTCAGAAGGTCTCCCTGAGCTGTCTGTATATATAAACAGACTCCCCCGTTTTTTCTCCTTATTCTTTATCTTATGTTCACCTTTTATAACATTTTGGCTTTGGAAATCACTGATTGACTTGTGGCTTTCTTTGGCCGAAAGAATGAGGCAAAAGTTCTATCCTGTGACTTCTAATCGTAGGACATCACATACCTTGAAGTTTCTACTCTCACCTTCTGGGCATCCTGACACTACCATGGGAGAGACCCAGCCTGGTGCCACGGACCCTAGTCCCATTGCATAGTACGTCTCAATAAATAAATATTTCTCGAAAACAGAGGCCTGTTCCCAGGCATGGCTGTGACACATGTAACCCCAGAGACTTGGAGAGGCTGGGACAGGAGGATTATAAGGCCAGCCTCAGCAACTTAAATCTCCAGTACCAAAGAAAGAAAGAAAAGAAAAAGACCTCTTGCTTGACTTTACTATAAATATGTTCATTATAAAGTCAAGCCAAGAGTCCTGTGAGATAGGTATGCATTTAGAGTTCAGTAAAAAGAGGCTCATGAAGAGTAATTAACTTGCTCAAGGTCACACAACCAGGAGGGCAGAATTAGGACTTGAATCCAAGTCTGGCTAATTCCAAAGCCTGCCTTCTATTATACTAAGAATACAAAACCAATTTTTTTTTTTCCTTTCAGTACCTGGAATTTAACCCAGGAACGCTCTACCACTGAGCAGCATCCCCAGCCCTTTTTCTTTGTTGAGATTGAGTCTTGTCAAGTTGTTTAGAGCCTCACTAAATTGCCGAGACTGGCCTTGAACTTGGCAATCCTCCTCCCCAGCCTCTTGAGCTGCTGAGATTACAGGCATGTACCGCCATGCCCAGTCCTTTTTATTTTTTATTCTGAGACAGGGTCTTGCTAAATTACCCAACTGACCTCTAATTTGCAATCCTTCCAACTCAGCCTCCAGAGTCCCTGGCGTGTGCCACTGTGCCTGTCACAAATGGATAATTTTAAAAGCAACTTTCAGGGTACGTCCTAGATTGTTATATGTATTTAAGCCAATCTCATGTTGACAACAGTCAGATTTCTATCAATGACATTAGCATTTAAGTGTGTAACATGCTCTCCTGAGTAGGATCAGGAGAGGCTCAAATATTTGACGGTGTTCAGCCTATTTATCAAGGGAGGGAGTGTAATGTGTTTTTGAATGATTTTTCTATAAAGGTTAAAATAATAGATAAGGTAAAAAGTTAGCTAAATCCCTCCTCTTTTCCTTTGCCCTAAACTTTTAACCTTTCAGATAAAAGGTTAATAACAAAACAAAGAGGAAGAGAGGGTCACTGTCTTACAGAAATGACCAGGACACATTCATAACAAGAGAAGCCTTGGACCCAGGCTGGCATGAGCTGTCCCTGTCTGTCCCTCACAGCAACCATACAAGGTCACAACACCTACCCCTGTCAGGTGAGAATGCCACAAGGAAAGGGGACATTTGACCATGAATCAGTCCGGTGTTAAACCAAGCTTAGGGATTCTGTGAGAAATCTGGACTTGACCTTGGCGCTGAGGTTCCAAGAATCTTGATTTATAATCGAATCACAAAGAACTTCACATATCTCATCCCTAAGTCTCAGGGACCCCCATCTCAGGAGAGTCCCTTGAATTTTCCTCTCCTGCCAGAGTTCAGGACCTCAACCTTGTTTGCCTGGGTTATTTTGAGATCCTCCTAAGGAGGACGACGGCATCCTATCTCAGCTTTTTAATTCATTCTTCATGGTGTGTCAAGAGTGACCTTTCAAACCCATGAAACTTTCCAAATCACTTCCCAGTTTTAAGACCCTCTGAGACCCAATCCAAAGTTCTTCACATGTGTGACACAGTAGCTCCTTCCAAATCTTCCAGGCAGCCCATGTAGCCTCTTCATGCACATTAGAAAAGATGTCTTCCTGTCACCACAATGAAACCATCATTATAAATAGGCAAATCTGCAACGTCTCCAGAAGTGATGGCATCCCTTAGACACAGCACAGCTGTGCCTCACAAGCCTGCATATCTGAGCCTGGCAGCTCACCCAGGTCATTTCCTAATCCCATAGATGTCCTCCCCTTGAACTTGTCCCTGCTTTCCACAATTCAGCCTGCCATCCCCTCTCCTATCCCTACGCCTTCTCTTCACTGCCCCTCTGCCTCTCTGCCTGGCTAATGGCTCTTTGTGCTCCAAGACACAACTCAGAATTCTTCTCCTGCTCTGGGGAAGCCTGCCCCTCTCTCTCCCCCCCTTCCTTCCACTGTCTGGCTGCCCAGCTACCTCCCCTGCATGCCCACAGCTTCCTGTTCTTCCCAGTACTGCTCTTAGCTTCTGCTCTTCTGTCTACCTGTCCATGTCTCCCCCAGACTGGGAGCTACCGAGGAGCAGGGACTGCATAGCAGGGAGCCGCCTGGTCAGGCCTAGTCCAGAGCAGGCCTTTATCAAAGTGTAATAAATGAAGACTACACTAAATAGTTAATTCTGCAATTCTCCTCAGTAAAATTCCATTTTAGTAGAAAAGCTTCCAAACTGAGCTCTCAGGATTAGTTTATCCATCTCTTAAGCCTTATCTGGCAGGTCTCCAAGCCAAGAGTGACATCCCTCTCTGTTGGGCAGAGAGATGCCCAGCCTGGGGAAGGCATAGTCAGGAGAACAGGCCCCAGAGACCATCGCCCCAAGCTCTTTGGGGTTTCCCTTGTTTAGCACATCCCTTAACCCCAAAGTTCTGACCTCAGAACTTTGGAGATGGCAACAGCCCATCCTTACAAAGTGATTGGGGGAATCCAAACCTTTTTAAGATCTTTACAAAGAAACCTCATTCAATAATCAAACTGGGCAGCCGTGTCTTTAGGCCAAACACACTGTTCATATGACCACCCCCATTTGCCTCAGTTTCCTTGACAAAGGAGCACCCGGTCATTCTATCACCACCACTGGCTGTGCCTACCACCGCTCTTTGGACTTGGAAGAGAAGAGTGTACACAAACCCATAGGTTAGGGTCCCTCTAGAGAGTATGCTTTGGGCACCCGTTCTTTTTGTTAATTCCAAAAGGAACCCTTGAAGATGTGTTTACTATAGGTTGACTTCCTAAGAATAACTCTGAGATGGAAATAACTGATCATTTGTTCTGGAAAATTCTAATAATACACAAAGTCATGAAATGTAGTGAGAAATCTGAACACATTCCCATCTGCAAAACTGACCTCCTCATTTGTTTCAGCTACTCATGGCTGGGATTAGATCCAGGGTGCCCCTTCTTCTACCATGTTTTAGGAAGCTGCTGTGACTAAAGGATCTGACCAGACTAACTATAAAGGAGGAGAGGTTTATTTAGGAATTCACGGTTTAAGAGGTCTCATTCCATATACAGCCAGCTCTGTTCCCCAGGGGCTCTGTTCCCCTAGGTGAGGCTGAACATCATGGCGGAAGAGTGTGGCAGAGGGAAAAACTGTTAACATATAGTGATCAGGAAGCAGAGAGAGAAAAACTCCACTCTCCAGATACAAAATATATACCCGATAGTCATGTTCCCACCATGAACCACTTCCTCCAGCCACACCCCACCTGCCTCCAGTTACACTCACTTAATCCCATCAGGGATTAATTCACTGATTAGACTAAGGCTATAACCCAATCATTTCTCCTCCAAACCTTGCATTGTCTCCCACGTGAGCTTTTGGAGAATGCCTTACATCCAAACCATAACACACCACCTGAGGAAAACAGAATCTGAAGATGTGCTAGTCCCTTATACACAATGACAAGTATTTGTAGTATTTAAAATAACCTATGCACATCCTTCCATGTATTTCAAATCCTCTCTAGATTATTTTAAATATCTAATGCAATGTAAATGCTGAATAAGTATTTGCTGTACTGTACTACTTAGGGAATAATGATAAGAAAACAATCTGTACATTGTTCGGTACAGACACTTTAAAAAATATTTTTAATCTGCAGTTGGTTGATCTGCAGATACAGAATCCATAGATGTGGAGGACCAACTTACTAGAACAGTAGTTTCAATCTTGATTGCCCATTAGAATTTCCTGATAAAATACCACTGCCTGGGTGTGGAATTCCACACCCCCAGATTCTGATGTAATCCTGGGATCTGTATATTTTGGCTCAAGGGCCAAATCTGTACTTGTTTTAGTAAATAAAGTTTTATTGGAACATAGCCAAGCTCATTCATTTGTATGTTGCCTGTGGTTGAGCAGCTGGGGACCTAGAGACAGAATCTATAAGGCCCACAAAGCCAAAAATCTTTACTATCTGACCTTTCATGCTAAAGCTTGCTGACCACTAAAATGGGAATTTCTGCTAACTAGAGCAGCAGTTATTAAAAAGAAGCAGGCATCCGAATCATCTGGAAACTGTGCTCAAAATACAAGCCTGGGCTTCACTCCTGGAAATTTAGATTAAGATCTCAGGTGACAGACAGGAATTTATATTTTGAAAAGCAAAGCATTCTAAAACAGATCCTGCTTAAAAGCAGGATGTTCCAGGACATAAAATCTTCAATGGGCCTTAAAGAATTAAAATTCTCAGGAGTGGAGGGGTGCCCAGTATTACCCAGTGCTATGCATCTCCTGGCAGTTTACAAATTTGAGCCTCTGATATTCATTGCCAGAGTTAGGTCCACAAATGTGTGTTTTCTTAATGTATTAATAGAAGATGACATTGAAGTGGGTATCTGAGTGTTTAAATTCCCATACGGACCTGATTGCACTAAATGAAGCTTCTCTTCCTCCAGGCTGTATTCCAAGGCTCCCCTATTATTTTTAAATAAACATCCGAATTTCACTTCAAGTTCACTGAAATTTCTTTTCCTGAAGTCACCGCCAATCTACTTGGGAAAAGAAAGAAACTGACTAACAGTGGGAGTACTGTAAATAGACTATAAAAAGGACACCTACAATATTCTTGTGGAAGAAAACCAGGGGTGTGTGTTGTAATCAAGGCTCAAACATTAAGTTCCATTCTAGTCAATTTACAAACACTGAAGGAAGCGTGTGCTGATTCCCACCGTGGGCAGGATACCCCAGTCTGTCTGTACTGTCAGGAATTACAAACCAAGTCAAGCATAGCTGCTGTCTGGAAGTGCTCAGCAGGTGTCTCATGATGGCATATGGACAGCGTAAGACAGCACCCTGTCAATAACACATAGCCCAACAGTATGGTCAGAGGAGTCGGTTATGGGCAGGGTAAGAACTAAGGAATAAGAGGAGGAAAGTAAAGGGGACTCAATTTTTTTTCCTACTGGGAATTGAACCCACAGGTGCTCTACCACTGAGCTACATTCCCAGCCCCTTTTTATCTTATTTTATTTTAAAATTTAGAGATGAGGTCTTGCCAAATTGTTAAGGATCTAAGTTGCTGAGAGTTTCTTTAAGTGGCTGAGGCTGACCTCAAACTTGTAATCCTCCTTCCTCAGCCTCCCGGGTTACTGAAATTATGAACATCTACCACTACGTTTGGCCCAGACTCACATTATAACAGAGCTCCTGTGAATCCTCACTTGAGTGCCACCCAACAACCCTATGACTTTCCCAAGCCCATTTAGGTCCCCTCACTCCAGGATGACTCTCACACCTTCTCCCTCCTCCACCCCAAGTCCTCAGTCTCATCCTTACTCCTTGCCCTTGACCTTATTTCTGAGAGAGGAACAACTTAGGAGAGTTTCTACAGACACCCAATCACACCTGTCCATCCCTCCCTTAGTCCATGCAATCCGCCTTCTCTTTTTTTCAGTTTTTTTGCATCTCAATAAAGGGAAACTTCTTCCTTTTACTTTTTAATTATGTTTTTATTAGGACACTATAATTATATGTAATAGTGGGGTTCATTGTGACATGTTCAAACATGCACATTACATAATTTGTTCTATTCCATTTCCCAGTGTTTCCCCCTTTTCTCTTTGCCTCCTTCTACCTGGTCCCTTTCCTAATTTTACTGATTTCCCTTCGATTTGTGTTTTTAATTGGTGCGTTATAATTATACACAAAAGTGGGATTTGTTGTGATATATCCATACATGCTTCATTTCATTTCCAAGTATCTCCCCTTACTTTCCTCTCCTCCCTCTCCATCAATCCCCTTCCTCTTCTCTGCTGTTCCTCCTTCTATTTTCATGACATCCTTACCCATCTTTTAATGGGAAGGAAGCGTGTGCTTCCTTTTTAATATGAGAGAAAACAATTGAACTTTAACATCCTGAGTCTGGCTTATTTCACTTAACATGATATTCTCCAGTTTCATCCATTTACTGAGAAATGACATAATTTTGTTCCTATGTCTAAGTAGAACTTCACTGTGTATATATACCACATTTTCTTCATTGATTCATCTGTTAACGGGTGCCTAGTCTGGTTCCCTAACTTGGCTAATGTGAATTGCGCTGCTGTAAACACTGAAATGCATGTATCACTATAGTATGCTGATTTTAGTTCTTTGGGGTAAATACCAAGCAGTGGGATCGCTGGGTCCAAATGGTGATTCCATTCTTAGTCTTTCGAGGAATCTCCACACTGCTTTCCATAGTGGTTGTACTAATTTGCAGTCCCATCAATGATGTATAAATATTCCTTTTCCCTACATCCTCACCATTATTTATATTATTTTTATTATTTATATTCTTGATGATGGCCAATCTCACTGGGGGGAGGTTAAATCTCAGTGCGATTTTGATTTCCATTTCCCTGATTGCTAGGGATGTCAAACTTTTTTTTTTTTCATTATCTGTTGGCCATTTTGCATTTCTTCTTTTGAGAAATGTCTATTTAGTTCTCTTGCCCATTTATTGATTCCTTAACAATCAGAGTCCTCTCTTTCCTTCATGCTCCAATCCCAGGTCAACAATCTCCAACAAAACCTCTGGGTTCTCCCTGGGGCTCACATCCTCCATCTCTCCATTTCTCCTCTGCTCCACTGACACCACCTGGGCTGAGCCACCATCATCTCCTCTTCATGGATAATAGCAGTGGCCTCCATTGGGTCTCCCTGCTTCTCTTCTCCACCTAGGATTTGTTTTCAACACAGTAGTCATCAAGACCCATATGTTAAATTCACTTTGTGTAAAACTCTCCATGGCTCCCAACTCCTTCTGAGGAAACAGTGAAGTCTCTACAGTGCTGACAAGGGCCTGGAACCTGGTCCACAGGGTTTACCTCCCTCACTCCACTGTCACACATCTAATTTGTGGTTATTCACTGGATACTCCTACCCCAGGGACTTTGTGGTTGCTCCTTTCTATACCTGTCCATTTCAACTTGCAAACCTCACACTCCCTAACCTCTCCCTCTGCCTTATTTTGCCCACAGTGCTCATCACCTGCACCCAGACCCTGAGTTACTATGTGGTTTCAGAGCTCAAACTCCTCTGCCAAGGAGACCTCTCCAGAGGCCCCTTCTCTGCCACTACACCCTGGACATGGCAGGAGGAAGAGTCCTCATGCACCCACACACCTCACACCACCTTGTCCCTGATGAGATGAGCAACAGCAGGCCTCTACAGGTGCCCTGGGTGGAGAGGCAAACTCAGGGGGTGAGCTGAGTATGACTCAGATGGGGCACAGAGGTGGGTTGTGTGTAGTGTGCCCCTACATTGGTGCAAGCATGTCCTGAATAAGGTGGGCCCCTGGGTGCCATGAAGGATTAGTGCAGGAAATAGCTACAGCTGCAGAACCAAGCCTAGAGGCCTGCGATCTGCTCATTATGAATTAGTTTATATCTATGGTGCAAATGGCTCCCCGTTAAAAGCAGCACCTTGTGTAGGACACAACTCTGAATATGACAGTCAGATATATTAGATATTTTGTTTTGTAGTGTGTGTATATATTTACATACACACACACACACTACACACACACTAGTATATACATATATATATACACACATACACACATATATATTTGTTTTGTTTTATACACACACACACACACACACACACACACATACTAGGCATGGTGCATGTGGTGCATGCCTGTAATCCCAGTGACTCAGAAAGTTGAGGTAGGAGGATCGCAAGTTTAAGGCCAGCCTCAGCAACTTAGTGAGGCCATCAGCAACTCAGTGAGACCCTGTTTCAAAATAAAAAATAAAAATAAAAAAAAAAAAACACAGCATCCTTGCCAGACACAATGGCACATGCCTGTAATCCCAGTGGCTTGGGAGGCTGAGGCAGGAAGATCATGAGTTCAAAGTCAGCCTCAGCAACTTAGCATGGTCCTAAGCAACTCAGCAAGATCCTGTTTCTAATAAAATACAAAAAAGGGCTGGGGATGTGGCTCAGTGGTGAAGTGCCACTGGGTTCAATTTCCAGTACTAAAAACAAGATAAAACAGCACCCTTGAGTCCAATCCTGTGTGTGTGTGTGTGTGTGTGTGTGTGTGTGTGTTCACTCCAGGAAAACTGGAAATTTTTTTCCTTTTTACTGTTAAATCCCCAGCAGCCGAACTGATGCTTTGCACAATGTTGGGCATCTCAAAATACTTGCAGAACAAGTAATCAGGTAGATATAGAGCCACAATTTCTGGGTCCTCATCTCTATACTGTACATTCCTGCTACTCTCAGACTAGGGGCTTTTTCCTAGCTATAGAGGCTCCCCAGCCTTTCTGCAGGCCTTCTCTAAGTGCCCAAGGCAGGCCCCTACTGGCTGCAGACTGCTTCACAGGGATTGACCTGAGCAGTCAGCATTTTGTCTCCTGGAGTTGTTTAGAGGGATGCCACTCCAGCAGCCACCATTACCCTTGCTGCCTAATGCACCTTTACAATGGCTCCCTCTACTCCCCGACCTACTCCCTTCCTAGTATTTCCTGGGATCATCTCCCAAAATAAATGACTTTCACTCAATTCCTTTGTCAGGGTCTGCTTTTGGAGAACCCAAACAAGTATAGACAACTGGCTGCCATAGCAGCGTTTTGAGCAAGCTAGTAATATCTAATCCAAGCCCTGTTCAGTTTCCTTAATCAGGCAGTACCACAGCCAAAGACAGGATGCAGTAAAGAGTGGTAGGTAGGGAGCAGGTCGATTAGGACAAGGTCCCTGTCCTGAACTTGGGCTTGGTGGAGTGCAGAGGAAGATGGAAAAGATAATGGAGAACACCATTTTTATTGGTGTTAAATCAAAGGAGAGGTTACTTGCCTTCTATATTTCCAGCTTCTGGATCTTCTAGACTTGGAGTAGAAACAGGAGAAGCAGGGATTCCTATAAAAATACATAAAGAATGATTAAGGGGATAGTAAAGTAAAACATTAAGTTGTGCTAAGTAGGAAGAAGCCTTGTCTCACTTAGTGAAAGTAACACATAGAAATGAATTTGAAGAAAGGCGATACTGCTCTAGTTTATATGTGCCTGGTGACTGAAACTTCCCTGATCAGACATTCTCATTTGTAGATTAAAGAACAGAGATAGATGTTTTGTGCTCATAATAGCTCAGTCTCAGACTAAACAGGGACAAGTGTGGCTTTTCTTTTCTTTTCTTTAGTGGTTATTTTAATGTAAGATTGAGACTAGCTTTTTATTTAATGTTTTCTTTCAAATTTCTCCCCTGGAATTTTGTTTAGACTATAAAAGTGAATCAGATTTCTCCTTCTCCCTTTTTTCTTTCCATTAAAGACCAGGAAAATTTCTGCCCTGCTTCTATTCAATAATCAGATTGTAAATTGATAAGCTCCTGATGTGGGACCATTGTATTTAGACTTAAGACTTTGCTTCCTTTAAATATATTTTATCATCCAAACTAGGATAACCTCCACAATAAAAGTAGGCGCTATTTTAATAACTGTCCTGGGACAGCAGGTGTTAACTGAAACCTAGAGTCACTTCCTTCATGTATGTCCTGCCCATGCTTCAGTAAACTTTTCCTGTGTCAGATCCACAGGAGTCATGAGTGGGGGATGGAGTTACAACCAATGGTGTGGGGGTGGGGGCTCTTCTTGAGATAGTGTTTCTTTGTTCAAACTGAAAAGTGCAGATTTTATACTGTTGCAAACAAACAGAACGGATACTCTGTCACAGTTTGCATAGCCCATTTCATACTCCCCTTCTTCATGGTCTACAGAATTTCTGATGTCTTTTCTCATAAAGATGCTGCACCGTGGAGGTAGGTGCCCTGATAAATGGCCTGTTCTATAGCAGTAAAGAGGAACTACAACTCCCTGGCTCCCAAAATATGACACATACTATATGCAAACAAACATCTGGAAGCTCAAGACATATCTCTAGATTTAACAAGAAAAGTCATACACAAGGATTATTACTAAGTTGAAGTTCCCAATATTTGACCTACTGAAATGGCTGTGTCTGTTGGTATATTGTAATATCTTAGAGTTAAATAGGACTAGAATTATAAAGCTTAAGTTCCAAACCTTGGGGAACACTTTCACGTAAATACAATCTATCTGGCTCCAATTCTGTCCCTCTCCCCGCCCCATCCCACCTACCCACAGGTGTTACTGCACAAAGGCCAGCAATGGGCCAGAAAGGCTGGCCTCTCCAGGTACTCACTCAAGCAAAATGGGAAGTTATAGTAACCAGCTGCACACTTCTCACAGTAGTCTCCATGGAAATTTGGTTTGCAATGACAGTGGCCTGAGCCCTGCTCACAGTCATCTGCATGCTCAGGGTTACAGCTGCAAGCTAAGAGAAATAACAAATTCCAGAGGATCAGTCCTTCACTGCACTGCAGATAGCAAGTATGTTTCAATAGCTCCCAGCAATGTTTCACATGTGGTCTAGAGTTACCCTTGAAAGGGCACAGTCTATTTCCCACTTCAGACCTCATTGGTGGTTCTCATTGACTGAACCTCATGGGCCATCTGAGAACAGCTGTCATGAGCACCCACACTGAGAAGCTCTCGAGAAGTCAGTTATTCCACCGAACATTGCCCAGATCACTGAGCAAGGGGCAAAGCCTGCACAGACCACAATCAGGGGGACTGGCTGGGTTGGCTGTTCTGTGGGTTCTGTCAGGTCTGTTGGGCACAGTAAGCCAACCATGAATATCCACAAAGTGGCCTTCAGTACCCAGTTGTGATGTGCACACAAGTGTACGTGCCTAGACATGGATAGATAGTGTGTGGCCACAAGATGATGCCCATAATAATCTCTAGTGTTAGATGGAGTGATATGGCATGCTGAAGGCAGAGTTTTCTAACAGAGATGATCAGTAGGCTTGCATTTCAAAGGGAGAATAAGAAGTTTGATACAATCCACTGCTTGGGGCTTCCCTTTATCCAGCAGGTTGTTACACTGGACCCGGAAAAAAATACTGTCATAGCTCATCTGAGTCCATGTCCTGATGTCCTTTTCCTGATTTGTTTATAGGACACAGATGTGTCCTATAAGTCCTTTATAGTAAGCTTCTAATACCACTTCAATGATGACTTTGAAAAAATCTAGGATAGGGGTTTTGAGTGAGGTTCCTAATGCAATTACATTCATAATGTCCTGTTTTCCTTTGTGATGCCTGTTCTTTGTGGTCATAAGACAAGAGATGGACATGCTTTGCAGGACACAGGGAAAAAGGAAGGGAAGCATAAATACTTTTGTTTAACAACTAAGAATGTGTGGGCTCTCATCCAGCGAGGAGGTCCATGGAACAGCGTAGAGGAGAGTGTGGCTGCAGAGTTGCTAATTAAGACCTCCGGAGTCCAAGCAGGAAGCAGGTCTGATTTTATTGCACGGTTACCATGTATATATACTCAGGCAGTAGCTAAGCAGATTACAGGCAGCCACCAATGCAATTTCTGCTAACTGTCCTTGCAGCAACCAAATGAGGAGTGGGCCATGGAGCAAGCACAGAGACTGCAACACATGGCCTCATGCCCAGGGCTGTGCCTATGGGGTAAGTGGTCTTCTGCTCTTGAGTCTAGTATGAGAGGAGTGGCCTGCCACTCAGACGCCCCTAACGTATGCCATGTACGCAGTACTCCATGCACTTGTCCCCACATAAGAAGGCCCTAGAAAGAAACAAAGACTTTTCTTTGGACTTTAATGTCCTCAAATGTTCATGATATACTGAATTTATATGGGAATGTGGGCAGGCACAGAGACCAACTTCAGGACTGGAATTGTTCTCCACTGTGACAACTAGACAATGTAAAAGAACAGTGTCAAATAGGCCTAAATCTGACCTAAAACCAATAATTCCACAAGGAAAAAACTAGCATTGTTCTTCTGTATAATAAAAGTGTCGTGGCATAGTTGTGCCAGACAGAAATGAATCACATGCTGGATCTATCAGTTGGTGGCTATGTCACCCAGGCCAAAATATTCAACTACCCAGATCGCTTGGTTTCCTCATATCTAAAAATGAGAATAATAACACAATGTACTAAGTTTGTTATAATAATTAAATAAGACCTCAGCACAGTATTTAAGCAGTGCCTTGTTTAGGGCAAGTGCCCCATGAGTCACAGAAATTTTAAATACTATGACTATTTATTAAATTCTTATGACATCACTGCTATGTTGTTTTGATGCTAATTTCTGATGAAAGTTGAAATTCCTGGAGATCATAGAAATATGTCAAAAATGGAGGGACTGCTGGGTGCAGTGGTGCATCCCTGTAATCCCAGCAGCTTGGGAGGCTGAGTCAGGAGAATCGCAAGTTCAAGACCAGTCTCAGCAACTTAGCTAGGCCCTAAGCAACTTAGCAAGATCCTGTCTCAAAATAAAAGACATAAGGGGCTGGGGATTTTGCTCAGTGGTTAAGCAATTCTGGGTTCAATCCTTGGTACAAAAAAAGAAAAGAAAATTTATTGCAGGCCTAGGGTGACAGGCTAGATGTTAAATATTTTTCTAAGTACTTTTAATACCATTTTACTTAATCCTTCAAAATATATTATCAGTTCCAGGGCTTGAAGTGATTATGTAACTGCCGGAAAGGAGTAGAAGCAATAAAATGAAGAGAGAGGGAAGGAAGATTGTCAACCCATCAGAACCAAGTCTGACCACTTCCTTGCAGCAGTCGACACAGGCCAAGATCCACAGAGTTGAAATAAAACTTACGGATGCAGCCATGGGGGGCATCAACTGGAACCCCATAAGGGCGGTAATAACCCTTGGCACACTTTTCACAGTTCACCCCAGCTGTGTTGTGCTAGAAAGAAAACAAAGAAACTTAGAAGGAAAGATACTAGAAAAGCCCAGTACTCTTGATTTTGTGCTATTTACCAAGAGAAATAATTCTGTCATATTCAATTGAAATTTCAAAGTCACTAAAAACATAAGCATTGATCTTGATCTTGGGTCTCTGAGATTTGCCAAAGCACTTTGATTTAATCTTGGCTCTAAAAGTAATAATAATAATAGTTTTTTTTTTTTTTTTTTACCCAGTGGAAAAGGAAATGAGGAAAGTTCTGTGAACCAGACAACCAAACCTTTCCCCTCTAAAAAAATCATTTGCTTTAATGAAGCACTCAACATTTGAGTGAGAAAAAACCTCAAGGACTAGCCCCATGGCTTCATTCAGATGAACTGATGAATGGATAATAAACCACCTTTAGGTTTAACTGAAGGAATAAAAGGTCATGCTTCATTTATACCTTTTCCCATTTTTGGAAAAAATAGCATATACATACAGACCTCTGTTTCTAGTGATTCTAATTTTATCTGTGCTTTAGTCATGAAACCATTTTCCAGGCCTTTTTATGAGGTGAATGGAAAATGTAGACATGGATCTCATGCACAGATCTTATTTTGAAGTATAATACCAGGCGGCTTTTTCTAGCTTGTGGTTCATCCTTATAATTGCCACAAAATCAAATTACCCAACAGGCATCATCAGTTTCCAAGAACTATACACCATGGATCTAGCTCAATTTTGCTTCTAATTTGGAAATGATTAAGAATACAGTGTTCTTTCATTAATGAAAGGAATGGCAATAGAAAATTAACAGGAACAAATATAACAAACTTTGACGCACACAAAAGTCTGCATAGAAACACAGTGGGAAGAACGAAGACTCATTCTCTATTCTCTTCCCTGTTTCAGAGGATTTTATTAACTACAGACTTTTATTTATTACTACTCCTTATCCTGTGGGCTAAAATCTGAATTCACTTTAATGCTGAGGTCAAAAACCCATGCTGGCCACTTCTCTGGCTTAACATTTAAAAGCACAAACATCGTGGGCAAATAAGAAGCAGCTGCAGCCTACCCTCTCTTCCCATCAAATGCCAATTAACCCTCCACTCTGTTGCTTCCTGTTGTGACTTATCGTAGAGAACATCGGTTAAGCTTGGCTGCCAAATTTTTTCCAATTGGAGTAGAAAATGAGAAAGTGTTGTCTGAGGTAGGCTGTCCAAGATTTCCCCTCTACTACGGAGCATCTGCCATGGAGAAGTTACATTTTTAAGACACAAAGAATAATAATAAAAGATTAAGAGAGAAAGAAATAATGCCTAGAGTTTGCAGATGGAATAATGCCTAGAGTTTGCTTAAAATCTTGGGTGGTTGTCTAGGACCTTCAAGGCCCAAGGATCAGATACACCATTGTATACATGAACATCACGGTCCTAGTTAGACCAAGGTAAGCTCAAGAACCAAGGACAGGGGTAACTTCATAATTTCCAAATTGGAGGTTCTGGGGGGGCCTTGCTGGAAAGAGTGGATGCTTGAAATGTAATTTGCATGACAACGTAAGGTGAGAAAAACCTCAACTCTCCAAGATGAAGAGTGGAATAGATGAAGATGGAATCTCTGGAGGCAGGAAGCCCATCCTCAGCTACCTCCTCCTTTGGCCCACCCATCTCATCTCACTCTTGACTTTCTGAGTCTAACTTATTTCACCTAACATCACACTCTCCAGTTCATCCACTTCACAAGTGATGAAGTTGTTTCACATAGTTTCATTATGCTTCATGAATGAATAAAACTCCATTGTGTGTGTCTGTGTGTTTGTGTGTGTCTCTCTCTCACACACACACACACACACACACACACACACACACAATTTTTTTTATTCATTCATCTGTTTACAGACCCCTTGGCTAGTTCCGTAACTTGGCTCCTGTGAATTGTGCCACTGTAAACATGACCAAACTTGGTCACCTTGAAGTTCACCAAGTCAGCTGGCCCAGCTGCACCCCTCTCCTTCTCCATACCCAGTCAAGGCTCCCAAGTCTCTCTGTATGTGCATAATACAAAGTTAAATTTGCCCCCAAATGAGAACCAACTGTCCCACGATCATTTTTATAACGTTTATCTTTCCTTTCCATTAAAATTGCCATTTCATCTTAGATAAATATCTACATGAATTTGTTTCCAGATTTTCTATTAGGTTTTATTGGAATAGTTATTCCTGCAATGAGTCATACTTAATACAGATTCATGATATTTTGAACATCTCAGAAGACTAATTTCCCCATAATTGTTTATCTTTTCTAAACTATTCTAATATATTCTTTGATCAATAAACTTTAGAATCAGTCTATCAACCTTCATAAAAGTTCTGTTGGAATTCTTACTGTGATTACGCTGAGTGTATAGATTGGTTTCACAGAAATGGTATATATATATATATAGTATTCAGTGTCTGGAAACACATCATGCCTCTCCATCAAGGTCATCTTTTATGAACTTCAGTAATGTTTGATAGGTTTGACTATTGCTCCACAATCAATTTTTTTCTATCATCTCTCAGATCTCTCTAAGTCATTCTAGCATTCCCAGCTATGTATCCCTGCAAGTATGTGTTTTTGCTTTCTAACTTTTTGGAATCTCATGAAATTCCTGATCTGTTGATGACACTCTTTTCTGATGTTCATGCTATTATGGATTCTAGAAGGAGGGTGTATTTTTTTTAGAATCTTTTCTGACATGTCGTAGGGCTCCTTGCAGGAGGGAACATAGCCAGCTGTGCTCCGTGTGCTCTCTGGAGCCCATCTCTCGGTTTCATGTAGAGTTTGTTTGTGAAGGAGACAAACAGTTTGTAAATAGTGAGACCAAAGGCGAGGATTGTAGCTCAGTCGTAGCATGCTCACCTAGCACATGCAAGGCCCTGGGTTCGATCCTCAGCACCACATAAGAATAAATAAATGAAATAAAGGTATAAAACAAAAAAGAAAAAAATAGTGAGAACAAATACATCAAGGAACAACTGGGGAGTAAGTTTAAGACTTAGATAAAAAGTGGTGACTACCAAAGAGGTTAAGCTTTGTTTCAGTTAATGAAGATAAAATATCTTCCAGCATCATTTCAAACAACATTAGTATTCTTCAATCTCTGTTAAATACATCAAGGTTTCACTAAAGAGAAAGAAATCAATTTTAAAATGTGCTTCCCATCTTCTTTCATTGCTCTTTTCCCTCAACATTTTATTATGGAAAAATGTCCAGTTTTACAGGGAACACTTAAATACTTTCCACGGGAAGTATGCCATTACTATTGTACTGTACTTGCCTTATCACTTAATTCTCCATCTATCTACTCCTCTCTTCATCCACTAATCCATCGTATTTTATGCATTTCAGAGTAAGTTACAAATACCAGTCACTTTCCCCTAAGTACCTTGCTTATACTTTCTGGCTTTTGGTGTGAAACATACACAATAAGCACAAAGATCTTCATGTTCATTCATCAAATTAGAAGGCACACAAATGTGAAACTCTGTTCCTTATTTAGGCATAGAACAATCATCCCATAAAGTTCCCCATGTCCCTTCTCGGTCAAACTCCATCACCCTCTCCTCAAATACAAATCTCACTTTTCCACTCTTGGTTAATTTTTGTTTAAAATTTTCATTTGAAGGATACTCACACTATATGTACTTTTTTTAGTAAGTTGACCTTCACTCAGTGTTTCTAAGATTCTTACATGTGGCTGCATGCATCAGAAGTTTGTTCTTCTCTATGAATCCTTAGTGTCCCATTACACGAATATGCTAGAATGAACATCCATTCTACTGTTGATGAACAGGTAGGCTATTTCCAGTGGGGGCAGGAGGGGGGTAGTTGCATGAAGCAGTTATCAACTATGTGTAAACAAACATTTTTATTTCTTATAGATAAATGCTTAGGAGCAGAATTTGTCAGGGGAGAGATGTGTGTTCAGTCTTGTAAAACAATCGGTAGAATCTTCCCCAAAAGAGTTGTACCATTTTTTCATTCATATCAACACTGCATGATAGGCACATTGCACCAAAAATTAGTGTTATTAGCCTTGTTAAGAACTGCCATCCTAGCCTGGCATAGTAGTGCACACCTGTAATCCCAGCAGCTCTGGAGGCCAAGGCAGGAGGATCAAGAGTTCAAAGCCAGCCTCAATAACAGCGAGGCGCTCAGCAACTCCAGTAAGACCTTGTCTCTAATAAAATACAAAACAGGCTGGGGATGTGGCTCAGTGGTTGAGTGCCCCTGAGTTTAATCCCCGGTAAGCCCCTCCCCCCAAAAAATTGCCATCAAGGTGCATATGCAGTAGTATGCTATTGTAATTTTGATTTGCATCTCTCTGATGACTAATGATTTTCAGCACTCTAATTGGCTATGCATATGCCTACTTGAGTGAAAAGGTTGTTTAAATCTTTCACATATTTTGGAGTTTATTTGTTTTTTAATAACTAAGGTGTAGGAGTTCTTTATATATAAACCATTTGTCAGATTATGTTTTGTGAATATTTTCTCCCTCTCTGCGGCTTGCCTATTCATTTTCTTAATAGCGTCTTTTGTGAGCAAAAGTTTTAATTTTAATGAAATCCAAGTTGTTCATTTTTCATGGTTACTGCTTTCTGTGACCTAAGAAAACTCTGTTCATCCTCTGAATCACAAAGATATTCTCTTCTGTTTTTTTCCTTCTATTTTTCTTGGAAGTTTTTTAGATTTTGCTTTTCTTTAGATCCATGGTCCATACTAAATTGAAATACAAAACCCAATCAATATTGGGTAAACACACCTTTGGGTAAACATGCATTTTCTGTGCAACCTCTAAGTTATATCCATCTAGTAAGGTCTTTTGTGGCCAAAAGTGGAGAAAAAAATCTTAGGAAATACTTCTGACTCCATATCACTTTCTTGACATCTTTTGGGGATCAGAACTTACCAAATGCTGGTTCGCAACTATGACACACCCACTTTGATTTAGAGAGTGCCTTACCTGGCAGTCGATGCAGACCCCGCCACCTGCATAGATGCCTTGGGTATTCAAGCTTGCTTGCTGCTGCTCAACATCTGGGTCATAGTAACAGTCGATGGCATGGCCGTGACAATTGCAGGCTGAAAAACAGCACGCTAGGTCAGTATTCCATCATTACTATACAACGTCTAAGAAATTCCCACATAGTATCAGTGCTCATTGAAGTATAATAAAGTCTATTCTGGAACACTAGGGAAATAGTGGAGAATTTGGGGGATTTTTACACACAGACCAGTAATAGACTATTATGAAATTTATAGCTGCTTCCTTTTGGTATTAAATGAGAGGTTTCTCCTTTAAAAATTAAGATATGTACTTGAAACAAATTAAGATGCACCAAAATGCCGATTAAGCTTCATACAAAGAGATTAGTACTCTTACTGATTTTTTTTTTTTTTTAACCAGGGATTTAACACAGGGCACTTAACCACTGAGCCATATCTCAGACCTTTTTTATTTTTTTTTTATTTTGAGACAGGGTCTTGCTAACTTGGATCTTGCTATGGTTTGGGTCTGGAATGTCTCCCAAAGTCTTATATGTCAAAGTTGGGATTCCTGGGAAGTAATTAGATCACTAAATTGCTAAGGCTGGCTTTGAACTTGTGATCCTCCCACCTCAGTCTCTGAGCCACTGGGATTACAGATGTGCACCACTGCCCCTGGCTCTGGTGATTTTTCTCCTCCTCCTCCTTCTTCTTTTAAATAATTTCAAAAAATCTACAAGAAGTATATATAAAACTTCTATAATTAGAAAATGTAGTTAGAGTTCCATTTAGGATTTTCATCATTGCCAAGATTTAGAATATATCTTCATTACATTCCACTCAGATCAAATTTTCTAATTATTTGAATGTTTTTATCAAGTTCCCAGACACACATATTAGGGAAGAAGATGGAATTAGAAATTAAACAAGTTCCCCTGTTTATATAGGCTGAACACTTTCTTATTTTCATTTTCTCAGTGGTGCCAGATCAGTCTTGGCATTTATGAAAGTATAATAATTCATATTAATGATTATTATTATTGTAATTTGTCTCCTTGTATTTCTACCTTAATTCAGAGTAGGATAGTTTTCCCTTAAGTCGGTGAGTTTTTCATTATAGAGTGACCTATTATCTATAGTTGCATTTTCCACAGTCTGGATTACTTGCAGTCAAACTTGGTTTGAAAGCATTAAATGGAAAATTCCAGAAATAAACAATTCATAAGTTTTAAATGGCATGCCATTCTAAGTAATAGAATACTTAAGTAATAGTAATACCATGCTGTCTGGCTCCATCCTGCCTGGGACATGAATTATTCCCTTGTACAGAGTATCCACACTGTATATGCTACCAGCCCACTAGTCACATAGAAGCTGTCTTGGTTATCAGATCAACTGTCTTGGCATCACAGTGCTTGTGTTCCAGTAACTTATTTTACTTAATAATAGCCCCAAAGCACAATAGTAGTGATGCTAGTGATTTTAATTCAGTAAGTTATAACTTTTATTTTATTACTAGTTATTATTATTGGTATCTTACTGGACCTAATTTATAAATTAAACTTTATCAGAGGCATATATATATGAAAAAAAAACATGGTACATATAGGGTTCAATGCTATCCCTGGTTTCAGGGGATCTTGGAATTTATCCCAAGGATAAGAGATGACTATTAAGCAGTAACAGACCTGAGTCCCTAAAATGGACACGATCCCAGCCTCTTCAGGAACTCAGGGGGAAAAAAGAACACAGCATCAGTTTTCTGGTAGGACAGGAAGACCATCGCTCCCCAGTCCCACCCCAACACCCACCTTCACACTCATTGTTCTGCTCCCACAGTGCCGGCTGCCAGCGCCTCTGATTGTAGCCCACACAGCAGTGACTGCAGGTCTCCCCACAGGTGTGGTGCTGGCATTCACACCGGAACCTGGGCATGGGGGCAAAGCATATCTCAGTTATTGCAAAGTTTTGATTAAGGTCAGTTGTTCCTGTGTGCAAAACATGAACAGAGCCGTAGGGTCATCCATGGGCCATTCTCTGAGTAATTAGGAGAACAAAGCATTCTGTATACATTATTTCAAGTCCCCCCATAACCTGCTTGTTATCTACATTTTATAGATAATAAAACTAAGATTCAGAGGTATTAAGATGCTTGCCAAAGGTCAAGCGGCGATACGTGGAGAATCAGATTCCAAACCAAAATTGACTCTGCAAGCCTCAACTCTTTCTTCTCTATCACATCATGGCACAATAAATGGACAAATGAGCAAGCAAGTGTTCAGATTCCTGGGATGCATTATCACATCTTCACCAATATCCCAAGGAGTCCTGTGAGAAGTCCACTCGAGTCTCTTACTCTCAACCTGTGATCATGCACAGAGATTTACTGACCAGGAAGCACCTACGAAAAAGGCCTCGAAGGCCTTTGCTCTCACAGACTGTCCCCTATTCACCTCAAGACCACGAGCTGAGATCACTCAGAAGAGATGAAGCTAGAAAAATCTGAAAGATCTAACATCTGTCTTAAATTTCAAACCAAACCAAGGTCATAGCCTGGGTTTGCATCAGAACTCCAAGCTTTGAGCTCCCGTTCATCTGTACTTGAAAGAAGATTCAAAACAGTTTTCTAAGAAGGCTCTTGATTAGGCCTGTGGGGACTCCCCAACAGGACTTGGGCAGGTGGGATGGTGTGTCTTCAGCCATACTCTTAAGAGCAGAAGTGTCATCCCTCTTTCTGCCCAACATCCTGAAAGCCACAGATGTAGGTTTAACTGGTGGCATATAACAGCTGGAGTCCAAATGGGATCTTGTCAGAGAGGAAATTTCACCTCATTGCCAATGAAACACTTGGCATATGCTGGGTTGAAAAATATTTAGTAAAGTTGCTTGAAGAACATATGGTCCAGCTAAACTCATAGGGAAATTGAAATTGAGCACAGCAAATATAAAAAGCAAAGAAAGAGGAGACGGTATGGGGATAGGAAGAATAGTAAAATGAATTAGACATTATTACCCTATGTACATACATAACTATATAACCAGGGTATTCTACATCATGAGAAATTATACTCCATTTTATATATATGATGTATCAAAGTACATTCTACTATCATGTATAACTAATCAAAACAAATAAAAAATTCTTTTAAAAAAAGATATTGACTAGAGAGTCTGTTTCATGATGATCTCTCTACTCAACCCCCAGAGGAAAATTATCTAGTTCTAATATCTACAATCATGCTTCTCTTAAGTGAAGGATTGCTTTTTATATTGTGATCACAGTGAAATAGGAACGTGAGCAGATTTCCCTTGTTTAGTTGACTGCTAGGATGCTCAGAATTGAATGTGTAATCCTTCTTCCTGTCCATGCATAACGTCAGCATAGTCTACATCCTTGGCTAAAGCCACCTTCTGCCTGGTTAGCAACTAACTTTACCCATTATGCAGCCTTGGCTCCCTCCACTAAGTCATTGAGTCTACTTATACACACCATAAGATGTATTCCTATTCATGGGTGTAGTTTCCATCAGCATTGGTTCAAGATCAACCTTTGGGCAGAAGTGAATCAGGAGGCAAAGAAAGAAAAGGCAGAGTGGACAGATGGTGAACTGAGCTTTCCCCAAGGCACAGGAGGTACTTGAGCCATTAACCACTGGGTCAGAAGTCTCCAGGTCTGGCAGGGTCAACGTGGTTTGGCAGCTCTTCTAAGCAGGAAGCTCAGCCCCTCCCTGGTGGCTCTGGTTCTTTCTCACATGGCACCATTTTGTCCCAGGGCACCATTTTGTCCTAGAGATACTAAATGAACCTTTCTCTCCCCAACTCAAAACTTATCTGCTCTGGCTCCTAGTGTCCTGGAGCCCTCCTATCCAGGAGGTTACATGGTGCAGATAGATTAGTCATTAACAAACAGGTCCTTGCTAATTAATTATTGGTTGTTGAGTGGATGGGCCCTTTCAGACGGCACCCCTTGATCCCTGAAGGCAACATTAGGGTCTGCAGCCGGTCAGGAAGAAGGGCTCCACCCAGCACACCACACAAGCTGGTAGTGGGCAACTCTGCCCGAACACCAAGCGAGGCCTAAAGATACATAAGCCTGGATCTGGCTAAAAGTAAAATCCATCTCTCACAGGGAATTGTACACACAGAAAATTATTACTATACCCAGCAATCAGCTTAATGGCCAGCCTTTACAGGTGGAAACACAAATAGGTACAATTGCTGACCATTTAACATTTCAGATCTATGCATGTTATGGTTTAGATAAGAAGTAACCCCCAAAGCTCATCCATGAGCTTTTGTGCTACAAGGACAGTCAGAGGGGAAATGGTTGGGTTATGACGGTCTTAAACTAACCAGTGAGTTAATCCATTGATGAGGATTAACTGGGTGGTGACTGTAGACGAGTAGAGTGTGGCTAGGTCCCTGGGGTATGCCTTTGGAAGTATATATATTGTCCCTGGTGAGCAGAGTCTCTCTCTGCTTCCTGATTGTCACGGCCTGAGCTTCTTCCCTCTTCCACACCTTTCCACAATGATGTCTTGCCTCATCTCAGGCCCAGAATAATGGAGTCAGTCATCTATGGACCAAGACCTCTGAAAATCTGAATGCCCAATAAACTTTACCTCCTCTAAAATTGTTCATGTCAAGTCATTTGGTCACAGCAGCAAAAAAGCTGACAAAAAAATAATGCATCCTATTGTATGCAAAATATACCTCAGTTTTTTTTTAAAGAGAGAGAGAGAGAGAGGAGAGGAGAGAGAGAAATTTTAATATTTTATTTTTTAGTTTTCGGCAGACACAACATCTTTGTATGTGGTGTTGAGGATCGAACCCGGGCCGCACGCATGCCAGGCGAGCGCGCTACCGCTTGAGCCACATCCCCAGCCCCCTCAGTTTTTTAAAAGCAAAAATAGGGCACATGTATATTGGCACAGACTTAGTCCCAATAGCCAAAAGATAGATGCAATCTAGGTGTCCATTTATGGGTGAATGGATAAACAAAATGTGGTCTATACATATAAATAGATATTATTTCGGCCTTAAAAGGGAAGGAAATTTTGACACATGCTCAAGATGGATGAACTTGAAAACATGTGAAGTGAACTAAACCAGTTACAAAAAGACAAATGCTAGATGATACCACTTCTTTGAGGTACCTGGCATAGTCAAATCCATAAGACCAAAAGTAGAGCTGGCCAAAGGGTAGATGGGTAGTTTTGAAAATGGACACCAAGTTTCAGTTTTGCAAGACGAAAAGAGTTGTAGAGATTGGTTGTACAACACTGTGAATGTACTCAACACTACTGAATGGCACACCTAAAGATGATTTAGAATGGTATATTTTGCAATGCATAATTTTAAAAAGAAAGAATTTGAAATGTGTAACCCCAAGGTGACAATGAAGTCTTACTTCTCTTTTCAACTTTATCATTTATTAATGGCTTGCCCAAGTGCACCAGGTAGATCATGAAAGGAAGCTTAAATCCTGTGGTTTGCATTCAGGATCACCTCGGTTCAGGATGGTTCACAGTGAACTTTCCCTTGTAAAGCTGGAGAAACGATTGCATATTAAAAACAGATTGCTGACTAGAATCCAACTACACACTCAAATTAAATAAGTAGCATAAAAGAGCAACAACAACAAAAATTGTCTTCAGAGAAAAAAAAGTAGTTTGGAAGAGATAGGAAATGAAAGTGGTAATTGTTTCTGAAGAGGAAGACGAGTAAGTTCTAAGATAAATTCCATGAAAATAACAATAGAGCTCCTCAGGCTGTATCTAGAACCTTCAATATAGAGAACTCCAATTATGACTGGATTTCTGTGACCACTATGGTCAAACAGTGGCCATAAAATTTAAGTATTTAAGATATTTGAACAATGTCTTTCAAATAAATACTCAAAATTCATTATTGCTCCAGGTTACTCTTGGTATCAGCCCTCATGAATTACTTTTGGTATGAGTTCTTTTGGTACCTTCCCTCACTCCCCTCAAAAGAAGATATTTATTTCAACTAAATGTTTTCTAATATAATTTGAACTAGAAAGGAGGATTATTTAAACATATTTAGAAAGGAGATGATTTAGAACCAAATTTTCATCATTAAGCTCCTTGGCATAGGCAGAATTTGAGTGGGTCTGAAATCCATTGGACTAAATCATCACCTGCTTAATGGCAGTCGTACAAGATTTTCTGAATGGAGAGTATGTTCATAGTAAGCTGGGCCCAGTGTGTGCTCTTGCTTTCTGTGCCTATTCTGTCTTGAGGTAGAAAATGTCCAACATGGCAGAAACCAAAAACCAAATGAATGTAAAAAAAATCAAATTGTAGTGGGGTAGGGGGCAGAAAACTAATGGCTGCTTGGGGCATCTTCTTGGGTTTGGGGATTTAGTGGCTGCATCCCATATTATCCAGAGAGCACTGAGATGGATTAGTGACATCTGCTATGGGCCCAGTGGTGGTCTGTGGAAGGAAGTAGAGGGCTATTGAACCTGAAACATTCTTGTTGCAGGCAGGAGTCTAGAAATATTTAATAGGATGCAAACATCCACTGGAACAATTAGACTCATTCATGGCAAAAACAGTCTGCTCCGTGTACTTACCGTTTTTCAGGATTATTTGCATTGCACACTTCAGCGTGGCCATGGCAAACACACCGCCCACCGATGCTGATATCTTTTATGCTGTAATAATACTGTACAGAAAATAGAATGGGTCAGTTTCACTATACAGAAACATGAAGTTTTCTTACCAAACTTATCCCATATCTGTGTTGGCTCAACTTCTCTTTTTCTTAAACATTTTTTAGTTGCTGATGGAGCTTTATTTTATTTATTTATATGCGGTGCTGAGAATCAAACCCAGTGCCTCACACATGCCAGGTAAGTGCTCTACCACTACTCTTGCACACTTCTCCCAGCCTACCTCGGCACACAAAAAAGAAGCCACATTGGTATATAACTTGTCTTACCAAATGAGTGCATTTCTCATTCTTAACTTTAAAACTTCTGAATGTGTCCATTTAAAAACAAATCAAGTGCTTTAAATGCATGGGAGAAAATTGTCTGAAAAGAATCATACCCTATAGACTAAAAGATTAAGTGGTTCCAAGTTTATTTGTTTGTTGATAAATCTGGATTTTGTATAATGAACATATTTCTCTCCCCAAAACAAATTTTATATCCAAAACTGTTGCACCTATTATGTGCAAACTACCATTCCAGGCTTCAGGAGGGAAGAGAGTATTTACAAAAATGGATCAGACACAGCCCTGAGGCTGCAGGGCCAGCAGTTGTTGGCAGTTGCTGGAGTCTTGGTAGTTCAGGGTCAAATTGGTCAAAGTGAGGGATTTAAGCTCCACAAAGACCAGGCAGAGCCAGCTTCAGCTGAGCATCGGTCCCTAAACTAGGCCAAGCAAATATGCCACCTCATTGCCAAGGTACCTCTCCAGGATGTTGGAGGCCTCACCACCAGCAACAATAGTTGGTCCCTACTGCCAGCTCCCTTCCTCCCAGACTTGGCAGGAGACAGCACAGGACTGGGGAGGAATGTGTGGCACTTGGAACAATCTTTCTCATTGAACCTTGCATCCAGTGAGAAAATTGCCTGTCAGTGAGGAAGTCTTTGAATTCACAAGGACAAGAGGATCTTTGTATCTTTATTGTTGTTAAGTGTAGTAGTCTTAAGGATACCTAGTAATTTGATATAGGGGTTCTCTTCTGGTTCCCTAATTAAAAACTGTTCAGGTGTCAAAGTTTACTCGTAACCTCTGACTTACATGTGAAGGCATTAACAGCCCCCTGGTTAACATTGGATAAAGTCAGGGTTACCAGGGCTTTCCATGACAAGCTAACCTCAGAGGCTATGCTGACCACCACAGAAGTTTCTCTCTCCACATGTGTTAAGGGCAGCAAGAGCAAGAGAGGAAGCACTCAGTCTGCACCACACAGGACCATGTGATAGGACAGTTGGCATGGTGTTTCTCCATTACAGAAGCATCTTACATTGGGTGAGAGGTGTATCAAGATTCTATACTTGGCATGCTCCATAAAAAATTACTTAATGGGAAAACCCTGTGTTTGCCGAATTGAAAAGTAATATATACACAGATAAGAGTGCCAATCTTGCAACCTTGTAAAAGACAATTTATGGAGGGGAAAAACTGGTGAGCTGGAGCCAGCTGCAGTTTATCAGAAATCCCAGCTCTCCTTTGTAAATATTCATCCTTGGATGAATACAGTCCTCATCTGCATAGTCCCCATCTGCACAGTGGGTTCAGAGAGCAAAGAGAGCAGAAAATGCAAAAGGTAGGCCAGGCCACCTATACCCAATATGTCTGGCCTTTCTGGAAAATTCTCAAAATGGGAGCAAAACTTTTTTTTTCTTCTCTTCCTTTTCCAGTCATTGATTCTACCAACATAAAAAGTCAAACTTTAGAAGATGTGTGGGGCATCTCACATTCACCTTTCCAGGTGACTTTTGCCCTGGAGCTGAATATTATGGGCTGCAATCATTGGATCTCTTGCTCTCTGGCTTCCTGTTGGGTTTGGCCTCTAGGAGGCACCTGTGGGAGACCAGAGAGTGGGAGAAGAGTGATTCTGCTGGCTCCTGTACCATTCTGACACCTGAGGACAAGAGATGTTCAGGGTGAACATCCAACATGGCAGAGTACCAATACTCACAGATATCTATGTTCTTCTCTACTCCACTTGGATTATATTACTCAGCCTCCTCACACCTAGATGGAGCTATATGACCAGATCTTGCCAGTGGAAAGGACTCTGGTTAGGAGCTGAGCTAGGTGACTCTTCTCTATGCCCTTTCTTCCCTTATTGGCTGCCCTGAGGCAAGGGATCCAGGGGAGGACCCTGAGGTCCTACAGGATAGCGCTACCTCTAGATAGGAAGAGCTGGTGCTCTGAACAACTGTGTAGGGCCAATGCACCATATTGGACTATGATATGAGCAAAAAACAAACCAGTGCTTTGGCACACCTCCGGGATTTGGGAGTATTGATTATAATAGTAGTTAGCCCACCCAGACAAACACCAGACTGACTATAATCTTTGACCTTTCATCTTCTTTGAATATAACTATTTTTCTTCAAACAGCCAAACTCCTAATGATATCTAGGATTTCAGGCAAGAACGTCTCCCATGCCCACATGATTACTGGCTGTAAAGGTTACTTAAAAGTGTTTAAGGCAATTATTTCATAAACAAACTAAAAGTAACAAAACAAAAGCAGCCAAGTAGCCACCTACGAGACACTACCTACCCTTCGAGTGACAGTTGGATCCCGCTGTGCTTTGGAGATGAGATGTCCAAGCAGGGTGTTGGTTCGAAGAAAGCGCAAGCGGATGTTTGTTGCCTTAGTGAACTCCCGGAGGGTGTGGGAGAAAGTAAAATTTTTTGCACCTGGACGACCATTTATCAAGGACACCACCACCTAAAATAACCACACAGATGAAGGAGAGAAAAGTCCTTTCATCAATGTTTAACAGCACGTGACTGAAAACAACACACTCCAAAGCATTTGGTTGTTTGGCCCCATGAGACGTTGTGTAGGTGGTCTTGGATCTTGTTTATGTCTAAGAGCATCTTTGCTAATTGCATCTTCCCTCCCCCTTCCTCCTTCCAACTTCTGGCACTATGTCCTTGACACTTGGGCTCTCCAGAGATGTTATCACTGCATTTTCAAACCCTTTGTTCTATCAGCATAGCTGTGGGACTGTAACACTATGAAATATTAAAGATATAATGTTAAGTCTACAATTATAAGGTAATAACTTTGTCAATATGTAGCAAAGAGATAAAGGTTGAAGTAATCTAGATGTCTAAATGAGGTTAGAAAAACTGACCAAAAAAAAAAAAATCTGTATAAAGCCTAGTTTTTGTTTTAAATCTTGAGCTGGTGTAGTCTGTGTCTCAACCATTCAAAACAAACTTTTCACCAAGTGGAAGACACTGGATACAGCTGCTCAAGTAAGAGCTCTCTGCTTACAGAGGGGAAGAATGACACTCTTAGTGGAAGTTAGTTTGAAACTCAGTTCATTTTCATTGTGGCCTCATCATAATCATGGACGTCTCTGATTTTCCCCACCAGTTTGCCTACCTCCCCTAACAACAGCCAGGCTGATTTCACAAAAGGACCAAATGAAACTCTAAAGCATTTTTTTTCCTCCCCAATCGATGATGTCCACCCTGCCAAAAGGGGTCAGGGCTTAGCACTGCCCCCTACCCTTCATCTCCTCACTCATATTGGGGATAATGTGTGAAGAGGTGGAAGGGGTCATTACTCCAGTTTCCAGTGACCCATTTTCTAACTATATTACCAGAAAGAAAAGCTCAAGACCTGCAGGCCTTGATTCTCAAACCCTTCAGGAGAATTCAAGACCCCAAACAGAATTTCCAACCCAACTCATTCTGGGAGTCCTTCATGTGATTCCTTTATCACCAAGTCTGAAGTACTGGTTTCCATCTTAGTCTATATTAGATCTACTTGAAAGTACAAATTTTCATGATTATGAAATATTTGACATCCTCATGTTCATTTCTAAGTCCCACCTCTCAGAGCTTCCTACATCTACTTACCTCACCATTTTCCAAAGGTACAATGCGGGAAAATTCAGTAATACAGAGAACGTCATCATCCCGGGTGATAGCTTTATTTGCCTCCTGCCCAAATTGTTCCAAACAGTCTCTTTTAGAATCTAAGAAGGAAATATTTTAATATCATAAAATTAAATATTATCATTTTTTGGTAAATTGCTTAAGAAGTTTTTTTTTTTTCCTTAAGAACATACATGAAAAGAGAAAGAATTAGAGAAGTCTTAGACTTTTAGGTGAAAGCTTAGAATGAAGTTTTTAATTCATGAAGAAAACTACAAATCCATTTCAGGCCACCAAACTCTTAGGAGCAATGTTTGGAGATGTGGTGTTAACTCCTCATCTTCATGCTTCATAAGGCAAGTTTATCCTCTAAGGAGGCTGCATGGAAAACCCAATGCTCTTGAAGGGAAAATTCCTGCCCACCTCAATTTGTCATAGGGTCCAGAGACACTGACATTCTTGAAGAGAGGGTAAATAATACCCTATACAAGATCCATAAAGATGGAACTTAGTTGCTAGTTCTGTATAAAGAGGAAAGAGCTGCTTTGGCTCAGTAATAAGTACCCCCCGAAGTATTGACAAGAACTGTTATCATAAAAGGAGTTACAAACTCAGCTCTGTGTGTGGGATCCTTGGAATTCATACACACATGCTTGAGAAATGGGGATATTCTGAGGATAAGTTAAGTGGTTAAAATTGACCATTCTCTACCCAACTACACTGCAAGACTAATTTTCTAAATAAATCTATAGTCCTGATTGGTTGCAAATAATTAAAGCCTCTCATTACTTACGAGCAAAATACTGCCATGGTGAGTAGGTGTTTCCAAAGTCTACAGACCTTTCCAAGACCCAAAGATCAGGACGAGGAGAATTTGCAAATTTGATTAAAATATAGGCCACGTGGAAGAGCTGACAAAGCAAAAGAGATATCATTATTATTAAAGTCTTCTCATCTGTCCACAGCTTCAACCATTTCTATAGGATGCTGATTCCTAAGGCAACACATCCAGCCACAACCCCAGTCCCAAGATGCAGATCTTTTTTTTTCTAACTGCCTATTGGACATTTCTACCTGGGTACAACTTCTCAAGTTTATCATGTTCAAAACCAAAATCATAATCTTTATCCATCAAATATACACATGAAGCACCATCTTTGATGTACTTTAACCATTATGTCCTTGAACTTCAGCCAACCAATACAGCATCTTCAAGTCTACCAAGGCTATACCTCAAGTCTACATATCAGAGAAGTCTGCTGACAAGCAATGGCAAGAAGTCTAGGGCCAAGAGCCAATAGTATAATCTAGAGCATCTCCTAGGAGTGTTATAACCCCTGGGTCCAGGTGTTGGAGAGATCTGAGGCCACAGGTGTTGAGTGGGGTGGTAGCCCCTTCTCCCCTGCCCCATCTCCACTGGTATCCTCTTTTCCTGATTGCTTTTCACCTTATTAATTTCTCCTTGTAAAAACTATCATCACTCAGTACGTTTTTATTTACCACCACCATTGCAGTGTAACTTGCAGTGGGTTCTTGCCCAGTGCTCTGGCTGAACAGCAAATCCCCTCTGAGACTTCATAATCAAAATGTTGATGTGAGAGACAAATCCACATAGATACAGTCACCTTTCAACAAAATGCCCAAAACATACCTTAGAGAAAAGGTAGCCTTTTTAAAAAATGGTGCTGGGAAAATTGGATATCCATAAGTAGAAGAATGAAACTAGATCCTTACATCTCACCCTGCACAAAACTCTACTTAAAGTGGATCAAAGATTAGGAATTAGACTAACTTAGCAACTGCTAGAAGAAACGTCGAGTCAGTACTCCAACATATTGGCACAGGCACCAACTTCTTTAATAGGACCCCTGAAGCTCAAGAAATAAAAGCAATAATTAATAAGTAAGGTATCATCAAATTTAAAAGCTTCTGAACAATAGAGCATGTGGAGAGAGCCTACAGAATGTGAGCATACAGAATGTGAGAAAATCATTACCAGCTACTCCTCCTACAGGGGATAAATAACCAGCATACATAAAGAACTCAAAAATATTAACACCCCAAAATCAAAAATCCCAATCAATCAATGGGCCAAAGAATTAAACAGACATTTCTCAAAAGAAGAAATATATGAAAAAATATTCAACATCCCTAACAATCAGTAAAATACAAATCAAAACTACATTGAGATTTCATCTCACTCCAGTTAGAATGGCAGTCATCAAAAGTACGAATAATAAATGCTGGGCAGGATGTGGAAGGAAAAGTACACTCATACATTGTATGTGGGCCTGCAAATTTGTACAACCAGTATGGAAAGCAGTATGGTGATTCCCCTAAAGACTAGGAATGAAACCACCATAGGACCCAGTTATCTCACTCCTTGGTATCCAAAAGAACATACTATAGGGATGCAGCCACATCAATGTTTATAGCAGCACAATTCTTCAGAGCCAAGTTACTGAACCAGTCAGGTGTCCATCAACAGATGAATGGATAAAGAAAATGTTTTATATACATATAATGGAGTTTTACTCAACTATAAAGAATTAAATTATCTGGGCGCAGTGGCACACACCTGTAATCCCAGTGGCTCAGAAGGCTGAGACAGGAGGATCGCAAGTTCAAAGCCAGCCTTAGCAAAAGTGAGGCACTAAGTAACTCAGTGAGACCCTGTCTCTAAAAAAATACAAAAATTAGGGTTGGGGATGTGGCTCAGAGGTAGAGTGCCTCTGAGTTCAATCCCTGGTACAAAAAAAAAAAGAATTAAATTATGGCATATTTCTGGTAAATGGATGGAAATGAAGAACATCATGCTAAGTGAAATAAACAGACGCAAAATCAAGGGTCAAATGTTTTATCTCGTAAGTGGAAGCTAGAGCAAAATAAGGAAAAAAGGGGGACACCATGAAAATAAAAGAAAAATCAATGGAGCAGAGAAGGAGATTGGTGGGGAGGGAGGAGGGACAGGAAAAGGGAGGAACTGTGGAATGAAATTGACCAAACTATCCCATGTACATATGTGAACATATCACAGTGAACTTTACCTTTATGTGTACCTATAAAGCACCCACTTAAAAATAAATAAATAAAAGGCAGACAGTAGAGAGAGGAGGGGCAGCAGAGGGAGGGAGGGAGGAAGGAGAAAAGGAAGTACTGGGGACCAAAATGGAGAAAATTATATACAATGCAGTTTGATTGTGTCAAAATGAACCCCACTATTACGTGTAACTATAATGCACTAATAAAAACATTTTTTAAAAAAATGTTGCCCTTGAGGCACAGTGAATGATCTCTGAAGAGTGCTCGCTCCCTGATTCAGGCATGTTAAACCAACAGACAGGAAACCATCTATTCTTCCTGCTTATATGACTTCTAAACAGCTCCTTCTGTTAAGAGCCTTTCTTACTATCAGGTACTTATAGTTTTTACTCTTTAGCCACTGAGACTACTTCAAAGCGCACATGAATGATGCTTGAGATTCACCAATATAAAGGAGGGCTCTTCATGAAACTAGAAAGCACCAGGCTGTGGAGTTGCTGTAGAGAGAAAGGCAAAGTTGTACGTTTTCAAAGCAATAATGTTTGGGGGTCAAAGATAAGGGGGCATATATCTGAGATGCACACCTCTTTCCGTGTGCTTTTCTAACAACCTAAAGACAGCTTGAATTTTGTGGATGGTTATTTAGGTAGAAATTCAAAGTCATTTTTAAATGATGTTTTAATAAGCAGATTCATAATCATAAAGATAGTCTGTGACTTTGACTTCAAAAAACTTTCAGGAGGAGTAGGTAAGAAAAGACAGTACCATCTGATCTTTATTTCTCTACCTGGTCTATGTTCTAAATCCTCTGAAATTACAGCTTGTGACCGCTCATCATTTATTCTTTCCAGGGTCTTCTGGGATTGCATAAATGGTATAAATGAATGGATGAAAAAAATTAAGGCTGTGTAGCTGCAACTGACTTCAAGAGGCAGATACCAGTTGCCAAACACAGAGATGGAGATGAACCCCCAAAACTTTCTGCCCTGGTGCCTGAGCTAGGTTGTTGTAGAATCAACTCCTGGGAGGAGGTAATCGCTGCCCTGCCACCTACTGGCTGTGTAAGGGCAAGCACATCACTTAACCACTTGCAGATTTGATTTAGTTGCTCATAAATAATAACATAAGATAATCACAAAAAAAATATACTTAAATGAATAAGAAACAATACTAGGCCAGGCATAGTGGTACATGCCTGTAGTTCCAGCTACTCAGGAGGCTGAAGCAGGAGGATCACCTGAGCCCAAGTGTTCAAGATCAATTGGGGCAACACAGTGAGACCCCATCTGAAAAACAAAAAAGGAAAATCTATTTCATGTAAATTTTATATTCTCCTTCTTCCAGAGCACCTGTCATCCCTGTGACACGAATTTGTTTTCATCTACTAAACTGCGACATCTTTTGGCCTTAATCATTTCTGTATTCTCAGGGTAGGTGCTGAATGCATGTTGAATTGAAATGAAATCAACAATGGGTTAAGTGAAACCACAAAAGCCTACGTGAATGAATTTAAAGTTATATCCAAAATAAGCTTCTTATCTCAGTACACATTACATACATGCCCGCCCCCGAAAAAAAAAATCTTAGTTTATAATGAAAGTGAAATCAATCTGTCAATAGCTTCCTAATGTAATAAGCATATTGATCAATAAAGTAGCATTTTCTACTTAGGCCACCTTTTTTTATTTTAAGTAGTTTATAAATCTGTAGGAAAGGGCAAAGAGCATTTTGCCATGTTTGTTCCCTACACATGTGAGCAAACACATGCACACACACACACATTTTTTTTTGAACGTAAGTTACAAACATCACAACACTTCACCCTTAAGTATCTCCCAAATATATGGACATTTCTCCCACACAAACAATTTCACGCCTAAGAAATACTACTATTGAAACAGAGCCCCTTTAAAATTAAAGGCAACTTCCTGTTAACTGCTCTTCTGCATCCCAAACTTCCTTATGGTATAAGTGGAAACTGAGAAACTACCCGCTGGCCCTTCCAGGTAAGAAGGAACCTGGAACTGACACATTTTCTGGGTAGCACAGCTAGCTAAAACCACACATGTGTATCTCCTGCCTTTTGTTTCTGTAAATTATAACCACTTCTATAGAACGGGCAAAGAAACAATCTAGCTGCTTCTCTCCAACTGGACGAAACTGCATCAAATTCATTTTTCCTTTTTACATAGTTTGCTTGTTTCTTATGCAGGTGGGCAGCTGAGTCCAGTCCCCCGGGACCCAGGCAGTTTCCCTGGCTTGGCTGCTGGTAACCCTATGGTACAAAAATCTTATTTAACACACTGTCGCTATTCAAGTTTTCCTGATTCTCCTAACCCCTACTGTATCCTTATTCAAGAATCACAGAATGTTCCACAGTCTCAATTTGATCACTTTCTCCTGATGTGAATTGGGTGAAGAAGCATCCCTGGCCAGATCACAACCTGGGCCATGCTTCCCTTTCACTGTGTCACATCCTGCTTGCTGTGTCACAGGCTGAGAAATAAATACACTGTGACGGTGGGGAGACATTTTGAAACATTTACTTTTATTAACTAAATTATAAACATTCCCACTTTCCAAGCACAAAATACAAATAACACATTACAAAAAAATTAAGAAATCAATTAAATTTATTTCATAGATGGTGACCATTTGAAAAACTTGTAAAAAAAAAAACAGAATTTTTTCTTCCTTTTTAAAGAAGGAAAGACGCAGATAGAGTTAAACTAAATTCCATTTTAGTAACCTGGTTTGAATGATTTTTACAAACCAAGGTTCAATCCTCATAATACAACCAAAGCCAGTGGTGAAAATACAACTCAGCTGGCCTTAACAGGATGCTTTAATCCTGGTCCAAAGGAACCTCTGCCAATGGCTCCGCAGAAGCACCTCCATCTGAGTCTGTCATCGTGCTGGGCTGAAAAGCCTAGTCCCTGGCACCATCAAAGAGATATTCATGGTTTAGGTCTAAGAAGGACCCTCAGCAACCCTTACTGGCTTGCAGAAGCACTTGCTCCCTGGGAAAAGGAAACCTGGATCATTCTAGAAGCTCTTTCAGGCTCTAGAGGTCCTGAGGTCTCCTCTCACCCTAACATCTCCTTCTGAGCAGAAGGCCACTGTATGGCTGACGAGTTCTGACCATCCCAGGCTTCCTGGGACTTGTGTCAACAACCTTCTCTTCGCAGTCCTCTTCCCACTGTGGGGGGATTTCTACCCTTCATCCCACCACCCAGAATTTAAATAACTGACTCAGGCTCTTTCTAAGCAATCAAGATTCAAGTCAGCAGATTAGGGTGGAAACTGGGACCAAGTGAGAGAAAAGTCTCTTACGTCCTGATTAAAATAACCCAAGATGAACTAAGTTATAGTTAGATGAGAGAAATGCTCTTGCACACTATCGATAACAATTACGTACTGCATATTTCAAAGAGCTAGAGGAAAGGATTTTGAATGTTTTCACCACCAAAAAAAAAATGAAAAAAGGACAAGATACATATATTTATCCTAATTTGAACATTACACAATGTATTAATGTATCAAAACGTCACATGGAGTTGGTCACAGTGGCACACACCTGCAACTCTCATGCCTTTAATTCCAGCAGGTCGAAGGCTGAGGCAGGAGGATTGGAAGTTCAAAGCCAGCCTCAGCATCTTAGCAAGGCCCTAAGCAACTCAGCAAGACCTGTCTCTAAATAAAATATAAACAGGGCTGGGGATGTGGCTCAGTGGTTAGGTACCCCTGGGTTTAATATCCAGTCTTCCCCCCCCCAAAAAAGTCCCATAATACCCCATAAAAGTGTACAATTTTATGTGTCAATTGTAATAATTTATTTTTTAAATAAAAAAATTGCAAAAGCCTGAGAGGTAAGTTCTAAACCATAGCTTAGTCTAAAGATTTGGGCCATCACAGTAACTTGGAAAATAATATTAATGAAAGATTTTAAGGGGAAAAAAGTGAGGGAAGACAGGAAAAGGGTGAAATATCTACATCTAGACATCTACATTTTATACTGATAAATTTTTAATTGGGGAGTTGGTTAATGACATAAAGCATAATCATATTCCCTAAATAGACTGAAGGTGTTGAACTTGAAACCAAACTGTTACTCAAGAACATTTTATCCACAACCAATAATTTACAAGTAGACTTGGTGATGATTAGAAAGCAGTTGAATTCCCCTAGAGCCCCAAAACTCATAACTTTATTTTAGAATTAACTTTTGTATTTTATCCTAATTTCTATTGCTACTCGAAACTGTCAGGGAACTTTTGCATCTGTAACCTGTTAAGAAAACCTTACTTTTTCTCATTTATGCTTTTTTGCTGATTTAAAAAAATAATTAGGTATGACATTTGATTTCCTCTTTGAACTGATGAATAGTTTAAGAATGTTCTTACAAATATATGAAAGAAGGGAAATTATATGGTCATTTTCTTTCTTTTTTTTTCTTTTCTTTTTTTTTTTTTTTGGTCATTTTCTTTCAAAGCAAAAATATTTAGCTCCACTTTAATAGCTAGACAAAATTGTCTAAATTCTCCTTGAATCTATATTTAAATTCTCCTTGAATTTATATTTATATTTTGGAGCCTAACAACTTCTAAAAATATATTGATTTTTTTATAAGTGGCTTCAATGAAATATTTCTCAGTGATGACGATATGTTCCAAATCAGATCCCAAATGATATTGATTGTTATTCTTAAAAAGTGCACACTCCCTATAATGTTCCAGACCCCTCCTCTTTGCCATTATGCTTCTATCTAAAGAATATTAGCATTTCTGGTTTGTATTTGTTAAGGGTTCTTCCCTATTTGACTTGCCATATTTGTTCCTGTATCCCTCTGTTACATCTTTCTTAAGATTAAGCATCTCTAGCTAAAATGATCCTTTCAGCCGTATTTCCCATGTCCTTACAAATGACAAGTTGCTCCAGGACTTGTAAATTATTTACTTTATTGGATATTGATAAATTATAATTATATAAATTTATGAGATACAAAGTCAAGCCATTATATATGTATACACATGGAATTACTAAGTTAATTAACAGCCATCACCTCAAATACTTATTCCTCTTGACTGAAACACTACACTCTGATCAATATCTCCCCATTTCCCAGACTCTGGTAACCATTATATAATGATGAAGTGGTCAATTAATCAAAAAGGACAAAACAACTGCAAATATCTATGTACCTGACACCAGAGCAACTAAACATATGAAGGAAATACTAAAGAATCTGAAGTGAAAGATCAAGGCTTCAGCTCTTTTTGAATACAGATGTGATATCCAAAGGGCACAATGACGGGCATTTAAGTTGGCTCAGCATCTTTGGTTTTATTAGTTCAGCACATTCAATTCTATTAGTCAGCATATTCACTTGGAGGGTGAGTTGTTAAATGAAGTATCATTTCAAATCAGCAGAGCTACAGATTAAATCTTTTTCTTAGACTGTGCCCTCTAACCAAAAGCTGCCTTTGCTTTCTGAACACTAAATCTCCTCATGTGTGAGTTCTCAGGAGGTGTTTCAAAAAGTGAAGAAAACACTTCGTTGATTGTCACTATGACAAGCCCGAATGAGGGTAAGAGATCATACATCTGCAGCAGCATCTGCCTGCACCCTGAGAAAGATTTCATTCCAGTTCCAGAAGTAGGGAGCTACTCTCTGGGTGCATGAGTCCAACGAAAGGGACTTTTAGCAGTGTCCAGAGGATGCCTGGAGAGGGGGTCCTGATGCAGGTGTTTGCCTGTCCTTTGTGTGACTTTTAAAGTCCTTACCACCATATGATTCTTGCTGGGAACAGAATGCAATTCCTACTTTAGAAGCTGCAGGTACCAGCTTCTCCTGCTTCCTTGGCAGGAAAGGCAACCTGGGCACATGACCCAGGCTCAATGACTTGGATGTTTTCCTCCAAGACTTTGCATCTACAGCAAGTTGCACAAAAAGGCAGAGACACTGGAGGGTTCTTACTAGAATCAGCAGAGATGGCAATGCTGTCAGCTTCTGGGAACAGTGGTTGATCCCACAGGAGCATGCTGAACCCAGTGTCCAGGCCAAGGGCTATCTATGTGGTCAGGACAAGTTTCAGCAAGCAACACTAAGTGTCCTTGTGGATGGGCTCTGGGCCTTCTAATGTGACTCTGCAGCCTCCTTTGCTTCTGAGGCTGGTTCTCTGTGCTCCCCAAATCCCCACCCACCGTCTCACTCCTTCCACTTTCAAAGGCTACTTTTCCTTTTTCACTGGTAAAATCAAAACTACTTTCCCAAATCCATGACTACATTGGTATCTGCACATCCTCTTCTTCCCTCTGGACCAGTGGAGGGAGGGACCTTCAGTCACCCTCCGCACACTCCTGCCTTCTGTTGGATCCATCTCACCAGTTTTTAAATGTCTCTGCCTTCCCAAAGAGGCATCCTGGCCTTCCATCTGCGCCCTCTTCTAGCTCCACCCTCCCCTCCCATTGCAGTCACACACCCTTGGATTGCTGTGTGCTGGCATAATCCCCTTCTCTTCCCCGACTCACCCCTCGTCTCCTCCAATTCATTCAGAGTTCAGTTCCCTCATCCTCCACACTATTTGAATCTTACCAGTTCCTCTCTAGCCCAAACTTCTCACATAACCTTCAGGGCCATATTTCTGGCCATCTACTGGACAGCTCTCTTGGTGGTGTCTCAATTCCCCCTCAAGTCAAAATGACCCTAAGTGAAGCCTGATCCCAGCCCCCTGGAGCCTGCTAACTCCCGTTTCACCTTCAAGTCTCGGCCTCTCTATTCCTCTTGTTAGCTCTCTGAGTCCCATGCTTCATGAAGCACCGTGCTTCTCCTATCAAACTCTCCTTGCAAGAGAAATAAGTACTCATGTCTTGAGTGCACATGGTCCTGTGACTCCAGGATGTGTGCTGGCTCATCCTGCCCACTCATAAACTCAGTAGGGGTGCCTTGGCTACACGTAGCTGTAGGCCAGGCCAGGGCCCACACTTTGGATGAGGGCAATGCTGGTAAGTGGCCAAACCCCTAAGGATGGCACTTCACAACTGAACTCTGAACATTAGAACTCTCCCCGCTCCAAATGTTCCCACCCAATTGTTCTGGATCCTGCAAAGACCCCCCACAGACATGCTTCATGATTGAACAAACATGTGGGACAGGGTGATCCTGCCAGAAAAGAGGAGGCTCAGGGTGTGAAGGTTCATAGCTGGATCGGGCTGCAGGAAGGTGTCCAGGCAGAGGAGTGAAGCCTGCATAGACTCCACACCTGATAGACATCAGGAGCTCTGTGTCTGGGCCCAGCTCAGCATCATTAGGAGGCAGGTGACCTTAGCTGAGTTCAGTTGAACTCCCCTGAGCCTCAGTTGCCTGAAATCCAGCTCTGGGATTTCAGTTAGGCACGAGGGAATGAGGCCTGCCCTAAAAGAAACATGAAGAACAGGAGCCAGAGAAGCGGGAAGGGTGGCCAGACAGACCTGCCATAGAAAGTACAGGTTAAACAGGGAAACTGGAGCCAGCAGCCCAGGGAGGATCACCTCCAGGCACACAGTGGGCATGGGAGCAGCAGAGTCCCACCCTGCCCCCTGATGGAGAAGGGGACTGAGGGGAGAAACATTCTCCATACAGCAAGAACCATCCCACTAAAAGCAATCCAGCCCCATTCCTCTCTGGGGATGAGGTTTGGTCTTCAGGAAGTTGTTGTTGCTGAATGGTTAGGGATTCTGAAGAGGACAGTCTGGTATTAGTGGGGGTTGAATCACAAATTTCTATCGCCCCCCACCCCCACACAAGGGCCTGCCCTTGGACCCATCTTTCCCCAGTCCCAGACAGAAGAGGATTCCCCCTTAAAAGTCAGCATTGGTTTATACCATCCTATCCTGCAAATGTGGAATATTGGAGCTATTATAGCTACACTAGGAACTACACATGCTTTTGATGTATCTCTTAGGAGATAATAAGATAGGATAAGATAAGGAAAGAATTTTTATTCCTAACATCTTTTTCTTGGAAAAATGCAATGTAAGTTGTAAATATCTGATGTAACTTTTGGTACACACCATTTATACCCGTATATGATTTCCTCCAAGGCAATATTGTATTAACTAGGATAATACTGAAATGTGAAATTATTTCTAATACTTCCAATGTAAAAGAGCATTTCACTAAGGACCACATAAATACCGACACTGAAGGGGTCAGAATCAAGGAAATAGTGGAGTATACAGAAATATGGATGGAGCTTCTATAACATAAAGTGCAGAATACACACATATCTAACTAAATCCCCTGACAGCAGATTTATATAAATGAAAAAAAATGCATAAAACAACACTTCATATTTTATCAGCTATGATTGTAATGGCTGAGTGTAGAATCTGGAGCCAGAATGTCTGGCTTCAGTTTCAAAGTGTGTGATCTGTTAAGAGATTAGCTGTGAGAGCTGCTTTATCTCTTTTGGGCCTTAGTACCCCTGTCTATATAAAGAAGTGATAATAGTACTTAATATTGCAGTTCTTGAAAGGGTCCAACGAAATGCATCCCTCTTCTCTATCTGGTTATTAACCAATTAAGAAATGAGACAAAGGAACAGGGTAGATAAGAGCAAGATGTCCCCTTTATTTCTAGTGAGGTTAATATCAGAAGACACAGGTTATGGCTACAGATGGTGGACACCCCTTAGATATCCAGTGTATCTGTAACAGGGTGAAGCACAGAAGAGAACTTTGCCTGGGTTTGCTCTTCAGGACAGAGCTGTGACACTCAGTTCTGGATTCCATGCTCACCATCCAAAAGAATAGGAGACGCCACCAAGGTATCACCCCTCCACATGGAAGGAAATATCAGTGAACGTGCACCACATAGGGTCCATGTGAGGAGCAAGAGTGGATTCCTGTAGAACACTTGGCACAGAGCCAGACACCCAGGGCGTGCTCCTCCATGGAGGTGAGTTCTCCCAGGAACAAGTGTGTTTAAGGAGAAACAGCAAGGACATTAGAGCAAGTGTTCATAATGGGGAAGGGAACCAGAGCAGGAGTCTCAGATGAAGGAGAAATGCAAACATAAAGCAAGAAGGAGCTCAGTGGGGAATGCTAGGTGCTAAGAAGTAAGGTTAGCTGCTCATCTCTTTGAATAGGCACCCAAATCTCAAATATTCTCTAACAACCACTTCCTAAGGAGATAAAATTATACAAAACCAAGTGGAAAGTCTTTAGTTATTACAAAATATAAATTGTCACATGTTCTGGACAAGTAACTTGGCAAAAATCCCAGGGAACCATTCAGAATCTCCATTAGCATCTTCAGGGTTCCAGGCAGCCACAGGAACTCCCTCTTGTGCAGGGAAGAGAGAAGATGGCATGATTAGAGCAAGTCTTATGAATGCAAATGCACACAAGAAACTCCACCCTGGGAGGAATCAGTTCCTTCTTGTGATTTTAACCTCCAGTAATTGAGTTTTGTTTTTTTTTTAACTCATTCCTACTGGCTAAGTAAAGTAGGTATATTTGCTACTTGACTTGTAAAGAGAGAGCATGGCTTCAAACCACTCAAATTGCAAACCAGGTGCTGTTACCCAGGGACTAAATCAACCTCAAAGTTGGAAAAACTTCCTGAGGTTTAAAATACCCATTTGTTCAATTTGATTCTGCCCTTGCTGGTGGCCCGGATTCCAGGGTCCTGCCTCCTCTCCCTGACCTTGTACTCCCTCCCTGGCTTGGAATGGTAAGATCTTTTCATAAGCCAAGCGAAGAACTGGTCACTTCTTGAAACTTCTGGTGCAGGGGTACAAAGTCTAAGGATGGCCACATGGGGCTACCTCATCTCTGTAGTTTGGCTGGATCTACTATCTCATTTTCTGTTCAGTAAATTCCAAAAGGAAATATTTACTTTTGTATCCTTTATTACAGAGAATCAATAAGAGGAGTTCTGTGTGTCTGCCTTCAGTCCTGCAACTAAGCCCTTGAGGGGAGTTAGAGAGTCACACTTGGTTAGAACCAGCTGTGTCTACCATGGCAGGCTACCAATGCCAAGATCTCAATGGCTTAAAACAGTGATTGTGTATCTCACCAATGTGTACGTATCTCACATGTATGTCAAGACTGGTAATTTCTCTATGTCTCCTCACTTAAGGACACAAATGGGTGGAGCCATTACTGCCTGGAGCATCACTGAGGCCGAAGGAAGGGACTGTGATGTACTGAGTACCAAAGCAGGCCCCATCGTATCAAAGATTTGGTGATGATCAGAACACCCTGAGCCTGGAAGCATAACTGAACATCCTGCTGAGCTGGAGGCACAGACACACTGTGCTTAGAGGACCCACTGCAGAGCAGTTTAGCCCCACAGTCCCTGCCAAATTGGAAATCATTGGCAGAAGCTCGGGTTTCAGAGGTGTTGAGGTTTTCCTTTTTCCTTCCACACTCCCCATGCTGGCTTTAAAGATGACCGTGGCTGAGAGATGTGGTCAATCCCTGACAGGCATTGAAGCTTGGAGAAAATGATGCTGCTCTGCTCTCAAACATAAATGTAGAGTAGAGCACCCGTAGAGTACTAAGATGTTAAAATACAGATTGCCAAGCTCTCGTTCTGGAAATCAACTTCCAGAACTCAGGTCTTCAGGAGGCACCAATGATTGGTACTCATGACCAAGGAATCTAGATCATGCCAGAATAACAGGAATGACCCACCACTCTGGTTTGCCTGGGTCTGTCCAAGGGTTACACCAAAAAAAATCCTGCATCCCAGATAAACCTCATAATCTCAGATAAACCTGAGATGACTAATCTATGAACAGAGCCTAGTATTCATCCAACGAAATCCTATTTAACTTGAAAGACAAATGAAAAGTCTCTTGTGAATCTTCCCAAGATATCCCAAACACAGTTAACACCTCCACGGGGGTTACATTCACCAGGGTGTACCCAAATTTTTATTCATGCTTACAACTCCTCAAAAAGATTGTGAAATTCCAGAAGTCAAATGCTGCTCACTAAGCTAGAAAGCCAGGGGTCCTCTGCTTTGCTCCCTGGGCTGCAGGCTAATCTCAAAACCTGGAGTTCTATTTGCTTGGATTTCTGAGTTTAAGGAAATACGAGGTCAAGAGCTAGGATACCTGCACAAGTGGCTGCAGTGGCAAGTGGAAGGAGACATGGTGGCACCTGAAAAAAAAAGTCTGAATTATTTAAATGAAAGTGAGAAGGAGATGAAAGAGGAAGAGGAAAACTAGCATTTGTTGAGAACTGTTAAGATTCAGGTACTAATGCTTGCATGTTTTCTAGCCTTCCCAGCAATTCTAGTTGTATCAGTGCTATTATACTCTCTATCTATCCATGTAGACACTCAAGTTTGGAGAAGATGCATGCATAACAGGTCTATAGTCCCACAGTGTGTAGGTAACAAAGCAAGGACTCAAACTCACATCTGACTCCGAAGTCTGTGCTTGTTTGCAGTTAGCTCTCCTGCTATCTCAGACACTACAAGGTCAGGCTAGGCCAATGCGGAGGAGTTCAGTGCTGAAAACCTGCTCACCCAGCAGGTCCTTAATTCAAGGAGACTTTGCTCCTGGGTGGTTCTGCCAGTGCTGAGAGTTGCTACCCAGACTGATTTTCCAGCCAATTAACTTATTGATCCAATAGGAGGAATACAATGTTATTTGAATTGAGATTTTGCCAGTCTTTAGGAACAGTGTGTCTCTCAGATACGATGTTCATCACCACTCTCAAGGCCAGTTGGGAGGCTCTGTTCACTTCTCTTTCTGGACCACATCTTGCACGAGGTTCTTGCTTCTTCTCCACTGCCCAGCCTCAGCCTACATCTCCTGATGAGCCTTTCTTCTAGCTCCTGGCCACTCAGCGTGGTCCATGGACCAGCAACCTCAGCATTTCAGGGGAACATCTTAGAAATGCAGAATATGTGGGCACACTGCAACCTCCTATTGTTCTAACAGATGATTGAGATGCATACTAAAAAAACCACTTGTCCAGCCCATAATACACATCCTTTTTTTCCATTAGAGGCCACATTTCCAGTACTGTTCTTTCTCCTATGGAATCTTGGTCTCCATTTAATTATAAGAAAGTATATTTGCTCTTCTGAAGAATTAACCTTTTAATTACTTTATCCTTAGCTAAAGGTATTTCTAGGAAGCCTACTCTACATCTTGAAATTATGCCATGCTAACAGCTGCCAAACCCTGCTGGGCATGGTGGCACATGCCTATAATCCCAGCAACTCAGTAAGCTAAGGCAAGTGAATTGCAAGTTCAAGCCAGTTTCAGCAACTTAACAAGGCTCTAAGCAAATTAGAGAGATCCTGTCTCAAAATAAAAACTAATAAAAATTTTTAAAATAAAAAGAGCTGGGATGTATCTCAGTGGTGAAACACCCTTAGGTTCAATCCACAGTATTAAAAGCTAGTCCTATTTCTCCAGTGAGTGGAGTATATGTGTTCCCCATTCCACAACTACAAACCAGTTGGTGGAGAAAGAAAGTATCTTTAGGAAGCCAACACACAATCTATTTCTCCCAAATCTATCTGGTAGAAGATAATACCTTGAGCAAGAACGTTTACATGTATTGAAATGTCCCACTGTACCCCATTAAATATATAGTTACTATGTGTCAAATAAAAATAAAAATATATTTTTAAAAAGAAATGTTAGTGTAGGACATGCTTTACTAAGTCCATTTGTCCTCCAACTTTTTTTAAATTGTTTTGCTGGGGAATCAAACCCAGGGCCTCATACATAGTAGGCAAACAATTCTTAACAAAAGGAAGATTAATACCTAGAAAGAGGCACAATGTGGGTGGGAAGGGGTCTTTTAAAAGAATGCCTCAAGATAATATAAGTCATAGTACAAATGCTTGGGATGAATTTTTATATATTTAGACACAAACCCACTCAGCTATGACCACAAATAATTATCCAGTGTCACTGGAAATGTTAAGGAGCTAAAGCAAATGTCTAGTAAAATGAAATAGTACAACAGCTAATGAGGTCTTATAATTAAAGGATGTATTTGCTCTGGGGGAAAAAATTAAATCAGTTTAAGAAGGAAATGTCTGAGCTAAAGCAGGTCCATTATAGATTGTAAAAGAATCTTTGTCCATTATAGATTGTAAAAGAAAAATTAAACCCGGGTATACTCTTGGAACAGCCTTTTCTGCTCAGTCATTCTTTTCAATGTTGAATGGCTCTGTGACAATCACCTAAAGAAGCACAATGAAAAACTAGTAGTCACAGCCAGCAGATAGGGCTTGATAGTATTTTCCATAGAATTGTACCATTCTTCTTGAAATGACTTACAAATATTTAATACTATTAAGTAAATATTTCTATTTGAATACACAAATTTTTCAGGCTTAGGATAATCATAAGTATGTCTTGACAGCTTATTCTAAGCCAAAACACAATATATGACTAAAATGAAACCAGCAATTGTATTTATGATTTTATCCATACGCTGCTTGTATTTTTCTACATCCCATTTTATCTAAGGGAAAAAAAAGGGTGGGGAGGGATTTAGGGAAATGTATGAGGATATAAAGAAAACAGCAATACAAAATTATCAAAAATCCAAAACAAAAAGCAGTAAAAGAAAAATTTCAGGTAGAGATGAAATATGCACACCATGCACACGTTTACACTCTCCCACGTTGGATGCACTTTTTAAAAACTGTATATTCATTGCCTCAATAATTTCCTTTCATTTTTTTGAGATGACCAGTGGGGAGTGTTTGGCAAATTTCAACCAGTAGAAAAATATCTTTTGCACATGGGAGTTCTGGATGTCACACAGCGTCCCGGTGAGAGACAGAGAACCTACTAGAATGAAGGGCTGAGGAATGTTAATAAAGCAATTGTTTGCAAAGGAGTGGGCAGGGGAAGGAGAAGCCTTCTCGTGATGGCAGAGTACCTCAGAATCAGAACTGAGGACCTTTCTACCCCAGGCAGGAAAGGCAGGAAGATGTAGATGCTAGAACCAGGATAGAGCTGGAGCCAGGACCTTCAGTAGAAGGTGGCTGCATCCACGTCCACCAGAGGGAGCTAGGGGAACAGATGCCCCAATCTAGCTCTCCATCCTCAGCACTAATCTCCCTGGGGCCTAACCCTGCCAGAGACAGTAGGGGACTACTGGTGCTTCAAAGAAGGTCAGCTGCCTTGGGCACTGAGTGGATATGGGCGAAGAGTGACTGAAAGAGGGGAGACTATCTAGGTCACAAGGGGTCTTGGGGTTATTTAAAAGTTTTAAATAATTAACAAACATATCTTGAACTGCTCAACCAAATCTGAGCCAGAGGACAGACTTGAAGTGTCAGAAAGGACAGATTGACTTTTCAGGATGGGACACATGGGCATCAATGGCTTTGAAGAAAAGTTACAATGTAGCATCTGGAGCAGCTACTCAAAGTGTGGTCCACAGACCAGTGCCAATCCAGGAACCGTTGGTTATTCATCCACAATGACAAAAGTTCAGAAAGTGAGAATAAACATTTAGAAAACTTTATGATAATTTAAAAGTGTGAGTTTATGCCTGTCAAATCTAATTTTTATAAGGCCTATACTTAAAGCTTTATTTTTTTCATTTTTCTAAGATTCATTTTTATTGTATTTTACAAAGGTATCAGTCTGTATTAATTACAATTTTAAAGTGTTCTTTTGTGACAGATGGTTTGAAAAGCATTGGCCTACAACAGAACTTTTTAAATTTCAATGTGTATATGGACTATCTGGGGACTTAAGATTGCAGATTCTGATCCAGTAGGTCCAGGTTGGGACCCAAAATTCTATATTTCTAACAAGCTCCCAGTGGATGACAATGCAGCTGACTGAAAGTCCACTTTGAACACAGAAGGTCAGAGCCACCCAGGCTAAAGATGAGTATGGGTTCAGAGATGGAGATATGAAGGTCACCTTGGGTTGGGTGATGGTTTGTATAACCTTGGGGGATTGAGAAGCAGCAACACACAGACTAGAAGAAATGGGTCAAGTAAGGGGGAAAAATACAAGGTTCAGGGCTGACTGGGTTGCTTGCTTGAAGAGTAATAAAACAAGTTTAATTATAGGGTTTGTGTCATCACCATAGCAACTTACTAACAAGTGCAAGCCAGGAGGCCCAGGAAGAACTTACCTGTTCTAAATTTGGCCCTCCATACTCATGAGTTTTGCATCTGCAGTTTCAATCAACCATGGATCAGAAATACTTGAAAAAATAAGTGTACTGAACATGTACAGATGTTCTTGTTATTATTCCCTAAACAATGCAGTATAGCAACTATTTACATAGCACTTCCATTGTATTAGGTACCAAAAATCATCTAGGGAGGATTTAAAGTATAGGGAAAGATGTGCTTAGGTTACATGCAAATATCATGCCATTTCATATGAGGGACTTAAGCCTCCATGGATTCAGGTATCCACACCAATCTCCTGCTGATCCTGAGGGACAACTGTACCAGGCACCTCCAGGCCCAGCCCTGCCCAGAGCCTCAGCTGAGAAACAGCCAGTTCCAGCAGTTTGGGCACACACCCTCCCCTGAAACACAGGAATTTACAAAATAGCTGCCCTCAGCAATCTCCTTGGATGGCTTCCTCTACCTCAAGAAGACTGAGCTCTGTTCCCAGTGCATCTCAGCTTGGCTGGCTTGGGCACTGCCTTCTTGCTCTCATCCTGACTGTCCCAGCAGCTCAGCCCACCTCAGACCCTTTGCTAGAGACACCAGTCAGAATCCCAGCTGCCTTTGCCCCTGGGTCTGGTGATTTAGACTGACCCTAAAGGAAAAGCCAGAACAGAGCATTTCCGGGTTTGGGTTTCTTGGCCCCAATTGCCCTCTCTATCCATAACTCTGAGGGATCCCAACACATGTGGCCATAGCAGGTGGCAACAGGGATGGTGGGAGCCTGCAGAGCTAGGGGGATTGTGAGAGGCAGGGGAAAGAACTGAGTGTTCCATTCCAGTTGTTCTGCAATGTTAAGGAACAATGAAGTAAACACACAATCTCATCGCTCAGAGTGCTTAAAACACACGGAACAGTGTATGTCACGCCTGGCGTGCTGAATCTGGAATTCCTCAACCATGGAACGTTTGCATTACCGGTTTGAGAGTAGAGAGGAATGCAAACAGCTCAGGAGCTTGCTCTTGAGTTAGACACAGAAACAGAAAGCACCTTATCTGCAGGCTGCACTGCCCAACAGAACCCTGTGAGTTAGAGTGGCTGAGGTTGCCTGGGGAGGGGACGGAAACCTGGCCCCTCTGCTGTGGGGAGGTGCGATGCCACACTGCCTGTGCTGCTAGGTCTCTGTGCATGAATGGTGGGTGCAGCTGTAGTGTCCAGGCAGGGAGCCTGTGCCCACAGGAGCTCTGTCTTGCACCCTTATAGCTCAGCACCACTGCTCTACCTGGACACAGCATAGCACCCCTCGCCAAAGCTGGCAGTGACCCCAAGAGAGAAATGGTGGGTTATACTTAGAAAAGGTGGTGTAATGGGAAAAATAGAAAGTGAAAACACAAAAGAGGAGAGTATCACAGAAGAAGAGGCATCAGAAATAAAAGAGTGAAGGTAGATAGTTAGTGGCTAGGGAGGCTCTGGATCACCAGGGATATTATATGAGGGAACAACAGCTCTGTGCGGGATGGGGCTGGTGCCCTGGAAGACAGCAGGCAGAGGAGACAACCAGGGCCCAGCAACTCCCCAGAGACATCATATTTAACTCAAGCTTTCGTTAGAACCATCGCGAAGAATTCACAGAATTCAGTTTTTCTTTATATATGCTTGCCATTAATAGTAATAGGAAAACTGCCATGATTTAAAGCCAAAATATGCTTGAAATCACGAAAGTTTCACAAGGGAAGAAATATAAAATAGCTTTCAAGATTTGCTAAGGAATAAAATATGCACTTTTAAAAAACTCAATTTCCATTTACTGGTTATATTTTTGATTCTGTTGGCACTTAAGATCTCATGCACACCAACTCCATCCTGAGACCTGATAGTCAGAAGCGCATATTGGGGCAGATGGAGAATAGCAGGAAAGCTCCAAGGAGGCTTGTATCTCAATCCAGGAATCATTGTTCCTGTGTCCACTTGAACTCTCCCCTTTTCTCAGAAGGGACATAGTTCTATGGTTTTCCTAACTGAACAATAATGCCTGCTCATTGCAGAAAATACAGATGCAATAGGTAATGCAGAGGGAGTTCTCACAGTGTGTGAGGTGCTATTCTAAGAGCTTTTCTGTGTTATTTTGTTAATTTCTCTAAATGACCCTACAAGGCTGTAACTAGATTCATCCCCATATTTCAGATGAAGAAACTAACCCTGAGAGATTAGCTAGAGGGTCCAATGTCACCCAGCTAAAGAGTCGTGGAGCTGGTTTTACACTAGGTAATAATCCAAAGCCAACCATCTAAATGAAATTTATAGAAGAAAGTAAAAATTACTGATAATTCTGCCATCCAGAGAGAAGTACTATTTTTACATGCACTGTATTTTTTTTTTCACTACAACATAACATACTATATATGCTTATCCTTACATGTAGTTCCAGTGTTTTTCTTCACAATCTTGCACTGACATATGTTGTGTCAATGAAGACACTCTATAGCATCAATAGCATCATTTGAAAGGCCACCTATTAATCCATGGTCTGAACCAATCCCCTTTCATTGGATATGAAATTGTTTCCCATTTTGAGCCATTATGAAGAGTTTTCATCATCAAAACACTTGAGTACTTCATAGTTCTTTAGGAGACATTTCCCGAAATAGTAGTTCCATGTCAAAGATAGATAGCAGTCTTTTAGAATGCAAGTATTTGGGAAGATGTAACATCAGTACCGAGTCCCCAGAACTGTGGTGTGAATGTATTTATACATACTTCACTCACTTTAAAGATATAAAGGAGCTTAAACTCAGCAGAAGCCTAGGAAGGCGGAGGAGGGGGGTCAGTGACCATTCTTTGGAGGAATGCTTATAATATTCCTTTTTTGTCTACTCTTTATGGTGCTCAAAGAACATTCACATATGCCCACAGGAGCCTCTAGCTGTAGGCCATGGGTCTTCCCCAACTACCAAGCCCACCACTGGACCCCTGGGTACCCTGACCATGACCACTTCTGCTCTGTGCCTCAGACCCCTTCCCACTCTGACCATCCCTATAAGCCTAAAGGTTGGTGCAGCAGCCCAGGCCCTTCCTGAGAAGATGGTAACCTTTCCTTTTCAACTCCCCACCCAGTGTAATTCCTGACCCTCCCCAGCATGCCATCTCCCTCCAGTCTTCTCAACTCATGGAAATAGGATTAGCCTTTTCTAAATGGCACCAAGAACTTTGTTTTTGTTTATTTTTCTCTCATCAGCATGGGCCATAATCCCGTTTGCATGTTGGCCGTCTTGCTATGTGAGAGACCTATCAGATGTAGACTGATTCAGCAGACCCTGAGCTGCAGCTGCTGATGCCTCCCTCTGGACCACAGGCTGCACTTTTCCATGGGATGCCAAACCCTGACTGTCACTTTTCATAACGAAAAACATCCCTCTGTCAACTTTACAATGGCCTAGAGCCCTAATTGAGTGTAACCCAGAGTTACCTGGCAAGAGTCACCAAGTGGGTCATGGTGACCTCCACTGATCCCTTCATCATACGGACTTCTCTGTCTAGAGAGTGGGAGAAAATTCCAGAAGGAAAATGTTTCACTTCCTAGTGTTGCTCCTTCCTAATCCAGCTTTTATCCTTCCTCCCGTTGCTTGGATGCATGCTGTCCGCCGGCAGCCGGCTGAGTGTTTTGGAAGGAAACATATTTAACTCGTCTTCTGTTATGGCTGTTATATTTGTGGTGTTAGTTCTATGAACACCAACAAATGTAAATGTTAGGGATCTTTAAAATAAAGCAGAGTTGTTTGTGATCCCAGCAAGACATAACATCAAATGGATAATATGGAAAGAACAGTTGGGATTCATCTTTCTATTCAGTTCAATGTGTTTGAGGAAATACTACAGTTCTGGAACTTTTCATCCCCCTGGATTTAAAAAGAAGATTGTACACACAGCCCCTGGCCTTAAGGAACCAGCATAGCAGGTGCCTCGGAGGAAAGGGAAACAGCTTGGAGGGCAGCAGGCAGCTGGTGGGCGGGGGGTGGGCTGTGAACAGAATAACACCCAGAGGCCAAAAAAAAAAAAAACAACCCAGCAGCACCAGATTCTTGCAGTCAGGTCTCTACCTCAAGAAGAGGTTCAAAGCAGCTAGATTCTGGAGAAGCTCATGCCATGCTAAGAAACTTGGGCTTTATTCCAAATTAGAGCAGCGAAGCATCAATGGAAAGGAGCCAGATTCTGAGAATTAGGGAGTAATATAGAATGATCAACTCAATAAGTAAGGGTTGAGGGGGCAGCTCAGTGGTAGTATGCTTGCCTAGCATGTGAAGGGCCGTAGCCTCCCTTCCAAGCACCACAAAAATAATGACAATAAAAATGATAAGTGGGGAGAAGGAAATAGAAGGATATGGAAAAAAGTGAGAGATGTGCTGGTAATTGACTCTCAGAAAGACGCAGCCTGGGTTTGTAATATTGGCCGATTTCTGTGATATGAGTGCTCCCAGTATGGCCCTTCATGTAACCAAACTGATGTCACTGAACACAGGGCCTAGCAGAGATGCAGAGTCAGCTCTCAGAACTGGCAGGAGCACGGCAGCACACACAGAAGAGACTCCTCTTCTGGGCAACAGCTACACTACCTTTCCCAGCCGCCTCTGGACCCTTTAGCCAACAGAATACAAACTCCTAGAATACGAATATGCCAATTCCAGACTTGCCCATAATCCTCCATGTTCTTTGCTCATACCTGCTGGGAGATGACCCCAGGACAACCTTGGAAACCATATGTTGAAGACAGTAGAGCCACAATATGGAAAGAGCAGATGTCTTTGAGCCATTATTTAAAAGGAAGTTTCCAGGGCAGGATCAGCTATGTTTGGACTGTCTCGAGAATACGAAATAATAGCTGCCATTCTGACTGGAGTGAGATAAAATCTTAGGGTAGTTTTGATTTACATTTCTCTAATTGCTAGAGATGAATATTTTTTCATATATTTGTTGACTGATTGTATATCATCTTCTGAGAAGTGTCTGTTCAGGTCCTTGACCCATTTGTTGATTGGGTTATTTGGGGTTTTTTGTTTGTTTGTTTGTTTGTGGGTTTTGTTGTTGTTGTTGTTTTGGTGCTTAGCTTTTTGAGTTCTTTATATACTCTAGAGATCAGTGCTCTATCTGATGTATGGGGAGTAAAGATTTGCTCCCAAGATGTAGGTTCTCTATTCACCTCACAGACTGTTTCTTTTGCTGAGAAGAAAATTTTTTAGTTTGAGTCCATCCCATTTATTGATTCTTGATTTTAATTCTTGCCCCAAAGGAGTCTTATTAAGGAAGTTGGGGCCTGATCCCACATGATGGAGATTAGGGCTGGTGGGACTGCAAATTGGTGCAGCCAATATGGAAAGCAGTAAGGAGATTTCTTGGAAAATTGGAAATGGAACCACCATTTGACCCAGCTATTCCTCTCCTCGGTCTATACCTTAAAGGACTTAAAAACAGCATACTACAGGGACACAGCCAACATCAATGTTTAGAGCAGCACAATTCACAATAGTTAAATAGTGGAACCAACCTAGATGCCCTTCAATAGGTGAATGGATAAGGGAAATGTGGCATATATAACAATGGAATATTACTCAGCAATAAAAGAGAATAAAATCTTGGCATTTGCAGGTAAATGGATGGAGTTAGAGAAGATAATGCTAAGTGAAGTTAGCCAATCCAAAAAAAATGCCAAATATTTTCTCTTATATAAGGAGGCTGATTCATAGTAGGGTAGGGAGGGGGAGCGTAGGAGGAATAGACAAACTCTAGATGGGGCAGAGGGGTGGGAGGGGAAGGGAGGGGCATGGGGTTAGAAATGATGGTCGAATGTGATGGACATTATTATCCAAAGTACATGTATAAAGACATGAATTAGTGTGAAATACTTTATATACAACCAGAGATATGAAAAATTGTGCTCTATATGTGTAATAAGAATTGTAATGCATTCCACTGTAATATATAAATTAAAAATTAATTTAAAAAGACCTATCCTAAGGGATATGAATAATAAATATTTTGTTTCCAGTAGGGGAAAAAAAAGAATATGAAATAAAATCATGTTGTGCTTAGCCACTGTGATAGTCAAAGTTCTCCAGAGAAACAAAAACATGACTAATAGAATGTGTGTGTATATATATGACAGAAAGATTGTTTAAGGGGTTGGCCCATGCAATTATGGAAGCTGCCAAGACCAAAGCTTGCAGGGGTCAGCAGGTTGGAGAACCCGGTTGAGGCAATGTTATACTTCAAGTCTGAAGATCATCTCTTGCAGAATTCTTTCCTTCTTAGGGAAAGGTCAGTGTTTTTTTATTCAGACCTTTAACTCTTTAGATGAGGTCCACCCATATTAGTCAAGGCAATCTGTTTTATTCCAAAAAAAAAAATCTACCAATTTAAATGTTATTCTTTGGGAGGGGAAGCTCACACAAACATCAGGAATGTTTTATTAAATATCTGGGCACCATGGCCCTCAGCCAAGATGACCGAAAATTAACCATCACAGACACCAAGACTCCCAGTTTATCTGTTTCAATCTTAGATAATACATGGTATAAACGGTGACTCTGTTTCATGGCTTGGGGAAATAAGTAGGTGGTGGTAAAACACATCAGTTCAAAAAAGAAAATACTGAAAAGGAGCCAGTAGGAACAGAGAACATATTGTTCACTTTTTAGGTCAGACATTATTTTCTATAATAGTGTTTAATGGTCTTGGAATCTACTTACTCATATCTATTATCAATGCTGTTTGGGGTAGCAATTGAGAGAGATAAATTCAACATCTCAGAAGTTCCAGTTTGTTCCTCTGGATCTACTCAGCTTTAAGTATAAAGAGAAAATGCCATATTAGCAGATTCTTCCTAATGCATAAATTACTCAAGGATGCTTCAAGTTAACATGTTTGGATTACTACAGGATCATAAACGATAAAACGACACCACCCCATCTGTCACACAGTGGCCCCAGAGATTTTACTGGCACCCGATTTTCTACCAATTAACATTTTTTTTGCTTCCATGGGTTGAGTCTCATGATTATGCTCATTAATAGCATACTTATTAGTAAAAAATTTGTCCTCAATATCCTCTAATCTTGTTATAGCTACAAAATACTTAGAAGGTACTGCAAAAGACACAAGTATCCTTAGCCCAGTTCCATCAAGAGATTTGGTCTCATGGCAATAGGCTTTCATTGCCACTGTACCCTGGGAGAACTGCAGATAATTCAGTTACCCTTGGTTCATTGTACATTAGCTCAGTAAATAGTTATTGAGCATCTACCATATGCTAAGCACTGTGCAAGATGTTGGGAGCCAAAGAAGTAGTGAGAACAGAAGACATGGTCCCTGGCCTCCTGAAGCTTGTAGTCTAGGCAATTCCAGAGGAATCCAGAAAGATTGGGTCATGACAATTCAAAAGTCATCCACCTTCTGGATTGGACCCTATCTACCCAGGGTCTCATCTGAGTCAGATTCCTTAGTGACCTCATCTACCAAACATCTCTGGGACCAATTTAATCTTCAAAGTCCTCAAGTCCAAGAAGAATCAGAAACTAGCCCAGACCTCCCTCCATTTCTGAGCCAGAACAACTGATGAGGTCGACAAAGAATGTTTTTGATTCATCCACCAGAGTCTCATAAATGTTGAAAAAAGACCAAAAAGAAAAGAAAATCTTAGATGGTATCTACATATATTAAATTCACTCTCAGATGGTTGGATCCTGTGGTTTACATCTGGCCCCTGGGTGGCTCAAGGTAAATTCATGAAAAAAAAAAAAATGAAAGGTAGAATAATAGAATTTTTTCCTGTGGCCGATTTTTTTTAAAGTTATAATGCTATTTCTTTCATCACTCTTTTTTAAATTTTTTTAGTTGTAGATGAACACATTGTCTTTATTTGTTTATTTTTCTTTTTTAATGTGGTGCTGAGGATCAAACTCAGGGCTTTATGCATACGAGGTAAGTGCTCCACCACTGAGCCACAATGCCAGCCCTCTTTTATCACTGTTAATCTTAGAGATTTATAAATACTTTTTGAATTTTCTATCCATTGCATTCTAAATAACTTTGTCATAACGTTGGCTTGTCCACACAAGCCCCTTTCTTCGGTCTTACTTTGGGTCCTCTCTAAAGCCACAGGACAAAGACTTGTGTGCAGGGAGTTTATTTAGGAGTTGACATCAAGAGGCACAAACTGGGAGTGAGAGACATAAAAGACATGGAAAGGCCAATGAGTGATGTCTTAATCAGACAATCACTACCAGGACTACCAAAGCTTCATTTCACTAGTGACACTCTGAATTACAAATTATGTAGAATGCCCTTCAGAAAGGAAAATGGGGGTATTTTCCACCAATTCCCATTCCTGGTGGGATGAAATTTGCTTCTGGGGCATAAAAATGAAGATCTTTTCCGGGGTGTTCTATAAATACCTTTAAAAAGCTCCTAGGCCCCAGAAAGAGCCATGAGGAGGAAGTGGAAAGGGAGAAGCACAGGTGTTCAAGATGGGTGAGTACTGAGGAGAACCAATCGGCCACCAGGAAGATCAGGGGCTGTGGCCTCTGCTCTACAACAAAAAGGTCTCAGCTGCTACTTCCTGCAGTCACCACCTGCCCCAGCAGACAGGCCTCCTTCCCCAGCAGCCGTGCAGGACAGGTCCTCTCCCTTCACACCACCAACCTCTGAAGCAAACACCAGTCCTTTCTAGGTTTTTGGACAGGGTGTTGTTTTTGTCTTTGTATGTTTTTACTACTAACAGCTTACAAGTCCTATTCTTAAGGACATTGCAAGTTGCATGAAAGCCTTGGAATCCCCCAGGTGATCTTCTCGTTCACTGGACAACAAGACGGGCCTGCTCTGCCATGGCTCTTGTCTTGCTCCTGTGCTGGTTCCCCTCTTCATTCCTACCCGAGAGATAGCTCTTCTCAACCTCCCAGCCCTCTTGACTTCAGAGCACCATGAGGAGCCCCCCACACCTACCTCTACCAGGAGGTAGACCTCAGACCTCACCTGGGAGAGGGAGCAGGAAAGTGCATATAGGGGGTCCACAGAGTATCACTTGGATTCTGAAGGAAGTCCAGGATGTGAATCTAATTCTGTCACTCCACCTTCTATCTCACTGGGGCATGTGCCACCAGGAATCCAGGAAGAAACAAATGTCCCTGTATTCCAGACTCTGCTTTTAACAACTAGACATCCACATTTCACTCTACATGTAAAGAATGAGCTCATTCTATTTGGCCAAATAATATGAAAGCTTCCTTTAAGACTTTGTTCTCTCTCTCTCTCTCTCTCTCTCTCTCTCTCTCTCTCTCTCTCTTTTTCCTTTTTGTACCAGGGATTGATCCCAGGGTCGCTTTACCACTGAGTCACATCCTCAGCCCTTTTCTATATTTTATCTAGAGACAGAGTCTTGCTAAGTTGCTGAGGCTGGCTTTGAACTCACAATCCTCCTGACTCAGCCTCCTGAGCCACTGGGATGACAGGTGAGCATCACCGTGCCCGGCAAGACATTGTGTTCTTATTGTACATCCTGAAACTAATGAACAATGTGCCATCAAATGAAGGTGAACAATCTCAGAAAACACAATGGCTTTACTGAGTCACAGAACTATTCTACACATGCCACCTTGTGAAGGCAAAACTGCCCTTTAGGATTGAGTCCTGAAGGTGATGTTTTAGAAATCTAACAATGAAAACTACCAAGTTCAAAAGAAAACAAATAAAACTGACCCTTAGCAACAACATAAGCTGACAAATGGACTACGCATGTCAAAGTCCAATTTAATTCTCAATAGGTGAAGAAAAGTGACTTAGTCATCAGAAGTTAATGATCTATATTTTACTTCCCAATCATGCATCAAAATACACACTTCTCTAGGTCTAGGTCTTAATGTTCTTCTGAAATCATGAAATGTAGCCTCACAATAACATTCTCATGGTAAATTCCAGCACAAGGAAGAAAACAGACCTTACCAATTGGGGCATAAAATATGAATCTTACAAGACAAAACATGTTTATTGAAAAACATGTTGCTTCAACATAAAGAAGGAAAAGATGTCCTTCAGTCTGACTTAATTGGCATTGCTTTTCCTGTTCCTAAACTTTTTTAGAGAATTTTCCATTGTATTATATATAGTATTTTCTGGAGGCACAAAAGTTTAGTCTGTTCTTTTTGAAAATAAGTGTTCGTTGAAGTTCACTTTATTTTATTAAATAAAAATTACCAGCTGGGCATGGTGGCACATGCCTGTAATTGTAACAGCTCAGGAGGCTGAGGCAGGAGGACCACTAGTTTAAGCCAGCCTCAGCAATGGCGAGTCCCTAAACAACTCAGGGAGACCCTGTCTCTAAATAAAATATTTTAAAAAAGGCCTGGAGATGTGGCTCAGTGGTTGAGTGCCCCTGACTTCAATTGCCAGTACCAAAAAAAAAAAAAAAAAAAATGTACCACTGCCTCAAATTTGTTTCAAAATGAAGCAGTTAACTTACTTTAAACTCATAATAATTCTATGAGGTACACACAATCATCTCATTTCATAAATGTGGAAACTGAGGCCGAGAGCAATTGTGGAAGACCACATAGTGAGTAAGGAGTGCATCGGGCGCAGACTGAGGCAGGGTGACTCCAGGACACCACCACCTTCAGAGCAGCCTCAGGACATGGGTTGGGGGGTGGATACAGAGCATGAATATTCATGCCATGGCTAAGGTCTGTCAGCAACCAGAAAATTAGTAAATTATTCCTATGTTGATGTTTTCTTAATCTAATTGTCTTAATTAGCTGTTTTTCAGTACATCAAAGGGTGCTTTCTAACATAGGATATTTTTTGAGTGTGTGTGATACTGGGCATTGAACCCAGGGGCTCAGTGAGCTGCACCCCCAGTCTTTACCCTCCATCTTTATCTTTCTTTTTTGATACAGGGTCTTGTTAAGTTACCCAGGCTGGCCTCAAACTTGTGACCCTCCTGCTTCAGCTTCCCTGATAGCTGGGTAAAGTAGGTTTTTTAAAAAGAGCTTTAAGGAAGAAAAAAAATGTAAGTCCTGCAGGCATGGGTATGTTCAGCATGAATCACTTTGGTGAATTAAAATTCCCTGTTAACTACAGACATCCTCAGTTAGAAAGTGAGATAGTGGGTAAATCGAGATCATTATAGGCAAAATCTACTGAATTAATGCTAGAAGTTAGCTATCAGCTGTAGTTGAAATTCAGGTTATAGTCTTTTGACCCAGGAATCATTTCTCTGAATTACATCAGATATAAGTTGATGATGAAAATATTCTCAGAAGAGGCCTAATTTAGCACAACCTATAGACTAAAACAGCTAGATCCTTCATCACAATCAAAATGAAAATAGCGCACTTGTTCTAAGAAAGTTTAGTATCATTCAACTTCCAGACTGTGGGGTGCCTTTCCTTTTTTATTTCTTTCAAACAATATTTGTTATATGAAGTATATGCATGACAGTAGCTAGCAAAAAGAATAGGCTAACCATCAGGATAATTTTACTGAGTGTTGAAAGCACCTGACAAGTTCACATAATACATACAATATCATTCTTTTTCCTCAGAAAACTAAATAAATCTTGCTCAGTAAATCTTTTCTTGACCTAACTTTAAAATGAGTCTTCTCCCATTTCTTCCCCCCCCCCCCATTGCAGCAAGACTCTCAAAACAGATTTGGGTGTTAGAAGCTTTAATTCTTCTTACATTCTCTCTTAATCCTCCTACAAGCAGGCTTTCAATCCTGTGAGTAATTATCAACAGTCTTGAAGCAAATGAAAAAAATGTATAAAATTTCAGAAAATAAATAAAAGACAATATGTAATCATAGCAGTTTTATCTTTGAACTGTATCTGAGATCTAATCACCCAGTTCCGCTGCCACTCACGCCATCTTTCCATGGCTTCCTGCATCCTCTCCTAACTGGCTCCCACACTTGCCCCGCCACAATCCTCAACAGAACATACGGAGAAATCCTTTTAGAAACAAATCAGATCATGTCATTCTTGGGCTTGAAACCCTGTTATGGCTCTCTCTTCACTTCCAAGCCAAAGTCCTCACCATCTCCCATGGGGTCCTACACTATCCAGCCCTCTTCTCCCACCACCTTACTCCCTTACTCCGCCGAAGCCACTCTTTCCTCCAAGCTGTTCCTTGTATTTTCCAGACAAGTTCCCAAAGTTCCCTTCTCTGGGTGGCAGACATTTACATAATTAACTTCTTCACCTGCTTCAAGTCTATGCTTAAACCTCACCTTCACAATAAGCCACAAACTAACAGTTGTTCCTAGGACTCGTGACCCCTTCTCCTATTCTACTTTTTAATTTTTCCACACCTCTTAACAGTGTCAAATATACTATATGGACTTATTATGTGTATTTTTATTGACTGCTCCCCCCACTGGAATATAAGTGCCATGAGGGAAGGAATTTCCATCTCTTGTTTCCTGATAAAATCAAATGCCTATAACATTGCCTGGGACATCAAAGAACTTTAATAATTGTTGAAAGGATAGGATGAAACGAATGGGAGGTGCTCCCTGGTCTGAAAGAGGAAATAAGAAGGTGCAAGAAAACTTCTTAGTGCACTGCTACACAATGGAATTACCACAAACTTAATGGCTTAAACAACACATATGTATTATCTCACTGTTTGTCAGGTTAAGATTCATGCATGACTGGATTCTCCACTCAAGGTTTTGCTCAAGGTCAAGGCTGCAATAAGGTGCCTGGAATGACTTGCTTCTAAGTTTCCCCATGATATTGGCAGAATTCAGTTCCTTGTGGTTAGAGGCCTGAGGTCCCTGCTTCCTTACTGGTGGTTGGCTAGGGGCCACCATAAGGTCCTTACCACATAGTGTCTCCGTGGTAAGTTCACAACATGACATCTTGGCTCTTCAAGGCTAGCAGAAGACTTTTAGACCATGGGTCAAGTCTCTTCCTGCAGGAAGGGCCCAGTCCCTTCTTAGAATTCCCCTAATCAGAAAGATCCACCCTAGAAAATCCCCTTTTTGATCAACTGACTTGGGTTTTAAATGAATCCACAAAATCCCTTCATCTTGGCCACAAAAATGCCTCTAATCACAAGAGTAGAATCCACAATCAAAGCAGAAGGGATTGATTATCCTGGTTGAATGCACCAGGGGCAGCCATCCTGAAGACCTTCTTAGCTTATTAGAGGAAGACAGGCCTGAAGCCTGGTTCCCTTATGGACCAGCTGGCCAAAGTCCTAAAATATGGTAGTCAGTGTTCACGTCGCCAGGATTTCCAGGAAAGAAAACGTTATAAAAATATCTCTGCCACACCCATGTTCATAGCAGCATTACTCACAATAGTCAAAAATTGGAAGCAATCCAAGTGTCCATCAATGGATGAATGGATAAACAAAATGTGATCTATACATAGAATAGAATGTTATTTGGCCTTAGAAACAGGGGAAATTCTGACACAGGCTTCTACATTGATGAAACTTGAAAGATTAGGAAAAGTGGAATAAGCCAGTCACAAAAAGGACAAATATTGGCTTTATTTTTAAGCAAATGTTAAAGTCAAAGGTTTAATAATGATTAGTGAATTAAAACTGAATTCATTTTTTATGATAATTATTGTTATGTCAGAAATCACCACAGAAACAGTGATCAAACTAATATTTCTGTTCCAATCGAAAGCGAAACTCACCTGACCCAGATCCAGGGTGAGGTTGACTTTGTTGTACTGTGTGCCTGAGGACAGAGGAGGGCTTTGCCACCAACGTTCGGATCCATCAATTGCATTGGTGGCTGGATGTGCTCTTCTGGAATCTTCAGAATTACAATAGTCACAAAACTGACCCTGAAAAACAAAACACCCTTTTTTAAACTTTTAAGCAATTTTTCTTACCAATTTAGCAAAAAAATAACTAAAAAAAGATTATTCCATACAGCTTATTGATTCAGCTGTTAGAATTTATCATAATATGTTCTTGGTGAAATCTTCCTCTTTTATTTAATCTTAAACCATGTCACCTGGCCATCATCTAGGATATAAATTATATTTATCTTGCATCCTTTACAGTTAAGTTTTTCTTGCCCCCCACAATAATTTAAGAAGAGCCTGCTGTATCTGGAATGCAAAGATGTTTCCACTTCAACAAATTCATTTCACTCTTTAAATCCTACTCTTTGCAATTCTGTATGAGGCACTGAGTTACAAAGAGGATCACTGTGCATGGTCCCAGTGGAGGTATTAAGTATATAAATAACCATTAGGGAAGTGGGGGTGGCAAGTGTCTCTGCAGAGTACAGAGTGTTGGGGTCAAGGGCTACAGATATCCCAGGTGGAAGAGATAGTGCTTAAGCTGTCTGGGAGGATAGGAATGATTTTGGAAAGTGACAGTGAGCATCAAAGAGGGAAAGTGTTCCATGTGGAGGAAACAGCCTGAGCAAAGGCACAGAGGTCAGCTGGTCCCAGGCTTGACAGTTCAATGGGGAGAGGCGGATGGCTGTGAAGAACAGAGTTGAGAGGTCAGCAATTCATTCAGTAGGTAAATTGGAACCTATTTTTCTTTGGGCAATGTCTGTTTGGTATTATAAACTCTAACTCCTAACAAAATTACTCTTTCTTTCTTTCTTTCTTGTTTTTTGAAGACAGATTATATTGATTCTGGCTTTTTTTCTTTTGTTGTTGTTTGTTTGTTTTTGCAAGAATTTTATTACCAATTACCATCTAAAAAAAACTGAACCTAACAACAAATCATACTGTTATGTATTAATCACAATGCACCAATAAGGAAAAAAACAAGCTGAACTAAGGCCTCTCTTCTAGGTTGAATATACTTTAACTGTGTCAAAGGACCATGCTTAGCCATACTGAACTACTCTGCTCCCACGTAGGATAAAGACAGAGAAGCAAACTTAAACTCACAGCCTGCTCTAGAATGTCCTGCATAGTAGTAGCAAAGAACCAGAAAATTAAAGGAAAAAACACCATTTCCAATAGTCTCAGAGAATATCAATTACCTCAGAAGAAATTTATCAAACACAAAATAAATTCTATTAAGGGAATTTTCAAAATCTACATAAATGGAAAGATTTTCTTTGAGAGAAACATAATAAAAATGTTTCCCAAGTTGATCTATAGAGTCAATATTATTCTGATGAAACCCTCAATAAGATTTTTCTTGAAACACAGTAAGATAATTATAAAATGTATATATAAATGTGAAGGACCCAGAAAAGTTCAGATATTGCTAAAAAGAGAGTCCAGAGAGAGAGTAAGATATTTTCCCTTCAAGGTATCAGGGCTTATTATGAAGCTATTGTAATTAAGGAAAGAAAAATAAGAAAATAGACCTTTTGGATAGAACAGAGCACCAGAAAACAGTCCATTGCACTTAAGAAATCTTAGCATATTAAAAAATGAGCAAAAATAAGAATTGTTGGGAGAAGGAAGGCTATTCTCTATCCCATAGATATTCTCTCCAGATCTAATAAAATTGGATTTCTACCCAAATCACAAACATAAAGCAATTTCAGATGCACTAAAAACTCAAATGTCAAAAATAAAACATTAAATTCTCTTAGTGGAAATTCCGAATATCCTTGAGAACTTGGAGCAAGGGATGTTTTATTCAGATACAAAAGAATACATAGATAAAATTGACTATATTAAAAATAAGAATTTTGGTTCATTGAAGGTACTTTAGAGAAGTGAAAAGTTACAAGCAGAAGAGATTCACACTAGGCACATGGTCAATAATCCCTCATGGTGGTTCCAATCAATGTCTTAGCAATTCCTTTTCTTTCTGTATATGGTGGCTACTTCAACTACAAAAAGATAAAAGGCTATTTTCCCTGGAGGGTACTCTCTCCTCTTGAGTCCAGATTGACTTTTGTTATTTACTTTCTTTTAGCAGAAGTGTTATTCTGGGACATCCATGCATAGGACTCATGAGGGCTGGCAGGTTCTGCTTCTTTCCTCTCAGGAGCTAGCCTCTGGGTGAGACAACCAACTACCCCTGAGTCACTAAGCTGCAACAAAAACCAATCATACCCCACTAGAGAGGACGAGTGGAAGAGCAAAGAGACACCTGACACATCTTGGACCTTTCAGTCCACCCCAGCCACTGGCTGAACATAACGAATGAGTTACCCCACCTGATACTACATGCAGCAGAAGAACCATCCAGCTGAGCCCAGTCAACTCACAGACTTGTGGAGAGGAAAACCTTTATTGTTTTAGCCTCTAAGTTTTGGGGTGGTTTTTAATACTCCAAAGAACCAAAATTTGAACAGGGAACATGAAATCAACAAAGAATTCTCATCAGAAGTATACACCAAACTTTTTAAAATTAATAAGAGAACCATAAACAGTTCAATCAGAAAATGATCCAAAAGAAGAATAGATATTTCACAGAAGAGGCAATAAATATTTGGAGATATGTTTACCATGACCATCATTAGGACTTCAGTGCAATACTATTTTATACCCATTCATCAGGCCCACATTTAAAGTTTGGTGATATGCATATTAGAAAGTTCCTAGTAGGAAAGTAACTGGTATAAAAACTTGGGGAAATTTTTTGGTATTACTCTTAACATCAAAAATTCACAACTTCCTGAATGCAGAAATTCAACCCACAATTTCATAACCCCCAAACAAATTCTTGCACATGTTTATCAGCATCATCTTCAAGAATATTCATAACAGCACTGTTCACAGAAGCAAAATTCTAGGACTAACTAACTGTTCAGCTACAGGAGAGTATCTGAATAGACAGTGGCATATTCCCACAATGAGTGAATATATGAACAATAATAAATAAATAAAAATATGCAACAATATGAAATAATATATATGAATCTTAACAATAACTTAAGTGAAAAAGAACATGATATACTTTTTATGAAGATAAAAACAACCAAAATGAAAAGTACTTACATTAAAAGAAATAATTACAAATATGATTTTTTTAACTATTAAAAGAAAGCAAAGGAATGATTAAAGATTCACGATTATAAGAAGGAGAGAATGGGGGGAATTTTATATTCTTAGGCATAGGTTAACATCAAGGCTCTGGTTTTGGTTTTGGTTTTGGTAGTGGTTCATGGATGCTTATTGTACTATTTAAAAGACACATCCATATATATGAGCAGGCCATGCAAAAACCAACAGTAGGAGCATGTCATAACCTGAGAGCTATGACATTCTTAATCCAATTCTGCACCTGAGACGCAATGGTTTTTTAAATAGCCATAAATAAATAAAAGCAGGACAAAACTGACAGAAGTTGAAGAAGAGAAGGGAACAGAGAAAGAACAATTATTCATCCAACCATGCAACAAATCTGCTCCAGAAACTATTCAACACCAAAAGATAAACAGGACAAGGACACTGAATCATGCTGAGGATATTGTTAGTCCAGTTATATAGGAAGTAGAAAATGTAATGGGATACAGAGTTACGAAAAATTGTGCTGTAAATGAATAATTATGAATATAATGCACTCCACTATTGTCATCTATGTAATAAATAAAAATAAATAAAAAATAAAATGTAATAGGAGAGGGTAGAAAGGGGATAAGACTGTTCAAATAAACAACTAAACAGAGTTGAGCTCCAAAAGTGGTAGTCCCAGGGTTAAGTCATGTTTGTCCCTCAGGGAGTGACCTCCACTTTTTTAGAAGGATGGAAAAATATAGTCTCTTCTAGTTCATAACATTTTTAATTATTCTCCTTAACTAAAAGCCCTCTCTCTCATGCAATACTTTGCAACTGAATCCACAGTGCAAACACTGTATTGGTCTAAGAAAGTAAGGCAGAGATTATGACAGTCCTTTAACGTAACTTCTGTTTTATTGCTTTAACATTGATTCATTTATCCAACTTATCCAAATTACCCACAATCTGGAGTGCATTGTATTGGATACTGGAGTAAAAACAAACACTAATAGTTGGATTAGCTGAGAGATGATTTGAGCCCCCACATTCCAAAAAAGGTGTTTGGATTTACATAAACATGAGGTTATGGGCATGCAGGAGAGGTGCACCATATTTAACTTAATTTTCACAACCCTGTCTGGTTTATATCAAAGCACACAAAACTTAACGATGAACAAAACAAGTCTCAAACAGGTGAAGTGTTTCAAGCCACACAGCTAGGACATGCTAGAACCAGGACCAGCCTTTGAATCTGGTGACATTACCTATAGCTCAAGACACTCCATCCTGGACACATTAGTCTGTAAGCTCCATCAAGGAGACCTGCCTTAGATATGGATGGAGTGTGAGGCTGCCCTGAAATAACCGTCATGTGATATTCCAAATACCTGACCCACTCCCAGATGTGTAAAAAGAGACCCAGTTGAGGAAAGAACTTACCATCAAAACCAAAAATAGAGCCTTGATGACAATCGTTTAGATGTCCCCATAGCAGCCACAGAAATCCTGGCAAGATGAGTAATGAACCACACTCATCCACCCACAGTCCCATCATGAACCACCACATTCATGCTGCCATGGTCCTCACTGCTAGCCATCACGCACTAATGTTCTGGAAGCTACAGAGTCTCACATGCCCAAACCTAAGCCAGCTGGAGCCCTGAACTGGAGAACATTCTGTGGTGCGCCAGTGTCAAACGGAGATTGATCCTTTGCAAAGACCCTATTCAGAGCATCCTCCCTTCTGAGAAGTACCAAAGCACACAGGCTTGGTTACAGTGATTAAGACAAACATCTTGTAAATTTCCAGAATGCCTGAGTACAGTGAGGTGAGTGCTAACTTCACACAACACAGAAAGCATCCAGCGCTGTACCTTCCACACAGGCTTTATGACACCAGCGGGGTGGAGCATCCATATCTACCAGTGCCAAGTTCCTGGAGTTAGGGATTTGAGAGAGAGAAAACAAAGAATTCAGAGTTGGTTCCAGGTATGAAAAATATTTTTTAAAGAGGATAAGGAAAAGTTTGAAAAATTTGTGATGTGTGTAGTTCAAAACTTATGTTCATCCAGGGAAAATTCTAAGCAGAGGTGGGAGGTCTTTCTAACCTGTTTCAAAGATATGTTGGAGGAGAATAGACAGGGGTTCAAATCCTGGCTTTACCAATTATAGCTGTGGCTTGTTAGTGGAAGTATTTAGCCTCCTTTGAGGCTCTGGTTTCTCTTTATTAAAATGGGCTAATCCTGCTGATCTTGTGCTGTCCATGTGAGGATTAAATGAGATGCCATCCATGAAGCTCCACACCAGGGACAAGACAACACTGCCCTAAAACCAATTCAGTGTGGTTGAAAAGGCCGACTCCTGGGCCCTGCCCTGACCTTACCGAATCAGTCTCCGGTGGGATCCAGGAATCAGAATTTTTAAAACCACCCCAAGTGATTCCTCTGTGCACTACAGTCTGAGAACCACAGGGGCGATGATGACTGGCATCCACAGGGTGCACCTAGTGGAGAACAGGGCAGCAGTCACAGAGTGGCTTCCTGGGTGACAGTGATGACAAAAGGGAAACACCCACACATCACACACGGCACCTTGAACTTCACAGGTACTCACTCTTCATCGCCCTGGAAAGTCCACCATGTAGGGACAATCATGAGACTCTTAGAGTTAAGGAGACAGGCCCAAAGAGGTGGAGCAATTTGACCAAATGGTGGAACCAAGAGAGGAATGCAGAGAGGGATGACTTCAAGAGGAAGTGCTGGGAATAGGCAGAAGAGAGAAGGAGAAGAAGGGGGAATAGCTGTTGTTATCGTTTAGACATGAGGTATCCCCCAAAAGCTCATGTATGAAACAATGCAAGAATTTTCAGAGGTGAAATGATTTGATTATAAGAGGAGTAACATGATCAGTGGATTCATTCACTGTTATGGATTAACTAGGTGGTAACTGTAGGCAAGTAGGGTGTGGCTGGAGAAAGTAGGTCATTGGGGGTAGCCTTTGGGCATATATTGTGCCTGATGAGCAGGCTCTCTCTCTCTCTCTCTCTCTCTCTCTCTCTCTCTCTCTCTCTGCTCCCTGGTTGTCATGTGTTAGGCTGCTGCCATGATGATCTGCTTCATCTTGGGCCCAGAGCTATGGAGTTGGCCACCTATGGACTTGAACCTTGGAAATTGTGAGCCTCAAATAAACTCCCCCTCCCCATGTTGTTCTTGTCAGGTCTTTTGGTCACTGTGATGAAAAAGCTGACTAAGACAGCTGTCTAGTGGTACAAGTGCAGTATCTGAATCTGCAGGCACCCTGAAGATTGGAGGTGACCAGAGAACACTGGGCACTAGCTACACATGAGTTGGACATGAATTTACTAAAGGAAGATGCATTTAAGCTTCTCCATCCATAGACAGTGGAGAGCTGTGTTTTCTATATATTTTTTAGACCTTTTTTTAAATTTATTTTTATGTGGTGCTGAGGATCGAGCTCAGAGCCTTGCACGTGCTAGGTATGTGCTCTACTGCTGAGCCACAACCCCAGCCCGTTTTCTTTATATTGATACACTATTCCACTATATTCATTCTCACTCTTCTAGAAATTATTTCATACATTATCAAAGCTCATTGTCCCTTCCTCTCACCTTATGAATTTGCTTAACTGTCTGTTATTCCTAATCCACAATCTTTTCTGCGTCTATACCATATACCTGCCCTCCCTGCTATTGCAATGGAGAAGTCATCTGCACTATTAAGTCCCCATACTTACACACACACACACACACACACACACACACACTCAATCCCATCCCTCCTACCTGCTAAAGGACTAGGCATCTGCAATCATAAGCCTTTTTTCTCCTCTCCTCTCCTCTCCCCTCCTCACCCCCCATCTCTCTCCCGATGCATCTCAGTCCTTCCCTTCTACCAGGTTGCTTCATCAGGATTGAAACAAAGGTACTTGAAACTATATCCCACTTTCTATCCCTACACCTCACACTCCACTCCCCCGCCCACTGACTCTCATGCTGTTTCTCTATCTCTCCAAGGTCACTCCTGCCTGCCCCAGAGCCTTTGCACCTTCTGTTCCCTATCCCAGGAAAACACTGAACCCAAACATTCCTCTCTTTTCAGAGAGATCTTCCCTAAAACTTTCAGATGAAGTGCTGCCCTCTATTAGCTGAAGAATTTATGTTTTTACAATTATGGTCTTGTTTTAGACAGCTTTTGTTGTTGTTGTTGCTGTGACTAAAAGACCTGACAAGAACAATGTTAGAGGAGGAAAAGTTTATTTGGTGCTCACTGTTTCAGAGGTCTCGGTCTATAGACAGTCAGTTCCATTGCTCTGAGTCCCAGGTGAGCAGAACATCATGGCAGAAAAGAAAAGCATCTCAGGACATGGTCAGCAGGAAGCAGAGAGAGCTATGCTTACCAGGGACAGAGTATATCCCCCAAAGGCACATATCCAGCGACAAGCCTCCTCCAGCCACACCCTATGTGCCTACCTTTACCACCTAGATAATCCATTTAAGTGGATTAATGTACTCATTAGGTTGTTCTCATAACTCAATCATTTCACCTTAAACTTTCTTGCATTGTCTCACACCTGAACTTTTGGGGTACATCTCATATCTAAACCATAACCCATCTTTATTGGATTATAACTGCCCTAAGATCAAGGAGCTTGCCAGCCTGTTCACTGAGATAATCACAGAATCGTATCAGAAAAAACTTAATACTTCTTTCTTTAATTAATAAATAAAAGTAGCATAAACTATTTAGTTACAAGTTAGTGATTTGGTGATAATTTCTAGCCTTGGGATAGACTACGCAGGCTGATACCTATGTCACTTAATCAGCAATTAGAAAGCACCGTCTAATCTAATGTAGACTCACTTTCTCTACCCTATTGAAAATCTGCTTGTTTATTCCTTGGGGTCTCCCCAGACTCCAGCCTCAGCACCTCACTTCTGACCACAGGCCAGATCTGGCCAGGAAGTACCACTCATGCGCAACACTGCTCTCCCATGGTCAACTCCAACTGTTCCCTGGAGAATCTCACTAGCTTCCAAGACCTCTCAGGTACCCCCTTTGCTTAACAAGGCCAAATCAGAGAGGAAAGAAAAAAATGACTGTCACTCTCCTGATCACACTGTTTCTTCATTAAGGTTCCCTTCCATTCAAAAAGAGGTTCCTAAGGCACACTCATACACTGCTGGTGGGACTCCAAATTAGTATAACCACTCTGGAAAGCAGAATGGAGATTCCTCCAAAAACCAGGAATAGACCCATCAGATGATCCACCTATATCACTTTCTGATATTTATCCAAAATAACTAAAGTCAGCCACTTCATTGTTTATAGTAGCACAATTCACAGTAGCCAAATTATGGAATCAGCTCAGATGCCCAGCAATAGTTGAATGGATTGGGAAAATGGTATATATACACAATGAAGTTTTACTCCACCATAAAGAAAAATTAAATGATGTTATTTTGCCAGAATATTTATAGATATGGAGAACATTATGCTAAGTAAAATAAGTCAAACTCAGAAAATCGAGGGTCGAATGTTTTCTCTAATATGTGGAAACTAGAGTCAAATAAGGGAAAGAAGGCTGTGTGGGGAAGTTGGATATCATGAATATATAGGGAAGATCTGTGGAGAAGAAGGAGTTCTAGAGGGAGGGAGAAAGGACAGGAAAGGGGAGGAAACAGAATGAATTTAACAAAATCACGTTATATGCATATGTAAATATACCACAGGGAATTTCACCTTTATGTATATTTAGAAAACACCAATCAAAAATAAGTAAATGAGCAAAAGGAAGATTAATAGAATAGGGAAAAAGAATGGGGGGAAAGAAAGCAAGGGTCAGGGGGCAGGAGAGGGAGCAGGATTGAAATCAGATTCCATCATATATGATTTTGTCACACCGAACCCAGCTGCTATATAGAACTATAATGCTCTGATTTTTTAAAATCTCCAAAAAAAAAAAAAAAAAAAAAAAAGGTTTCTAGGCTTTCCCACTTAATGCCCCAAACCCTAGTACTTTCTCTTTTAAAAGTTTATCTCAGGGGCTGGGATTGTGGCTCAGCGGTAGAGCGCTCACCTAGCACGGGCGGGACCCAGGTTCAATCCTCAGAGACCACATAAAAATAAAAGCATTGTGTTGTGTCAGAAAGAAAGAAAAAGAAAGAAAGTTAGTTTATCCCAAAGCCTAGCTGATTAATAAAAATATGCCTACACTGATAGTTTATTCATTCCGCCATCAACTACTGACTTACTAAAAGCCAGATACTGTTCCCAAAGAGAATCTGTCCCCAACTCAATTCATTCCTCAAATCAGATTTTTCCCGAGTTCCCTGAGTTATGATTTTAATCTCCCTATGAAATCCTTACACTATTTCCTCCTTTCTTTTCCCGTTGCTCCACTTCCCTCAACTCTTCCATTCATCCTTTTTCAGTTTTATCAGTCACCTCAATTCTTTCAAGGCACTGGAATATTACTCAGCAATAAAAGAGAATAAAATCATGGCATTTGCAGGTAAATGGATGGAGTTAGAAAAGATAATGCAAAGTAAAGTTAGCCAATCCCAAAAACACAAATGCTGAATGTTTTCTCTGATATAAGGAGGCTGATTCATAGTGGGGGGGAGCATAGGAGGAATAGATAAACTCAGATAGGGCAGGGGTGGGAGGGCAAGAGAGGGGTATGGGGTTAGAAACGATGGTGGAATGTGATGATCATTATTATCCAAAGTACATGTATAAAGACATGAATTGGTGTGAACATACTTTGTATACAATCAGAGATATGAAAAATTGTGCTCTATTTGTGTAATAAGAATTGTAATGCATTCTGCTGTCATATATAAATAAAAATAATAATAATAAAAAGAATACAATGCACACACACGCACAAAAAAAAGATGCAATCTTTACAAAACCTGGAAAGGCCACCAAAGTCTCACTAAGGGACAACATTCAACATAGTTAACAATCAGGACTGCATGGTTTTTTGAGTTCCTAGAACACACCAAGTACCTTCCCATCCTAGGTCCTCAGTCATGCTGGTGCCTCAGCCTAGAACTCACTTTCTCAACCTCTTCACAGGCTGACTTCCTCTCACCCCCAGGCTTCTGCACCTGCAACACCTCCTATTAACTTTCATCACAGAATCCTATTTAATCTCTCCCAAGCACAGTAACAACCTTAAAATCATTTTATTTGTCACTCATTGGTTGCACTCTCCCATGCAATGCTAGCTCAAAGAGGGCAGGGGTTTTTTTTTTCTGCCTTGTTTTGAATTGTTTTTTCAGTCCACTGTCCCCAGCCCTATGTCTGGTACACGATAGATGTCAATCAATACTTAAACACAGAAGCAATGACCATTATACACAAATAACTGAAAATACACTCAAATCTCCAAATAGCACAGTTCTTTATCATCAGTAAGAATCTAAGGATCACCTTAAAAGACTTTTTACCAGCCTCACCCAGCTTCCAGGTTACTAATGCGGTCAATTAGAGCATTTGAGCTAAATTAGAAGTACCAATCAAGACTATTCACTCACTGTGATATTGCAGAAAAGAAGGGAAAGAGGAGAGGAGTGTAGCTCCCCCATGTTCCATTTCCGTACCCCTCACCCCACCATGGAGTATCATCACCAGGCAAAGGTCAGATGACAGAGGGAGTTGCATTACTGACAAGGCACTGGAATATTACTCAGCAATAAAAGAGAATAAAATCATGGCATTTGCAGGTAAATGGATGGAGTTAGAGAAGATAATGCTCTTGTCTGTTTCCCTGCCACAGGGAAACAGACAAGAGCAGGAAGAAGTTGGCCCCACACTCAGGGAGCTGATGATCTAAGATGTAAACCCTCAAAGAGGCTTTTTCTGGCCCTTTTTATGGACCCAGAGGAGAAGGAGAAAGAATAGAAATTTAATGAAATTTCTGCCTTCTCAACAAATCACGATGCAAACTACTTTGTGGGATCTAAACTACTTTTAGAATATTCACCACCATTTTGATGCACACATAAATGCTCAGTCACATTTAGTGTCTGCAAAGCCTATTCCAGGATGTAAGGAATTGGACCTTTCAATTCACAATCCTATCCTTCCCTTCCCCTGATGCAGCCCCCAGGGCCCTCACTAGAAATAATGGACTCATCCAACCGTCTATATGCAAAATGTGGGTTCACTGCTCCCAGATATACAGTATCCCCCACTCCAGCCACCCTGCCTGCAGTTAGCCAGGCACAAGGCCGGACAGCCTATCCCCTTCCACATACAATATTGGCTTGGCACTTCCTTTCTTTCTCCTCTTTTTCTATTTTTTTTCCTTTTATTGTATATATTTGAGGTATAAAACATGGTTTTGACCTCATAGTAAAATGATTACTAGTCAAGCAAATTAACAGCTCTTCACAGCATTACACGTGTAATGCATGTGCTCAGGTGTGGCAAAGACAACTGAAATCTCTCTTTGCACATTTTCTAGGACACAGTATACAATGTTATTAACTGTAAGCCTCATGTTGTACATTAGATCTCTGAACTTATTCATCTGATAGAACTACAACTTTGTACCCTTGATGGACATCCCCATTTGCCCCACCTTTTCATCCCCTGACACTGAACTGATATCCACTCTTTTCTTTTTGAGACAGGTCTAGCTGGCCTCAAGCTCTTGATTATCCTACCTCAGTCTCCCAAGTAGCTGGGACCACAGGCACATGTCACCACTCCCAGCTTATTCTTTTTCTGTGGTTTTGACATTTTTAGATTCTACGTATATATTCTACAAATATTGAAATCATGCAATATTTGTCTTTCTGCGTCTGGCTTATTTTATTTAGCATGACATCCTCCAGGCTCAGTCATGTTGTGACAAATGTTAGGATTTCCTTCTTTTTTTTTAAAGACAGAATAATATTGCAGTGTGTGTGTGTGTGTGTGTGTGTGTGTGTGTGTGTGTCAGTTTCTTTACCTTCATTTGTCAATGGATACTTATATTATTTCCATATCTTGGCCATTGTTAATAGTGCTGCAATGAACAGAAGAGCTGACTGTGACGGTTTTTTGGTTAATTTTGCTAACATTAAGATGCTACATGAGGGCAGAGGGAATGCAGTACATCCAATGCTGTTGGCCTCCAGGAGCTTTTAAAGGATGACCCTAGCCTAACATCACCTAAATCAACCTTGTAGAACATCACACATCCAGTGGAACCAGAAGGTATTCAGGCCACACTCCTCGGATCACACCTAAACAGAGTCCTTACTCTGTGTCAGTCTGATGTGCTGACTCCTAATGTGGGTGATCCCTAAGTATTTGTTCAGCCAAGCATTCTCCTCCTTCTGTTTATACACCACATTTTGAGTTAACAGATTGCAAAATCTCAAAAAAAAAAACAAAAAACAGAGACCCCAGAACCACCCACTGAGCCTCACCTGTTGTCCTCCATCCTCTGTTCTCCCATACATGGATAACACTCACACTCCAGTCAATAATACTGCTGGCTAAGTGATTTGAAGCTAAAAAGTTACTATATTAATTTTCCAGCACTGCCATACAAAGTAGCACAAACTAGAAACACAGAAAGTTATTGTCTCACAGTTCTAGAGACTAGAAGTCTGGAATCAAGATGCCAGGGAGAGCCATTCTCCTTCTGAAACCTGTTTGGGGAAGGCTCTTTGTTGTTTATGTTAGCTTCTGGTGTTCTCCTAGGCACTGGACTTAGCTACTGCATTAGACAACTCTGCTTTGAAATTCAACACATGAGGGCCACTCCTGTTTTCCAAAGGACAGCCTGTTGAAAGTCAGGTACTTTTTTGAGGGGGGGTGGGGGTGGGGTTGTCAAACACTTCCATCAGGTTGTTTGTTGCTATGGGAGAAAAATTCTATCCTGGTGTTGCCCTCTGAACATTTCTTCCTGAAGTCTCCATGAAGACAGGCTGCCACAGGGAAACGGACAAGAGCAGGAAGAAGTTGGCCCCACACTCAGGGAGCTGATGATCTAAGATGTAAACAGATGTGAAAATGAACAGTTTTAAGGTGATGACTGGAATTAGCAAGGTGACTGAAAGTTTAGCTTGAACTTGAAGATAGAGTAGTTCACTCAGCTCTGGCACGTGGTCTAGTGGGTAAGACAAAATCTCTGCAGTCAGAGAAGCTGGTTTGAATCCCAGTTTCACCACACACTAGCTGTGTGGTCTTAAGCACATCAATCAACTTTTCTGTGCTTCAATTTCTTCATCCATAAAATGAGCACACTAAAGTAGCTCGTTCGTAAATTCATAAATTGCTTTGACGATTAAGAATTCAATGTGCATAAAGTGGCTTAGGACAATGCCAAGCATGTGTTATGTGAAGTTCTTGTCTTAAGCTGGGGAGCAAGACCCTGATTATCAGGCTGCTTCCCCTACTCACCATTCTACACATCCCTCCTTTGGTACCTTCCTTTACAGTAGGTGTGGTATGAGCCACAGCTTGAAAGTAATGGAGAAATGGATTTCCTCCCTACCTCTCACAGTTATGGTGCACCAATAATCTCTTAAAATCCATATTTCTCTCTAGTCAGTATTTATCTATTAATTCAACACGTTGTTTATGACCTTGTAGGATGAGGAAACCACTGAGGGAATACAACGTTTGTGACATTGAGAAAATGGGACACATGAAATTCAGTGAACTGACTTTCCCCAGGGCGGTTTCCACACTATTAGCATGAGGGATCTAATCAGTGTCCTGGTGGCTCTTTCTTGCAAAGCAAAAAAAGGCTCTCTGCCTCTGAGCAGATGCAGGCCTCCCCCATTCCCCCTGGCTGGATTTCAACCCCCACCCTCCTCCTAAGTCAGGAGGCCGTGTACACAACACAACTATAGCCAGCTCCATTGATTTTTTTTTTTTAAGAGAGAGAGAGAGAATTTTTTAATATTTATTTTTTAGCTTTCGGTGGGCACTACATCTTTATTTTATTTTTATGTGGTGCTGAGGATCTAACCCAGCACCCATGCATGCCAGGTGAGCATCCCCAGCCCAAGCTCCATTGATTTTAACCACACAGGTACCATTTAATAAATCCTTTCCTCTCCGGACAAATGGATGCAGAATGTTGAGCACAAGTGAACTGAGGTTTCATAAATGCCTCAGTCACAACTAGAAACAAATTTATGACTTGGGAGAATACACTACTGCCACCTAAATTAACATTAAAAATTAAAACCTCTCCCTAAAATGTTACTTTAGTTAATAAAAATATATCCCTACATAAGCAAATAATATCTAAACCAGTTACTAATATGAACCAAAGTAATTTACAATGCTATAATTTGGAAGGCTCCTGAAGTCTTTGTAACTTATTTGGCCTGCCAAATATATTCAGTATGTACTGTAATGTATTCAGAGAATTTTACTCAAAAATTTTATTTGACTATTGTAACAACTCATCTTTGTAGTTTACAATTTTAGAAATCTTACCCAAGAAGAATTAACATTTATAAGCATTAAATAAATGTATGAGATAGATACTAATATTAATTCTGTTTTATACATGGGGAATTAAGATTATACAACCAAAAGGAATGAAAAAATGTAAAGAGAGCCTAAGAAATTTGTGGAATGTCATCAAGCAGACCAAAGAGGAAAGGACAAAGAAAAAGAGAAGGAAAAAATATTTTAAAAAACATCTGAAAACCTCTCAAAATGATGATATAAATCTATCCAGGAAACTCTACAAAAACCAAATAGGATAAACTCAAAGAGATCTATACCAGTATACATTATAATCAAATTGCCAAAAGGAGTAAATACTGAAATTGGCAAAAGAGAAACAATTCATCACATAATGGGAATCCTCAATTAGATTAATGACCTTTTTCTCATCAGAGACCATGGAGATCAGAAAGCAGTAACACGACATATTTAAAGCACTGATGGAAAAAATAAAACTATAAATCAAGAACTTACCCCCACCCCCTGAAGTAACTTAGCAAGGTACTGTCTCTAAATAAAATATTAAAAGGTCTAGGAATGTGGCTCAGTGGTTAAATGCCCATGGGCTCAATCCCTGGTACAAAAAAAAAAAAAAAAAAAAAAACACCTCTTTTCCCAGTAAAAACTATTCTTCAGATATGAAGTAGAAACCAAGACATTCCCAAGTAAACAAAAACTTGAGAAATTCATTGCTAGTAGCAGTAGACTTGGCTTACAAAAAATGCTAAATGGAGGCTTTTTAGCCAAAATGAAGACACTAGACAGTATCTCAAAGCCATACTAGAAATAAAGAGCGGGAGTACAGGTAAGTGCATAAGTAAATATAAAAGCCAGTATTATTGTGTTATCTGTTTTCTCTTTTTCCCCTATATAACTTTTTTTCCCCTATATAACTTAAAAGATAAATATACAAGATGATAATGATAAACTTCTGTCAACAAAAAAGAACATAGAAAGGCATAATGTGCAATAACACCATAAAGAATAGGCACAGGACTGTATAGGAACAAAATTTTGGATGCTATTGAAGTTAAGTTGGTATCAATTCAAACTGAATTATTATTAATTTAGGGTGCCAGTTTTAATCTTCAGAATAATCACTAAGAAATACCTAAAAAATATTCAAAAAAGAAAATGAAGGTAGAATTAAAACAGTACCATAGAAAAGTCAAAACACAAAAGAAGACAATAATAGAAAAATTGAGTAAACAAATATAATAAATAAAACTTACAGAAAAAATAGCAAAATGATAGAAATCCTTTATTAATGATGACTTTTTAAATCACCAATTTAAGAGCAGAAATTGGCAGAAGATTTTTTTAAATGATCCAAATATTAACGAGTCTATGAGACTTGTTTTAGATACTAAGACACAAAAAGGTTGAAAGAAGAGAAAAAGATATTCTCAAAGACAACAATAATTCAGAGCAAAATCTTTTAAAAAAAACTCACTGCTTTAATGCATTTGCCTTTTTTCTAATTTTTAAAAAATTTTTATTTTTAGTGCATTGCAGCTACACATGATAGTGGGGTTCATTGTAGCGTATTCACAAATGCATATAACAGTTTGCTCCATTGCAATCCCCAGTACTTTCCCTTTCCCCTTGTCCTCCCTCCCCCATCCCTTTCCTCTACTCTTGGTTATTTGTGTATTTATTTTTACTTGGCATATTGTAGTCATATAAAAATTTCTTTCAATTCAAGCATTGAACATTTGTAGTTTCCAATTGTTCATTAGCAACTCTAAAAATCTATATACTCCAGTAATCTGTGATTTGTGGCGTTACAAATTTAAACTGCAGCCAGTCTGCTGTGTGGAATCCTATCTCTTAGCTGGTGAGTGAACTGTGCTCTCCAAGAAAAAATACTTGAGTTTGTTTCCTCCAAGAAATATAAAGGGTCAGCAAATATATGAAAAAGATGTTCAACATCCCTAACAATTAGGTAAATACAAATCAAAACTACACTGAAATTTTATCTCACTCCAGTCAGAATGGCAGCCATCAAGAATAAAAATGATAATAAATGCTGAAGAGGATATGGGAGAAAATGAATAATTTTATACTGTTTGTGGGATTATAAATTAGTATAACCATTATAGAAATCAGTATGAAGCTTCCTCAAAAGACTAGGAGTAGAACCACCATATGACCCACTATACCCCTCCTGGTATTTACCCTAAGGAATTACAGTCAAAATACTATAGTGATAGATGTGTATTTGAAGCAGCACAATTCACAATAGCCAAATTATGGCACCAACCTAGGTATTCATCAAGGGATGAATAGATAAGGAAAATGTGGTATACAGACACAATGGAATTTTATTCAGCTATGAAGAAATTATGGGCAAGGCACCTTAATTGTGGGTGCAAAAAAAATAGATGGAACATGAGACCATTATGTTAAGTGAAATAAGCCAAACTCAGAATGTCAAGGGTTGTTTGTTTTCTCTTACATGTGGACACTAGAGAGGAAAAAGGAAAAGACAGGTGTGGGGGTGGGGGGTGGGGGGGGGTAAACACTTGAAAAGCAAAGGGAGATCAATAGAATAGAGGAAAGGGACCAAGTAGTGGGAGGAGGGAAGAGAGAAGGGAAGTGCAGGGGAGTGCAATTGGCCCCATTATATTATAGTGTCACGTACTAATATGTAACAACAAATCCCACCATTATGTACAATTACAGCACATTTAAAAATATGGATAAAAAAGCTTGTCTTCTTCATATGTTTTGTATATAAGCTTTCAATGCTAAACTTGGGCTAATTTCCACAAATGTGGAACATATATTAGGAAAATCATTTTTAAAAAGAATCCTTTGCCCTTAAATTTCTGACTGTAGTGATTCATTTGAAATCTTTAAGTAATTAAGATTAATAATTGTTACAAATATGTCAGTGGACATAGTACAAGCCTTAGATTTCCCAGCCCTTGCTCAACATTTTCACACAGTGAAAGGAAAAAGCCCTTGTTGGAGTTAACAAATGATTTTCTTTCACAATAGCCCTATAAACAGAGCCTTAGTGAAGTTGGCTTTCCTGTTTATGGCCATTAGTCCAAGTTACACAAACACAACCAAAATTGCTCTGTGGCTGACAGCAAGCACACTCGCTCACTGCCATAACTCAGGTGTGTGCATATCTCTGTCAATATCATCCAGGCCAAATACACAGCCCCATATGCAAATCACAGTGTCATAAGCAAATGTATAAAGGATGGGTCAAAGTGTCAATGTACAAAATAAAGATCATGTGCTTGGTAAATGTGTGAGTTTCATCCCTTACAAATACAGTGTTTATGCACAACTACCTAACTCTAAGTGACATTGTTGACGAGGCCTTCCATTTTATCATCACCTCTGTCAGATGTCTCACGTATTAGATGCCATAGATAAGTTACCATTCAAAACTAAAGCACAAAATGTACCATGCTTCATTTGTAATTGCTTTTCAACAGAATAGCATTCATTTGTATATTTTTCACGTTTACTTTTTCCATGAACTTCTTTGACTTGCATTCATTTCCATCATCCCTTCATTCAACATTTTCTGAACACCTGCACTGTTTCAGGCCCATTATAAACACTGGGCGTGCAGTTATGAAGAACACAGAATCCCTAAATCACAGAGCTCTCTGACGCAAAAACCTTAATGTCTGAGCAGAAACAAATACATAAAACCTTTTTAAATAAATCTTGCCTCCAGAGAAACTACAGTGAATGTTTTGCACACAACAAACAAAATGCAGACTTTTAAAACATCCTACCTATTGATACAAGCTACCATTCAAGTATCAGCATTGGTGTTATATGTCTTACCAGAGAGAATGAGAGAGAAAGAGATCACTACCACAAAACCAGATTTTGTTCTAAGACATGACCTTCTTTTTTCTTTTTCTTTCTTTTTTTTTTTTTTTTACATTTTGTGCAAAATCCTTTTGACCTGGCTATCCCCCAAAATTTATTTTTAGAAAGTTCATAGAAATAGAACTATTTTGGCTAACTCTTCTGTTTCCCATCTTGAGCTGCACATAAGGAGATTGAGGTCAAGCATCACTTAGAAACAACCATTAATCATAATCCCTTTTCTCCACCTGTCTCCCTCCTCCTCTCAATTTTCCAAAAGGCAAATCTGTACTAGCTTTTGCCTACTCTGGGCTAGAGTGAGTGTCTAGTAATCCCACCTCTGGAACTCAACTTTCCTATCTTGTCCCCAACATGCTTCTCTTGTGTCAGCTTAACCAAGGCCTCAACTTGTGAAAGCAGAAAGTACAATTCAGCAGGGCCTTTGTTCAACCCTTATTTGCAGAGGAGAATAAGGTATAATGCCAAACAGCATTTTCTTTCTTCAGGCTACATCCTGCCCTAGAGACATTGTCTGCTGGGTGACATCAGAAAGCTACCTCCTACTATATCTAGGAGCGTGAGCCCATATTTAATGACCTACTCTAGAAACCCAATTAGAACAGCAAATGTGATTTTCATTAGCCTCCAGAACAGTAATGCTAACCTATGAACAATCAATGGGAAGAATGAGGGTGGCCCTCCCTGGACAAATCTGGGGAAGTGGAGATAGATGAAGATCTCTATGATGCCTTTCTTCTCTTCACCTCTACTCTACCCATAATTAGGACAATTTATATAAATATATATATATATATATATATATATATATATATATATATATATAAAGAGAGAGAGAGAGAGAGAGAGAGAGGTGAAGAGAAGGAAGGCATCAATATATATATTGTAGACCTTTTATTTATTTTTATGTGGTGCCTAGCATGGAAACCAGTGCTTCACACATGCTAGGTGAGCACTCTACCACTGAGCCACAACCCCAGCCCACAATTTTTTCCAAAGTTGCCTGTTCCCGGCAATCTAGCACACAGTTGTAAGAAGTAAATACTAAAGCTGGTTCTCATCCTTATTTTACTTGGAAATGGAAAAAGACAACTTTTTTAACTAGTTTTTTCTAATATGAAACATACAGAATGATTTAGAGGCCACCACCTGATTCCCAAGTCAGCTGGTCTTAAGTTATCAACGGTCCTGAATATCTGAAGGAAAAGGCAGGCCACCAGGCTATCATCTGACCATGACATATCACAGCTTACATGTGCATGGTTAAGTGGACATATGAATTCTGTTCCCCCAGACAGCAGAAAAGTTACAAACCTATCTTGAAATGGGGAGTAACTGTGGGCTTACCAGTTATCTCATGGCAGAATACTTAAAAGATCTTTTAACCTTAAGGCAGAGTTATGTGTGTGTGTGGTTTTTTTGTTTTTTTTTCCCACAAAACTTCAGAATTTGCTGACTTTTGCTGGAATAACAAGTGGCTGCCAGAAGTTTACTGCCTGATAGATATTTAAAGAATACTGAAGGCCCTCACTCTGTTTCTTCGAAGTAAAAATGTTGTTTTAACAAAATGCACAAAAGTAGACACCACTTAAGGAAATGTATGCCTTGGAAAAGGCATTTTGAAAAACAGATGTTTAGAAATGTTTTCATTTTTGTTACTGAAATGATAGAACTGCATAACTCTAAAAATACTCATATTTTTGAAAACAAGAAAACAAACTTCCTTAATATATTTTAATATTTTCCAAAAAAAACTTGCAGTGAGTTTTGAATTTATTGTTTAAAACATTAAAACGCAGCACTTTCACTAGTAGAAAGTACCAAATACAACCTGGAAAGAAAAAAATTACTAGCCAAGTTTCAACTTTTAAAAAAACTTTAGAATAATTGAAGGATAGGGAAAAGTACAATGATTTAGGGATCTGGAACAGCGGGAGATCCATGCAGTCACAAAGGGTCTGCACTTATAGGGTCTCTTGTTGGTTTAATGTTCTGCTGTCACCATCTTGAATTTTTAAATAGTTTTTAAACAAGGGCTCCACGTATCTGTTTTACACAGGACTCCATAAAATAGGTAGCTGGCTCTGGAATACAGTAGTTCAATGCATTTCTTCATTTAAATCTATATATTTTAAGTGTATTTTTTTCAGTTATGCAACCACTAAAATCAAGTATTAATATAAAATCAACTGAATTGTTGAATCATAAGTGCTAAACTTGTCAAAAATAATTATATACTTAATTTCATTTGTATATCTATAGTTATCAAAAAATCCCAAAATAATTAGAGAAGGCAAAATTATTGAAGGACTGTTAGAGAAAAATCTAAGGTATTTTCATTATTATTATTTTACCTTCAGTTTCTCTTTTGCATATTTTATAATATAGACACTATATTAAAATGGTAAAAGGGATTTTCATCAATCATTTTTAATTTCTCTTACTACGTATTTTATAATGTGCACAGCATATTAATAGCAAATACATGCATCTAATTTATAAATAAATCAATATATATAGAACACTGCATGTTCGACTACTTGTCATTTATGAATATGCACCATCAAAAGAATCTCTAACACACTAGACACGCAATGATAATCCTGCTACTTCCCAGCCCAAGTTCCAAAATGACTCCCTCTTATGGCAACTCCCAGTCCTCAGCAGTCCTACCAAGGACAGGTAGGCGATTTCTGCGTAGCACAGAGGATTTGGAGACAGGACTGAATTCAAATGCTGCTGCCCTGCCCAGGAAGCGAGCACCTTTCTTAGCCTCCTCTCCTGAGCGGCCTCCCAGCAGGTTGGGAGGCTCCTGCGTCAGAGCCGGGCACACCACAAGATGCTCACTAAGCACCAGCTGCACTATCTTTTCAACCAGGTGTTCCCGGCGGAAGTGTGATCTCTGAAGATCTCCTTTGTCCCAATGACTGAATGGTGGCACTTGGGGGGTGGTGGTGGAGCAGGAATGAATCTTTTCAGTGACATCAGAGTGATACTATGGATTTAACCTGAAAGTTCTCTCTTGAACTACATAACAGAAGGTAACTTCCACCAACGCCTGGTAATAAATTCAGGAAGATGAAGAGCCTGGCAAGAGGCGCGCCCTTGAAGCCTGGAGCTCTCACCGTCTGGCCGGGTGCCACCTGGGTGATGGACAGTCGCTGCATCCCGACAGCGCAGCTTCGGACTTTCTCCTCTACAAGCTGGAACCTGACCACAGCCTTCACTCATCCGCGCGCTTCGCCCATCCCCGCCTCGGGCGGCATGCTGCCAGGGCCATGCTCCCACAGGCTCGCTCCTGCGGCACCAAGCCACCTTCCGGGGTCCCTGGCACGTGCGGGGCTGGGGCACACTTCCCTGTCGCATGGGGTCACCTAACACGCGTGGGGAAAGTACCCATCCCTTGGTCTGGTGCCTTGCCCCACGGGGAGGGAGTGGGCGCCCCACACCCCACCCCCGCTCCCTGCGGGACCCTACCTGGATGGTGTGGCCTCTGCCCGGGGCGTTGGGGCCCCCAACCAACTTGCAGTAGAGCTCTGGCCGAGGCTGCCCTCCGCCGGGTCCCCGTTCCCCGCAGGTAGCAGTGGCCCAAATCTTTGCCGCCTCGGCCAGGTTGAAGTAGGGCGGGTGCAGGCTGAGCTCCTCGGCGGGGTCCCCAGCGGTCGCACTCCAGGCTGACGGCACCCGCAGCACCAGCACCAGCACAAGCAGCGACCGTGGCGGCCGCAGGACTGGCAGCGATGTCCAGTCTGGAGCCCGCGCAGCCGCCGCCATCCCGGGGCGCGGGGTCTTCCTGCCTGGGCCACCCGCCGAGGGACTCGGTGGCACAGCCGTGCGGGCGGCCGCCACTCTCCGCGCGTATCTCGTGGAGCCTGCAGCGCGAGGAGCCAGAGCAGCCCCGGGTGTGGGCGGCGCCGGAGCCGCGCCCCTAGTTCCACGCGCGGAGCTCGGGCGTGGGGGTGGCTTTTCGGCTCTGGAAACTGCACCAGCCCGGGCCGGCACCCGCCTGATCAGGAACTGACAGCGCCCAGCCTGGGGCCAGCAGGCGTAGTCTTTGAGGACGCCCGGCGCGCGGCAAACTTCTCGGGCGGGGAACAGGAGAGGCGTTCCCGGGCTAGTACCCTGGCAGCCCGAGCCGGGGCCCCTGAACCACTCGACCTTCCCACCGCGGGGCAGAAATCAGATCGCTCTCCAGATACTCCGGATCTCGGGCCAAAGCCAGTGAATCTGGCTCCTGAACTAAGAGATTTGCAGGAAGTCGCCACCACCTGCAGAACTTTCATCAAAGACGTTGTCCCCAGACAAGTATTGATCTGTCCATTCTTCAACAGTGTGCACGTCCAATCCCTGGCACTACAGCCGCATACTAGCGGGGATTAAAGAAACTCACCGAATTAGGAGTGGTGCAATGTACACATTTAAAAGATAGCCAATAATGCGAGTTGTGGTTAGTGAGCCAGAAAGGTACCTTAAAGGAAATCCTTTAGATGCCCCATCAGCTCGATTTTTGAGATGTTGAGTGTGAGTTACTGGAGCTGTCACGCTGGCCTTAGGACACAGGGTACTGGCCCAGAGCTGAGGATTGGTCCGGTATGCAGCCCACCTTGCTGAAACTCAGTCCACATAGGCCGTCTAAGCAATTAGAGGGGGTGTCATTGCTGTGGGCCAGGACGGACGATCAGGGGACTTGTCCAGAGGAAATAAGTCTGGAGCTTTGAAAACAGAGAAGGAAAAAAGAGGGAAGCTCTGAAAGGGCTGCTCTTCAGGGCTACAGAACCAGGGATAAAACAGTACACTTGTAGTGGGGGGAGCGGTTGGGGTTGTAGCTCAGAGGTGGAGCCCTCACCTACCTTGTGTGAGGCACTGGGTTCATCCTCAGCACCACATAAAGTAAAATAAAGACATGTGTCCATCTATTTTTTTTTAAGTACCCTTGCAAGCTTTTATGGTCTGAGTGTTCCTGTATCCCCCAAATCCTCATCCCTAAAATGATAGTTTTAGGAGGTGAGGACTTTGGGAGGTGATTAGGCCATGAAGGTGATTCTGGTGAAAGGGTGAACCTTACAAAAGAGATTGGAGTTGATGCTGGTTGGCAGCTTCCAGCATCTGAGGACACAGGGAAGATACTGCTATGAACTAGAAAGTGGAACTGTCACCAGACAGGATATCTGCTGGCACCTTGATCTTAAACTGATCAGCCTCCAGAACTATGGGAAGTAAATTTCTGTTGTTTATGGACTATGGTGTGTAGGAAATTTTGTTACTGCTGCTCACAGGAACCAAGATAAAGGACAAAGACATGACTGGTATATTTATTAAATCCTGTGATATGTTATAGGACAAAATATGTCCATTTAATCTTCCATGTGTTCTCCAAAAAATATGGGGAGAATTGTGAGCGTAACAAGGAAAGGAAAAGCCATAAAGACCAATAAGTTACCTCCATAAAAACTGAAATAAATGTTTGTACATCAAAAAGCTAACTAAATAAAAATGAAAAAACAAAAGAGGGAGAAAATGCATACCATAAATGACATAGGATTAAAGGCTTTAGTACATACACAAAACAAGTACAGAGAAGCTGACCATTTAGGTCTAAAGAGACCTAAATGCAATTCACAGAAAAAGAAACTTTAAAAAAACTAATAAACATATTTGTTTTAAAAAGTTTGACCTTTCTGGAAATTGAAATGCAAGCAAAGCACCAATTAAACTCATATTTTATTTATCAAACTGGTAAAGATTTTTAAAAACTGATGGTTGAAGAGAATCCATGGACTCAAATGTCACACACTGTAAAAATAAAATCTATCAGCTTTCAGAAGTATAATTTTTTGCTGTGCTTAGCAAATGACTCCAATAGGCATATATTTTGCCCTAACATTTCCACTTGTAGAGATTTATATTCAGGAAATAATTGGGGCTATTTTCAAAGATTCATTGGCAAGTATTTGTCAGAGTTGTTTATACTTTTTTTAAGTTTAAAGGTAAATGTTTAATAATAAGGAATTTAGGTAAATGCTTAATAATAAGGAATTTAGGTAAATGTTTAATAATAAGGAATTGGTAAATGATGGTACATCTGCATGGTGAAATATTACAAAACCATAAAATAATATTATAAAAGTATATATATCAATATAAACACACATACATATATAATCTTTTTTGCACATGTGTACATATATAATCATATATATATATAAAATCTTTTTTTGCACAGTATTGGGGATCAAAACCAGAGCCTCACATATGCTAGGCAAATGCTCTTACCACTGAGATATACACCTAACCCCCATAGAAGTATATTTTTTGACATAGAAAAGTGTTCAAAATATTTTAACAGAATAGATATACAATAATATATGTACAAAAATCAAATGTATTTCTAGACACTAACAATGAACACTCCAAAAAATAAAGAAAACAATTACATATACAAAAATAGAATAAAATTGTTAAAAATAAATTTAACCAAAAATGGCAATATTTGTAAAATAAAAACTACAAACATCTTTGAAAGATACTTTAAAAGACCAAAATACAGATGTCCCTTCACTTACAATGGAGTTACATACATCCCAATAAACTCATCGTAAGTTGAAAATATCTTAAGTCAAAAATGCATTCATTTAATACACCTAACATTCCTACTTCCATATTTTAGCAACATAGCAAACTATAGATATAGGTAATTTACCCTTGTGATCATGTGGTTGATTGGAAGTCGTGATTTACAACTCCTGCCCTGACCAGAATTCAAAGAGAATATGGTACTGCATATTTCAGGCCCAGGAAAAAAATTTAATTCAAGATTTGAAGTACAATTTCTGCTGAATTTTGCTATATACTATTGATAAGTTGAAAAATTATAACTAATGTAAATTGGGGAACCATCCATAAGTGCTCATGGATTGGAAAGCAATATTGTTAAAATGGCAATATCCCCCAAAGCAATCTACAAATTCAGCATAATCTCTATCAAAATCTCAACTTTGCTTTCCTTTTTCCAGGAATCAATAAGCAGATCCTGAAATTCATGTGGAAATGCAAGGGACTTGGAATGGTCAAAACAATCTTGAAAAAAATGTCAAAGGACTTATACTTCCTGATTTCAAAACTTAATACAAAGTGACAATAATCAAGACAGTGTGGTACTGGCTCAAGGATAAACATATAGATCAAAGAAGTAGAATTGAGATTCTAGAAATAAACCCTTATCTTTATGATCACTTGGTTTTCAACAGGGTACAAAGATCATTCAATGAGAACAGAATCTTTTTAATAAGTGGTGCTGGCACAACTGGATATTCACATGCAAAAGAAGTTGCCTTTACCTCACACCATATGCAAAAGTTAATTCAGATAACTCAAATGAATCAAATCCCTAAATGTAAGGGCTAAACCTGTAAAACTCTTTGAGGAAAATATGACTCTGGGTTGGCAGTGATTGCTTAGATATATCAAAAATACAAGAAAGAAAAGAAAAAAAAATAAACCTCCGTCAATTTTTAAAAGTCTGTGTTTCGAAGGACAACCTCACAAAAGTGAAAGATAACCTAAAGAACAGGACAAAGTATGCACAAATCACGTATTAAGACTCATATCTAGAATAAAAAACTCTTGTAACTCACCCATTAAAAAATGATGGGTAAAATATCTAAACAGGCATTTCTTCAAAAAAGATATTTAAAAAGGTCAATAAGTATTTCTTTCCATTGTTAGTCTTCAGGGAAATGCAAATCAAAACCACAAGGAAATACCATTTCTACCAACTAGTATGGCTATTTAAAAAAATAAAAGCAAGTATTTGGTGAGAACACGGAAAAATTGGAACTCTCATACATTGTTGGCAGGAATATAAAATGGTGCATACACTTGGGAAAACATATTGGCAGTTCCTAAGAAAATCAGATATAACATTACCATGTAACCCAGATATTCCAATCCTAAGTGCATATTCCAGAGAACTAAGAACATATATCTACACGAAAACTTGCTCATAGATGTTCATAGCAAATTACTCATAACAGCCAAATAGTAAAAATAACCAATGTTCACCAAGTGATGAATGAATAAACAAAATGTGGTATATCCATACAATGGGATATATGTCACCCATAAAAAAGGAATAGAGATCTGATACATGCTACAATATAGATGAGTCTTGAAATTTTATTAGTTGGGAAAAGCTAGACACAAATGGCCACATATTATACAGGGAATGACTGCTAATGAATCTTGGGTTTCTTGTTGGAGTGATGGAAATGTTCTGAAATTAGTGGTGATGGTTGTATAACTCTGTGAATTTACTAAAAACCACAAATCATGTACTTTATTAATTTATGGTATATAAATTATATGTTTGTTTGTTTGTTGGTACCAGGGATTGAACCCAGGGCGCTTAACCACTGAGCTGCATCCCCAGACCCAATTTAATATTTTATTTAGAGATAGACTCTCACCAAGTTGCTGAGGCTGGCTTTGAACTCACAATCCTCCTGCCTTAGCTCCTAAGAGGCTGGGATTACAGGAGTGCATCTTTATGCCCGGCTTTAAGTTATAGGTTAATAAAGCTATTACAAAAATTTTTGCAGAACCAAAATATATATTGGTGTATATGAATGTGTGTTGCATATGTGTGTGTGTGTGTGTCTAAAAGCAGAACCAAAGGTATTTGAAAGCTACTCAATAGGTTGTTCAAGAGAGGATAGCTGCATGGGGAAAGGGGATTGGGTGGATTTTTGCTCCTTTTTTTTTTTTTTTTTTACTTGCCTATATTTGAAAACTTTTCTAATAATTAAACTATATTATTTTTGTCCCAACAAGAACTTTTAAAATTCTAGTAAATCAACTGAATGAATGCCCAGCACTGCCTTTAAAGGTCCTACCCTGTTGTAGATGAAAGATGATTAACAAAAAGTAAGAATGAGGGCTGGGGTTGTGGTTCAGTGGCAGAGCGCTTGCCTAGCATGTGTGAGGTGCTGGGTTCTATCCTTAGAACCACATAAAGATAAACAAATAAAATAAAGGCATTCTGTCCATCTATAACTACAAAAAATTTTTTAAGCAAGAAAAATCCTTTTAGACAGGATTATTTGAAGAAAAACATTCAACAAATGGCTAAGATTCCAAAATTATTTTATTAACAGGCAAATGTGAAAGCAAAGGCTAAATTAAAGACGCTGTTCTTTATTTGGGCCAGTGACTCTTTCCCACAGCAAGGTCGTTGTGCAGAGATGTTCTGATAGTATCAGAAACCACAGCAGCAGAGCTGACCATCTATGGATTTAAATCAAGACTTTGTCCTCACAGCATCACCTTTTACTCTACAAGGCAATATCTAACAGCATGGCATAGAAATTGATCGTATTGTACCATGACACTCTTTCTTTTTATGTTTTTTTTTAAACATCCTCTAGTCAGAGGATATGTAATGTCATTAACCTCATTTTGTCCTTACTGTTTAAAAATAACTTTGTGTTGTCCAAGTAGATGTGTGTTTGCCCACTGAGACTAGCTTCAAAGATAATCAAATAAAAGCTACATATCTAAAGTGAATATTTGTTAGTGAAATTATCTCTCAGAAGATTATGTATGTAAAACAAACATCCAGGCAGCGCCTATCTTCCACAGTCCTGGGAACCAGAAATATAAATATGAATAATGAAAATGAGATTTGGATTGGGGGTTCAGGGTTGGGCACAGAAAGGTTATTTTGAAATTTAAATGAAGGTATGTATGAGCAGGTACTGTTAAACATCAAAGCAATAAATGTAAGGCACACTTGTGTTCTTAAGATGGGGCTGTTAGGTACTAACATAGAAAGACAATGCTTACAGGAATTAAGTAACTTACCCGTGTGTTAAGAAAAATGGTGGACCCAGGACTTTCATTCTTTCTTTTCCCCCCTTAGAAATGGAGTCTTCCTATGTGACCCAAGTGGTCCTCAAACTCCTGGGCTCAAAGGATCCTCCTAACCGAGTCTTCCAAGTAGCTGGGACCACAGGTGCACACCCCCACCCACTCCCTGATGGACCCAGGATTCCTGATTCCTAATTTGTGTTCCAAGAAGGATTCTGAGAGAACAGAAGGAAAGTGATGGCTGAGTGAGGCCCATCTGTGATGTGAAGACCACAGATGATTCTGAGCACAGAGGAGCTATTAGTTTACTTGGTCTAGGAGGGGTGGATGGGACAGACATGCATAGTTGGGTGTAAACAAACCCACACCAGCACCAGTGAGTTTGGGGTTGGCTGGCCTCCCAGTACTTGAGAAGTGATTCATGCTTAGCTATGTCCTTCAGATCTCAAGATAGAAATGCAACTGGCCATGCTATTGTTGAAAAGAATTTCCCTAGAGTCAAGAACCTAGACATGCAAGGGTGACAAACTCAGTGTCTTGCAAGGGCATAATTGGACTCAATAATGTCCCTTTAATACAGTAGATTTGCCTAACAGTATGCTCATAGCTGATGCTCCTCAAAGTCAAAGCATAGGTTTCTCTTTCTTGCACCCCTTCCCCAATACTTCCCACGTCCTCTAGGAATATGAACTGGGATCAGAAACCCTGGGTCCTGTTTATTATTACTAATCTTCTGTAAATTCTATTGTTAAACTGCAGCTACTTGCCATTGCCCTTGGTTTCACTTAATAAGCAGGTTTCAAGTTTTCCTCATTCATCATCACTTCACAGAGAAAGCCATGACCTCATTCTAGGCCAAGAGCAAGTGTGGATCACAAATAGCAATGAAAAGAACACACACAAGACAGGAAAACGAAAGGCATTTCTACTTATAATACCACACACCTGTGGCCTCCAGAGGGAACTAGACAATGAGTAAATTCTGCTGTCTCATTGGTTGGATTCATGGCAACCCCAATAGGTAAGGAAAGCATCTTTTAGAACCCCTCCATTGTATATGACCTTCTGCTTTGAAAGAATTTCACAAATTGTATTTCTTTTTCTTTTTTCTTTTCTTTTCTTTTTTTCTTTTTTTTTTTTTTTTTTTTTTTTTTTGCACTAGGAATTGAACTCAGGGCCTCATACATGCAAGGCACATGCTCTTCCATTGAGCTACATCCCCAGCCTCAACAGTATTTTTTAACAAATATTTTTCCATGTTATTAAAGATCTACATAATTGAAAATGTAGGGTTTGGGGCAGAGATGGGAGGGTTACCAGGGATTGAACTCAGGGGAACTCGACCACTGAGCCACATCCCCGACCCTGTTTTGTATTTTATTTAGAAACAAGGTCTCAGTGAGTTGCTTAGCACCTCACTTTTGCTGAGGCTGGCTTTGAACTCACGATCCTCCTGCCTCAGCCTCCAGAGCCAATGGGATTACAGGTGTGTGCCACCGCACCTGGCCCAAATGTAGGCTTTTGATTGGCATGAAATAATTAGCACAACCATGCTGAGCTAAAATTATTCCAGCTCAGACTGAAGAAAGTGTACCCCAATATTAGGCCATTTGCCATACTCTAAGGCAGCTTTTCTATTAATCATCTTGGAAACAGAATTTCCTCTAGAATCCTGGGCATCAGGAAACACGAATCTAAAATCATTCAGTTTTGTTGTCAGATAAGGAAGACCAGGTTAAGGGACTTACTTAAGTCCTTATTACCATGAAATGGTCTCCAGAATCCACCATGTACCTGCCTATGATTATATATGCCTCCTCCCTCTTCCTCCCCTCTCCTAGCCTCAGGTCTAAGGGCTTCTTGTGAAGGAGTGAGAGACTCAATCGACACGTGGCCTTGGTCTGATTCACCTTCTGAGCTCAGAATCCTCAATGTTAACCAAACCAGAGTGGAATTCTCGGCCTGATTGTAGCCAGTGTTTTGGCTCACTGCACGCAGATTTCAGCTCTGGTTGGAACCTTGTCAATGGGACCTCCTGTTAGAACACTCCCTGGTAGGTGGTTCTGCCAAAGACCCTATGAACAATTCACATTCCAATTGCATGAACTTCTTTCGAGCTCTTGCTTCACACACTCGGGTTTGGCCTTTGTGTGAAACCTGCAGTTGGGCAGAGTAGGTAATTTTATACAATTGTTATTAAGGGGTATTCTTTCTTCCTGCCCTAGGTGTGTGTTACTACACGCAGTATTCTAGGATAAAAGAAAGCCTACACCTATGTAATAGCACCTTTTCTTTCCTACCAGCCCAGAGCTAGGTAAGTGGGTGGAAGCCATTATTCTCATTTTATGGATGAGTAAAAATAAGTTGGTAAGTAATAAAACTGTCTTGCTCTGGCTTAGTGGGGATTTAGGGAATGGAGTCTTTATTTTCTTGATATAAAGTCAGGAATTACTCTGGTGGAGATTTTAAGTAAAACTTAGAAAGCAGCCTGTGAGAGGTGGTATTGTATCATTTTCACTTTTTCTGTTTTCTTGGTGGCCTTAAGTTTAAGGATTTGAATTCCATTAGGTAGCAGGATGAGCAGAGTAAGAATATATCACCGTCCAGTGTTCATCACACTATACTTTGTTTCTAGTTCTGAAACACATCACGTCAGAGGCATGCATTTTAGAAAGAATCTGCCAATCAGGCCCAACAAAGGGTCTTTCTAGATTGGACTGGAGCATCCTCCAAACGCCCATGTGTGAAAAGCTTAGTTCCCTGTCCAGGGTGTTACTGGGAGGACATGGAACTTCTAGGAGGTGAGGTGTAGCAGAAGGAAGTTCGGTCCTTGGAGGTGGGCCCTTGAAGGGGATGTAAAGGTCCCAACCCCTTGGTGTCTCTCTTTGTTTCCAGTCTGCCATGAGGTGAACAGGCCTTCCCCTGCCATGTTTCCCCACCATGATTTATTTCACTGTCATACACCCAAAGCAACAGGACCAAGAGACCATGGAATAAAACTTCTGAAACCTTTCCTTTTTTTAAAGTTGATTATCTCAGGTACTTTGTCACAGTAACAAAAAACTGACACAAGCCATATAAGAACAAATGCTATAGATTCTGAGGACAGGGGCTGACAAAGGGGTTTATTCTCCGTATCATGTAAAGTCACCAAAAAGTACCTTACACAGAGTAGCACGTTGGTCAATATTTGTCAAAATTTAGGTTGAATTAATTTCATTTGGGTCCTAGAGCATAGGGCTAAGAGATAACTTTGTAAGCCACATATAATCATCAAGGATGTCTCCCATCACCTAATGCTCTAAAAAATCTCTTAATGTTGAGAAGTTCACAGAACAAATGAGGGTGCTTGTATCAACACTTCTTAAGAAAGCAGTGTAGCTTGCTCATCTCTGTGCTTTTTTAGTCTAGATTTGTAAAAAACCTATCTTTGTGGAACTTACCACTTTTTCCTTTATCTCACCCAGTGTGTTTTCTCTAAAAGTCAATTCCAAAGGGAATTCTGGGAGTGGATGGTTAGCTAGCCAGGACATGATTGCAGTAGGTATGCAAAATAACTGGAAAATAGTACACCATGACACATGGCCCTAAGAGATGAGGGGAGATGGGAGTGGGTCAGAGTCAGTGGTATGTCTGCCAAGGACTGGAGCAGTGTGCAGTTCCATAGTGTGGAGTTATTCCTGAGAAGTGGCTGCCTCCCCTGAGACTGAATTCCTCAGCTCTACTTGCATCTAACTGGGGCCCTATTTTTTTTTTTTTTTTTTTTGAGCCAATGGAAAGTGATCAGAAGCAATTCATTAAAAACCTCTTGTGTTACTTCATACTTCATCTCTTCCTACCCGGAAGCAAAGAATTTTGAGGCCCTAGGAGATGGCAGACCCACAAGATGAAAGAGTCTGAATCTCTGAGTCACCACATGGATGTCTGCCCCTCACCCGACCTGTGCCTGTATTGGACTGTTAGGTAATGAGAAATAGACTTACATTGAATTAATCTACCCATATTTGGGAAATCATCTGTTAAAGTAGTTAGTGTACCTAGCTAATACATCTAATTGAATGACTTTTGTTATACTATTTTTGCACATATGGAAATAGAAAGAAGACCCTCATAATGAAGTATTTCAGTAATCAATAAAAAAGCGAATCAAAGCCCTAAAATCACATTGTTGCAGGGGTCATAATTTTTTGAAAACCTTCAGTTCCTTCATCTCAAAACCTAAGTAGCCTTAACATTTTTATTTTTAAATTATGTTGGAATATTGCACTGTGTTTCCCTGAGTTTAGCTAAACTGATAACATTAAATACTTGTTTGGTTGAGATTTTGCTTGCTATTTGTACTCTTTTAAGCTTAACATTCTTTGAAGTATTTTCCTATTGACCTTGAAGGATAAATTCCTTTTAGCTACTGCTATTCATCTGGAACAAATAAATTAACATTTGTCTATTGCCTTGAAACTATCCTTTATAAAAGAAATCTCCTAAAATAGTTTCAGTCAGATAAACTAATTAGATGTAGTATTGTTATTTAAAACCCATAGTCTACACATCTCTAATTCTCTTTCTCACCTCCTCAACAAAAATGCACAGAAAAATAGATCTTCACTTAGAATATAACTCATGTTAAAATTATATGCAATGGAATTCTCTTGACTATGTCCTGTTCTGGGCCAATCCATTTCTATCAGCAATACCACCAATTTTTCAGGTATCCCAGAGGTAAGTTTTTGTGAAAGTATTTAACATAGCACCTAACTCATAAGTGCTTAATAGTCATCAATTAACTTTTCCCTTTTACTTATCAGAATAGAAACATGGGTTTCTCTGACTCTTTCCATAATGCCTTATGTTTCAATGACATTGATTATCATTAGTCTGAATTAACTTTCATCCAGGTCACAATTATTGCCATAGCTTCTTCGCTGCTCTATTTATGACCCTTCTGTCTCCCTTACAATCCATCTTGCATATTAATAGAAGAGCAGCAGAAGATGCCAAATCAAGATGTTGCCTTGACATTAGACCAGAGACCCTGTACCTACTAGAGAAAATGTAGGCCCAACTCTCCACCATGTTGGCTTAGGAACCAGATTCCTCAACAAGACTCCTAAAGCACAAGAAGTAAAATCAAGAATTAATAAATTGGATGGTATCAAACTGAAAAGCTTCTTCACTGCAAAGGAAACAATCAAGAACGTGAAGAGAGAGTCTGCAGGATTGGGGAAAATCTTTGCCACCTACACCTCAGAGCACTAATCTCTAAAAAATTAAAAAACTTAACACACACACTACAAAACAATAACAACAACAACAAAGAATCCAATCAATAAATGGGCAAAGGAACTGAGCAGACACTTCACAGAAGAAGACAACAAATATATGAAAAATGTTCAACATCTCTAGAAATTGGAGAAATGCAAATTAAAGCTAAACTGAGATTTTTATCTCACTCCAGTCAGAATGGCAATTATAAAGAATGCAAGTAACAATAAATGTTGATGAGGATGTGGGGGAAAAGGTACACTCATACATTGCTGGTGGGACTGCAAATTGGTGCAACCACTCTAGAAAGCAGTATGGAGATTCCTCAGAACATTTGGAATGGAACCATCACTTAACCCAGTCATCCCACTCCTTGGCATTTACCCAAAGGACTTAAAATCAGCATACTATAGTTATATAGCCACATCAGTGTTTATAGCAACTCAATTCACAGTAGCTAAGCTACGGAGTCAAACTTGGTGCCCTTCAGCAGATGAATGGATAAAGAAAATATGGTACAAATACACAATGGACTACTACTCAGCCTTAAAGAAGAATGAAAGTATGCCATTTGCATGTAAATGGATGGAGCTGGAGAATATCATGCTAAGAGAAATAAGCCATTCCCAAAAAATCAAAGGCCAAATGTTCTCTCTGATATTTGGATGCTAACACACAATAAGGAGTGGGGAGTAAAGAATAGAAGTTCACTGGATCCAACAAAGGGGAATGAAGGGAAGGAAGGGGGATGGGAATAGGAAAGACAATAGAATGAATCAGACATTACTTTCCTTTGTTCATATAGGAACATACAACCAGTGTAACTGCACATTATGTACAACCACAAGAATAGGAAGTTATATTCCATTTACATGTAATATGTTAAAATACATTCTACTGTCATGTATAACTAAAAAAAAATAAGAAATTTTTTTAAAAAGTGGTTTCCATAACTGCTTACTGCCCAGCATGTTGATCCAAGCGGTACTGATTAGCTTTCAAGCCTCCAGATTGGAACTCTTCCTCCTAAGTATACTTATTTGGCCCTACTCTTGATTACCCATCTTCTTCTTATGATCAGACCTTCTTTCTCATGTCAAAAAAAGACACCAAATTCTGTCCATTTTATTTCTTTTTTTAAATATTTATTTTTTAGTTGTAGTTGAACGCAATACCTTTATTTATTTATTTTTATGTGATGCTGAGGAGTGTGTTTTCATAAATTGGTAAATGGAAAAAAGTTTAATATTGCTTTGGTCTGTGTCTTTGCTGAAACAAGGTTACTAAGTGTTAAGATTCTATCAGGTGTAATTTATATACAAAGAGTATAAGAAGTTACAGTTGGGTTTCAATTACAGTATTATAGGACCATAAAAAACATGAAAGTATTTCATCTTATTAAAGTGGAGTAATTTGTTAAAATCAGAAATTTTATAAGAGTTGTTTCAGAATGTAAATTTATAAAAAGGGTTAATGGCTAGAAAAGAGATATTAAAAGATTCAAGATGTGGAAATATATTTTAATGTGGAAGGTTAAAAGAAAAAGAAATGTTTCTAGATGAGATAATCTCTGTGTGGTAAAGTAAAAAGTTGTAAAATGCCATTTTAAAAGATTTTGAGGAAACTAGACTTACTTTAAAAGCTTGAGAAAGGAAGAAAGAAGAAAAAGGTATTTGTACATGGCAGATTGAGACAAAGCTTCTTAATGGAGTAAAAAAGGCCTTTGGTTGAAGGGCAGCCATGTAAACTAACATTAAAGCGATTTAAACAGAATCTAGCCTCGTTTAAAAGAGTGAAGCTGTAGGTGGTGAAAAAGTACATTTAAAAGTACAGTATAGATGATAATTAAAAGGCTATAAAAGGTTAAATTGAAGGTGGTCCAGATGCCTTCATGACGGAGGAAAGATTGTGTTGTTCGAAGCCTAGTTAATCTTAAAAGAATTACTTATGAAAATGGGAAGATAATAGGATAAAAGATATTTAGATAAAGAAGATTAAAAATTTGAAGTGAAAAACTTTAAAGACAGAAGTATAGAAAGTTAAAAAGAAAAAAGATAAAGAAGATGAAAAAAAGATAGAAAAGATGTAGGAAGATAAAAAAGATGTAGGAAGACAAAGATTTTAAACCCAGAAAATAGGAAACAAAAGAAAACTAAGAGAAAAAAAGCAACTAAGGGTCAATGTACAAACCTTGGAAAAAAAACTAGAAGATAGAAATAAGATAAAAAATGGTTAAATGTCAAGTAAAGGTATTTCAGATAGAAAATGCAAAAAGCTAAGACAACTATTAGATACAGACATTCAAGACAGAAAAAGGTAGAAGAGAGAAGTTTAAAGTCAAATATTGGATAAAATAGAAGATTAAAACGTACTTATTAAAGCAAAAAGAGGGAATTGGAAAGGGGTATATATCCCCCAAAGATAAACTTAAAATAACCCTTTTTACTCTAAACTTTTAAAATTTGGATTCATCAGGACTTAGTGCTGTGGAAAGGCATATGTATCCAAAAAATGTACATAAGCCTAAAGTACTTTGGAAAGATATTCTAACAGGACAATGGAAAGGTCCTGACCCAGTGATTGTCTGGAGTCGGGGTTCTGTTTGTGTTTTTCCACAGGGAGAACAGCAACCGATTTGGATTCCAGAGAGATTAACTAAAACAATTTCTACAGATCAAAAAGAAGATGATTTGACTCAAATCCATAACAGCTGATATCCAGAGCTCCAGCTTGGCTATTCTTACATCTGCGACAGTGCTTAACCAGGATGCTTTTTTCAATATCTATTTTATTGTTGCCTTTTCTCACATCATAAAGTTCTATTTTATTTTTTGAGCTCATACAGACCTAGGTTAATGTTTTTCTGATGAGTTTTATTTTTTGACTATGGAGTTTTTAAACATTGCAATGGAGATTTCACCTAGGTAAAGCTACAAGGCCTTTACTATTGTCTTATGTGTTGTACATTTGTGTACACATTTGTGTTTTGTGTTGTATGTCTGTGTGTGCGTATGTCCATATATCATATATGAAGAGTGCTCATGAAAAAATGGATCCGAATTATATTTTTTTTATTCACGTGATTTATATGGCTTAATTTAAATTAGGTAAACAGCTGTTAAGGATTGTTTTTAAAGGTGGTTAACAGATCTGTTTGTTTACTAATTTAAATTAGGTAAACAGCTGTTAAGGATTGTTTATAAAGGAGGTTAACAGATCTGTTTGTTTACTTTTACCTTTTCTTTTCATTATATTTAATAATTCTTTTCAGGATAATGTCTCTTTAGCATCATTGCCAGAATTCCTATCTTCATCCCAATGCTGGTGAAGACAAAGATAAAACCAAACTACAGCTTCTATGATAGCTATCACAGTAAACTGTATAAACTGATGCATCAATGAATATAACTCAACAAGTAATGCTCAATCAAGGAGTCAACTTACTTTGGGAGGAAATGGACTTTGGGAGGAAATGGACATGTTGATAGATTCCTCCGCTTTGAACTGCTTGGAGAACTTGCCTGGACTATGTAACTATCTTTTGGTGCAGCGAATTGTGGTAGTGCTGGCATATCTTTGTTGATGGTGTCACCAGTGATGCAATTTTTCCAAAGGAGCCGTCAATTGGCTTGGTGTCGTGGCATTTCCGTATCCTCCTCCCTTCTGCCAGTGATGGTCTAAATTTGGGGGCCAACAGAGGTGAGGCAAAGAATCTCACCCCCTCACTGGTGCATAGACAAGTATGGATATATGCTGGAGCGGTAGTCAGTGACGGGTATAATCCAGTTGCAGTGGTATCAACCTAAGACAGGAGGCTGACGCCTAAAGGTCAGTTTTCCAATGACGGGTAAGAACCATATGTTGAACTGGACAACCTACCAGGCACAGGCCTTAAGCCACATTGCTTGTTGTTTAATTAATCAGAAGGGGGGAGATGCTGAGAGCCATTAGCCAAGTAGGTATGACAATTTCCTTGCCAGCGTACCCCATGTTGCTTACAGGAAGGACTCGTGGTAAAATGGACCTGCCTTGGACATTTTGCAGTGACATTGCATGTAAGGTGACCTTGCTCAAGGACCAGGGCGGATCCGGGTTTAGGGCGGATCAGGGTTTAGGGCTCTCCTTGGGTTTAGGGCGGTTCCAGGTTTAAGGTGTACCCTGCTGGGAATAGGGTGTATCCTGCTGCCTCAGGCGTGCCCTCTCCAGTAGTTCCCGTTGAGTTCTCCCAGGATTCAGAGAGTATTTGGGATTTTCCCCAGAACGTGATTTTCCCCAGAATGTGATTGTAGAGTGTCGGTGTGAGTTCGGGAATAAAGAATTGCTGTTTGAATCTACAAGGCTGTGAGTGGCTTGTGATTTTGTGCCCAGCCAGACTGCGGCATTGGAGCAAACCCAGGATCTCGCAGGTATGAGGTGAGCACTCCACTGCTGAGCTACAATGCCTGCCCCCATTTTATTTCTTAAATAATTCTCAAGTCAGGCACAACTTCATCCTCATGGCAAATTAGTTCAAGACCACATTATTTCACACCTGAACTATTATAAGGTCTTCTCTCTCCTTCTTGCCTTCATCCAATTCACACTCCCCACTGCTACCATTGAGAGATTTTTCTAGAGCCAGCTTACCCAATATGTCAGCCAATAGGCAATTTGGATATCTACACTTAGGTTTAAAGTTGAGTTTCTCTGATCACATTTCAAGTACTCCTGTGGTTATGGCTTCTCATACTCAATAGAAAAAAAAATGATAGAACATTTTCGTCCTTATTGAAAGTGCTATCCATGCTGTCCAGTAGAAAGAACAAACAACATGCTCATGTCTCTACTTGGCTTGATACCATTATGTGTTTCTTATCACATAGGAGATAAAGTTTGAAATCCTTGGTAGGCTCAGTTGACCTTGGCTTTCTTTTCTGACCTTACACTTTCCCGCCTTGTACCCTCTTCTCCAGGCTTTTCTCTGGCCCCATTGTGGATACTCCACTCACCCTAAGTGGCCATTCCTATCACTGAGCTGGCACAGCCTATATTCATGACTCTATTGCAGTGCTGATATCTGCCACTCACTAACCTATGAGCAGACACCAGGTTTAACTCATTTTGTATCCCTGTAATCTAGCACAATGTCTGGCACACAAGTAGGTACCTAATAAATATTCATGGAATAAAAGCAGAAGCAGAGCCTGGAGTGGAAACAGTCTTCTTCCTTCCCTGGACTGCAGTACCCTGTATCCAGGAGGATCTGTGGCTCCACGTGCCATTACATTTCCAACCATTCCTCACAAATGTGCAGCTCTCAGCCTCTCCCCATGTAGTTGAACGATGCCCTGTGGCCAGACCATCAGTTATGACAGACAAAGAAACCAGCTGAAAAATTGACTTTCAAGAGCCCTGCCTTCTCAAAGGACAAGGTCTCGGGTTTGAGAAAGTCTAATTACTTTCTTGAAGCTGTTGATTTCTCTTGATCTCTGCATTCATGGGGCCACTGTCTTTCATCTCCAAGAGAAGGGCCAGTAGAGCCAGATGGTAGCTGTGGTTAATTCCACATGCTCAGATTTAGATTCTCAATGGGTTCTGAGACCACCTCTCCATGTGTTGAAGGCTGAATCTGAATAAGCCATGATTAAAAGTTTGAAATTCTTTACTAATTTACATCCTGTATTGATAAAATGTAGCAGTTAGTTTTATCTTAAATTATTTTCAACATCATTTTTACTATTGATATTCTCCAACCCCATTGCAAGCACTCTGAATCCAAGTAAAATGTATCTTGCACACCACTTTGCCTAGTGATAATGACTTACTAGGCACTCAATAAATACTTGTAAATTTATTATTATGCTTGGCCCATCTAATCTGGTGAGTTTATATATGTCCACAAACCACTAAAAGCATCTCCAAATACTATTCTGTAAAACTCTAGAACATCAGCTGATTTTCTAGTTAGCCTAATTCTGCCTTATTCATAAAAAATAGAATTTACATTTTATAACCTTTATATTTTTTTCCATTAGCATGATACACTGTTACATTGTTGCACCCCAATGAATTGCACCTCTCAGAATTCATGCCCTTGTGTTATTGCTTCTTACACTGAGTCTGGGCTGGGTCATGTGACTTGCTTCAGCAAGTGGGACATCAGCAAGTATGATCATCTGCTCAGCAAGCAGAGCTTAGTAAGCTGTTTCTCTTTTGAATGCAGATTCTAAGGTATAAGAAAGTCCAACCATGTGAGATGCATAAAATATGTGAAGTAAAGACGTCCCGAATGTCACAGTTCCATTGAATGCCTTAGAGGGCAGTACCTAAGAGAGACCTCAGAAAAGACCAGCAGAAGAACTGCCCAGCTGATCTCAGCTCAGATTGCTGAATTCAGATAAAACAAATGATGTTTTTTAAGTCACTGGTTTTGGTGTAACAGTAGACAACCAAAACCCTCAAAATCTTGATTCAGCTTCCTAACCATCATTGTGAATTAATAAATGTCCCCTAATATTTGTAAGTCCTATGTTTAAGTATCTTGAGTTATAAAGCATTAGAAGTGGAAGATGGGATACTTTTCCTGATTTGGGGGGAAAAGATTTTGCTTCTAGACATTTCAAGAATATTGAGACTATTGTCTTTTGTATTTAGAACTTTTTTCTAGATGGTGCCTTTAAAAAGATAATTAAGTTAATCTCTCATTATTATTATTTTTTCTTTTTCTTTTCTGGCTTTTGCTCTGGGGTAAGTATCTAGGGAAAAGTAAAATCTGATCTTTTGAGTCTCATGCCCTGTTTTTTGCTCTTGCCAAAATGTTCCATTAACTTCATTCCAAGTTTTAAAAAAAATATGTTCTTGTGAATTAGCTTTCTGCCAAGTCATCAAGAACAGTGCCAAGAAGGACAATTCTTCAAAAATGGATATCCTGTCTGTACCTAAGTGAATTCTACAAGCCAAATATTATATTTGTGGCTATCTTATAAGAATCACGGTTTTTCTCTAAAAGTGGATTTTGACCCTTTGTGATCCTTTCTTTCAAGTACAACCTTGGCCACATCCCCTCCCCCCAGCTATGGCTTACATTTTATATCTTCTCTTTTCACTCTTCCAGGGCCTTTTTTAGGTCAGTCTTTGAAGGAAGACTGTCTCCCTGACTTCTAAATTGCAACAAGTATGGTTTACCGCGAATTCAGTTCTTTAAATCATTTATCAGGGACTGGAAAGGTCTACTGATAAGATAAGCCAAAAGTTTAAGTAGAAACAAAAAGTAACAAAAGGTAGTTTTTCAGTTGTTAAGATGGGTTCTAGTGACCCTGCCTTGTTTAAATAAGGGCTGCTGGAACTATGGTCTGCTCAACTGTGCCAGTCCACAACCATAGCTGCAATAAGAAAAGAATGAAAATTCAGTGTTTATAGATGTTTTTTAGCAATTCCATATTGGCATGACATCCAACTATGTGATCGTTTTTCTCATAACCTAGTTATATTGTATATTACCAAATACAGGGCCATGATGGATCGGAATTTATTGTATTGGTCTTTCTTCCCAGATACTTAAAGAAACACTCATCTAAACAGTCTCACTAGATGATCTTAAATTCTCAGGGATAATGTAACAAGAGACCGAGGACTGGCACTCCAAGCCAGGTATAGTGGCACACATCTGTAATCCCAGCAGCTTGGGAGGCTGAGACATGAGGATTTCAAGTTCAAAGCCAGCCTTAGCAAAAACAAGGTGCCAAGCAACTCAGTGAGACCCTGTCTCTAAATAAAATACAAAATAGATGTGGAGATTTGGCTTAATGGCAGAGTGCCCCTGAGTTCAATCCCCAGTACCCTCCCCCCGAAAAAAAAAAAAAAAAAAAAAAGAATTGGCACTCTACAAATATTTATTGGTTATTGATTATTCCTTGATGAATAGTAGTACCTAAGTCAAATTTTGGCCATTTACACATCTCTATATACATAAAATATTTTTAAATTGTGGAGTTTTGTAATATTTTTTAAAGGACATGAAATAACCTGCCTAATTCTCTTGGCTCATGATGAGTAATTGTACCCAAGTTTAAACAACTCAAAAGAAATGACACATATGCTAAAGTTAAACTTGGTTTCACTTGCTCCATTTAGCTGATTTAGCTGCCTCCGCACAGAGACACGGTAGTTGTTTTAATAAAATATGAACTCAATATAGAGACTAAATCTATGATTCATTCATTATGAAGAATAAATGCATTGTTGGGTTTTTTCAGGTGAAAACAATCCCTACATCCTATCTTAGAGGACCTTTATTAACTCGGCTTTTGAACTAAGGAGGCCTGAATGGACAGCAAGTATCACCTCCTTAATTCTTAGGTTTCTTCCTCCCCTTGGCACATCAGCCTCAGGCAGTCTTGCTGCTGGTTTTGCTCTGACATGTGCACCAGCCCCATTCATCTGGTTATTGCCTCATTCCTGCGTGAATTTTCAGCAGGCCACTTTGTCTCCATATGCTTCAGTTCTCTCATCTGAAGCAAAAATGAGGACAAGGGTAGCGTGCAGGTTAAATGACGTAAGGTATGTGAAAGTACCTGCTGGGGGACTGGGCCTACCACCAATTGGCAGTCACTGTCATTTTCCCTCCACCCTGCTCCTGCTTGCTTGACCAAGCTTCTACCATGCAGTATAGCAGTTAAGCCCACAGTCTGTAGAATTACAAGTGTGAGTTCAAGTCCCAGTTTGCCCATCTGGCTATGTGACCCTGTGACTTGGGTAAGTTGTTGAAGCTCTTCAAGTTTCCGTTTCTTGAATCTAAATACCCACTAATGGATGAACAAATAAAGAATATGTGAGATATATAGATAGGTAAGTATATTTATATATCACATATACATATAAATATATATATATATATATATATATATATATATATATATATATATATATATATATATTTATAAATAAATACTATACACAGAATGGAATATTATTCAGCCATCCATTTGCAACAACATTGGATGAACCTGGAAAAGATTGTGCCAAGTGAAATAAGCCAGACACAGAACGACAAATACTGGGTGATTTCACTTAGAAGTAGAATCTTTTAAAAGTCAAATACAGCTGGGCATGTGGCACATGCCTGTAATTCCAGCAGCTCTGGAGGCTGAGGCAGGAGGATCACAACTTAGCAAGACCCTGAGCAATTAAGCAAGTTACTTGTCTCAAAATAAAAAATAAAAAGGGCTGGGATGGGCTGGGTTTGTGGCTCACGTGGTAGCACGCTCGCCTGGCATGCTCGAGGCACTGGGTTCGATCCTCAGCACCACATAAAAATAAAATAAAGATATTGTGTCCACCTAAAAAAACTAAAAAATAAATATATATATTTTTAAAAGGGGGCTGGGGATGTGGCTCAGTGGTTAAGCACCCCTGGGTTCAATCCCCAGTACCAACAAAACAAAACAAAAAAGTCAAATATATACAAACAAAGAGTAGACTGCTGGTTGCTAGGGGATTGGGAAGGGTGGGTATGGGATATGGAGAGATGTTGGTCAAAAGGTATAAACTTTTAATTATGAGATGAACAAGTTCTGGGGATCTAGACTATTGAATGAAATGATAATGATGAAGAACCAACTACATTGCCAACACTTAGTTTACATCCAACTAAACTAGCTGTTATTCTACTTCGGTGTAGTTCTTGACACAGGCCTTGAACCATTGTAACTGAATTTCCATCCAGGAGCCTACCCAAGATCTCAGTGTCTCGGAACCTGCAAGTTTTCTTTGCTCTTGTCAGTCTTTGGTGATGACTGCATTTCTGCTTCCAGATGCTGGTGAATACTGCTGTCTGATGCCCTGTTTTTACCTTGCCAGGACCCTGGGATGTCGGAGAGCCTTCAAGGAGCCCTTTGGAAGCTCTCCCTGGTCAGCAAGTCTGCCTTGACTAGCCCCTAACTTCTTGCCATGCCACTGTGGGGCGCTGCACCAACCTGCAGGTTTCCACATCTCTGCTCAGAGCTCCACAGATCTCTGCCCTCTCAGAGAGCCTGACTAGTCCCAGGATTGAACCCCAGTGGTCTGTCCTCTAGTCCACCTGCTGAGCTCATTTACAGGCAGGACATGCCCATGGACCTCTCAAGGCGTTAGTCCCATCCTGACTGGCACACTGTGGTCATAACATAATGCTGGCCCCAGACTGAAGGCAGATGTTACAAGAACTCTTTTGTCTGGAGCTACGTCGGATCCTGGTTTCTCTGTGAGCTAGCTTCTGCTGACATTGCTCCCCGCAGTGAAATTGACTAGATCTCTCCTCTACACCCTCCCACTATTTGGTTATGATTCATTCTTCAGCCTCAGCCCACTTTCTGGGGGACCTGAGAATCCTACGCCCACGTAGAAGACATGAAAGCCAGTCATGCCCCATGAAGGGCTGTGGTCTGAGGTTAATTTGGCGTGTACCCTTCGGGAAGAAGTGAGTAGGGAGAGAGCGTTCCATAGGAGCAAAATTTCTGCAGTTCAACTTGAAAATTCCCAGACTCCCCCCTGCCCAATATCCGTTAATTTAAGGCACACATATACACCCACAAAGGTGGAGTTGTGGCCCCTTAGCAATAAACTTCAGGACCCTCAGGCACCTTCCAGCTGGGGCAGTGGAGACTAGTGATAGGGAGTCTTTTGCAGGGAACAGGGAAGAAGGCTCTGCCCTCCTTCAAGCTGTCGTAACTGTTCTCTCAGGCAGTGGGCCTCATGTGAAAATAGAATAATGTTCCCCATTGTTGTCTGCCCAGTGGCCTCACTTGCAAGCTAGAATCTGGCTACCTGCCTTAGAATCTGGAAGAAAAGAAGAACCACACAAATCGAGACTCCAGATCTCACTGGAGTAGAGAACACCAGCTTTGATTCCAAATCTGAGAGGCTTGTGGATCCCCCTCCAAATCTGCAGGCATTCGTTCATTCTGTTGTTCATTCATTCAGAAATACTCCCTGAGTACCTACTCTGTGCTAGCTGCTGGGCTTGGCTTTAGGGTTGCAAAGACAATGAGGCACACAGTTTCTGACCCATGTGTCTCACAGTTTGATGTTCAGATCCAATGAGGTTCCTATAACCCTAACCTGCCCTCTTACCTCTAAGCTGTGAAAAGGCCATAAAGAATCCTCACTGAAAAAAAAAAAAAAATGAGGATCCTGCCAGGCTTGAGATTTATACTATTTTTAAAGATACATTTCAATACATCATGATTCAATTGCCAGATAAAGCCCAAAATATATTCTGCACTTCAACCATAGGTGCAGGGAACCTGTTTTGGTCACAAATAAAATTAAATTTAAATTCCACCCTTGCTTCCATGGAAAACTGTGAGAGAATTTCTATAACACGAGAGTCTTCTGTTTCCTTTTCCCTAAGGACTGAACTCAGCATTTTTGACTTGTCTTTAAATGGCTTTTGTTCGGTTAAAGATTCGATGAAACAAGTGTCAACTTTGCAAAGGCTGTAGAACAGCGTCTGTGGGTTTCTGTGTGCCACAAATGTTGCCCCAACTTGGGAAAATCTGAGGGCTGAGATTTCAACTGCACAGCAGTCAGTGCTTCCAGTACATTAAATGATAATGCTCTTTTGTGGGTACTTGTGGGTACTTCAGCATTCTGCTGAAGGAAGCTTTGCCTAGGGAAGCGCCTCTACTGGGCCCATTCATAATAGATGCTTTTATTCTCAAGGGCCAAGTTAGTGATAGGGTACTTTTCAACTATTAACCCAGACTCTCTTTAAACAAATGTTGGAAGCCAAGGAAGCTGAGAGAGTTGCACAATAATGCTAAACATCCAAATGAAAATCAAACACTTCAGGCAAAATCTAGACGTCTGGCCCAGGGACTGAAGACTCCTGGAGCTGGCATTTCTACACCAGGAATCCTGCCATGTATAGCTCACAGCTCATTGCTGTGTGTTTTAAATTGCAATGCATTTGTTTGAGCAGTGCCGAAGGCCCTTGATCTCCAAAAGGGAGCACCACCATCCCATCACTAAAGTGAAGAAAAAATCTAACATTTTGTTAAATCAAAACTAGTAAAATAATAATAAAAGCAAAATCACTAGACATATCAAAAGGCAAAGAGTGAAAGAGACCCACTTCTTCTTCTATGGGGAAAAGGAGAAAGAGCAGTGGGGTTTTTCATTTGAAATCAAGCCAGAACCAGCATTTCCTGGATCTGGGTATCCTGTCTGATGCAACATTCTGATGCCCACCTAACAGAAGGGTGACCACTTCAACAAGCAAGCAGAGGCTTTATGTAGCTGTTGCCAGTTAATCAAGGAGCCATAGAAAATGTTTAACCAAAGGGCATTCTTTTCCAAAGGTATGATACAGAAGAATAGATTGTCAAAGGATGAAATCTCTTGAGAAATAGATTTGGTTATCAGAGGAAAAAATAGCTGGATAAACAGCAGTATTGTAAATACACCAAGATTACCAATTAAAAGACCTTACGAAGTAGATGCAAGATATCAATACTGTGCCATTCTTTAATATCAAACTCTTAATTTTAATAATTATTTTCAGCAGAGTAAACATGGCGTTAATTTAACATTATTGCCCATTTATGGATGCACTGATTCATTGAATAACATTTTTGGCACAATAATGATAGTAATAATAAAAAGCACCATGTCAGGTACAGTGCTATGTACTTTATATGCATTAAATTAATCATAACAATCCAATGCAGAATATTGTAAGAGTAACTCCATTTTGTGCAGAAGGAAACCAAAATTTAAAGAGATTGTATATTAGTGAAAAATCACAAAATTACTGATATTTGCCCAATTCCAACCTGGACAAATTGCAATTTTATATGATTTTGACCTGAAAATTTATTACCTTCACATAGCCCAATCTAAAAGCTTTCCAAAGATCAGGAAGTAAGTTCCAAATATATGCTCTTAACAACTCAGCAATTTCGTGTGCCAGAAACCATGGCAAATTCTGGGAATCCGAACTCAAGACAGATTAATTTGGATAGATGTTAGCCATCTATACATCATGCTTTTAAAATATGCTTTGTAATATTTCATAATTCTTTTTGCTTTATTCTCTCTTCTCATTTCTGTGTCAAATAAGATAAACTGGGAGGTCCTAGTACAATTGATGTTCAATTAAGAGTAATGATGCACCAATATGCTTCAAAACTCATGTTTGTTTTTTCAGTGCGTTGGCTTGGCTTCTGGTTTTTGTGGTGACAGAGGCGGGGGGCAGGGAGGGGAGGTTGGTTATTGTTTTTGCTGCTGCAGCTGCTGTTGTTCTAGTTTTCCTCGGTTCTCTCTGAAACACAGCCAGCTCCAGCTCAGGGCAAACATGGTTTTAGAGGCGCATCTCATCCAGGGTTGGGAAGGCCAGGCATTTGTGACTTAGAATAGCTCTGCTCTTCTCTTCCTTGAGTTGAACATAAACAGCTGACTCTGAGAAGTTTCATGGTGTGGGCTTATTTGAGTGCTCCAGAGAAGCATAAACAATAATTTGTGTATAGAGAGAGGCTTATTTTAAGGAATTGGCTCACACAATTGTGGAAGGAGGCAATTCCAAAATCTGCAGGGTAAGCAGCGGGCTGGAGACCCAGGGAAGTCAGAGTCTCAGTTCAAGTTGAAAGGCTGTCTGCCAGCAGAAGACCCTTTTCTTCTGGAGATGTCAATTTTTTTTTTTTTTCTATTAAGGCCTTCATGTGATTGAATGAGGCCCATCCACATTATGGAGGATAAACAGCTTTATTCAAAGTCTACTTAATTAAATGTTAATCTCATCTAAGATAGACCTTTACAGAAACATGTAGAATAATATTTGGCCAAATAACTGTCTACCGTGACCCAGCCAAATTGACACATAAAATTAACACCACACTCCGAAGATTTGGTGTTCTCTATAGCTTCTGAGTTATGCTCGCTTTCAAAAGCGCAGGAGCCCAGTGACAGCACTGTGCCCAAGTCTTATGGTTCACAGTACAGAACAATTAGCTTTCCTGGTTCTGTGACACCTTGGCCCTCTCAAAGGGCATATATTTCTGTTATTAAGGAAGTTAAAATGTCCAAAAATTATTTTGAATATCTCATTAGAGTCTTGAGGTAGGCTCTGAAGTATAAAAATTATTTATTTAAGCATTCAAATTCTAACAGTCATTTCTTTTTCTTTTTTAAATATTTTTTATATGTTCTAATTAGTTAGCATGATAGTAGGATGCATTTTGACACACATATACAAATGGAGCATAACTTCTCATTTGTCTGGTTGGGCATGATATAGAGTTACACAGGTCATGTAATCACATATGCACACAGGGTTCTAATAGTCATTTCTATGAAAGAAAACTCAAAACATGTGGATCTAGTACATAGCCAGGCCTATACTTGAGATATTTGTTTAGTTACTGGAAATAAGTTGCTGTAGGATAGGTTCCCTGGCAAAAGACTCTGATGTATAGTTTAGCAGGCAGTTCATTTATTCAAGCTTATTTTTGCACTTCATATTGTAGAGAGGATGAGGAGGCAGGATTGGGCATTGGAAGACGTTGCAGAAGATGAAAGCCCAGTAGATATCTGGGATTAGAACAGCCCTTCAGAATAGATTGAGTATGGAGGGGCAAGAAGGCTGGGTCTTTATACTTCCATGTCAATCAGTCGTTAGATATGGGCCTTCAGAAGATAGCATGACCTTGGGTGAGATGACTCTTAGGAGTCTGTGTAATCCTAGAAGAGGCTAATAGCTGACAATTACCTGCCAACAGTATGTATGTGGTTGAGTGATAGCTCCTTCAAAAGACAATACAGCCAAATTCATCCCCTTACACATTTAGGACTACTTCGTACAAGTGCTAGGAGCAGCTCCTCCAGGATTCTAAGGGGCCCCTCTTCCTGGGGGCCCTAAGAAGTACTTGCTGCTGCCACTGGTCTCAGGACTCAACAGATGCTCATCATCTTGCTCCTCCACTATCTGTTCCAAATCCTTCTTACCAGTTTATAGTTCTGCCCATCCTGAAGGCTTAATTGGTAGAAGGACTCAAATTCCCATCCCTGGTTACCATGTGCTTCTCAGGATGGAGCTTCTTCCTTTGTCCAATTACCATCAATCATAGTTAAGAGATTACTAAAAGGAGTCCTAATAGAGGATCCAAATAGAGTTCCACACATATACATACTGACTCCAGTGTGCAACAGCAACGTACCTCCTCCAAGTGATCAAGGTCAGATGCAGATTCGCCTTCTGTATTAGTCCACTTATCTATCTATCTATCTATCTATCTATCTATCTATCTATCTCACAGACTTAGATACTGAAAGTTCAAACAACATGGCACATGCCCTTTCAAGAGTCTCACCCCTCCTTGGTTGTGTTACTTCATGGTGGATGCAATGGCAGGAGTATGTGTGTATATTTGTCTCTTCTGGTCTCTTGGTTTCTTCTTCTAAAACCACCAGGATTCAATCATGGTACCCACCACCCTATGACCTCATCTAATGCTAATCACCTTTCAGAGACCACACTTCTAGACATAGTTGAATTAACTTTCCATTCTCCTAATACCTCCCAATGGAGATCACAGCATGAGTTTTGGGAAGACAAACCATATTCAAACCATAGTGACTTTTTTCATGAACACATATTCCCAAAGTGGCCAGGCAGCAACCATTGGTTATAGTTCAATAGCACTATTGCTATATCCCCTAGGGGGTGTGTTCTTCCTTTGGGAACCAGGAATTCTGAACTGACAGAGCCTTTAGTTACAGGGATAGGAAACACAAATGGATCACTGAGAGTAATAGTAAGTAGAATTACCCTTGCTTCCTCACTAGTCTGAAGAACTATGTATTCTTCCTATGTTGACATAATGCCCTAGAAACATCTTTGATTTAAACTATATATTGGATCCTGAAAGATGATTCCCCATGCTTATAAAATCTCTCTCCAAGTTGATGTTATAGCTATGCCTTCCACAGGTCACTCCAACTCTTTAGTGGTTGTCAGCTTTCGGTAATGAGATAGGACCTGTAGATGCTCTGGCCATGAGCCCACTGTGCTGGAAAGTGGGTCTCTTGTTCTGACATAATGTCTGGATTCTGTGCTAGTAGAACAAATATTCCCTAAGGCCCTGGATAGTGGTGCTGGCTGAGTTCCCACAGGAGGGAATGACAATACATGGAATATGTATCTACTCCTGTCAAAATAACTTGCTGGATTCTACTCTCTAGGAAAGTGTCTAATGTAATCAGCTTGCTACCAAGTGACCAAGTGACGGAAGACTCAGTATAGGTTCCTGACTTTGGCAGTTTAAATATTTAGTGGCCTCAGTAGCTAGATCAGACTTGAACAGTGAAATCCATGCTGTTGGATCAGTCCATGACCTTCATCCCTGCTACCATGACTGGATCACTCACGTGCCCAGGATTGGGGAAGCCAATCACAGAGGCTGGTTGATATCAACTAGGTAAGTCATTTTGTCTGGTGGTTTAATGCCTCCCTTATAGTAAGTGGTCTTCGTTGAGTATTAATGTGCAGTACAAAGTTTTTTATGCTTTAAAACCCACTCCTATAAGTCCATCCACAGGACTCTATGCTGAAGTTCTTCTCCCTAGTCTCCAGCTTCTCTCTTTCCTGGGATGTGACCACAAGTCAAGCCATTCTCATATATTCTCAGTCACATATAGTCTAACCTTGGGCCATTTCCTTTTCCCTACAAAGTTGATCATCATGTTGTTTACCTGAAGTTCTCTTTGTCAAGCTGTCCCTGAGTAGAATTATAGTGTGGCCACCATGCATTTTCAGCTTTCACCCATATGAGTATCCTCATTTTGACAGGTGGACCATGAGCCATGCTTGAGATTTTCCTTCTTCATTATGTGGCCCTCAGGGATTCCTTGTACAGAACAGTAGAGGTGATTTGTGCATGCTTGTGCCCTCTGATCCTGCTCAGACTAGATCCCACAAGTCCAAGTTCCATCGTAGGATGGATTGCTACTGGACCCACCCAACCTATGACAGAACCCAGCTCAGATGCAAAGTTCTGATCAAATGATCACTTGATGTCCTTTAGTCAAGCATTTCATCTTCACCAGGGCTTATTAACATCTGCCTTGGGTTTGTCCTTGGCTCTACTTCTTGGCTAGGTATGGGGGTCTCCCGCTTTAGCTAATATCAGGCTACTCAAATTTTATAAGAGAGGATCAATCCCATTCCCAGTTCTATGGTTTGTATAAATTACATGCATTAATTCTGCACCTAAACCAATGGTATTCTGTTACCAGCTGAAGAATGAACCTCAAACTCATCCACTTGATGTTTTAATGGGAACTCTGTCAATCCATTTGGGCAGATATAACAAAGTATATATCTTTATTATATAAACCAGGTGAGTTATAAACAACAGAAATTTATTTCTTATCATTTTGGAGGCTGGGACATCTGCAATCAAGACATCAACAGATTCTGCTTCTGGTAAAGACTCATTCTCTGGTTCATAAGTGGCATCATCTCACTATGTTCTCATATGGTGGAAAGGGCAATCAAGCTCCTTTGGGGCTCTTTCCTAAGGGCACTGATCTCATTCATGAGGACTCTACCCTCTGACCTAATTACCTCCTAAAAGATCCCACCTTTCAAATGATTGCACTGGGATTACATTTCAAATTTTGAAGGAACATAAATATTCAGACCATAGCAGGAAACACCTAAGAATCTATGCATCCATTCTTCTGGAAGCCAGACCAGCAGTGCTATACCTACACTATCTTGAGTTTCCTGAATTCCTTTGATGTTGGCCTAAGTAAAGAAATGTTCCCAAAACAGTTCTGTGAAATTAACTGATGTGTTTGCCATAAAGAGATCATTGAGAGGCTGTGCATTGCTCCAAGTTTCAGTTCTCTGTGTGATAGTTGAACTTTTCTCATGTGACAGGAGAATTTTGATCTCATGAACCATAAAAATGGTCAAGTCCCTTCTTTGTCTTAGCAGCTGCCACAAAGCCTGGAGTCTTGTTTCTGTTTCTTCTGCCTCCATGTTGGTTCTCCTCACTCCCAGTTTTGTGTTATCTTTCCTAATATCAACTTCTCTTTGTCCCCTTTTCTTTATTTCTTATTTTATTCTTTCCCTGTTTTTTTTTTCTATTTTAAAAAGAGGCTTTAAATATTATTTGTCAGGAGTATAAATAAGCAAACAGATAAATAGGATGCTAACTGCATACAAACAGCTGCCTACAAAATGTCATTGGAAACATTTGGAAAAACTCCAAACAATGATTTAACCCACCCTGATGAAAGTATAAGACTGTGCCTTGCAATTCTGGAAATCAATTTGTAAATATGAATCAAGAGTCTTCACAAGGTTCGTATGTTTTGACGGTGATTATAGAATATACACTAGAGGAATAATCAAAAATGTGAATAACATTTAAATATAGACTAATTATTCTAGTTTTGTTTTTAATAGCAAAAACAAAAATCAGCTTAAAGGTCTTTTAAAAAGAGAAAGGCTGAATAAATTATAATGTACTGAATTTTAAATGCAACCATTAAAAGGATTTTCAAAGAAATTTTAATGCCAGGGGAAATGCTTACTTACATTATCATGTTTTGTAAAAATGAAGAAAGAAGAGGAGGAGGAGGAGAAACAGGAGGGGGTAAGGAGGAGGAGGAGGAGGAAAAAAACAGAATACATGATACTAATTATGTTGTTATATGCTTAGAAAAAGATTGGGGGTATATTTCAGCCAATGGCAATTACAAAAGTTGCATTATAGGTCGTTTTTATCTTCTGCTTTATTCTCTTCTTTCTATTATTCTGGATTTATAAATTTCACTAGATTAACATGTCTACCGTAGGAATTTTCACCAAGTAGACAACAAAATAGGGATGCTGTAATAATCAAAATCTCTGTGCTGCCCCTTGGATTTAGTGTTCATCCTCTTCTTTTAGCACCCTGTCAGCCATCCATTTAATTCTGAGGGACACTGTTGGAAAAGCAGTATGTTAGCTTTTCATCGCTGTGATAAAACACCTGGAAAAAATCCATTTATGAAGGAAAGATTTGTTCTGACTCACACTGTTTCACAGGTTCCATCCATGGTCAATTGATTCATTGCTTTTGGACCTAGTATGTGTCTGTGGTGAGGCAGAGCATCGTGGTGGAAGGATATAGCAGAGCAAAGCTAGTCACCTGGGAGCAACTGGAAGGCAGTGATAGAGAGAGGAAGGAGCTGGGGACAAGAGATCTCCTTCCAGGGCCTGCCCCCAGGGACATATTTCTTCCAACTACACCCCACCTCTTACAATTTCCACCACTGCCAATAGTCCATTCCTTTACGAACCTATCAATGGATTAATCCATTGATGATATCAGAGCCGCAGCTTTCATGAGCCAATCACTTCCCCCAAAGCCCCACCTCCCACTTGCTGCACTGGGATCAAGCCTTCAACACATTAGTCTTTGGCTGACATTCAAGACCCAGACAATAATAGGCAGTCTCATGCTGCAGACTCTCCATCCCTAATCAGCCACAGGAGAACAGGCCTGAGACATCTCCTTACCAAGAAAAAAGAGTCCTTACAGCCTGTGCCGGGCTTGTTACCTCACAGGGGAATGTCTGTCCCTGTAGTGATGGGGCACCTGGCCAACCCCACTACTCTATCTGTACCCACAGGAAGGGGAGAGGATCCTACTGCTACATCACAGAGGGCTGTGTGCAGACTAACTGCCTTTCATTGGCTTCTTGGAGAGACCCACTGGCTATAGGGGTCACTGTCCACCACTGAAGCAGATCTTGTTCTGTCTCTCTGTGAGGAAGGTGATGTTCCATCCAGGGTTTCACTGTGCTGTTTTCCTTGGTGACCCCAATACCAAGATGTAGTGGGTAGGAGTGTTCAGACTTCTACTCCTGATGATAGGAAACAGGTGACACTTGCTTGATAGATATTTTCAATCATCCTAAGGTTGTAAAATGCAGAATGGGTAAGTTCATTTTGATATTTATTCAACAAACGTTTTTATACAAAGCTGGTGAGACAGCACAGTAGGGGGTGCAGGGGCACCCTTGGATTAGCCTGAGTTCAAATCCCTGTGGTCACAAACAAGTTTCTTACCCACTATGAGCCTGCTTCATCATTAATAGCTTTTATATAAGGTTGGAATGAGAATGAAATTCAGGGACACATCTTAGTACATAGTGGACCTTAGTCCACATGGATTAAGTTCCCAGTTCTTTGTTCAGCCATTCTCACCTTGTATCAGAATACTTCCAATGGAAACTAAGAAAGAAACAAACTTCAAGTGACTTAAACAAGAAGATATCCAGGGGTTAGACATCATAGGGCCTTAGTGACAGCATCTATCTGCTCTGCCATCAGAGTTTCCCTCTTGGTCACAAAATGGTTGCAGCAAAACCAGGCATTGTTGTATCCACAAAGGGCCTGTGTTTATCTTAAAAGCAAGGAAACTTTTCTCAGAAGCTCCAAGAACACCTCCTTTCATGTCTCAGAAAGCATAATTTGTCAGATGTCCTCACCTAATCCAGGCACTGTCACCAGCCTAGACTACAGACCTTCAGACAGAACAAGAGACTGCTGTTCTCCCCTTTTAGTCTGCTTTCTGTTACTATAACAAAATACCCGAGACCAAGTAATTTGTAAAAAATAGAAATTTATTTAGTTCATAGTTCTGGAGGCTGGAAAATCCAAGAGCACAGAACCAACACCTGCTCAATATCTGGGGAGGGCTTTTTTGCTGCATCATAATGTGGCAGAGGGTATCGTATAGCAAGATAGGGCAAGTGTGCTAACCCAGGTCCTTCTTCCTCTTCTTATAAAGATATTAATGTCATCATTAATATCACGATATTAATATCATGAGGGGACTCCACCCTCATGACCTCATCAGATCCTAATTACCTCCCAAAGATCTCACTTCCAAATACCATTAACATATGAATCTGAAGACTAAGTTTCCAACACATGAACTTTGCAGGGGACACTTCAACCCCTCTTAAACACATCTCTATAATGCCAACTTTGCAAAGTATGGTAGATTCCTGGCAAAACTGGCCTTTGGATAGGGAGAAGGAAAGGAGAAATGGACATGGGGTCCGTTACTCAACACTGGCTCTCTCTGCTGCAGGAAGCCTCATCTAGTGTAAAGTCCAACATGTAAGGAGAGATTGAGAGATGGGGGGTGGAAAAGTGGACAGGAAATGTAGACAGATAAGATTCCAGGATGGACTCTGAGTTGGGAATTGAAGGGCTCAGGAGACCAGCTTGACCTGCTTCAGAATTCTGGGTAAAGCAAGGTCTGCCTTAACTGAGACAGTGCAAAATTGAGGCCAAACACACTATGGTCTGTGCTGGTGTGAACAGAAGGTAACAATGACCATGGCCTCATTTGAGATGAACACAGATGCCCAGGCATTTGAGCAGTGGTATGAGTCTGTGCACAGAGGTGGTGAACCTTCTGACTGTGTAGAAGTGGACAGCACAGTCTTTGACTGAATCAGCAGTTCTTAAGTTTTGACCACTACCATATCTCCAACTGGAAACGAGACCCTCAGGAAAGTAAAAGACACGGAAGGCACAGGGTTTGGCCTTGACAAATTTGAACTCTGCTAGAGGAATCAAAAGTAAGGGAAGGTAGCCGGGCACAGCGGCACACGTCTGTAATCCCAGCGGCTGAGGAGGCCAAGACAGGAGGATTTCGAATTCAAAGCTAGCCTCAGCAAAAAGCAAGGCACTAAACAACTCAGTGAGACCCTGTCTCTAAATAAAATACAAAATAGGGCTGGGGATGTGGCTCAGTGGTTGAGTGCCCCTGAGTTCAATCACTGAGCACACCATCCCCCCTAAAAAAAAAAAAAAAAGGGAAAGAAAATTGAAATCAAGATCAGACCCTTTGGAATCAAGGGCTGAGGGATGTGGTGCAGGGTGGTCTATGGCAGGAGGTTGGCTAAGTTGGAGAGAGATGGGAGGGTGGAGGGGAGAAAGGAGAGCTCCATCTGTGGATTAGTACCTTGGGTAGGTCTGGATTTTATTTAGGGCAGACAGAAGAGAGGAGAGAGTTGAGAGCCATTAGGAGTGAGAGAGCAGATAATATGGAGAGGATGAGGCAGAGGCTCTCTGGAGGTGGGAGGAATTATTTGAATGTGGAAAGTAGATCATTTAAATTTCCTTTCCTGTTAGGCCCAGCGGTCACTGATAAATTTTGGAAGAGTGAGCCATTTTAGAAAGAGTGGCCTGGTAGTGACCAAGCAGGTTTTGTTCTTTTGGGGGGCTGTTTTGATTTAGATAGGCTTAGCCGGGTTTGTGGGATGGTGTATTAGGCACCTGGAGACTGGCAAGAATCCCATCAGCCAGTTGTGTGGGCCTGTGGATTAGGCACAGTCTTTCCAGAGACTGACAAGAATCCTATCAGCACCCTGGCCAGAGACTCTGCCAAAAACAACTCTGAGCAGCAAGTGTGGAAGTAGAAAGGAAAAGGGCTTTGAAGTCAGATAGAATTAATTAAAGGTCTAGGTTCATCTGTCATTAGTAAATTACTCCATCTCTCAGAACCTTAGTCTTTTAATCTGTGGAATGGGTATAATACTCACCTTGTAGGATTTTCATTAAAAAAATAAAGCTGATACCTAGAAAACATTCAAAATATTAGTTTATCAAAACTACTAAAGTAAAACCTCTGATACTTGATCTTACGTAACATTGTTTTATGGCAACTTAAAAATTGTCTTGTCTATAGATACCCAAGGGAAAAGTTTTGAGTCTTTCTTGACTTAAAACTTGAACTTTTCTACAAAATTTCAGGATGTTTTTATTTTAAAATTGCTTTAAACACAAAGTAATACGATTTAGGGGATAAACATCACATTTTCATTATTAAGTTTTATTTGTCATAGTCTTAAAACTTTTTATCTTCATAAGTATTTTTAAATTTACATATTTTATTGACGCATTATAGTTGTACATAATGGTAGAATCTGTTGTTATATATCTGTGCATGCACACAACATAACAATATTATTTGGTCAATATCATTCTCCAGTATTTCCCCTTTCCCTCTCTTCTTCCTACCCCTCCCATTCCTTTTCTCCTTCAATTTTCATGAGAGTTTTTTAACTTTTATGTTAAAAACTTCTTCCAAATTCAGTTAGGAAGCAGGAGGCACAAACAGGCGAGTGAGATAATAACTAAGTGGATTCCTATTGCTTGAGGAGATAAGACATTCACTTTTTCACCTTAGCAGTTGAGTTTTCTTAACAGGCTTATTATTGCCTTCTATACTTAAAATTTTGAGCAAAACATACATGACCCTCCCATTGTTAATTCCTGCAAACCAACCCTGAGCAGCCAGCGGTATGGCTTAGGAAATGAACCACTCTTCAGTACTCCAAAATGACATTGAAGTATTGAAGGCTTATTCCCTGGTGGTGTGCTCCTGCAATCCCAGCTGCTGGGGAGACTGCAACGGGAGGATTGCTTGAGCCCAGGAGTTCCAGAGCAGCCTGAGCAACATAGCAAAATGGTGTTTCAAAAACAAAACCAAATAGGCTTGTTTCCCAGGTCTTTTCCCCACAAGGAAAAATAAATAAATAAAATCAGCTTCTTAGAAATTTAGAAAAGAGAAAAACACTGAGAAAGACAAAAATTAAAATGAAAATAACTATTTGAAATAGCGGTGGGATGGCAAGTGAATTTTTTTTTCTCGTTCTTCATTTACATCATTATAACATTTGTATTTTAATGAAGATCAAAGTATTATGAGGCTCTTTTCCTGTGTGTGTGTGTGTGTGTGTGTGTGTGTGAGAGAGAGAGAGAGAGAGAGACAGAGAGAGAGAGACAGACAGACAGACATTGTGTAAGGACTGTATATGTGCAATGTGATGTGGAGAATGTTGTGTGTGTGTGAAACCGTCTGTGTGGGATACGCAGAGTGTGCACAATGTACGTGGAGTTTGGAAAGTATTGGGTATGTGTGTGTGTCAGACAGCAGATGTGTATGAGTGTGTAAACCTGAGTGTGAAGAGCTTTGTGTGTGGAAACTGAGTGTATGCTGAGTTTGCCCTTATGAATGGGGTGAGGGTGTGTAAGGAATGTGGGTGTGTGAACGTGAGTGTGGAGTTGTGTGTGACCTTAGGTGTGTGGAACATGGTGACTGCACAGTGTGTGGAGTTGGGAGAGTATGCGGTGAGTGTGTAAGTGTGGGTGTATGAACAGGGGTGTGAGGGTGTCGTGTGTCCAGAGTGCGGAAAGTATGCACAGTGCCCTCTGAGTTTGGAATATGCGGCCGTGTGTGCACGCGCAGCGTGGAGTGTGCAACGCGGCATCCTGTGCGCAGTGCGCGCGCACGAGCGGAGCGCATCGCAGGGCCCAGGACGGGCGGCCGAGGCGCGCTGCCTCCCCGCCCTCGGCGGCCTGAGCACCCGGCGGGCGGCTCAGTGTGCGGCCGCGGCAGTCCGGCCCGGCGGCGGGAGCGCGCGGCGCCGTGGGGGCCGCCCCTCTGCGGATCGCGGAGGGAGAGGGGAAGGACGGGGAGATCCCGGCGCCCCAGCGCTCGGGCTCTTGCCGGTCGCGGACATGTGCAAGATGTCCTTCAAGGTGAGCGACGCGGGCTCCGGGAGGGGGAGCTCCGACCCAGCGGCCGACCCCACCGAGGCGGAGCCAGCACCCGGTGCCCTCCAGAGCCGCCGCCACTCGGCCCGCAGGTGGGGTAGGGCGCTGCCCCTGGCCCCTGGCTGCCCGCCAGGAAGAAAGAGGTGGGGCTGAGGCTTGTCCTGTGGGTTTGTGGTTTGCTTGTCTGCTTTGCTGGAAAGGCTTTCTGCACTTATGGTTGCAGGTCAGGTGAGCTGGGCGGTGGTGACTGTCGCCGGGGTAACAGGTCGCGGGTGGAGGCGGGGAAGAAGCAGGCGGCCAGCGCTTTCCTGCAGCTGCAGGATTCTTTGAACCCGAATCTCTGCGTCCTTCAGCTCTCGCTGCTGTCTCCTTCTCAGAATACTTTTTCTGGACACTGCAGCCGAATGTCCAGCACTGAGAGGAGCTGCAATTGATGACCAAGCTTCTGTGTCCCAAAAGAGTCTTGTCTTAGAAGAGTTTATTAAAATCATCCTATTTATTCCCACATTTGAGGCTGAGAGTGGAATTAAATGGTTTGCATGGAGACAAACCTTTTTAATAAGGTTTTAATAAAAATATTAATAGTTAACATGGATTGAGCATTTAAAATATACCAGGCTGAACCAGTCTTCAGGAAGGCCTATAAGATGGTGCTCTTTGTGACCCAACTGTTTTTAAAAACAAGGAGACTAAGGTATAGAAAAGTGAAATAACTCTCCTAACATCTTGCAGCTGTAAAGTTTATTGTGTTGAGTCTGAAACTGGAGTGTCTGACTCTGAAGCCAATGTAGTCCTATCTCTAACAATAGCTCATGGAAGCCCAGGAATGACGTGGCAACATTAGCATGTTAGAAAGATCACTGGCTACAGCAGAGAAGAGCATGGCACTGGGAGGCCAATCAGGAGGATGTTGTGGTCATCTCAAGAAATGGTACTGGATCAGGGCATAATAGGCAATGAGGATAGAAGGAGACAGAGGTGAATGACTCAAAATTTATTTAATTCAGTAATTGATCTTATTCGCTGAATAGAGAAGGCAGGAGAGGTTTAAAACATGAAACTTTTGGTTTGGAACAAAGTTTGAGGATAGATGGGAATCCAAGCAGCTGTGTTGATTAGCTGACCGGGAACTCAGGGAAAAAAAATCTAGGCAGCAGATGGAGATGAGATTTCAGAGTCAGCAGCATTAAGAGGTAATTGAGCTCATGGGAATGAAGTGATTACCTGGTAATGAAGACAAAAATCTTGAAGATCAAAATTTAAGAATGAGCAGAGTAAGAGAAATCCAATGAGAAACAGCAGCAAGAGATGAATGAGAAAAATCAGAAGCACACTGTCACTTAAACCAAGTATCTTTAGTCTTTAAATAAAGATGAAGAAGATCTTAGTGTTCAAGGCCACAGTGAACTCAAGCTAAGAGTGCAAAAGTAACAGAACAGCCACCCATGACCTTGCCAAGAACAGTTTCAAAAATGCTAGTTTCCGGAGCCAGATTGAAACAGCTTGAAAAGAGAATGGGTGGAAACCTCAAGTGTAGGGAACATTTTCAAGACATTGTGCAAGAAATGGGATTTTTATTTTATTTTATTTTAAAGTATTGGTTACAGTGGGGAACCAGAATTGACCAAGGGTTTATTGGCTTTATAGCAGTAGAAACTTGAACATCTTTAAATGCTGATTGACAACTCTACAATAAAAAGATAATTTGGAAATGGGCAAGGATATAAATAGATATTTCTCTCACGAAGATGTACAGATAGATGGTCAATAAGCATCTAAAACAATGCGCAACATCATTAGCCATCAGTGAGATGCAAATCAAAACCATGATAGGAAACTACTTTACCCCCACTAGGATGACTAATCAGCAAAACAGACAATGACAAGTACTGGCAAGGATGGGGAGAAATTGGAACCCTCATACATTACTGATAGGAATGTAAAATGTTGCAGTCGTTCAAAGAAAAAAAAAAGTCGATCTGTCTTCAGAAGTTTAAAACAAGTTACAAATGACCCAGCAATTCCACTGCTAGTTATATACGCAGGAAAAATAAAAACATATGTTCACACAAAAACTTGTATGCAAATTCATAACCATATTATTAATGGTTATGAATCAAAAGTGGAAACAAATTGAATGTCAATCAACTGGTGATATATTATGTATTGCAAATAAGGTAGATTGGTGGACTTAAACCACAAGTATTTCCCTTGATGCTACAGGCTGGAAAGTCCAAGATCAAGTTTCCTGCAGATTTGGTGTCTGGTGCAGACCTTTTGCTGGCTTGCAGATTTTTACCTGCTCCCTGTTTCTTAACATGATTAAGAGACAAAACTGAGGTGTCTCTTTCTCTTCTTGTAAGGGCACTAATCCCATCAGGGGCTCCACCCGTGGGACCTCATCAAAACATGATCAACTCCCAAAGACCCTAATGCCATCACATTGGGGATCAGGACTTTAACGCACAGATTTAGTAATGACACAAGAGAACAGATGTCTCTAGAAAAGGAGGATTGTCTCTAGAAAAGGAATATTGGCTGGGGGTCCAATATTTATAAAAGGACTGTTTCAGGGGCCAGACTGAAGGCAAAGCCAGAGTGGACCTGCACAATTTCATGCCAGTTTTCCCTGTGCTTGGGTATTTCCCTCATTTTACAAGGGTATGAGCCAAAGGCATGTTGCCCAAGATAGACAACTGTGCTCTCTGCATCTCAATGGCTTGTGGGTATTTCCTTTAAGATTCAGTATTCCCTCTTTAAGTCCCTATCTCAGGAGGAGGACATAAACATTCAATCTATAACATTTCCTGGCCTCCAAGATTGTCCAATAAATTGTCTCCAGTAAATGTTCCTGTAGTTTTTTCCTCTGAGCTATATTTATTTATTATAATTCATTGCATAAATTAATGGGTTTCACTCTGACATTTCCAGGCATAGACATTTCATGCTTTGATCATGTCCATCCTCCCTTCTATGTCCTTGAGCCCTTCCCTCTCTCACTCTCCTTAACCCTCTTTTACTTTCTGTGCTTTTTTTCTTTCTAGTCTTCACATATGAGAGAAAATATGTAATACTTTCTCAGTCTGCCTTATTTCACTTAACACGATGTTCTCCACTTTCATCCATTTTTCCTGAAAAATGGCATAATTTTATTCTCTATGTCTGAATAATACTGCATTGTGTATATATACTATATTTTCTTTATCCATTCATCTGTTGTTGGACACCTAGGCTGATTCCATGTCTTGGCTATCTATGTTCTTTTTGCATGCAAAATATATTGCATTTTATGCAAAATAAAAAGCCTTTATTTATTCAACTCTAAAGTTGAAGTGTCATCTAAATTTCATATCAGATATGGGTGACACTTGAGGTGACACTTGAGGTATGATTGATTCATCCTGAGGCAGATTTTCCTCCAGCTGTGAGCTTGTGAAAGCAAACAAGTTATGTGCTTACAAAATACAATGTTGAGACAGACATCTCCAAAACGGAGAACTGGGAGGAAGAAAGGGTGATGGGTTCCAAGCAGGTGTACAACCTAGCATGGCAAATGCCATTAGATTTTAAGGGTGGAGAGTAATGCTGTTGGGTTTGATGCTCTGCCTTCTGGGCTGACTGGGGCAGGGATCATGCCCTCAAGACGCTGACAGTTAGAGCTTCCACATATAAATTTGGAAGGGACACAAACAAGGTATATCCATACCATGAAATGTCCTTCAGCCATAAAAAGGATGAAGCACAAATACACGCTACAACATAGATGAACCCTGAAAGTAGTATGTAGAGTGAAGGAAGAGCAGACTGTATGATTCCATTTATATGAAATGTCCAAAATAGGCAAATCCATACAGACAGAAAATAGGTTAGTGGTTGTCAGGGACTGGGGGAGAGGAGGAGATGGGAAATGATTGCTAATGGGTGTGAGGCTTCTTTGGGGGTGATGAAATACTCTAGATAGTGCTGAATATACCCAAATATATATATACCCAATATGCCTCATGAATATACCCAAATCCACCAGATTGTATGTTTTGAAAAGATGAATTGGGTGCTATGTGAGTTATCTCTCGATGAAAAAGCATTTTAAAATGATGACAGGGTGTGCTAGACGGCTTGGAGTAGAGGGAATATTGGGCTGAGTGACTGAATTCCTGGGGCAGGGGCGCAGCAGCCCAGCAGGGGTCCCTTGGCTGGAGGAATGGGCTGGGAAGGTGGGGACCTCTCCCATTGGGATAAAAGGAAAGGAAATGAAGTTGAACAACTGTGTCTTGTAAAGGGAAGGCCAGGATGAGGTCAGGATTTGGGGTGAGTAGAAAGGAAGCTGCCCAACTTCACACCAAACTTGATTATGTGACAACTACCAGCTGAGGTGGAGTAAAGGCTGAGAGGTGGGGTGGCCTGACTTTTGAAGGAGCAGAGATTTATTCACTTGAATGGACCACAGTGGTCTGGAAGCCAGGTAGGCCTGTTTCCCACTCCAGTGCTGGTGTGGGAGAGGGCCCTGTTTCCACCAGGAGGGGGTGCTGGGAAAGTTGAGGCAGAGAGAGGAACACCCTGTGCTAGGTTGAGGAGGAAGAGGAGCTGATTTACCATGGAGTGGAGTTCCAGAGGCACAGAGGGAGGGTTTGCAGGGGAAGGGACCCGAGTCTCTGGCCAGTCTACAACTTAGCACTCTCTTGGCCACTCTCAAACATATCACATATTAAAATGCATCCACAGAGCACAATATATAGAGACTTTTATTATAAAAGTTTTGAAGGGAATTTCATTATATTGCTTATTAAACTGTTTAGCTATCAATTTACCTTTAGACCATGACTTTTCTGAAATTGTCATCTATGGTCAGTAGCTCTTGTGCAGTGAGAAAAATCAAACCTACAAATTATTTTCACATGTCATCAGTATTTCATGAATACTGGGGCTGGGGTTGTGGATCAGAGGCAGAGCACTCTCATAGCACGTGCAAAGCACTCAGTTGGATCCTCAGCACCACATAAGAATAAATAAATAAAATAAAGGTCCAACTACAACTAAAAAAAATTTTTTAAATATTTAATGAATACTAAATTTAGCTATTAATAAAGTTAACAAGATGTTATATTTTATAGCTATTTAATTGCATGTTTATCAATTTTTATTTGGGAGCCATGGATTAACTTTTTATTTTTGTAGCCACCCCCCCATAAAAGTCTTCTAAGCTCCAGGTTCTGAATCTTCAAAGCCTACCTGTAAAATGGCCCAGCATTGTTGGATGAGTCTGTGGGGGAATAAACAGCATTAGTCTCCTCTTGATTTAGAAGCACCCCAGGTGGGGCCATTTGCATCTGAACCCCAGGAGCCTCTGTGCATCTACTTTTTTTTAGTACTAGGGATTGAACTCAGGGGCATTTTACCCCTGAGCCACATCCCCAGTCCTTTTTATTTTTTATTTAGAAACAGGGTGTCACTAAGTTGCTTAGGGCCTTGCTAAGTTGCTGAGGCTGGCTATGAACTTGCAATCCTCTTACCTCAGCTTCTAAAGCTGCTTGGATTGCGGGCATGCACCACTGCACCTGTGAGCAGTCACCTTTTCTTTGGTTGTAGGGCAGTGCCTTAACTGAGCTTCATCCCTGGTCCTTTAGCAGTCTCTTCTCCCTGGTATCAGTGTTCCTCCAGTAATCTTCCTTTCACAGTCAGCAATTCCTGATTTATTCCAGTTGAGGAAATAGGTACCTGTGTGTTCCAATTTATTTTTTTTAACCAAACACAAACTCAGAGTGCAAATCTGAGCTTTTTTGTGTAATAAAGTTCATGGATTTCAGTGTATTGACTCTCAACTTTATAACAAGTATTTTAACTGCTCAGACTGAAGTTGTTCTTCAGGACTGAAGGTGCCAAAAGCCTAACACAGTTGGGGAGGAAGGGGGTTACCATAAGAGGCGAGGTCCATTGCTAGATTAAAAAAAAAATCTAGGTCTTTTTTGAGCTCCTCTTAGCCAAGAAAGTAAAACATCTCACTGCCTGGTGTCATGCCTGAGCTGGAATATACAAACCTGTATCCTTCATCCCTGTCTTGAGAGTGTGTAAATTATAATCAACTCCACTTCATCAATCAGTTTAAATCATTTAGATGAGCCACAGGAAAATAAATTTTAAAAACCATATTCTTTTGTGTGTGTGTGTGTATGTGTGTGTGTGTCCGTGTGTGTGTCTGTGTGTGTGTATACATACCTCTTTTTTGGGGGGTGGTTACGGAGGATTGAACCCCAGACCTCCAGCATGTTAGGCAATCTCTCCACCATTGAGCCGCATCCCCAACAAAAGCATATTCTTTTTTTAACAGCTTTGATAAATCACATACTAATTTATCCATTTAAAGTATTCGTTTCAGTGATTTGTAGTAAATTCAGAGTTGTGCAACCGTCAGCACAATCAATTTTAGAACATTTTAATCACACCCAAGGGAAAACTCATGCCCATTAGCCATCACCATTACTCCAAACCTCCCAGCTTTAGGCAACAGCTAATCTCCTTTCTTTCTCTAGAGATTTGCCTATACTCGATATATATGATTTTTTTTAAATTTTTTAATTTGTTTTACCAGACTTTATACTTGGTCTTGAGTTCTAAGTCTGGAGATGCTCGACTTAACATGGGCCTACCTCCAAGGCAGAATGCCCAGGGCAGAGCACTTACTTTTTCTCTTCAGTTCCCTATTGTTCCAGTATAATAATATTGTTATATTTGTGTATATAATAGCATAATAATATTATTATATTTGTGTATATAATAATATTATTATACTTGAACAATAGGGAACTGAATAACACTGACAACTCTGGGTTTAGACTTAATGCTTATTAAGTATTAAAAAAATTTCAAATACTTAGCTCAGAGTGGGACAATGGATATTCTTAGCCAGTGACATCTCAAAAACATTCTTCTGCACACGGCTTCTCAATTTATTGTTACATACTTATTTTATATAACCTCTAATATCCCAGAAATCCATTTATTTAATATACTTGATAATCTCTTGATTAAATCACTGAGTGCTCAGTTGAAGCCCACATTACTCTAAACCCTTTTTTAAAACAATACTTAGAAAATGTGTGCCCCCCACTTGGCTTTTCATTGGAGTTGCAGTTCTGTATAAATCAGTCTCCCTTCTGTGTTTCTGCCTCCCTTCCTTCCCTTACTTAACTTCTGGTAATGTGTCATGAGCCACACATTAGCCAAAATCCTGGCAGTAAAGGTTGGGGGATCGGTGCGGGGGGGGGGGGGGGGGGAGATGTGCAGAGAAAGAAGAACATTTGACAGATTCAGAGCTTTATACTCAAATCCTCAGGATGTTTGAGGCAAGCTTTCAGACTCTGCACCCAAACAGACTTGGGTTCAAATCCTGGCTATGTTACTTCCTCACTGTGTGGCCCTGAATAATTTATTCTGTGCTTCAGTTTTCTCATCACGAAATGGGAATTATTTATACTACCAGCTCATGGAGCCATTTGGGGAAATAAGTGAGTGAAAGCAGTTAAAAAGCTTAGCACACTGCCTGACATAGAGCAGGATGTCAGCCTTTGTTTTTGTGGGCATTACTCATAATTTTCAACCAGCAAACCTGAGGAAGGCCCACTGGCCTTATTGTAAAGATTAAAAGAATCAAAACGGCATCTTTGAAAAAGTGCTAAGCATTTTCATCTGCATCAACGTTTTTTTAATTTATTTTTTACAGAAATGTATTGGAAATTATGGGGAAATGTTACTTGTATGGAAGGCACTTCTAAGAAAGTAAAGCAGAACTGGAATTCTGTTTAAAAGCTAAGTGAGGGTAGAGATTAAGCTATTTGTTTTAAAAAGGGTTTAGAGTTATGTGGGCTTAAATTACACACTCATTAATTTAATCAAGAGAATATCAGCTTTATTAAATAAATGGATTTCTGAGATGTTAGAGGTTATATAAAATAAAACCGTAACAATGGATGCAGAAGCCCGGTGCAGGATATTTTTTGAGATGTCATTGGCTAGTCTAATCCATTGTCCCACTCTGTGATAAGTATTTGAAATTGTTTAAATGCTTAATAAACATTAAGCCTAAACCCAGGGTTGCAAGTATTATTATACTTGAACAATAGGAAACTGAAGAGAAAAAGTAAGTGCTCTGCCCTGAACATTCTGCCTTAGAGGTAGGCCCATATAAGTCTAGCATCTCCAAACTCAGAACTCAAGACCAAGTATAGAGACTGGTTAAAATCACCTATATCGAGAACAGTTCAGATCTCTAGAAAAATAAAAGAGATTTGTGGAAGTTGGCAAGTCCAAGATTGACGGGCAGAGTGGGGACACTGGGGAGGACGCATCTTCTCTTTTAAGGGGTAAAGGACTTGCCCCTGTCCCTCTTTACACCATTTATAATTGTGTGCCTATTATATCCAGAGAAGACTGGGAAGTTATCCAGGGAATGTGACTTGTGTAGACCCCCAAAGAGAAGGAAAGTTGAGGGACTTTCCATCTTGGCAGGAAAGGATCTTGGAATGGAGGACAGGAAGGAGGTCATCAGAGGTCATTTGCTTTCTACAGAAGAATTCCCTGGAGGCAGCACAGGGTGATGATTAGCAAGGCAGCCTCAAGCAGCAGACTGCCTGGCACACTGAGGCCTGACTCACTATTTCTCACCCCTCACCTGTAAAATGGGATAGTAATAGTACCCACTTCCCTGAGCTATGGTGAGGATTAAATGAGGAAGTCTCTACAGAAGATGTACCACGTGGTACCGAGTAAGCACTTCATAAGCATCAGCTCAAGATTCTTGACCCTAGTAAAAGTGTGGTCACAGTGCCATGGGACCACATGCCCATCTCTTTGTTAGACATTCCCCCAGGGGAACTTGGAAGTCAGCACATTCAAAGCCAAGACCATCACTTTTTCCGAAATCCCTCCAATGGCATTTCTGACCCTTGTGGCACCATAATCAGCCTGGCACTGAAACCAGAAACCTGGGAGTCAGTTCACTCTCCTCATCTCTCTTTTCATGCACACACCTTCGCAGACCAAGACCATTCCATTGAGCTCTTTAAAATGTCCCCAGTCTGCCTCGCCCTCCCATTCCCACTGTCATTGCCCTGTTTGGGCCTTATATTGTTTGACACATCTATGCAGTTGACTCCTAACTCTGCAGACACCAATGTCAGGCTGGCTCCAAACCTCAGTCCTCGCCCCTGAGTCAGGGAGACCTTTCTGAAACACAAGACTGATGGTATCTCTCACAGATGTGTCCTTGGCTCCCCAAGGCCCACCAGGATACAGTCCAACTTCAGTGGTATGGTACCACAGAACCCACAAAATCTGCCCTGCTCCGATCCTGCTATCCAGTTGTGCCCTCTCTCCCTCACACCCTTCACTCCATCCCTGCTGAGTATGTGGCAGTCCCCAGGAAGCTGGGGCAAGCCTCAGTGTCTGTGCTTCCCTACGCCCTGTGCGCGGGATGCTCCGTACCCTTTGTGCACCCAGGGCCCTACCTAGCTTTTCAGAACTCATCATAAGGCTTTGTTCTGCTGGGAACTATCCCTGGCGCCCTCTCAGAATTGACCATCTCTGGTTTGTGCTGTTATCACAAGCCACTGCTTTTCTCCTTTGGTGCCTACAATAACTTTCCATGCCTGCCGACATGACTTATCTTCCTGTTATACCATAAAGCCTGTGTGGACAGAGATCAAAGTTGATATATACCTCTAGCCCTAGCCCCTGGCCAGTCCACACACTAGTGACCAAGTCAACACATCACCTCGACCAGGATTGTAAAGAGCTGTGAGGACTGTGCCTTTATAACTACCATTTCTTGAGTGGGCACTAAGTGGGTTTATGTGTTTTTTCCCATTTAATCCCCCAACAATACATGACAGAGGTATTATCTGCATTTTACTGGGGCCTCTAGAAGTTAAGTAACTTGCCCAAGGTCACAGATCTAAGAAGCAGTCTGGACTTGAACACAGCTCCTTCTTTCCCCAAATCAACTCCACTGCCATCCCTCCACCTCAATAATTCCAGCCCTTAAGGAAGAGCAAACTAGTTGCAGCTTTTCAAAAAATCAGTTTCTAGAATTTTATGGGAAACCAGATGCCCAGTCCAGCAGGAAGGGAATCTCCAAGTCTATTCTAGAGAGTAGAAAGTCCTGGATGGAGAGCTTCCCATGACAGAAGATACTGGCTGTTCAGAGATGGTCTATCAAAGGCATGTTTGAGGCTAGAATAGAACCACAGCGTCACTGAAAGTGAATTTCCATTTATCTCTCTCATGTTTGCACATTTTAGGAAAAGTCAGTAGAGCTGTTCCATGGTGTATATTAAATTCTCTTTCTAATTCACCCTCCCAGATTTCACTTGGGCCTTGTATTATATTTCATTATTTATTATACAGTTCAGCCCTGCCTTGCCATTGCTTCACCCTGTTACTAACAACTATCCCAGGTTAGACTCCGCCTGGTGCAAAGGCAGCAAGCTCTGAGGGTCAAGGCCACAGTTGCAATTTGGCCTGAGAACTTCATCTAGTACAGCAAAAATACCTACCCAGAAAGGTAGATTGTTAGCCTGGAATTTGAAGTGTTTTTCTTTTCCCCCTCCCAAATGAGCCAGGAGGAAACTATTCAAAGTATGTTTGTGATCTGGTTATCACTCCCCAGCTTGCCCTTCTCATCCAGATATGCACAAGAGCAGCGGTTGGGCAGGTGCTGAAGGACTTCTGAAATGAAATCCTCACACCAAGCAATGTTGTCATCACTCTGCTGTCCCTGTGCCTTCATTTTAGATAGCTTCCTTGATAGCTGAAATTATGGGCGTTTTCTTTTTAGCATCATGAATTATTTTATTTTATATAATACAGTAGTCCCTCTTTATCCATAGGGAATGCTTCTTGAGACTCCTAGTAGATAGATGCCTGAAACCACAAATATCCCCAACACTATCAATGTTCTGTTTTTTCTAAACATACAAGCCTGTGGCAGTTTAATTTATCAATTTGGCAGAGCAAAAGAGTAACAATAAAACTAAGGATAAAATAGGACAATTATAACAATATACTGTAATAAAATTGCCAGAATCATGATTCTTGCACTTTGAGACCATTATTAAGTAACATAAGGGTAACTGGACACAAGCACCATTGATAGGAGAAAATTCTTTTTCCCAAGCTTCCTTGTTCTCATCTGAAACCTCTGGCATGTTCCAGCTACAGCACAGAAAATTAGACAGAGGAAAGTGAGGGGTTTATTCAAATAACTGGAGTAGGAAAACATTGAGAACATAGAAAAATTACCAATAAACTCCCGAGAGATGTCAGAATGGGGAGAAATTGTGCTCTGCTGAGCAGGGAAGAGACTTGCAATGTTACAGAGAGGAAATGGCATTTGAACAGAACCTTGGCCCTGAAGGATGGGGGAAAGTTCATTTCAAGCGAAGAGGAAATTGTGTAAACAAAGACACAACAGAGGCAGGAAAGTGAGGACATTGGTGGGAACCGGGGTATTAATAGTGCTGTATTGTCAACAACAGTGCCCTGAAGACAACTTTGTGGCTCATGTGTCTGGCACCAAAAACGTACATCCCACAACCAAGTATTTTACAATCTCCCCCCCCCCCCCCGCCCAGGGAGCATCTTTCAAATGATATAACAGACCTGGAGATTCTCTCTTTTGAATGGTATTGTCTAGATGCATAGAAGCAGTCATGTTCCCTAATGTTGATTTTAAGGTTCTGGTTGGTTTTGCTCTTGCAGAAGGAAACTCCACTTGCTAACGCTGCATTCTGGGCAGCAAGGAGAGGAAACCTGGCCCTGCTGAAGCTGCTGTTGAACAGCGGTCGAGTGGATGTGGACTGCAGAGACAGTGTACGGAGGGACTCGGTATCTGCATGCCCAGAGCACCCTTTTCCACCCTGCAGGCACGACAGCATCTCACCAATACAGTTCCCTTTACAATGTTGACTTACTTGCTTATGTGTTTGCTTGCTTTATCCTTTTCAAAAAGTGCTGTGTGTAGTGGTGATCTTAAAAACACACGGGCAAAGTCAGAAAGGAAACAGTTGCATGCACACAGTGGAGGACAGCCACCAGAAGGTTGAAAAGGCACAGGAAGCAGAACTGGCAGGTTCCAAGAAAAAAAGACTGTTGAGTAAAAAAATTCACTTTAAAAAAAATGAGATAATTTAGAGCACACATGGGTTGTTGTGGATGTGGGAGTTGATTTTCTACAAAACTGAGAAAACTGAGACATTGAAGCCTCCACCCAGCCTCCTATCATTTCTTCACCATTCGTAAACAAAAAGACATTAACTGTCAAGTAAGAAGGGGAAATAAAAATAGATACTAGGCCTACTGGCAGGTCCCATCTAGAGAGCCCTTTCCCTCCTCCACTAGAGGCCATGATTTCTTCTGTTCTCAGCAGGACCTCTCTACATCTCTGGGGACAAAAAGCATCTCAGATGAGAAGATGATTTTAGAACTTTAGTCAAAATGCTTTCAAAGGAACCTTATTGTTTTTCTGCAAACAGGGGATGCCATTACACAAATTTATTGCACAAATTTGGTAAATGAGGTCTACCACCAGCCCAAGTGTTTGCTCCAGTTGGCCCACGGGGGATCAGGGCAGGAGAGTGGGCACCATCATATCCACTCCGTACCCTTTTCTGCCTGGCTCCATGTTCCAGAGTCTGAACCATATGAACTGCCCTCCTTCTCTCTGGCCTCTGGTTGGTTTTGGCCAATGGAAGCACCAGCAAGAGACAGAGGCTGGGAGGAGAGAGGGCTGGGGAGCCCAGGGCCCTCCCTGTTCTGTCTGGCAGTGATGCTCTTACTGTGTGCATCCTGGGAGCCGGGCTCTTCCCCTTTTACCTCTGGCCTAGCTGGTCATGGAACCCCACTGTTACTAGCTTCCAGAACTACACTGTTCTTTATAGCCTTTAACACCCAGGCCACAGTGCACACACACTCTCTCTCTCTATATATATTTTTTTTCTTTTTTCTTAATTGATTTTATTTTTTAAATACATACAGCAGCAGAATGTATTACAATTCTTATTACACATATAGAGCACAATTTTTCATATTTCTGTATATAAAGTATGTTCATGCCAATTCATGCCTTTATACATGTACTTTGTTTTTTTGCTTTTTAGGTTTTTTGCATTACAGTTCTTATTACCCATATATACCACAGCTTTATAAATAGTCTCTTTATTAAACTTCTTTCCAATTATCCTAATTTGAATGTGCCATCTGTTCCTTGCCAGAACCCAGGCTGACATAGGGTTCTGGGAATCTGTGAACTGACCATCCTGTTCTTACTTGGATCTCACAGGGCTAGGTCATACCCGACTCTGTCCAACACAATGGGATAGGCCAGTTATTGTGGCCTCAACCACTAACCACTTTGATGACCACTTTCTCTGTTTTTCTTCAAATTATTCCTATTCACATGCCCCATGACTTCCTCCTGACTTTTGGCTTCTCAAGGCCAGTCTGCTGCACCCCACACTCTCCCCCTTGCAGGCACTCTAAGTCATCTGTCCTGTCACCTTCCTTCCAACAGAGCTTATGCTTTGTTCCTGTCTGTCTATTGGGTGACCACCAGCTATTTTGGCCACAAAGTTTGCTTTCATGGATAGATATTAATAGGTTTGTAGATGGCCTCTTCTTGTCTAAATTAAAAAGCCACTGGGGGAAAAAAGTAAAAGGCCATTTCATCAGGCTGGACGCAGTGGCACACACCTATAATCCCAGCAACAGCTCGGGAGGCTGAGAAGGGAGGATTACGAGTTCAAAGCCAGCCTCCGCAAAAGCGAGGGGCTAAGCAACTCAGTGAGACTCTGTCTCTAAATAAAATACAAAATAGGGCTGGGATGTGGCTCAGTGGTTGAGTACCCCTGAATAAATCCCTGGAACTCCCCCACCCCCGACCAAAAAAAAAAAAGCCATTTTATCAGATTTCCAGAGAGATGATTCCTTAACCCAAGGAGCATGCTAAATGGTGGTCATTTCAGACGTAGTATTATTTTGAAAGGGCCTCTCAGGTTGGTGGTGACTGAGAGCCAGGAGATATGTGGAAATAGTACAGGCTTTTGTTTCTCTTGGAATGTCGCTGGCTGGGCTGCTGCTTCCTTCACAGGCCATCTGAGCACAGATTCCAGGTTCCAGGATGATCTCTTGCGATGATTGATATCTAGGCGAGTACTTTACTGGCTTACGGGGCCAGCCCCAGGATCACCTAGGAGGCCTGTGAGAGCCATTAGAAAGCAAGGAGAATGGGGCTGGCGTTGTGGCTCAGGGGTAGGGCACTTGTCTAGCATGTGTGAGGCACTGGGTTTGATTCTCAGCACCACATAAAAATAAATAAATAAAATAAAGGTCCATCAACAACTGAAAAAAAATTTTTTTTTTAATAGAAAACGAAAGAAAGCAAGGAGAGGCCCACAGGACTTTCTTCATTGTCCTTAATCTGAAGTGTGACAATGTTCAGATTTTTCTAACAAACAGCATTGTAAAAAACAAATATTTTTCTCTCTGAGCCACCTACTGTACACCAGAAACTTTGGTTTGCTAACACTGATTCACCTTTGATTCCTAAATGTTTTCTTTTAGCCTTTTTAGATGTATAAATGTATGTGTTTCGTTGTCTTTTGATTTTGGACTTCACTATATTTATATACAATTATATTTGCTTGCTCTGTTCAGAACCAGTTAGGTTTTTTAAAAATGCATTTTAACATGAGTCAATGACATGAAGCAATCTTCATCTTTAGAAAATTAAAATCAGTCAAGCCAATGAATGTTAAATATGTAAAATATTTTATTCTCTTTATTCTCGTTCTCCATTGATCCATTCTGACTTTTTCTCAGTTGACCATGATATAGAATTGAAATACAATCTACAAAGAAGTATTATTGTTATTTGTTTGAATCCTCTTTTAAAAAAAAAAATGAACCTAACATTTTTTATTCTTTTTCAAATAACAAAATTAAGTGCTTTTGTACTTTCTTTAGATCACAATTAATTTTTATTCTGAGACCAGTGTGACACATGATTTTTTAAAAAAATGTCTCTCCTCTCACATAAAAGGGTATATTCGATATATTCATAGCTTGTCTAGTGTAAGACCTTTTTTTTTTTTTTTTTTTTTTGCAGGTGGTACTGAGGATGGAACCCAGAGCCTCATGCATGATAGGCAAGCACTCTACCATTGAGCTACATCCCCAGTTCATAGCTCTAGTTAAGTTGGCTTTAAACTAAGTGTCTTAGTCCATTTGGACTGTTATAACAAAATACTTAAGACTGGGTATTTTTTAAACAACAGAAAGTTAATCCTCACAGTTCTGGATGCTGGGAAAACCAAGGTCAAGGCACCGGAAGATTTGGTGTCAGCTGAAAACTGACCCTCTGTTCATGGATGGTGACTTATTGATCTTTCTCACCAGTGGAAAGAGGAAAGATGTCCCTTCAACTTCTTATTTAGGGAGCGGGGGCCAGGAGAGTAGGGATTGAACTCAGGGGAACTCTGCCACTGAGCCATATCCCCAGTCCTATTTTGTATTTTATTTAAAGCCAGGGTCTCACTGAGTAGCTTAATACCTCGCTTTTGCTTAGGCTGGCTTTGAACTCGTGATCCTCCTGCCTCAGCCTCCTGAGCTGCTGGGATTACAGGCGTGTGCCACCTCGCCTGGTTTCAACTTCAGGGTACTCATGAAGATAAAATTCTCTTGACTTAATCACTTCCTCCAAAGCCCTACCTCTTAATACCACCACAATGGGCACTCCAACATGAATTTTGGAACCACACATTTCAGACTATAGTATGAAGGGTTCTCCTATCTGCTGTCTAGATTAAATATTCTTCACATTCAAGAGGATGTGGGAGGCTGGAGTTGCAGCTCAGTAGTAGGGTACTTGCCTACATGTGTGAAGCACTGAGTTCTATCCTCAACACCACATAAAAATAAATAAATAAATAAATGTATAAAAAATACAATGACATTATTTTTAAAAATGGGGGAAGTTGGTAATACCAAGCTTGCCACTAATGATCTGGAGAATATAAAGGAAGGAGCTCAAATGAATATGGATGATACAGCTTTTATGCAGCCTCATACCCAAATTCCAGGCATAGTCACGTGGGATAGAAGTATCATTGAGCACTACCATGAAGCCATTAGCTTTTCTTGACTCTATGTACTTTCCACGTGAAGCAAACAAGACTTTCCCAAAACTAACATGGCCATTGATAGATGTCAACAAAAGCTAGGTGATGGCCTAAGATTTACTGAACTTTTATCATAATATCTTTTAATATCTAATACTTTCTTAACTAATAATCTAATAGTATGAAACTCGTTGACTAACTAATCTTCTTTACTAATTTAATTAGATTCCTTTTTATTCCCCCTTTTAACTGACAAATAGAATGATAGTTTTAAAGGTTTAATAATGTGTCCAAGTTCATACTGTCAGTGACCAGTCAACCATACTGGTTCCCACGCATGGAAATAGCACAGAGACTAAAATTCACTCAATTACTAAGCATACCTAGTAAGCTGTCCTGTGCAGACTGTCCTTCTTGTCATCCATTCCTGGGAGGCAGGTTGCTAAATATGAGAAGGAGGTGGTTAATATTACAGTTTCAAGCCCTTGAAAACAATTGCAAATTAAACTACAAAACTCCACTTTAACCAGACAGGTGCGTATCATACCTCAAATCCTTAAATCTTTTTTTCTCTTTTTTTCTTAAGCACATGCTTTTCTGCTAAACTATCTCACAGCCCCCAGCCCTTGAATCAAGAGACCTCAATTTAAGATGCAATAAATGAGTCCCAGTGGTGTAAGCAACTTGTCCCAGGTTGTGCTATTGTTTGATGACACAGGCAGACTTGGTCCCTTCAACCCCTGATTTTCAATTCTGAAGTCTCAACGCATTCATCTTTATCTGAATCATTATGAAGTTAAAGATTGCTAAATACAAGTTTAAACTTTTTAATTAAAATAAATATTATTTTAAAAAATTTAAGAAGAATTCTAAGTTCAGAAAATCAACTGGTACTGTTTAACCGGTTTTTGCATTTGGCTCAGGAATAATTTAATGTAAATCATAAGTTGAGAGCAATTGTATCACTGATGCCTTAAAATACAATGACCATGGTTCACTTGGACTCTGTTTCTGAAATTAATAGAAGTAAGTGAATTCATAAACCTCAGCATTGTCACTTTGCTTTCTCCCATCTAGACTGTGTTATAGGATGATTCATGAGGCATTTTGATCACTGCAGGAAATTTTGCACTTGGATTTGTTCTGTATAGAGCTGATATCTCTGTGGTCTCTTCTCCAGGATCCCTCTCTCTGACTTAACGAGGGCCTAACTGTTCATCTGTCTCTCCTTCATCCAGCATGGCACCACCCTCCTCATGGTGGCCTCCTACGCTGGCCATATTGACTGCGTAAGGGAACTGGTTCTGCAAGGAGCAGATATCAACCTCCAGAGAGAGGTAGGTCAGGTTATGCATTTGAATAAAAATGACCAAGCCAAGAGATCTGAAGTCATTCTAATAATGAATTGTAAAGAGGACAAGAGTCTTTATTGCTTTTCTACTACGTTAAAGTTCATTGTAGAATTTGTTGTGCCTTAAATAAGGTTGAGGAACAGACTGTCACTGGACATGTCTGAGATAATTTTAAGAATCCGTTTTGTGTTGCTCTAATAATACCTGAAGCTGAGTACTTTATAAAGAAAAGAGGTTTATTTAGCTTGCTGTTTTGTAGGTTGAAAGTCCAACATTGGTCATGGCAGTATTACAACATGGTGGGGAAGAAGATGGGAAATAAAAATGGCTGCATGCAGAAGAAACAAAGCACATGGGGTGGCCTTGCTTTATAACACTCCACTTTTACAAGACTCACTCACTCTCTGAGACCAACATTAATCGTTTCCAGATTCTACCCACCAATGACTTAATTGCTTTCCGTTAGGCTCTACCTCTCTCAGGTCCCACTGCCTCAACACTGCCACACTAGAGCACAAACTTCCAGTGGATGAAACTTTGGAGGACACGCTGAAACCACATCAAATGCATAGCACGCAGTAACCAAATCTCCTGCCACGTTTCTTAAACATTAACACATTTTGTCTCATGCATAAATCAGTTCTTCCTTCTTCTCTTGGCATAGATGCTATAGCATGTATAGGATTTTCCTAGAGGTGTTTTTAGTCACCAATCTATTCATAATGAAACTTGCTTGCTCTCCATCATCCTCACCAAACCATCTCTTCAAAGGACTTTTCTGTCTGGCCATGTATTAAATAAGCTTTCCCCCAAAAAGCCATGTGGGTGAGTGTTGAACTAAAATGTGAGCCGGTGCCCACACTTCCTTCAGGGTAAGCTTCGGAGTTTGGTTTTGCCAGAGGATCCATTTTTGGTCTAATCTAGAAATGAGTAGGAAGGCTGAGATATTTTAACATACTTTGAGATTCCAGTCCTAGGAGCTTCCATATATTTCTAAGCTGACCTAAGATCTGGTAAAACAACCTTTATGGAGATGTGTACTCTGGAGATCTGAGAGTGAATCTGACCTCTCAGTTCACACTGACTCAGACCTGAGGTGGGCATCCTGGGCAAGCTCCAAAGCCAGCACTTGGTTTTCCTAGATCGGGGCTTATCTCAAGATCTGCCTTGCAGTTGTTTCAGAAAGATAGCTCATCAACCAAAGCCTCACAAAGCCAATGTAACCCATCCTTCCAGTCTAGACCACCACCCCTAAGTGGAGCAAGTTAGGACACAATCAGGCAGGTCTCTGGGCTATGTCAAGAATTCCAAAGTACATCCAGTAGTCCTTCCTGTCACTCTCTGGGGGTTGGAGGCCTTGGCTGTAGATCATGAAAGAACAATGTGTGACTGACAGTTCCTGGAATCTAGTTCCCCATAGACCTTGTTCAGCAAGGCTGGCCTATTAAAAGGGGCAGTGTAAAGAGACCACAGCAAGTTCAGTCAATCTTCCCACAACCAGGTTCTTTTGAACGATTTCCATAACAATAGATCATTGTTTTAGGTCATTTTTCACATCAGCACTTTGTTTCTTTCTGGGATGAAACTCTTTGGATCCATTTAGAATTATAGTTTAAAATTACCATCATCATTTGTATTCTTCCTTTCTGTTTTATGGTCCTTGTTTATTATAACTTTAAAGCAAAGACATTTTCTCTAAAGAAAACAATGTGGTCCAGATCTGCTTACTCAAAAACCGTATCCCAAAGAGCAGGTCCAACATGCACAAAAGTCTGTTTAGAACAACTGAGAAAAGCAAGGAGAGAGAAGCATTTGATTTCTAGCATGGATGGTTTTTATGGTTTTATATTAATCTGTTTGGTTTCAATGGCTCAACTAGTCTTACAGATAAGGATTCACCAAAGTACACTCAGTTTAGAGGTAAACCATATGACTCAAATGATGATACTCTTTAAGTTTCCAGCAGTCCCTTGAATATCCTGAAACCATGCCAATCTGGGGCAATAGAACTGCTAAACCAAAGGGAGACCCAACCTCACGCACCTGATTTGGAAGCTGGATGAGAGAGCCTTTCTATGCTTTGGAATTTACTCTTACGGTGGATTTATACCTTGGTCCATTATTAATCCATTTTGAAATCAAAATATTTGTTTCCTGAAAAAAATACCTGTCATTGTTTCCTTAGCCTGGCTCTGTAGGTACACAGAGTTTTCTAGGGTGGCAAACTGGAAGCTAAATAGTCCCAAAAGACCATAACTATAGAGAACCGCAGTCATGGCTGGTTATAACTGGCACACACAGAAACTGCAAATGCTGTTAGTATGAGACCCTGGGTTTCAGTTAGTAAAGTACATACATTTAAGACCTTTATTCACATTCCAGACTGAAGTCTAGATTCTGTTGTCTATGAAGTGCTCCATTCTCATGCATAATGGTTGATAGTATGTAAGTTAAAAAATTGGCTCAAACTGCTGTCATTATGGCTTTTTATTAATGTGTCAAAAACATATTGAAAAACAAGCTATTTCCATCTCTGACTTTTTTCAACTTGTAAAACCTGAAAGTCTGAATCCATTAAACAATAACTCCCCATTCCTCCCTCCCCTTCACCCCTAGCAACCATCAGCCTGCTTTCTGGTTCTATGAAGTTGACTTCTTTGGACACCACAGTAGAATCCAACTGTATTTGTCTTGTTGTGACAGGGCTTTCTCACTTAGTACGTCTTCAGGTTTCATCCGTATTGTAGGATGTGTTAGAATTTCCTCCCTTTATAAGCTAAATGATATTTCATTGTATGGATATACCATGTTTTGCTTGTACATCCATCCATGGACACTTCAGTTACTTCCACATTTTAACTGTTGTAAATGAGGCTTCTGCTTCACACTTAGGACACTTATCACTGAATTTAGGGCCAATACAGATAACCCAGGTTGAGTCCATCCTCTGAAAATCCTTAACATCTTTTGCCACATAAGGTGATATTCGTGAGTTTTAGGAATTTGAACCTCATCTTATAGGGAAACACCATTCACCCTACTACATCGGGAATAAACTTCTCTTTCACCTTGTCGTATCCCTGATCATGAAATAAATGAGTTTAAATGCAGCCCCTTCCTAAGCTAGAAGGTCTACATGCAGGGATAATGTTTTGTATTCTTTGTAAATGTATAAATCAAATGTAATTTAACTGAATGTCTTTCAAAGCCAGCCTGTCTCTCTCCCAGTCAGGTACAACTGCCCTTTTCTTTGCTGCACAACAAGGTCATAATGACGTCGTGAGATTTCTCTTTGGATTTGGAGCATCTACGGAATGTAGGACCAAAGTAAGAGAACCTTCTTGATTTCATACCCTATTGAAAATTTTCAGAAGTTTTGGGTATTAAAGAAACCACCAATTTGTACAATTTCTTTCTGCAAGATTATACAAATTTGTGCTCCTCTTTCTACAAGATTCTCAAGCCTACGGATGTGGACCTCACCATGTTACTTATAATGATTCAGGGATAGTTCTTGGAATTCATTCCAAACACTTATGATTTTGCTCTGAGCTCAAAATGGGAGAATTTCCTGAGGAATTATTTGAACTCTTTCTTGCACTGGTTGGTGCAAGACAACCAGTGTCTGGGACACTAAATCTTATAATCAGGAGGAGCACAGCATCAGGTAGCTCTCTAACTTTCCCTGTTTCCATGTAACTTTGTTCTGTTTCAAGATTAACCTCAATACTATAATAAGAATCAGTGGAAGTGTTAATCTGATCCTAGTAAATCTCAGAGATTTCTAAAGGCAGCAGTGCTTTCATGAGCTGTCCTCACTGAAATAGATAAGGCATTTACAGTTTATGTAGTTGGGCAAGTCGTTGTGGTCCCTCCTTTAAAGAAGTTATTGATTTTTATGCAGATAAGAAAATCAATGGGCTGGGGTTGTGGCTCAGAGGTAGAGCACTTGCCTAGCATGCATGAGGCACTGGGTTCGATCCTCGGCACCACATAAAAATAAATACATAAAAAGATGTTTGTCCACCTATAATTAAAAAATAAATATTAAAAAAATAAGACTCTTTAAAAAAAGAAAAGAAAATCAAGCCTTGCAAAAAAGACCAATTTTGTGTTCACAACCTAGATTTACTTGGTAATGTTCTGTAGTAGGAGAGTATGAACTGCCACTAGAGTGTTGTAGTCGTCAGCTCATTTCTGGCCTAATCATCATAAAAGCAAAAGTCCTGAAAAAAAATTTCCAAGTTGGAAACTTAGGTTTTCTTAACCGACTGTATGCAACATTTAGATGTCAAAGGAATTTCTGGTAGATCTTTTTTCCTGGTAAATTGCTAACTATTAAAAAAATCCACATTTCATATAGGATTTCCGCCTTTTCTGAAACCTGCTATTTCACTGTGCTCACGTTTCCAAACATACTGAGTATAATATACAGAAATACAAAATATTTATGTATATTTTATATTAATTATCACCTCATTTTTAAAAAATATTTATTTTTTAGTTGTAGTTGGAAACAATACCTTTATTTTACTTATTTATTCTTATGTGGTACTCTGGATTGAACCCAGGGTTTTGCATGTACGAGGCGCGCGCTCTACCGCTGAGCCACAACCCCAGCGCCCCCCACCTCATTTTTTATAATGAGAAATGCAACTAAAAATAGAAAGGTCTACGAACTTAAATCTCCATTCTTTTAACAAAGTCAGAATGATCATGTGTGACCATGTGACTACTTCAGTCTTCTTGGTTAACAAGTTAATACTGGCTTAAAGCCTTTACACCTGAGCCAATTTGTCCTGTTCCAGAAATCCACAGCACATGGGGGCCCAAGAGGAGCAATTCCACATGTTTCCATTAAGTCAACTGCAAGTGTCCAAGAGCTTTTTTTCTTTCAAGGGAAGAAGAGGCTGCAAGTTTCAAAATGCTCCTGTCTTCAAAACTGACTATGTTTCAACAGTTGTTCTCTTTGTATTAAATCTAAAAAGTTGTAATCTAAAACTGTGTCCTTAAAAATCAGAGCTCAGTTCTATCATAATCATTGTATTTTACTCTTCTGTTACCTCATTAGTCAAATAGCTGAGAAAATTGGCAGGACAAAACCTGGAAACAGTGGAACTAATTGATGCTATTAAGCAATTTTTTGATCCCCCCTCAAACCTCCCCAATGAGCTACAGCCTTCAGTCCCTCTCCTCTCCCTTCCCCACCCCTCAGGGCCCAGCTTAGCACCCGTCCCCACCATACAGCCAAACATCTGGGCCTCACCACAAACTTACTAAATCAGACCCTCTGAAGGTGGAACTCCTTTTGAACAAAAACCCTATTCCTAAATTTAGAAACCACAGTATCATATTTATGATTCATATTTTTTAGGCAGATTACATGTTCTTGAATTATTTAAATGTCCACCTAACAATTCACAGAGCCAAACAAACAACTCAACCATTCTAGAAGGGAAAAGAAAATGTCTTACCTGTAGGGTCTGAGAAACACCATTAATGGTTTTCATTGACCACAAACTCAATGAGTCAGTAGTGTGATGTGGTTAGCATCAAAGTTAATTCTAATTTGAGCCACAGAAATAAAAGTAGAGTAGATGGAAGAAAGGAATCTCCACATCAGAGCACACAACTTTATAGTGTTCTGCTTTGGGGGCCCATTCTTTAGAAGAGACCTGGGAAATTGGCGTATGTTCAGAGGAAAACACTAGGTATGACAGTGAGAGACACGTGGGACATGCTGTCATCCTCTGCTCTCTTAATAGACGCAAATCTTGTCCCAAGAAAGCAGTGGTTCCAGAGGATCATCCAAAAAAGCACCTTAAACTCAATGGATTATAACTGGGTGGCACCACAGGGAGAAGCCAGTGTTTGTTACGGAGGGGGGTCTCTGGCCAGAAGCCATGGAGACTCTTCTGGCTATTCCAGGATGGAACTGACAAGACTTGGCACAGATGTTGTGCTCTGTTTTTCTCATATTGAGAAGCAAATAGATGGTTCTGCATTCAGCATGGGAAATTTCTTATCATAATAACTTGGTGAAATAACTGTAATAGATCTCTAGCAAATCATCCAAGTGTACAACATAGACATGTCCTTAAGATGAACCTGATCGTGATTATAAAGCAAAGGTAAAAGGGTGAAAGAAAGAGAGTTTGTTACTATCTATGGGCAAATTCTCTTCCAAAGTTCTATCTATGTGAGGAGCTCCTCCTTGGTAAATACGGGCCTATACTTCTCTAAAGGCATTTATACTTTTCATGTCCACAGGATGGGGGCACCGCCCTGCTGGCTGCCAGTCAGTATGGGCACATGCAGGTGGTGGAGACCTTGCTGAAGCACGGAGCCAACATCCATGACCAACTTTATGTGAGTGTGTTTTCAAGCAGACACTTGCTCCTTCCTTCATCACACACATCATTGCAGTCTAAATCCAGATGTTGGAAACACCAACTTCAAAAACATTCGTCTGAGACATCAAAAGGAAAAGATATAGTTGACCACATGAGCTTTTTCTATATAGAAACCATATAATATTTACCCATCATTTTTTTTGTCCTCACTCTTAAATGTTGTATGTCTGAAACATTTCAGATACCTATGCACATTAAGGTCTTCAAAATCATAAGATACATAATCACTCATATCATGATGACCACATAGCCCAGCATGTGGACTTGCCAATAACCAAAATATACTGTCCTATTGTATAGTCATTTGTGAGGAAGGACACAAGGAGGAGAGAAGCGGGTGGGTGGGCGGATGCACCATAGACCTTTGAAAGGCACCCACTGCTAATGTGGGTCTATTTGTAGCTAATTGGCAATTATCACATTACCTCGGGGCTCTTTTAATTGTGACTGTCATTCCATAGGCTTCATGGAAAATGTTTTCCCGGTTTTGTAGGGGAAAAAAATGAAATATGGGGAGATGAAGTGACTTGACAGAATCTCGTGGAGAGGAGGGAAAGAATTCCTACCTCCAACAATCTAGGAACCATATTCTAGATTATCCCTAAACTAGGTTTTTAGCCCTTATGCCTAGGGCACTCTGCTTTCATAGCTGGATAATGAGCTGTGGAGGTGTGAACGTTTCCACTAGAGTACCCTTTCCAAGTTTACCTAGTTAGCTCTGACAAATCACAGGCCTCTTTGAAGTCCATGGCAACTAGCCTTACCCCTCTGCACTTCAAAATCTGTGACACTCTTTGAGCCTGCAGCATTAAGAGTAGAATGAATGAGTTACTTGATAATGATCTAAAGGAGTGATTCTCAACTCTGGCTGCCCATTAGAAGCACCTGGGGAGCTTTAAAAAAAAATATTTCAATTCCCAAGCCAGCCAAAAAGAGTCTCTGAGGGCACAACTTGAGCAACAGGTGGCTTTGATGTATGGCCAAATCTAAGAAACACAGGCCTATAGCTTTAGCTATTTCTTTGGCTTTATATAGGTAAGGTGTGCCTGAGTGTGTTTACTAGTGCATATATGTGTAGATTGATAGGAAGAGACAAAGTCTTTGGAAAGGGAAAGTTCGTTGTGATTTTCATAGCTATCCAAATTGACTATGGGTAGAGAATTTGTACTCATTAAAAAATATTCTTCCAGAAGACTCTTGAAGGACACATACCTCAGAAATACAGAGTTTTGGTGGGGAACCTCCCATGCCAAATTCCTCTCTATTGTAAGCCGAATCAAAAATTTTATGCATCGATAAAGGGGAATGAAGGGAAGGAAGGAGAGATGGGAATAGGAAGGACAGGATGAACAGGACATAATTTCCTATGCTCATACATGAATACATGAGTAGTGTAACTCCACATCATGTGCAACCACAATAATGGGAAGTTATACTCCAGGTATGTATAATATGTCAAAATACATTCTACTGTCATGTATAGCTAAGCTACCCAGTCAGCTCTAAAATAAATAAAAAGTTGTTTTTTTAAAAAAAATTGTGCATCACAACTTCCCTTTACTCTCACCCGAATATACCAAATACGGGGGTGGGGAGCAGGGGTCAGGGATCTCTTCTAGGAACTGAAACTTGGAATGCCAGTGAAAAATGCATCACTGCCCCAGGGATGCATAGATGGTACAGTTCAGAGAATTCCTGAGAGCAGCTGCTAAGGGCATGGTAGACTTATTGAGGCATTAGGGAGCAGCTGGGATTTCTATCCCTGTATCTGCTTAAAAATCTGTACAGACTAATTTTTTTTTAAATTACTATTGCCTTGAGGGCAGTCTGGCAGCTCAGCTGACACCCACTGGAAATCCAGTACCCTGCACATGAGGCGCCTAGTTGGACTTGCAGGGAAAGGTGTTTTGTGTTTCAGCTGTTTGTTAGCATTCCCAGCTGGAGGTATGATAATTAGCTGGGCTGGGTGGGTGTTTTCCACTAAGGTGTGCTCTGGGTTTTCCACTGCAATCTAGAAACAATGAGGCCAACCCTACTCTGTGCATGCAATCTGGGTGAAGAGAGCATTTGGGAAATGTGCGCTCTCAGTCAGTCATACATTTACTGCAATTACCTGGTGACCTGTGTCCAAGAAAAAAAGAAATGCCCAGGAGACAGAGGCACCCAGTTAAAAAGAAAACTCAAGAAAATGGGAGCACGAGCTTTGGGCTTTTATGCCTCACCTTTCACATTTGTTGATGTCTCCTGGATTGGGAGCATCTTTGTGGAGATTCTTTCAAAGGGCAGTTTATCTGAAAACATCATACCTTTTAATTTTTGTTGTTATTCTTGTGGTGATGGTTATAGTGGTACTGGGAATAAAACTGAAGGTCTTGCATATGCTAGGCAAGTGCGCTACCACTGAATTATATCCTCAGCCTATTGTGCCTTTTAATACTCAGGGAAACCGTATGTTAAGGGGACATGGATAAGGGACCAAGAAAGACAAAGGTGTAGGAAAGATCAAATTGAAAAGACATTTTTACACCCTATTCAAAAAAACACAAAATAGGTTTGAGGAATTTTTGTTGCTATCTAACACTAAGCTCATCATTAAAAAAAGGATAAAAATCTAAAAGGAGGGGGAAATTATATTAAATGTATTTTTCACTTTGATTTATTTAAAAATAAACATGACATAATTTTTGAATATTTTCAATTTGTCTTCTTTCAGGATGGAGCCACTGCCCTCTTCCTAGCAGCCCAAGGTGGTTACTTAGATGTTATTCGATTATTGCTGTCTTCAGGAGCAAAAGTCAACCAGCCAAGGCAGGTAATGTCCATTGATGAAGTTTGCTCAAGTGCATGAGGCTGTCAGACGTCCTCTAGCAGGACATACCTAAGATACCCAGTCAGCTCTAGGCATTCTTTGAACCCTTTTGCCTCTGTGATGAAAACTTAATCTTTGATTAAGGTTTCTCCTGGTCTATGTTTTGGACTAACCAGAAAGCCTATGGAATCAAGTTGACATCACCATTCGGTGCTTTTTAAACTGGAGTGTTTAGTCTGAGGTCAAGTACGCATTCTGCCACCTCCTGTTCAAATAAAGTATGACTCCACTGAAATAATGAGTGTTGGCTAGCTTGGACCATAGGTAAATAGAGGCAAGTCCTGCCCCGCCCCTCTGCTGATACTCTGCCTTATCTCCTACCCCAACCCCCACTTTCCTCCACCACGCATAGAGGAGCCCAAGCTGTTGGAATCTTGAGCAGATTCTGCACCTTCATCTCTCACAATCATATCACTTTTGAGACTTCATTTACCAACAGCCTATTAACATCTGGCTAGTCCATCCACAGATACTTAAAGGAACAGAAATGCAAGTTAACGATGGCAGCACTTGATGAGCAGTCAAGAGCCTTCCGAAAGTAAGGCAGCATAATATGCTGCTCTTTCTCTGCCCCAATTAATTTGCAAGGGGAGGGGTGGTACCAGGTATTGAACTCAGGGGCACTGGACCACTGAGCCACATCCCCAGCCCTATTTTGTATTTTATTCAGAGACAAGGTCTCACTGAGTTGCTTGGTGCCTCGTTTTTTTGCTGAGGCTGGCTTTGAACTTACAATTCTCCCATCTCAGCCTCCCAAGTGCTGCATTTACAGATGTGCACCACGGTGCCTGGTTTGCCCCAATTGTTTTTAACAAAATATTTCAGATTAAAGAGACATGACTATAAAGGTAGTATTTAGGGTAAAGCCAAGCTGCTGTCTTACCAGTAATGACCCCCAGGCAGGTTTCCATTGTAATCCATCTGGTAAGGGAATACCTAGACATTTACAGAATGCCTCGCTATGGGAACCTTTGGATTGGTCTGAGATCTTGGCCATAAACCTTGTGGGTCTTCAGAAGCTCATTAAAAACTGAGGAAAGAAAGAGCTTTGGGGTATAAGGTCTGGATTACAGAGTTCTATATTCGGTAACAAGTTGTGTGGTTTTGAACAACAAATCAACCTCTCCAACCTTCGTCTGAAAATTAGGAAGCTGGGCACGATGAACCTAACAACACTTCGAGTTGTCAAGTTTTGATAGTTGTTTTATTCAACATTCAATCTGTGTTTCCTAGCACATATCATGTGCCAGGCACTGCTCCGAATGTAAAGTTGTATTTTTAGAACTTTAAAGATCTTAGCTTTACATGGTGATAAGAAAGCTATTTAGAAAAAAGTCAAATCCTAAGACCTACCGAAGCTGATATTTGGGGTGGAGTTTGTTATTTTCTTGACTCTCCTTCTTATTTTGAAGTTGTTGACTGATTCTGAATCGGAGCCTTCATTTTACCAAAATTAATTAAAGAAATTCATTGTTTTTAGACTGTAGAAATTTGATTTGGAGATGATTATCCAAGGTGCCACTGTGAACTCAGGCATGAGATTATCAAGCCTCTGTTAGTACATCCTCCCCAAATAATTTATGGCACTTCGACAAATTTATTTGTAAAATATATTTTATTATTCATATGCCAAAGGTTCTGTCTGTAAACAAAAAAAAAAAAAAAAACAAGGTTGATAGATGATATTTCAAATGTTGTATGGGTTTTATCCACTTGAACCTAAATTGAGTCATGCAATGACACTGAAACCAAAAGTTAGAGAATAAACCAACACTGCAGCAGTAACCACAACATGTGGTTGTTTTCATTCCTAGGGAGTGTGGATAAGCTGGTCAAAGGATAAGCTGGATAAGCTGGCCTCTGAGGCCTCACCCTTGAGTTAAGACACATTCTTCTAAAGACTGCACTTCATGGGCTCATTTTGAATTGTTCAGAGCCCAGCTCTGAAAGCACCATTATTCAGGAAAGGGGTGTTTTATAAAATAAGAATTGCTTTGAGGGAAAAAAGCAATGGAATTTTCCCTTTTTATAGAGTATGCTGATCCCATTGTGTTCTTAAATCGTAATCAGTTTTACTAATTGCTGTGAGTTTATAATGAAAGGCTCTTATCTATCCAGGTCAGACTAGCCCAAGTTCTGCCTTCTTTGAAATTATAACCTCTGCTGATTTCATTCTGTTTTTTAAAAAAACAAACAATGTCATAAAAGTGACAAAAGCTATACAAGTCCTGGCTGACTTTGTTATAAGTAATAAGGACCTTTAAAAAAAAAAAGAATTGTAATTTCAAAATTTCCATTAAGATGACCTGCACCTGGTAGTATGTTATAGGCAGAGCATCTGGATACCAACCTTTTGCTCTGAAATCGCAGCTGACATATTGTGTTGTTATCAAAAAATTCTTAAATTTACAAAATAAGGACAAGGATATTTGCCTGGTTTCATTTCTTACTATTCTTAGATAAATCTGAGTTATAATCTTTGTGCTGCCATTGTATGGAGTCCCCCTACTTACCGGTTTATGACTACAGGATGTTAATAAAGTTTCTTTGAAATTGCTCAGCTGACATTTGATCAGAGCTGCAGGGAATCTGAACTGTACTAAGAATGACTTTTCTTTGTAACTCTATCACTGAGAACAAAACGGAGACCTTTGCTGAGGAAGCATAAACACAAGCAAGCCCCAGTCAGGAGTGAGAATGACTAAGCTCTTAATTTGAAACTTGAAGATTTTCCTTCCACCTTGTCCTAGGTAAAGAGGTCAAGAGATCCTTGAACTCCAAATCACACTAAAATCTCATTTGTGTTTCTTTCCATGTATCCTTTCCAAGTAGAGTTGACATGAGTCAAACCTTTGAATCAGTAGCCAAGGTGCCTACTTAGTCTATTTTTCAATCAATAAAATGCCTGGATAGACTGGTTTCCAACTCAACTCAACCACCTTATTAAAACAATTTTTCTAGAATGGCAAAGGTCTGACTTGGTTTACTCCCAGCTGAGATTTGGCCTCTCATCACTCTCTCTTCCTGGTACTCTTGTTATGCTAGTCTGCTTTTCTCTGAAATCCAACAGAAAAGCCATCTAATAAATTGACTCCTCTAGCAGAGGCCTTATATTGGATTTGCACACACAGTTGCTGGGACCTAGAAAATAAATGTTTTTCTGAGTTACAGGATTAGATGGGTGAATACAGAGGTGGATAGGGGAAAGGAGAGAAGACAGATTGGCAGAGTACCTGGGGCTATGCAGACAGTAGCAGACAGACAAGGCCCTGATGCTTGTGGAGGGCAGTGACAGAGTTAGTCCATCTGCATATGGTGACACTCAGAAGAGGAGTGTTGACTGCCAGAAGATATTCTGGAGCTTGGGCAGAGGATCAAAGGGATCTGGAAGCCTGCAGCACAGAATGATCTATGACTGGGAACTAGAAGACTCTAAAGTAGGGCTCAAGGGGCAATGTACCAGTCCCAAGAAGACAGAAAACAGCAGCTAGGGAACCAGATTAAGGGCTCTGGGTGGGGAGAAGTGTGGTAGTTATGGGGACATGAACATATTAAGGAAATGCTGTGGTTTCATTTATTAACTACATGACCTTGAGCAAGTTGTTTGCTTTCCCTGAACCTCGTTGTTTGTTTGTTTATTTGTTTGCCATAGGTTTGCTGTGAGAAAATTAAATAACATAATTCCTGCAAAACTCTTAATGCAGCAGCTCTAGATCAGGGTAGGACTGATGGCAACATTGTCTTGAGATTGAACCTCATCTGCTACTGATGATGCTTCCTTGCATCTCTTGGACCCCAGCTTAGAACAGAATTGATTCCCAAGACTGTCTGGCCTGAGTCTGCAAGTAGAAGTAGCCATATACATGGACTGGAAGGCAGCAGAAACAGGGAATTAGTGTCTCTTCATAGACTTCTTCCTATGGGTTTTAGTTCTTTTTTCTAAATCTTCGAAAGCCTAAATAAGACCATATAAGATTAGTTTCTAATCCAGGTCAAGTCATATGCTCCATCTCATGCTGTGATCTATCCCCCAAAACCAAAGGCTGAATGTTCTGATAAGTGGATGCTGGTCCATAATGGGAAGGTATGGAAATAATGGAGGAACTTTGATGGGGCTAGATTCCATCTCTTGCTGTGATCTATCTATAAAATATCTTAGAGGATACATGACTAGAACAACACTGTTGGAGGAACTGCAAAAGTCACCCTGTTGAATTGTCCATCTAGTGTCTGAGTCCTTCCCACACTAGTAAGCTGCTGTTGAACACCTGCAGGCTTGGGGAACTCATCAGCTTAGTTAGTGTTTAGCCAGCCCTCATTATACTTTCTTTCTTACAGTGACCCCAAGTTTCCATGTGGCTGCAAAGTTTCCATTTAGACTGCAAAGTCAGTCTAAATCCTTTTCCACTTGGTATGCACACAAATAGTAAATAATAGCTATCATAGCCCCATGAATCTTACTTTTCTAAAGATAAATGGCAGACACCTGTAATCACAGGGACTCGGGAGGTGAAGGCAGGAGGATCATAAGTTCAAGGCCAGCCTGTGCAACTCAGCAAGGCCCTAAGCAACCTAGTGAAACCCTGTCTCAACATAAAGCATAAAAAGGGCTGGTGATGTGGTTCAGTGATTAAGCACTTCTGGGTTCAATCCCCAGTACCAAATAAATAAATCTAAATGCTCTTTTTTTCTTTTCTTTTTTATTAATTAATTTATCTTAATTGGGTATATATGACAGCAGAATGCATTTTGATTCATTGTACACAATTACACCACAACTTTTCATTTCTCTGGTTGTACACGATGTAGCAATGCACATTGTGCAGTCATACATGTACCTAGGGTAATGATGTCCATCTCATTACACCATCTTTCCTGCCCCCATGCCCCCTCCCCAACCCTCCCTCCCCTTTGCCCCATCAAAATTTCTCCATTCTTTCCATGCCCTCTCATTATGGATCAGCATCCACTTATCAGAGAGAATGTTTGGACTTTGGTTTTTTGGGATTGGCTTATTTCTCTTAGCATGATATTCTCTAATCCCATCCATTTACCTGCAGATGTCATATCTTATTCTCTTTTAATCCATTGTGTATATATACCACAGTTTCTTTATCCATTCATCTACTGAAGGGCATCTAGGTTGCTTCCACCGTTTAGCTAGTGTGAATTGAGCTGATATAAACATTGATGTGGCTTCGTACTATGGTATGCTGATTTTAAGTCCTTTGAGGAGTGGGATAACTGGGTCAAATGGTGGTTCTATTCCAAGTTTTCTAAGGAATCTCCATATAAACCAATAAACAAATCTAAATGCTCTATTTTCTTTTTTAAGTGCAATAGAGAATATAACTCAACTTCACAGTGATTTATTCAATTGCATATATTCTGAAACCGTTTTTGTCCAGAAATATTCAAAAACTGATTTAAATAGTTTAAAATGTTTTTTCCCATTCTGATTCTTTCCAAAACTCTACCAAAAAAGCTATATTGATTTGTTTTCCATCATTTTCATTATGAAAATGGAAGCTAAGAGCATTGTAAAGAAGGAAGAATAAGAAAAAAGAAATGGAGCTGAACAGAGAGGAAAACCTCTCCCATTCACAGCTAGATAATCACCTGATAATTTGATTTGACTGTAATGTTCTAACTCGCACACAACCCTCTGTGTTCAAAAAACAGATTAGGAGAAGCAATTACCCATCATGAAATACACAGATGACCCCCACATCTGCTTTTACCAGTTATTCCTTCCTGCTCACAATTTACTCACAGTCACTGGGGAGAATCAATTAAATAAAGCAGGTGGAAGTACTTGGGTGAACAAAAGTAGAAATTAAGTTGCTTTTTGTTTTTCATGATGAATAATACTCAGATTCAGTTAACTTTCCTAAGCATCTTTCAGCCTGTTCTTATGCCCACCACCTTTATATAGATTTCCTCCTTCAGAAGTATTGCTGTGAGGCTAATATTCTTACAGATGAGGACATGGAGCCTGAGAGGGATTTGCCTAAGATCTCACAGGCAGGAAGTGGTGACTGCTTTCCCCAACATGGCTTATATAAGAATAATCTGAAGCCAGGCGCGGTGGCACACGCCTGTCATCCCAGCACCCTAGGAAGCTGAGACAGGAGGATTGAGAGTTCAAAGCCAGCCTCAGCAAAAGCGAGGAGCTAAGCAACTCAGTGAGTCCCTGTTTCTAAATAAAATACATAATAGGGCTGGGGGTGTGGCTCAGTAATCAAGTGTCCCTGAGTTCAATCCCTGGCACCAAAAAAAAAAAAAAAAAAAGGAAGAGATCTGAGTGTGACTGTGATAAACTGATAAAGTAAAAGCTGATCCCAGACAGTACCTCTCAGCACTCTTCCAAATTCAGTTTTACTAGAACAATCAACCCCTTGGGAAGCATATCCATCAGGCAGCCCAGCTCATGTCCCTGCCTGCCCTCTGGTGGACAGAACAGAATGGACCCAGAGCAGACAAAAAGGGAGATGCTCATCAGCTGCTGAGTGCCAGAAAACCCAGCAACATTTTAGGTCTCTGGAACCCAGATGCCCTGTCCTGCTTCCCCAGACCCCACCTACACCCCTGGGCCACAGCCTCTAGATTGCCCACCTGCCTGCCAACCCATGTCTGTCCGAGACCCTGTGACTGTATGTGATCCTCCTTCTCTCTAGAATGAACTTTCTTCAGTAAAAAAGACCCTCTGCCAGGTCATCATGTTCCTTTTTTATCCATACTTTAATGCAACACGGCAATCATAGAGAAATTTCCAGGTTTCTTCTCTAGACTAGGTTCCTTTAAAAACATTCTAGGTCTCTGGAATCCAGAGGAGATGTTTAACGATTGTCAGTTGGTTGGATAAATGAGTGATTGATTAAATCCGGAATCTGGGAGAATCAAACTAAAGAATGTAGAAGTGTTTTAGCTTTGGAAACAATAAATCATACCTTAATTTGTACTTAAAATCTGTACTTTCAATAAGAGTGATAATTTGCTAGTGACAAACAATACTCAGATTCAAGAATATTTCTAAGAGACCCCAGTATGAAGGAGTGTGAAGCAGGTGAAAATGTCTTCAGCTTTCCTGAAGCCTTAGTTTCAGGACCTCTTTCCCTACCTCTCCCAGGACAGCCCACATCCTCTGACCTCCTCTCTGCAACCCCAGTTTCTCCTGGGTTTTCAGTTTGACATCTTGCACCACCCACTCAATTGTCTTTGCCTTCTGTCTTTTTGCCTGGACAGCAATGGACAATCATCCTGGGCCTCCTTGGCTAACAGGCTCGGGCTGAAATTGCACTCTACAGCAGAAAATGTAACTTTAAATTCTATAACAGCATCAGGTTGTCCTTTCAGTCCACATTCCCACTGATGGGTAAGCCAGTGTTCTCTGGCTGAAGCAGACTCTTGGCGCTCTATTACTGTAAAGACCTCTGAGGTTAAATTTAGTCAATTCTGGATCCTGCTCCCTCCTCCTGTCCTTCTCTCCAAAGTGACGTAAGATCTCAAAGTTAATGCTTCTTACCCTGGCATCAGGAGAGACTCATGCCTGAACTTTGTGCTGGTCTCTTTTGTCTCCAAACATCCTGAACTGGTGCCCCCCAAATGCAGCTGGTTTCACATAATGTTGACCCTGCCATGGTCTCTGCTCATGAATTTGTGCCTTGTCTTCCCAAACCCAGGCTTACTCCAGGCCACTGTTGCCTGAGCACTTCCAGTCCACAGGCAGACAGGAAGTCCTGGGTACCCGGACGCCTGGTAGATGCGGGTCATAGGGGTTGTGGGATGTCTCAGGTCCACTGTCAAAGGTGACAAGTCCCATCACCATTTCTTTTCTATCTCTCAGGCACTAGCCAAGAACAGAGCTTCTGTAAATCACTTATGATTTTCTTGGGCTCCATCCCAAGAAAAGGAGACAATCCTTCCCCATCTGGAATTCCCCGTAATTTACCTGGGTGTTTCCACCCTTAATTCACTTACCTTCCTGTCTCCACACAACCAGACTCAACCCAGAAGGGGAAGAAAGTGTGGACACTCCACCTCTCTTGCTTCTCCTTCCTACACGAGTGGGTTTTCCCATTTCCTGTTTCTTCTGGCAGGACCCACCCTGCTGTCAAATCCTCCATCCTTTGGGTATTTCACCTTGTCCTCTCTGGAGTCATTATTTCAGCTTCAGGGCTTCTTGTTCCCAAAGAAGTTGGGGCATAATATCAAGAAATATTACCTTGGGGCTGGGGATGTGGCTCAAGCGGTAGCGCGCTCGCCTGGCATGCGTGCGGCCCGGGTTCGATCCTCAGCACCACATACAAAGATGTTGTGCCCGCCAATAACTAAAAAATAAATATTAAAAATTCTCTCTCTCTCTCTCACTCTCTCTCACTCTCTCTTTAAAAAAAAAAAAAAGAAAAAGAAATATTACCAAAAATATTGCCCTGCTTAACTCGCCAGGGTGTGTCACCTGCTAGAGAAACAGAACATTATCTTCACATAAAATGAACCTAAGCTCCCTTAAAACATGATGTGGCTGTGGGGGACATGAGTATAGAAAAGAAGAAGAGAAATGTCTTGAGTTCTCTGACTCTACCTTAAAGGACAATTCTCAGTTTCCCATGGTTACAAAGGACTTTCACTAGGCAGGATGTATTGTGTGCACATGACTGAGCACCAGAAAAGAAATTAGTGGTCTAGAGGCCGAGGACAGGAAGGACAGCCTGGCTTCTTTTCGGATGTATGTAATCTTGTTCTGCCTGGTGTGCTCTGCTGTCCCCTACACATTCCCAGTAAGATCCCAGCAAAGTTCCCACACGGCCTTCCTCAAAATCTGTACTACACTCTGGGGTTATATATCTAGCCCTAAATGACGGTTTTTATAAGCCCCAAACTGGATATTGGCAGTCAGGCAAGCAGTCCAGGCACTGCCAAATGCCAGTGTATGTCAGTGGATTAAGAACACTCTCTTCTTCACTGGAGACTTCTTGGGAGCATATCAATCAGTCGGAGGGTCAATCTGCCTTTATCAAGTTCTTTCCCAGGGTTTTTGGTTTTGGAAATTTGGGGTCAAGCACCGAAGTCACACTGGCCGCCTCCTCTTCCCGCAGGATGGGACAGCGCCCCTGTGGATCGCGTCCCAGATGGGCCACAGCGAGGTGGTGCGGGTGATGCTGCTGCGGGGTGCAGACCGCGACGCCACGCGCAATGTGAGTATCCGAGGGATCCCCGCGGCCACCAATCGGAGTCACCCAACAGACTTGACCAGGCTTGGATGTACACAGAAAGTCGGGTGTTTCTTTAGTTTGCAACTCACCTGGGCTTCCTCCCAATCTCCACGTGCTCTTTAGCAAGAAAACAAAGTCAAAGTTAAAGTCCAAGTCGGTGGAAACTTCTATGAATTCTGGGCGGAGTGGGGAGCCACGGAATCTTGCTGGACCTCTGGCCTGTGGGTCATGGAAGGTCATGCATGGTGTGCAAGGTCATGCATGGTGTGCAAGCAAGTGATACCCCTGGCTGGCTGCATCTCACCCCTGGTCTCCGTAGCTGCAGACTTCTGCACCACATTCCTATGCTCCTGCTGTCCACACTAGCCTCCCAAGGTGTTACCTAATCCACTTGGGTGTGCCTGGAACAAGCCCTTTACCCCAGGGGAACTAAAAGGCAGCTTGGGGAGATTCTACCCACACCAGGCTGTTTGCTTTTTGTCTCACTGTGCCTGACCTCTTTACCTTTCTATCACCTTTGCCTATGTGACCCACCTTCCCCTCTCCAAGTCTAAGCCCAGAAAAGGAAAATCCTAAGATACATTTCCGGCTACTCACATGTCCTTTCTCCCACTCTCTCTTCCCACCATCACTGAAGCCAGAAAACAAAAATCTGTTAAGCCTACCTTCCTTCTTCCTGATGCCAGATAAACCCTAATGGTGACTAGAGGAAAGTTCCAGAGCTAATCCTACAAATGACAGCAAGTGATAAATCAAAGCAGGAAACTTTGAAAAAAAAAAAAAAAAAAACCCTCTTCTTGTCCCAAAAGCGATGACAGAAGCTGAATATGAATTCTTGACTTTGTCCTTGAATTCTTTTTTTTTTTAAAAGCAGATTTCAACCTACCTACCTGGCCCCCTGTCATCAAACACAGGCAAATGGGTATACAGAGGAGACTAGGGCAAAGTTGTATAAATTTTTAAAACAGTACATACAGTACAACAATAATCTAAATGGTTAAAAACAGATGATTTCTGTTAAGTCACCAGCAGCAGAGAATGCCTCTTGAATCCATTAATACCCTAAAAATATGCTCTTCAAATTCCCCTTGTCTCTGACCCCATATTCTAAGGGACTGGGGAATTATGAATTCCCAAATGCAGACTTCTAAGTTAATATAACGATCACATATTGTGTCTAATATTCTTCACGCAGAATTAACTGCTTAATACGCCCCAGACTGCTCCGAGATTGAGACATTGCTGATGTGCTTCATTTACACACTTTGCCTATTTCTGGCAAACACACTATACTCCCAGTTCTCAACTGACAGTTAGTTCTCAGCCAACCCAGACATATGTTAATAATCAACTTTTATTTTCCTGTTTCTATTCAGGACGGTACCACAGCATTGTTGAAAGCAGCTAACAAAGGGTATAATGACGTAATCGAGGAGTTGCTTAAATTCTCTCCCACTCTTGGTATTTTGAAGGTAAGACCTAAGAGAAATTATACAATCTAGAAAGGTAATAGGTTAGAAAATAAGTTGTTATTGAGGACTGCAGTAGAATTTGGGTATAATCAGCCTGGGGAGGGCGTTCTTAAGAAGACACACCTCCAACTTCACGGTGCTGGATTTCAAGGGTACTAGTAAAAATGAGAAGGTGGTAAAAGGAGTAAACTGAGTCTCTAGTATTCTAGGAAAAAAAAGATAATTGTAATGAAATTGCTAAATGGGATATTGATATCATTTGGAAGATTTGTGAAATCAAGGAAGAATGCTCTTCTCTTCATTACCCTAAGCAAAGAACCCCTGAGCTTGGTTACCTTAAATGAAATAAAATTTGCTTCAAAGATCTGAAAGCCTCAGAAAAAATGTCTTTCTGGGTCTTCCACAAAACAGAGCCCAATCCTCTTCGGTAAGTTTTAATACTTTCAGATTAAAATATTTATAAACTATAGTGGATGTCAAGGTTCAACAAACGTTTTTCTATAAGGGACCAGAGAGTAAATATTTTAGGTTTTCTGTCATAACTGCTCTACACTGTTGTGGTGGTGAGAACTCAGCCAGGAACAATAACAACAAATGGGGCTGACTTCCCATAAAACTTCATGTACTTACGGACACCATATTTATGGAATTTTGTATTTTCACATTACAAGATATTCTTCTTTTGATCTTTATTTAATCATTTAAAAGTGCAAATCCAGTTCTTGGCTTGCAGGGATACAAAAACAGGCAGTGAGATAGACTTGACTGGCAGACAGAAGTTTGCTGGCCACATGTATGCCTCTCCTGTCTTCTCAAATAGAGGATGCCACATCTTGGCACAGTGGCTTAGCAGTTTGGGAACTGTGCCCTCAGAGTCTGTCAATGTGCATAAAGTCTACTTGCCCTTGAAGGCTTTGGGACACTTCCTGCCTGTCCTTTAGAGTTTTCGACTCCATTCTTGCTATCAGCTAACACAGAACTGCTGCTGTCAGTGTATGGGTCCTTCCAACACTGAGCTACTTCTGATCTTACGTGAACTTGGAAGACAGAAAACTGCACTTGTTAAAATCATTTGTAAAGTAGGAATAAATCATCTTTGAAAGTGAACTTTATGAAGAAAAGGGATGGAGTTTTAGAAACAATATCCAGTCTTTTTCAAACAGCTCTTTAATTTTTTTTTAATTCATAGCTGTGTTGCACATAGGTGACATTGATAGCCTGGTTAAGATATAGATTTGAGAAATATTACTAAATTAGTAAATTACAACACTTTTGAAAACAACCATAGAAAAATGCTATTCTGCTAGATTTTCCCCCCTCTTCCATAAAACCAGCATAATTTTTAAAAATTTATTTATTTTGGTACCAGGGATTGAACCCAGAGGTGCTAAACCACTGATCCACATCCTTAGCTCCTTTTTATATTTTATTTAGAGACAGAGTCTCACTAAGTTGCTTAGGGCCTCACTAAGTTACTGAGGCTGGCTTTGAATTCATGATCCTCCTGCCTCAGCCTCCTAAGCCACTGGGGATTATAGGCATGCACCACCATGCCAAGCTCAGCATAATTTTTATTAGTCATTACAAAACTAAGTTTGAATTTAGGTACTGTTTATACACATCTGTACCCTCTGGAACCAATGTCCTGTATTCTTATGTAAGTGGTTATATTCTCTTCCCCTCCCCTCCCACATCCAGCTACATGCCACATTTAGCTGCTTCCTTATTTCAATGAACATTTTCACCAAATTTCATATAATGTTAGCAACTCATCCAGTAGTTCATTCTGGGCTTAGAAATAAATGTTCTAGCTCCAGAGTCGCAGGGGTGGGGAGGATGCCTCAGCCCACATATTCTTCCTGCTAAATGCAGTGACTGCACGCCCACCCCTGCCCACTAGAGTGGGCAGACATAGTGACTAGCTGGGCTGACAGGTGGTCCCACTGGCCAGCCAGCTGTTCCTCCGGCCCTGCTGCAAGTGGCTCACCAAATGTACAAAGACTACCTGTGTTATTCTTCAAAAAAAAAAGTTTGGCACAGCATTGCTGGGTATTTTTGCAGCAATTCCTAAAGTATATAAAACTGCCTGAAGTTATCTGTACCGTGGGTCAGATTCCTTGTTTCATTTGCAAAAAAATATTGGCAATATTTATACTTATCATAAGCTGTGTATCCAAGAACACTATACCAGGTTCTGATGTGACTTTGAAAAGTACAAGGGGAAGATAAGGACAAATAAGGTTCTGACATCACAGTCTCATCACTGAGGTAATTTAGGATGAAAGTCAAACTAAGCGCTGATATGAGCTCCTTCCTGACACACACTGTCTTTTTCTTCTAGAATGGGACGTCTGCACTCCATGCGGCAGTGCTCAGCGGGAACATTAAAACAGTTGCCCTGCTCCTGGAAGCAGGGGCCGACCCAGCCCTGAGAAACAAGGTACCTATTTCTTTTAACCCCATTTGGCCCTTGTGCAAAGAGATAAGACTACATCCTCCCAAGCCAGAATAAGCATTTTTCTGGCTTCAATCCCTATTTTCATTCTTATGCACTGGTTGTGTATGCAAGGTTGCTATTAATAGTTTATTCCTGAGCAGTAATTTGGACCCAAGGAATTGTACTAAAAATCCTGTGTCATCAATGGTTTTTCTGTTAACAGTGGTGCAGGCTTTCAGCAGGGATGAGAAAGGCAGGCCAAGCAGTTATTATGGCGAGGAAGTATTATTGTTTTTGTTGTTGTTGTTGTTGTTGTTTTGAGTGTTTTGTTTTATTTTGTTGGTACTGGGGATTGAACTCAGGGGCACTTAACCACTGAGTCACATCCCCAACCCTTTTTTGTATTTTATTTAGAGACAGGGTCTCACTGAGTTACTTAGTTCCTCACTGAGTTACTTAGTTCCTCGCTAAGTTACTGAGGCTGGCATTGAACTCATGATCCTCCTGCCTCAGCCTCTTGAGCAGCTGGGATTATAGGTGTGCACCATTATACACAGAAAGTATTATTGTTCTGTCATCAGAGATGTGCCCTAAAAATGCCAGAGTTCTGGTAGCTAACCACCATCCCCATAAGTTGGATGTCCATGTCTTAAGAATTGTTTGCACTATTCGGTGATTATGTAGGGGAAATGTTGCCTTTATATTGTTAAAGGCAGCCCATGTCACTGTTACAAAACCAACTCATATTTTTTATAGTCCTAAATCCTTTTTACAGTTAATCCAGGGCTAGAGATGTAGTTCAGTGGTAGAGCAGTTACCTAATTGCACAGGCCTTACATTCAATCCCTAGCACTACGAATGAAAGCAAATAACAACAACAAAACTAGTTGCCATAGGCCAAAGTTGGAAGTTGGAAAGTATACAATAACAACGGCAGGAATGTCATTGTACTTCCTCCTATTCAGCATCTGCCTCAGCTGTCACATGCACAGATTCAGGGTGAGGAGACTAACCTAGCAAAAATCTAAACTACCCATTTTTTTAAAGATTTTTTTTATTTGTTTTATTTAGTTACACATGGCAGTACAGTGATCTTGACATATCATACATTTGAGTCAGATGGGATATAATTTCTCATTTCTCTGAGTATACAGGTTGCAGAATCACACTGGTCATGCAGTCACGTATATACATACAGTAATAATAATGTCTGTTTCATTCTACTATTTTTGAAGGAGGATGCATTAATCAATAAGGGAAGGTATGAAAAAAAACTTTTACTTTACTCCAAACACTCTTTGAATTTTATAAATATCTATTACTGTTTTAAATTATTTTAATAATAAAAACAAAACATGGGGTTGGGGGTGTAGTTCAATGGTAGAGCACTTGCCTGGCATGTATGAAACCCTGGGTTTGATCCTCAGGATTGCAAAAAAGTGTGTGTGTGTGTGTGTGTGTGTGTGTGTGTGTATAATATCATGACATTTTGAAAAGAAGCCATTAAGAAGTGCCAATTAAACAATATGCCAGGGGCTGGGGATGTGGCTCAAGCGATAGCGCGCTCACTTGGCATGCACGGGGCACTGGGTTCGATCCTCAGCACCACATTAAAAAAATAAATAAATAAATAAAGATGATGTGTCCACTGAAAACTAAAAAATAAATATTAAAAAATTCTCTCTTTAAAAAAATAAACAATATGCTAAAGTCAAGGGTCATTTTTGTTTTGTTTTGTTTTATTTAGACAATAGAAGTATTTTTCTTTTCCTATTCTCAACCTTGAGTTGCTTGACGATAGTGTTTCTGCTTATCTCTTCCTGGGATATTCAGATCTGTTCTCCAGCCGGCCTGGTGGCCAGTTGAGGTCACAGTTGCCTTTCTTTTAGATCTTACCTTTAGACCTTGCGCATGGACTTTCAGAAGAGGTCAGTCTTTGTTGGTGAACTATCCAGGACTGAATTAAGCAAGGGGGACACATTCAATCCCTAGCCCTTAATATAGGACTTGAAACATGCAATTCCTCCCACCATAATGCAATAATCCTCAATGATAGTGGTTTGAGGTAATGTCCAGTAGGAAAAGGGCTGAACTTTGACCTATCCTAAAACTGCCTCAGTGTATGTTAGTGCTCATGTTGGAGCCTCATACTACTGAAGCCTTTAGAGTTCTGGGAAGCCCTCACATGTCTACCAGCTCTCCTAGAGAAGCCATCATCTTTAATGGCAGCTCCAGAAGCAAGGGGGAGCCTCCCAGGACTCTTGAGATAGTATTCTTGGTTTTCATTCATTCATTCAACAACTACTTGTTGAACACCTAGTAGATATCATGCACTGTTAGTGCTTGTGCTGAGGATATAGTGATGAATAAGATTCACATCATCTCTGCTTTCATGGAGCGCAGAGTTTAGTGGAGAATTAAAATAACTAAACAAACAATTGCAATATAAATGATACGAGCTATAAGCAGGGAAGTAGAGAATGCTATCAAAGGCTTCCAAGCTGAAGTAACTTCTGAACTGTATGGAAGCACTCTTTTGTTCCAGGGGTCCTATGACTTCTGTTCTGGGGCTTCAAGGCCCAGATGCCCAGAAAGAGGACTAACCAGTGGCCCTAATAGCCACTCCTTGCACTATAGCCACCCCCGCTCTAGGTCCAGGAGTCTTGTGTTTCCAATATCCCTAAATGAGCACTGAGAACACATTTTCTTCCAGAAACAATGGGAAAATAGAGCAGTTTGATGCGATAGCATCAAATATGAATATGGGCCTCGGGTTCCTGCTCCATAATGAATAAGATGGGCATGAAGGGCTAACCTGGGGTACCAGCCATCATGAAAATCCATACCACCTTGGCAACCTGGGAATTAAGTGGGGACCAACCAGGAGAGAGGAAGATGAACAACCAGGTTTTTAGAACTACCTAAATGACACATAAAACCATATCACCCAAATTCCTTTCTTTTCATGTTGCTGCTAAGTCACATTCTTCAAGCAAAATTTAATAATAAAGCTCATTTTTCATGGAAAAGGATGTGAACATGCATGCAGATGATCACACAAGGCACTGAGAAGTGAGCAAACTTATAGACATACAGCTCCATAGCTCCTTCTTCCTCCTGATTGTAGTGGCTCATCTGGCCACCTCTGGCGTGCTCACCGCTGATCAATAACTGATATAATCAGTTCAGTTATTCCTGAGTGTTTACTCTGGAGACTGAGTGAAGCTTAGGTCTGTTTACCAGGAGCATTTCCCTGCAGGCCCAGGTGTTAAGCTTGTGCAAAGTCTCTTGCAGGAACTAAGCACATAGTAGACTTTGACCTCATGAAAGGGCCTCTGGCATAGCATAGCAGTTTCCTTTCTGATTCAGTCCAGGGGCAACATCCAAGGTCCCATGTGGTGGGCACGAGCGCAGCTACAGAACATGCCACACAGCAGACCGTTGTGGCAAAGTCATACTTCCCCACAAGTGAGGTCCCAGCCAGCAGGTAGGGAAGCAGGGGTCAGGGAACAAGATCCAGACTTGATGATGAGGACAGCAGGCGCTTCACCTAGGATCAAGTTCCAAAAAGCAGTAGATGGTCCACGAGAAAAAATACATGAAGCAGGTAACATCTATATGCAAGCCCTCCCTCCCACCGTTCTGTGTACCTTTTTACTCTTTTATGATCTGGCCCCAAAACATGTTTTTGATTCCTTTATAACCACTGTTTTCAAAGTGTGGTCTGTGGACACAGGAAGGTCTTCAAAACCTTTTCAGGGGATCTAAAAAGTCTGCACAGTATTCTTGATAATACAAAGATGAACTGCCTTTTTCACCATACGGACATTTGTTCCAATGGTACAAAAAGCAACAGGGGGTAGGCACATTGGCGACGTGGTACACTTCAAAGCAGGTGCACTAAATGATACTGGCAAAACAGTTTGCAATCCTTTGTAAGTTATTTTACAAATTTTGTCGATTACTTTTCAAGAATATTGATCTTTAAAATGTCTTTGATGAAGCAGTGAAAAAAATGTTAATTGTATTAAACCTTAACTTTTGCTGCACATCTTTTAATATTCTGTGTGATAAAATGGATAACGCATTTTTGCAGCCCACTGGAGTACAATGATTGTTTTGAAAGAAAATCCCTCTGCAGTTGTTTGTATTGCAGAGTGAATCAGCCACTTTTTTTCATAGAATGCCATTAATACCTGAAAGAACAACTTCTATGCACCACCACAAGTTCAAGGCTGATAGTCCAAAAAGGCTTTTCTGAAAAATCAGTCGTAATATTAATGTATGTTGCTATTGCACAACAAAATGTGTCAAGATTCAGAAGAATTACATAATTCTGTGAACTGTTTTCCAAATGAGCAATGCATGATGTCACAAATAATGCATGGGTAAAAGATTCACCTATCAATAAATGGACCTGTGGAATTTTTTTTTTTTTTTTTTTTTTTTTTTTTACCAGGGATTGAACCTGGAGCACTCAACTACTGAGCCACATCCCCAACACTTTTTATATTTTATTTTAAAACAGAATCTTGGACTGGGGTTGCGGCTCAGTGGTAGAGTGCTCGCCTAGCCCTAGGTTTGATCCTCAGTACCACATAAAAATAAATAAATAAAATAAATATATTGTGTCCAGCTACAATTAAAAAATAATTTTAAAAAAAAAAAAAACAGAATTTTGCTGAGTTGCTTAGGGCCTCGCTAAGTTGCTGAGGCTGGCTTTGGACTTATGATCCTCCTGCCTCAGCCTCCCAAGCCACTGGGATACAGGTGTACACTACCATGTTTGTGAATTTTAATGTAGCAGAGAATTAAAAGTTCATTGATGTGGTGTCAGGTCTCACATTGCAGTTAAACTTTAAGAAACTACCTCTTGTTGAAGTTTGGTGTAGCATCCAAGAAGAATAGTTCAGAGATCCACCAACCTGTTAAAATCTCCTCCCTTTTCCAATTCTGTATCTGTATGAAGCTGAATTTTCTTCCTGTGCTTCAACGAAAACAACATATCACCAAACACTGATGCAGAAGGAAATATGAGACTCCAACTGTCTTTTATTAAGCTACACATTAAAATAATGCTACTCTTCTCACTCATTTTTTTCTGTTTTGAAAATGTAGTTATTTCTCCATAAATATGTTATATATGCTAATCTGTAATGGCTTTATTATTTTCAATACATTAGGAAGTATATTTAAATTTTTTTCTGTTTTAGTTTCTAATAAGTCAAAACCAAAATCTTGTTAGAGTGCTCAATACTTTTTAAGCATAGGCAAGGGTTCTGAGACCACAAAAGCTTGAAAACCATTGTCCTATAACACCTATTACCTGTGGGAGGAATTGGATTCCTGAGTGCTTGGAGACTGTCTCCATAACAATGAGAAAAGAAAGGACTTCAGGTGATGGGGGTACCTGTGATGAGTTACTGGGTCAGGTGAAGGTCATAGCCACGAAGCTGTTCTTTCTTGGGTTTTGTTCTGCTCTGTGTGTTTCCTAACTCTGCCTTCTCATCCACAGATACGTGTCCTAGCACTGCAAGTTGTCACTTATAAGTGCAAGCTGAAAAGTTGATGTCATAGCAGCAAAAAGTAGAAGAGTGGTCACTAGAGACTAGAAAGGGTGGGGAAGGGATAATAGAGGGAATCAGATAACAGGTGCCAAAATACAGTTATTTAAGATTAAATTCTAGTGTTCTACAGCACGGGATGGCATAGCTTACAACAATTTATTATACATTTGACAGAGAACCAGAAGAGGCGTTTTAAGCTTCCCAACACAAAGAAATGATAACTGTTTAAGGAGCGGGAAATGCTAATCACCCTGATTTGATCATTACCCTCTATATGCATATTCAAATTATCACATTGTAGCCCATAAATGTGTAAAACTTAAAAATAATAAATGAATAAATAAATTGGAATGCAGAAGAAAGAAAAGATACTTGCCCTGTGTCCTAAGTCCCTATTGGACAGAGCACCTCACATAATAAATAATTAAGAATAAGGTATCAACTTTAACTTGACTAGTGTTTATGAGCAGAAATAAGATGCACTACACGTTGTGTTGGAAATGAGGACATAATGATTTCTACAACATAGGTCCTACCAAAAAACTCCAGGAGATTCTTAAGGCCCTGGATGGAAAGAAAAATAACACTGAGATCAGAAAGTAACAGGTAACATTTATATGTTTAAAGGAGATTTTGATTGCTTTAATACAAAAGAGTGTCCAATGGGGATTTTTCATTAGTGGAGGAGAAATTTGTGGGTCAGGTGCCCTCTTTGGAGGCCCTGAAATCACACCAGCTTTGGGAAATCACTAATGACCATTTCATCTTGTTTTCAGGCCAATGAACTTCCGGCAGAACTCACAAAAAATGAACGTATATTGCGTCTCCTCCGAAGTAAAGAAGGACACAGTAAGAGCTAAGTTAGTCTCATGTTTGACAGAAAGGTAGAAACCTAAACCACAATGTCCAAAAAGAAAGTGCTTTTTGCCAGGTATGGTGGTACATACCTGTAATCCCAGCTACTCTGGAAGCTGAAGCAGGAGGATCACAAGTTCAAGGCCAGCTTCAGCAACTTTGTGAGATCCTGTCTCAAAATAAAAATAAAAACCAGGGCTGGGGATGTAGCTCAGAAGTAGAGCTCCCCTGGGTCAAACCCCCAGTATCTATCTATCTCTCTCTCTCTCTCTCTCTCTCTCTCTCTCTCTCTCTCTCACACACACACACACACACACACACACACACACACACACACTTTTCAGTGTTGAAAATTCTTTTAAAAAAGAACATGCTTAGAATGCCCATCCTGTGGGACCCTAAACAAAGAGCTGAGTCAAGAACAGAAGAGCTCACGGTCCCTGTCCCCTCACTTACAGTGAGCTTCTTACACTGCCCTGAAACTCAGTTCCCAGGGACCTGGCATATTCATGGATTCCACAGAAATTCATTTGCCGCTAGGCTAACTTGTGTCTCAAGAGTTAAACTCAAAGTTGGACAGGGTTTTCAATAGTATGCAAAGAGACACAAAGTTTTGTTCCTTTTAAAAACCGAAAGATTGACCTTCAATGAATTGATGTACTTTTGGTTTTGTGTTAAATGTAGGTGTGCTAAAATACGTAGATGCATCCTATTTGACATATATGGACCTATACGTATGTCATTTCAGTGTTAAATGTTTTCTTCCACCGAAGATCATAGCCGTGATAATTGAGAATCAATGACGTGCAAGCATACATTAGGGAAAGCCACTTCTGAAGCCACCATGAGCTATTTAAAGAGGGACTGTTGAACTATAGAATGGGCAACCCATATGTTTGTTGGTTACTGCTCATCTTATTCCTGACATGTAAAAATCCTTTCACTTAGTCAACATGGTAGGTATGTTAGGATACAAGTGGCAAATTTGAAAATCCAGAAAATTATAAACTCTAAGAAATGTAGGCTTGTCTCTTTTGAGATTTTATTTTGGTTCTATTGTTGGGAGTCTATTTCCCATACAACAAATAAGTAGACCTAATATGCTGTGGAATCTTGAGCTTCCAATACCACACCACTTGATACAATGACCGAGGTCCTCAAAGAAAATATGATATATGCAAGTACACGATGCTATCACTATTGTAGGAGTACAAATTATAAAAGATGGCTGTTAGTATTTGGTAAGTGTTCATCTATGCATGTTCTTGGGTTGATGGATTCCAAGAAGGAATTCTGAGTTTTATTGAATTATTCTTTTAAGGGAAATTAAAACTTACATTGAATGCACTTTATGATCAATGGTTTCTAACTGCCTCTGTCAGTGCCTAACTGCACACACACAAAACTAAACCTTCTTTCTATAATCTCCCATAATAAATTCTAATAGTATTTCTGTTATTTAAATACATTGTTAATTTTCTTGCTCCTGTTTTGCTCTGGTTTCTAGCCAATGTTCTGTGTAAAGACACATTAATATGGAGAGAAATATTATAATCCTAGAATAAGTTTTGTTTAATCAATTTACAGTGGTGCTAAAAGCATCATCTTTAAGTCAGTAAATGATAGAATGTAATTTTTGAAAGTAGAAGATATTCTCTTACATTCTTATGATTAATACAATAAAAATAAGCATATTTATCAATGTCACAAACAAAGCCACAGCCTTCAGAGATACCTATTACCTGACTAGCTATACAGAAATCTTCAGCCTAATTCCAAGATAAAAGATTAGAAAGCTCTATATTGCCAAAACACTCAATATAAACATTTTGGTAGCTACAAAGCAGTGCCAGTTTCCTTGTTGACATTCTTTTATTCAGCAAAGTTATACAAACACACGTTTTCCCCTGTGGGAATTTCAGAAAGCTATATTCATTTTTAAGAAGAAAATAATGTGGGCTTAAATGCTTTATAATTTTCCCTTTAGTTAGCCCTTATGCCAAAAATAGTTGCTCACCCTGATCCAAAACAGAACAGCTTAATGGGTAAATGACAAATTTTCCAAAGACAAAATCACAGACTTAATATTTTTAAAGTATGTTGTCATTGGTCTATTCCTTAGATGTGTTAAGTGGATAATGTTCTTGAATAATATTAGGGCCTTAAAAATGAATCTAGTAGCTTTAATAATATTTAATGAAGGCCTCTTACTATCTATAGGTAGGAGGTGTCTAGCTTAGAAGGAACACATTTGAACTAGAGGAAATTATTATATTATCTACAGCAGCAATGGTGATTAATCACCTACCAAAGACCGAACAGAAGGTCTATTCTTTTAAAAATTACATTTTAGTTTGCACACATGTAAATGATTCTTATTTTACATTTACCTAATTCACAATTCAATTAGTTCTGCATCCTAGGACTTAAAACTACCAAGTCTTAGTGCAAATCATCTGCTTACTTAAACTACAGAAAATTTTCATTACATGTATTTGTTTGATGACACATTCCACATTGTAATTCAAAATAAAGTTAATATACTACCCAGTTTGCCTTTGCTGATTTTTTTTTTGCTTGTTTTCAGTCAGAGATTATTTCTGTGATTTTTAATAGCATGGGATTTTAGAGTGAACAATTCAACTCTGTTGGTAAATGTGTTGATTTGGAGGATCCTGAATAGAACTTCAAACTTTATTCTACTAATGGGTCTATGATTTTGTTATTTTTTTTTCCTGTTACATATCAAATGTTTAATATATATGTCACCATTACTATATTTTTAAACAGATTCTCTACCTAAGTGCACAAATACTCATTATTTGTAATTACTTATTTTTACATATATGCTTTCAGCAAGTCTTGAAGCAACAATTTGATTTTTATAAGGTACACGAAAATTTTTTTTTATATTTATTTTTTAATTGTAGTCGGACACAACACCTTTGTTTTATTTATTTATTTTCATGTGGTGCTGAGGGTCGAACCCAGGGCCTCGCACATGCTAGGTAAGTGTTGTACCACTGAGCCACAACCCCATCCCAACATAAAAAGATTTTACCAGTGTTTAAAAGTAATAGCTAAATTCTAAACATTACTTCAGAAATTGAATGAAACTGAATTCAGAAATTTAATTGAACTTAACATTTTAACACATATTCCATTATGGTATTTTCTGGACTATACCCATTCATTGCTATCTCTGAAAATCCAGGACCATTTTCTTACAGAACACAAAGGCTATTGCTCAAAATTCTAGTGAAGACATTGTCAGTAATCATTAATGAAATTAAATAGACACTAAAAGGAAAATAATAGCAACAAAAAAGAACCCACACAAAAAATAATTTTTGAATTAGGTATTGAACCTTAAAACATGACTCAAAGGTATATTTTTGAAGCTGTGTTCTTGGTGTGGGAGATATATATATATATATATATATATATATATATATATATATATATATGAAAGTTTTGGCAAAATGAAGAAAAATATTTTTAAAATATTTAAAAATAAATTTTGAGCAACTCTTCAGTGCATTAAGCATGAATAGGTTTTTGACCCTGAGTTTGACTCCTAGCACTGTTTAAAAAAAAAAAAAAAAAAGTGAGCCTGGCTCATCTTCAGATGAGAAGACTCTTTTGCCATGTGACCTCATCCACATATGCTACTTTCTGTTCTTGGCATCTTGACCCAGGACTTTCAGCCTCCAAAATTGGGAATGCAATAAGCCTCTTTTCTTTATAAAAACCCAGTCTCATATATTCTGTTACAGGAACACAAAACATACTAAGATATATGTTCTATGGGCAAAATTAGAAAAATAAATTCTACATTCTCCAGCCCAGCTGGCCGACCTCTGCCATTTTTTCTTTTCCTTTTCTTTCTTTCTTTTTTTTCCCCCTGTATTGAGGATTAATGTAGGGGCATTCTACCACTGGGCTACCTCCCCAGACTTCTTTTATTTTTCATTTTGAGACAGGGTCTCACTAAGGTGCCTAGGCGGGCCTCAAACTTGCAATCCTCCTATCTCAACCTCCCAAGTCACTGGAATTAACTCCACACCCAGGCCCCAGCCTGCCTCTTGACTCTGCTTAACCTACTGAACACAATTGGGTAAACCAATAACACAGAGAGAGACCTTCTCCAGACTCCCTGACTATCCTCAGCCCTTCATTAAAAATGTATGTAATTAGTGAGTCTGGAAAGTCTTAGAATCTTTTCCTGGTCCCTTTACCCTTATTTTTAGCAGTACTTTAAGGCAATTTTAAAATATGAATGAGTGAGGTTATGCGTTAACAATTATAGGAAGTTATTTAAAGATTAGTTCTCAATTCCTGTCAGCTTTATCTCTGTCAACAGAAAGAGTGACTCCTCTGTCTAGTTCTTCTTCCCTCCCTCACTAGTATTTAACCAGGGAAATACTGTTATTGTTCCTATTTTGCTGCTGTTAAAATTTTAAAAATCATCTTAAAAAGAAAGCTTTGAGTTTAAAGGAGTGAGATTCCCTGTTTTAGAAAAGATTTGACCAAAAACCCACAAAATGTGTGATAGAATCTTCTAGAGAAGGGAATGCTGATTTGAAACCCTGACTGCTAAACTGGAAGTTTTCCCCACCCTGATGGCGTCCTGAGTGGATCCCATGACTGGGTCAACCACTGACTCAACCATCTTTACTATGGTGAATAATATTTTTACTATAAGTCTGATCAGCAATGCCTCATTTCTGAGTCAGTCATAACTATCGGTCATGAGTTGTAGGCATAAGCTGTTTTAAATGAAGAGGAGTGTAAAAATACAGCTTGCTTAAACAAGGAACTTTAAAGGTCTTACTGCAGAACCCAAATGATTCAAGACCACATGTTGAATGTAAGACATGTTTGACAAAGCTCATAACAACAGGAAATGACCCAATATTTTACACCTTGGAATACTACTCAGTAATAAAAAAGGATGAGTTCCTGCCACAAACAATGTGGACGAGCTTCCGACATAATGAGTGAAAGCAGCCAGATACAAAAGGCTATAATTTCATTTACACAAAGTTCAAGAACAGGACACAACAACCTATAGTGATAGAAGTCAGAGTAGTAGTTATTTCTGGGTTAGAAGCTAGTGATGATATTAATTGAGAAAGGGCATGAATGAACTTTCTAGAATGCTAAACTTTCCCTTGGGTATTGGCTACATGAATGGAATGGCCCCAATGTTCCTCTCCTCTAATATTCTTAGACTTGTATAGTCTCTTTCCTGCCTGGGATCAGGACTGGTCTGTATGCCCACCAAAATATGGCAGAAGTGATAGCACATCACTTTTGAGGCTAGAACATGAAAGCCTGTGGCTTTGCTGTGCTGTCTCTTCGATCCTTCATTCTAGAGGAAGCCAACAGCCATGTCTGGAGGATACTCAATCAGCCTAAAAGAGGCCCACATGGAGAAGATGCCAGGTCTCCAGCCTACTGTACCTTAAAAGCAGCTCTTCCAGCCTCATCAAGGGTTCAGATGACAGAAGCCTGAGCCAACATCTTGACCACAGCTTTGTGACAGAAACCATGGGCCATCATCACTTAGAACCACTCCAATCCCTAACTTTAAATTTTTTTTAAACAATACTGAGGATTGAACCCAAGAGCACTCTACCACTGAGGTACATCTCCAGCCCTTTTTACTTTTTATTTTGAAACAGGATCAACTATGCCTGCCCTGAGTATTTGTTCTTTTGACCTGCTGGATTTAGAGATAATTTGTTATGCAGTAATTAATGTAAGTATATGATAAGTTGAAAAAAAAACTGTGAGGATACAGTGAGAAGTCAGCCATCTACAGCAAGAAAGAGCATTCACCAGCAATCAAATCATCTAGGACCTTGACCTTGACCTTCCTGCTTATAGAACTGTGAGAAAGACATTTATTTCTGTTGTTTACCATTACACCACATGATTGTCACAGATTTTAAGCCTATTTTTTTTTTTTTTTGGCAAAAAATGTGAGGTGTGACCATGGTGTGATTTTTTTTTTTTTAATGTGCTGGTATTACTTTAGACTGATTTATTACTAAATAGTCTTTGGTGCAAAATTAGGATGCACAGAATGCTCATGAATATTCATTAAAATTGAGTAATCCATATTCATGCACATGACTTTTTCATGACAGTGAATGTTTTTTTGGTCTGAAAAAAAGTTAATACATCAGTGTGATTTGTGTATTGTAGTCAAAATACTACACTTGAGAAAACTTGTAACAGTGTTGGGAAGTATGAATTTACAAAATTTAATCTTTTGTGTCCAAAGATTCTGCACACTGTTACTGGTTTCATCAATTGACATGCCATCCTCAGGGTCACTCACAGAAGATTTGTTTACCATTAGAACTGCAACCTCTAAACAAAGCATTTAAATCTCAGGAAATCCAGCATGTGCATTCGGAACTCTGGGCCCCTGGCTCCCAGTGCTTGAGAAGACAAATGCTTACTACCTACACTGCCCTGGTGAATATGTGAATTCTGTTTACCATTTTTCCCCTTTTTATTTGTTTTATTAGATACAGAATGTATTTTGGCATATTATACATACATGAAAGATAACTTGTTCTAATTAGGATTTTATTCTTGTAGTGGTACATGATGTGGAGTAACCTTGGTCATGTATTCAAATACAAGGGTAGGAAGATTACGTCTGATTAATTCTATCATCCTTCCCATTCCCCTCCCCTCTCCCATCTCTTCATTCCCTTTTTTCTAATCCTATGAGCTTCTATTCTTCCCCTCCCCACCCTCTCGTTGTAGATTATCATCCACATATCAGAGAGAACATTCAGTCAAAAATCAGGTTTTTGGTATTGTCTTATTTTACTTAGCATGATAGTCTCCGGTTCCATTCATTTACCAGCAAATGCCATAATTTAATTCTTCTTTATGGCTAAGTAATAGTCCATTGTGTATTTATACCACATTTTTCTTTATCCATTCATCTGTTGAAGGGCACCTAGGTTGGTTTCACAGCTTGGCTATTGTGAATTTAGTAGCTGTAAATATTGATGTGGCTGCTTCAATGTAGTATACTGATTTTAAGTCCTTTGGGTATAAATCAAGGAGTAGGACAACTGGGTCAAACAGTGGTTCAATTCCAAGTTTTCTAAGGAATCTCCATACTGCTTTCCATAGTGGTTGCACCAATTTGCAGTCCCACCAGCAATGTATAAGAGTATCTTTCTCCCCACCTCCTCATCAACACTTATTGTTACTTGTATTCTTGATAATTGCCATTCTGACAATTACATTTCATCTGAGTGAGATGAAATATCAGTGTAGTTTTAATTGACATTTCTCTAATTGCTAGAGATATTGAACATTTTTCATATATTTGTTGTTCAATTGTATTTCTTCTTCTGTGAAGTGTCTGTTCAATTCCTTTGCCCATTTATTGGTTGGGTTCTTTGGGGTTTTTTGGTGTTAAGTTTTTTGAGTTATTTATATATCCTGGTGATTAATGCTGTATCTGAGGTACAGGTGGTAAAGATTTTTCTCCCACTCCGTAGGCTCTCTCTTTACATTCTTGATCCTTTGCAGTGAAGAAGTTTTTTAGTGTGATACTATCCAATTCATTGTTTCTTGAGTTTATTTCTTGTGCATTAGGAGTCTTTTTGAGGAAGTTGGTTTCCAAACCTACATGATGGGGAGTTGGGCCTACTTTATTTTCTAATAATCAGAGAGTCTCACACCAATGACATATCAGCTGAAAGGGAAATAAAGAAAACTACCCCATTCAAAATAGCCTCAATAAAATAAAATAAAATACTTGGGAATCAATCTCATAAAAGAGGTGAAAGACCTCTCCAATGAAAACTACAGAACACTAAAGAAAGAAATTAAAGAAGACTTCAGAAAATGGAAAGATCTCTCATGTTCTTGGATAGGCAGATTTAATATTGTCAAAATGGCCATACTACCAAAAGTGCTACACAGATTTAATGCAATTCCTATTAAAATTCCAATGTTGTTCTTCATAGAAATAGAAAAGGCAGTCATGAAGTTCATTTGGAAAAAATAGGAGGCCCAGAATAGCCAAAGCAATCCTTAGCAAGAAAAGTGAGGCAGGAGGCATCACAATACCAGACTTTACATTATACTAAATAAAGCTATGGTAACAAAAACAGCATGGTATTGGCACAAAAGCAAATATAAATACCAATGGAACAGAATAGAAAACATAGAGACAAACACACATAAAATAAAGTTGACTCATACTAGACCAAGGCACCATAGATATACGTTGGAGAAAAGATAGCCTCTTTAACAAATAGTGCTGGGAAAACTGGAAATCCATATGTAGTAAAATGAAATTGAACCCTTATCTCTCACCCTGCACAAAACTCAACTCAAAGTGGATCAAGGATCTAGGCATTAGACCAGAGATTCTGTTTACCTTTTAAGGATGTGACAAACAAAATTATACCATGAGATGATTACTTGATGAAAAGTTATAAACTAATCTTTGAACTGAAAAAAACAGGATGTAGCTATTATGCTACGTTGACAATTATGCAGTAAAATACATTAAGCCACACAATCTATGGTATTTTGCTATAGAAGACAAGAGGAAAAGGTGAGAAAAGAGTAACCAAGGTAAAGAGACTCTAGGTCTATTAATAGCAGTCTCAGATATCACCAAGTAAGATCTGTTGCATCCTGTTACCCACAAAGACCCAACTTTATCTTCATTTCCTATTATGAAATTTAGGCTTCAAGTTAAAAAGTAGGCAATCATGTAATCTGTGCAGTAGTTAGGAATTCTTGTTTTTCTTCACCAACTTGAATCACTATATACTTTGAAGTTTCCAAATCAGCTGCAGATGGGAAAGGCTTTATTTAAGAAAAAAAATCAAATTTGCTTTGTTGTAATAAAACTCTATTAACGTGACTATATTTCTCAAATCATATCTTGTCTAGAAGATAAGATATTGTCAATACTTAGCCAATGAGGCGACCCAAGAAAGACTTAAGGAAGAATATGTTTCACAGAGGAGAGTGTGATCAACCATGTGGAATGCTACTAGTTAAGTGAGATGAGAACAAAATAATTGTTATTGGATTTGTCGACCCAAAACCAACGATGACCTTAAAAAACACAGGTATGGGGTAGAAGTTTAGCTTGGTGGTAAATCACTTGTGTAGAATGCACAGGCTCTGGGGTTGATTCCCAGCAAAGAAGAAGGAGGAGGAGGAGGAGGAGGAGAAGAAGGGAGAAAGAGGAGGAGGAAGAGGAGGAGAAGGAAAAGGAAAAAGAAAGCAGGTATCCATATTCATTGTCTTAGGGGAAGGAGGAAAGCTAATTTTATTTATTTGTTTGTTTGTTTGTTTGTTTATTTTTGGCTGTGCTAGGGATCAAGCCCAGGGCCTTGAGCATGCTAAACACAATTACTGAGCTACACCCCCAGCCTAGAGTTGTATCTTTATGTGATTCTTTATAGTAAATAACTCCAGGTAGATCATTATTTGCATGAAATGATTAAAAGTTTACAGGAAAACATGGAATAACTTTTATAACCCTGAAAACTAATAAAATAGTAAGTGTATCTGCAACACATATTATAGACCAACAGGCTAATTCTTAATAGAAATATTTTTAAATAATTTAAAAAGAAAATAATCTGATACAAAGTAAAAGGCACAGAAAAAGAAAGAAAATCACAATACATAAGAAAAGAGTCTTGGGCTGGGGCTGGGGCTCAGTGGTAGAGCACTTGCCTGGCATGTGTGAGGCACTGGGTTCCATTCTCAGCACTGTATATAAATAAATGATTAAAATAAAGATCCATCAACAATTTTAAAAAGAGTCTTATTCTCATTTACAATTAAATACAAAGAAGGCATTCTAACATTTTTTAAAATAAAAAATAAAATTGGGCTTGGGTATTGCTTAGTGATAGAGGCTTGCCTAGCATGCACAAGGCCCTGGGTTCAACACTCACTACAAAAAAAAAAAAAAAAAAGAGAACAAATCACAGATTTACAAGTCACAGATTTTATGTTCACCTATTTGAATAGCAAAGTGTTGGCAAGTGGGTAGGGAATAAGGCACTTGCATATGTTGTTGACAAATGTATAAACTTCAGTCTCTTTGGAAAGCAATTTGATAGTAATCAAAATTTAACTTTAGATTTCCTTTGATACAATATAAAAAAAAAAAAAACTCCCAACATCATGTTTGCAGGTTATTGCAAATACTTTGGTACAAAGCTGTTCATTGCATCATTATTTCTTATAGTAAGTATCAAACTCAATGTCTATTAGGAGATTTATTAAGTGAATTGTGAATTGGATCAAAATGAATATTTCAACCTTCCTCTTCCATCTGCCTGCTAAATATAATTTTGTCTTGGGTCAATTTTTCCCTCTCTCCCCCAAAGGGAAATAAATGTTCAACAGTTTTTAGATTTTTGTGATGGAGTACCATGAGAAAGTGGAAGGCACAGACAGATACAAGGCTTTGTGGAATCCAGAGAAGCTCAGGAATGTGAGAAAGTGTAGAAAAAGAAAAGGTAAATTTATGGGTTATTACTAGGACCACACAAATCTTCACATGTACCAGAAATCCAAGTACAGAAAATGAGTTGTTTTGAAATACTTGTTAGTTGGTGATCTGAATTTTATTGACTTCAATGCTATTCTGCAACTGGCCCATAGAAGTCATAGAAGTTTAACTTCAGATGTTTTGTACACATGTATTAAAAGTAAAAGTTACAAAAGTATATTGCTAAACTACAAGATGAAAACCATGTACAATATGTTCCCATTGTTTTAAAAGTCTGTATATTATATTCACATACAGATTTTTAACTACATAGAATTATTCTAAAGGATGTTTTTGCACATTTATAAAAATGCATATGTCCAATAATTATATTTTCCTTCTTGTTTTGTCCTTTATTCTGAGATCAACATTGAATGGTGTTTAAGGTAGTGGTACTGAATATTCTTTAACCCATTAAGTCACAAGTTTTCAACTCTGCAAACATAAAAAGTATTCAAACACTATTTCAGTTACCAGTATATTTGTTGCTTAATTTAAGTTTTTTATAGATGTTGCATATTTGGAATGATGAGTCAAAATGGATTAAGCAAACAAGTTTCTTTTAGGATCTCAACCATGTCAAAAAATTTTTCACAAAAGGTGAAAGTACACCACAATAACATGAACTATCCATCAAAGGAATTATAAGTGATTTTTTTGTTGTCTCTAAACTTTTGTGCGTTTTTCAGTCTCCACCATGAGTGCAGATTATTGTATCAACCAAACAAAAAATACCACACAACTGTTTCTCCTAGATAAATGATACTTTATTTTAAAATATTCCCTGGGCTGTTGAACATTTTTTGAAGATGTATAATAGATTGAGGCCTGGGGGAGGTGAGGGGGTGTCTATCAGATGTTTTTGTTAATGTTTTAGTGAATGGTGGACATAATTTGTGGAGTATCTGCCCAGTCTAGAAATGTGTCTCCTGGAACTTGAAATTGCCTTTTCCCAAGTCAATTATTTTAGTAAAGGTGGTTTTGTTTTGTTTTCATGAGTAGTTTACTAAAAGTGGAAAGGTAATTAACTCACCAGAATCCAGGGAATACAGTCAGCAAGAAGTTGAGAACCTAATTGTACAATGGAAACACAGGGAGAGTTTGCTAAAACATGCGTGGCTCCCCCACCCACCCCCCTGGAGGAAAACTTGAGAATTTGCATTTCTACCAAGTTTTCAGGTAATGCTGCTGTGGTGGTCTTGTGACCACCCTTTGAGACTCCTTGCATGAAAGCATATTTATCATCATACATATATTTTATATGTATTTATATATTTTATAGCATACTTACATTTTATCATCAGTAGAACCACCCACCAGAAGCCAGTATCTGGGGAGTAGGAGAGCACTGAGCTGGATGAGAGCCAGGAGGTCCTCATGGAAGATCTAGGGCTAAAGGTCCAGAGGAAATCTACAGTTTCACTGCCAGGCCAGCCAGGTGGACATCTCAGAACTAAGGAGGAAGGGAGGAAAGATGGTAATTGAAATAGTGCTTTGTAGGGTAAGGATGGGAAGGTCACCTTTATCATGCTACCTACATAGAGTTTGGTCATTGCTACACATGATAATTTTTTCACTATAAATGGACTTCCACTATTGGGAAAGAGATCCTTCCATTTTAACTTCAAAATGGTAATGACTGACGCATTTTAGTGATCTGAATAATTGAAGTTTGAGAGAAAATGGTAACAGAGAAAATCATGCAATAAAAATAAGTGCTGAGCAAAAAAATATATAATGAGGGCATGGCTCAAAAACGAAGGTGACTTTTTGTGTGTGTGTGTGTGTGTGTGTGTGTGTGTGTTGCTTGACTTCACCTAGAACTTAGAATACACTCTGGTCTTCCCTCAGAATCATTCTCGGCATTTTCTCTCCCATTGGTTTACTGCGAGGCGAGGCTCCGCCAGCAGGTGGTGCGGTCCCAGCACTTTCCCAAACGTGGTCTGCGTGCACCATAAACAAATAGATTGGCTGAGGCGCACCACCCAGCTCCGCGCTCCGCCCCCTGCGCTCTAGGATCACAACGCCATCGGGCCGCCGCGTCACCGCCCGAGCTTTGCTAGATGGTTCCCAGGCACGAATTCCTTTTGGGTAACTGGGTTCGGGAGAAGAACTGCTCAGTTTGGGGGGCCGAGATAAACATATACAGCACGGAGGAATGGGGTCTTCATTGGGAAAACTGTCTCCAAGTATTCGCTTTTGCTAAAACCTCGCCACCCTCTCCAATTCAGGAGGAAAATAAGGGTGACGGAAAGGAAACAAAGCATCAGGGCCAGATACTGTTGACACGATTCTAGAAATATCCTCCCAGACTGGATTACAAAAGCTCAGCTGCCCAGGTCCGGGAGTCCCCAACCCAACGTTGCGCACGCAGAGGCCGCAGGATGAGAAAGACTGTACGGGCCGGCTGTCGTGGCACTGTCAGAACCCGACCCCGCCCCGGACCCCAAGCCACGCCCCTCTAGGCCCCGCCCCCGAGCGCGCTGGGGGCGGTAGCAGCACCTCCCAGAAAGGGAGGAGCCGACGACGCCTCTTTCCTTCCTGACCTGCGCGCGCTGCCTGCAGCCGCCCGCGCCTGCTCCCTCCCTTGTCAGGCGCCGGTCCCGAAACAGCCCCGGGAAGTGAAGAAGCAACCCGGCGCTCTGCGGAGCGATCCGGACCCTAGCAGATGTGCGCAGCCCCGCGTGGCCGCAGCATGAGCGCGCGCGGTCCAGTCCTGTGCTTCTTCCTTCTGCTGCTCTGTCCTGCGCAGGTGAGCGGCGGTCGGCGACCCCAGCGCACTGTAGGGGACGTGGCCGGGCCGCGAGTCCGGGAGATAGCAGGCAGAGCAGCGGGTTTGGCGGACGTTCCCCGGAGGCGGGGGACCCAGGACGTGGGAGACTAGGGGGCGCGGACCGGCTGGGCCTAGGGAACTTGGTCTGTGGGTGCAGTCCCCGGAGGCTCCCCCACGTCTCCTGGCTCCAGCCACACTCTTCCCTGTGGTCTGGAGGAGGGTGGCAGCTGGGGGCTTGCTTGCTTGACCTATTTAGAGCTCATTTCAACTGTGGTCGTCTAGTTTCTCCATTTAAGATTTGGGATCAGAGGGAAGGGGGCACGGGAACGGTGGGTGAAGAGGGATCGGGACTTAATCTTTTTTTTTTTTTCTAATTCTATATACACATATGAACTCTGTGAAAATTTGTTTAGAAGATCCAGCCACTTTATTTCCTTTTCTCTCCTGAGAATGGAAGTGTAAGGGGAGGTGAAGAATGGAAATTCATGAAGCACCAAATTGAAACAAACTTGAGTACTTTATATAATATAGTCAGCTTGATCTTCTAAGGGGTGCAGCTTGCTACTTATCACCTCCTCTTTAACATTTCAGGAAACTGAGGCCCAGAAGTGGGTAGTTGAATTTCCCCTTGTCACAATTAGCTAGTGACAGAATGGTCCTGGAACTGTGTCCTGACTCCCTGGGTCGACTTCTACTTGGTTTAGTAGCCTTGGGCATTGGCCCCTCACTGATGTTTGTGTGTCTACAGTTTTCTCTTTTAAAACCATGGGGAATGGGGGAAACACCTAAGGATGTGGGTGTTAATGAAATCAGATCAGGATGAAAGAGTGGCCCTCTGGGAATTTTGTGCCCATTAACTCCCCTCAAATAGGTGGGTCATTAGCTAATGGAGTGGTGAATCTGTGGGGAGAGCAGATTAAGGGGTTCTGTGAAAAATCTATTCTTTAAACTTCTGTGTAGTGCTCAGAAAGGGATAGGTGATGCTGATCCAGTAAGGGCCCAAGAGCCTGGAAAGGAGCTTCTTCCTCCAGAAGTGTGTGTGTGTAAGTGTGCAATCCCCAGCTCTGTGGGCTTGTGGAAGAGCCCACATATAATATCAGGGTATCCGAATGAATCCAAAGATGGCTGGTTGGGGAGAAAAGCATATGAAAACAGATTTCGGAGGAACAGTTTGGGATAGGGTTGAGGTTCAGGAGTTAGATCAGTCACCAGCTCTGTGGCTTTAGGCATTTTACTCTCAGGCCCTAAAATCTTCTAAAGATAAATAATACCTTATAGAGTTATTGGAATTATTAAATGCCAAAATATTTGGAGAGATCTCATCACTATGCCTAAACCCAGGAAACAGCAATTTCTCAATAGCCCTAGAGAAAATACAGCTACTCAGTTTCCATAGATCAGAACCTAATCAGCATGTTTCACATTATTAAGTAGCTTTAATTTATCTCTACATCCTTTTGTTTGTTTATTTTCTGGGTTTGGTTTTTATTTGTTTGTTTGGTTGGTTGGTGGGTTGGTGGGTTTTGGTTATCTTGGAACTAGGGATTGAGCCCAGGGGTGCTTCACCACTGAGCCACATCCCCAAATCTTTTTATTTTTTATTTTGAAACAGGGTCTCACTAAGTTGCTTAGGGCCTGACTAAATTGGCTTCAAACTTGGGATCCTCCTGCTTCAGCCTCCAGAGCCACTGGGATTACAGGCATACACCCAGGTCTGCAGTCCTTTTACCTCAAGGCTAATAGCCCCGATGGGTGCCTCCACTCTAGGGCAATTGGAATAGATCAAAGATTGTGAATCTCTTGCAAAATTCCTGGAAGCCTTTTCAAGGTCTGCAGATCTTAACAAAAAAACACTCCTTTTGCTATTTTTAAATTTAACTCCCTCCAGTCTAGAAATTTTCACTGCACCTGACAGATGGGGGAAAGCCTGGAAGCTAGAGAGATTGGGGGAGGGGGTATCTGCTTTTAGAAATCATACCAATGATAACCACTCATCAGGTTTCCATCTGAGCACTAATCAGCTTCTCTTGGAATTACACTAATTATTCTTTGTAAGGTTTGAAATACATTTTGAGGAGATTTTTGTTTTTCTTAATTTTTACTATTTATAAATGATGAAATAACATTACTAAACCAAATGATTTTAAAACATTGTGGTTACCCAAATAATGCAAGCAGTTTTGAGAAATAGTATGTATCTCTCCTGAGTGAATTTTTTAAAAAATTTTTTTAGTTATAGATGGACACGATATCTTTATTTTGTTTATTTATTTTTATGTGGTGCTGAGGATCGGATGGAACCCTGTGCTTCACATATTCGAGGCAAGCACTCTGCCACTGAGCCACAACCTCAGCCCCTGAGTGTAATTTTTAATAAGCTTTTTCTTGAGGGTCTTTAAACTCAAGTGAGGGCTGAGAGAAATTAAGCATTGAAGTGACCTTTCCTGAAGAGATATGGAATGGGTTCCTCTTTAGACCTAGAGTGGGATGGAACAACCATTTGAAATTGTAGTGAATGTGGGTAATCTTGCGCAGTCTCCCCCAGTCCTTGACTATTGGGGTGATTAGAAGTCTTATTAGCCTAAGTCATCAAGGGGAAAAAAGATTTTTTTTTTTTTTAAAGAAATTTTAGCAAGTGGGTAGAGAGAAAAGGATTTGCTGAATGGGTCTTTGTATTTCTCCATGTTTGTTCTATGACTCAGAACAAAGAATCCCTCTGATCATGAAGACAGTATGATCTCTCTCTCCTGGGTAACCCTTCCTCAGCCTTCACTTCTGAAAGGGATGCAGTGTTTTATGCACAGCATATTACTTACTGGGAAGCCTGGATTAGGCCATCTCTAATCTGATCTCAGATCTCAGGTGCTCCTTTCCACATGTCACCGACAGCTCTGTGAAGGGCATCAGTTCTCCAACAAGATTAAACTGTTAGCTATCAGAATTCTGCCCCAGTCAGTGTGCTACATTACATGATCCACGATGTTTTCATCCTGTTCTGCAGCTAGGATACCTTCTCTCTAAAGTTCTTGGCCATCAGAATTGAATTTGCAATTGGTTTCCAGTGATCGAAGTGATCCACTGGATAGGCAGCTTTTTCTTTGTCTTGAGCTTCCTTGGAACATTTGCTTTGGCAATTAAAAAAAAAAAAAAAAAGAAAGAAAGAAAAAGAATCAGAAGAAGAAGAAGTAAAAAACTCTCTGATACACTTGTATTGTTGAGAGGATTTGAGAGATGCTTTAAAATTTTATTCTTCATCTTGTTACTGTCTCTTCCTTTGAGAAACTCTAATTTCCTTTAGGGGCTCTGGGTACAATATAGGATGCAAAAAATAAAAAATAAAAAAATGAAAGAATTACCCATTTGGAAAGTAGTCCATATATTTTAAGATGCTGTGTTTTAATGTTATTTGTTGTCCCTTTCTTGTTTATGGTTAATGAGGGGAAGAGCAGGGATTTAAAAAAAAATTATAATATAAAGGGAAGTCCTGAAATAAGGATGAGGCCCAAAGGAGTTCATTTTTAAGTTCTGTTTTGAAGAGTAAATTGACGTATACCAGGCGGACAAGAGGAATCAGAGGAAAATGGGGGAAGCAGTACCTAGAAATGATTCATGTTTGAGGAAATGCTGATTACCCTGATTTGATCATTATATGTTATATACATGTATCAGAGTATTACGGTGCTCCATAAATATGTACCAATATTATGGAAAAAAACCCTAAACTTAAAAAAAAAATTTTAAAGAAAATGAGGGGAAGTTACTTCATTGCTCATTAAAAATCATCGAACACTTGAAAAGGGTGAATTTTATGATATCTTAATCATCTTCATAAACCTGTTAAAAATTGGCAGGGAGTCTATTCTAGATTACAGAAAATTGAAGACAAAAAAAATAGCTACCTAATTTTTGCATAGTGCTCCATTGCTGTCCCATATCTGTTCTTACTTTGTCTCACACAACTCCTTTAAGATATTATGACTGTTTTTCTTGTTTTGTAGATACAGTGGACATTAAAGCTCAAATTTGTGCTAAAGTTACATGGCTCATGAATGGCAGACTGAGAGCCTGAACTACTGTCTTCTGATTTGTTCTCTGATTTATTCAAATTCAGAAGATTGCTACCTGATTACTTATGTTTAACAAGCTAAATTGAATGGCTGTTCAGCAGATATTTCATTTGGCCAATAAAGCATCTCATTCGAGGCCTATGCCTATGTCCAGTTTGGCTTCTTCCAGTAGTTGGTAATAAACTAGAGATGGAATTAGCCTGTAGGTCTGACCCATGGCCCTGTTGCCACATTGTGTGAACATTCCATAATAATCAGCACAGACCATGTACTGACACCCACTTTCATGGTTTTGTTTTAGTACTGTGGCTTTTGGGTTATTTTTCAAATTTGGTGTTACGAGAGCTCAGAAGTGTCTAATAGCAATTAGCAGTGTGACATTGGATGAGTTAAATACCAAACTAAAGGGATTATCTGTAAAAGGAAGACTTGGACAAGCTGAACCTAACTCTAGAAACGTGACTGAAACACCTATAGACAGGCAAGTCTGGTGCAGACAGATTAATCTTTGTTATATGGATATGTTCATGCCAGATTGGCCATTAAACAGTTATCAGAGACTTCCATCAATAGAAGTCAAACCAGCCTGGCCTCCACCTCAAAAGTCCTGCCTATTTGTTTGGTCTGCTTTCCTGACTCCAAAGAAAATAGCAACCAGTATAATCTCTGGGCAGGATTCTCCATTCCACTCCTTCCACCCGTCATCCTGCCTTGTCCTGACTGGCCAGGTCTGTGTCCCTGCTCCTAGAGAAGCAGTGGGCAGTGGAGTTAACTAGCAGTCACCTTCCCTCCTTCCAGGAGCTTGAGCTGGGTGTGTCCCCAGGTTCTGCCATTGGCTTTACCTATCCAGGACAGCAGCAGCAGCAGCAGCAGGGGGAACCCAGCCCTGCCCTCTTAATTGTGGTGGAATGGTCCGATGCTGACCTGGGGTGGAGGGATGCCAATGGTACTGAGGAAGTGAGTCATTACTTGACAGGTACTTAATGAGACGTGAATTATAGTCATTATTTCTGCAAGTGAACAAGTTCATGAAGAATGAACGCCTGTGTAGGATCATGGTAGATCGGACAGCCTGTCTCTGGTCCATTTTCAAATTCTGAGGCTACATCAGAGCCCAAACTGATTGGAGTTTGAACAGTGAAATGAGCAAGGGGAGTGGGGGAGGATGAGGGAGATGGGTGGAGAACGCTTAACTGAGCTTTGAAAATCATGTCTCATCATCATATGAGCCATATGACCTCAGAGTATCCTCTCTCAGTCTTAGTTTTCTTGCCTATAAAATACTCCTACTCTGTTGTTGAGAAATAAATGAGACAAGGGGCTGGGGTTGTGGCTCAGCGGTAGAGTGCTTGCCTAGTGTGTGCAGGGCCCTGGATTCGATCCTCAGCATTGCATAAAAATAAATAAAACAAAGGTATTGTGTCCAACACAACTAAAAAAGAAAAAGAAATGAGACAATAAATGGGAAATCACTTAACTCTGTGCCTGGCTTGCAGTTGTGGTTCACTCATTGTTTGGATGTGAGTAAGGCTGCAGTAAAATTTTACTAAAGGCAGCCTGGAATATTAGCTTCTCTACTGGTGTTCAGAGCTTTTTCATGTGATAATGCATGCTCTTGGAGCACCCTATTAGAATCAGGTTTAACAATGGCTTTTAGTTGCTGACAAATGGCAGAAGAGGCTTTTTATTTTTATTTATTTTTTTAACCTTTCCTGAACTGTCCTGACTGTTAAAGAGGCTTTCCTGTCCAGTCTTATCCCTAGTAATTAAACCCTGGAGCATGTTGTGAAATATCCACATGAGCTAACCTTTAAAAGTAGAGACTCTCTAGCCTTGTAATGTCCAGATTCTGAGTCAACACCAAAATGACCAGCAGTTCTCACTTCTGAACTTCTTATATAAGCCAGTTGAATTCTCTCAACTCACTTCAAGTTTGGTGGTTTCTGAATCCATGAACATCAGCTAAAACATTCAAAGGAATATTTCACCTGAGATTTGCCCTTTATGATTTTGTGGCCTCACAAGGAAGCTAAGACAAAAACAAGAAAGTACTCTTGTGATTCTCACAAATATAAATTCTGCTTGATCCTAGCACAGGAGCCAGAAAACTGGCCTAGACTGAGCCTGTTTTTGTGAGTAAAGTTTTATTGGGACGCACCCACACCCACTCATTTACCTCTTGTCTGTAGTTGCATTTGAGCTTTGAACTCCAAGGGTTCAGTATTTGCCACAGAGACCTTAAGGCTCACAGGCTTCATCTTCTTATTGTTTGGCTCATCTAAAGTAATGTTTAGCGGCAGAAATGGGCACACCAGAACTCTGGCAGAGAACATCTGTGTTCCCCCAACAGGAAGATGAGGGCAGATGCTCTGTGCTCCAGGCTCTCAGCCCAGTGCTGCTTCTGTTCAAGGACAGCCTTGCTTTACTTCGGGAACACCAGATTAGGACCAGGTGCAAGGAGTCAGAGTGGAGGAAATGAGCCTTGGGAGAGGCTCCTAAGAAGGCATAATTAGGGAGGGCGTTCCAGGATGGATAAGAATGAAACCTGTGGAGGAAACAATGGGTAGGCTTGTTTTTCTGGGGTTGGGGATAAGGACTGGAGTTTGGCCTTCCGGATCTGGATAAGTACAGTTCAGATAGAGCAAAAGCCAATCTGGAAGGTAGTAGAGATTTATTTGTTTATTATTATTATTTTTTTTTGTATGTCCCCACACTTGTATATGTTTGGATGTGTATATTTATTTATGTTTACCTGTAGGGAGAAATTAAATTAGGTCTTCTGCTAGGAAGACCTAACTCCTAATAAATTAGCACTACTTAAATCTGAGGAGTAAGGGGACAGAGGATTTTCAGTGTTATTCTATATACATCTGTGATGTGTGGATATTTGTGATGAATGTATATTTATTTGTAAATAAAGTCTGCTACTTTTAAAAATATTTTAGGACTTGGCAAAAATTTTTAAATGCTTAAGTAAGGTAATTCTAATGGCTATAAAGAGCCCTTTAAGATTACATGACCACAAGATGAACTGGGAAGAATAATTATTCTTTGGACTGAAACCTGACTATGGTTTGAATGTGTTCCCCAAAATGTGTTGGAAACAATCCCCAGTGCAGCACTGTTGAGGTGCTGGGCCTTTAAAAGAATTAGGTCACGCGGGTTCTGCCTCCTGAGTACATTAATGCCATTATTGCAGGCTTGGGTTATCACGAGAGGGTTCCTAACAAATTGAGGGGTTCAGCTTCCTTCCCTCTTGAGTGCTCTCTGTTGCCCTTTGCTTTCCACCGTGTGGAATGATGCAGCAGGAAGGTGGTCATCAAATGCAGCCCCTGGATCTTGAACTTCCAAGCCTTCAAAACAATGAGCCAAATAAATTGTTTCGTTAAAGTTACCTAGTTTCACATATTCTCTTACAATAACAGAAAACAGACTAAGAAATATGTGTAATAAGAATTGTAATGCATTCTGCTGTCATATATAAATAAAAAAAGAAAAAAAAAAGACCCTCCTGGTACATAAACCAAGCTCTAACAAGACTGGGTATGTGCTATGACACTCATGCCCATAGTTCTTCATCTTATTTAATCTGACAGCTTTTTCTCTTTTAACCTCAGAATGGTAATTGAGAATGTGGGTACTGCAGTTCTTGCCACTGGGCTTTCCTTTATTTTTTTCAATATCTTTATTTTATTTATTCATTTTTATGTGGTGCTGAGGATGGAACCCAGTGCCTCACACATGCTAGGCAAGCGCTCTACCACTGAGCCACAACCCCAGCCCTGGGCTTTCCTTTTATATGGTGAAGGACATCTGAGCACATGGTTCTTTTGATGTGTGATCTGTAAAATACACATAATGTAAAATTTCCATTTTTAACCCTGTTCAGTGATGCTGAGTATATCACATTATGTGTAGCTATCACTACCATCCATCTCCAGAAGTCAGTTCACATGTTAAGTAAATGCACATTTTGGCTATGGTACTCAAATGTTGGTGGATTTTATTTTGATATTAGACATGATACTTCCTTCCCCATGAGACTATTATTGGATGTAAAATCAGGGTTCTTGTATCATAGTGAATCCAGCTTTAAGTTTGGAAATTAGATGCTTCACTTAAAAAGGAAGTATGTGCACTGTACAAGCCTTGTTTGCCCAGGATACCATAACATGTGCTGCTATGAGAGTCCTAAGGGATCTTGAGGTACATTCACACTGTTTGTCAATAAAATCCAAACTGCCCGCCACACTGGTGATTTCAAGACTGAAAGACCAATTGCTTGGATGCCAACTAGAATCCTCATGGGTCACAGAGATGAGCATGTCCCAGCCCTGTCTGCCCAGATCCACCATGGAGAGTCTGTTTCTGGAGCCAGAATGCTCTTGTTTGAAACCTGATTTGACCACTACCTGTGTGATATTAGAGAAGTTCTTAGTGTTTCAGTGTTCCCTCCATTATAGCATCTCCCACATCAAACTGTTGTTAGGATTCATTGGGCTGATATAAAACAGTGTCCGGAACATAGTGAGCACCTTGTCAGTACTTTGGGGTCCACTGACTTAGGGCTTGCTATAGGCAGGATGGCTTTGTGAGAAGTAAACCGAAGAGTTTATTCAAGCCCAAATTTCTTGGACCCAAAAATACCTCAGATATTTTATTCTGTTCAGATCTTTGGAACCTCAGTAAAGAGGTTCTAGACAGTTGGAAGACATTATGTCGTTACATTTAATTGTAACTTGCCTTTTAGTTTACTAAGTGCTTGTTATACACATGTGTGTTCTCTCATCATCATGTTAAACCTCTGAGATAAGCAGAGATAATGAACTTCATTTCACAGGTAAGGGAATTTCTATTCAGTGTGGTTTTAAGTAATCCGCCCCAGATGGAGTCCCAGGTGCCATGAAGTTTATTGACCAGATCATTAGTTCTTTGGATCAGAACCTAGAGCTGCTGATCGCATGCCTCCTGATCACTCCATGCCTTCCCCTTCCCTCTTCCACCAGATGGGTAAAAACAGCACTTTGCTTCAAAATAAATGACATAAAAGATGATCTTGGTTAAAAAGGAAGCTAAACAGCATTGGGTCATCTTGATTTGCCTTTGTAGCACCAAGTGCTGAGGAAGGGAAACTTAGGCTCCAGACACCCATTCTGTTTGCCATGCTGGGACTGGATTTGTTGACTAGGTTCCTGTTTTTTACTAAAATTTGTGGGAGGTCATGGCTTTGGACTGGGCACCTGCACTAGGCCCAGTAAACCAAAGCAATCTAGAGTTTAATTGCAGTTCTGGTTGGTTATAGGAGGTCCTCAAACCAGTTAACTAATTAAGCAGTAACCATTTGACTGGTTGTAAAGCAGTAGCAGATTGTTTCACTTGGGTTTTTCCATAAATGTGTCTGATCACATTGTTTGTTGGCGTTCCTGGAACCTGCTCTGTTCTGGGAGCTGCCAAGATATGTTGGATTGGTTTTGTTTTGTCCTGCCCAAATAAACTCTCCTAAATTCAATTGGTCTAAGGAATTTTCCTTTTAACACTGTCACTTCTCCTGTGGTTGACCAGTCTGGAATGGCCCTGACCTGTTTGGCCAGCCACTCAGTTGAGAATTCCCTGAGGTCTTGGGAGGGATCCCTTGTATTTAAATTATGTGTAATTATCAACAGTTCATTCCATCTCTGTCATCAGCTTTCACTTTTTCAAGCTTTGGTTAGATAGGCAATGACCTTTTTTTGGAGATCTAGAATTGCAACACTTTCTTTAGATTCTCTAGGTTTTTGAGAATAACAGTTGGGGATCTTTTATATAAAAATGTTGGTGGAATTATGCAACTTCTTGACAAAGGATTGGTACAGGAGCTTCGTTGAAGGCTCACCACTTCCTCATTTATATAATTTCCGTCCCTGTGGCCCAACATATGACTTTTAATGAGTCAAGCAGAGGGATAAGTGGTAAGTGGTAATTTTTATTTTAGAATATCTGAAGGTTGAATTGAGTGGACAACTCAATTATATTGACTCCTTGGATTCCCCCAAACATGCACACCCCTACTTCCTGCTTGTTTGGTTTTTGTTTTTGTTTTTGTTTTTGTTTTTTCCCCTCTGATGTTTCAGGGACTGTTCTGGGATTCTGTCTTGACACTGGGGACCAGCAGACTCACTTAGCTTGTTGCATGTGTGTAGGTCATGTGCCGCTGTCACTGGAGAGGACTCGCTGTCACTGGAGAGGACTCGTGCTGTTGCTTCTATTGAGATCTTTTTAAATGACTTTCTCCCAGGCATTTTCGGGACTGTAGTTTTGCTTCTTGGTCTCTCGTTTTTCACTAAGGGACAGACAGTTACAAGCCAGTGGCTCTGGCTCGCTGGGCCCTCTGTGACTGTCTGAGTTCATTGTGATACCAAGAGTCAGGTTGCTTTGGGCAGTGTCCTTGGAACAGGGTGCTGATTCATTCTAAACCCTCCCCACTTATGAATTTTCTGACAGCCTTGTGACTCTCACATGGGGAATATGAGTGACTCTTGAGAAATCTTTTTGCAAGAGATTTAAAAAAAATTTTTTTTTAAGAGTGCTTAGGTGATTTTCCTTGGAGTTAACAGGTGCATTCCTTGCTTTCTACGTAAATCTCAAGGATATAATGTTCATTCTTGCTCCTACCTTGCTCATTGATGTTTATGGTTTTGTTCTTCAGGTTAGTTATGGAGTACTTAACCTAAATATATGTGGGAATATCCTTCATTCTTTAAAACTTAGTAGTTCCTTGTGCAGATGTGCAAAAGTAGTGTCTCAGTAATTGCTAACTTACTCTATCCTGTGATTCTTAGTGATTTTTATAGGGAACTGTAACTTCTCTTAAATAAGCAGAAAGTTGAAATCATGTAATTAATTTCCATGACCTACTTTATTGACTTGACAAATCCATTTGGGTCATTTGGTCTATTTTTTTAAAAATTTTTTTGTAGTTGTAAATGGACAGAATGCCTTTATTTTATTTATGTATGGTGCTAAGGATCGAACCCAGTGCCTCGCACATTCTAGGCAAGCAAGTGCTCTGCCACTGAGCTACAACCTCAGCCCCCCATTTGGTCTATTTCTATTACTGTTTCTCAAAATGTTTAATAAGTGCCTCTTGCTGTCACTTCCTTTTGCAGGTAGCATTGAAAGGTTCTGTAATGGTGTTTGAATGAGCACTTTTTTATTGTTGAAATATGTTTTCCATTAGACCCCAGTTACACCTAGTCTTGTGTTAATTTCTGTAGGTGTTTTTACAGTCCTGTGTTTGGTATGGAGAGTGTGGAATTGCATCTGGAGATAAGAGATACAATTGCAGATATTCCGGGCCACCAAAACCACTGCCAAAAGATGGGTATGAGTTAGTGCAGGTAAGTTCCTTGTTAGCCGTACAAAATGCTGATCACAAGATCTTCTGTAATTAAACCTTGTGGCACAGTGTGGGTAGAGGTGAAACTAATAGGCCTAAATCTTATCCCAGATTCTAACCTGTAATGCACAGTATAGAGAAGATAAGCTAACTACAGAGGTTTAATTTTTCAGACACCGACTTTCTACCTCTCATAGAGTTTCCCAATAGCAGGTTACTATTTAGAGACTGACCTTAGTCCTCAAATGCTACTCTTTGAAACTTCTGCAAAATATATTAGAACTTGACTTCTTGATTCCTAGATCCCAGGACTTGAACAGACTGCCACTAAGAAGCTCTGACTTCCTCTTTCCCTGTGTATTTTAGTGATTTCTCTGTGTTCCCCTGAGCATGTGAATTTTGGCTGTCGCCAGGGTTCTGCTTTGTTATCATTTTTACCATCCTGCATGCACAGGGTATTGGAAAAGAACTTGGAAAATCGGGGTGGAAAGACTGATTTTAGAGACTTACGTAATAAAAAGTCAAATTGACATGGTAGGAGATCTCTGCTTACTTATTCCTTTCATCAGAATTAGTAAAAGTTTTGACTTTCCCTGGAGTGACTAATGGAAATCATAAATAGCACTCTGGTTGAACTTAAATAAAAAAAGGTAGGAAGAGGTAAAATGACTGTCAGGGGGAGAGACAGAGCTTCCAAATAAAAACTAAATTAGAAATGTCTCTACCACCTCTACCTGTGAGTCCCTAGTTTATGAATAGTATATTTGATGACCTTTCAAGAGAATTCTGCAAGAATTTCGCAAATGCTTGCCTTATCCTCAGGCACTGAAAAGGTTTATATGAGCAGAGCTGTTTTCTTTCTAGAGGAATGGCATCCTTACCTAACTGCTACTCTCATATCTGTACTCTGCCTTCTGAAAGGAACTCTGTCCTGGATTCTTCTTCGACGATGTCAGTCTCTGTTGTGATGTTCAGCAGCTTCGGACTCTGAAAGACAACCTGCAGCTCCCTCTGCAGTTTCTGTCCAGGTAGGTTGACCACCAGGCAAACAGAGCCAGGGCGTTTCAGCTACTTGTTAACCAGTAATGTTAGGGTCTGCTTGTAAAGTCAGAATTTTGATACGTTCTGTTTTGATGACTTCTAAGAAATAGAGGAAAATAATAATCATGATAGACTTGGTTCTCTTCCCAGTTACATCCACAGTTGTGACTTGGTTTCCTCTGAGATGCCCTGGCTCTACATAGTAGGCTAGTTCTTTCAGATTCGAGTTTCTGTGCACCCTGGAAAAGAGAGGTTCCTGGTAGTCCTGCTTAGGTCCCTCACCTATGCAGTCTTCTAATCATTTCCCTCTCCTTACCTCCCCTGCTTTGCATGTCATTTTGCCTTTTTCTGTGGTGAAATGATATGCTGCAGGTCCTCACTAGGCTGACCTTGGGTCACTGTTCAGTTTGTTCTGGCATAGTTGGCCAGTTTTGTCAAAGTTCGTTTTCTGTTCCATCTGTTCTTCATGACCCAGGCCAGTGAAAGAGGATTGCATAATAGGAGTTCTTCTCTATAGGCCTATCTAGCAATTTTCAGATGTGCAGAAGAACAAGCAAGATTGTGTTATCTTTGTCAGTTTTTCAGACCTTAGCACACTGAGATAGATGGATGGGGAGCAAATATAAAGAGGGGGAAATGCTCTCTGCAGTTATCGCTGCAAGTGGCAGGGCATAAGCCACCTTCCACCATGGAACCCTGCTTCTTATCAGAAGTTACAGTACAGAATGGAAAACCATCATTCAGTTGTTCTCCCAGGACATCGTATAATACAATATCAAAAGCTGGGAGTCTGTTTGGGCCACTATATCTTACGGAAGGCTGCTGGACATTGATGGAGCTAGATTGGACCCTTCGTCATTCAGTCAAAACATTTATTTAGCACCCATTCATGAACATCAACAGATAGCTAAGATTTTCTCCAGAGGTACCAAAGCTTTGTTAATAACAACAAATAAGAGAAGTAACCTGACATATGGACTCTTATGCAGCTGTTGAAATTCATGATCAAATGAAATAACATGGCAAGAGATTTGTAGAAAACTGTACACCCCAATAGTGATTCTTATCAGGGTAATGATTAAAGTTTCTGGTTTTGGAAAGCAAAGTTTTCCTGAAAAAGAATCTGTGTGCGTATCTGCTTCACTGGAGCAGAGGCTTTTGAAGGCTGGGTTACACCTTCCTCATTCTGTGTCATGTGTGATCACTAGCCCTGGATCAGTCTAGAAAATAATCTCAGTTGTGTTGTGCGAATGCACCAAAAGGAGAGAGCCCTTGTGCCACATAACAAGTCAGCTTAGGAGCTTAAGCTTTGAACCCGAAGGGCATCAGTCAGCTGTCCCTTGTGCTTCTCTAATGTATGCAGCCAGAGAACACCATGGCTGTCCCTTTTGTTTTCACAAGTCACAAGGGGATCCTGCTGTGTTTTGGGAAGGCCTGGGATTACCCAAGGCTTGGAAGAAAGCCTTTCAGTAAGTTATAAGGTGAAAATTCTAATGTGAAAGCTCATTTTTTTCCCTTTTGTTCTTAATCAGAATTGTCACAGCTCTAGGACAAAGAAAGATGTCTCTAAATTACAAAAGCACAGAATTCATAAAAGCATCTTTCTCTTTTTGAAATTACATCTGAGCAAAGTAAATATAGCAATTACAGCAGTTTGGGAGGGGATAGTTTTAAAAGTTACTTATTTTAACATGAGGTTTTAAGTGAAGAATTTTTGGTTTTAACATGTTCATTTGTCCCTTTGCAGTAAATTTTTAAAATTCTTTATTATCTTTAAATCATATTTTTGCTGGCCCTATCTGTGAGATCATGCAAAATATAATTTATTTTTTCTCTAGATGCCCATCCTGTTTTTATAACCTAATGAACCTGTTTTGTGAGCTGACATGTAGCCCTCGTCAGAGTCAGTTTCTGAATGTTACAGAAACTGAAGACTACGTTGATCCTATGACAAACCAGACAAAAACGAATGTCAAAGAATTACAATACTATGTTGGACAGAGTTTTGCCAATGGTAAGTAAAATTAATTATTCCCCTTTTAGCTAGCATGAGGGCAGGGCATCAAGCTGTTCTTTTTGTTATTCTGTCAACTGTGTGGATCCATTCAGATGTGGAATGATATTCAGCACTAAATAGAAATGAAAAGATGTAGATACCACTAAACATTGATGACAATTTCCAGTTCCATTGGCCTTGAACTGAGAGTCATTTCTTGTTTGTATCCTAGGACTTGGGCTACAACCAACAAAGCCATCTCTTTAAAGCATTGGCTTTAACCCCTTCCCTAGCCTTAAGCTCCTGTATGGAAAATTTTAGAATATGCAAATTTGTGCACATTTTAATAAGCATTAGAATGTTGATTCTAGCAGATGTGAAATGTTTAATATCATGAATTACTGCAAGACTTAGGAGGAAATAGATGGATAGAAGTAGTTGATGAGGAAAAGAAGTTTTGACTCTGAGGCACAAGGGAGTGAATAGTATTACAAATAGGACTGGCCCCCTGGCTGCTAGAGATCATAGAACAATCCAAAGAGACCCTCTGTTGGTTGAAAATGAAAGAATTCTAAGAAGAATAAGTAACTTCCGAAAAGGAATGAACAAATTAGAAATAGAACCAAGTGGATCTAATGAGGGAGAAGTGATCATTGGAATGGATTAAAAGATAAATAGCAAATTAGGTAAACAAAAAGTGTCCAAGAACAGTCTAAAAAATAATAGAATTAATCAGCAAAGTTATTGACTATAAGAGTAACTTAGAACATTGATCATGTCTGGATCAATTCATGAAATGCCAATTAAAATAGTGAACCACCATTCATACTTTATCAGATTGTCACAAATATAAAAAGTTATCATAATGACCAATTAAAAATAAAAGAACAAGTTTAATAGAAAAAAAGATTCTATTTACAAAAAAACCCAAAAAAGTATGGTAACTAGGAATCAGGCTTCCAAAAGATGTGACATAAAGGCAGCCTGAGTGAAGAGAGATCATTCTGTATAGAAATAAAAACATGAATACATGGAAAATTTATATATAACAGGTGCATCATTGCAAATCATTGAGGGAAATGGGGTTTTGTTGATGAATGGGGTGATAAAACTGATTATATTCATCTCCTTTTTGGCATATACTAAAAAAATCTACTGTATGAATTAAAAATTCTAGCCTTGAGAAGTTTTAGAGCAAATACAGAATATCTTCATGACTTTAAGGTAAAGAAAGATTTCCACACAGAGAAAAAGCAGAAACCAAAATGAGAATGTTTATGAATATAAACAAATCATGTCTGGATCAATCCATGAGATGCCGATTAAAATACTGAAACACTATTCATACATTATCAGATTGTCACAAATTAAAAATTTAATGATAATGATGTGGAGCTATAGAAGTGTTAATAAATTGCACCTCTCATAACCAAAAGCTGGTGCAAATGTTTGAAAACAATTTTGCATTACCTGGTGAAGTTGAAGATGGATAAGCACATCCATACTGCAGAAATTCCACTTATAAAGGCCCACCTAACAGAAATTCTTAATACATATGAACAGGAAGGCCCATATAGTTATGAATATCCATTATAGCATTATCATTGATTATGAAAATTGGAGACATCCAGAGAATGAGAAGAAGACAAATCACAGACTGGGAGAAAATATTTGCAAGAGGCATATTTGATTAAGAGCTATTAGAGTATACAGAAAATTCTTAAAACTTAACAATGAGGATACAAAGAACTTGATTGAAAAATGGGCAAAAACCCAAACAGATAACTCATCCAAGAAAGAGTATAGATGGTAAATAAGTATATGAAAAAATGCTGAACATCTTATGTCATTAGGGAATTGCAAATTGAAACAACAGTGAGATACCACTAAACATGTACTGTAGTGGCCAAAATCCAGAACACTAATGCCACCAAATGCTGATGAGATGGGGAGCAACAGGAACTTTAATTCATTGTTGACGGGAATGCAAAATGGTACATCCTCTTTGGAAGATACCTTGGCAGTCTCTTACAAAACTAACCTATACCTGTCATATGAGCCAGCTGTCATCCTCCTTGGTTTTTAACCAGATGAGTTGAAAACACATCTACATGAAAAACCCTGCACACAGATATATAGACCACGTATTCATAATTGCCAAAACTTGAAAAAAAACACTCAGGCTGTTCTTCAGTAGGTGAATAAGTATATAAGCTGATCCATTCAGATGTGGAATGATTTTTCAGCACTAAATAGAAATGAAAAGACGTAGAAGAACCTTTAAGTCATATTACAAAGTGAAAAAATCTAATCTAAAAAGCTGCATAGCCTATGATTTCAACTCTGGCATTCTGAAAAGGCAAAATTTTGAAGCCTGTAAAAAGTCATTCATTGCTAGTGGTTAGGGAGGAGGAATGAGTACACAGACTACAGAGGATATTGAAGAAGTGAAATTATGTGTGACATCATAATGCTGGATACATGTCATTATACATTTGTCATATCCCACAGAATGTACACCAAGAGTGAACCCATTGTAAACTATGAGCTTTGAATGATAATAATGTATCAATATAGAGGTTCATCATTTGTCAAAATAAATAAATAATATACTACTCTAAGTCAGAATATTGATAATGAAGGAGGTTATTATGCATATGTGGGGACAAAATATGTGGAAATTTTGAAATTTCCACTTAATTTTACTCTCACCCCAAAACTGCTCTAAAATATGAATTCTATTAATTCTTTTTTTAAAAGGAGACACTAATTGCTCAATAATAGAGAATGGATAAATACATTGAGTATAGTCATGGTCATAGAAAACTTAAAACTAAAAAGTAATGGATTAGAATCATATTTGTTACATGGGTGACTTAAACACAATGACTAAAAGGCTATAGAGTACGTGTAGTATGTTTATATGACTTTAAAACAGAAGTATATATAGAATCAGTATCTCATAGGTACACAGACATGCATAGGAATATGCATCAAATTCAGATTTGCAATCACCTTAGGGAAGAGGAGACACTGGCGAGAAGCAGTAATCAGTGGGTTTCAATAAAATCTATGGTGTTTTTTATTTTTGTTCTGTGACAGTGTTAGAAAGTTAACCTAGGGCCTCACACATGCAAGTGGCTCTACCAGTGAGCCACATCCACAATGTGGTACATTATTTTTGCTTTGTTTTGGTGCATTGTTTTGAAATGCCAACACAGGTATTGTAAGATTGATAAAGCTGGGTGGTGAGTAAATGAGAATTGTGTATTCTCCATATTCTTCTCTAGGCTCTAAATATTTAATAAAATTCTAAAATCACTGGAAGATATGAGACAATTATCCAGAAAACATCATACAGATATAAAGATCTGGATATCATTAAAGACATGACATGGGATAAGGAGAACTCGGGGTGGGGGAGGGAGAGAGTTGGGGAGACATAAACAGAGGGATAATGGCTAAAGATTTTCCAGAATGGATGAGTAATGAGTCCTCAGTCTTAGGAAAATAAAATCCTTAAGCAGGATAAACTAAAAAGAAACCCAATATGAAATCTGAAAATGAAATTAAGAAAACAATTTCATTTATAGTAGCATGAGAAAATAGGGATAAATGTAACCAAAGTACAAAACTTAAACTATAACACTTTATACAAATACATTAAGGAGGATCTAAATAACTAGAACAATATCACATGTTTGTGGATCAAAAATATTGTTAAAATGACAGATTTTCCCCAATTGATCCACAAATTCAACTCAATTCCCAGCAGAATCCCAACAGACTTCATTGTAGGAATTGACAGGGTAATTCTAAAATCAACTTGGAATTCCAGCAGACCTAGAAGAGCTAAAAGAATCCTGAAAAAAAAACAAAATACAAAGACTCACTTCCCAATTTCAAACTTAACTACCAAGCATTGGAAATCAAGGTGATATGGTCCTTTAATAAAAACAGACATATGGACCAATGAATATAATTGAAGATAAGCTGTATATCTATAATCACTGTTCTTTGACAGAGGTGCTAAGACCATCACTGGGGGAAAATCCTCTTCAGCAAATGGTGTGGATTAACAGTATCCACATGCAAAAAAAAATGAAATTGGACCCTTACCTCATTAAATTAAAAAAATTAATTGAAAATGAATCAAAGACTTAAATGTAAGAGCTAAAACTAAAGAACTCTTAGGAGAAAAAATAGGGGTAAATCTTTATGACCATGGATTTGGCAGTGAAGTCTTAGATATAATATCAAAAGTATGGGCAACAAAAGAAGAAATAGCTAAATTAGACCTCATTAAAATGAAAAAAAAAAGAAATGTTTGTGCTTCAAAAGATATCATGAAGAAAATATTTGCAAATCATGCATTTTTAAGGGACTTATATTTAGAATATATACAAATCTGTTATAACCTAATAGTAAATAGACAGCCCAAGGAAGGTATGCAAATAGTTAATAAGCACATGAAAAGGTGTTCAACATTATATTCATGGAAATACAAATCAAAACTGCACACTCACCAAGATGGCTAATGTCAAAAAATCAGATACCAGGTATTGGCATGGATGTGGTGAAATCAGAACTTCATTCATACATGGGAATATAAAGTGGTATAGCTGCTTTGGAAAACAGTCTGGCAATTCTTGAAACAAATATAGTTACCATATGACCCAGCAGTCCATCCAAGTAAAATGAAATGTGTCCAAGCAAAAACTTGTAGCAACATTACTCATAGTAGCCAAAAGATGTCAACAAAATATGGTACCTCCATGTGATTGAATATTATTTGGCCATAAAAAAAAGAATGGAGTGTTCAGTAGGCTAAAGCAGGAAGATCACAAGTTCAAAGCTAGCCTCAACAACTTAGCAAGATCCTGCCTCAAAATAAAAAGGCTAGGGATGTGACTCAGTGATTTAATGTCCCTGGGTTTAATTCCCAGGTGGGGCGAAAGCTAAGTAAAAGAAGCTCATCAGAAAACACTAAGCATTATAAATTCTGTTAATATGAAATGTCTAAAATAGGCAAATCTATAGACACATTTAGTGATTGCTTAGGGTTTGAAATGTGAGGAAATAGCAATCATAGTTAAAGGGTACAGGATTTCTTTTTTGAGGAGTTGAAAATGTTCCAAAACTGGATATAGTGGTGGTTGCATAAATTGATGAATATACTAAAATTCATTAAACTGAATATTTTTAGTGGGTGTATGGTATGTGAATGATATCTCAGAAGTTTTTTTTAAGGGCTGGGGCTCTAGCTCAGTGGCAGAGCACTTGCCTACTATGTGTGAGGCACTGGGATTGAGCCTTAGCACACATTACAAAAAAATTAAAATAATTTTAAAAATTTGTTTTTAAAGCAAAAGGAAACCCATACCTTAAGTATGACTTAGAAAAACGAATGCATTTCAAAGAGAGAGATCTTAAAAGCAAATAGAGAAAAGACACAAAGCTCTTCAGAAGAATGATAATTGAACATTTTCTCACCAGCCATAATATGAAGCCAGAAAGGACTGATACATTCAGAGTTTTGAAAAAGACAACTGTCACTCTAGCTAACCTTTCTTTCAAAAGTGAGGGTAAGGGGCTGGAGTTGTGGCTCAGTGTTACAGCACTTGCCTAGCATGAGTGAGGCACTAGGTTCGACTCTCAGCACCACATACAAATAAATAAAGTAAAGGTCCTTTGACAACTAAATATTTTAAAAAATAAATAAATAAGTGAGGATAAAATCAAATGAATATGTAGAGATCCCCTTGGAGGTTAAGAGAAGAAGATCTAGGCAGATTGTAGCAAGCAGGGACTGGTGAAATGAAAATTAGCAGTACAGGACACTCCACCTGCCTCCCTGTGTGTGATAGCATTGATATTAGGTACTGTGTTATCTTTGTGTACTAAAATAAAACTAAAAAGCAGAATGGTATTAGTTTAATTCATGTGTGACCTCATTCCTAAAGCCAGTTTTCCCTGTAATTTCCATGATTCAGCTGTGTAGTCTCCTGCTGCAAGAGGCTGCTCCAGGTTTTCTGGAACCAGCTTCACTGACTGAAGAGGTACTGAGATTCGTAGCTTTAATCTACTCCTCTGGACAGTGGAGAGGAGACTTCCCAAAGCTTTTGTAAGAACTACATGTTATGCCATAAGCCTTTCCCCTTCCTGTTTTTTACTTTTAAGTTACTTGGAGTCAAGCTGGAATAAGCCATTTCAGAGGGAAGTCACCTCTCCCTTCCACAGTGTGCAGTCATCCCACATTCCAGTCTGCTTGCTAACCTGGTTGCAATCCACCTGGAGTCCTTTGTTCCCATTTCAGAGGCCTTTGCAAGCTCTTATCTGGAGACTAGAGCAAGTGTCATGTCGCTTTTTCCCCTTGGGATTCCTTTTCTAGCAATGTACAATGCCTGCCGGGATGTGGAGGCCCCCTCAAGTAATGACAAGGCCCTGGGACTCCTCTGCGGGAGGGATGCTGATGCCTGCAATGCCACCAACTGGATCGAGTACATGTTCGATAAGAACAATGGACAGGCTCCATTTACCATCACTCCCATTTTTTCAGGTAGGGATGACTACTCCCAAAGTTGCTATATTTATAATAATGTTATAATGCCAAGGAATCAGTCTGCAGTAGGAGGATAAATTCCGGTAACTAATACCTAGAGTTTCAAGTAAGAGAGGTTACTAGGGCATTTATCCGGTATGAATGGAAGCGGGAAAGGAATTGCCTGTAGGGATCGCTGTGTACTTGAGGGAATAAACTGAGGTTTTGTTTGTTTAAGAAAGGCTAAGGAGTGTCACAACAGACTTTTCAGAGCTCTGCTGAAATCTTAGTCTAGCTATTCAGAGTGGGAGTAAGACAGGACTGAAAGTCAGCTCTTGTAATTTTATAAGGCAGAGCAATAAAACATAAAGGGATTGGAGATTAAATTAAAACCTCCAGTCCTTATTCTTTCAGTTGTGTTATGCTGTGTTTCAGAATGCTTATTATTGGGTTTTGAGATAGTTCAGTACACAATTTTTAATGTTTTTTCATTGAGATTGTCACTCAACACAATTCCTTCCCATAGATCTTCCAGTCCAGGGGATGGAGCCCATGAACAATGCCACCAAAGGCTGCAATGAGTCTGTAGATGAGGTCACTGGGCCATGCAGCTGCCAGGACTGCTCCATCGTTTGTGGCCCCAAGCCCCAGCCCCCAGCACCTCCTGTTCCCTGGAGGATCTTTGGTTTGGATGCCATGTATGTCATCATGTGGATCACCTACATGGCATTTTTGTTTGTGTTTTTTGGAGCATTTTTTGCATTGTGGTGCTACAGGTAAGAAGCTGTGTGTGTGTGTGAGAGAGAAAGAGAGAGAGAGAGAACTAGGGCGAGAAGATCAAAATTACTCAAGTGGCACTTGTAGCTTTCACATAGCAGGTTTATTAGAACAGGAAGCAAATACCTGTGTGAATGCCACTCCATGGATTGCTTATGATCTTCAGCTAGTAAATAGTCAAGTGTCATTGAGACATTTAAACGTTTGAAGTTAGTTTTATTGATTTATTTAGAACGATGTGTGAGTTAAATCTCAATGCATTAACCCATTCTTTAGAAAGTCAGAGTCAAATGAACCAAATGGTCCAAATTTAATTGAATGTAGTGCCATCATCCTTTTAGATATTTGCAGCTAGATTTAGTATAGTACTTTTTTTTTTTTTCTTTCTTGGTACTGGGATTGAATCTACCACTGAGCTACACACCCAGTTTCCCTGCCCCCCATTTTTGGTACTGGGGATCTGAGTTGTTCAGGGCCTCACTAAATTGCCAAGGCTGGTTTTGAACTCATGATCCTCCTGCCTCAGCCAACCCGAGTCACTGGAATTATGACTATCCCCAGCCTTTTTATTTTTTATTTTGAGACAGGGTCTCACTAAGTTGCCCAGGTTGGTCTTGAAGTTGCAATACTCCTTCCTCAGCCTCCTGAGTTGCTGGGATTGTGCCACCACTTCTGACAACAGTACATTTTTATTAATTTTAATTTCAGAATTGTTTTAGACTAACAAAAAGTTACAGAAATAGTAGAATTTATATATACCCTTTTCCCAGCTTCCCCTTATGTTACCACTGAGAGAACCCAACATAATGATCAAAACCATGTAACTGGTACCGTATTATTAACTAAACTACACACTTTACTTAGATTTCACCAGTTTTTCCTCTCATGCCCATTTTCTGTTTCAGAATCTCATAACACATTCACTTTTTGTTTTATTAGTCTCCTTCAATCTACGATAGATGGTTCCTCTGTCTTTTTCCTTTTTTAAGATCTTGACACTTATTGATGAGTACCTGCCTCTTATTTTGTAGCCTGTGCCTCTTGCCTTCATCCAGTGTTTTGTGGTGATTAGATTGAGGTTGTGTGTTTTGGACAAGCACATCACAGATGTGGTGATGTGTCTTTCTCAGGATATCATGCTAAGGAGTCCATGATGTTGATATGTTGTTACCAGGGATATTAATCTTGATCTCATGGTTAAGATGGTTCTTCTGGGATTATTCACTGGGGTTACTATTTTCCCTTTATAATTGAAAATTTTCTTGAGAAAAGATATTTTAAAACTATGCATAGGCTGGGGGTGTAGCTCAGTGGTAGAGCACTTGCCTAACACACATGAGGCACTGGGTTTGTTCTTCAGTACCATATAAAAACAAATAAATAAAATAAAGGTATTGTGTCCATCTACAACTAAAAACAAAAACAAAAAAAACTATACTAATGCTTTCTCCTCAGACCATCACCTACTGCCCACTAAATCTTGGATTCTGTCTGCAATCATGATTATTGCAGTGTTTGCCTGATAGCAATTGTGGATTTTTCTCACTCCCTACAACTACTAATCAGACTTCTTCTTTCACTTATTATTCATTTAGTTACATTATGGACCTTTTACTTATTCTGTGGACTCCATCTAATTCCATTGTTTTGCTGCTCAGGTTTTTTCCACGTTGGGCATGGGGAGGTGCCTTCTGGTTGACTCTTATGTTCTTTTGACATGTTCCCACCTTTGGGATCATCTGCTGTTCTCCCTGCCCTGGCCCAGGATAGTATTTGAAATCAAGGACAGGGCAGCAGGTGTGCTCGTTGCTCCTAGGCAGGATAGTGTGTTTTTAAAGGATCTAAAATGAGGGTTGCAAAGTGAAATTATCCTTGAACAATTTGGATTTTTTTTTTTTAATACAGTCTTAAATTTTCTGCTGAAACTAGTAGGCATAGAGACCCAAGGGAGCTTAGGATTAGGGAGGAAGAAGTCAGGATGAGGAAGTAAGCTTTTAGTGGGATTTTGGGATGTCCAGATAACAATCTTATCGTGATGGCCACTAATACCGCTTATGTGCTTTTATTTTTCAGAAAGCGTTATTTTGTCTCCGAATACACTCCCATTGACAGCAATATAGCCTTTTCTGTTAATGCCAGTGACAAAGGTAGGCATATTTGTACAGAAAATAAAGGGTTTGGATTTTGTTGGCCTGAAAGAGCCCTTGTTTCCTCAGCAAATATTGACGTGCCGATTGTGGGTGAGGCCGTGCACAAGTGCCAAGGACACAGCTATAGTCAGCACAGACATGTCCCTGGCCTGTGGCTCTGATGTCAGGGTGGCAGATCAGACCCAAGTAATCAATGACAGCAGTGAAATACTTAGGGACCAGAGTAAAAGCCACAAAGGTGCCTGTGTGGCAGGCCAAGGGCAGGAGCAGCAGAGCAGTCAGAGAAACTTGCTTTTCAGAAGCTCTCGTGTGAGCATCTTTCCACCCAGGAGTACAACAGTGTCCATTGTGGGTAGCCAAAAAGAATAGCTTCCCCAAGCAGACAGAGAGCACAGGGCCTGGGGTGTCAGTTATGTCACCCAGGGGGCTGGACTCCCAGCAGGTGCAGTGGTAGCTAATGCTATCCCTGTTCCGACTTTCAGGAACGGCCTGGCTCTTAACCTCCACCCTCCTTTCCTCTCCCACTCTTCCAGGGGAGGCGTCCTGCTGCGACCGGCTTGGTGCGGCCTTCGAGGGCTGTTTGAGGCGCTTCTTCACCCAGTGGGGATCTTTCTGTGTCCGAAACCCTGGCTGCGTCATTTTCTTCTCACTGGTCTTCATCGCCGCATGTTCTTCAGGCCTGGCATTTGTCCGGGTCACCACCAATCCAGTTGACCTCTGGTCATCCACCAGCAGCCAGGCCCGCCAGGATAAAGAGTACTTTGACACACACTTTGGACCTTTCTTCCGGACGGAGCAGCTCATCATCCGGGCCCCCAATACCAGCAAACACATTTACCAGCCATACCCCGCAGGAGCTGATGTGCCCTTTGGACCCCCACTTGACAAAGAGATTTTGCACCAGGTATTCTGCCATTAGTAAATGTCCGTCTACCTGGGGGACCTGGTGGTACGCTGGCTTTTACATATAGACCAATTCTATCCAATACGAATTTGGGGCTGATGGTTGTGGTATCTCTTAAGTCTTTAAACATTAAAGTAAAGGTGTTTTCACTTATTTTTCAAGAAAGTGGTGCTAGTCATTGAATTTAATAAAAAATTTACTATTGCCTGCTTTTGGATTGACTTCAAACAGCAGGTCCTGCCTTTTTCTTGAAATTGAGATGAACACAGGAAGGTCTAAGTAGCATTTCTCTGTTGAAGCAGAATATATTTATGAGGAATTTACCTCAGGAATCTATGGATTTTTTTTTTTTTTCTTGTGTTAGAGTAAAATGAAAGGACCCAAAGGAATGAATTTGTTTATGCTGTCCTGAGGTCCGGGGCAGGAACTGCTGGATCATTACTAATCCAAGGTCTAGGAATGAAATTATTGTGACCTGAAGGTTAGCTGCCATCCTGTAGTTAGTGGAAGATACACTTGGGAAGAGATCCATCTGTTTTCTTTGTTTGTTTGTGTTTGGTTTTTTTTAAAGAGAGAGAGAGAGAATTTTAATATTTATTTTTTTAGTTTTCGGTGGACACAACATCTTTGTTTGTATGTGGTGCTGAGGATCAAACCCGGGCCACACGCATGCCAGGCAAGCGCACTACCGCTTAAGCCACATCCCCAGCCCGAGATCCATCTGTTTCTCTTACAAAGGCCTTTAGAATTTCCTGTTGTCCTTCATATTTGCTACGGAAATATGTACCTGTGAATAAACGACATCTACTTCTTTAATGAATGATTATTCATTACAGTCACCCAAATTTTCCTTTAAATATTGTTCTTGTCTACAGAAAGTGTGAGATTTTTAAAAGCATTGAAATGAGCCAAAAATTTTAATGGAATTTTTCTTTCTCTACCTAGTGACTGACTGTTCCATTTTCCTAGCTTTTTGCAAAAGATGAACAGCACAGACATTTACTTCCGCGAGTATAGTCTATATTGGAAAATATGGGCGTATACGTAAATGATTGTAGCACAGAGCCAGGCATGTGTTTTGGTGTGTTTTGGGAAGGGGGAGTGTTGGGAAGACCAGGCATCACACTCTAGTCTACTCTGTGGCCCCTTGTTAGTGGCTGCTGGAGACAGGTGAGGAGAGATGGTTGTGGATGCTGTATTGAAATCAATCTGATCACATATCCCCTCCCCATCTCTGGAGACCTCTTACCAGGCCTCACCAGATACTTTACTACAGTGTGCGTGAACCTCCTCTGTCTTAGGATGTGTTTTCCTCAAAGACTTTTTCTTCTAACCTCTCACAATACTAGTTAGTAAAGATTTGAAGAAATCTGACATCTTTCTGGGTTTGTTTATTTTTAAAATCTTCTTTCAGGTTCTTGACTTACAAACAGCCCTTGAAAGTATTACTGCAAATTATAACAACGAGACTGTGACACTTCAAGACATCTGCTTGGCCCCTCTCTCACCTTATAACAAGAACTGCACCATTTTGAGTGTGTTAAATTACTTCCAGAACAGCCATTCTGCACTGGACCATCAAGTAGGGGATGACTTCTTTGTGTATGCCGATTATCACACGCACTTTCTGTACTGCACACGGTAAGTGGCAGCAGCCAACCATTTGTATATCCTGCCAATACTCGAGCACTTATTTTTGCTTTCACCACTCATGGTAATAGAGACCCATCAGTGAACCAACAGAGCAAGACGTACCCCGCTAAGCTCACATCTTAATGAACGGGAACTGGCAATCAGTAAATACAGTCATATGTTTCTTCTCAATGAGGACCCATTCTGAGAAATTCATTGATAGTTAATTCTTTATTGTGGGAACATATCATGGGGTATGTTTACACAAAATAAGGCAGCTATGACATCTCTAGGCAATATAATCTTGAGGAACCCACTGTCATGTGTAGTCCATCATTGACAGAAACGCTATTGTATGGCATACTGAATATATATGCTCTCATGTCAGTAAAAGATTAGGGTTGGGAAAAGCTTAGCAAAAAAGGAATGAGTTTTAAAGAAGAAACTTGCACAAAAGACAGCCTGTGGATATCACAGGAAAAAGTATTTGCAGCAGAATAAGCAGCATGGGCAAAGGCCCTAGAGTGGGTGCTTCCTTGGTGTGTAATCCAGGATCGATCTTTAACTCTTGCCTGGGTCAATAACAGTTTGATGTCCACACGTACCCCCCTAAGATTTGAAGGTAGAATCTTATTGAGCTTGTGCCTGTTTTCATGTGTAACCTGATATCCCGATACCTAGCTGTGTTTAAAGCATGTCACCTCCTTTTGAGGAGTTGGGGAGAACTGGCATGCAGTTTTAGATTAGAAGGCCTTAAACTGCTTCCCTTGGGAGGCCTGCATCTGGCTGGGCCAGGCTTCTTTATAATTGGGATTAGTCGCCCAAGGAAGCTGTGTTTAGGTGATCTGTGAGCTTTGGGCTTATTCAGTCTGCCATCTCTGAATGCTCCAGAGCTGGCCTGAGGGCGATTGTTCAGCGATGTGAACAACCACGGTGGCTTTGTGTTCACCACAGGAACAGGAAAAATGCTTCCATGTCTCCTTTGATTGCATTGCTTAACTCACTGTGTCAAGAGCTGAGCACTCTGGTTTCTGGTTGTCAGGAACTCTGGTGACCTTAAATTTTATTGTTCAAATGTGACTGCTCAGGCTGTTGGTCAGTATTCATTCTGTTTCAAGGATGTCGCCTTTTAAACATGAGTTGTAACTCAAAAAACAGTAAATAAATGTATGCCTATGTGCCTCAAAACAGCATTGTAGATAGGGCAGACGGTACGAGGGGACTGTGGGTAACCAGGAGGGTATGTGGGTGATAAATATGATATTACGTAATTGCTTTCTATATTTCAGAGGGAAAAACTATTTTCTTTTTAATAAAATAAAGCCAAAAAAATTGGGGGGAGAGGTGTGTGAAACTTAGGTTTTATCAAAGGGCCTGGTTTAGACAGGCATGGAAGCCCTTCTGGGACAGTTCCCATGCCAGGCTGTGTGACTCGGGCCTGTCTCTCGCTCTCACTCCTTTCCACATGCACATCCCAAAGAAACAGCAGACTTGGCCTTCCCAGAGTCAGGGCTAGACTTCTTTCCCCGGTGTCTTTGAATGGCATTGACATCTACCAGTGAAGCCAACATGAGGCTCTATCCCTGACTTCCTCCTCTCGCCTTCCTCATGTGATTGTGGTGAATCTTAACCTCTCCAGGCCCTTCCTGCTGTGACAGTCAGACTGTGGGATGAAGGACCTCACAGCAGCTCTGAAGGGCAGGTCCTCTGTGCGGATCTCCCTGAGCGCCCAGCCGAGTTCTGGCTGCTGGCTGCCTTGAAATGCTCGTCCCCTTCACACGGAGTAACCCTCTGCCCATGCTCTCTTGCCTGGGCCGTAGCACAAACTTCCTGACTGCCCTCCCACCTTCCGGTTTCTTTCCCACTCCCCAGACCTCCTTCCACTTTGCCACTGATTTTTTTGGAAAACAGCTCACGACATCCCTTCCCCAGACATCTCTGACTCTTCCCCAGTGCCTTCAGGGTTAGAATTAAACCACTTAGCCTGGCATCGATCAGATCCTTATTTTTGCAATTGTTCATCCTTTCCAGCCCTGCCCCCTCCTTTAGGAGCACCCCTTGTCTGCTCCTCATATGCAAGGCCAGGACTTACTGTGACCTGACCACCTTCCTCTTACATACCTGTTCTCTCCCCCAGGGTGGATGGAGCAGCTCTTTGCTGCTGAATTGCCCTTATACTTAGAGGTGTGGTCTAGAACCACATCCCTACAGGTCTCCTTCTGGTGGCAGTTTTCTCCTCGTGTCATTTGCCCCCTCCTCTATACCCACACAGCACCAGACACCAGGGCCAGGTCTGATGCCTGTAGTCCAGGGAATCCGAGTTCTGAGTGGCTCGGGACAGACGGTTATCATCTAACTCAGGAAACTTAGGGCCACCTTGTACTTAGAATACAGTCAGCCACAGTAAGTATTTGCTGTCTAAATGTCCATGATGTCTTGAGGCTTATTCTAAGTGGGAGGTGTTTTCTGATCTCTGGGCAGGGCTCCTGCCTCTCTGAATGATACAAGTCTGCTGCATGATCCTTGCCTCGGTACATTCGGTGGACCCGTGTTCCCGTGGCTTGTGCTGGGAGGCTACGATGGTAAGTAAGAGAAGCTGAGCTTCTCCTAGTAATCCTGGTTCCATCATGCAGTTAAGGGTGGTTAGGAAGATTTCATAAATGGAGCAACCTTCTTAATTCCCTGACTGTTGAATCTTAAATATAATATTTTCTTTGGCTTTGGCTTTGGGTTTTACTTTGGATTTAAAAGAAGTGGATTATGTTTACCTTTTAGGTCACACATGCCTTTGAGAAGCTGTCAAAGGTTAAGGACATTTTCCCAGAATAGTGTAGTTGTGTTGTTGGTCAATTGCAAGGAGGTCACAGACCTGGAAGCTTACCAGTAGAACGTCTCAGGAGGCCATGACCTCAGGTTCAGAACCCACGTAATGGGGAAGGAATAAAAAACCAAAGTTGGTGGGGTTTTTTTTTTTGTTTTGTTTTTTTGTTTTTTTGTCCCCTTCTAAACCATTCAGAACAATCTGGATACCTTTATAGTGGAAAGAACATTCTTCGCTGGTTTCTGTGGCATCTAGGACAGATGGGGTAGATAAAATGGGGTGGTGATTCACGCAACATCTTTGGCATCTGAAGCCTCCCTGCAGGCTCAACAGGTTTTTCCCTAGCTGATGAAGAGGCCAGCTAGGTTTTCTTCCCTTGGCTCAGAAGCAGGAGAGAACTTGTGATCTGTATTTAAAATTGACTCTGCCCCATATAATAAAATGCCATTTCTAATCGTAGGGAAAGCATGACATCAGCAACTGGCTAGCCAAAGGGGAAAAAAATTAAAACTGTCCTCTTCCTTATTCCTTCTACCAAAATAAACTCCACATAGATCAAAGATTGAAATGTGAGAAGTAAAACTGTTGGAGAACTGGAAGATCACACAGGAATATGGGAGGATTTTTCCCCCTAGTACTGGGGACTGAACCCAGGGCCTCACACACGGTAGGCAAGCAAGCACTCTACCCCCTGAGCTATATCCCCAGCCCCTACAGGAGGAATTTTTAAAAATAATTTTGAAATGACAAAGACATTTTGAAATAAGAAAACTGGAAAGCCACAAAAGGAAAGACTGATGGATTTGACTACATAAAAAATGTTGAATGCTTGGGTGGAGAACAACCATACAATTAAAAACTGGCAAGAAACTGAACAACAACAACAACAACAAAAATTAGCATTCATAACAGCGTTTCCTTAGCACTGTGAAACTACAAAGAAGTGGTTGAAAGTTAACAGAAGCAGCAATACAAATGGCATTTAATTATATGGAGGAAATGTTCCTGTTCCCTCCTGATGGTAAAATGCATCTCACTCAGTCTTTCTACCTAACAAATTGACAAAGGCCTAAACGAGTTGATAAAACCTTGTGTTGGTGGAACATGGGAACTCTACTATTGTTGCTGAAAATGTAAATTGGTTACTCAAAAGTCAATTCCAGGAAGATGGGATTTTTCTTTTACTCCCTGATATATATCCACAGGACCTAAAGTAAGGCCTGGCACAAATTAGTTCTCAGTAAGTGTTTTGTTAAAGGTATAAAAAAAATAACAGCCTCTTTGGACAGCAGTTTGTGAGAATTTATCAAAAATAGAAAGTCACATAGTTTTTTTAATATTTATTTTTTAATTGTAATTGGACACAATATCTTTATTTATTTATTTTTATGGGATATTGGGGATTGAATCCAGGACCTCGCTTGTGCTAGGCGAGCACTCTACCACTGAGCCACAACCCCAGCCACCCCCCCCCCCTTTTTTTTAATATTTTAGCTGTAGTTGGACACAATATTGGCACATAGTTTTTGACTCAGGGATTATGCTGTAATATTTGATCCTATGAATATGTACTTTACATCCTAAAAATATAGATATACTATATATATATATTTATACATCTATGGATATATAAATAGTTATAGTAATTTTGTAATTAGTTATATAGTTAAATAGTTACAGTAATTTTGAAAAGTTGCAAGAATGTCCATCAATTGGGAATTGGTTGAATTATACTGGCAAATAGCATGTTTCAGGAGAAGATTAAAAAGTTCTATATATACTAAAATGGAGCAGTCTCCAAGATACAGAATTTTAAATTGTAATTTGTAGAACAGTATGTTACCATTTGTGTAAGTAAAAAGGAAAAGGGAAGAATATCCATATGGGTTTGCTTGTGTGCGCATGGTGCAGCTGCTGGACAGATTCACAAATGGACACAGCATGGAAAGAGAAGCAAAGAATGGAATGGAGAAAGGAAGGGGAGAAAGTTCTCACACAACACCTTTCTATTCTGTTTGAAATTTTTACCATATATGTACTGTGTAGTTTGAGGGGAAAAATCATTCTCCCTGAATTATAACTGTCCCCTTCAGACAGGGAAGCCTGTTCACTAACCAGGATACTCATAGACCATTTCTTGTTTGGTCTTAGAGCACAGACTCCATTTGTCTCCAGTGAGAAATCAGATCAGCTACTGTGTTGTGATTTCCTCCTTGTATTTATCTGATTTTCTACATGCTCATAATCTGTTTTTTGATGTCACGTTTTCCCTTTCTAGATCAAAACTATAATAATGCCACTGCTCTTGTGATTACCTTCCCTGTCAATAATTACTACAATGATACAGAGAAGCTCCAGAGGGCCCAGGCCTGGGAAAAAGAGTGAGTCACTATTGGATAAACAAACTGTCCTTGCTTTTTGTGAAGCTGGATATTTGCAACAAGCCCTTGAACTTCATTCTCTAACTTAGTCAACATGAGTTCTAAGATATGTAATATTTTTCACTTGCTAAGAATTGTGCTCAGAAGAAATCTTTGGACATGCTTACATATAAATAGATGTTTTAAGCAGGTATTCTTACCCAGGAAGGCAAAGCATGCACAAATGCACCTTGCCTTTTTTCTAACAGCAAAACTGGGAGCATACTGAATGTACAGCAATGAGGGATGAGTACAGTAGAATATTATGCACTTATTAATGAGAACAAGGTAAGTAAATGATTCCAGATCTAGTAAAAGCTGTAGTCAGCATATTTACATGAACATAAGCTGTTCATGCAGTTCATGAATATAAACTGTTCAAGTAGATGGCCTGAAAAACTTAACTGTGTTCTTAACCTCTCAGAACATGCAAGAGAAGTGTCAAGAAGATGGGGGACTTTAACTCTTCATACCCTTCTGTACTTTTTTGTTTGGTACTTGTGGCACTGGGGATTGAACCTAGGGCCTTGCACATGCTAGGCAAGCACTCTACCAGTACGCTGCATCCCCCACTCTTTTTTTATTTTGAGACAGGGTCTTGCTTAAGGTACCCAGGCTGGCCTCAGTCTGCAGGATCTTCTGACCTCAGCCTCTTACGTAGCTGTTAATTGCAGATATGTGCCAATCAGCATATTTTTAAAAAACAGTTTTATTGAGATGATATAAACTATAGAGTTCACTCATTTGAAGTGTAGTTTAATGGCTTTAGTGTATTCACACATGTGGTCAACCATCACTACAGTCTATTTTAGAACACTTGGATTATCTTGGAATGAAACACTGTATCCTTTAGCTGTCACCCACCTTTTCTCATCTTCTTCATTCACCGCTATAAACGGTCACTAATCTACTTTCTGTCTTCATACATTTTCCTAGTTTAGACTTTTATATGGTTGGAATCATTTTTGTGGGCTTTTGTGTTTGGCTTCTTCCACTTAGTGCGTTTTCAAAGTTCATCCACGTTCTCACATCTTTTGATGACCAAATAATATTCCATTATGTAGTTCTACCATATTTATTTGCCCATTCATCAATTGATGCACATTTGAGTTTATAAGTTTTCATTTCTCTTAGGTATATATCTAAGAGTAGAATTGCTAGATCATGTGGCAACTCTACCTTTAGTTGTTTGAAGAACTGCTGGACTCTTTTCCAGTATGTGATGGTTCCAGTTTCCACACTTCTATGCCAGCACTTGTTATTATCTGCCTTTTAGATTCTAGCCATCCTACTGGATATAAAGTAGTATGTCGTTGTGGTTTTGATTAGCATTTTCCTAATGATGAAAAATTGTAGGCATCTTTTCATGTACTTAATTCTCCATCTTCCTTGGAGAAATATCTATTCATATGGTTTGCCCATTTTTTTATTATTGATTTGTAAGAAATTTTTATATATTCTTTATCAGATATATGACTTCCAAATATTTTCTCCCATTCTGTTGGGTCTTTTTTTGGTTGTTGCTTTTTTGATGCACAAAAATTTTTTAATTTTGAAGAGATTCAATTTTTTTTTTTTTCTTTTCTGGCTTCTCACCTTTGTCCCAACACGGGCAGCCCTTGGTAGAATGGGCTGGCTACAAAGCAAAACCTAAGAAAACCAGAACGACCTAGAAACTGCAGGACACAGAAAATATTTTCATAAAGCGGAGGCAGGGCGGGCTAGCCGATTATACAGATCGAGCTTTTATACTAAAAAGGCAAAATGGAGCCTGCGCTTGCTTTATATATATCAGGGAACACCAAAGGCTTTTCATAACATGTTCTTCACCAAAAAAGTAGAAGGTGGGCTGTCCAGTTCCCAACAGGTTACACCCATCTCCACAGCTTCTGTGAGGGACTTTCCTAGTAGAGTGGAGATAAAGGTCCCTGCCTTGGGCAATCTGCTGTGTTGGAGAGCCATGGATAGTTCCCAAAGTTAAACCTAAAATCTCCCTGACTACCATACTGAGAGAAGACCCTCAAGTAATTCATGAGTGGCTTCTCGCAGTGGCTCAGACTTTCAGTGTCTTGTCCAAGACACCATTGTCTAATCCAAGAACATGGGGGTTTACTCTGCGTTTTCTCCTGGGAGTTTTATAGTCTTAGCTCTTACATTCAGCAATCTGATACCTGGGGTTAATTTTTGTGTGAGGTGAAGGTCCAGGTTCATCCTTTTTCTTGTAACTCTCCAGTTGTCCTACAGCATTTGTTGAAAAGGTTTTTCTTTCCCACTGAAGAGTCTTGGCATCCTTATCAAAAATTAATTAATCCCTGACACATGGCATGTTTCTGGACTCTCAAAAGTTTGTTCCTTTGATCTGTGTCTCTTCTGGTGACAGTATAATGGTGTCTTTATTACTGTTGTTTTCTAGGAAGTTTTGAAATTAGGAAGTGCAAGTCCTACTTTCTCTTCTTGAAAAAGTTGTCTTGGCTATTCTTAGCCAGGCAATTGCATATGAGTTTTAGAATCAACTTATCATTTTCTACAATAATCAGCTGGGATTCTGATAAATTTTGGTGGGCTTCTTTTTTTTTTGGAACTGGGGGTCAAACCCGGCCAGGGTTTTGCAAATGCAAGGCAGATGCTTTGCCATGAGCTACATCATCCCAGCCTGATTCTGATGAATGTTGCATTGTTCAATGAGTTTTTATGTTCATTAAAGTGTACTGCCCATAGATATCTTTTTTTCACTTTAATTTTATTTTACTTTTTTTAATATTTTATTTTAGTTGTAGTTGGACACAATATCTTTATTTTTATATGGTACTGAGGATCGAACCCAGGGCCTTGCACGTGCTAGGTAAGCACTCTACCGTAGAGCCACAACCCCAGCTCATATAGATATCTTTTTTAGTTTAAAAAAAAAAAAAAACACACATAGGTAGAACATGAACCCATTTTAAACTTGTTCCAAATCTGTTTTAAATGGTGGAAAGTTCAAGACTCCGTGACAGAGTGCTTGCCTAACATGCTTGGGGTTTGATTCCCAGCATCTCCCTCACCAAAAAAAAGAAAACTCAGCTTGACAAGAACTGTGGTGGTGTTTCACCTTTTAGGCTTCAGTGTTGAAGCTCCTAATGCAGGGCAAAGGTTAGGTGTGGCCTTGGCTCTTAAAAGTTGGGAAAGAATCTCTTACTTATCTGTCACTTAGTTTTAACTAAAACTATTAAATTTTGCTTATCCTTTAGGTTTATTAATTTTGTGAAAAACTACAAGAATCCAAATCTGACCATTTCTTTCACTACTGAACGAAGTATTGAAGATGAACTAAATCGTGAAAGTAATGGGGATATCTTCACTGTTGTCATTAGCTACGCCATCATGTTTCTGTATATTTCCCTAGCCCTGGGGCACATCAAAAACTGTCGCAGGCTTCTGGTAAGTGTGTGTGGGTGGGGGGGGGATTGTATTATGTGTCTATTTCATGTTCCTATGTGTTTGTTATTTGTGTGTTAGAAACTGGCATGATGTTGTATTTAAGCCTCTACTTAAGTCTATTTTTTTTTCTTTGTACTGGGGATTGAACCCAGGGCTCCTTAACCACTGAGCCCCATCCCCAGACCAAGAAATAGTCTCCTTTTTATTTTTTATATTTTTGTTGTTGGAGTGCTGGAGATTAGAACCCAGGGCATTGTACATGTAGGGCAAGCACTCTACCGACTGAGCTATATCTCCAGCCCCCTTTTTATTTTTTATTTTGAGACAGTCCCACTAAGTTGCTTAGGCTGGTTCTCAACTTGGGATCTTCCTGCCTCAGCCTCCCAAGTTGTATTACATGTGTACTACCATGCCTGGTGCCTCTACTTATTCTTTTATATATATATATTCTTTAGTTGTCAATGGACCACTTATTTATTTGTATGTGGTGCTGAGAATTGAACCTAGTGCCTCGCACATGCCAGGCAAGCACTCTAACCACTGAATGACAACCCCAGCCCCTCTACTTATTCTAAATTCATTTAATCTCCTAAACTCTTTTTGAGCTTGGCACAGTGTTGTGTGCCTACAGTCCCAGCTATTGAGGAGGCTGAGTTAAGAGAATTACAAGCCTGAGGCTAGCCTGGGCAACTGAGGGAGTCCCAGTCTCAAAACAAAACAGAAAGGGTTGGGGGTATAGCTTAGCATTAACACATTTGTTTAGTGTATATGAGGGCCTGGGCTTAATCCCAAGTGACACAACCAAAAAAAAGGAAAACTTAGATGTACTGATGTACTACTATTCTTTTTGAGGGACTCAGGTGCAAACTGTATGTTAATTATATAACTTCTGTTTCTTGTATCTGTTTTCTTCAGTTTCAATTTTTTGTTTCATCTTAATCCTAAAGTTCTTCACATTGTTTGTTTGCTAGTTTGTTTTTTCTAATTTGTCCACTCCATCACTAAGAATGTGAGCTCAGGAAATATGCTACTAGGAAAGACCTGGAAGTTTTTTCATCTCTCTCTCAAATTAGGAATGATCCTTTTTTTTTTTTTGGTACCAGAGATTGAACTTAGGGGTATTCTACCACTGAGCAACATCCCCAGCCCTACTTTGTATTTTATTTAGAGATGGGGTCTCACTGAGTTGCTTAGCGCCTCACCGTTGCTGAGGCTGGCTTTGAACTCGCAATTCTCCTGCCTCAGCCTCCCAGGCCCCTGGGATTACAGGCGTGTGCCACCACACCCGGCTATACTTTTAATTCTAGGTTAGATACACCCATGTAAAGCAGTAAAAATGAGGACCTTTTAGTAATCAATGGGCAAAAACCCCTCTAACGGTCAACTTGTGTCTTCGTCACCTCTCAGGTGGATTCTAAAATCTCCCTAGGCATCACAGGGATTGTGATCGTGTTGAGCTCAGTGGCCTGCTCATTGGGTATCTTCAGCTACATGGGGACCCCGTTGACCCTCATAGTGATTGAAGTCATCCCGTTCCTGGTGCTGGCAGTGGGGGTGGACAACATCTTCATCCTGGTGCAGACCTACCAGGTACGCATTCATCTTCCCAGGGAGCATGCCATACCAGTATGGGGGCCTGTCAGCAGCTGGGCATTTGTCAGTGCAGACAGTGAGGAGGCTTTGTGTCATTGCCCTCTGTGGCTCACAGGTGTCCTGGATTTATCTCGGATATTTTGGGACCAAGAATTTCAGCCCTGTCTTTGGTAGGTGGCATAGATGTAAAGTGAAAATTTGATTTTTAAAGTATCTTTCCACATGTGCACAAAAAGGGCCAACATTTTGGGAAGGCTTTTGGACATAGCTTATTAAAATAATTCTCAGCACAGTGTAGAAGAATGAGAGTTTTGTTCTAAGCACCACTAAAAAGACCCAAAGTCAACACACAGCCTGCTGATGTAGAAAGTAGTCCCAGTCAGTCATCCTGAAGCCCCTGCCAGAGTGTAGAGTCAGGGGCATAGAAGCATCATTTAAGGGTCCAGCCACCTGCAGCCTGTGTTCCTGTATACTTGTGATAACAGATTCAGTTCTTCCTTGGGTTTCTCACCTAGGACCTGGGCAGTGGTTCAGAAATACTGTGCTTCAACCTAAGAAGTTTGGAGTCCCCACCAAAGTTTATAGGGTTAGCTATACTGCTAATCATCTACTAATAATTTTATATTATCAAATTAACACAAAGAAGCAAAGAGGTGGCAATTTTATTGAGAAATTTTAATGTTGCATACTTAATTTTTTTTTTTTTTTAAGAGAGATGAACGTCTTCAAGGGGAAACCCTGGATCAACAACTGGGCAGGGTCCTAGGAGAAGTGGCTCCTAGTATGTTCCTGTCATCCTTTTGCGAGACTTCAGCGTTTTTCTTTGGTAATTATGCTTTAAATTGTACCAGTCCTATAGTTTGCTGAGCCTGAGAATAGAAAGAGCTTGGATTTTGCCCCTTCCTGCCTCTTCCTTTTGTCATTTTTATTCTCCACTCAGTGGAGTGGAGAACAAGAACAATTGGGTATCAGTTTGTAAGTGCCTTCTTTCCTATGAGAGGCATTGGCCTGCAGGATGTTCTGGCTGTGTTTTGGTAGAAGTCTTCCTCCCCTAAACACACCACTCAGTGGGGGAGCGGCCTCCCCTAGGGGTTTATGCATCTTTCCTCAGTTCGAGGAGCTGGGATAAGCTGGAACAAAAAATCAGCCCTTCTATACTTCTTTTCTATGGAGACATCGCCAAGTAGACTCACGGGTGAGACTGCCGGCTACATCTCTGTAGTGAGTGAGGAGAAAAGCAGTTGTCCTCAATAGAGGAGGGTGGATTAGAAGCCATCAGCCCAGAGAAGATACTGTCTGTGGGTCACAGACCATAATGCCTGCATGGTCACAAGGTCACCTTCAGCAGGGACACTGTAGGATCTTCATTGATGGTAGTCTTTGAACACAGATATGCTGTCACCATGTTAGTCTCATTTCCACAAAGCTGAATGCTTTTGAAACCTGTGGCCTTTGTTGTTCCTTTTGATGGACACAGGTGCAGAAGAAAAAGTTCTTCTTACTTTCGTCATTAGAAAACCCGTGCAAGGATAAGGATATTGGCAGCTGAGACTGTGCCTCAAGGTTGGAGTGATTTTGGGGAGATAGTTTGGGAGGAAGCTGTGGCACCCTGAGTGCGAGTGTCCCTCCTATAGAGGTAGTGACATGTGGCCAGCCCAGGATTGCAAGGTCTGATTTTTCTTTTTTTTTTTCAAAACTAGATTTTTGTGTTAAAACTATCTCATCATTAAATACTACTTTTTTTTTTTTTCTTCAATGCTAGAGATTGAACCCCGGCCCAAGCCTTGTACAAGCTAGATAAATGCTCTTCCTTAGAGCTGTGCCCCTAGCCCAAATGCTGACTACTTATTAAGAAATATTTTTAAAATCCTAAAATGGACCACTGAAGTGTGGGCCAAGCAGTATACATCTGGCCAGGGGCTGCCAGTTTACCTTTGAGTCTTACCCTGTTACCTTTGACCGGGAACACCCTCGTTTGATTGTAAACTCTCTTTTACTGTAACTTCACAGGGAGGCGAGCATTGTTGAAACAATAGCAGGTGGAAAATACAGTCGCTTTCTCAGAATGAGACATATAGGTTACTCCAAGAAATAGCCTTATTTTTCATGGTTCTCAAAGTGTAATGCACATAAATTTGTCTGAAAACCTTTTAAATACATTAGAGTTGGGGTTGAAGTACGCGATTGTGTCTTGATTAAGCAGGATAGGGCCTGGGACCCAGAGTGTACTCCCCAGCTGCTCTGGTGCTGACACCATTTGGAAAAGCTCTGAGCTCTTAGGCCCCGTTCCTCTCCCAGTTTCCGTGTGGAATCCGTGCAGACTGTGGCATACCTTTTAATGGGTCAGGCCTATGTGGCCCTTTGTGTTCTTGTGTCCACATGAGTGTGACTTGCACAGACTCCTCTGCAGTGAGTGGAGTGACACAGAGCTATTCCTGTCCCTGTAGGAGCCCTGTCGGTGATGCCAGCTGTCCACACTTTCTCTCTGTTTGCGGGATTGGCCGTCTTCATTGACTTCCTACTTCAGATTACCTGTTTCGTGAGTCTCTTGGGATTAGACATTCAACGTCAAGAGGTAAGTTGGTACCAGGGCTACAGTCCGTTTAATATGTGTTTGAAATCTAGATGAAGGAACCACAGGAGGGTATTTTCTGTGACCTTTGTTCTTCTTTGTCCCCTCAGAAAAATCGGCTGGACATCCTCTGCTGTGTGAAAGGTGCTGAAGATGGAAGCAGCGTCCAGGCCTCAGAAAGCTACCTGTTTCGCTTCTTCAAAAACTCCTACTCTCCACTTCTGCTGAAGGACTGGATGCGACCCATCGTGGTATGCACCCCTCTGTGGTTTCTCTCTCTTCCCCACAAGACAGATGTGTCTCATGCCTTCGAAGAACGCAAACAGCCCGAGAGGCAGATTTCTGACAGCTTTAACATGTATAAATGGTAAAATCCTTTTCTAGCAAGGTTTTATCAGTCCCAATAAGCAATAGAGTTTTCAATTTTTTTATTATTTTAAATAATTATAAACTCAGACTATTGCAAAGGTTACAGATGGGACCCAGGTTTCCTGGACCCAGTTTTCCCCAGTGGTACATTTTACATAGTTATAGGACAACATTAGAACCAGGACATGTCTCTGTGTATATATGTGTGTGTGTGTGGTGCTGGGAAGGACATACTAGACAAGTGCTCTACCATGGAGCAAAACCTGCACCCCAGAACCAGGAATTTGACATTGACACAATGTGTGTGTAGTTTTGAGATATTATCACATTGTGCAGGGTCCCATGATCTTCACTGTAGTCAGGATTCAGAACTGTCCTATCACTGTCCAGACCCCTCCTTGGTGCGCCCTCTCATTGCCAGATAGTGACCATTCTCTACTAAAAGAACACAAGGTAATTTCCCATAATAGCAAATAGCAATAGTGATATTAACATTTTTTGAACATTTAGTATCAGTTGGGTACTGGGCTAAAATTAGAATTATCCCTGGATTTTAGAAAAGGGTCCTGCTTTGAAGTGTAGCTCAGTGGTAGAGCCCTTGCGTGTACATACTACCACTGGGATTACCGGCACTGAAAAAAAAGAAAAAGAAAAGTCCTGTTTTGTGTGTGTGAGGGAGGGAGAGAGACTGATTTTATTTCTCTTCTTCAACTCATTGTTATATTAAACAGTTGCCATTTTACAATTCACTTTCATTCCAGATTGCCGTCTTTGTGGGTGTCCTGTCATTTAGTATTGCCGTCCTGAACAAAGTAGAAATTGGATTGGATCAGTCTCTTTCAATGCCAGATGTAAGATGTTTCTTATTATTTTTTACTTTAACTGGTGATGAGTAAAGTTTTCAGTAAATGAACATGAGTGTTATGCCTGCTTCTCTGTGCAAAGGCAGCAGGCAATGGTGACAGTTGATCACATGCTATAAGAACTGCCACCAGGCTGTGTCATTGTGGGCCACCTTCACCTGCTGGGCTCTTTGGACACAGCCAGAGAATGGAGGTCTGATCTGATTGGGACTGGCAGAATGAGCACCCTGGAACCCAAGGAAGAGAATCACAAATCCAGGCTGGAGGCGTCTGGGCCTGCTGGTGCCCTCTGAATTCTCAGTGACCATCACCTCACTTAGTTACCATCAGATCATTCATACATTCCTCCTCTTCTTTGGTCTGTCTTTCAGGACTCTTACGTCATAGATTACTTCAAATCCCTTGGTCAGTACCTGCACGCGGGTCCGCCTGTGTACTTTGTCCTGGAGGAAGGGCACAACTATACATCCCTACAGGGGCAGAACATGGTGTGCGGCGGCATGGGCTGTGACAATGATTCCTTGGTGCAGCAGATATTTAACGCGGCTCAGCTGGACAACTAGTCAGTACCACCTGCTCCTCATGCGCCTCAGCAGAAGCAGTAGGAAAGGGCTCCCAGCCAGTCAGCTCAGGCCTGAAATTTCTCACTGAAAATAGACTTTCTTGGAAAGATTAAATGTTAAATCTAATTTAACCTAAGCAAAACCTTTCAAAAACTAATTTGCTACCTGGTCCTTTGAAGGTTTTTTTTCCACTGAGTTATAATGTAGTTTGTCTTTTGACTGATAGCATTATAAAGCAATGAAAAGGTATTAAGTTTCAAGGAAAAGTACTGAATTTAAAGACTCCTCCCTGTGCAGCAAGTTAACAGTTTTTGTTTTTGTTTTTTCCTCCTCTTTCTCCAGCACCCGGATAGGCTTTGCTCCCTCGTCCTGGATTGACGATTATTTTGATTGGGTTAAGCCACAGTCTTCTTGCTGTAGAGTCTACAATATCACTGACCAGTTCTGCAATGCTTCAGGTATTTTCACCTCCTCCTCCAGATCTTTCCTTTTTGCTGAAAATTTTTAACATTACTTACAAATCATTTGCATTTTGCCTCAGTGTGTGCCCGTTTCTGTGCCAGCTCCGGGTTTCATTCCCTTTGTCTTTGTCCCTCTCTGTCATTGGCTCTGAATCATGCCATTTGTTTCTCTCTGAGCCCTCCTCGGGGCTGCAGGCCAAACAAGGTCACTCCAGGGAACTGGTTCCCAGATGAGGGTTCTCATTCTGCCTTTTTTGACTGGCCACTGGCCCTGGCTTCTCAGAGGCATGCTTGCCTTGGTTTGTCACTGTTCCCATATTACCAGTCGAGGTTGTCATCCATGAAGCAGGAAATGCTGTATGGTCTGCCTAAGATGAAGCTGTGTATAAATCTATTAAACAATGAAAGTCACTTGTGACTGAAGCTTTTGGATAAAGGGAAAGATTCAGGAAAATCATTCAGTCTCTAATTTTTAAAAAAAATCTGGAGGCCCATTCTTCTAACAGTTGGTTCCCCCTCTGTTTCTGCCAGTGGTTGACCCTTCCTGCGTCCGCTGCAGGCCTCTGACTCCGGAGGGCAAACAGAGACCTCAGGGTGGAGACTTCATGAAATTCCTGCCCATGTTTCTCTCTGATAACCCTAACCCCAAGTGTGGCAAAGGGTAAGTGCCGCTGAGCCAGGTCAGATAAGCGTCTGCTGCAGCTTTAATTTGTAATGGAAAACTAAGTGAGGGCTGGGTTAAGACAGTTGATGGGAAAGGGCATCTTCTCCACCCTCACCCATCCTGTCCCAATCCTGGGGCAGTAAAGAAACTTAAGACACCTTTAAAAAAACAAAACAAAAAAAAGTCTGTTTTCAGCAGATTTCCTCCTGGCTTGTGACTCGTTTCTTACACTGCTGTCTGTGTCCTGTCCCACTGGATGTACAGATAGGGGCTGGTTCCGTGTACATTATGAGGGGACTGGAGGGAGAGGGTAGACATGCCAGTATTTCAGAGTGTGAATGAACTTGGTTTGTCCACTTGTGCCAGTGGGTGTAGGGACCATGCCTTTGCTTTGGTAATACTATCCCTGATCAAGGTTTAGTGGTGCATAATCATGATCCCAGGGACATGGGAGACTATAACAGTAGGATCCCAAGTTCAAGGCCAACTTGGCAACTTAGTGAGACCCTGTCTTAAAATTAAAAAAAAAAAAAAAAAAAAAAATTAAATGCTAGAACATAGCCCAGTGGTAGAATGCCCCTGGGTTCTATCCCTAGTACCAAAAAAAACAATGGTTTAGATTCGGTTAGCCCCACCATGAGCCCCACCATGCTCCTTGCCAGCCTGGCCGTAGAGGAGGCTGTGGGCTTTCTCGCTCCCTATCCAGCCAGCTGCCCACAGTGCAGGATATCTGACTTGGAAATAGTGAAGAAGATTGGAAGTCTCTGGGAGTTGATTTGGAAACTTTTGCAGGTGGAAGACGAGCATCCACATGTATGTGATGTGAGGTTAACTGAATGTACTTGTTTTTTCGTAAGGATCCATTTTTTACTTGAGTCACATCAGTTAATCGTATGTATCGTGTCTGTGTTTTGAAACCTGTACTAGGTTCCACGGGAAGACTGCCCCTAAAAATAAAAGAGAAATGAGTCTTGCAACTTGGTTCCTGAGTGTTTTGACCTACATAAAACCTGCTGAGATCAGCTCAGTTGTAACAAAGGCAGCCGGCGGCGGGCACCTGCTATGCAGAACTGCCCATCCAGCCTGGGGCCTGCAGCCTGTGGCGCTGGTGCTGGTGGTGCAGAGCTGGAGGCTAAAGCTTGGGTGAGGGAACTTGTCAGGGTTTCAGGGCCAATAGCAGCAGGCCGAGGTTGAGTCCAGGCCTTGGCCCTTCCCTGCCTCCTGTTACACAGCAGCACTAAGTAAACTCTGTATCAGAGCATGTTTGTTTAAGAGCAGAATCAGATAGAAAAACAATAGCGACCAAGCACCAGAGAAACCACAGCAGTAAAGAAAAGCCAAGCCAAAGCTTCTGCACTCCCTCATCAGGACACCTTTTTCATCTGCGAGGGTACAACTGTGTCTGACTTCTGAGCCCGCTCAGGTGACTCCACTTAGCCTGGAGTGCTCAGATTCTGCCCAGTTTGCAAGGCTGGCCCTTCTGACACCCACTCTTTCCCAGGGGACATGCAGCTTACAGTTCAGCAGTTAACATCCTTGGCAATAACACTGGCATCGGAGCCACATACTTCATGACCTACCACACCGTGCTGCAGACCTCCGCTGACTTTATTGATGCTATGAAGAAAGCCCGACTTGTGGCCAGTAACATCACCGAAACCATGAGCACGAAGGGCAGTAATTACCGGGTGTTCCCATACAGGTAAAATCTGGATTTTTATAAAGAAGGGTTTCCTGGAGAAGGGTCTGTCTCTTAGGGGGATGCTGGTCTTCAGCTTGGACTCTGATACTTGCTCCAACTTGAGCACAGGAGATGGCATGCTGGGAAAATGGAACTAGAATCTTGAGCCTCTGAGAACTACAAACTGCACTTGGCTAGTGCTGCCTCACAGCCCCAAAGAGACCCCAGGCAGGGTGCTGCCTCAGGGAAGGGCTGCCCTGGCGCACCTAGAGAGCAGCTGTTGGGTATTCCTGACTGCGATTACTCGGTGCTTTTAAGTGGACTTTTCATTTGAATGGTTTATTTATTATTTTTTCCTGCCAAGGAATGTATTATATATTAAATACTGAATTGGGGAAATAGAGAATGGTAAAAGAGACAAGTAGCTTTTTTTTAAAACCACCACCATGATCCCTGTGGAAGAAGTTCTTAAAAGTGTATGTCCTAATTCCTGGGAAGCACTGATTAACTTTTAGGGGTAAAAATAGCCTGAGGTAGTTCCCAGGTCAGATCTGGACCTTTTTTTCCGAAAATACTACGGAATGCTTTTTGTCAATAGCTGTAAGGTAACATAGTTTGGGCTTTGAATCAAAAACCTTATATAGGGGGCTGGGGATATGGCTCAAGTAGTAGCGTGCTCACCTGGCATGCGTGAGGCACTGGGTTCCATCCTCAGCACCACATAAAAATAAAATAAAGATATTGTGTCCACCTAAAGCTAAAAAATAAATATTAAAAAAAACCTTATATAGAACAATACATGAGGCCCTTCTTTGGGTGTCAGTGGCCATCAGAGATCCAGATGAATTACTGTGCATGAGTGGTGCAGAAACAAGGGAGGTGTTCTGCAAGGGTGTCTCCAAGTGTCCCAGCTTTGCAGGAGTGAGTGGTCCAGGGTGGGGCTCCCAGGCATGAACGTGTGCTGTAACGGAATGTCCCCCTTCCTCCCCAGTGTGTTCTACGTCTTCTACGAACAGTACCTTACCATCATTGATGACACCATCTTTAACCTTGGTGTGTCCCTGGGGTCCATATTTCTGGTGACCGTGATTGTTCTGGGCTGTGAACTGTGGTCTGCAGTCATCATGTGCGTCACCATCGCCATGATCCTGGTCAACATGTTTGGCGTGATGTGGCTGTGGGGCATCAGTCTGAACGCAGTGTCCTTAGTCAACCTGGTGATGGTGAGTCCTCATCCACTCTCATTTTGTCCCTAGCTCCCGTCACTCACATGAATGGTTTCCTGAATTTCATATAACCCTAAAATGGAGTAAAATACCAAGTCTGCCTCTTACTCTTGGTGCTTAAGGAAAGGTGGGAGGAATCAGGACAGGGCATGGAGAGGCAAAAGCTGGGAGCAGAAGCACATTAAAGATAATCTATTCCCTCCCATTGTTTCCTCTAATCCCTTTGCAGCTATAGTAAATAGTGTGGTTCATGACGTCTGTACCAATGGTAATGTGACCCCACCGTCTGGCATGGATATTCTGCTTTTATTATCCAGAAGGCACTGCAAAAGCATGTAGCCTAATGACAGCAAGATATTTACTTTACAGAAAATTATCCTTGCCCTCCCAACAGGGCATCCCATACAGTTGCCAGGTGCTTTTAAATAAAATCTTGAAGTGCGCATTCAGGAAGGTATTAATGGAAGATAGAAACTGCATCAGTACTTTCAGATAGTAACCCTTTCAGAGTGGTGGTGGGGCCCAGTTACAGGGAGACAGTGTGCTCGCTCAGGGGTGTACTGGGGCCAACCTTGAGAGGTTCCAGCAACTTTCCCTAACAGAGCAAACATGCTGTAGAAAACTGGTGTACTGGGTGGTGCTTAGAGGGTTCCAAGGTTTCCTGCCACCATTTAGGTAGGTATGATGGGAACTTTGTTTTATAAGTCAAAAGAGCTGCTTGAGGGAGCGCTGGGGTTGTGGCTCAGTGGTAGAGCACTCGCCTAGCACATGCAAGGTCCTTAGCACCACATTAAAATGAAGGTATTGTGTCCAACTACAACTATAAAATAAATATTTTTTAAAAAGGGGGGTCCTCCAGCACCCCTGGTAAACCCCCATTTTAGGAAAGGGAAGGTGGCTCAGGATTTTCAACTAGAAAAGAGCCATTCTCATGTAAGTACTTTATTATAGAGCTGTGGCATTTCCGTGGAGTTCTGCAGCCACATAACAAGAGCATTCACAGTGAGTGCAAAAGGAAGCCGCGTGGACCGTGCAGAAGAGGCGCTCGCTCTCATGGGCAGTTCTGTGAGTATCCTCTGTGGGTGCATGCAGCAGGAGTGGCAGGATGGGGTGCATGCTCGATGATTTTCTGAGAAGAAACTTTAAAATTCAGTGGGTAAAGCTGTTTCCGGGCTGGAGTTGTGGCTCAGTGGTAGAGAGCTTGACCAGCATGTGAGGCACTGAGTTTGATTCTCAGCACTACATATAAATAAAATAAAGGTCCATCAACAACTAATAAAAATTAAAAAAAAAAAAAAAACTATTTGGATCTTTTACTGGACCTTACAGGTACTAAGTAGCTCCTATAAGTTGTCAGGCAGTTCATGAAATAGCTGTGTGTTGTATAGACCTGAAATTCTTTACAGTCATGTTTGTATGACTCCTTTTTAGGTAGCAGGATAGCTCAAGCATATTAAGAAAGATTTGAGAGTGCAGGAAGCCAGCATGGTGTGTTGACCAGCAAGAACTGCCTCTTCCCAGAACCAAGCCCACAGCCTGTAGTGGGTGTCTGGAGGGTCTTAGTCCAACTCTAGTTCATCAGTTAATAATATTTTCTATAGTGGCAAGGCAATTAAAGAATAAAGATTGCCAGGTGCATGCCAACAACTTTGGAGGCTGAGGCAAGAGGATGGCAAGTGTGAGCAAATTAGTGAGGCCCTATGCAACTGCCTCAAAATAAGAGTAAAGACTAAAATTTAGGTAGACAATAATGCTACTTCCCAGTACTTCTAAAAACTGTCTTGCATTAATTTGGATATTGAATTCTAAGACATCTTTGTATTAGGGAGTGTTCAGTATAAGTTGATAAAAGGAGTTTGTAACACTGTCTATTCTTTTAGGTATTCAGCGGAATCACACTTACAAAATTTGGAGGAATTGTGGTGTTGGCCTTTGCCAAATCCCAGATTTTCCAGATATTTTACTTCAGGATGTATTTAGCTATGGTCTTACTGGGAGCCACTCATGGACTAATATTTCTCCCCGTCTTGCTTAGTTATATAGGTAAGCACTGTTTTATAGTATTTGAACTTGTACTATGGTTGGTCATCTGATAGATATTACTAAGTAGAAATTCTCTTTAAAGGAAAAAAGTCCTGTCCAGGGATTTCAGGAATATCCAAACTATTTCATTAGTAAATTGTGAACATTTTTTTTTATTTGTCTGCTTAACAAAAGCTAAATTCTGATCTTTGAATGAATTCGCATGATAGCAGGCCAGGATGCCTTCCCCCTACTGAGGAATGAGCCCCAGCAGTTCAAACAGTTGTTCATTCCCCTGGCTGATGAAGGCCTTTACCTCCACTATTCCTTTATGATCTGTTTACTTCTGTGACTACTATATCTTGTACAAATGTCCCCTGGTTGAAAGGACAACATTATTATTTGCCTTATACCTTTGTAACTGAGGGACTTTTCTCTATCCCAATCCAGTATAAACTATCTCCTTTTCTCCTGAAGAAATAACAAATATTATTTCTCTCTTTCATAGGCCCATCAGTAAATAAAGCCAAGAGTCGCACCACCCAAGATCGGTACAAAGGCACAGAGCGAGAACGACTCCTAAATTTCTAGCCTTCTTCAAGGGTTTGTGACTTTGAACTGTGTCAAGGGGTCGGTGCGTTTACCACTGGACAGTAACTGCATCGTCAAGACTGAGCGGAACACCCGATGTTCCAGGCCTGGGGCTGTTGAACAGAGCTTCAGATGTCCTGCTTTTAAACTCAGGAATGCGCATGTGACTTGTGAAGCAGTATTATGAAATCTGAAGGGACTTTTGGGACACTAAAGCCTCCCCCACCTCCCCACCCTAGTCCTTCAGGAAAGAAACCTCATGTTTGACAAGAAGAATGACACGAAGGGTAACTGTGAATGTGATCTGCTCATGGACACTGTTTGAAGGCCAATCTACACACTGGCTCCTTTTTTGGGGAGTAAGCCATCATACACATTCTATACCATATTTTTAGTAACATTTGAGGATATTGTAGATATACTTTATTATGAAATTTTGTAGTTTAAAGAGCTTTATTAATGCAATAAATTAACTTTGTACACATTTTTATATATATAAAAAAAAAACCTAGAATGTTGTAGGCCTCATTAGAGCTTGGTCTCCAAAAACCTGTTTGAAAAAAGCAACATGTTCTTCACAGTGTTCTCCTATGAAGGAAAATAGAGATTTAATCACCATTAGGTGTGGCAGGAAAGGAAAACAAGAGAATGTAGCTCACAGATTGTATACTGGGTTTTAACTTATTTTTAATAAAATACCTGTTTTCCTAACTTTTGGGGTTGCCCTTTCTACTACAGAACTAGTACCTTCATAATTCCTAGCAAGTCACCGTGTGCTCAGATGAGCAGAAAAACTAAATGGAAGTGATTTGCACCAGTTATTGGGGTCAGTACCATCTTGCACTGGATGCTAAGAGAAAAGGTTGGCAGACCTAAATTGGAGTCCGTTCTAAGAAGAAATGTCTTAGATTTTTATCACTATTTGGAGATGAGTTATTAGCCAGTGTTTCAAGGCTTACTCAAAGAATGCTTCCATTTTAGGCAAGAATCGTTTCAAACCCTTAGGCCACCGTTTGCTCTCTTGTTTCTGAATGTCTCAACCCAAAACACCTCTGCTGTGAGTTCCAAAGTGTAATTAATTCACATTAATTACACCCACGTGATAAATCCACAGTTTAGACCACAGGCTAAGCTGTTGTTAGGAACTTTCATTTCCAGAAAAGCTAACATAGGAATCCTCCTTACACAAAAGCTGCCCACCCACATCGGGTTCCTGCTACTACATGAGTCTGTGGTTACCCCAGGTTTTCCCCTAGCAAGTATACTCACCTGGTGTGAAATTAGGGTTCCCTCGCAAACGCTGGTTTCGCTGTTCAAAAAACCGAAATATAGTATAGAAAAGCATGTTGTCTTCGGTCTGCTTTGCAGCATCTAAAAATTTCCGTGCAGAAATGTTGTCATGGCCACCAATGCCCCGGATAAACCTCAAGGCAGCTAATACCTGGTGTTTAGACAGAAGAACTTCTACTATCTCGTCATTGGCTGTTGAAAGTCGCTGGAAGGGAGAGACAGAAGTGCAGATCAGAGCAAGTGACAAAAACACTTTTGCTGACTGAAGCTGTGACAGACCTGTATTACCTTCAGCATATCCAGAGACAGCTGATGAGCAGGAGGGTAAAAACTCTCAAGGGACAACAGCAGACAAGCCTGCAAGACAGTTTCAGATGAGCTTCAGTTGGAAGGTTAACATTTTAAGCTTTTAATCACAACAAGAATAAAAATCTGGTGATACACACCAAAGGTTTGGAGTCGCTGAGCACATGGTACTGCAGGAACTGGTGCAGCATGTAAAAGCGGTTGTGCTGGACAAGCGTCTTGATGACAAGTTCATGTAAGTAATGCTGGGAACAAAACAGAAGGACATTTCCAGTGGCTCAGCTATGACAGACGGGGTGCTGCCTGAGGACTGCAGGCAGCCACTGACTTGGGCAAATGTTTCAGTTATGGTTTCAACCCAACTTGACATTACACTTTCATTCCAACTGAACAATGGGGGATGTTCAAGTCACTCAAAGTTCTGTGTCAGGTATGCAGACCCTTCTAGTGAGTAAAATTGTCATCTAAGACTGAAAGTGCTTTTATTTAACTCCTCTTAGGATGACAAATGCCATTAAAGTTACCTGTACTGTAATCTGAAACTGGTTAAGAGAGCGAATATATTCCATCAGCACAGCTATCACAAATTTATGTGGCATCTCCTACAGAGAGAAGAGTGGTTTTTTAAGCACCAGAATTAACAAAAGGAACTACATATAACTCCTTTATCCTACCCTGTACTTGTGCCCAGAGTAAAATGGCCCAGTTTGGTTTTGCACTGATCTCAGAACCACATGAAGGGCAATTCCATGAGTTCTGATATTAGAAACCAAAGTACCAGCAAAGGCCATCACCCAAGGCGGCTCCAGCTAGCCTAGTTAGAGTGTGATTTCTACTACTTCCCCATAACAGCCCATTTGGAGAATTCTTGGTCCCAAAAAGGCTGAAAAGCTGTAGCACCTTGTTTTCCGCGAATGCTGACAGCACGTGGGTGTACATGTCAGACTGGTCCACCACAGCCTGGGTCCGGGTGGGCCTTTTGAGAGGTGGGTTGCTCCGGCTCTGCCCTGCTTCTACTGCCTAAAGTGATAAATCACAGGTGTTGATCTTATTAACTGTCTTCTAGAGAAATGGTACCAATTACAGTTAATCCCAAAAGACTGAACTCCATGATGGAAACCTAAGACAAGACAGGACAATTTCACTATTTAGAGAAAACTTCCTGTGCCAACTTGGGATGGTGGCAGGTCAGAATTGATCATTTCGGAAATATTCAGGGTGGATCCATGGTAGGTGGAACTACATAAGCCTAAGTCACACTTTTCTCTTCAGATACATCATACTTTTTTAATCTCTGAAAACTTTCAACCTCCTTAATATTCTTAATACTGAACTATGGCATTGTTAACTAATAAAAACAAAATGGCTAGCTTGTTTTATGAAGCTCTGACTAATAATAAAGGTTGCAATGAGAATATTGGGATCTTTTTTTTAAACTTTTTGTTTTGCTGTGATACTAGGGATGGAACCCAGGACCTCATGCATGTTAGGCAAGTGCTCTGCCACTGAGCTACACCCCTAGCCCAGTATATTGGATTTTTAAAAATATTTTTTTAGTTGTAGTTGACACAATATCTTTATTTTATTTTTAATGCGGTGCTGAGGATCGAACCCAGCGCCTCGCACATGCTAGGCAAGCACTCTGCCTGAGCCACAACCCCAGCGCAGTATATCAGGATTTTTAACGGGAAACCCCAGCTCCCCAAATATGTCTAAGATGGGAGAGACCATGCTGTGAGAAGACCTTGACTATTTTGCCTCATGTTTCAATGAAGTATAGACTCATGCATGTTCTGCAGTAGCTGTGGGTGCAGCCTGAGACCCCACATTTCTGTAGCTCCAGGTGCTCGCCATCTCCAGTGAGTGGGCTGCACCCACAAATGCTGAGTCTGTGAAACCTGGTGGCCATGTAGGGAAGCCCAGAACTGCCATCTGGGGGCAGACCTTCTGACTGCCACAGCCCAAGACACCAACAGCAGAGGGGTCTGGGAAAGCTCAGCCATCCCTCGTGGCTGACGGGATGGGGCAGAGAGGTGATCCAGGCAGCCCGCCTCCTTCTGCTTCAGACCTGCTGCCCTTGAAGAGCTAAAGGGGAGTTCTGTGCGTGTTGTTTATAACCACTTCCAGCATTAGGACAAATCAGGCCCTTGATGTGAAATAATTTCTCCTGCTTGTCCTAAACTTTTCTTTCTTGCTTCAGAAAACATGATGCACCAATAGTACAGTACCTGGTCATAAGCCATGTTGATTATTTCTAGCCCCTCACTACAAACTGAAAAGCATCGGTCTGCTCAGGATACTGATGGAATTCTAGGATGAATCTTATTTTTGTACTTATTACATCCTAAAGCAAAAGGAAGAGGTGTGATAAATAATGGAAACTGCATTTCTAATTGCTAAGTCCAAGCTCTAGCAATGTATAAACAAACACAAAGCTGAGACTGATTTTCGTCTCTACAAAACAGAGGTAGAACAAGGACCTGTTTATGTGTAAGATCAAAACATTGGTTAAAAAGCAAGGCAAAGGGCTGAGGCTGTAGCTCAGTAACAAAGCGCTTGCCTAGCATGTGTGAGGCACTGGGTTCAATCCTCAGCACCACATAAAAATTAACAAATAAAATAAAGGCATTCTGTCCATCTACAACTACTAAAAAAAAAAATTTTAAAAAAAGCAAGGCAAAAATGAGATGGCTCACTGTATGTGCTATTGCCACCCTGCCCTCTCCACACATCAAACCTCAGTGACTTTATGCTATCAGAATCTTGCATTTTAATGGCTGAGGAATTAGGGGGTTGGATTTGAGGTCTCACTCAAAAGCACCTGTGTCAATGCAGGAATACTCAATAAAATGATTAGATTGTGAAACAGCCATCTATAGACTGAGACCTCTGAAACCACGAGCCCCAAATAAACTTTCCCTTCTCTAAAATCGTTCCTGTCAGGTATTTTGGTCACAGCAATGAAAATGCTGACTAAAACAGGGCTTGGTTATGAAGTATCTAACTTACCATCACGTAACTCTGCTCAGCGTCCAGGTACTTTTTATACTCATGGTTGAGTTTATCAAACACAGTGGCTATCACAGGCAGTGTGGCTCTGTCTGACTCACTCAACACTGGAAAGAATACAATACAAAATCAAACCAACTATGTAATCTTTGGAATTTCAGTGTTTTGCTGATGACTCTTAATCTCAAAAGGTTGCTGATAACATTCTTTTAAAGGGCGTTCAAAGAAATGTTACATATATTTTTTAAATATTTATTTTTGGTTGTAGATGGACACAGTATCTTTATTTTTATGAGGTGCTGAGGATTGAACCCAGGGCCTCACTCGTGCTGGGCAAGCATTCTACCACTGAGGCACAACCTCAGCCCAAAGAAATGTTATTATTTTATAGAACCAGCAACTGAAAAATCTCGTAAAAAATAGCTAAGGCAAGATACTAGAAGATGATTTGGGGTTTGGGGTATTTTTTTTTTAAAGCTTTGAAATAGGGTTTCACTATGTTTTCCAGGCTGATCTCAAATTCATGGGCTCTTCTGCCTTAGCCTCTCAAATACTGGAACCACAGGTGTGCACCACCACACCTGGCTCAGGACATTCTTCAAGCAGCAATATCTGCAGTTCGTGACTCGGGTTCTGGAAGATATTTGTTTTAACACTAGAGGTAAAGGGCCCATTCCATTGTGTATGCCCATTTTCAAGTCTGCTTTCATCTGGAACTATCAATTTTCTAGTCTTTTCTACTGAATTCTCTACAAACCATGTTTATTTCTCAGCCTTTCCAAGGGATTACATAAGCCATCTTTCAATTAAAAAACAAGTCTACAGGTTGTAGACCTTGTGTTACCTCCCCATAACGGGGAGGCTGGTGGCAGCACAAGCCTACTATGGGAACAAGACTAACAGAGGAGGATTCTTTAGCTTACTCTGTGAACAGACAGACAGGATGACCATCTTGCACTCCTTCCTCTGGAGAAGAAAGTCCATTAATCTTCCTTTATCTGGCAAGAGATTTACTATGGGCTGGAGTTTCACCTGAAGATTCCAGAGGTAACCTGGATTTTAAGAGGCAGCAAATTTAATGATATAGTACAAATCAGAACAAAAGTCCAAAATAAGTGGTAATCCTAAACACTCATGGAAAAAACACAAATATTGTTAATGGTCCTTTCTTTCTAACCAAAGTCAGGACACTAAGGAACACATCTGACAACAGAAGGACAGGTTATCAAACTTTCTGCGTGCCTAGCTGATCCCTTGAGAGCAAGTTCTACATTTGGAAGCATGTCAGTGGTGTATATCCCTAAATATGGAGGTCAGCAGGTCCTTAACTCCAAATAGGACCACAGTACCTAGGCCCTTTAAATGTTTCACATAGAAAAAGATGTCAACATATAGCATCAACATCAGCCCAAACTTGGGACACTCTGCAAGCTCTCAGTGGGATTTCATAACTCACTTATCAACCCTGATGTGTACTGAACGCCCCCCCTCCCCCCGCACTGTGGGCAGACAGGCCAGTGCAGTCTTTCTCAATTGAAGTTCCACAGGAGAACAAAGCACTCATCAAAAATGACCAGAATGTGGGCTGGGATTGTGGATCAGAGGAAGAGCGTTCACCTCGCATTTGTGAGGCACTGGGTTTGCTCCTCAGCACCACATAAAAATAAAAGATATTGTGTCCACCTATAACTAAAAAAATAAATAGTAAAAAAAAATGACCACAGTGGGCTGGGGTTGTAGCTCAGTTTTCATGCATGAGGCCCTGGGTTCAATCCTTAGCACCACATAAAAATAAAGATATAAAAATAAAATAAAGATATTGTGTCCATCTACAACTAAAAAATTATTTTAAAAAATTTGTTTTAAATGACCAGAGTGGCCACTTTCTCTACTGTCTCTAGGCAGAACAAAGCTAGTGTGATTATAGATGCCCAGGAGAAGCAAGTTCATGATACACACGATGCACACAGCATCAAGGCTTTCTCCTTGAGAATCTCAGAAGACAGGAAATACACAAGTGACTCAAGACTAATATAGAAAGTTCTCTAAGGGAAAAAGACACAATATGACTGCCAGGAAGAGACAAGAAACCAGCTGAGGGAAGCTTCACCAGCAAGGTGAGAAAGGGGAATGTTGGTGGCACATGTGGGAATGTTGGTGGGGGACAAGAATGGAGACCCCATGCCATGGTGTCTGGCTTTTCAAAAGGGACTTATAGCAGGGGCCTGCTGCTTTAGTTGTTGCCTTAATTATTAAAAATAACATGGCTTGGGACAAAATGAATGCAGAGCAGAGAGCCGAGCATAAGCTAAAAACAACCCCATTCCCAAGGTTGAAGGAAAAGGTCATCTCTCAAAGATTCATGTCAAAAACGTCACTGGCTACAACTCTGAGGTAAAGTCAACGAGCACTATTTTCTTACATGATGACTGTCCTTGACTCTCCCCTGAAACATACCTTGGCTTGCACTGATAATGATGTCAGGTTGAAAGACAATCCAGGATGAAGAATCTACACATTATAGGAAATTCTAAATCAGGAAGAAATGCAAAGAAAGGGGAAGCCCAGGTTCAGTTAACACTGGCCCCCCTCCATGTGCTAATCTCACTCTACGTAAGCCCCAAATGCTTAGAAAAGATCGCAGGGCCTTCTCCACAGGCGCCTTGGGCTGGTGGCCAGGATACTCCAGGACCAGCTCTAAAGAAGAGGCAACCACTGCCCCCTCTGGGCAGTGCCAAGGCCTTGGTAAAGGATACAGAGTTTACAGGGAACAGGAGACTGGCTGGTCACAGCAGCAGGACCTACAAATTGAGAAAACAGAGTGATGAAGCAGTCGGAAAATGCTGCAAACACTGTACTTAAGATGCAAAAGGTGACACTTTTTAAGGCCCTCAGTAAATGCTCATTTGACTGTAGGAAAAGCACTGTCCTGTCTCACTGGTAACACAGAGGGAAGAAGAGGGAAGGAGTCGAGAACAATCCATGAAAATGTCTCCTCGGCAGACATGGCGGCACATGCCTATGATCCCAGCAGCCTAGGAGAGACAGGAGGATCACAAGTTCAAGACCAGCCTCAGCAACTTAGCAAGGCCCTAAGCAACTTAGTGAGACCCTGTCTCAAAAAAGGGGGGGGTGGGAGTGGGCACTGATGTGGATCAGTGGTAAAGTGCCCCTGGGTTAAATCTCCAACACCAAATAGAAAGGGAGGAAGGGAGGAGGAGGAAGGAAAAGAAAGAAAGAACAAAGGAAAGAGGAAGAAATGGTCTCCTCAAGGAGAAAAAAACCATGACAAGGCTTCATTCACAGTGGTTTAATGACCAAAGATGTCACCATGCATACATACACATTAAAGAACCGAGAAACTAATCAAGGTGATTCAAGATCGAGTACCCAAATTCACTGTTTCAAATAAAAATGGTTTGTGATTTAATAATCTAAATAATCAGCTTGAATATCCACTGCACAGACTAGGTGCAGGCACAGAGAGCTGTCTGGGAAACAGATCCACCCAGATGACCCAAGCCTCACATGCTAGGGACCTGGGACAGTTACCCTATTCAGGTATCATGTAGGCAGTTGTACAAACTAATAGTTTGTGAACAGTTCTGTTTCCATTACCCAGGTACAATCAGTCTGTGGGTGGGAAGGTGATCATTTTCAGTAGACCACACACCCTATTTTGGGGAAGAGCCCAGATGGACAGGCTTCAGTACTGGCTGGACCTACACTTGAACTGAGCCAATGGCCCTCAACACCACACAGCACACTGATTCACGTGCCCCTGGGGAGAACTCCCTTGAGTTTTTTAAGTTCCCCAAATGATCCTAATGTGTAGTTAAATTGAGACCACTGGTTTAACAGGCCAAAATCAGAAGCATTAAAGGGTAGCTGACTCTTCCCCAAACTGCTAGTTACAAAACAGCCCATTCAGCTCCTGAATGAACCCCACCCCATGGTAGCACAGGGTGACATACAGAGTGTCAAGTCCGCAAGGAGCTCACAGTCCAGCAGGAGACAAAATGAAGGGCCAGTAACCTCAAAACAAGCTTCACCAACCCACAATCCCTAGAACTCCACAGACACCACCGGGCTCTTGGATTCCTAATGCTGGAGCTATTATTTTGACCATGCCTGCCACTTGTTTTATCAAAATGAGTCAAGGAGCACCCAAGGGTCTCTTTTGACTAGTCCTTTACAACTGGCTCAAAGCTTAAGATTTTAAATATTTCAAGCGATTTTTCCCCGAATTCACCAGTACTTACTTTCATGCCAATTGGGCAACAGATATAAGCTAATCATCTGACACAATCTATTCTTTTAATGCAAACATAATTACCCAGGGAAAACTGAGATGCAGGAAAAAAGCTGAAAAACCCAAATATCTGAGAGAAACAGCTCCTTCTTCTAGACCATGCAGGAAAGCAATTAAGCTTTTGGCTGATCAGCAGGATGGGCAGGTGGCCCACAGGTGCTTTCACTAAACTACCACCCACCAGGAGCCTGACTCTCACTCTTCCTTGGGAAAAGCAGGAGGAACTCGTGAATGCAAGGCAGTCCAAGCATGGGATGCCACCTCACAGGTGTTCCTCTTAAGAACAAAACAAGGCCACCAGAGTCCCAAACATGAGCTGTCAACTATGGTTTACATTGAGACTTTGACAACTAACTGTGAACTCCAATCTCCCTTTAAAAGAAAGCAGAATACTGTCTTAAGTTCTTGAAATAAATTTGCATTGGGAGCAGGCAAAAGCTGGTTCTTTCACCTTTTTCTGAAATTCTGACTCCCATCTGACTTCTTCCCCCTGAAGCCAGAATAGACAGGCAGAAAAGCAAGGGTCAGATTCCAAGAATGGAGGAAGTAAAGTGTTAATTCCTTCAGAGCCCTTCCTCCACCCTATCAAGATAACCTGCCCCTGATCCAACCAGTTGCTTTTAAAGCAACCAGTTCCAGGAATTGGCCCTCCCTACAGGGAGTTATAAAGTTGTTAATTAATGTGTCCTGGGCTGCTCCATCCGGCCCTTTCCTCCCCAAATCCATCTGCTTCTCACCTTTTAGTCATCCCACCAAGCACCTCCTAGGCCTAGTCACATACCATACACAGGAAGGAGAAAGATAAGAGAAAGAGAGCAAGAGAACAAAGGAAGCCTAAGACATAAAAAGACAGAGCACCTTGCTTCTTGGGATACCAGGATATCAGCTATGGCCCCCTTCTCCCTCCCAGGAGAAGTCTATGGTACCCCTTTTTAAATAAACCCTACTTTATATGCTTGCCTCGGCATGCTTCTCTAATGCTTTACTTCAACATTTGAAGGAAGCAGAACAGGTAACCGGCAGTATCACCCCAACCTTTCTGGGCAGGATGACAACTGATTTGTAATAAACCAAGAACCATAGCCCTAAGTTCTTACTGTTAGCCCTGATCACAAGAGAATGCGGGTATTATAGTGACACAGAATGTGAAAAGACAAGGAAAAGTAACCCTGTGTTAAAATAAGAGCCATCAGCAGCCCAGTCTCATTGCAGGGTTATAGAGCTTAGGCAAAGAGAAAATCTTAAGTGGTTATCAACATTAAAAACCTTTCAGCTCTAATGCATAATCACAATGCTCCATTTTAAAACTCAGGGAAGAGAAATCATTCTATCTCCTTCAAAGGAAAATATTCTTTTCACAACACAATTTTAACTTATGCAATTATAATAAGTTGTATTCTTTTTAAAGTAGAACAGACCGGCTGGAGGTGTGGCAAGTATGAGCCCTGGGTTTTATCCCCAACAGTGGAGGAAGAAAATATAACAAACGTCCCTCCCCAAAATCACACTGACTGAGGAATCCCTGTGTATTCCTCGTAACTTTTTTTTTTTTTTTTTTTGAGATGGAGTCTCAGTAAGTTGGCCAGACTGGCCTCAAACCCACAATCCTCCTGCCTCAGTTTCCTGATTAGCTGGGATTGTAGGTGTATGTTACCACCCCACCCCTCATCCCATCTTGAACATGACTCCCAGAGATCACAGCAAGAACCAGAGTACACAGGGAAATAGCAGCACAGGCCTCTCACAGAATTCACTTCACCTGCCATGGGAATCTGATAGGGCTGGATCGATCGAGCTGGAAGCACTGGGTGATGGAAGGTAACCGTGCCATCGAACTCTCCCCGCAACTTGATGTCGAATATCACTGAAGTCTAGGGTGGAGACAAAGAAAGCATTACATCTAATCATTCCAGCTGAGTTTCAAAGTCTGTGTTTGCATTCCATCCCTTCAGGCTAATTCTAATTTGAGGAGGAATCTGCCATTAACACAACAACTTTCTTTTCCACTTTTACCTCTTCTCACAAATACGTCTTGCACTTATGGCAAGCTTCCTTTAAGAGCTCAAAGTGATTGTTTTTCTTTTTTCATTTTGTGGTACTGGTGATGGAACCTAGGGCCTTATGCACTCTATCACTGAACTATATCCCTAAACCTTTTTTTTGTTTTCTTTTGTTTTGAGACTAGGACTAAGTATCTCAGGCTGGCCTCGAAATTTTGATGCTTCTTCTCCAGAGTAGCTGGGATTATAGGTATGTGCCACCACTCCTGGCTCAAAGTGATTTCAGCAAGTCTTTAACTTGAAACATCTCCAGTAAGGCAAGGGAGGGAAGTGGCTTGTCTACACCAGAGGCCCTGGTAACAGCCTACAAGCAGGCAGGCCTCACTTCAGATCTCTTGGGCCCACAGCCTGAAACCACGACTGCCAGGCTCTATCATCTGGGCCCACACAGGAGTGCAGAGGTCATGGATGCATGCTCCTCTGTGGTTCTGCAGGGAGCTCTCAGCTGGCTCAACCAAATAATTGTTCTGAAGGTCAAATCTCATTCTGCACTAGTTTTTAATTATCCTTAGTCAACTGTCAGGGGAATCACTTTTTTCTAAATCATTTACAATATCAAACCCCCTTCCACCTAGAAGACCAAAACTTAGAACATAAAGAGCACTTTCTAGTCCTTATTCAGAAGTTTTGCCAATTTTCACAGTGCTAAGTTTTAAGCAACTCTAACCTGTACACACACAGATCAGATTCCCTAGCAAAGAACCCATACCTCTGTATCCTGATGATGAACGACTACCAGGTTGTCCACCACGTTGAGAGCAAACTTTCCCGTCCTGTTTAACTTTAATATGTGCATCTTTTTACAGGCACCCTCTCTGTAGGACAACAGAATAATCAAAAAACAGAGCAACAGGCTTTACTTCATTATTTTCAAATCAGAAAAAGAATATAAAATGTACCGTGGTAAATGATACAAGACCACCTCTGCTCCCGTGCTATTGGAGGTCCGAGAATGATGTCGCAGGAAGAGAACATAAAGCTGCCCATATCTAATCAGAAGACAGACATGAGTCACATTTTTGCCATTTAAAATTTCTTCCTTCTAAATGCTGAATTATGCAGTCATAGTTAAATAAACTGTGAGAACTCACTTAATAAGACTATTTTGCAGCCAACAAAAATGTTTACAAAGAAACTGCAGTTAATGACACAAAGCCTATCATAAGCTTCAGAGGAGAAGGGAATGCAAGATTAAATACGGTTTGATCACTACCTTTCAAAAGAGAATCATAAATCTAAGCAGAGTTCAAAAGTATTAGGAAGGGATACATGCTGTTAATAGCTATCCTTAAGTGGTAATAAGCTATGGTTACTTTCATTTTCTATCTTTGCTTTCCAAGTTTTATATAATGAGTACATATTCTTTAGTAATAGGAAAATATAACTACTACTCATTTTAATTGTCACCTAATAAATACTGTTGTGAGCAGTTCCTGAATGCAAATTTCTAATACACTGGTTAATACTACACTGGGCTTGCCACATGGATGAGGAGGAAGCTGAAGGGACAGGGAATGGGTCTCCAGACCCACTTCATCCAAGACTGCTCTCACTTTGTCTGTTTTCTAAACTGGGATGCCAAAGAATAGTATGTTTAAAAAAAGAAAAAAAAAATCATGCTACTATTTAAAATTTTTTAAGTTTACAGAAGAATCAAATACTTTAGAAGCAAATTTTTTAATAACTGTTGAATTATGGATATGGGCATGCAGACAGTTCTTTGTATCTGTTTCCATTTTTGTGTTTGAAATTTTCATTACATAGCTTAAAAATGAGAAATGTTTTTCTAAATGAAAATATACCTTCCTATATCAATAATTCATTTCCATGTTTATTAGATGAACAACTTTTTATATTTAGGTCAATTATATCTTAGCTACAAAAAATCCTTGTTAGACTTTAACTCACAAACTAAACAAGAAAATATAAAACATAATTAAAAAATAAATTTGGCTCAATGTAGTGAAACATGCCTATAATCCTAGCTACCCGGGTGGCGGGGGCAGGAGGATCACAAATTCAAAGCCAGACTGAAGAACTTAGTGAGACCCTGTCTCAAAACAAAATTTTAAAATGGCTGGGGATGTATCTCAGTGGTAGAACACCCTGGGTTCAATCCCCAGTACTGAAAAAAAAATTTTTTTTTGATGTGTCTAACTAGAGAGGTGAAAAAAACTTCCCTAAAATCACAAAGCTAGTAAAATTTTAAAAGAAAATCAAAAGATTTCCTATATTCATAACATCTAAGTAGTACATGTCATAGGGAGTCCTTATGAGTTCAAAGGGTCCTTTCCTTGAGAAAAGGTCATTACTGTCATGCTCAAAACACACTCCTAGGCCTGGGGATGTAACTCAGTTAGTAGAGTGCTTGCCTTACATGCACAAGGCCCTGGGTTCAATCCCTAGCACCAAAAACAAAAACAAAAAATATCCCACATTCCTATTATTTATGTAACTAGAAACAATTACAAGAAATTGTCTCGAAGACCTACATGGTCGCCATTGCAATGTCTCTTTCAGAAAGGCTGAGCTTAGTTGACTTTGGTGCAGCGGGTAATTCAATCTCAAACTTGGGCAGCTTTGACATAGTGCCAGCCTGTGTAGGGAGAGAAAGTTTTAGGAAAAGCTTATTAAATTTCTTCAATGTTTTTTCTTTTCCTACATTAAATCAATGAAGTGAACCCAATCTTTCCATCCTTTCCAAGGGCCCACTCCTATGTGCTGAAAACAGCTCCACAGAGTAAATCTTTCTTGGAGTTGATGGGATGGTGTAGGGTGCCCTCTACTGGCCATAGTGGTGAGGTTCGTGTTAGAGGAACTTGCCCCTTTAAAAGGGGACCCATTAGGACATAAGAACAGGGTAGGAGTGGGGAAAAGGAATTTTTTTAAAGGGGGAGCTTAATCTTACCCTAAAATAAAAAGGCTGAAGAACATTTTCAAGAACTGTGGTAGATAGCAGAATCACAGCACTCTCGGGACAGTACATGTACCAGTTCACATTGATATTATGGCTCTTCAGGAGTTTCAGACTCCGTTTCTCAGGCAGTACCTGAGGCAAAGTTCAAAACACAGAATCTTCATTTCAAAAACAGAAAAGTATCAGAAGATGATACAGTAAATTATGGAAGACAAAATTCACAAAAAGCCCAATGAACTAATTAGAAAAATGTTATTTGTATTTATTACAGCTACTATTCTTGGAACTCTATGCTCAATGCTTTTCATATTCATCTACTCTTCACAACCCTGGGGAAGTGGACATCATTAGCTCTTTGTAACAAATGAAAAAAATAAGTCTCAAAGAAGCGAGAGAGCAATTTAATAAAGCAATTTTAGCCTATCACTTGAAGCCTCCATATGCTGGGGCACCAAGCACCAAAGAACAAGGAACAAGGAAGTTCTCACTCATCAAGGAAATGATCAAAACACACTGATACCCCCAGAGCCCTGCATATTAGGCCAGTCACCACCTAGCCTGCAACAGCTCTGCCTTCTGTCTGATCTCATCTCCACTCCAGTTTGCACTAGACCAGGGAGGGGCTCCCTTTTCTAACTGAAGCATTTATGAGACTCTGAATGTAAATGCAGTATTTTAGAATCAAGACACATTTAAAAGAGTCTCTACATATTCTGATACATAAAGAAGAGTATACAGAGCTCAAAAAACATGCTTATGGAGAGAAGTGGTAAAATAAACTTAGTATATTATCTACACTGAATACTATTCAGTCAGAATAAAATTCAGAAAGGCTGGGATGTGGATCAGTATAAAACACTTGCCTATCATGAGTGAGGACCTGGGTTTAATCCCTAGCATCACAAAAAAAAAAAAAAAAAAAAAAAAGACACAACATGAAAAATGTCCAAGATATACTGCTATGCAAAAAAAAAAAAAAAAAAAAAAAAATCCAGCTGAAAGTTTATAGACAATATTCCCTTTGTGTAAAAAATTTTTAAAAAAGAAAAAAAAAAGAAAGAAAGAAAGTATATGTGTAGAAAAACATGGAGGACCATGCATGAACATCATAATAGTTATTTCTAGGGATGATGAGGGATTCTACTTTCTACCCATAATTAAGAGAAAAATTAAAAACACAATCAAGAGGGACTAATGCTCTAGAATCTCAAAATTTCTCTTTAGTGCTGAATTCAAAAGGCTGCCAAATTGCTAACACCCTCTTCTCCAGCAAACATAAATGATAAACCTAATACCTGGTAAAATTCGATTCCTTGATCTGTTATAAAGACAATTTCAGTAGAACTAGTCCAGCAGAATCCTAGTATGTTGGCATTCTTGGTCTGAAAATAATAAAAGTTTTTATTTACTTATTTATTTAATAAGAAAGGCATGAGTAACTTTCTTCAAAAGCTTTAATTTAAATGCTCTGCCATTTTTATCACTCTTTAATGGAAGTTATCCAGAACACTTACTTACTAGCAAATCAAATTTTCTTTTAAATACAGCTTTCTGTGATATTTGCCCATAATATTTCAAGACCCTTAATTCGTTTAGTCATAAGAACAGAGGAAGCCTGAGTTTTGTGAAAAAATAACTGACCAGAGCTCAGAGACATCAAGTTCTACCTCCAAGAATCAAAGTAGCCTTGATATTCACATAGAACAGCTACAGAACTGGGAGGGGTTACATGCCGATGCCTCTTCCTGTTGAGGAGCCCACCCTGAACTCCATTAACAAAAGAGTTCTAAAGATGCACAAAGCCATTCACCATGCATTAGCGGCATTGGTTAGTTTCCCATGTGCCAGGTACACTGAGTTAAGCCTCCTCCGGCCTAGTTTATTATACTCAGCAAATCTAATTAACATGGATTAGAATCTCCACCTGGGAAAAAACAGCAAGCATAAAGAAAGCAGAAAGTAGAATAAACTGAGGAAAGAAATAGTGGGAGACAGGAAAAAATTCCTCCCCAAAAACCTCCAAAGGAGGCACACGCCTGCCAGCCCAGTGTGGAAGCCCAGGACCCAAACAGCCACTAACAAGGCTTCGGGTAAAAACTGTCACCCATTCACTCCTCTCAACTCCACTTGACACATGAAGAGACACATTTTCAAAACTGGGAAAACTGTCCAGTGTCCTGGAGGAAACTCCTGGCCACGCTCAGCATTTCCACAAGCCTGATTCCAAGATGGTGCCTCCACCACCTGCTCACAGCTCTCCACCCACAACCCACAGCCAAGGCCACCAGGTGAGGAAGGAACCACCCATACCTTGCACTCCTGTGTGTATTCCAGCTGAGAGTTATCAGGGATAAAATTACAAAAATCCTGTAAGAAAAAAATAAATAGGGAAAAATTTGGATTGGGCAGCAACCTACTTGACATTCTACAAGATAAATCGAAAAAGCTAATTAAATTTTAAAACTTATCAGAAAATAACAGACAAATACTCAAAATTAGAAAGATATAGAGAATAATGTAGATAATCTGCTTTCTTAAAAACAGCAAGTTTATCATTCAAATAAAAAAAAAGTCTATCTAATTATTTAGAAACTGATTTTCAAAATTCATTCCTCAAATGGGCAATGTCAGAGAAATGGGTTTTACAAGAGGCTTCCCAGAAATTCCAACAATGAATAGTGACTGAAGAGGTACGGGCAGGATTCTGCTGGTCTTTCCTGACAGCTTTTCCGCTACCTCACAAGGTCAATGGTGAATATCTCTAAATGCCAGGGAGCTGCTCCACTAGAAATATCTGTTCCTATTGGACCCAGCATTCAGCAATGAGAGAAATAAACACAGCAACCCAGATAAGGCCAATATACCAAGAAACCAAAACCGTTCCTCACATAGTCCATGCTGCTAGCTATCAAACAACTCAAAAATGCAGGAAGTTTCAAATTACTTTTAAAAAGATCTTAAGTCAAAAATGTCAGATTCAGGGCTGGAGTTGTGGCTCAGTGGTAGAGTGCTTGCCTAGCATGTGTGAGGCACTGGGTTCAAACCTCAGGACCACATAAAAATAAATAAGCATATTGTGTTCATCTACAACTAAAAAAAATTAATGTGAGATTCATTTATCTACTCAAATCTATTTCTTACCTTCAAATACTCAAACATAATGTTACACAACTATTACCTTTCAAGACAGTTTTAAAAAAAAAGTTTCCTTTAACACTACAATTTTGCAATTCCTCTCTTCCAAATGTTTTTTTGTTTTTTTGTTTTAGTAATGGGGATCAAATCCAGGGCTTTGAGCATGCTGGAAAGGCACTACCACCAACCTACACCTCCAGCCCCTAATGTACTTGTAATGTTCTCTTTTTAACGCTATTTTTAAAGATATGTCTCACCACAGTCTTTGAAGTCCTCTGGACAGCCAGTATCTTATTTTCTAAGGAAAACTTAATGCACTTCACTTCTCCTTTGTCATCCATTCTTTAAGAAAGAATATGTTAAAAGTTAAATTAAACAACTGAATTCTGACTACTGTCATCTACTGGGAAAACAAAAGACAAGACAAATATTCAGAAGGTAGCAAATCCTCTTTGAACATTAGAAGTATGTTGTTGAAGCTGTCACTGGTATCTTTTCAAACAATAAAATTTAACTGGTGACAACTTGCTAGAGAAGCTTACAATATAATGGACAACAAGTGACTGAAGAGTTAGATCACATGTATTTGTCACCTGAAAAGTAGTTTAGATATAAATAAATACATATGAGCATACAGTAACCTTCTCCAAAAATACGGCCTTCTAGCCACATTATTCTTATGGCAACGCTGTCAGAAAGTTCACTGGGGTCCCACTCAATACACAACCAAAGTAATGCACTAGACCGCTCCACCTCCAGACTCTTACAACTCTTCAAACCACACTAAAAAGAGAACTCAAGGGATGGATTACAGACAGGCACAAGGAAACTTTGGGGGTATGGACATGTCTATTGTCTTGTTTCCATGGGTGTATACATGTGAAAACTTATCACACTATATACTGTTACGATCTGGATATGAGGCATCTCCTGAAAGTTCCAGTGATAGATAATGCAGGAATATTCAAAGGTGCAACATAATCAGTTCATGCTAGTTTGAATGGACTGACTGGGTGACAACTAGAGACAGGTGGGTCATGGCTGGAGGAGGTGGGTCACTAGGAGTGTACCCTGGAAGGGTTCCTCTTCCTGCAGCCCCTTCCTCTTCCTCTCTCTGCTGCCTGGTCAGCCATAAACACAGCAGCACTCTGCCACCACACCCTTCTGCCATGATGCTCTGCCTTCTCTTGGGCTCAGAGCAATGGAGTCAGCCAACCATAGATTGAAACCTCTGAAACCATGAGCCCAAAATAAACTTTCTCTCCTCTATGTTGTTCCTGTCAGGTATTTTGATCACACCAACACAAAGCTGACACATATACAGTAAATATGAACAGTCTATCATGGGCCGATCATACCTCAATAAAGCTCTTTAAAACAAAACAAAAAAGTAAAAAAGTTCAACTCCATACCTTCCCCCTCAAGCTCTTCAGAACTTCCAAATCTAGACTATCATGGGCGGCTCACTTTCCTTTTCTTCATTGTGCCGACCAAGTCTCACCAAGGCCTTTCTAAGCATGCCCTGATTCCCATGCAATGGAGGTAGCATCTGGGATACTGGTCTTTGCAAAACCTCGCTTAGCCAATCTCCTTTGTCTCTCAGTGGTATCCCTGCCTCTGATATGCTTCCAATAATCCAGACTCAAGGATGTGAACAGCGTGATGTTTCCAAACACTGATGGGATCACACCACACCTGACCTGATAAATTTTCAGTAATTTATATATTCCACTGTGATTCCACAGTGGACTATATAAGGTTCAAAGCTGGCTCTTGCCAGTGGCCACACCACTACCATTTCCCCTTCCCCACAGACACCCTAATCTGCAATTACACAGACCTGGGGCCCCCAAACACCCAGACTTTACACATGATGTTCTCTATCTAGAAGGCCTCTCCACTTCACCTATAAATCATCCATTCAAATAAAGCTTTATCTAAAGGCTGCCTCCTCTGTGAGAACACCCCTCTACCTCCCCAAATAGTGATACCCTAGCCCATCCCAAAATCAAAGTCACATCTTCTGTGTGTTCCCACATTCTGAGCAGAACTCTTATTGCACTTATCATAGCAGATAGTACTGTGCCCTCTCTTGTCTCCCACATTAAATTTATGAGTTCTCCAAGAGGAGCCAGGCTAATTCACTTGCTTGGTGCCTAGCACAAGGGCTGCATCAGTGTTTGCTGAACAAATGCAAATAAAAGAAAAAAGAAAAAAAAAGGTCCACTGTTTTCTACCTCAAAAACAGTTTTCCACTAACACAAGCCAACTGTAAATTTTTTTTTAAAGTCATCACCGAATTGAGGGCCTACATTGTATTTTCTTCCTCTGTAATCACAGGAATTAAGGTGACTGAACAGTTTGTCACCCACTGAGACATTTCTGAAAATTGAAAAGGGCTGCTGTTAATCACACCAGCTCAACTTGTGTAAACTGAGACATCCAATCACATTAAGTATAGTGGAAGCCATGATTTTCTTAGGGTATGTGAGAAACATGAATGTCCTCCATCCACCAAACACTCTAGAAAAACCTGGGCTAAATAGAGTAAGGAAGTCCCCATGCTACCCCCCAACAATCCGGAAATGAGTGCATCCATGCACTGACTCGAGGAAGTAAGTGCACTACTTTTGGAGTACTTGGTTCCCACATCAAGGGCTACACTCTGACAGATCGAGTATGTGTTACCTCACACACATCTGCTCACAGGTATCTGCTTCCCCCTCCTATCCACCTCCATACAATCCAGACCTCTTAGGGAATGCAAAGATAAAATCAGGTAACAACCTTTTGAATCAGATAAACACCATTTTGTTTACATGTGGAAATTATTCAGAAAATGTCAATACTGTTACCTAAATGAGATGGGATTCCTATCATCTGGGCCTTTAACTACCACCCCAGTAGCACCACCTGATCGAACAGCAAAAACCTGAGAGGGAAAAGAAACGATATTAATAGTCTGAACTTTGAAAGGATCTAGACTCATAACACCAACTTACCAATGATTACTTCTGCTACACCCCATCCTGGATTAAATTAAACTAACAGGAAGCAAATCAAGATGCTTGGAGGGTCACACGAATTTCAAGAAACAAGAGACTAGAAACCCTGGTGATCACAGATGACACTGTCAAAAAGAGAGTGAGACCAAAAAGACTCCCATTCCTAGTGTTTCCCACGGTGCAAGATCGCAAGATCGGGTTGAGTGCCTGAGGCTCCATACCTGAAGCCAGTGTGTGCATTGGCTCCGCTGATGCACTTAAATAGGGTCTTTGCTCCCTTAACAGAATTTCAGGGGCGGGGAACGAAAATCTCTAAATTCTTGACTGCAAGTATACAATGGCACATAAAACAAAAGGTGGCTGGAAAGGACTGGCGTGCTGATAACACTGGCCAAGGGGCCACTGGGCGGGTGGCGCTGGATACGGATCCATCCTTGTGATCCCCCGCTAGGACACCTGGCAGCCGGGCGAGGTGGCGCCGGTCCCTCCGCCCACCCACTGGAAAGGACGGGCGCGGGGACCGTGGGGGAGGCCCGGGCCTGGTCCATGACACCCGGGTTCCGCACGCCGACAGCCCCGCGGCACCGGCACAGCGGGCCGCACCCGGCACCGGGCCGCGCGGGGGAGAAGGGCGCCCGCCGCCCGGACCTGCTTGTTGGCCTCATCGAAGAAAACGCAGTTGACCGGGTTCGCCTTCTCGAACTGCACCGGTCGCTCGCACAGCTCTAAGTAGTAGTCCTCCTCGCCCATGGCGGGCGCCGCCGCGGCGGCTGGGGGTCCGGAGACGGCCGCCAGCGTGGAGCCGGGCGAGCGGCACCGTGGCGAGGTGCGTGGGGCCGGGAAAGTCAGGCCGGGGCAGAGACGGCGGCGATCCCGGGCCGGCTCCGAGGCTGCTTCCTGGTGCCACGCCCACACCACTCCCACCACGTGACTACGGCCTTCAGCACTTAAAAGGGCCACTTCCCGAGGTGGGACCCACCTACCGTAACCCCGCCCGGGCGCGAAGGGCTCCTCCCCTTTCCTGGCGGGAGAGCGGTCCTGTGACCTGGAGGTTTGCCCTCGGATGCCGCTAGCCCCGGTCTAAGACTTTCCAGGGAATTTATTATGCGCAGCCTGTGCCAGGGTTCCTGCGTCTGAGAAATTTTAGTAAGAGAGATGATCCGAGAGGCTGGCTGTGAGCTTGCAGCAGGGATGCAATCTAATTTAAATCACAGGTCAGTAAGCCCTTTTTTTAAATATGGTTTAAAAAAACATAAAATTTACCAGTTTATCCCTTTAAAAGCATACGATTCAGTAGTGTTAAGCGTAGCTACAATATTGTGAAACAGATCTTCAAAACTTTTTCATCTTGCAAATCTGAAACTCTACCCATTAAACAACTCTCCTTTTCTCCCTTCTCCCAACCCTATTGTCTGTGGATTTGACTGCTTTGGGTATAAGCGGAATTTTGCAGTGTCTTTTGTGTCTGGCTTTTTTTTTTTTTTTTTTTTCACTTAGCATAATATCCTCCAGGTCTATCCATGTCTCCATGTTGTAGCATTTCCTTTCTCTTTTTTCTTTTTTTTTCTTTTCTTTCTTTTTTGTACTAGGGAATGAACCAAGGGCCTCCTACATGATAGGCTTGAGCTACACCCCCAACCGAGGATTTCCTTCTTTTCAAAGGCTTCATAATATTCTATTGTGTGAATACACCCATTTACTTTATCCATTTACCTACTGATGCACATTGGGTTACTTCCATCTCTTGACTATTGTGAATAATATTATGAACTAGGATGTGCAAATATCTTTGCTTTTATTTCTTGAAGGTATGTACCCAGAAGTGAAATTATTGACTCATGGTAGTTCTGTTTTTCAGAGAACGATTTATGAGTGGCTTTGACTGGAGAAGCAGGGGGGAGGGCAAGCTCTTCCTTCAAGGAATAGAACAGAAGATAGAGGAAGGAGGAAGAGAGGGGGTCATGGATGGCCCCCGTTTCTATTCTTAACTGACAAATGGATTTGGAACCTTGGAAACTTTGGCAGGGAAGTAGGACAGATTAAGAGTTCCATTTTGAACATGTAAATCTGAGAGAAATGACAACTAGACAGATGGAGCTATGGATCTGAAACTCACTAGAGAAGTGACAGGACAGGAATTACAAGACTCCTCCCCTGGATCTCAGTCTCCCCCACCAGGACCACAAGCCACAAGTTGAAAAATCATTAACTGGGGACCCTTCTCTGCAGCCACACCCTGCCGTCCCTCCAGCCAGCATATTCAGCTTCTCTCAGGGACCTTCCTTCAACACCACCAGCACCCTCAGTCCATTGTCCTATCTCCTCTGCTCCAGTTTGTCTGCCCTCTCTTTCCTCCCTTCCCTCATCATCAGCTGCAATTCCATTTTCCTCCATTCCAATACTGTTTCTGCCATTACTTTAATGTCCTTCTCCTCTGTCTTTGTCACACTTGTCTGGCAGAGCCTTAGCCCTAGATGAGCTCCACCACCTGCTTTCTCTATAAAACTACTGGAGGAACCACACAATAGGGCGGAAGACACCTGAATGTCAGATGAGCTCTCAGTCCTGACTGGCTCTCCTCTTTATCAGCTCTCCCCCTCATTCTTTGCAAGGACATTCCAAGCCTTATGTTGCCTCTATTTTTGGAGAACTTTCAGCCATCACATGGAGCTGGAGTTTTGCACCAATTGCTCAGGCCACCATGGATACTCTCTCCTGTCCTGACCCTCCTGCTGTGGAAGAAAAACAATTTGCCCTGCCTGAGGCTAGAGCCAGCAATACCTCTTTGAATCCATTCCTCATCTTCTCGGGAACTGAAGAGTATTGATCATCCCTTCTCTTTGGTTTATTTACCTCTCTCCAAATCCTGGCTTCTAGAAATGGCCTTTCAACTTGCTCATCTTTTTTCTCTTAAACACAAAACAAAAGCTAACTGAAAACCAACACAAGGAACTTCTCTGAAACACATCCCTCCCCAGCTCTCATACCTGCCTCTCCTTCATAGCAAATAGCAAGCAGCGAGGACCCATTTCCCTTGTTCAGCCCTGATGCCCAAGGACAGGCCATCAACTGAGGATAGAAATTTGGAGACAAGAGGGAGGCTTATAGGAGGGCTGGGGTTGTGGCTCAGTGGTAGAGTGCTTGCCTAGCATGCATGAGGCACTGGGTTCCATTCTCAGCACCACATACAATGATAAATAAAGTTATTATGTTCATCTATAACTAAAAATATTTTTTTTTAAAAAAAAAGAGCACAAAACTCAACTCAAAATGGATCAAGGACTTAGGAATACAACCAGAGATCCTGTGTCTAATAGAAGAAAAAGTAGGTCCTAATCTCCATCATGTGGGATTAGGCCCTAGCTTCCTTAATAAGATTCCTGTGGCACAAGAATTAAAATTAAGAATCAATAAATGGGATGGACTCAAATTAAAAAGCTTCTTCTCAGCAAAAGAAACAATCCGTGAGGTGAATAGAGAGCCTTTATCTTGGAAGCAAATCTTTACCCCTCACACATCAGATAGAACACTAGTCACTAGGCATATAAAGAACTCAAAAAGCTAAACACCAAAAAAAAAAAAAAAAAACAAATAACCCAATCAATAAATGGGTCAAGGACCAAAAAGACACTTCTCAGAAGATGATGTACAATCAATCAACAAATACATGAAAAAAATGTTCATTATCACTAGCAATTAGAGAAATGCAAATCAAAACCACTCTAAGATTTCATCTCACTCCAGTCAGAATGACAGCTATTATGCATACTAACAACAGTAAGTGTTGGCAAGAATGTGGGGAAAAAGGTACACTCATACACTGCTGGTGGGACTGCAAATTGGTGCAGCCAATGTGGAAAGCAGTATGGAGATTTCTTGGAAAATTGGGAATGGAACCACCATTTGACCCAGCTGTCCCTCTCCTCGGTCTATACCCAAAGGACTTAAAAACAGCATACTACAGGGACACACCACATCAATGTTTATAGCAGCACAATTCACAATAAGCTAAACTGTGGAACCAACCTAGATGCCCTTCAACAGATGAATGGATAAAAAAAAATGTGGCATATATACACAATGGAATATTACTCAGCAATAAAAGAGAATAAAATCATGGCATTTGCAGGTAAATGGATGGAGTTAGAGAAGATAATGCTAAGTGAAGTTAGCCAATCTCAAAAAACCAAATGCCAAATGTTTTCTTTGATGTAAGGAAGCTGATTCATAGTGAGATAGGGAGCAGGGGCATGGGAGGAATAGACAAACTCTAGATAGGGCAGAGGGGTTGGAGGAGAGGGGAGGGGGCATGGGGTAATTAATGTTGGAATGTGATGATCATTACTGTCCAGGGTGCATGTATGGAGACATGAATTAGTGTGAATATACTATGTATACAACCAGAGATATGAAAATGTGCTCAATATGTGTAATAAGAATTGTAATGCATTCTCCTATCATGTATAAAAAATTTACATAAAAAAGAGGCTAATAGGAGAACTCATTAGACTTTGCCTAACTGCATATTTTGAACATGACCCCTATGGGAATGTCTATCCAGCTCAGTGGGGAGCAGGGCAGTGTGCGTGTGTGTATGTCACACTTAACCCAGGGGAGGGAAAAAACTACTGCCTCATTTCAATGCTGGTTATCTCATCCTTCTTCACAGAGAATTAGGTTCAGTTGATTTTGGCAGGATTGGGTGTGTGTGTTGGTGAGGGGGGGTCCCTGACTAAGAACCAGGATTGATTTTTGTGGAGCTTGTTTTAGGACTACAAGCCTCATCATTATCTGTTTGAATGTTATAGGTTAAACTGTCTCCACAAATTTATATGTTTAAGTCTTAACCCCCAGTATCTCAGAATGCATCTGTATTTGGATATAGGGTCTTCAAAGAGATAATTAAAGTAAAATGAGTTCTTTAGGGCAGGCCCTAATTCAATATGACTGGTGTTTTTATTAAAAGAGGTTAGGATAGCCAGGCTTGGTGGTACACACCTGTAATCCCAGTGGCTCCAGAGGCTGAGGCAGGAGGTTCCCGAGTTCAAAGCCAGCCTCAGCAAAAGTGAATCACTTAGACCCTGTTTCTAAATAAAATACCAAATAGGGCTGGAGTTATGGCTCAGTGGTTAAGTGCCCCTGAGTTCAATCCCTGGTACCCCACCCCCCAAAAAATGAGATTAGGACATAAAACACACAGGCTACCAGGCAGCCCTTGTGAAGACACAGCAAGAAGATGGTTATCTGTAAGCCAGTGAGAGAGGCCTCAGATGAAATACATCTTTTTTTTTTTTAAAGAGAGAAGTGAGAGAGAGAGAGAGAGAGACGGACAGAGAGAATTTTTAATATTTATTTTTTTAGTTTTTGGCGGACACAACATCTTTGTTTGTATGTGGTGCTGAGGATCGAACCCAGGCCGCACGCATGCCAGGCGAGCGCGCTACCGCTTGAGTCACATCCCCAGCCCTGAAATACATCTTGATGTTGGACTGCCAACCTCCAAAACTGTGAGAAAATAAATGTTGTTTAAGCCACCCAGGCTGTGGTACTTTGTCATGGCAGCCTGAACAGATAACACACTGCCAAGGTGAGAGGTCTTGCACAGTGATCTTGACATTGGTTGTGGACCCTGGAGATAGTGAAGCCCCTGGGAAGTGACTGCTGGCTGTGCAGAATCCCAAAGAGCCAGAACCAATTTGTAGCCCCTCTGAGTGGTCTCTGTGACAAACTTTTTTCTTTTTCTTTTTTGCTTTACAGACCATTTGACCATTTGATTATTGGCCCCATATAGAATTCCTTATTCTTCCCAGTTTTTTTAAAGTTGTCATTTCTTTGATCAAAATCAAAACTCTGAAAATAGTCCTAAAAAATGGATCAGAAGTCATTTCTGAAACTTTGAGGTTCCAACTGTTACCAGGACTCATTTTTTTAACAGCCTAATATCAGTGTGGAATTCACAGTGATAGTCCAGAACTTGAATTAGGTGAGAATTTCCTTTATATTATGTGCCCCTCTGGCCTGAAAATTACTTCTGTTCTCAGAAAATTCTTTCTTTGGATTTCCTTTGCCACTAAGGCAGATTTCAGTTATTTATGTAACAGATAATGTTTCTGGTGTTTCTCTAAACATCAAATTGAAGAAAGAATGTGAAGATTAATCTGTTTTGGTTTCTTTTCATTGCTGACATGCTTTTCTCGGCTCCTGATTTGATTTTCAGAGGCAAAAGTTCATATTATAAATAAGAATCATCCAAATGTTTAGTATTTAAAATTCACTTTTATTAGTAATAAAAAATTGCATTAAAAAATGATTCATTAAGAAATCTTAAAACATCATTCTCTTAGTTGTTTTGGAAGATCATTGAAAAACCTGTTTTTGTTTTTTTCACATTTAAACCCACAGAAGAACCGGTAGGCACCATTTTGCTCTGGCCTGTGAATTCTGCCAGGGAGTTCATGGGAGAGTTTGAGATCCAAGATATTTCTGAGATTGTCTAGCTTAATGGCTCCCCAAACCAACTAATAATTATCAAAATCCAAAGAGTTAAAAGTAACATAAAATAATGCCATGTTGGGCTGGGGATGTGGCTCAAGCAGTAATGTGCTCACCTGGCATGCACAGGGCACTGGGTTCAATCCTCAGCACCACATAAAAATAAAGATGTTGTGTCCACCGAAAACTGAAAAATAAGTATTAAAAAACTCTCTCTCTCTTTCTTAAAAAAAATGCCATATTGTAATTACAGAAATGCATATGGGTTAGAACAATTCCAATAGTATAGAAAGATATCAAATAGACAACTCCTCTTTGTCCCTCAAATACTCAGTACCACAATCCTGAAGAAGCCATTGTAATCAATTTCTCATTTCAGCTCTGATGGTCACAGCATGACTCTTGTATATGTATTGTTTTATCAGCTTCACAGAGTATTTGTTGTTACCTACTACAAAAAATAAGATGAGGAATTTAGCACATGGATCTCTCTCTCATCTCCTTTCCTCCTATATTTCTGATTTTTATTAGTTGTATTTTTACTTCTTCTAATATTTACTTGCATAATGTTGTGGATTGAATATGAAGCGCCCTCCCGAAGTTCCTGTATTAATGCAGGAATATTCAGAGGTAAGATGATTAGATAATGAAAGCCATACCTGATTGGTCCATCCAAGTTTGAACAGACTGACTGGTAGTGAGTGTAGGCAGGTCGGGCATACATAGCTGGAGGTGGGTCACTGGGGATGTACCCTGGAAGGCTGAATTTAACACACATAACTTTATATACTACACCTTGACTTCCATTTTCTTTTACTTTTTTTTTTTTTTGTAGGGGGCAGGTACTAGGGATTGAATTTCAGGGGTGCTTTAACTCTGAGCTGTATCCCCAGCCCTTTTTATTTTTTATTTGGAGACAGAGTCTCACTAAATTGCTTCTGGCCTCCCCAATTTGCTGAGATTGGCCTTGAACCTACTATTCTCCTGCCTTCACCTCTCAAGTTGCTGGAATTACAGTCATGCACCACTGTAGTTTTGACTTCCATTTTTTATCTATCAGTGTTAGGAAGTTTTAGTGAGTCTCCACTCTGTAAAATGGGGAAATGAGAGTACTTACACCAGTTTTCCCTTTTCTCTTTCTTCTTCCCTCCTCCAAACTTGCTTTTACATCTTATGACGACAGTCAATTCTATGTGTCTATTCACTGGGCCATGGGTTACCCAGACATAGAGTCAAACACTATTCTAGGTGTTTCTCTGAGGGTGTTTTTGGATGAGGTTAACATTTAAATCAGTAGTTGAGCAAAGCAGGCTGCCTTTCCTAATGTCAGTGGGCTTCATCTAATCTATTGAAGATCCTAAACAGAACAAAAAGGTTGATCATCCTCCGAAAGGAAGAATTCTTCTTGCCTGATGGCCTTTGAGCCCAGATATCAGTTTTTCCCTGTCTTTAGACTCAAACTGAAATGTCAGCTCTCCTTGGGTCTCAAGCCTTTATACCAGAGCTACATCATTGGCTCTCCTGATTCTTAGGCCTTTCTATTTGAACTGAAACTAAACCTGCCTGAGCCTCCAGTTTGCCAACTCATTCTGCAGATATTGGAACATGGAGGCTGCCATAATCACATGAGCCAATTCCTTATACATAGTCACTTGACAAAGGGGATATGTTATGATAAATGCATCATTAGGGAATTTCATCATTGTACAAACATCATGGAGTATGTTTATAAATATTTTTTTTATTTTTTAATATTTATTTTTTATTTTTTAGTTTTCGGTGGACACAACAGCTTTGTTTGTACGTGGTGATGAGGATCGAACCCAGGCCGCACGCATGCCAAGCGAGCACGCTACCGCTTGAGCCACATCCCCAGCCCATGTTTATACATATTAAGGCAGCTATGACATCACTAGGCAATGTCATCTTATGGGACAACCATTGTATATGTATTTCATTATTGACAGAAATGTCATTATGTGACACATGACTTTGTGTGTGTGGGTATTATCCTAGTGGTCTATTTCACTGGAGAACCCTGGCTAATGCACATTATTAAATTATAATAAATATAAATTCAGTACCTTGTCTACAAATCAACCCTAAAATTTGAAGTTAATAAATAGTATTTAAGATCTGATTGCTACTGGGCATGGTGGCACAAGGCTGTAATCCCTGTTGCTGCGCAGGCTGAGGCAGGAGGATCAAAAGTCTGAGGTCAGCCTTGGTAACTTAGCAAGATCCTGGGGATGAAGTTCATGGTAAAATGCCCCTGGGTTTAATCCCTAGTACTGGAGGAGGAAAAAAATAACAAAACTATTGCTGCTTTAAACCATATTATGAATATTCATTATAGAGCCACATAGAATAAGTCTATGGAAGAATAAATATAATCTTTGGCCACTAGACCATTTGAAAGAAAATGTCTCCAGTATCAAGGTCAAAATTCTCTATCACTTGCTTAAAAAAATAAACAACAATTAATTAACTATTAAAATAGAAGATTTTCTCACGATTCTTCAATAGTTTTCAGTTCACCTGAACCTAAAAACATTAGAATATGGAAAAATAATTAGCAAATTAATTAGTATCTTAGTTTTCATTTGTCATAAAAGTTGTTCTGTTACCTTTTGTGAAGGCATTGACGAGCTTCCAAGGCAGTCAGAACCTGAGAAGCCAGAATCCTAGAGAAAAGACCATCTGACACTTGCTGCTGCTTTGCTCCAGATGAATGTGCTGTTCTGAGAGCAATGACCGAGAGGCTGAGTGTTGAACAAAACATTGTTTTAAAGCTGGGTATGGTGGGGGGACACCTGAAATCCCAGCCACTCAGGAGGTTGAGGCAAGAGAGTTAGCACAAAAGGACCAGGTTGGACGCAAACTTCATGGATCAGCACAGCTTTTATTCGGGAATGGAGTGATGCCTCTGATGGACCCACTTTCATGGTGGAAAATGAGCCACAGGCCAAAGGGGAGTGTACGCTTATACAGGTTACACTGAGAGGTGACTTAACTAATTAGTGTGTCAGTTTGGGCACTCAGGAATTTGGGGTCTGTTTTACTGGATGAGATAAGAGGGGTTCTGGGGTCAGCAGTCAGTATCTGGGAAAGGATTGGTTTAGGGAAGGATCAATGCTTTGGCCTCTTCCCAGAGACTGTCACTTCAGACTTGATGGATATATCCTCCCCAGGACCTGTCTTGTCACTAGGAAAGAATGTATTGGGAAAGGATTGATGTGTTGTCTTCTCCCTCATTCCCTCTCCCAGGCCACATTATCTCAGGGTTTGTCATTTTCCATATCCAAGAGAGGATCACAAGTTCCAGGCCAGCCTCAGCAATTCAGGGAGGTCCTGAGCAAATTAGCAAGAACCTGTCTCAAAATAAAGAGAAAGAGCTGGGGATGTAGCTCAGTGTTAAAGTGCCCCTGAGTTCAATTCCAATTACCGAAACAAAAACATTGTTTTAGGTATATTCAGGGCTGGGGTAGTAAAAATGGGGGTTCAAATCCTGCTAAAAAGTCCTGGCAAACTCCAGGCTTTCTATGGGACACAGGGTCGGGGGCACCTACTAGGAGAAAGTCAGCTTAATTAGAGGAAGAACCAAGTGCAGCCCCCAGCCACCCCAGCCTTAGATGAGGTTAGGGTCTCCTTCCTGCCCTGAGGGTGAATGAATCAGCAGAGGGTTCACTAGTTTTTCTTTCTCTTCCTTATTTTACTCTGGCCCTGTTTGCCAGAGCCCTGTACCTCCTGGTGTATAAGACAAGCAGCTACACATGCTTATTTTAAACCCGACTGGCCTACATTGTGCTTCTAACAACTTCTAAAAGCTAAAGCAAAAGCATAGGGTTTTCCTGGCTTTTTGAGCTTTGCTTGTTGTTATTCTTTGTCAAACTATATGACAGGTGTCTCAAGGGATATACACCAAAATCTGTAGTGACTCACTATTGGGCAGGTGTTTGGATAACTTTTACTTTTTTTTGTTGAACTTTCTAAATTTCTTTTGGTTTTAAAATGTACATGAATAACTTTTGTTCTATAAGAAGTATAAAAGTATGGACCTATACTTACTGCAAAACTTGACTACATATCACATTTATTTCATGAATATTTTGTTTGAATGCATGCTTATTTATATATTTATATGTATATATAAAAAGTCTTAGAAATAATGTATAGAATAGTTGTCTTGAACTCTGGGTGATTTTTTTTTTTTTTTGGCTTGGCATTGTTTAATTTTAGAAGTGAACATAAATTATCTTCCTACAGAAAAAAATTAAATATAGATTTAAGGAGTGAAAAAATGCCAATCCTGTATATTGACTATTTAAATCAAGGGCATTTGAAAAACGACAGGTACAAGAAGATAACTCTGACCCTCATGCTGTTTCTTAAATGCAGATGAAATTCCCACATGAAACCTGGCACAGTGGCACACACCTGTAATCCCAAGGGCTCAGGAGGCTGAGGCAGGAGGATCACAAGTTCAAAGCCAGCCTCAGCAAAAGCGAGGTACTAAGCAACTCAGTGAGACCCTGTCTCTAAATAAAATACTGGGGATACGGCTTAGTGGTCAAGTGCCCTTGAGTTCTATCCTCGGTACCAAAAAAAAGGTGGAGGGGTTAGGATTGTGGCTCAGTGGTAGAGTGCTTGCCTAGCATGTATGAAGCATTGGATATAAATAAATAAAATAAAGTCCACTGATAAGTAAAAAAAAAAAAATTAAATTTGCATACGAAAATTACCCCGACTATACTAGAAGAAAGGTATCTTTATCCTCAAAGATGAGAAATCAAGACCAAAAGAATTATGCACACATCTTGTTGTGGGGGCTGACACTTTTTTAAAAAAAAAAATCTCATCTTTTAAGCCTTCTCATATAATTTAGTTGCTTCTTCATGACTACTCTAATTCAGTATATGAGTAACTGACTCTAATTGCTTCTTTGGGCCTTTGTTTCCTTACAAGGGCTCCAGTGCCATGTAAAACCTGTATTAAATAAGTTTGTATGCTTTTCTCCTGTTAACCTAACCTATGTTGATTCAATTCTTGGATCCAGTTGGTGGGACCCTAAAGGATAGAGGTGGATTTTTGTTGTTGCTGTAAGGGTAACTGAAGATACAGAAAATTGCACAAAAATTAACCCACCCAACCAACTCCTTTGTACTCATCTGTATCAAACCCACCATTGAGATCATCCAGCCCCTGTGTTAACAATTTAGGTAATAAGGAGCTCATGTCCTGCCACAAAGCCTATTTCCTTTGTGGGTAGTTATTAGAAACTCAGAAATCAATGTAATTTCTATCCCAGTTTTAGCCTCTGAGCCAATATAGCTATAATAAACCTTTCATATATTCAAAATACATTGGAGCGTCTACTCAAATGTGCCAGGCACCATCGTAATACTTGGGATACAGCAATGAATAAAGCAGGAAAAAATTCCTGCTCTCATGGGGCTTAATAATGTAGCGGGTAGAAATAGAGTTGAGTAAAATGTATTAAATAGGAGTAAGTTCTATAGAAAAATAAATCGGGGGAGAAGGAAGGAGTTGATGAGGTGATGGCTGTACAGTTTTGGATATAGGGGTAGCCAGCATCCATTATGGCCTTCAATGATTCCTGCCTCTTCGTACTTCGTCCTTGTGTGGCCCCCTCCTATGATGAAGAGGGCTGACCTGTATACAGTAGGATATTATACAAATGACAGTAAAACTTCTGGGGATAAGCAATAAGTGACACTGACTCCTACCTTATTGTTTCTTGGATAAATGGCTTTTGGGGAAACCAGCTATTACGTGGCAAGGGCCTGCAAGCAGGGCTCTTGTAGAGGTTGCTACCTTAAGAACTGACATCTCCTGCCAACAGCCAGCAAGAAATTCAGGCCTGGGGCCAACAGTCATGTGAAGGGGTACAGAACATGCCAGCCCAAGACATGCCACCCTCACACATTGATTATTAAAGAAACTTAAAAATAAAACAGCAGATACAGGAAGGACAGCCCTGACCTTCCTAAAAGCAGATGAAACTTCTACATGGAAGGTGCCACCCTCTACCTAGAGAAAAAGACATCCCTGTATATTGACTGTATATCCAGAGATGAGGCAAAGATGAAGAATCTGTACAAGCTCACCTTGTTAAACCTTCCTAGTCGCTTCTCCACCATAAACCACTCTAGCCAACCCCCCTTGTCTTGTCACATTGGCATGATTTACTATTCTGTCCAACTCATAATATAAGGGGTAACTACCTCCAAATACAGTCCCATTAGGAGTTGGAGTTTCAACATATACATTTGTGGAGGACACATTTGGGCTACTGCAGGCTCTTAGGTTTTTATAAATATGATACAACTTAAGAGTAAATAGATGAATAGCTATTTTGTTATTTAATAACACACCAAATACTTCAAACAATGGATATAGTTCTTCAAGCTTTGGATTTAACTTTAAAAATCCTTTTTGTTGTTTTCCACATTTTTCATAAATATTGGCTTATTTGAGGCTTTCCCCAAATACTGTTCATTCTTTTTGTCAAGTATTCTGTTCAAGTGTTCTTTTCATATCAAAAAGCATTACATTCATAGAGCTAAAAGTAGTTGCTCACGCATTTATTCTGTAATGAATACCCCACCTTACCCCTCCATTTGCTTTCTTATCTACTGCATTTTATTTTTTTCCACAATGCTGGAAATCAAACCCCTAACATCATACATGCTGGGGAAATGCTCTACTACTGAACCACACTCTCAGCCCCCTATATTTTATCTTAACTCTCAAAAAGCTAGCTACATTTGAGAAAGTTTTAAAGTCTAGTCATGCTCTTCCAAATGTAATATTTTGCCAGGTGCATACCTATAACCCAAGCAGCTTAAGAGGCTGAAGCAGGAGTATCGCAAGTTCAAAGCAACTTAGCAAGAACCTGTCTAAAAATAAAAAATAAAAAGGGCTAGGGATGTGGCTCAGTGGTTAAGCACCCCTGGGCTCAATCCTTGGTTAAAAAAAAAAAAAAAAATCCTATTATTTTTGAATTGGAAATTGAAAAACAAAAGAAAAAAATTAGAGGCGTTCAACCTAGTAAATGGATATGACCAAGCATAAACTTAGAAAACTTATTCTTTATGAAATCCCTGTAAAGTTTTAAAAGAAAAATATATTTTTTCATAAACTTAAGTATCAAGGTTTGAAAATAAAATCAGATGAGCTTCCCCCCAGCCCCACTTCTAAAGTGCTGAAAAAAGGCTTGGAATTTCAAAAGGGGTGGAAAACAGTCTCTTGTGATGGTCAGAGCCTGAGTGAGCAGTAAGAAATGCATCCATCCCCTTGACCACATCTCAGGACCTCTGGCTCCTCCATCTTCCTAAGGGCATCCACGCTGTTCAATATTTCCCCATCAGCTTCATCCCAATTTTTGTTTGAAGAGTTTTTATAAAGAGAAAATAACATGCCGAGGGTAAAAAATAAATTGGCAGGGATGTATGTCAAACTATTAATAGTAGATTTTGGAAATCAAGGGATTTTTTAACATTTCTAAATTTCTGTAATATTTAAATTCAAGTCAATTTGCATTATTTTTGGTAAGCAGAAAAAAAACCTTTTTTTTAATTATAAAAGAAACTGTCAATGAATTATTTTATTGAAATAAAAATTCTTTACAGTCATCCTTGTTGATAACTTATTTTATACCTATTTATATCCACTTCCATTAATGGTGAGGTAAAATATCCCTATTTCCATTTTTATATATATTTATGTGTATTTTTTGGTATTGAATTTTATAGTAAAACCAACATATTCCACCATGTGAAATATTTACTCTCTGATCCATAAGAGGGAGGGGAAATCCTATTTGTAATATAAAGTAGACCAGTTGAGAGTAAAATTAAAATATGAGTTGAAGGGGAAAATTTTTACTTAAAACAGTATTCTTGAATTGTATATAAAAATAGTAATTTGGTGCCAGGATATAAGTTAATAGAAGGAACGGGAAGAAACCACACAAAAAAACAATTCTAAAATGATCTCTGCATTTTTAATTTCTTAAAAGGCATGTTCACAGCACACTCCAAGCAATGGTTTGCTGCTTTTTGTCAAACAGTATGTCAGAAAACAAAGTTTTAAATGATTATTTCAAAAATTAGTTCTCCGAAATTTCTGTAAAGCCAATAATTGCCAGTGATCTAAATCTTTATTTCAGAGTAGTAAACATTTCGGAAATATAAGCCTACCCCAAATAACACTTCTCTGAAATGCAATTAAAAGCTATATAACAGAAACAAAAATAAATATTTTTCTAGAAAGAACATATTTGGCATTTTAAAATGATGTTAAAAGAAAAGCTTCTAAATGTAAATAATGTTTAGATTTTTACTTTCTACTACTGGACAGAAAGTTTGGGTCTTTACTGGTTCCAGTATAACTTCAGTAATTGGAGGAATGATTATGTTGTAGTTAATAAACTTCAGTCCTAACAAAGCCAATGTACTTTTCCAGTACTGTGATTGCTTTTCTCTTAAAAAAAAAAAAAAAAAAAAGGCAGTGTGTAGCCATTGCTAAAAACTATTAAAAGTGTTTTTTAATAGGCAGCTCAAATTAGTTGGTTTGTTTGGTATCTGACTTACTTTATACATATTTTTCATCCTTTACTATCTCTAGTTATTTTTCTCAAAATTAATAATCAATAAGTATATGGTTTTAATGAAATGTAATCTGAAGTTTCACTGATTTCATTAAAATATAGCAAGTATAGTTAAGTCTTATATTCTGTCCCTCTAAATAATTTACATCTCCATTATAAATGTAGAGCAGCCATGCTGTGAGTTATATCCCAACCTTTTAACCTAAATGTAGAAAAGTTGAAAATTAAATTTAAAATTTTGGTTGCTGAAGAAGTTCTCATATATTTGTCTCTTTTAGAAACCTATGATGCTTTTCTTGATTATGAGCATGGGAAAAGTAGCATTCTGTTCATTTTTAAGATGTACCAATAAAAACTACATTGCTCAGGCCTATTCCTACTAGCCATTCTGAAACCAGAATGGCTAGTAGGAATAGGCCATTTGTAATCTCCATTTGTAATACCCACTAAGGAGAAAACACTTTCTTTTAGAATCATGGTCAAAATCTGGAAGAAGAATTGAGAAAGGCTAATTTTAGGCTGATAAAATAATTGAGCAAAAATGCAACACAAAACAGGAAGGTGAATATCGCAAAGGTGTGGTCACAAAACCTCCCTTGTAAACACATCTGTCCTTTCCTTCCCATATTTAGAAATGTTACCTAGTTTTCAAATTTCTCATCAAAACATTTTATATCATGAGTCATGTAAAATTCAGTTTCCTTCAACTAGATGATCCACAGCTGTTAAAGAATTATATTATCCTGTTCATAAGATGAGAGGTAGTGACATTTTATTCTCTCAATGCTTAGCTAAAAATTCCACACATCTGGCACATGGGTTACAAGGGGGAAAGCACAGAAGCACCATTGTTCACCCCTCCTTGTTTTGGTACGTCAAGTCACCCACAACTTCATTAGCTATTGCAGCCGACAATCACCACTGTGTTGACAAAGAAAGCAGTGGGCGCAGGTACTATTCATCACATAGCACTGGCGGGTCTCCATCATCTTTCAAAAATGAAGCAGCTTTCCTTCCATTCTTCTGAACATGATCTTCATTCATTTTCTCCAAAGCTTCTATCTACAAAATCAATACAATGAATTCATTTGTCAAATTCCTACTTGGCAGAAATCATACTTTAGATGAAGGCAGCATTTTCACTCTCTTAATACTGAGTCATTCCTATTGATGCTGGCCTTGAATTAGAATTACTCTGTGTGTGTGTGTGTGCGCGCGCGCACACATGTAGGTACATATACAGATGTTTTTACTTGACTATACTCCCAGGGTCAATATTGCATATATCTATGAAGCTAGTAACTGGAAAATGATAGGTCTTATTGTGCACTCCATAAAGCTTTTCAGGAACAGAAAAAGGAATTTTCAGCATTTGTAAACAACACTAACACCTACTTACTGAGCTATTATCTTGTGCTAGTATGCCGCAATTTACCATCTTTCTGGCACTCCTCTTGTAGCCATAGGCTCCAGCAGAGAGTGGCCAAATTCAAGTCATACTAGGGAGTTCTGGAGCAGACTGTGTAATCGTTCTCTGCTTTGGTAAAATGTTGAGAATCATTAGCTACTGTTTCACTTTTTAGTTTTGGTTCAATTCTGAGCAATCTTCTAAAAGGAGTTCTGTTTGCTTACCTGCTTCAGTGACTGATTACATATATACACACTATATGTATAGCATATATATTTTACATATAATATTTATATTACAATATATCAGATCACATATATTATATTATATACAATATTATATGTATATATATATATATATATATATATATATATATATATATATATATATATATACACATATAATATATATATATTTGTACCAGGGATTGAAGTCAGGGGTACTTAACCACTGAGCCATATCCCCAACCCCTTTTTCTTTTTTTCTTATTTTTTATTATTTTAAGACAGGATCTTGATAAGTTGCTTAGGACCTTGCTAAAAAAATTGCTAAGGCTGGCTTTGAACTTGCAATCTTCCTGCCTCAGCCTCCTGAGCCACTGGGACTACAGGTGTGCACCACAGCACCTGGCTGGTAACTGATATTTTAATAAAAGAATATTTCCAGGGATGATGACATCTAACTTCTGGTGTTCTATTAAGAGCAGGTACTATGTGTTACTGGTACCTGCTCTTAATAGAATGTGCACCAATTTCCTCACTCTCAAAGTAAGGAAAATAGGCCTAAACTAGAAATACTCGTTCATCTTAACCAAAACTGAACTCCTTGAAGAAGTATTTTGCTATATGTTTATGCTAAGTTTTAGGCCTGAAAAAGACTGAGAACAACATCTCAACAGGAAAAAAGTCTCAATTTTGTTTTGAAGGAGGAGAGCATAAAATTAGCTCTAGGTTTCTAGTATCCCCTCTATGCATCTTTTCATCACCAGCAAGGAAAAAGAAATGTATTCACTTACCTCTGCTAAGAAATCAGCTTCATTGTCTGCTGAGATATTCAAGCCTGAAACGGCATTGAAGAGTTCCCGTTCATTAAGGGCTTCCTTTACTCCTCCTTTCTGGAAAAACTAGTAACAAAATGTAAGAACATCAGTAAAAGACACGATTCTCTTATAAACGAAACAGTATACTTGTAAGGCACCACTGAATTCTTAAAAAAAAAAATTATTTATTTATTTTAGGTGTAGATGGACACAACACAATGCCTTTATTTTTATGTGGTGCTGAGGATCGAACCCGGGTCCCGCCCGCGCTAGGCGAGCGCTCCACCGCTGAGCCACAATCCCATTTTTCAGACACTGATATTCCCACTTCAAGTTTAACTATACTCAGTTCTCCTTGATTTTGTCCTCTACATATTCATTTCATCTCTTAGATTTCGTTTGTCACACTGCATCTTCTTCAGCTATAAAAATGGTCTATATAAAATTGTTTGGCACTGCTTTGAATGTGTAGATATAACAACATGCACTAAATCTCCTGAATTAAAAATTTCAAGCAGGCTCAGAAGTCGTTTCCAAAATGAAGTTATTCCGTCCTTTAGAAAGATCATTCCTATCTAAACCTGTTGCTAACAACTCATATCCCATAGAAATGGCAAACAACCATGACCCAACTTTGGGCTTCCTTCCAATCCTTTTACTTTGCTTTGCAGTGATAGTGACCATACACTGTCCTACTAAGGAGACTGTTCTCCTTTTCATGGCAACAGTAATGGCAGTAAGTATGCAGACTTTCACTGTATGTCAGCTTCTTTTTAAATGTGATGCACACATTAAATGTCTACTCAACTGCTTGAATAGTTAAGAGCCAAAACCAAAACTTATCTCTTGGAAATTTTGCTCAAATGTGAGGCACAGAATCAAAATTTGCTGAAAATCAAATCTGATAAATTGATTTTAAAAATGTTTTTCTTTTAGTTGTCAATGGACTTTTATTTATATGCAGTGCTGAGACACATGCAGTGACTCACACATTCTAAGCCAAGTGCTCTACCACTGAGCTACCCTAGCCCTGATCTTTATATTCATATTCTAAAGGCAGCCAATATCCCTTCCTTCAATTTCTAAGAATATGGCCATCACTTACTTATCTGAGTAGTAAAAATATTTAAATCTGTTACAATCTACACTGGTTACACACCTACCTGTGAAATATTCCTACAGTCACGGAACAAGAACTCCAGGCCATGAGGATGGGTTGGTTCTACAGACTGACTGACATCAATCAACCAGACCTATTTAAATAGAGAGCACACTGATTTATTTACATTCAATAATTTATACCAGGTAATTAATCTGAACTTTAACACAATGTTCTCCTCACCTTTCCAGCATGCCACAGCATGTTATACTCGCTGAGGTCGGCATGTACAAGTGTACATTCATTATATAACTGCTGCATCAACTGGGGGAAGAAAGGCAAACATTTAGAAAACTAATTCTAATTTATCTACATAGTTAAAATGTGTACAGCATCCAATATCTTCCAGAAAAACAAAACAAGGTTATAAAACTTATTTTCTTGTGATGCTGGGGATCAAACCCAAGGCTATGCTCATGCCAGGTAAATGATCTACAACTGAGTTACAGTCCTAGTCCAAAAAACTTAGTTCCTCTTTACTTTGTGTAATCTAGGTCTAGAATTTTGCTGTCATTTAGATAGTGAAGAAACAGTGAAACAATGGAGAGTAACTTGTTATTTCCTCACCCTTGGGATAGCAAGATCAGGAGACCAAAGGTCAGATTTGGATTCTCACGTAGGTAAGATGGCAGTTGTGTCTGCAGTCAATAATCAGGGGAATAAGGGAAGCTACTTCCCTTTATAAAAGGACAAATATCCCTCTATGAGTACAAACAGGAAAGGTAATTTCCTTCCAAACATGTTAGAAAAGAGATACTCTTTTAAATTAAGTAGCATAGTATATTCATTATTGATAGTGATTCCTAGCCTTGTAGTAGAACCCAACATTATGTATTTGTTTTCTAGCCTAAATAAAATTAAATAACAAAGGTTAATCATCAATTTAATCACCAACCACTCATGTCCCAAAGAATCCAGAAAAATTGCTTGATTTTCTTTTCACTCTTCTCTTATTGGAGGCAGGGAAAGGTGGCTCTTCTTTCTAGTACACCTTCACAAATTATTTTCAATTAACACTTTCATATTCAGATCAATTGCTGCATGACATGATGTCTCCATACAAAGACTATGCAAAAGGCACATAAGTTTTGCCAGTGTTCAATTAGAAAAACAGAGGAATCACAACAGTATAGAAGCATTTTCTTAAGGTAAAAGGCCTCAACTATATCCCAAGTATGACTAACTCCCTTAAGAGTTTTGACATATGCCTGCATTCCCTACTACCTTCAATTTTCATCATCCCTTTTTTATAGTGAGACCAATTCAACTTCTTATTTCCCAGCCATACCCACAGGTCCCTCCTTCAGAGCCAGAACTCTCAAAAAGACATACACACTAAGGAGGCACTTTACCTACTAAGTCTAGTAACATGAATATTAAGGTAGTTTTGTGAAAAACAGCTTCATGCTGTATATCACTAATGTCAACAATGAAGCTTTCTCTTGCTCCACGAGTCTCTTAAGTTTTCTAGAACTAATCAAGATACCAAATATCAGTATAAAAATAACTCTTTGATGTTAACATTCCTTTACAAACTGTAGTTTGCCCTTATTATCACCTTTAAATAATACTGTTTGAAGAAGTTTTGTTTTTTTTTTTTTTAATTCAGAGAACGATTTCTTTTTTCTTTTGATATGGGGGGTTCCTATGTTGCCCAGGTTAGCTTCCAATTCCTGGACTCAAAAGTGATCCTTCTGCCTCAATTTCCCAACTAGCTGAAACTACAGGGGTATACCAGCACACTAGGCTAGAAATGTTTTTTAAAGTTAGTGTGTGAAGCTGGGCATGGTGGCACATGCCTATAATCCCAGCAACTTGGAAGGTTTAGGCAGGAGGATTCTAAGTTCAAGGCCAGGCGTGGCAAGGCCCTAAGCAACTTAGTGAGAACCTGTCTCAAAACATAAAAGGAGCTAAGGATACAGCTCAGTGGTAAAGGGGATCCCTGCTCTGAGAGAGAAGGTCAGCAGTATGTGAGTGCTTTTAAAGACACAACTTACATGAAGAGTTTGATAGTAGGCGTCTTTCATTTCTTCACTACTGAGCTTTACTTCTTTTAATTTAGGGGCTGGAACTTGATCATGGCCAATAAAAGACATAACTAAAATGTGTTTCTTGAGCAGTACAACTGTTGGACAAGGAATTCCCGCTCTCTGCATTCTACACAAAAAGAAATAATTAAGAATGCAAAGATCAAAAGGAGAAAGTATGTCATTTATTTAACAAATACCTAACACAGGCCTGCAATGAGGTGGCACTATGTCCCACCCTAGCAACATGGGAACACAAAAACACTAAGAGAGAGACTCTGTCCATAGGAAACCCATGGAGTGGTGGAAGTAACAGCCACATGAGGAGGTTAATAGAGGGAAGTGTGATACATAATGTTGGCAAAGATGTGAGCAGGCACTACAGGAGCACAGAGGCTTTTTAAAAGAGTAGGGGGGCAAGAAGACCAAATTAAGACACTATGAGAAAATGCACAGAGACATTGAAGAGCACAGTCCATTTGGGGAATGCAGATTAGTCAACATAGCTGGATTTGTGAGGACAGGGAAGGGCAATCTGTGAAGTTATCGAGATGGTCAAGTTTCATGTCACAAAAAGGTCTTTGAATTCACACTAAAGATTATGATAGCTGCTGACAAAGTGAGAAATGCAGGCATGAGAGCTTAGCTATATAGAAATGGGATTAGAGAGACAGCAAAACCACCGAAGATATTTATTCAACTTGAAAACTGTAAGTAGAAGAATTTTGCAACTAGTAAATGTGGATAATTGCTTTTGAAACCAAACATCTTTAGAAAAGAACCAAACTTAAGTTTTCTATAGATTAATAGGAAGATTTAATTAATGGGAAAATATTTAATAGGGAACTTAATTTCTTGGTTGAATGAAACAAATTCCTTGATAGAAAATAAACTGCTTAGAAATTGAGAACTAAGTCTAATAAATGAAAGGAAAATCAATTTGATTGGTTAAGATACTAACCCCATCAAATTAACAAATTAGAATAATAAACAACATTTTCCCAAACAAAAAGGGAAATCATTATTTGTACTAAGCCTAACAGGAAGCTAGACAGTTTATAATTCAAAGACAATTCAAATGTGATAAAATTTCTAGGCAGAATATTTTCCTCAAATGTCACTGGGGAAAGAAAGTGACTTTTTTATCCTGAAAGTATGAATTCCGGTTATATACATAGAAATATAACCTCAGAAGCACTAGAATTTCAAGGCTTTTCATTATTTCTATAAATGAATGTAAGAGAAAGCATGGACTTTTTGCCTGGCTAGTAGTCCTCACACTAAAAGGCAATTACCCAAGGTTACTTCTAGCACAATGATTTTCTTTACCTTGTGAGATTGTGCATTTCTTTTTCTGCCCACATGCGGATGATCTTACGTGGATTTAGTTTACTGAAGCGATCTTTAAACCTGAAATCATCTTTAATATATTTGTCACGATTCTTAAACTCATTAAGGGTTGTTTTAAATACCTTGATGGCACATTCTGTAGGTATAGCTTTACCATCTTCCTTTTCATCTTCCATGCTAAGTGGAGAAGAAAAGTTAAATAAGTACAAGTTATCAGTTCATAAGTGAAACAATTACAAAATAAAAATTCTATAACACTAAAGTAGATCTACCTTCTCTGAGAAGGTCAAATTTTTATTTATTTATTTATTAAAGCCTTCAAGTTAGAACTTGGGTTTTGAGATTTTTATTTTTGTTTGAGACAACGTCTTGCTAGTTGCCCAGGCTTGCCTCAAGCAATCCTCCTGCCTCAGCCTCTCAAGGGGCCAGGACTACAGAAGCATGCCACTGTACCTGGCTGGTTTTCTTTCAAATAAATTGTCAGTCAGTTTTGAACAGTCCATTATAAAATATTCTTCATTTAATGACCCTGATTGACCAAGGAATCAAGCTTGAGAAGCAATGAAAAGATATGCACTTTAAAATGGGACACAGTCTACCTGAGATGGTTTAGGGGCAAAATTCAATAGGAGCAACACAAAGAGTGGTTTTTAAAAAATAACTTTCATTCCTAGCAGATATAAAGGTGTGTGAAGGGGTCCCTGTCCTGTAAGTATGCAAGGAGGGCAGGAGAGAATCAAAGAAGCACGTGAATGGACAGGGCTCTTTGGATTGGAAAGGGCAGCAAGGCTTCATGGCACAAATGGCACTGAAACAGAACCAGGACAACAGGTAGGACCTGACGATATTAGCAAAAGCAGAGGTAGAAGCCTCAGGATATATCTGAGGAATATTAAACACTGTAGTTAAGACTAGGCTGGAGAGGAGTGAAAGAAGCTGAGCTGAAGGGATGCGGGGAAGACAGATCTATGATGAGCCTAGTCAAATCCCCAAAGGCAGTGAGGAATCCTGAGGGCTCCTGAGCATTCTCAAAGACGCACAATCAAGCAACCACAATATCAGGATGGGAGGGAGCGGGGAGAAGCTTGAGTGTGGGGCTGACTTGTGACATACTCCAACTATGAGCTGCTGAAAGGGCCCAAGTCATGGTGGTGGCAGTGGGGATAAGAGGAGGTGGCTGAAACGAGAGCAGTATTTACCTTTAAATATCTGAAGGGATATTAATCTGAAGTGAAAGGAATGTATTTCCAGAGAACAATCTGAATCAAACTACCAACCTTCATCTGTACCTTATTCTCCTGGTTGATTCCTTGTCCTCCTCCACTTAGCCTTAAAAGGTCAGCATCCTCCAAAAGATTCTAAAAAAACCCCACTTCTCCTTCTGGGCAATTGTATATAGCCCATAGCTTTAAATATCATCTCTGTATGTATAAAACTCACATTTCCATCCCAGTCCTTAGTTCCTCTAGAACTTCAGGTTCATTTATCCAATGCCAATTTGACAACATTTGGTTGGATGTCTAGCCAGCATCTTCAACTTTACATGTCCAAAACAAAACTCTTGATGACTGCTACCTTAACTTACACTTCCCTAGGGTCTTGCCTCAGTAAATAGTACACAATTAGATGTTCAAGCCAAGAGACCTCCCATGTCCAAAGGGTACAAACTTTTTATTCTGCCTTCAAAACACATACCAACAGTTGTCTCCAGTATCTTCACTTTCACTATTACCCAGAGTCCAAACCACCACCATTGCTCATTTCAACTGCTACAATTACTTTTTACTATAATGCTCTTTCCTCATAGTAGCCTGAGTCATCTTTCGAAAATAAAATCAGTTTTGGTTCCCACTGCAGTTAAATGAACAGCAGATTATTGCCCTGGTTCACAATCCTGCCTACACCAAACCCTGCCAAATTCTCCAGCCTCATCTCTCCTCTGCATATACTGTGCTCCAGTCATTCTGGCTTTCGGACTTTATCTCAAAAACCCTAAGCTTGTACCTGTCTGAAAGCATTAAGCACTAGCTGTTCTCTAGTCTAGATTGTCCTTCAACCTGACCTATGAGGTAGCCTAGATGTGTCATTCAAGTGTCACTTCTCAAAGAAGACTTTCTTATTCTACTAATCAAATTCAGTCAATGAATCACTATAACAGTCACTATGACATCGCACATAACTGAAAATTTTTATTTAATATCGTCTTGGAAGAGTGTTAGAGAAGCACACTCTGCAGGGACCCTCCTTGTACCATTCATTGCTGTACCCTCAGAACTTAGAAGAGGACCTGGCACATGGTAGCTGCTCAACTATTGGTGAATGGACGGAGTGACTTTCAGGGAGAGAGATTAAGGACATACAAAGAATCTAAAGATATCACAGACAGAAAAGGCTAGATTTTGAGGTGATAAACAAACTCTTTGTCATTAGAATAGTTTAACCATATAGTACATAAGGCCCTATCAAAAATACCAGAGAAGGGGGATGGGGATATAGCTCAGTTGGTAGAGTGCCTGTCTTGCATGCACAAGGCCCTAGGTTTAATCCCCAGCACCAAAAAACAAACAAACAAACAACCCAGAGATTTCTTTTAGAAGATTTGTAGGAAAGTCTAAATATATGATTTATCTTATCATTTTCCTAGTTAAAAAATAAAAAAAAAAACCAACACTTCCTTATTTCTTAGCAAATTATACATCCCCCCCCCCCCTTATTTTTTTCAATACACAGGGTCTAGCTATGTTACCCAGACTGGCTCCAAACTTCTGGGCTCAGTAATCCTGCTGCATAGCATTCCAAGCAGTTGGTATTTTAGGCATGTGCCACAACATCAGTTTCTTCTAACTTTTTTTTAATTGATTTTTTTAAAAAAAATAAATGACAGCGGAATGCATTACAATTCTTATTACATGTATACAGCACAATCTTTTTTTTTTTTTTTTTTTTTTTTTGTTAAATTTTAATACTTATTTTTTAGTTATCAGCGGACACAACATCTTTGTTTGTATGTGGTGCTGAGGATCAAACCCAGGCCGCATGCACGCCAGGCGAGCGCTCTACCGCTTGAGCCACATCCCCAGCCCCAGCACAATCTTTCATATCTCTGGTTGAAGACATCAATTTGTGTCTTCATACATGTACTTTGGATAATGATGTCCATCACATTCCACCATCCTTACTAATCCCCTGCCTCCTCCCTTTCCCTCCCACCCCCTGCCCTATCTAGAATTCATCTATTCCTCCCATGCTCCCCCTCCCTACCCTACTATAAGCCCGGTACCTCCACACATGTACCTTCTAATCTTATTGTGTGAACCACAATCCTTATCTAACTTTAAAAGTATATAAATGTCCAATGAATAAACATCTATAGATGGTATACTATATATATTCTACAAATAACTTTTTGTATTCAACATTGGTTTTGTTTTGCCTATTTTTAAAATGTAGGTTGAGATATAATTTTATTTCAATGCCTTTCCTGAATCTACCTGACAATGACCTTGTTCTGTTGTTATTACCTGCAGTGAGGTCTCACTTGTATAACTGGGCATTCTGTTATTTAATTACCTTTTATTGACCATAACCATTCCTGCTAGAATGTTCTCTCTCCTTGGCATAAATTCTTTGAGAGTGTAGAGAATATGTTTTATACTTTACTCCCTGAAAAGTATAACACAACTCACTATGTGAGCAATTGTTGACTACAGGACTGAAGCTGTAACTCAGGGGTAGAGTATGTGCTTAACATGTGCCAGGCCTTGGGTTAAATCTTTAGCACCAAAACCATAAACAACAATAACAACAACAAACATTATCAATGGCTTGACCATCTGGAAAATGCCAGAATCTAGAAGAGCTTTGTAGAAGGAAGAATTTTAAGCTGATCCCCACGAGTTTTGCACCCCTTATATAATAACTCCCTGTCCTTGAGGGAATTGGACAGCCACTTCCTAGACTAGGTTACAATATATAGCAAAGGTGACATTTAGACAAAATCTTAGCAGAATGAAGGAAAAGATTCTCCTGCTGGTTTTCACAGGAACTATGAGGGCCTGTGAGGGGGTCACATGGTGAGGATCTACAAGGCCAGGAGTTAAGAGCAAGCCAGCCCCAGTTGATAGCCAACAAGAGTAGGAACTCCTATACCTTCACTTTCACTACAACCCAAGTCCAAATCACCACCATTGCTCATTTTAACTGCTAGTAAAAGGTGCCAAGGGAAGAGGACTCCAAGTTTCAGAAAGTAACATGGCCAGGCCAACACTTAAGACTGCCTTGTGAGACTGTAAGCAGAGAACCCAATTGAGCATAGAACCGAATAAGCCAGGCCTGAACTTCCTGTCAGCAGGAACTATGAGAAGATGGGTGTTGTTATTGTTGGGTACCACAGATAGAATCCAGGGAGGGTTTACCACTGAGCCAAATATACAGCCCTTTTTATTTTAATATATGGTTTCACTAAATTACTCAGAGGTTCACTAAGTTGCCGAAGCTGGCCTTGAACTCACCATCCTCCTGCCTCAGTTTCCTGAACTGCTGGAAGGGTATTATTTTGAGTTGCAAAATTTATGGCAATTCATTACATATAGCACATTATATATGTTTTTGAAAACATTTTTCAGTTGTACAAAACCGGATGCTTTCTAGATTTGCTAACTTAAATGCAGAAACAGATTATGATACCAATACCACCAGAAGGAAAGTAAATATTCATTATATCAAAGTATCATTAAAAAAAAAAGATTTTGTAATTGTTAACTTTTTAATATAGAAAAGTCAAGAAACACCACTGCTACAATAGCCAACTAGGGGCCAAAACAGTGAACAAATTCATATACTCCTCATTTTGTGAGGCCTTTCACTGCTTAAGAAAAAGAAAAAATTCATAGTCTTTGCACCAGCAATTTCATTATTAGTAATTTAGTCTAAGGACATATTTGCAAAGATACACTAACATATAAGGATATTCTTATATGTAATGGAATGCACTCTTAAAAATGGGGTGGTACAGGCTAGTAATATAGAAAGGTCCAATTTATATTAGCTAAAAAAAGATCATGAATATAGAGTATGATCTTTTTGCATATGCAAAGTAAAGGACAAACACATACAAATTTCTGTAAAATTATAGACTTAAAACTGTTACTAGTGGTTTCTTTTGGAGAAACAGCTATTGGACAAGGGTAAGAAAGATAAAGACTACTTTTTCATTTTAATCCTTTCTACAAGTTTTAATCCACCACCATAAGTAATCTTTCACTTTTAAATAATCTGTATTATTTATTTATATTGCCTGGACTCAGGAAATCCTCAGTTGAAATTTATAAAGAGGGAAACAAACTTTAAAGGAGGACATATATGCTGACTAAAATTAATATCAATATTATCTAACATGATCTCATTTAGCCTGACAAAAATCCCATGAGGTGAGATATAATTTTTTTAATGAGGTTTAGGAACTTGTTCCAGATCACATAACTTGAAAATGTAAGCTCCAATGTTAAACTCTTTTCTTTTTCTTTCTTTCTTTTTTTTTGGTGCCAGAGATCAAAACCAGGGACTTCACTGAGTTACACTCCCAGCCTCAACATTCACTTGTACCTTCTTCATTTTTAGAACTTAATAGTATAATTCAATATATTATCATGTATATGTGTTATCTAGAAAGGGAGACTAGTTTAATTAAATACTTAAGAAAACTAAAGACAAGAACTTGACCAAGTCATTTAAAAACTCTTAAATACAAAATGAATACCTTTTATATCATCTAGATTTTCTATAATACTTTTTAAATAATTTTACTTGCCATGCAATGTTAACTCTGACTTTGTATAAATCTGTTAATCCTGGGGAGAAAGGATTTCATATTTTGTTCATTTACCTCCCTCCATATGCATGAAAGACAACAGATTCCTTTCCTGTACTAATACAGCCAGTGATTGTCTCCAACATTCCAGAGTTGACCATTTTATACATAAGTAAACGTGTCTTAGGATCAACTGCTTTTTCCTGCAAAAGATAAAATACTGTAAGTAAAATGACTTATTATAAAATATTTTCTGATGGCAATTATCTAGAATACAAGTAACAATAAATGTTGGTGAGGATTTTGGGAAAAAGGTTCACTCATACATTGCTGGTGGGACTATGAATTGGTGCAACTACTCTGAAAAGCAGTATAGAGATTCCTCAAAAAATTTGGAGTGGAACCACCATTTGACCCAATTATCCCACTCCTCAATTTATACTCAAAGGACTTAAAATTAGCGTACTATAGTGATGCAACCACATCAATGTTTATAGCAGCCCAATTCACAATAACCAAGTTATGGAACCAACCTAGTTGCCCTTCAACAAATGAATGGATAAACAAAATGTGGTATGTATACACGATGGAATATTACTCACCCAGAAAGAGTGAAAATATGGTATTTGTGGGTAAATGGATGGAACTGGAGTCTATCATGCTAAGTGAAATAAGCCAGTTCCCAAACCCAAAGATAAAGGGGAATAAAGGGAAGGGAGGGAAATGGGAATAGGAAAGACAGTAGAATGAATAAAACATAACTTTCCCATGTTCATATATGAACACACAACTAGTGAAACTCCACATCATGCATGACCCCAAGAACGGGATCCTAAGTTATACTCCATGAATGTATGTCAAAATACACTCTACTGTCATGTACATCTGAATAGAACAAATAAAAAATCATTTTCTGAGTCATTTCTAAGATCTAACATTCAAAATACATATTTAATTTTTAAAACTTTATTATTTAATTTACTTAGATGTATATCTTAAAAGAGTGCCATGAAGATACATTTCATATAACTCTAGTATCTCTGAGAGTGAATAGCTAAAAGAACCATTCCAAGTCAGATGCTAAGGGGAGTCATAGCTAAAATGAGGCATGGGGCCTGGAGATCTCAAGGTCGGAGTTCAGATAGTACCATGAGGCTAATATGGGTTTAGTGAAAGTCTCAAGTTTGTGCTGCACAGTCACTGTTTCTGTAAGGGACATCCTTAGGGGCAGGGTCAAAGGGCTGACAGCAGAGCTGCAATTGCCAATGTCCCAAGGGAAAGAGAGCTTCTGAAAGGAGATCGCCCAACATGGTCAGTTTGGAAGGAGTTTTGAGAGGAGTTTCTAAGTGGAGGACAAAGGGCAGAAGTGAGCAAAATCAACTTAGGCCCATCTCCCCTCCAGCCACACCCACCCACAATCTGCACTAGAACTATCTAAAGATTAAGAGTTCCATCTCAGCACCACATAAAAATAAACAAAAGTATTGTTTCCATCTACTTAAGAAAAAAAAAAAAGAAAAAAGAAACACCTCCACACTCTGGGAAGAAGCTGGTCTCCACTCTCCTCCGGTTTGCTATGGGCCCCAATGTAAAGACTCTGAGGGAGGTAACTCCCAGGTGCTCAAGCTCAAGAGCATCAGCAGAACCAGCCCCAAGAAGGAACACTTGCCCTGACAGTGGACATCACCTTCCTCCTCACAGCATCTTAGTTCTGGCATCTTAGTTCTTTCTTCCCGACAAAGCTGGAAAGGAGCACACTTTTGGCCTCTCTAAGGGAAGCCTAGACATGGAGTCTATACCATATTATTTGTGCCTGCCCCTTCTGCTCCCTCCTCCCAGGTAGGGCACTGAAATAGACAGGTAGAGAGACAATCATGGGCTCTACATGGCCCTGGCTCTGGTAATGTCTGGTGCCAAACTGACGCTTAGGACTCTCTGTCCACTGGTGCCCTCTCTCTTTGTCCCCCAAGAGAGACAAAGATGCTCTTTGAAAGAGCAAATTGAAACATGGGGGGCTGGGGACGTGGCTCAAGTGGTAGCGCGCTCGCCTGGCATGCGTGCGGCCTGGGTTGGATCCTCAGCGCCACATACAAACAAAGATGTTGTGTCTGTCGAGAACTAAAAAATAAATATTTAAAAAAAAAATTCTCTCTCTCTCTTTAAAAAAAAAAAAGAAAAGAAAAGAAACATGGGAAGCACCAGCACTATTTTACCACCTGCCACCCCTTCCCCATTATAGCAATAAGTATGTTTTCCTTCCCCTACTCCCAGGATTATGGTTAGGGTTAGATCCAAATATATAGTAGACACCCTTGGAGTGAGAAGCAATAGACAAGATAGCAAGGGGTACCTAACAGGCATGTAATATACAGATAGCATCTCTCTCCATAAGGTAGAGGCAGAGTCCCTCTCCTTCCAAAACCCCTGGCTTTTGACTTCCCCTTCCAGCTTTAGACACACTTTCCAACAAGCTAGGCCCCCAACCAGGTATCCTTGGCCCCATTTGCTCTTCTGTGTAGAACCTATGCAACACAGAGACACTTTTGGAAACCATGAGACAATGCCTCCTTCCTTCTAGCCCCGAGCCAGGACCAAACACATAGGACCTTGCCTGGCCCACCCTATGTGGTCCTCCTGCCTCCAGGGTCTTTTTCAAGAGATTTGGCTGTGATTTTCATAATCTGTCCTTAATCTAAAAAAGTAAAGTGGAGATTTAAAAAAAAACTGAGATACTAAATCAAAATCTTATTTTATCACCAGTTTAAAAAGCTCTAACATTCCTACTATTTTTCTAAATATTTAACAAAATTAGTTTATTATCAAGATGGTAGGCATTATCAAGAATTCATTAGAGACTTATAGGTCACAAATATATCAATAGAGAAATAATTTTTTTTAAAAATCCTGGAACGTTCAGATGCAATGTAAACTATACAGTCCAAATTAATTAT